>NW_006763135.1:785178-2014035 GCF_000264905.1 Stereum hirsutum FP-91666 SS1
CCGTAAGTCGTTTCGCGAATAATTCCGAGAGGCGGCGAGGGCCACGAGGTTAGCGCTCGAGACGTAGTGAGCGAGAGCGCGTTTCATGGAGTACAGTGAGCGCCAAGTTCAACATGGCGCAGATAGTCACGCCATTGCACCAGAGGCCACGACAGTTGAGTTTTGAGCGCTGGGCGTAGAGTCGATGGAACAGCGAGGAAGAGCGTTCTGAGCGGGGCTCATTCGGATTGGGGACACCGCCTTGTCCACGTGGCGCACCGGCGGGTCAAAGCTTACGGATCATTTTGTTACGCTAGAAAGGCCTACAAACGGTTACGCGTCTAGACCGTACTCGTTACTAGTCATTTCCACCACGAGTTTGCAAGCCCCTCGGCGAAATCGTAAGTAATCGTAGCACACTCCCAAGAAATGGAAACTAATTTTTCGAAATCGTAATTTTGTCAAGCCCTAACGCCACTGCTTCCGCTTCTTGCCACCCGCCAGCATCTGAACCTCGTTCACGAACATGCAACTCTTACACCTGCTCAGGTATGTTTATTCTCAAATATGAAAACAATTGTAAGTCTTAGATTTTGGCAGTTATGCAGCCGCAGTGGTAGCATTTCTCTTCGTTACACTCTCGCTTGGTAGGTCTTACTGGACCACGTATATGTTGCCGTCATCGTACTGACGTTCTGTTAGCGAGTGGTCTGTTGTGGATCTCTGAAGTCATTGAAGAGCACTCAAAGACCGCCAAAACAGTAGGTACAAGAGGAATATATGTACGTGGTCTATCAAGTTGCGCTGTTGCACGAAGATTTATAACACCGTCCAGGCCATCATTTGCCTCCATGTCCTGCTATACCTCTCCGACTCGCTCCCGCTCACCCACGTCTTATTTTCCATCGCTTGCCACATCGTTTACCTGCAAAACTTCTCCGCAACATGGCCCATTATTTCGCTCTCATCTCCGTCTTTCTTGGGATCGTGCATTCTCGCCATATGTGATCACTTCCTCTGGTTCTTCTACTTTGCACGAATAACCCACGAGGCCCGACAACGGCCTCCACCTCACCGAGGCATGAAGAGCAAACTTCAACTGAACGCTCCAGCATTTGGAGACATGGCTACCTTCTTTGGCGTCTGCGTCTGGCTTGCCCCGCTCTTTCTATTCCTCAGCCTCAGCGCCAACGACAACGCATTGCCTACCGCCGGGGGCCAAGGAATACCATCGACCCCAACAATTCAGCCACCGACACCAGCATCAACCGGCGGACGCACCTCGCTTTTCCGCTCTCTCATGTCTACCCTTCCACGACCATTGACTAGGCGCGCGTCTTCCCGCCGTCTTACATCCGACTCTGGCATCATCGCACCCTCTTCCCCCATTAACCGTAGTGCTTCGTTCGGAAGTGCACCGCCATCTCCAGGGTACGCCATCAGACCAGGCTCACCAGCACTGAATGATATACCACGGTCTTCGTATGAGTACGATGGACAGGGTCCTAGTAGGAAGCAGAGCGAGGATGGAGTTGGGGCGCCACCACGAAGCCCACATCTAGGGCAGGCCTTTGCGCTCAGTCCGCCACCAATGAGGAGGGTTGCCAGTGTGTCGAGTGGATTGACGAACGGGAACAATATCTTGCAAGGAGAGGGCGTTGGCCTTGGTTTGAGTCGACGGAAATAGGTACGTGATAAACATCGTTGAATTCAATCTCCTTGACCGATGTTTCTGCGCAGATGGCGCTTTAGGGTATTAACTCTGTATACATAGGTCTGAGCTTTTCGATATCTGGATGGTTTAATGGACTCTTGGCTTTGGACTTGGAGCTTAATTTCGTGCGGTCTGACCAGACCTATCTGCACAACGGGATTATGTGGCGTCCGGCGTTTGCCGTTACTGCGTGCAGTGGCACAAAGGGAAGCTTTGTGAGCTTCGTGGTCCAGCTCTGAGTTCACAATTGTTCTGCTGTGCCGGTTTCTCGGTGTCTGGAATGCTGGCCAGCCTTTGGAGGTAATATGCAGGATCGAGGCCCCAGGATTCTCACGCAGTTCGCATCGTGACGATGCCAACATAACGCGACGCGACGCGCCGCGACTACAAGGTCGTGACCAAAATGGGACGCGTCGTTGTCTCACCTTCCTGGCTCATTCGCTACAAAAGGACGCGCTTTCCTGCCTTCTCTCCTTTATCCGCTCACCCCACCACAGACTTCCTCCCTCAATCAACTCCCTTGTCCCCCGGAGCAGATCCACCATACAAGAAACAAGCGCGATGAATGATTTCAACACCAACACATCTGACACCTTCTCTGTCGCTTCTGGAACAGAGGCCAACGACATCCAGCCCGAACTGTTGACGCCGCCCGCGGCTCTCGCCCCGCTGCTGCCTTCTGAGGTGAACAGGCCTCAGAATAGACCGGAGGGAGCGTTCAAGATGTGGTTGGTTGAGCACGGGTATATGATTAGCGAAGAGGTTGATTTCGAAAATGTGCGTTTAGATCATATTTCTTTTGTTCTCACTATGAACACGGTCCACCACACTGTCAAACTCATGAGCTTCCTGATCATTTTCCCACGCAATTCGAACTCCGCCCCTTTCACGCCTTCAAACTCCGACAACATCCTCTCCTCTGATGCCTCCGACCTTTGGCATTGTCCCCTTCAAACCCGTTTATATCATGCTTCATGCTCACAGAGCTCGCGCCCGTTCTTCGCGACTCGCTTATCAGACCGTTCCACCATGATGCTCAAACCTGAAACGAACCCTTATGAACATAAACGCAACTGGCACGAACAACTCATCGCTTCCAACTTACAAAACTCTCAGTCCCCGCCCTATGAAGTCCTTCACCGATTCGAACGCACAGACATACCTGATCAGATGCTTAAGAACCACTGCGTACCTGTCTTGGACGTGCTCGAAATACCAAAGAACGGGCTCAGAGCGATATATCCGAATGGGATCAAGTGGGAAGGCAAGAGAGTGTGGGTCATGCCGTGGTTGAAGGACTTTGACTATGATGCGAAGTCAAAAGAGGGCGGGAAAGCGTGTGGTGAAGATTATGCGAGGTATTGGCCTTTTGGAAGTGGAGTGGAGGTGGGTGGATTTGAGACTGTCGGAGAAGCGGTTGCGTTTTTCTGGCAGGTGCTGGAGGGGATGCAGTACTTGCATTATGGACTGCGCATTGTCCTTCGGTAAGTATTTGATTCCCGATAGAGACTTAATCTTAATGTCTTTCATTGTCTGTTCAGCCAGATCAAACCCTCCTCCATCATGATGGGCCACACCGAATATCTTCCACTACCAATTTCCCAATCCCAGAGGCTCCCATCCTTTCAGCAACCCTTCAGCATTCGACCTCAAGCATCACCTTACTCGGCCGGTCCAGAAACATACACTCGCACGGAACGTCCTCCCACGTACTTTATTTGCGACTACAGTCAAGCTCGGGTCACAGAGCCATGGGGCATGAATAGGTGGTATTCGCTCGACGAGTGGCACGCCTACGGCTGCACGAACAAAGCTTCAGAGCCACCCAGAATCGCTTCTGAGCCCAACGTCGGGGGCTACGTGGATGTACACCCGGCGAACGATCTGTGGTATCTGGGGAATCTGTTTGATACAAAGTTCTTGCAGGTACGTAACGTGACTCCTTCAGTCTGATTGAACATCATTAACGAGGCTAACGAACTCTGAATCATCGCCCGTTTGTCCTACATACACCACATCAGCGATACAAAGGTCTCGAGTTCATGGAGCCTCTAGTACACAAAATGATGCGCGCAGGCCCCCGCCCATCAACCCGCCTGATCGTCCAGGAATTCCTGATGCTCAAGGATTCTCTCGGCTCCATCAAGCTTCGCTCGCGTCTCGTCGAGAGGAACGAATCTTCGGGATTGAAGGCGAAGAGGAACTTGGTCTGGTTTCTCCGGACCGTGGGATACGTGATGAAGAAGATGGAGGCTGTTCCTATGCCCAAGTACCATGGTGCTGCTGATGGAGCCAACGGAGGTGGGAATGGGACGGTTAGCGATGATCATGACAGACACGAGTAAAAAACTAATGTTAACGTTTTGATGATAATATTGTTACGCGTATCAAAAATGAAGCTTCAAGCATAGCGGAGCTGCTTGGCCGTGCGATGCACCAGGCTGGGGGACCTGGTGGCAATGATTGAACCTCGATACCGGCTGGTCCGATGTTACAGATTACAGCTCCGAGCTGTGTTTGTGCGATACTCAGTGCTGTCGAGTGACCTGAGAAAGGTATTTCATTGCGGGTGAAAGTGGTCCTGCATCAGGCATTAACCCGTCACTTTGAGACGCGCGTGTCACGTCTGGTGCATAGCACGTGCCCGTGACAAGTCGCGTTCGTCGTTCAATTTAAATTGTAGTCGCCGCTCTCACTTCTTAGCAGAAAGTGTGCGGGTCACCACATGCGTCGTAAAAATTCATCAGATCATAGCATATCACATAAATGAAGCAAATAAGTCAACGATCCGTATACATCCAAAAGCCAAGACGAATTCAATACATAGTGGTCAAGAACCGAACACTCAGCGATCAACCGGTCAGCGACCATCGTCCATACCCCCCTCTCCAGTAATGTCCAGCCCTGATATATCTACATCGCCCTCTCCTTGCTTGTCTTCCGGGACCTCCTCCTTAACATACGGAACTGAGGCTATCAACATGCGCGTGTACATGCGTAGCGAAGCTAGCAAGAACGGGAGGTGCTTGGCGTGAATCCCGAGGTCGGGCTGGGGGGCGTTGTGTCGGGAAGGTTGGCTCAGCGTTTTGACACGCTTCAGTTCGCGGCCGAGGACGAGTTTGGCGAGGTTCCAACACATCTAAATATGATAGTGAGTCGGTGGAAGGATGTTAAAGATGGGGGGAAAAGACACGTACCGAGAGGATAGGATCCAAGATCTCATAATCGGCAGCCTTGAACGTGTCGCTCAAGCTCGTGATCTGGACCGCCTCGCTCACCACCTTATGCTGGCTCTCGAAATGGTTGAGCCCGTGTGTCAACAACGTGTACATGTTGATCAGCGCGGTACGGAGAATGATGGTGCAGCATTTGAGGGCCAGGATGCTCTCGTGATCGTGGAAGGCGAGCGACATTCGAGAAGTGGAGAGTTCGATGGTGGCGAGTAACATAAGGATACGCTCGACGAGGCTCGTGTACTGTGCGTACCAATGCAGAAGCGGCGTATGAGCTGCGTGGATAGGTGTGAGGAACGAAGCAAACGTGAGAATCGTGAGTCAAATGCAACATACCGACTGCCCATCTGCTCCACTGTTGCATAAAGTCTCGCGTCTCGCACAGAAGCAAGATACTGCTCGTACGCATAAGAACCGAATTGAGCGGATCCAAAGGAGGATTCGCATTGCGCTATAGCATCC
Source organism: Stereum hirsutum FP-91666 SS1 (assembly GCF_000264905.1). Classification (NCBI taxonomy): domain Eukaryota; kingdom Fungi; phylum Basidiomycota; class Agaricomycetes; order Russulales; family Stereaceae; genus Stereum; species Stereum hirsutum. The sequence continues at coordinate 790,567 of NW_006763135.1, forward strand.
ACCAAAGTTAGTATGTCGTCCGAAACACGAGGAGGACAGGGAGGAAGAGAATTTACCATCAAGACCATAAACTCCCCATCCAACCGCTTCGGAATCTGCGGCGCGCTCTTCATCAACGCCTCCGCACACCTATCCACATAGACCATATGTGCCAAGATGCTTCTCTTCTCATCCTCCTCACTCACGGCGGCCATAAGCGCAATAGTCTCCCTCGTCGTTCCTCGACTCAGATTTCCGACTGCCACCATCGTGCTAGCCTGGCCAAGTTCAACCCTCTCGATCTTCAAGCCCTCACTCTCGATCAGTCTGGCCGCATTGTCCATTTGATCCCTCGCCGGAAACACATCCCTCTTATAATAGAAATACAACGCCAACAGCCCATGCGCGCGGACCCGGAACACCGGATCGATCGTCTCGAGAGACGATGAATGAAGCGCGTCGAGGATGACGGTGAGATAGGATAGCTCTTCGTCCGGGTACAGGGAGCTGGGGACGTCGTCGGGATCGCGTCTAAGGAGCATAGAGCCGTAGAGGTGGGCGAGGTGGACGAAGATGGGGTGGATGACTTTGCCGGAGAGATCACCATCGGCGAGAGCGTTAAGCTTGGCTTGAGTAAGTCGAACACCCATTTGGACGCCATGCTTAAAGAACACGGAACGCCTGTATGGGTTGAACGAGGACGAGATTGAACAAGTGAGGGAAAACAGAGGAGACAAAATGGAGGACAAGTCAGTAGCGTTGAGGCATTGTGCGATGGATCCGGGGAAAGAGGGGTATATAAAATGGAAAGACGTACAGAGTAGCCTGATGATCGCGAGTCATGCATTCCGCGAGAAGAGGACGACTTGGACGCTTGATATGATCGTATGGACCAAGAGGCTTCGACGACGAAGAAGGCATGGCGTTGACGTTAAAGCCCGACATTGGATTATGCTGCTGCTGATGCTGCTGGTTCAAAGCGGCAGTTGAAGAACCTCCTGGGGCGAACGACGGGACGGGATACTGTATGGGAGGCATATGTACCCAAGCCGAGCTTTGTATAACAGCCGCGGGCGGCGAAGCACCGAACGCATGGTGAGGAGGCATATAGCCCGGGGCAGGAGGCATCACACGTTGCGCTTGGCCCTGAGCCTGTGGTAGCGGATCCATGGGCGTGGTCGGGTTCGGATTGACCCCGAGGCCCTCTATCCTAGCGGCCGTGGACGACACCATGCCCGGATTTGGAAGACCGCCCGAGACCAACTGGCCATTGTACCACGCAGCGCCCAGATCGGGAATGTGGCTAAACGATTGTTGCTGCTGCTGTGGCGGTTGTGGCGGGACCATACCGGCGTATTCTTGACTTTGAAGTTGCCCTTGAGATTGGGGAGCCGCCTGGTAGGATGACGTTGGCTGATCCGGAACTGTGGCCGTGACCGAGTCGGTAATGAAGCCTAATGGCTCCGGTGCATCGAGCCATGCCGCCCAATCGTAGGCCATGTCCAAGGGGAACCATTCACTGGACTGGTCAGGAGAGTGGTTATCGAAGTCTGTTTGGGGAGATATGTGCACTCCCGCCTGCGGCTGAGACGCAGTCGTCGAGCCAGAGGACAGGAAGGACACGAGGTCGAAATCTTGCGCTGTCCAAGACGTCGACGGCTGCTGACTCGGGTCTGATGTCTGAGGTTGCTGGGAGTCCCTCCATGACGTGAGAAAGTTTGTTGGTTGTGACGAAGAAGGGCCGGCAGCGTATTGGGGTACGGGCTCGATGTAGGCTGAGGGAACGAAGGTGCTTGTCGACGGAGCCGACGTATGTGAAGGTGGCGAAAGAGCGTGCGCGAGAGAGCTGCTTGATCCAAGGGGCTGGTGCTGCCAAGTAGGGTTTCCGTATTGCGAAGGGATTGTAAAGGATTCGGCCGGATATGGGAGAGCGGCGGGTGCACTCATGTGTTGGGAGCTTGAGTCTGACCATGAGGACTGCGCTTGGGAACGTTGCGAGACAACTGAAGCCAGTGGGATGTCCGGGCTTCCAGGACTGCTAGGGCGTTCTGTGACAGAAGAGCTGGTGGAAGGCATCGAGTCATGACTGGGCCGTGGGCCCTCGTCCATACGGATGTCTACATTTCGAGGGTGCGTGGATGCCGTCGTGTCCGTGCTGAAGGAGACATGACGTCCAGTCATCCCGTTCGCGGTCGAGCTACGCTTCTTTGTAGACAAAGAGGGTCGGCGTGGCGTCTGCGGAATGATGTATTCATACTTTTGCAGACGTTGTTCGAGCTGACGGTTCCGGTGACGAACGGAGTCGGTATCGTGCTCGGGCTCTGGATACTTGCATTCTTCGTTGCCCTTTCCGTTCGCGCAGGTGGTGCAGACAGGGCGCTCGCCAGTGCATTTCTAGGATGCGACGTGGTCAGTTATAGTAGGGATCCGCTGGGACCTGTCAGAGCAGAATATCAAACCTTTTTCTTTTTCCTATATCCAACGAGGAAGGTCAGCCTGATAACGGGCCAAGACGGATGAAATGTCCTCACCGACAGGGATTACACGCTTCACCTTTGGGTAGGAGAACATTTGTGGCCGGGGATGGAGCCGGCGGATCGTAATCGCATGGGCCATCTTTATGCTTGGCTTTGCACTGGCCGCATACCGGGCTCGCTCCATCACATCGCTGTCATAAGGGGAAGATGATCCAAGGGGTTGTATGTTAATAGGCGCTCGACACAGGGGACGTAAATGGAAGGGCCCGAGGGCCAGACAAACGATATATGGGGATGGATGATACTCACGATTTTTCTTGTCCGACAGTTCGAACACGTGGACATAAATCTGAAACGGGAAATGGTGTGTTTTGCTCTGTCTTTGGTGAACATGAAGCAAGACGAGGCTCTACTATTCTCACTGGAAGAGCAGATGGAAGATGAGGATGAAGATGAGGTGGGGCGATATTGGACACGCCGCCGGGCTGACATCGAGGTCTTGCGATCTAGCCTGGTGGGCGAGAGGATGTTTGACATTGATGACCAGATATAATGTAAGACAGCGAGCTCACGCTTATATGTATAGCAACTCGGCACGTACCTTGGAATGCGTGCGCCTAGAATCTTTATCAACCCTTTTAGGGATTGCGTTTAGAAGATCCGCTCATTTGCCAGTCTTCGACTAGCCAATCGCCTCCTGTCTCGCCCTGGTTGGACCTCTGAACTGCCTGAAGAAGGAATTGGGTTCAAAAATGCAGACTTTGTCTTGCCGAGTGGGTTGGATGTCGATGAGCCTGCAATGGAAACATCTTGGGTTTGTAAGAACGTCGACAGGGAAATCCGCTGGGTGACCAGAACAAGACTGAGACAGAGACATGTGGCGCACTAGCGGGGATCAAAATGCTATCACGAGTCAAATCCGCCAAGTGGCCGGGGCCGGGGCGATCAATGACGGAAGGTCCAAACGCAACTCGTCGGCCGTGCTCACAGCAGCACTCTTCTCGTTTCTACATCTCTTCGTCAGTCGCTCTTTTATGAAGATTTGTTTCGAGAAATAAGAGATACTGAAAGCTGCTATGGAAGTCTCCCCTCGACGTGTGTCCTACTACTATGACCGTTGGTATCGTTTCGCTCTTGGGTTCTACCAGTGAGCAAGGGAAATGTTGTCTGACCCCATCGCCCCTATCCAGCGGATATTGGATGCTTTTCATATGGCCAACCACATCCAATGAAGCCACTACGAATGCGTATAACGCACGAGCTCTTGACAGCATATGACTTGCTTCCAAGACTGGACGTTATGGTGCGCTTTTCTACCTTCGGACATATCGTTTGGACTAGTCAATTCATATTTTCTTTAAACGCTCTGTAGAGAGCTAAAAGAGCTACGCCGGAGATGATGACAGCCTTTCATACAGACGAATATGTCCATTTCTTGAATAGGGTGACGCCTGATACCGCGGAGGCATTGACGTACCAGGGCACAAGATGTATGTACTCTATCGCTGGTCACGTCTTGCTTCAATGCCCGCTGACACTACCCTACTGAAGTTCTGATGGGGGATGACAACCCGGCGTTTGAGGGAATCTTTGAATTCTGCTCAATATCAGCGGGTGGTACCATAGGTATGTTCCTCCCTCAAGCTCTATGGGTCATAAGTACGCCTTGGTTTCCGTTGGTGGCTGCGCGATTTTAGTAGAATATGCGGGCGGTTTAATCTTGCGTCACAGACCTACGTCAACTCATACCCCACGTTTTAATTCAACTCTCTAGCTGCTGCCCAGCGCCTAACATCTGGGCTTTCTGACATCGCTCTAAACTGGGCTGGAGGCCTCCATCACGCCAAAAAGCGTGAGGCTTCTGGATTCTGCTATATCAACGACATCGTCCTCGGGATCCTCGAGCTTCTCAAGCACTTCCCGCGCGTCTTGTATGTAGACATAGATTGTCATCACGGAGACGGAGTAGAAGAAGCTTTCTATACGACGGACAGGGTCTTGACGTGTAGTTTTCACAAGTTCGGAGACTATTTTCCTGGGACGGGGACGATAGAGGATAGGTGAGCACTTGTCAGCATACAACAGAGGGCGTTTATATATTGATTTGTCGTAGAGGGACAGGAGCAGGACGAGGCTACACTGTCAATGTCCCACTGAAGAATGGACTGGGTGATGAGTCCTTCAAAAGTATATTTGAACCAGTGCGTCCTTCTCCTCCCCATCTCATGCGGTGCGATCAGCTAACTTTCTCAAGTAAGGTCATCCAAGCCATCCTTGACAGATTCCAACCCTCCGCCATAGTTCTCCAATGCGGTTCCGACTCCCTTTCGGGGGACAAGCTCGGCTGCTTCAACATAACGATGCACGGGCATGCCTCTGCCGTCCAATTTCTTCGGCGCTTCAATATCCCCATGATCCTCGTCGGCGGAGGCGGGTATACCGTGAAGAACGCGTCGAGGACTTGGGCGTTCGAGACGGCGTGCGCATTGGGGGTGGAGGACCAGTTAGATCCGAGGTTACCGTGGAACGAGTTTTTTGAGTGGTTTGGGCCGAGGTATAGGCTTGAGGTGGTGGCGAGCAATGTGGAAGATATGAACTTGAGGGATGAGGAGGGAAGTCTGAAGCAGGTTATGTGAGTCTTTTGACCGCACCCGTTGTCAACATTTTTGACAAAGTGCATTGCTGACAATTGAGTTCGGTTGCAGGGCTGATGTTTTGAAGAATATACACGACTTGCCGCCAGTACCGTCCGTACAGTTGCAAGACGTCCCACGGCAAGATTTGGGTGAACACCTCGGGCTTTGGAATAATGATGACCAGCTCTCGAAAGACGAGCTGGACGAGAAACTCGCTCGTACGTTCCATCTCTAACTTCTTCACCATCACGTTAACTCATATCATTGACCTTTGAATCTCAACAGAACAAGCAGCCTATACCTACTCTCTAAAAGATCCCACCAACCGCCCAGACGGCTTCGAACCCTCATCTTCGTCAGACCCCGAGCCAGAATCCGACACATCGACATACTCCTCGCAACGTCGGAGACGTCAACGCGTTCGTCAGGCCAGGAAAGCTCGTGCCAAGCCGCGAATGAGTATCATATCGAATTCATGGTACGATGTCCCACCACTGGATCACTTCGGGTTCTACGATTATGGGGAGAGCGAGAGGGTGAGCAGTGGCGGTCAGGGTAATGGGTCAGAGAAAGGGAAGGGAAATATGTTGTGGGATAGTGGGGCGAGGTGGGATATGGCGAGTGGGAGGGTGGTGGTGCAGGAAGCTCTGGATCTGAGACTTAGTGTCGGGGAGATGATGGGACGGGGTCCGAATGGTGAGCCGTATTATGGGGATCTGGGTGGAGAGGATGGTGAGGATGAAGGAGAGACGGAGAGCGATGGGGAAGAGGACGATGAGGTGGTCAAGCAGGAGGAAGAGGAGGAGGAAGAGACGATGGACGAGGATGACGAGTAGCACTCTGGTTTGGGGAATGCATTAGGCTCCTGGTTTACGTGGGTCATAGGCTGTAACTTATTCTGATTTTTATTCCATGGATTCTCCTCGTCGTAATTTGTGATGCCACCCCGGTTCGCGGGTGGCGGGACCCTAACCCCACGACAGGGTCGCGTCGAAATAAGGTTGCTCTGGTGCCACTCGTTGAAACCGTTATGTTTCCCTCGCCACGACCACGAGCCTCTGCATCATCCTACCCACTTGTCTTCTCTCGAGCTTATCCTGAAGACAGTCTAGTAGAAATATCCTTAGCATAATGGACACGCCTACGCGCAAGCGCGTTTCCTATTTTTATGACCGTACGTCCTTGAACTTGAACCGAGCTGTTTCCGCTTCGTTTGCCACCAGAACAAAAGAGGAGTTGCTGATCACACTTGTTCTGCACCCACTACCCAATACCAAACGCGTCGCACCCTATTTTACACTTTCCGACGCTTTCCTTCAATGCTTTCTCGACTCGCCACGCTCGGATGGAATCTGGGAATGAATGGTCTTGGAACAAACAACAGCGGACGTAGGATGTTACTCATACGGTCTCACTCATCTCATGAAGCCACATCGAATGCGTATAACGCATGAACTTGTCACGGCGTACGGAATGTTACCCAAGATGAACATCCTCGTGCGTCTGTTTCACGTTCTCTTGTCAGCCCTGTTATGTTCTAATCTGTCTCTATTGACTCGTTGGTGGATTGGGTCGCTCGGGATGGTTGATGCTGGTCGGTGTACGTTATGGTCACTGAATGGGATCGCACGAAATGGACGAACGCGAGCGCAGAGACCAAAACGCGCAACTCCCGTCCAAATGACCGCATTCCACACGGATGAATACGTTCAGTTCCTGCATAAAGTGACACCAGAAACAGCAGAGAGTTTAACCCACAACAATTCTAGGTGTGAGTCCTCCCTTTCTCACCTTTCTTCGCTTCCCACTCTACCCTCCGCTTCATGCTATGCATTGTGCTCATAGTTCTTTTGTTGTGGGATTGGGTGGATGGCTGTGGTAATGTAGTTCTGCTATTGGATGACAACCCAGCTTTTGAAGGCTTGTTTGAGTTCTGCTCCATCTCGGCTGGAGGGAGTATTGGTGAGTGCTTCACATCCCTTGGAACATTACGATTTGGCTTGGATGGCAGTGTAGAGAGTTTGTGTGGCGTAATTTGTCATGTGTGGCGCGCTTTCAGAGCACGTATATGTATGAACTGACCTCCGCTTGATCCTGCAGCCGCAGCCTCACAAATAACCTCCAACTCCGCCGACATCGCTATAAACTGGTCCGGGGGCCTGCACCACGCCAAGAAACGCGAAGCCTCCGGTTTCTGCTACATCAACGACATCGTACTCTGCATCCTCGAGCTCCTGCGCTCTTACCCTCGCGTGCTTTATATTGATATCGATGTTCACCATGGAGACGGCGTCGAGGAGGCGTTTTATTCGAGCGATAGGGTCATGACGTGCAGTTTTCATAAGTACGGGGAGTTCTTCCCTGGGACGGGGGCGTTGCATGATCGGGGAGAGGGGAGGGGGAAGGGTTATGCTGTCAATGTGCCGTTGAATGATGGGTGTGGCGACGAGACATTTGGAAATGTGTTCGATACGGTGAGTTCGAACTTTCTCCCTTGCAAGGCGTGTGCAAAGCTAAGAACAGATGGTTTGGATTCCTTGCTTCACGACCTTCATTCAGGTGATCGATAGAATCCTCGAACGCTTTCGCCCAGAGGCCATCGTTCTCCAGTGTGGTTCAGACTCTCTCGCAGGCGACAAACTCGGCCCGTTCAACATGACCCATCTCGGTCACTCCCACTGCGTTCAATTCATCCGATCCAAGAACATTCCACTTATTCTCGTCGGAGGAGGCGGATATACTGTGAAGAACGCGTCGAGGGCTTGGGCGTACGAGACGGCATGTGCCTTGGGGACGGAGAAGGATATCGATCCGGCGTTGCCATGGAATGATTATTTTGAGTGGTTTGGGCCGAGGTATAGGCTTGAGGTGCTTCCTACGAATGCGGTGGATGAGAATACGGAGAAGCACGTGGAATATGTTATGTGGGTAACATTCTTCATCTTTAATTGTCCTGTATACATCGTCCTTCCTCTCTACATTGATCACGAAAGATCACTCTCCTCGAGACTTGTGTCTCTAATACCCGAAGTATCACTGACATTGGTGTTCGAATCTTTATGCATCCATTCAGAGAAGAGATATTCAATACCCTAGACGAACTGACTCCCGTGCCTTCGGTCGAGCTGCAAGACGTTCCAAGAGAAAGCGTCGACGAGCACCTTCGCCTAAATTTCTCGAGCTCCAAGAATGGCCCTCGCTCCTATGGAGATGAGTGGAGGCGGGATATGTACGGCACAGAAGCCAACGATGAACTGGATGACAGCCTCGCTCGTATGTCCTCTTTCCTTTCTCACACCTCCCGCGTTTCCCGTTCCATGCTTTTAGAATTGAGTATTGACACATGATATATCATAGGCGAAACTTTGCGCGTTTACCAAGCACAACTCCCCAAACCACGCTCAGTCTCCCCCGAATCCGACCACCCAATGTCAGACCTCACAGAGTCCACGTCCTCCGACGACTCTCCGAACGCTATCGCACGTCGACGGAAACGGCATCAGCGTCAACGTGAGCGCGGACGTGCCAAAAAATCCAAGAAACGGATGAGCATCGTCGCGAATGCTTGGAAAGAAGTCAGTGTCAAAGAGCCGGTGAACCCTGTGGGGTGGTATGAAGGAGCGGATGTCGACGAGAAGGAGAGGGCGAGGGCGCCGAGGTATTTTAGATCTGAAGTGGGGTGGTATAAGGATCAGGGGATGGTCCTGTCGTCGGAGAAGTGGAGGAAGACTTTAGATGGATCGTATATCCCGCAGGAAGACGATGACGATGAGGAGGAAGAAGGAGATGAAGACGATGAAGACGAGGAAGAAGAGGGGGGAGAGGAGGATGAGGAAGAAGAGGAAGAGGGTGAAGTGGATGAAGACCCGATGCAGGAGGATGAAGACGAGGAGGAAGGTGAGATTGTGAAGATGGAGGAGGACTGAACAAGAACATAATACTCTCCCGTGTTTTAATGTCCATCATTTGCTGTATTTCTCCACTGCTCTTGGGTTTTCGACTCGCAATGCTTTGATCTATGTACTGGTTGTAATTACCTTCGATGTCTGCGATTTATGATCCCCTCATCCGCTGTGGCACACTAGTGGCCACCAAGTTGAACTACGGTCGTATTTCGGGTGGTCCTTATCAACGCGCCCGCAGCGGAGGGCTCGACGCGATCGAGAACCATGCGCCACTGGCACTTGCCAGCGGCCAGCCGGAAGACCTGCCAGTGTACATGTACATATGGAGATCCTGCCCAGGTATTCCTCTTATCAGCATCCACTGCAGACGCCTCCCCGCAAACAGTAAAAATAAAATGTTCCTTGATCCTCTGCTTCGTGTCTTCTCCCGTCCGCCATCATCATCATGTCCGACTCGTCGACGCACAAGGTAGAGCAAGAGCAGCCTCAACCCACGCCGCCTTTGACAACGACGTCGTCGACCACTCCCGCTCATGGAGGTCTTCGCTCCCGTGTCTCCCGTATCAAGACTAAAGTGACGACACGGCATGGCTGGTTTGGCGACTATGACTACGCTTGGTTGTGTTTGCCAACTTTGCCTTTCGCGACAAGAGGAAAGAAGAGGAAGACTCAGCCTCCATTTTATCCTCTTGAAGCCGACTTGCCATTATTGTTGGCCATTTCGAGCGGACTGCAGCATGCCCTTGCGATGTTGGCGGGGTTGATTACACCTCCAATTATTTTTGCGAGTGCGCTAAATTTGGATTCAGAGCTTTCGGCGTACATGATCTCAGCGAGTTTGATTGGGTGTGGTACGTCCTATTTGTCTTTGGGGTGGGAGCGAGTGTTGGGAGATGGTGCGAGTGCTGATAAAAGACGTGTTATGGGTGATTGACGTGTGCAGGTATTCTGAGTCTCGTTCAAATGTCGAGAATCAAACTGTTTGGCGGGTACTATCTTGGCACGGGCCTCATCTCAGTCGTCGGGACGAGTTTTGCCACGTTGAGTACTGCAACCGCTGTGAGATTCTTTCGCTCCGCCAACCTCTCTGACGTTGTGACTCACACATGTGATGCTCTATAGATATTCGATGCTATGTATCTCGACGGGACATGCTCAACCACAATTGCCGCTGATGGGACATCGACTCGTGTGGCGTGCCCGGACGCGTATGGAAAGGTGCTTGGTGAGTTTGACCTTCTGTTCAATCCACGGCATTCTGTACAGTCTACTTAACGTATTAATTTAATTTGTAATATCACAGGAACATCGCTCATCGCTTCCTTCCTCGAAATCTTCATGTCCTTCGTCCCGCCGCGCACCCTGCAACGAATATTCCCGCCAATCGTCACAGGTAAGAACTCCCCTTCCTCTTGAGTCCCACGCTCGTCTCTGACAAAGCTTCGCTTTACCTTGTGTTTACGAACAGGCACCGTGGTCTTGATGATCGGCGCCAGTCTCATCGGTAGCTCCGGTGCTCCCAACTGGGGCGGCGGCTCGAACGACTGCTTAGACAGACCTGCGACAGGATATTTTGCTCTCTGTCCTAACATCGATGCACCTCGTCCTCTTCCGTATGTCATATCTTGCTCTTATCAGAATCTCTCTGTTAACTTGATACCTGTTTGTTGTGGCGCGTTCTATATGATAGATGGGGCTCGCCACAATTCATCGGCATCGGCTTCCTATCTTTCATCTCTATCATCCTCACCGAACTCTTCGGATCCCCTTTCCTCAAGAACATCTCCATCATTGTCGGGTTGGCAGTGGGGTGCATTGTTTCCGGGGCAGCTGGGTATATCGATGGGAGTAGTATCACGACGGCGCCCGCGATTACCTTCCTTTGGTATGTCATTGTCTACTTGAACGCTATGGGATCCGGAGATGTGACGCTGAAGATGTGCGTGCATTCATCAGGGTACATACGTTCAAGATTGGTGTCTATCCACCGGCCATATTGCCTATGCTTGCGGTCTACGGTACGTTCTGCCCCACTCTATCCGCCTCATTCACCTCTATACTAATGATCACATTTCTCACGTTCAGTCTCCCTGGCTATGGAGGCGATGGGTGATATCACTGCATCGGCTGAGGTGTCCCGAGTGGCGGTCGAAGGCGAAGAGTTCGAGTCGAGAATCCAAGGTGGTGTTCTCGTAAGATACATTCTTTCGATAATCCTTTTTTCAAGGCTGATAGCTATGTGCATTAGAGCGATGGAATTGGTGGCTTCATTTCAGGACTCTTCACCGTCACGCCTCTGTCCATCTTCGCCCAGGTGAGCGAGCCCTCTCGCCGGTATCATCCATGTCACTGCTAACACTGACAATCTGTGTTTGTTCCAAAGAATAACGGTGTAATCGCCGTAACAAGATGTGCCAACCGTGGTGCAGGGAGGTGGTGCTGCGCCTTCCTCATCCTCTTCGGTGTTCTGGGTAAAATCTCGGGTGTCTTCCTCGCTAGTACGTCCATCCGCCCATACGCCTCTTCTCTACCATACTGAAGACAACTCCTCTTCTTTCTCTTACACCCCCTCGACCTAAACAACCAACAGTCCCGAACCCAGTCCTCGGCGGCGTAACGACCTTCCTCTTCGCCTCCGTCTGCGTCTCCGGTCTACGAGTCATCGCTCTCGCCCCCTTCACCCGTCGTGATCGCTTCGTCCTCGCCGCGGCTCTCTCCTTCGGCGTCGCAGACCTCTTGCAGCCAGAGCTATTCACGCATCTGTTTGATGGCAAGGCGAGTGGGGATGGTGTCACGAGTGGATTGAAAGGTTTCGAGGATTCGATCGTTATCATTTTGAGCACGCCTTGTGAGTGCATCTTCTTATCTAACTCCATTCAGTCTCTATCATCATCGACGAGGAACAAAGCTGACGGATTCGATGTCTTGTGTGGTTGCGCCCCCCGTATAGTCCTCATATCAGGCATCGTCGCCGCCATCCTCAACCTTATCCTCCCAGAAGAGGACCCAGCGGACGATATGGAAGGCGTCATAGATGAGATGGGGCATGAACATGGGGAGCCCTATGTGGAGAGGATTGGGGACGTGGAGGAGATGAGGAAACATGAGGTTGAGAAGGATGTGGGGGTTAGTGAGGTTAAGACGTGATGCGTTGTTGGGCTATCGTGTCGATCTTTATTGGTGTGGATCTTGGCTTATTCGGAAGTTATGTGGGTGGAGTATTTTATGGTGTTTTCTGTTTTGAGACCGTTCTCCGTTTAGTATTTCTGCTAGTTGTGCATGACCGATGACAGTCTATCGGTGTGCCGAAGAGTGCGTCGGTCAAGCGATCGTCTTGAAGCCTGAATCTCTTGGATAGGGTCTTGATCATGGGGACCATCGAAGCATTTCGCACTAGACGTGTCTTTCATGGCATCAAAGACTTGAGGTGTGGCACTAGGTTCGAAATAAAAAGAAAATATACAGATTGACTCAGGGAACATTTCGGCACCTCTTAGAGCGACCTTTCTATCCCCGAGATGCGCAAAGAGTGAGTGGAGAGTATTCGAAAAATCACCAACTTGCGGTGAATTCACGTGTGGCACTTCTAGAGTATAATCACAATCCGCGTCTCTCCGGAAACCGGCGCCCAACGGTTTTTAAGTTGGAGATCGCCGCCGTCCGGTGCTTGCCTTTGCCCTCCTCAACGACACATCAGAGTCTGCGCTAGTCTGCGACTCTGGATGGACCCATGGGGCCATCATGTATCATGCACTACAGAGAAATTTTCGGAGTTGATTGATTCTATCAGTAAGTATTAATTACACCACTGGTTCGAACTTATGAGATGTTTGTGATGGAGGCGATGAATATGCGTGCGTGAAGTAGGTACATGATGCGTAAATTTACGAAGAGCTTGGTCCGATATGTAGCAAGACAAAGCGACGAACTGTGTGCGAGGGGGATCGTAAAAGAGTACAATTATCGTGCGCCATAAGGCGATATGGGTGCCACTAAGCATATTATTCCTGATGAGTTCACGAGACCAAGACCAAGACTGAGGACAGAACAAAACAAAAGACACAACCTCACCCTCCGACTCTTCAGCTCGTGCCCTAATACGCCTCCTCATTCCAATCACTGCTGAACTTGACCACCAACCCCTCCATCCTGAACCTGATCAGCATCGCATACGCCACCGGCGCCTCCTGCCTAATCCTATACTCACTCCACCCCGCAAACTTAACCTCTCTCATCCTCTCCAACTCATTCCCGTCATAATCCTTCGCCCCAACGGGCAACCTCCACCTCGACTGCACCGCCTCCAAAATCTGCATATAATACTCCGCAAACGTACACCCGAAACCAGACCACGAGCCCGCAACGTAAATGTTGAGGTCTTTCAGATTCGTATTTTGTCCGAAGCGAAGACGACCGTCGGGGTGGAAGTGCAGTCGGAGAGCTTTGATGAATGAGTTTTCAGCGACCATGTAGTCCCATGCGGAGAGGGAGGTGAGATGCGAGAGCCGTTGGCAAGCTTCAGCGAGGTCCGCGTCGTTGAGCAGTTTCCCAGACGAATCGAAAGAACGGAGGGTGGGAGAGACGCGCAGGATGAAGTCGCCGAGTGAGTCGTAGAGCTCTCGATTGCTTTCGCTCGCCGCGATCTCGAACCGCTGGAGATTCGGGGCCAGGATGCTATCGAGGAGGGCTTTAAACAGGTAGGGCGCTTGGTCGATGAAGAGGCTGAGGGTGCGGAGGTTGGGTAGGCGAATTTGGGTGACTCCGGTGGTAAGCAGCACGATGTCTTCTTCTTCTCCCTCGTAACTGATCCGAAGGAACTCGAGGTTCGGACAGCTCCCGACGCAGAGGAGGAAATGAGCTAGGTCGACGGTGATGGGATCTAAGGTCGTGACGATCTTGATGTCGATGGTGGTGATACTGGGAGATGGCGTGAGTAGAAGGGTAGAGATAGGGTGGACGAGACGGATGGTGTGGAGACGTGGGGCCCATGATAGACTGTCCCATACTGTCCACGCAGAGGGGGAAATGGCATCGGTGTGAGCGACGGTGACTTCGGGGTCGTGCGTCTGGTAAGAGAACGACTCCAGGAACGGCATGGTCTGGCGGTTGAGGACCGGAAATATGATCGGGTCGACAATACGGAAGTCAAAGGAGATACTCTTCCACCGTCCAGAGTGGGCACAGAGGATCGAGAGGTAGCGGGCGAGAATATTTTTGTCCCACTCCTCCGAGGTCAGAGTCAAAGATATCGGTTGGCTGCCCGAGTATGACAGCCAATTCTGAATGGCCGTGAAGAAAGGGTCGATATCCTGTACCGTTCGTGGGACATCCGGGAGGTAGAGATCGACCCATAACCGGGGAGTCGATTGTGCCACGGCACGCCAGTACCGACTGACGAGAGTGAGAAGGATTGGACTACTGTCAGGTCCGAGTTCCCGGTCTGCGCAACACGTTGGAAGAGCGTGCATGAAGATCAGGGAGAGGATCTCCGGAGGGATAAAGGCCCGCATCTTTGTTGCTCGATTTGGACGAGAAGTAGCGCACGGCTGGCTTTATCAGATGCAACGAGGCGTTCGGAGACACGGTCAGTTGATATCGGGCATTCTTGCGTGGAACGAAGTACGGACCTGTTGAGATGGCACTTCCTTGCCGCTGTAGATTTTGCAGAGGCGGATAGGGGTGGAAGACGAAGTGATGCAGGTTCGATGTCAGCGATGATTGAAGGGAGTCCTTTCTGTCTGCGCAAGGAAATTAGGACCGGGAACACACGGCGGCTTGAAGGAAAATACTAGATTGGCACCCATACCTTCAGTTTCACTGGGGGGAAATTTCGAAATCGATGTACGATCTCCCCTGACGGCAGAGGCTTTATAGCTTCGCGCAACGTGATAGTGACGTCCGTAGTGGCCAGGGGCTATAAGGGGATGACGCGGCTGAAAACGATAAAAACAGGTGGGAACTGGGCAAGTGTTCGCCAAGCGGTGCTGTCTCGCAAGTCTCGGTGCTGGTTCACTCGGTCACCGCAATGCGCAATGTATAGCGGCGCTGCCAGTGGCAGCGGAGGCTGTGAGATGGCCTAGGTAGGCCATCAGAAGATTCATTTAAATGATTCGTGAGGGTGCAAACACTACGAAGGATTGATACAAGCACCGGACGGTATGAGGCGGGCACGGAAAAAAAAGTCGTCGGTGACCTCAGCGCCTAAGTTCGACAATCTGTACGACCGCGGGGAAGTTGGGACCCCGAAGGGAAACGCACACCTAGTTTGATCAGTGGTCATTCCATGAAGCTGTCATTTTCTATCTAAACGAAGACTTTTCGTGTTTTATTCATGTCCTCATGTCGAAGAAAGACGCACTTGCGCGTTTGAACGAACCAGACGGAGAAATGAAGTATGTCATTGGAGCTTAATGGGTGTGGCATAAGGAGGTCGCGGCCGGTTCAGAATTTCGCCGGACCATTAAAGCTTTTAGGAGCGTGCAAAAGTGAGACAGCCGGAGCACGATCCCCGTAGCAAAAGAGAGCACAATAACCCAAAAAGCAAAGGTATTACTATTGTTGGACATCGGGAGATCGGGTAGAGTGGCAAAAGAATGTTAACGTTGACCGCAGTGGTCCGGTTCAAGAAAAGGTAATTTTTGTGTCTGGCACACCGCCACAACACGAGATCCGGCAGTCACCGGAGCGCCAACGTGGCGAACCACCGGACGGTTGGGCCACAACGCTTCTGGCACAGGCATAGAACATCTCCCCACACCGCTTGTCGACTGGAACCACCAACAAATATCTACGAGGAACCGAAGACGAAGAAGGATGGTTCGGTAATACAATTGCATTCGATTGTGACTTCTTATCCTTTCTGCTTCCCCACCCATCCTCGCACGAGCTCGACGATCACTACACATTACAAAACATTATTAGGCAGAGCAAAGTCCAATGATAACCACGCTCTCAAACGATCATACACCTGAAGTGTTCCTACCGCCCCTCGTGTCGATTGTCTGGCTGCCCTTGGAGTCATTCGTGCTGTTCCACTGACCCGAGCGAATCGCCTCGGAAGCCTCCTCCTTGCCCTTCTGGAGGATCTGGGTGATGACTTCGGTGTCGACATGTGTGCCGAAGACGTTGTCGAGGTCTTGTTTCGAGGGCTTTCCGAGGATGCCCTGTGCGCCGTGAGATGACGAGAGGATTTCGAAAGCTATAGGATGATGTGATGGATGGGGCCAGCGGCGATAAAAGGGAGATGTGAGATGCGAGGTCAGTTCTACGGGAGCGCACAAAACAGTGGAAGAACGTACAGTCAACGACCTCCACTAATGGGATCGTGCTAGATCATAATGTTGGATCAGTAAAGCGTTCGCATGCGATAATTCTCGTATATTTACGTGTCTGCGAAATCAATGGTTTGATCAGTATCGGCGCTGTCTTTACACACGACAACAGTGTACTCACCACCCTCCTTCCACTTCTTAAACTAGAGGTACCAAATCGAATTAAAAGCAATGAGCCTCTCACTCTATGAATGCAGTGGGCAAACGACGTACCTCAGCGGGGTTGACGATCACTGTGAATGTCTCGCCTGCATTAGGATCAGGCTTGTAGATGACCTTAGTAAGAGCTTTGCCCATGATGAAAATATGCGATTTAAAGGTGGATAGAGTTTGAAGATGAGTTTGGGTGGTCGTGTGCGGCGGTGCGTGTAATAGCGAGGAGGGCAAGAGCCGCTCGCGAGCGGCGGTATAAGAGGGGCTGGGGAAAGGAGTGACGTCATGGGCATAAGGCGTCATAGGACCCTCCACGACTCTCGCGCTGGCCCCAGGTCTGTTCTCGGGCGACAACGCGGGGAAAACAGGCAATCCATCTTCATCGATGGTTATCGGCCAAGACGGCACCGGCGCCTTGGAGGAATGACTCGAAGACGGGCTAGATGTCGGCGAAAAGTCACTGTACATTTTATCCAACGAGGTTCATTCACAGACAGGGGGTGGCCCACAGCATAAGTATAAACCACAACAGTACTAGTAGTCAATCTCTTCCATACAATCCGAGTTTTTCCCAATGGATCTCCTTGCGTTGTCCTCGTCGTAGAACACGGGCTCGACCTCCTTTGTCCGGCTCGAACCGGCTCACACTCATGAGTGGCACCAATGAGGGCCTACAGTCAATTTGGCGCAGAGTAAGTTGTAGAAACAAATTAGACGGTGGAGTTACTTACCTTCCATGAGCACATTGGAAAGGGTATGCTGTTTCTGATAATCGTGCAAGAAGTCGCTCGCATTGCTCCAAATTCAGTGTGTCATTGAACATGATTGCCCCTGTCGACAGTCCTCATCAGAAAAGTTACCGCACCAAGGTAGAGTATCAGGGAGTTTGACAAGGTCCAGTACATACCTCGACAAGCCCTGGAGTTCACCAAATCCAACAAACCACGAGGACACCACCGCAAAGCCTTCTGCCACCAAAAATCGTCCGTTGAATCTGATTCGAGGTCCTTGTCTGACGCATAGTCAATCGCTGGAGGAGTGCCAGGAATCTCATCGTTCTCGACGCTCGCGAGAAATCCCTTTATGAGCTCTTGAAGCTCGTTACCGGCTAGAAGCTATAGAATTATGAGAATCATGCAACCGATTGCTACTGAGAGCGAGATATAGCAAACCTACCTTCTTCACCACAACCTCTGGTACGCTCATCACCCATACTTGACCATACGCCGCATTCCTATCCTTCTCGACATCCGCCTCTCCTTCTCCTTCGAACAGAACATCGATCCCCCACCTACTCAGCAACGCCCTTACATCCTCTTTCTCCCTCAAAATCTCTACTTCCCTCATCGTCAACAACACAGGCTTCGGCGGCTCGAGCTCCATTACCTCCTCCTGCTCCTCTTCGATACCATCTCCTTCTTTACCCTTCCCCTTCCCATCCTTTGATCCAGTCAAGAACCTCACACAAATTCTCTTCAAAAACCTCTCAACCCTCACTCTCTCCGACGCCGCATGCTGATCGATCAACACCAATGCACGACCATGGTCACTTCCTCCCGTCCCCCTCCCTGGCTCACCACCCTCTTCTACATTCGTGGCTGACGGAACCCTCTCATCAATACAACAAACCACGAATTTCCGGTCCGCTTGTGCGATCACCTCCGCGTCTTTGAGGTCTTCTCTTCGAAAGCGATGAGATTTATGCGGTCCGTTGGCTTGAGAAGGCTTTGGGTGGAATGAGGACGAGGAGGGGAGAGAGTCGAAGAAACGGCTGCGTTTGTTCGTGTGCGAAGATTCTGCATGGTCGTGGTGGTGTGGGCTGCGTGGCGATGAAGCTGAGTAGGAGGTCGTGGGGAGGTCGAGGTGTGTGCGTTTGATGCTTGGTTGGGAAAGGGCGTAAATGTTGTTTGCCTGCAAGTCACAACATCGCGTTAGTGTCCATTTTTCCGTGGCTCTGGACTATCGGCAAGAAATCAGAGTAGAGAAACGAGACCTTCAAAGCCTTAACAATCCATTCCGGCGTCTCTTCACCAACTGTGCCCTTTCCCTCATCCTCATCCCCAGGTACGTTACCCTTCAACCACCGCCTATCCACCAATGTGCGCTTTCCACTTATATTTTCTGTAAGACCAGGCCCTAGTTCACGCTGGGGATCACCATCCGTTGCATTTCGACTGTCTCGCGGGTACGAGTTGCCGGTCCGTGGGTCGACGAGGTAGGTTATTTTGGTATGTGGGTCGGTCCAGATTATGGATTCGGCCGGGTCGTGAACGGGCGTCGATGAGGGTGTCTAATTTCAGTAGAAGCACAACAATCAGATTCCCCTCCGACTCAGAACATAAATATGCCTACGTACGTGGATGACGGGCTCCCTTGCTGATCCAGGTCTAGATGACCCATTGTTATTCTCCCTGGCTCTAGCATTAGTTGTCGATATCGCAGCCGAAGCACTCCTCGGTCTCCGTTCAGCCATATGGTGAGTACGCTCATTCTCTACCTCAGAGTTCAATTTCTGCCTTTTCCTCGGCGACCCACCACGCGCCTCGACACCAGCAATATTTGTGCGGCTACTAGATTTAGCGGATAAGAAGCCGTGTTTTATGAGGAAGGAGCGGATGACGGAGGTCAAGAGGGTGGTGACAGTATCATTGTTCTGTAACATCCAACGCAAGGTGTGAGAACGAAAGGCATGAGGGTGATGGTGAGAGTAACGGAGCGCACCGCGAACCGAACGGTGGATTTACTGGGTTCGAAGCCGTTATCGACCGTTCGGGGAGGGAGAGTAAGGTTGAGGACATAGACGGGTTTACATTCCGATTTGCGAGGCGAGCGGCGGGAAGCTTTAAGAGCGTTTAGTCACGCAGTCAAGTTGGGTTGATGACATGGGATGAGATCGGCATTTAAGCAGAGGAAAAAGACGTACCAGGACGAGGGAGTGAAGTCGCGCCTGCTTCGTCGAGGGCCTATGTAGCGGAACAGAGACACGTTTTCTTATAAGAAAAAGCAGTCGAAATTGAGGCGAACAGCATGGAAGCACGACTCACGTTCTTCGTGAACGAACTGTTTGAGAATAGGTCCTCGATTAGGTGATGGAGGGAAGTCGGTGAGAGGAGATGTCTATTGACATCTACACCGCAGAACGTATGCAAATAGTTTGTTGAGCCACCACCAACGCGACATGCAGCGACCCCACTATGACGCACATAGATATTGATGAAACTAGCACGGAGATCAATAGAGCGTAAGACTAGCAAGAGGAAAAGGAGAGCGGCGAGGTCCATACCTTGGCATGAGCGCCGTTCAGGCTGATGAATCCACGTATCTTCACTTCGTCAACGTCGACATCTACATCTTCAACATGCTGTATACCAGGACCATGATTTCAGCTATCCGCCGAGTGGTGTATGAAGAACGCCAACCTACCTCCACGAGTGCTCGACCATGAATATGTCTGAAAGTAGCCAACATCGAGCGCGTCTAATGAGCCTCGTCAGCAACATCACTAACGCAAGTTGTCTCTCAGAAGGCAAACTCTGCTACATGGATGATTGGTCGTACCTTTGGAATGCTCGTTACTCTCGCCCGTTCACTCCCTACTTCGCGTGCTTTGTGGGTGTCTTCAACGGAAAAAGAGACTTCCGGGAAAACCAGCGCAAATGACTGCATTTCCTTTTGGATGAGGTCCAGCGTTTTTGAAGGGTTTGAGTGGGAAATACGCCGGATTGGCAACTGTCAATGGTGAAGAGGCTTCAGTTGTAGTCTGTGGTAAGGGAGCTAAGGATAGATGTACGTTATAGAATATGTCACGCAGACAGACGACAGTTCCTGGAGTTTCACGACGCCAGCGAACAGCGGAGCCCTCGTAGAGACATTGGCCGTTCTATCCAGGCAATATGTAAGCTGCATCCTGAGGTGGAGACGATGTGCCGTTTTGTGGCCCACCTTTATGATCAGAGCCCAGCTTTGACGTGAACTAGCAGTACGCGAAGATATTTCAAAGCACGATATATCTACTGCAGATGCCAGTGCTGATGCAAAGTTCGAGGAGAGTCAAATATCTGAACGCTGGGTATGAAGTGGCATAGAATCACCTTCGCCACGAAACCCAAATGTCGACGGCGTGTCAACCCCCGGAGGCGGCGCATAGGTCTTCGAGGTATCTGGTCCATAAAATCAGGACCAAGGTTCCCTCCTTTAGGCAAAGTCGCAGGTAACAGCTTACTATACCGCCCTTCCTCCTCAGCCTTCCTCAACATACCCATACCCTCTTTAGACATCCCCTCACCATCATCCTTCACCCAGCATTCCCACTCTTCACAGTCCACGCCTACCTCTATATGGTGAGAGTTGGCGTCCAACGAGTTCTGAACAAGCTCTGATATGACTTGCGGGAGCGAAGTGAGGATTTGCGTGGAACGGATTTTGGTTCGAACGGGGGGCGGAAGAAGGGACAGTGAACGAGTGTTGTCCGTAAGAGACATTTATCGAGTGTATCAAATGTCCAGTTACGACATATCTATCGTTTGGATCAGCCCAAAGTCGCGAGCAAATACTTTTAGCAGGGAATAGAAGACAACTCGTACTTGAGTCGTACAGCGTGATGATGCGGAGAGAAGGAATGGTTACCAAGCTGTCGGCGCGACGCGTTTGTTGGTTTGTGGCGTTTGTGGCGCGCGACTCATCTTGATTCTCTTCACGTGGCGGCGAAACCTCGGGTGCGATTCAACCAGACTCGACCAAGCCACGACAACGACTCGACAAGGCTTTCTTCATTAATCTCATCATGGCGGTGAGCATATCCAAGTGTTTAGCCCTGAATGTCAATGACAGTCTCTATAGGTGTGCCAATTCTATCTGCGAGGCCTATGTCGGTTCGGCAACAGTTGTAGGAACGAGCATCCCCCTGGAAGAGAGGGTTCCCTAGCAGGTGCGTTCGCTATGGTATTGTCACTGCGACATCGCAACTTAAAGCATTTTTTTCTTTTTGAACGTATTGCGCCCATATCAGGGACTTCATCGTGGAACTCTGCGACACAAACGACCACTCAACCGCCGATGTACTTCACGTGCGTCTCCAGGCTTTATTCTGACACCCTTCATTCTTCATTCCTACGACCTGCCGCAAACCTTAGAATGGAACTCACTCATGGTATATTCTAGTATGGACTCTTTGAAGGCGGACTTCGATCCTGGCCCCAAAGGAGAGAAACCCCTGTGGCCGCTCAGTAACTATGGCCCTAATAAATTCGAACCGAATCTATTCCCTCCCATGGATGAATCAACCGAAGAAATGCGCGTTAAATATCTGCTTGCTCAGCGCAACAATACTCTCAACGAATACGTGCGTGGAACTGTCTCTGCCATTGTTTCTCTTGTTTACATGCGTGTGCCGATATTTGGATGGGTGTAGCTGGCATATGAATCGGAAAAGCTAGCAGCAGCCGAAAAGGTCATCTCTAGCGCTCGCAGTAATCTCAAAGAAGTCTACCAGCTTGCCAAAGGACAAACTTCCTACGGAGGCGAAATCCCCACTCCAGAACAGACAACGGTCTATAACCCCGACACACCCGCTCCAGCACAGTCGACTGGTGCCTTCGGTGGAGGTAGTGGTGGTGGTGCATTCGGTGGTGGAGGGGCATTTGGAGGTGGCACATCAGCATTCGGAGTCGCAGCAAAAGCGCCCGCAGGAGGAGCTTTCGGTGGTGGTGCTACGGGTGGGTCGGCATTCGGAGGAGGAACTACGGGAGGTTCAGCATTCGGTCAACCTTCAGCCTTTGGTGCCCTAGGAAATGCCAACAAAACCTCAGCCTTCGGCGCCGCTGCAACAAGTGCCCCTTCAGCCTTTGGGAATCCCGCGTTCGGGCAGTCAGGCTTCGGAGCGTCGACGTCTGCTGCACCAGCCACCACATCCGCCTTTGGACAACAATCTACCACACAGCCGACTTCGGCTTTCGGCCAACCAGCATTCGGTCAGGCAGCTGCTCAACCCACCTCTGCATTTGGCCAGCCAGCTCTGAAACCAGCCACGAGCGCGTTTGGTGCTGCCGCTCCTAGTGGTGGTGGTGCGTTTTCCGCCTTCGCCGGTAACAAGCCATCTGCTTTTGGATCGGGTGCTGCGCCATCGGGACCTAGTGCATTTGGAGGTGCTGCACCTTCGACCGGTAGCGCGTTTGGCGGGACGTCAAATACAGGCGGTTCAGTCTTCGGACAGACAGGATTCGGCGGTGGCGGCTCGGCATTTGGTGGTGGAACCAATGCGGCAACGACAGGAGGCTCAGCGTTTGGACAACCGAGCGCATTTGGTGCCTTAGCTCAGCAATCGCAGCCCACCTCTGCATTTGGGCAACCGTCGCAGCCTTCACAGCCCACATCTGCGTTCGGACAGGCTGCAGCACAGCCGACCTCTGCCTTTGGACAGGCCACATCGCAGCCTACCTCTGCTTTCGGTGGACAACCCCAGCCGCAACAACAGCAGCAGCAGCAGCAGCAACCACAGCAACAGTCTGCTTTCGGTGCTTTCGGGCAAGCAATACAGCCTCAGCAACCTCAACAGCCTACGTCCGCATTCGGACAGCCCGCCCAGCCTACTTCTGCGTTCGGACAAGCTCCACAGCAGCAGCCACAACCTCAACAGCCCACATCTGCATTCGGCCAGCCCTCTCAACCTGTACAAGAGCCAGCACAGCCGCAATCTGCTTTCGGCCAACCCCAACCTCAAGCATCGTCACTCCCTGCCGCTCCCGCCTCCGCTGGTCTCCCCGCCCGCCCTGCGAACGCGCCTACATCACATGGTGCAGACTTCTCCACGCTGAAGTCAACGTTCAAGAAGGGACTAGATAAATATGACGAACTGTTACCGCCGAATTATATGGAGCTGATACCGAAGACTGTAAAGGAGGCGTTTGAAGCAGCAAAGTTCGAGTGGAGTTTCGGAGGGAAGGAGTATACCGTCGGTGTGCCCGAGTGGGTACCGCCGATCGAGTTACGGTGAGGTGTGAGCTCGGTGTGAGTGAGCTCGGTGTGAGTGAGCTCGGTGTGAGTGAGCTCGGTGTGAGAGCTGTAGTCGTTTCGTCTGTGTCAATTTACCTACGCAGTGTCTGTAAATTATCTTGCATCCAGATTGTTTTGTATCACTACTCTCATGCTTTGATGTTATCGTTTATGTCCTTCTAACCGATGTGAAAAAACCTGAAGTTACCCAGCAATCGCCAATATAAATACGTAGAGTGCGAGCCAATAGAAGATATCATCAGTCGTACAAAATAATATTATCCTAAAGTGCAGCGCAGCCCACACCCTCAAAATGTCCACGTCCCCCTAGCTCATCCCATCCTTGCTTTCTTCCTCGTATGACCTCCCAACATGGCACCCGCACCCGCACTCCCGAAACTCCCCGCACTATGAGACTGTCCCGGTCCGCTTTGCAGATGTTGTTGCTGTTGCTGTTGCTGTTGTTGCTGCTGCTGTTGAAGCAGTTGGGCTTGTTGTGTAGATTGGTTGGGTACCATCGAGGGCGCTTCATCTTGGCTTATGCGGCGGTACGGGGGCATTTGCGCAGCAGAGACCGTGGCGAAGGCACTATAATAGAGAATAAATGTCAACTTAAGATTTACAGGAGTAAAAGCACGGTGACGAAAGAGCGGTCAACGAACTTTTGTGTCGGCTTTGGGTCTTCCTTGAACCATCTATGGTGAAGCGCTTGTTCGGCTGTGAGACGCTTGTCGGGATCGTAGGCGAAAAGCTCATCGGCGAGTCCGTAGCCTGAGCCAGTGAGCTGTTTCGCTTTGCACCATGATTCAAGACGGGACGTAGACCTGCTAGTAACGATCAATACGCCAAGGCACGTGAGGTGAAGCCCAAGAACGAGGAGCGTACGTGTCCAGTCGTTTCAAGCTCTGGTATTCGGGCATATGTTTCATACCCGGCCAATCGCGTTCTTGATACATGTAGTCAGTATGCAGAGTACGAGAAGCAAAGCAGCGCTCATAAAACAGCTTACCGTTAGGAGTACCCAGTACATCAATAATCTTCAGCAACTGATCCTTCTGAAAAGGTACATTCTTCTTCGAATCCAATTTTGCCTCCTCTCCCTTGAATATCGGCCTCAAGCTCGCTAATTCAGCCAATACGCATCCAACGGCCCAGCAATCTACCGCCTTGTTATAGTGTTTCGCGCCCATCAGTAGCTCTGGAGCGCGATACCAGATGGTAACAACGACCTTGTCTCCGGCGAAGAGCGGCTGCAGTGGCTGGTTCGTGAGACGTGCAAGACCGAGATCCCCAATTTTGACGACTCCGGCTGAGGTAATGAGAATATTGGCAGGTTTGAGATCACGGTGGAGGATGTGGGCGTTGTGTAGGTAGAGCAGGCCGTTGAAGAGTTGGTAAACAAGAGATTTGAGGACGGCGAGAGGGGTGGTGGTGAAGCGAAGGGTCTGAGAGTAGTGGTGGATTAATTGCTGGATTGAATACATCAGCATGAGTACAAGGAGTTGGGATAGAAGATGCCTACGAGAAAGTCGTGCTCGGTATATTCGAAGACCATGTAGATGGATTTGTCTTCGAGGATAACTTCCTTGAGTGTCACGACGTTCTCATGGCTGATCTCCCTATTGAGCTGCACCCTATTGTCATCAACATCTCCCCAGGGCGAACGAGCACAAAGCATCATATACCCACAGCAATCTCCCGAATAGCACTCTGGCTGATACCTGTATACGTCACCACATCTCCCTCCTTGTCCGGCTTGAATTTCTTTATAGCATAAATCTTTTGCTCGTGATCTAGACTCTTCGCCTTGTATACACGACCATATGTCCCAGATGAAATGAAACCAAGGATTGAGTATTTGGAGATGACTGTGTGGTGGGCTTGGTCGCGTTTGGCGCGATAGGCTCGCATGCCGTCCTGGTGGAGGTGGGTGTTCCAATCCTCCATAATTGATCTACCTAGTGGAGGTTAATATGCAGGATGTTCAGATCTTCTACTTCATTTTGCATTTTTATGAGATTTGGTATCAATCATGACTGCACCTTCCTGTGGTAAACAACTAGCACCACTTACCGTGTCAACGTTGGTTGTATTCCGCACTGCGCTCAATTGGCGCTCAATCTGAAGAAAGATGAGGCTCTATCTCAGAAGTAGATGACACCCGACTTACTGTCGCGTTGGAATGGTGAGATATATCATGTCCTTCAAGTTATAAAAGCATTCGTCGGCTCGCCGATTGATGCAGTCCGAGTCGTAGATGTGGCAAGAGTTCAAGAACGTTTCCAGCCGGCGACCCGGTGGCGCGCAGGGTGGTCATGCATTTCCCACGGCGATCGCCACCTTCGTCTACTACAGTCTCTCGCTCATCGGACTAAGAAATAGCGTGTTCACAAGCATCGGTTCACAACTTTTATGCCATCCTCAATCTTAGATCCTTACTAAAAGAGAGAGCTTTGCATAACAGGACTCCTCAATGAATCGAAAGCAAGGGTACAGATCGTTGTGATACAAGCTCGTACATGTCGGGGCTTCTGTTCCATCGTATCAAAAGTCGTCCCGAAACTCTCTACTCAGACACGGGAGGGGGAGCACCACTTCCCATGATAACTTGCACGCCCTTCATTTCGTGGCAAAAGGGATCATCAGCTCATCTTTAGGATTGGTACAGAATAATAAAAGAAGAGCAACGTACTGGAGACGTGATATCGTCCACGGTTAGGAAGATTGTTGCGGGTCCAGGTGGGTAAACTCTTCCGCTCGGTGGGGTGGTGAAAGTGAGTTGCGTCTTATCGTCCGAAAGCGTAGCGTTCATGAAGACGAGACGTGCGCTTGAGTGAAACGCATGAGTCGAGAACCCGAGGTCCATTAACGCCACTGACACCACGAATCCCAAAATAAAGAACAAAAATGGTGAACGACATGAACACCGAAAAAAATCAAAACCACGCTTACGCTTGACGTCGCTCGTATCCAGACCCTCTGGAACCGTAACATTCACCGTCATGCTCTTCCCAAATGCCAATTTACTCGGCATACTCCCCTCCTCAAACGTCGGCCTCTCTACCCCTGGAGCCAAAGACGGAGGGTTCAGGTGCTCAACCCTGAACTCTGTGGGGAACGTCACTCCTGGACCCGGGGCCGTCGTATTCGGATTCGGGTTGCTCCCGGCGATGAGGAAGAAACCTTGCGGCGTGAGCGTGACGCTAGAGTGATAGACTCGAGGTATGTCGGCTGTGGGCATCCCAGTATTGGAGATTCGTTGTCCGAGAGGGAGAGAGGGAGTGTAGATAGAGGGAGTCAGCGCTGGGTGGTCGGCGTTAGAGTTTCCGGTGGTTACGCCCACGCTGGCGAGGGCTGCAAAGCCGGACATGGCACCGTTGATGATAAGGACCTGGCAGGATTCGAACGACGATGGGGAGTCAACTTTAGGAACAAAAAGTAGGATATGACGGCTGAAAGTGGGTTGGCTTTACCTGCCCGTTGGGGATATGAAGCAGTTCGGGCATAGTCCTCGGCTCTAGCATATGCTCCACTTGCCATCCTGCAGCGATGCCTTCATCCGTCAACATAATCCGACTGCACTGAGTCGTGGCAGGATCCTGGGACGACAGGTTTGCGGGCGGTGTAGCAGGGTCGTTTTGGGAGCCACCGCAAACAAGAACTTCGGGGATGAAGTCTGGAGGGGAAAGTGGGAGAAGTATGGCGGAGCCATCCATTGGGTTTGTCACCTGAACACCATTGGGTATTTCAGGGAGCAGAGTCTCTGTCTGAGCCTCGATGTCGTAGATCATGGACGTGTTACCTGCGACCATGAAAACACGACCGTCTGGGAGTGCGAAAACCCTACGTATACCGTTTATTAGTGATCCGAATGCGCGTGATAGATACTCCAGGTAATGGAAGAAGATATGTCAAAATGGGACACGAACCTCGGGAACAAGTTCGAAGGTCCACTGTTGGCAAGGAACGGAGATGGTCGGGCAACGCCATTATCTTTCTTTGGGAAGAACTCGAAAGAGTTGGCAGGATCAATGTTATAGAAAAGAGCATCTGTATGGGTCCCGCCTAGAATTTGTCACCACAAATGTCAGGGAACGAAATCAGTAACATTAACGATAATGTATTGAGTAGACATACCGACGATCATAATAGACCCGTCAAAGATGCGGAGAGAGCTTGTGTACCACCTCGGTGTGGCCAAGTTGAACCTCGGATCATCTGGGTTCTCAAATATGGTACAACCAGTTCCGTCGGGCGCAGCACAAGGTTCGAAGAGACGAATAGCATTCAGACCACTTTTCGCGGTCGGATTTCCAGCAAAGAATTGTGGGTCGCCTCCTACGCTAGCCTGTCAAATGAGACAAGTAATTGGCCCTATCAATTTTACGTTTATGCGAAGCGCGGATGTGAAGGGTGACATACCATAGTGCCATTGCTCAGCAGTGCACCAGAAGCGCAGAAAGAGTTGGTGAGGAGATCGAGTGGTTGGACGGTGCTGGTCTCCAGATCCCAGAGAGCACCCCAGGCAGAGTGGTTATTGATTTGCAAGGGGTCGTCCGTGGCCCTGTCGAAAAATATGACAAGGTTCGGAGAGACGACAATGGACTCAAGGGCTAGAACACCCGAAGTCATGTTCTGAAGTTCGAAAGACCATGATGCTTCGGTTGCAGCAGTGGCGAACCCGGCGCCGAGAGCAATAGATGAGAGGAAAGCTGTCCACATCTTGTCACTCGATAAGGCTGGAGCTGTCGGACTGATGTTGCCCCGAGTGAGACTTATGTATGAAAAGGCCATGGGACTATTTGTAAGGCAAATAAGCCAGGAGAGTCGAGGAACGATGATCACATTGGGATGCAGGGAATTTAATGAGTATTTCCCTGAGAACTTGACACCCACTTGAAGTAGCAGTCTCAAGCTTTCCGCTTCTCTGGTATCTGCTCGGTGTATATTCCCTTCCAGCCCGGAAGCACACAAGAACATAACTGGGTAATGCTTGTTATCCTCCTATGCAATGACACGGCTGGTTTTATCTGTGAACCATGAAGGAAGTCCACTTCGGAACGACCGTCAATGACCATGACCGATGAAAAGAGGTAAGGAGAACAACCTGCCTTCAACTCCTGTCCAGTCTTCTATGGGAGGCCAGCGAATCATATGATCATGCGCCTCAGGCAGTCTCTTGAGGTACATCCCATAAAGTCCATAAGCCAAACAGCACGCGAACGGGTGTGATCCCTTCGCAGTCGAAGCTTCGCCTCCACGTCTGTTTCTATTACAGATATCGTTTCACAGGACTCCGTGGATCTACTCACACTGTACGGGGTTCCGAGATACTCGCCAAGCCCATTTCGACAAGAAAGTCAGCAGAATGTGCTCAGGAGGGGAAAGTAGAAAGTAAGTTACTGAGGTAACCGTACCGGCCTCGAGAAGTGTAGGGAACGAACTTCGTTCGGACTTGCGCGCAGCTTCGAACATGCTTATTTCCTACGCAAGAAACCGCATGAACCTTCAGGCTGTATGGTGTGAATGAGAAGAACATGACTCAATTGAACTCTCGTACACACTGAACACAGCTTGAAGCAGCCAGTAATATCCACGGCAGCCCCATATACCAGGTAGCAGGTAGCAGCTCGCCATCGAACAGGTCTCGCTGTGGTATACGGCCTGCACAAGCGACATCGGCGATATGACTTACGTCTAGCCAAAAAGTTCAGGATGTGGAGTGCCCAAAAAGAAGTTCAAAGTTGCTTCAGCACAGGCGGACGACAACGCGAACCCCATAGCTGGGATGGACCGCAACAGTCAGCTTCAGGACTCGGGGAGCCGTCTGAGTCATAGAGCCCGTCTTTTGTCCAGGAAAAGGAAGAGACACTGTCACTTATTGTGGCCAAACCCACTCCAACATGAGTGGACACGAGTCGATCGGTGAATAACGGGTCCGGAATCAGAAAGAGACAAGGAACTTGATTCTCGATTCTTAACCCTACATTTTTACTCTGAGACTGGAGGCGAGGCGCCACTGCCCATGATGGTTTGCACGCCCTTGATTGCATGACAAAAGGGGTCATCAGCCCTTACTCTCGATCAACATAGAATAGTAAAAGAAGAGCAACGTACTGTAGACGTGATACCGTCCACCGTCAAGAAGATCGTTGCGGGTCCAGGTGGGAAGACTCTCCCGTTCGGTGGAGTGGTGAACGTGAGCTGTGTCTTGTCGTCCGAGAGCGTGGCGTCCATAAAGACAAGGCGCGCATTCGAATGGAACGCATGAGTCGAGAAACCGAGATCAACCAACGCCACTACCGTCGTGAAACGAAGCACAAGCCCACGCCCACAGAAAAGTGAGCAATTAATCGAGCCCCGGGGTGAAACTGCACTTACGCTTGAGGTCGGTCGCATCAAGCCCCTCCGGAACCGTAACATTCACCACTTGACTCTTCCCAAACGCCAACTTACTCGGCATACTTCCCACCTCGAACGCCGGCCTCTCCACCCCCACAGCCAAAGACGGTGGGTTCAGATGCTCGACCCTGAACTCCGTGGGGAAGGTAACTCCTGGCCCCGGCGCCGTCGTATTTTGATTCGGATTACTTCCCGCGATCAAGAAAAAGCCCTGTGGTGTGAGAGTGATGCTGGAGTGGTAGACACGAGGGACGTCGGTCATTGGCATTCCGGTGTTGGAGATGCGTTGACCGAGAGGGAGGGAGGGGCTGTAGATTGAAGGCGTTAGGGCGGGGTGGTCGGCGTTGGATTGGCCGGTTGTGACGCCGATACTGTCGATGGCAGCGAAGCCGCTCATGGCGCCGTTGATGATGAGAATCTGATGGAGGAAATGTCACGGATGGTTAGCGAATGCAGTGCTAAGCACGCTGACAAGTAAAACAATGTTACCTCGCCGTTAGGAATATGGAGCAGCTCGGGCATGGTCCTTGGCTCCAACATATGCTCGACTTGCCACCCAGCAGCGATGCCCTCCTCCGTCAACGTAATCCGACTGCACTGAGTCGTCGCAGGCATCTGAGACGACAAATTTGCGGGTGGGGTGGCGGGATCGGTCTGAGAGCCACCACATACAAGAACCTCTGGGATGTAGTCGGGGGGAGAGAGGGGGAGGAGGATGGCGGAGCCGTCCATCGGGTTTGTCACCTGCACGCCGTTAGGGATGTCCGGGAGGAGAGTCTCTGTCTGAGCTTCGACGTCGTAGATCATGGTTGAATTGCCTGCGACCATGAAGACGCGGCCATCTGGGAGAGCGAAAACCCTGTGAATAACATAGTTGATCAGTTGAACAGAAACCTTTGCCAGATGTGAGACGAACCTTGGGAATAAGTTCGAAGGTCCGCTGTTGGCAAGGAACGGAGATTGTCGAACAACGCCGTTATCCTTCTTGGGGAAAAACTCGATCGAATTCGCAGGATCGATGTTGTAGAATAGCGCGTTCGTGTGGGTCCCGCCTGGAGTTCATCATCATCAGATGCTGAAGGATGGGTGGCGTAATGGGTCCTCTACGGTATTGAATATGCACATACCGACGATCATGAGAGACCCGTCGAAAATTCGAATAGCACTGGTGTACCACCTCGGCGTGGCCAAGTTGAACCTCGGATCGTCCGGATTCTCAAAGATAGTACATCCAGTTCCGTCCGGCGCCGCACAAGGCTCAAAGAGTCGAATGGCAGTCAATCCACTCTTTGCGGTAGGGTTTCCTGCAAAGAACTGTGGGTCGCCACCTACACTGGCCTGGAAAATACAACAAGAAGTCAGCAGGATCATCTGCAAGTGCACGGTATTGGAGTGGTGATATAACCTACCATGGTACCATTGCTGAGCAGCGCACCAGATCCGCAGAACGTGTTGGTGATGAGGTCGAGCGGTTGTACGGTGCTGGTTTCCAGATCCCAGAGTGCACCCCAAGCAGAATGGTTATTGATTTGCAAAGGGTCGTCGGTAGCCCTGTCGAACCATACTACGACGGTCGGAGAGACGACGATAGCTTCAAGCGCTAGAATTCCAGAGGTCGCGTTCTGGAGTTCGAAAGACCATGACGCTTCGGGTGCAGCAGTGGCAAACCCAGCACCAAGAACGAGGGATGAGATGAAAGCTGTCCACATTCTGTCGCTCAGTAGCACTAAAGCTGTCATTCAGAAAACCTCCCAAATGCAACTTATATACGAGGAGAGTCTGGGAGATATGTGGAGAAAATAAGCTAGAAAAGCTAGGAGTGAGTGATCACATTGGTCTGCAGGGAATATAGTCAAGGATCCCTTGAGAAATTGCGGACGACTTGAAGCTGGAGGTCTCAAGCTCTGGGCCTCATTAGTCTGTGCTCAAGATACTTTCCTGTATGGTTAAGAATAAATGAGAGGAGCGTAGAACGTTCATCATCTCTGTTATAGCCCTGCACAATACCGCAGCAGTATTTGGCTACAGAACAAGGAAGGACTTAGTCACGGGACGGCTATTCACGACCACGAGCTTGAGAATGGATGAAAACAAGACCTTGCGGCTGTATAAATCTGACCTCTGGGTGCTTTTCTTGGGAGAAGGTTAATTGGCTCAACCAAAACGAGCAACATACGAACAAGTGTGGTCCCCTCGCAGTCGAGGCTATGACACCACGTCTGTTTCCACTGTCATTCTTTGTCTCAGGGTGCCGTGGACGAACTCACACTGTACGGAGTTCCGAGAAGAGCACCAAGCCCATTTAGCGAAGTAAGCCAGCAAAACGTGCTCACAGGGGAACGAAACAGACTCAGCTTCCAGTGCCCGTCCAGTAAGTCTAGGGAAAGAGCTTCGTTGGGACTCATGCCTTGCCACGAAGAAGCTTATTTCGTCACCCAAATGTATGCAACATCATTCAGGCTATGATGAGTAAATAGAAATACTATCCAGAGACCGCGCACACCATAGACGACACGAAAGCTAAGATTCGACTGGATAAGGCGAGGAGGGTGACGGCGATGGTGGTGGTCAGGAAGAGACCCGCCGGGTGTGGCCCGCGCGTGAAATTCGTTTGCCCTGGCAGGCTCTGGCCTGGTGCCACTTATCAACACCATGTCGTTAACGTCCATTTCGACCATCACCTACAGCTTTCTCGATATCCTACACGATGCCCACGAAACCCATCTGGATTGACTGTGACCCAGTATGTACTCTGAT
Source organism: Stereum hirsutum FP-91666 SS1 (assembly GCF_000264905.1). Lineage (NCBI taxonomy): Eukaryota > Fungi > Basidiomycota > Agaricomycetes > Russulales > Stereaceae > Stereum > Stereum hirsutum. The sequence continues at coordinate 823,197 of NW_006763135.1, forward strand.
ATATGCATATTGAAGAGTACTTCGTATAACAGACTTGATGATTGCAGGGCCACGACGACGCCACAGCAATCCTTCTCTCTATCCACAGCCCGACTATCCAACTTCTAGGAGTATCTACAGTAAAGTTAATCGCCATCTATACGACACAACTTATATACTGAAGTAACATGTCAACAGGTTCACGGAAATGCAGATGCATTAAACACAGCGCGCAACGCAGCTCGCTGTCTACATGCTTTCGCAGCACCTCCGCATGTCAAGGTCTATCCTGGCGCGTCCAAACCCCTTTGTCGCCCCGTTATCTATGCCCCAGAGATCCATGGATCAGACGGGCTTGGCGGTGTCGAGGGATTACCTGACAAAGACCATGCGGACGTGAAGGCCAGGATAGATCTCAGTGTGCCGGCATCTCAGGCTATGGCGGAAGCTGTAAGGAAGAGCTGGGATGGAGGGAAGGGAAAGAAGGTCTCGCTGGTTGCGTGCGGACCGTTGACGAACATTTCACTCTTCGTAAGTGTATATCCGGAGTTGATGGAAGCCGTTGAGCAGATCGTGTTCATGGGTGGAGGAGTGGGAATCGGGAACAAGTCGGCAGTGGCAGGTTCGTACAATATTCTCTGCCCTATATTCGCACAGGAACTTATATCTTGTTTGATGTAGAATTCAATATTCTATGTGACCGTAAGTCAATATTTACACCGCCGTACTCTACATTCTCATCACACTTCATACCATACAGCCGAAGCCGCCCAAGTCGCTCTCGATGCTCCCGTTCCATCAGTCATGCTCCCCCTCAACGTAACTCACCTCGCAATTGTGACTTCCACAGTCCATTCCCACCTCCTCTCCGCTGCTCCCTTCCCTCCTACTTCCACCCCTACCACCACCACCACCACCACCTCCGACCCCAATGCCATCCTTCCACAGCCCGCCACACCTCTCCGCCACACACTCTCCACCCTCATAACCTTCTTCAAAGAAGCCTACGCGACGACCTTCGGATTCCACACTGGACCTCCTCTGCACGACGCCCTAACGGTAGCCTACGTGATTGATCCCTCACTCTTCCCTCGCACGAAACGGTTCAGGGTGGATGTGGAATTGACCGGAGCGTTGACGACGGGGGAGACGGTTGTTGATTTGTGGAATTATAAGAGATGTGGAACGGAGACGTGGGGTAGGGAGGGTTTGAATTGCTTGGTCACGGAGGGATTGGAGGTATGTTCAGTCTTGATTGCTTCTGGTTGGCTTTCGAGGGTGGCAGGGGAGGGATGTCGTTGAAGGATACTGATTAACATCCGCTTCTTTATGCGTGGTGGTCGTTCATAGGTCGATTCCTTCTTCAAGCTCCTGCTTGATTGTGTCTCCAGATGCGATAAAGTCTCTCCTCTCAACCAGAAGCAATGATACATCATATCATGTGCATCCCATAGACTTCCTGCCATGATAGCACGCGCGACGGTAAGCACAGAACCAAAAACTAATGTCGTAAACGTCGTAAAATGTCATCACAATATTAATCTGCACCGTTACATAGATAGAGACAGAAGTGGCATATGTATGAAGCAAACAAGTAGGTAAAGTTGTGGATATGTGACAAGCAGTGTCTGAGGTGGAAAAGGATATAGATGTTGCAGATAGATAATAGAGACTCCTAGGTCAAACAAATCAACAAGTTCATGGTTCGGATACAGTTCGTCACCTCGTCAACGTCAACGTAAAGTAGTAAATGCCGATATAAACATGCGTGAATCGCCCCATAAATGCGACAGATAAAGAAAAGCAAAGAAACCCAAAGCGAAAGGAGCGATCGTCGACCTCTCGACCCAGTTAGTAAACATGAGCGGCTAAGCGTACACCCATATTAATCGTACATCCGACTTTGTGGCCTCCCCCCATCAAAGAAAATCTTACTCAAAGGCCTCTGCGGCCTCGCCCTCCTCTTCCCGTCTCTCATACTCCTAATAGCCTGGTCGAGATCTCCGCGTCCGAGGGATTGTAAACCTGCGGCACGGCCTTGTGAAGCGGGAGGCGACATCATGGCGCCCTTTATTGTCTGTGAAGAATAGAAAGTAGAAGTGAGTTACGGAAAGGAGAGACAAGGCAAGAATGAGGAAAGGGCTGACATCTTCGGCAGGCTTCTCTTCCTCCTGTGTTTCTACGACGATCGACGGTGCCGGTGGGGTGGGAGTAACTGTGGCAGCGGTCTTTGCTTCCACATCATGCACCTCCAGCGCCGCTTTCTGTAAAGCAACGACAGCCAATGATTAGCTATCTGCCGCTGACAAACAAAGGCTTAGAAGGAATACAGAACACGTACCTGCAGAGACGAGGAGAACGACAAAACCAGCCCGAAGAAATCTTCTGGCTTCGGCGCCTCAGGCGAGGCAGGATCTTCGCCGTAATACGCGAGGAGTGCTTTCAAGTCACCTTCAAGAGCATGACCCATCTTTGACATGGCGTCGATGCTTGGGCCATTCGTCACTACGAACGGCTATTTTGAACAGCGAACGATGAGTACCTGCACCACAGAACAAGGCGAAAAGAACAGATGTGCACTGACCCGCATGACTGTGGCAAATTTATCGGTAGCGCCACTCGGCCCAGACAAGTTCAACTCGTTGTTGACCTGCTTGAGGCCATTCACGAGGGCTGTGATGGACTGCGAGATCGTCTGAATCGATACTAGAAATGAATGTGATATCAATATTTGCTATACAAAATGATGAAAGATGGTGAGCATCGGTGAAAGGCGTACGAACCTCGGGCAGCAGGCTCTAAATGAGGCATATCCTCGATGAATGTAACGAGAGCTGGATCAGTCCTGAGAAGTAATCTGGCGAGATAATGTAGGAGCGTCGGACAATCCGGGCCTCCTTTGACCGTCTTCGTCTCTCTCAACTATGCGCCCGGTCAGCGAAATGAATAACTGGTCAAATTCTGGGCAAGGGAGGACGTACCTTCAAGAGTGCCTCCAGCCTGAACCCACGCGCACCCCCTCGGAAACTCGACCCGTTGAGAGCGTTCCCCACTGTCAGAACGGCCTAAGAGGTATTGGTAAGTTACGTAGAATGGACCACTGCGACCAGAGGTCTCACCTGGAGGACACGTTTGAACCTCAGCGATGAGCGCATCTCCTTCGACGCGTTTCTTAGAATATTTAGCTCAGGCCGGATCTCTTCAATATCAAGCTCCAGTCGTCGTCGGTAGATCATACAATCCAGTCTCTCGGATAATCTCGGGATAGTCATGATCTAAAGGCGTCACGAAAAACGTACCATTGAAGGTTGTCAGTTGACGCCACTCTTAATGAACGAAGAGACGAACCTGGACAAAATACTGATCCGCCTTCGCAAGCTTCCCGACCCCATCGAAGTCATTCAACCGATTGATCTCTTCCGATGTTGGCAACTGCTTTCCGATGGCCTTTAAATCATCAATCGAGAGCTTGTTGTCGTCGACTTCGAGCAGCGCTCTGCGAATATCTGGAAGTTCCATCTTGATCCTCGAAAGCATGATTGCTGAACGAGTCAAACATCAGTAAGCTCGACGGATACACCTAATTGATCAAACCACTTACCGACATGATTCGCCCTCGTAATATCTAACAACGTCGTGATATTCTGGCTTTTCACTGGACTCTTCGGCGTAATCGACATCGCACTCCCAGTCGATCCTGCCGCACCAGCACCCTCCATCGCAAACGTCGCCTCCAGATCATCCATCGTGAACTCCAACCCAGCACTCAAATCAACGGTTGCGACGTCGTTCCATATGGTCGACCCGATAGCGGTGGGCTGTAATTTGTTCCAGAAGAAGGGGCGAAGGCGTTTGCCTGGTTTCGGTGGCGGTGCAGATTTCTTGAAGCGGTTGAAGGCGGATGGGGGAGGCGGAGGCGGTGGCGGACCGGGTATGCCACCTGGAGGAGGCGGCGGCGGTGGTGGTGGTGGCGGGGGTGCACCGTTGAAACCACCAGTGGGAGGTGGAGGTGGAGGTGGTGGTGGAGGAGGCCCACTACCCATGAAAGGAGGGGGTGGAGGCGGAGGTGGAGGCGGAGGTGATGATGAATTACCGGAGACGGTTTTCAATGACACAGAGCGTGGCAATGGCGGAGGAGGCGGCGGGGGTGGCGGAGGCGGAGGTGGTGGAGGCGGAGGTGGAGGCGACAGAAACGCGTCAGAAGTGGGTGAACCGAGCATATCTTGCAACGCGTCAGACATAGCGGATACATCCTGCGAAAGTACCTTCACCGGATCCGTCCTCGATCTATTCGGCCTACTCGGCGGAGGCGGTGGTGGTGCAACTTTCGCTTTGAAGTCCTTCTCCGTAACTTCAATAATCTTTGGCTTAGCCTCCAACTCGACTTTCAGTGCCTGTATCTCCGCTTGAAGAAGCACAATCTCGTCGTCCTTCTCCGTGAGACTTTGAATGGCCTGTGAGGCCATTGCTTGTGCATCGAGCTCAGTGACGGTCGAAGAAGTCTCGGCGGCTTGTTGTTGACGCGAGCGGAAACGCGAGTAGACGGACTCGAGGGCACGCTTGAGGTAGACTGACTCTTTGTCTTTGATAGTGATCGTGGTCTCGAGTTCACCGACCTTGATCTTCAGTTTGGCAATTTCGTCACTAAGACTATTCCACTTGGCTTTCTCCCGTTCCCGCTTCGCCCGGTCATCCTAGCAGTTTTTAAAAAAGATCAGCCTCTCACCGTCTCGAAATCAGAGTAGGGAATCGGATGCGTACCGCTTCTCTACCCTCGCTCGGATTCTGCGCCTTGAACTTGTCGAGCTCACTCTGAAGCTGCAATACCTGTTTCTCCTTTTGAACCAGTCTTTGCACGAGGCCATGAAAGTTCTGAACGCGGTTATACGTTAGACATATCACAATAACGAACTTAATTAAAATGGACGAACATCAGCGCCACCTCGTCCAGGAGCCTTGGCGCCAGGTACCGGGATCGCGGTAGACAAAGACCGAAGAGTATTGATTTCCACTGCTTGTTGGCTCAGCTCTTTCTGCAGGTCGGCGCGCTGGAGGATCGAGTCCAATAAGTACGGCGCATGCAGATGAAATGATCGGGGAAATTGGGACTGACCTCTTTCTCGAGATCCTCGATCTGATGATGCAGGGCCTCCAGCTCGTCAACTTCGAGGTGCTGACCGGATGCCATCAGATCAAAGTGTTGACCGGTAATAGTTTCGACCGAAGTCACGAATGACTTGACGAAAGTCTGCCACCACTCCTCACTACTCAACAACGTAACCAAAATGTCAGTTATCAGCATGATACCTGTTTGGATGATCAAATGAGATACCTACACATTCTCAACCCCCTCAACCCCCTTCCAAAAACACTTCGCAACACCCAGAACCTGTCCAACCACTCCCCCCTGCACCTCTCCACTCTCTGCCTTCCTAATCAACACCCCAAAGCTCTTTAAAACCTCCACCACCTTCGGATACACTTCCTCCCCACCATCACCACCAATGGTATTCAGCCTCGCCAGCCTCATCAGTTCCTCTATCGCTGCCTCTCCCTCTGACGGTTCTCGGTCGTGCGAAGTTCTTGTTCCAGAAGTGGTGGAGCCGCGATTGGCCATGAGAAGCCGTTGAGCGCGCTCGCGCATGTCTTCTTCGTCTTCGAATTTTTCCTCGGTATAGACATCCAGTTGTGTGACGAGCGAGTCTGGAGGCCGGACGTAGCGAAGTGTCTACATTATATCCCACGCCGATTCAAGCATGCCAAATATCAGACCCATGCAGCAAGCTCGGAGAATTCAGATAGGAATAGATGGAAAAGGGTGAGGGAAAGGTGCACGTACGACGATAACCTCATTCAGGCCCCTCCTGCCGAATTCTTCCCTCAACATTACCCTCTCCTCCAAACTTTCCGGACAATTCGTCAACGCATTCACGAGCACCAAACTCGCCGTCCTCGCCTCCCACACACCATCATCCTCTGTCCCTAGTCCCGACCCTCCTACACCTACACCACCACCACCACCACCACCACCTTCGGCGAGCTCTGCATTAGGATCTTCCTCAGGTAAGCGGAGTGATTGGATGAGCTCCTCGAAGCGGAAAGCTTCCTCAAATGCGATGCGGTAATCTGACATCGCTGCGAGTACTGCGCGATGACCGTCAGGGAGTGAAAGGATACATATCGCGGCGAGGAGGTCGGCGGAGAGGGTGTGTTGTTTGTGTGATGCGCCGTGGAGGGAGTATGCGATATGTGTTATGATAGTTGGTGAATGAAGGACTGTATTGAACCCAGCCTGGTCCGCCCATTGAATTCAGCCACCGTTGCATTCCAGATTTCCACGAGAAGAGGGGAGGGCAAAAGGTGGAGCTTAGACGAACCTCGGTATTCAACAAAACCCTTAAACACTTGACGACCTCCAAAAGCACCATCTCCTCCACATCCCCCAGCCTCTTCCTCTTCCCTCCCTTTCCCACTAACCCCGCAAGCACACCTCCGAGCACCTCCAACCCACCTCTCTCATCCACAAACTCCCCGATCCACGCCAGATTCGCGGTCGAGAGATGGACACGCAATGATATAAGATGTTTCACCATCTTTGAGTCTGTGGGTTTGTGTGATTTGAGGGCGGTGATGTAGGACGTTGGGGTTTTGGAGGTTGATGAGTTGGAATTGGAGTGTGAGTGTGAGTGGGTGGTGGACGAGGAAAGGGCGGCAGATGAGTTGGGACCTGAGATGGAGTTGGATCGGGAGGACACGGTCGCTTTCTCGCCTCCGGACGAAGACCACCAGGATGACCAGAGTCCGCCTGTCGTTTGTGCCTGGAGAGGCGAGGTAGACTCTTCCACGACTTTGTCCACCTGATTCTTCAACTTCTTGCTACTGCTGCTCCCACTCCCGTTGACCCCGTTCGCACCCTGCCCATCTGCCGTTACAAATTCGCCTGACGAACGACCAGTGGCTGTCGCAGTAGTGGTAGTAGATGTAGAAGGAGCAGCGGCGCCACCGCCCCAGCCAGATATGGAGAACCTTTTCATGAGGCCTGAGTCACCTGTTAGTTGCGGGACTAAGCGGGGAATGAGGGCCGGTGCACTCGAAGGACCATATGTCGCGGAGAAATTGGACGATCTATTGTTGGGTGTGGATGGTGGAGAGGAGGACCGGAATTGTTGATGTTGTAGGAGAAGATATTTCTTCCGGTCGAGGGGTAGAGCGTACATCGCGTCGCGTTGAGGTCCCTTCAAGCCTAGGTCGTTCTGAATGATCACGTTAGAGCGCGATTCTGATGCAGTCATGATAGGTACTTACCACCATCCGCGCAAACTCCTCCGCGTCAAACTCCTCCTCATCCCCACTCTCACCCCGGTGCTCATTACCCTGCTCTCCGCTCCTCATCCCACTTTGCGACGACAACAACATCGGCTCACTCACACTCATCCTATTACTCGGTGGCGTCGTCGGTGTGGCGTCCGACTGATGTGTCTCGTTCGTCGGCGTCGAAGGCCTCAACCATCCCTCCAACATCGTCGAAATCCGATTCTGCGATATCGAAGACCTCCAATCCGGTCTTCCTCCCTTGCCTCCTCCTCCCGCTGCGCCAGACGTACTCGGAGGCGGCGATAAATCTCTCTGTCGCGCCGTTCCTTCCCCCTCGGTCTCGGATTCACTCTCCTCAGATTGGGTGTGACGTCCATGAGTTCCGTCTTCTTCCTCGTCTTCTTCAGTGAGATCCTGTAACGCTCGTATAGTATGTTCGGAAGGTGTGAGGGAGAGGGAGGAACGATGTCGGGATTTAGAACGTGTGCGGCGATACCATTCGTCCGGAACTGCGATACGAAATGAACGGCTAGCGGAAGGGGAGAATCCAGTAGGAGGGTTGATGGAGTCCAGAAGATGGGAGGGAATGGTCGTGGGTTGTAATTGAGACGCTTCTGAGGAAAGGTGTGGGATGCAGGACAGTATGTCAGCGTAGATTCAACTGTATTGCTTGTCAGAACGCACTCTCAGAATCCTCCTCGCTCCAGACTTCCTCCACACAGTATGCGAGCGTTCCAGCACCAGGTATAGGCAACGACCTCGTCAATCCCAGCTCTTCAATCGCGTTCTGCAAGATCTGTTCCACGGTACTCTCCCTCCCAAAGAAACAAGTCCAGCGGAAATCATCGTGGATCTCCGGCACGCGCGCGAAGGAGAATGCGGTAGTGAGTGAAGGATGAAGGGACACGAGACGGAGTGCTGGGGCGTGGAGGTGCGATGTGAGTGAGAATGCGGAGAAGTGTCGTTGTAATTGGGGATTTGTCGGGTCCAATGGCGTGCTACTAATGAGAGGAGCTACTGCTTGGGAATTGTCGACGATACCTAAGACATGCAAGAGAGTTAGTCACACATACGAACACATTGGAGGTAGTATAACATGGAGTGGCCCGAATGTGGCGGCAGTCCTTGCGTCAAGTGCTTCTTCCTCGACGGCTCTCGGATAGACATAACAATGATTAGACCATGGAGAAACGAGAACTGACCGTCTCCCAAAGCCTCAAGCTCCTCCTCTTCCCAAGCTCTACCATTGTGTTCCTTCCGTATCCTCTGCAAAGCCCAACCCTGTGGCTGCAAGTCCCCAAGCACATCCTCCCGAACCTCCTCGAGCGCGACTAACGAGTCGACGACATCCTGTACAACAGCATCATGGCTAACCGAAGCAAAGTGAAGGGAACCCGAGCAGAGTATAGTTGGGACGATGAGGAGATCGTCAGGCATAGCAGAGCCGATGCGGAACTGAGCTCAAGAGAATTGGTGTGCTTTGAGGCAACCCCTCTAGCGCACGCGTTTAGACAGTGCTTCGGGAACGTGTAGACCAGCCAGTTCCGATCGAGCTATGGGTGAAACGAACGACGGTGACGATGACTTCGCCAGAGCATGGACAACGGCTTGCACTGACTCTGGTTTCGGAAGCACTATACCTTGACTGGCTTTCGTGGGGGAAATACTCTTCGTTGGAATATACTGAATTGATATTAGCTAAATGTCTCACATCCAAGTCACTTTGCCGGAGTGGTTAACGGGATCGCCTGCTATTTCTAGCTACCAGCGGTTGGGCTTTGCCCGCGAGTGTTCGAATCGCTCAGGTGACGATTCTTTTGCTACTTCTCCCCGCAGCCTACGTGAAAGTTGGACCAGCCCCATCCTTCGAATACTTGCGTACACGATTGAAGGTCAAGAACTATCGTCTACGTAGAAAGCCTCAAAGTATTGCTACTTGTATACTCATCAGACCACGCGCTATTCCACCTGGACGAAGACACAGGTGATGGCGGCCGCCTCTCCACTTCAATTTCCTCTCCTCCTTTTACAGACTCGCTACTTGACTTTTTCTCCTATCGATAGCACCAGAACAGATACAAAATCAGGGTTAGTAAGGATTGAACGACGACATAGCGCGTCAGGTACCCGAGCACAGTAACTCGGGCATGCTGACTTGAAGAAGTATGAACAAAACACTCACATCTGACAAGTCCAGCCCCATACCTGCCTCCACCCTCGTTAACTCCTCATCCGACCCTGTAATTGGCGCATCACCGTCAATCTCATCAGCGACAGAAGTCCTCCCTATATCCGTATTCTTCATCTTTCGTCGGATGCGCGATCTCGAGTTCAGAGTGCGGAATATCCCGATGATGTAGAATTTGCCGGTGAGGAGGATGAAGGAGAGGACGAGGTGGCGATTGTGGTTCTATAACGCCCACACACGCAAAATCATCGGATGTAAGCACAAGTGTTGTGGAGCTAATGAACCCAAGAGGGGATGATTCGTTACTTACCGAGTTGGAATAGTAAAGACTAACGGCGATGAGCATCGTGATGGAAGGAACAGCGGCGGATTCCCAGGTGATACCGATGATATGTTTGAGGCATTTATCGAGGTGGTTTATTCCAGACTTCTGTTTCCAGAGGTAGTATGACACTATAGGCGTATTATCATCAGTCGCTATTTGGGAGACGTTGTTGCAACGAAAATGCTCACGAATCGCAGTGATCATGCCGTCCAACACTAAGGATGTCGAACAGAAGGAGTACGTCAGTAGACTGTGGTGAGGGAAGATTTGGAGGAACTGACCGAAGGAGCTCCAGATCCAGTAATTGAATGCTGCGACGGTCTGTAATCCGTGTGGAGGGTATGAAGTGGTGTTGGACACGATTATACGGAGAAAAACTCACGGCTGGACTTCGAGTGGAAATTAAAGGCTGGAACAACAAGTTCATCGGTAAAGACTAGAGAATAAGCACGGTGGTACATACATCGTTCGTCAACTCTTTTGACCTTGAACTGATTCCAATAATGGTACTCTATCAAAATAATCGTAAGTACGCCAACTGATATGGATCTACCCAGAATGTAGCTCGATACAGTATGCAAGACTTACTAGATAGATATTCGCAGCGAACGTCGTGGTCGTGAGTAAAATCATTGATACGAGTAACCACAGGGCCTTCTTCGTCACCTATGGTACCCGACTGAATTAGCATCAATCACGGTAGGGCTATTGGGAACGTAAACACTGACCCTCCAACATCGACGAATCAATGAGATCTCGGCGACGAAGCAGAGCAGGCCATTCAGAAATAGATTGATCCAGTCCAGTGAGTCCAAAGACTGTCACATCATTAGCAATATCGTCAGTGAGTAATTACATAAGAGTAAGAAGAAGCACTGACCCAATTCTCTCCCAAAACAAGAACCATCCACATCTTATAAATAATGAACGCAGTCTGCAACCTACGTCACGGTCATCGGTTGAGCTTCAACTCAGCAATTCAACGTTAGTAGTTCGAGGGGGCGGAGGACATACAGAGAAAGCAAAACGAGCGATATGACATAAGTCTTCATCCGGAACGTATCGTCCACAGTATTCCGCCTATATTGCGCTCCTTGGGTGATCAATACACCTTCGACGAATATACTTAGCAGTCCCTGTGCGAGAATGGGACCTGTCGACCATGGGTCTGGGGCTGACATTGGGTATTTATGAAGTCTTCCGAATAGGCTGTCAAGTGAGCGCGGGGATGGTGAGGCCACAAGGTAGGGATGGAAGAAATTCGACGGGCATTTATAGCGGTTTGGGCTGACAGTCGAGTAATGAGGAGGAGGAGACTGCACTTCTCAGTCTGAGTTTGAATATGAGACAACGCTGGTCCGACAGACTAGAAGGTCGTCATTTCAAGTTTTGAAACGCGCGTACTCCTCCGTAGTGAGTTGTTCAAGGATACTCTGAGCGCCCCGCACCTGTGAGAGGATCCTGAACAGCCATACTCACGCATGAAGGCGCATATAGAACTCCCAGTCCTGTGCGCCATATATTCGATCAAAAATTGAAATGCTTCGATCCTTGCTGGTGAGGGGCCCGAATCAAACGCGGAATAGTTCCTGGATACAAGCTGTAAATAACTTGATACAATGCGTACGTTCAAGAACAAGGCTGTCGCCATGAGTGGTCTCCGCAAGAAGCACGCAACTACGAAAGGTCCGGCAGCGGCGAAGTCTGGAAGGGGAACCGGCGAAGTCCGGAGAGGCTCAAGGTCGTCGCCACACCGCGGACGTCGCGACTACTAGTCATCTGCCAGTTTGAGTACTGACAAAAGGAATGCAGCAGCCTGACGTATGGGTAGCGGCAAAAAAAAATCCGTCCATCGTGCAGAGTCATGATGGAACTTTGCTAGAAGGGTTTGACTTGTTCGTTCAACCAGTCCCAAAGCTTATCCTGGTACGCCACAACCTTCGTTCGGGGATCGGGAACCCCGCGTCTCGCCCAAGGGATCAAATACTATGCATCAAAACGCGTCAGACTGAAGGCCATACACCTCTCTCGACTTGTATAGGTACAGTACGAACAGACGTACCTCGCCGCCTTCGAACTCCCCATCTGCCGTTCCCGCGTATAGCTGAGTCAAAGCACCTTGCGGAACGGTGTAGAGAACTCTGTTGATGGCATACATAGTCGTGGTTTCGACGTACCGGTAGGCAGATGAGTTAAAGTTGCCGGGTTGAGGGAGATGGAGATTACTTTGTCAGAGTGGTGGCGGTGGAGGAGATGGGAGAGGAGGATGACGCCCTGCAAAGAGTTGGTATAGACGAGTGAGAAAATGTGCACGGTACAAGTAGAGGTTACATACCATCTTGGACTGAGCGTACAACGCGTATGAGCCATGTTTCTTCGCAGCTTGATCACGTCCGGGACCAGAGACCAGAGTCTCGTAGTCTACCGCATCGGGAGATAGGGTTGGTACATGAGCGGACGATGACACATTGATGACACGAGCGCGGTGGCCAGTCTTCACTCTCGCTTGGGCGAGGGCTGGCATCTGAATATCCCATGCCGTGCATCAGTGATGAAACCTTTATGAGCATTTCAAGAGCGCGAACCAGCAATACCTGCTCGGACGATTCAGTGTGAAGGATGAATTTGGGTAGATAATAAAGTGACCGTACGGTGAGAAAGAAGTGACCTAGAACATTTGTGCCGAACGCGAGATCGTATACTTGCTTCGTGACCATCTCAACCGGCACCCAAACCGCGCCTCTGGAAAGAAATTATAGCATCTCATGTCAGCTTTGTCCATCACACTCTATACATTGCTCATTCATTCCACCCCGGATCGTGGATCATGAGTACTCACGCATTGTTATATAGGATATGCAATGTAGTCTCCTTGCTCAAGAACTCCTCCGCTCCTTTCCTCACGCTAGTAAGATCGGCTAAATCCAGTTCAAGAACAATAGGCTCTCTGCCCTCAGTCTCGGATTTGAGTCTATTGGCGGCGTCATGCGCGCGAACTGGGTCTCGAGCTGCCAGGTAGACCTTCGCGTTCTTCAGAAGCAGCTGTTTGACGGTTTCGTAGCCCACTCCAGAATTGCCTAATCGAACACCACGAATGATTGACCAGACGCATCAAAATGATATGTTTTGTAAGATTGCTGGAGTTAGGAAAAGAAAAAAATGTACTTACCGCCAGTTACGAGTACTATTTTGCCCGACTGATCGGGAATGTCGCGTTCTGGGACAAAAGTAGAGGCTGGTGGGTAAAACTGCGAGAACATCGACTGTGTGAAGAACGAGTGAAAGAGAGGCAAGGCCATGATCGGAATACAGAATTCAGGCTGGATACTGCTGCTGATTTGTCGTAAGAGAGAGAACCAGGTCGTCGGATTGAGAATTGAGCACCAGGTCTGAAAAGACACGAAAACGTGAAGAAGTTTTGAGAGCGGCAGTGAGGACAAGGGACGATCTTGTGTCTGTGATAAAGAAAATCCCCCAGGCGCTCGTGCGGGATTGCGAGATCGCTCGGTATGCCGCTACTGTTGTGCTTGTCAAAGCAACTCTTGCGGCGTGTATCCTCTAGGTATCGGTATAGTATATAGTTCAATTAATTCCAAAGAAGTGCGCAGCAGTAAGTAGAGATGATTTTCGAGTGGATAAATTCCTCTTTAGTCGGCGCCACGAGATAAGTACCTCGTTCAGCGAGGCGGGGTAAGACACGGCCGAGCAAGCATCATAAATTCAGGCCGCTTCGAGTTCATGATAGATTGAGGGTGCTATTTGGTAGAAGAGCTTCTACGACAGACATCTGCTAGAATAAAGAGGTCGGAAAAGAGGAAGCAGATGGTGGCCTCTGTCAACCAATGCCCGCTTGATGCCCGCTGGCGCGGAACACATCACCCACTGTCACCCAACAATGTGACAGTCGCGTCGTGTCACATCTCATTTCGGACGACGCGTCGAGCTTTGTTTCTTTCCTCCACCCAAGCACGACTACAGCGATGAATTTCGATCCTTCATCATCCCCAGTTGCGCCACGCTCATCGTTACCGCCTAGTAGTGCACCACAACCCAGTACAAATGGACAGTCGACGCCACGGAGAACAGCGGACGCGCTAACGTTCGGCGATGAGGCGGATGAAGCGATGGATGACGCTGCCACGACGAGTACGCGCAGGAGAAAGAGGGCGAGGGGACAGATGAATGGGGATGTACCAGTTGTGAGGGATGCTGTTGGCGAGAGCTTGGCGGACGAGTTTGAAAACTTCTTGAATACGTGAGTGATCTTACTCGTTACTTCAAACTTTTGCACCGTGCAAATCGTGCAGCCGTGCGAGATCGCAATGTGAAGCCATATCTGGACGGCTTTATATCGAAGGCATTTCCTTACAATTTTATCATACATACGTTTTCAGTCCTGCAGCAAAGCTGATCCTGCATCTTGTAGCTTTACGGAGGAAGTGGACCTACCCGCTACTCCGGGATCGAATTCCGGAAAGGACGTCGGACCAGAAGTCATATATGTTGCCCAGGTCCTTAGCATGAGAGACTACAAGCTCACGACGCTTTACGTGGACTACACCCATCTCCTACAAAAAGATGATGTTCTGGCCGACGCGATCCAACGCCAGTATTACCGGTTTCTCCCCTACCTCAAACGTGCTCTCCAAAACCTCGTCGCCCGACATTGTCCTGAATATCTGAAAGTCAACCCCACGGCCGCTGATACCGACTCAGTCAATCTTCAGTCCCGCGAGTTCAACGTTGCGTTCTATCACCTCCCACTGGTTTCTGCCATTCGAGATCTCAGGACGGACAGGATTGGGAGGCTGATGAGTATTAGCGGTACGGTGACCAGGACGAGTGAAGTTAGACCGGAGTTGTTATTTGGAAGCTTTATTTGCGAGGTTTGCGGAGGGTTGGTGAATGAGATCGAGCAACAGTTCAAGTACACCGAGGTCAGTCGTCCGTATTGTTATCGGTGTATCGTGTCTGATTGTCGTATTCCATGTAGCCCAGTCTTTGTCCAAACCCTACGTGCGGAAATCGAGTCGCATGGCAGCTCCAGATCGACAGCTCGAAGTTTACAGACTGGCAAAAAGTCCGTATTCAAGAAAATCCCAATGAAATCCCGACCGGTTCCATGCCCCGCTCCCTGGACGTCATCCTCCGTTCCGAGATGGTCGAGCGCGCCAAAGCCGGAGACAAATGCGTCTTCACGGGCACCTTCATTGTTGTTCCCGATGTCAGTCAACTCGGTTTGCCAGGAGGGAACAAGGCGGAGTTGATGAGAGAGGCCAGTAAGGGCGGGGCGAATGGCGCGGGCTCCGTTGGCGGTAGCGGCGTGACCGGTCTGAAGAGCTTGGGTGTGAGAGACCTGCAATACAAGACGGCATTCCTTGCGTGCATGGCGCACGATGCTGACGGAAGGGTGAGCAGCCGTCTCGTCCTCGTAAACTAGCTCGAACTAAACCAACATAGGGCATTGTCAATATCCGAGGCGAAATCGAAGAAGGGATGGACGATGGAAACGCTTTCGCCCACTCGCTCACGGACCCTGAATTCGCTGAGTTGAAGGCTATGATCGAAACCGATCATATCTATTCTCGTCTGGTGGACAGTATCGCTCCGACCGTGTACGGACACGACATCGTCAAGAAGGGTCTCTTGCTTCAGCTCATGGGTGGCGTCCACAAAGAAACGCCGGAAGGAATGCATCTTCGTGGCGACATCAACATCTGTATCGTCGGTGATCCCTCGACATCAAAGTCGCAGTTTCTTAAGTACGTTTGTCTTCTTCACAGGTTAGATTTTACGCTAACGTCTTTACAGATATATTTGCTCTTTCCTTCCTCGAGCGGTCTACACTTCGGGAAAAGCCTCTTCCGCCGCCGGTCTTACAGCTGCAGTCGTCCGAGACGAAGAGACAGGAGACTTCACCATCGAAGCCGGAGCCCTCATGCTTGCCGACAACGGTATTTGCGCCATCGACGAGTTCGACAAGATGGACATCTCAGACCAAGTCGCCATTCACGAAGCTATGGAACAGCAGACCATCTCGATCGCCAAGGCCGGCATCCATGCGACGCTCAACGCTCGTACCTCCATCCTCGCGGCTGCCAACCCTATTGGAGGACGGTACGATAGGAAGAAGTCGTTGCGGGCAAACGTGGCGATGACGACTCCTATCATGAGTCGTTTCGATCTGTTCTTTGTGGTGTTGGACGAGTGTGACCCAAAGACGGATCTTAATTTGGCGAGGCATATCGTAAATGTGCATAGATATCAGGATGAGGCAATCCACCCGGAGTTCAGTACGGAGGCGTTGCAGAGATATATCCGCTATGCTAGGACGTTTAACCCTAAGGTCGGTCCTATGTTTTGCTTGACTGCGCTTGAGTGCTCAAGAAAAGGTTTGTTGTCTAGTTAACTCCCGAAGCATCCGAAGTGCTGGTCGAGAAATACCGTCTTCTGCGACAGGACGACGCTACTGGAAGCGGCAAAAACTCGTACAGGATCACTGTCCGTCAGCTGGAAAGTATGATTCGTCTGAGTGAGGCCATCGCTCGCGCCAACTGTACCTCTGAGGTCTGTCAGATCGTCAACCTTCCTGAACGCCGAGAGCTGACATCTGGTACAGATCACACCTGTGTTCGTGCGAGAGGCCTACAGTCTCCTTCGCCAATCGATCATTCACGTCGAGCAGGACGATATCGACTTCGACGAGGAAGAGCTTGAGGGCGAACGGCCAGACGACGCTCATCCGCGTGCATCTGAACAGGAAAGTCAAGACGTCGATATGACCGGCACAGATCCCACTTCCGACACCCTCGTCCATCCAACAGACGAGTCTCAAGATACTTCTCAGCTTGCTGCACAGACAGACGACTCGATGGCGGGCCCGACCGCCGTTGCACAGGAGCACGCAACGCCCATGCAGCCGAAGAAGAAGAAACCGAAGATGCAGATCACGCACGACCAGTACATGACGCTGCAGAGTTTGGTTGTATTCCATTTGGCAGAGCATGAGAGGGAAACAGGGACGGGTATTGATAGGGATGATTTGGTGGATTGGTACTTGGAGATGAAGGAGGAGGAAATGGAGGATCTGGACGCGCTGGAGCGTGAGAAGGAGCTGTTCACGAAAGTGCTGAAGAAACTTGTGAAGGTGAATCGTTTTTCTCCTACCGGTTTCATGTGTTATTCTGACCGTGTTGCTTGCGGTTCAGGATCACTATCTCATAACAGTGGATGGAGATATGCAAGAGTCGTTGCTGTCGGAGGAAGCGTTCAGTGCGCAGACGCAAGCAGCTGACGAAAATTCACAGAAGAAGGTTATCCTGATGGTGCATCCTTCCGTCGACACAGACGAATCTTCATTCCGGTGATCTTCACACTGTTGTCCCGTCTTTGTCCGTCGTTGCTTTGCTTATATTGGCTCTTGTTTGTGAAGTCGTGTAATGCGCCTGTACCAGCTTGATTATCCTGTAGTTATATTACATTATGAGTGTTTTTTGTCTGTCTTTGTTTTCGATTTCTGTCTGCCAGTGGAACACCGATGTCGATCGAGGATAGAAGCGATATCTGAGTAGGATGTGGCCCACATGGGAACGCAAAAACCAAAAGCTCCCACGCCACAAACTCGCGTGAGTCGCGTCGATTGGTCACTCAGCCGCTGTTGAACCTCATCGTCTTGCACAACGTCGACCATGCCTTCTGAAGAGACTAAGGTCAGTCTCTCTACAGTTTGCGTATCATTCAGCTTAATTCCTGATTAAATGCATGGATACATCGTCTATATAGGAAAGAATCATCCGCACCGTCGAGTTCGGCCGCGTACGCTCCTCTTTTTTGTAATCCTCGCACCAGAAAACTAACTTTTCCTCTCAACGGGTGTTGACGCGATTCTTGGGCTTTTGTGATACTGGTCTTATTGTCCTGAATTGATTGTGAGCAGACGGTGCTGCACTACGGTTGGATTCCGTTCATCATTTACGTCGGCTACACGCGTTCGAACCCCCAGCCAAGTCTCATCAAGTGCGTGTATTCTTCATTCGTTCTGCTGCCAAACAACGTTACTTTCGCCTTCTTGTTCTTCTGTCTCTGCGTATTTTCGCATGTTATGGCCGTATACTGACAACTCGTTTCACTTGTTAGGCTGATGAGCCCACTGGCATGATCCACACGTCCATCCACCTCACCGACGTCTCAGGCCTGTCGTGCTCTTTCGCGCTTTCGTCGTCTCCCTTACTACTATTGCATCTCGCCTTGTATACATTTACGCATACACGGTCATCTCACACGGCCGTTCACCCCCAAAATAATGCATCCTGCCACGTTTGCGTGAACTTGGTCCATTCCTGGATTGTGTGTCGTCCAACTAGTGTCATACTCTCGAACAAATCCCTTCTCGCCGTTTCATTCGACTAACCGACAGCCAAACGAAGGCCTGGCTAAATATTCACAGGTGAGTTTCCCCTCCCGCTCGTCAGTTTCATACGTGGCGTTTTGGCTTTCCTTTCTACCTCGATTGTCTCCTCTTCCTACCCTCTCGACCTACCTTTCCTCGCAATGATCATACAACCGTGGTGATGGCTCTCATCGTTCGTCCTTTTGGACGACACGAAAGCAGAGGCATCCCGACCCACCCGCCTAGCGCCCCTTCGTTGTGGCACAAGGCTGGCTCGCGCCGTGGGCATGTCGACAAATTTTAGGCCAGATATGAGCGTCACCTTTTTCTTATTGGGGTCTTTTATTTTATTTTTCTGTTGCTGCTTTCCTTATCTCTTTTCGCAAGAGTTGACGCTGACTGCTACTTCTTCCGCAGGGGATGAAATAATGCGATAAGGAATGTACCGCTGACGATTTTCGCGACGTGACTATTTGAGAGCAGCCATCCAAGCCTAAGTTCAAGGCAAAGCGTAGCATCTGAGCAAGCAGTGAAAACGATAAACACAATAAAGATAACTATAAACAATCTCTTTCAAACATCCTCCTGCACAACCAACTGACCATAGACGCAAAACACGAAATACTGCCGCCCTCATATATACACCCTCCTCAGCTCCCCCACACCTGTGATCCTCATACAAATCGGACAAAGCTTCGTACTGCCCAAACAGCGGAGCCAACATTCCCTGCAACAAACGTGCCAACAGCCTGTGCTCACAGTCGGCTCAGTATAGGCGTCGAGGCAGATGCGGCAGGTAAACTGGTTCGTTGCTGTTGAAGACGGCAGGGTCGTGGAGGGAGTGGAGGTTGGATTTGGATGGGAAAGTGTTCTGAGTTGGATTAATGATTCGAGGGCTCGGATCGTAGCTTGGGCATCGCCTGCAATTTTCGCTCTCGAAAGCTCCATCTCCATCTGCTGCTGTGGCGTGGGTTTCTGCTCTGGTCTCTCCGCCTCGACCTCGACCTCGCCTTCACCATCCACGTCCACATCTGCCTCTTCCCCTGCGCCGCCTTGTCCTCCGACTCTTCCGACCGTCAGTTTGATCACATCGTTCTCCCCAAACTGCACCGTCCCAAATGCTCCCTCGTCATCTCCATCAACGTCTACGTCCACGTCTAGGTCTATGTCACCGTCGGCGTCACCTACACCTCCCATCCCTCTTCGACTAAGAGGCTCGGACCTATTAGATCCAACAATGAACCCTAATCTCTGCGCGGCTCCCCTACTTGCACTCCCCACGCCTCCTAACCTTAGCCTCAACCCAGTATGTCCTTCAGGCGTAATAGTCTCCTCCCATAAATCATCGGTAGTCGACGGACCACCAAGGTCAAGATTCTCGTCCGCGTCCTCCTCCACGTCCACGTCTAGCTCCGGAGTCGATCCCGAATGAGACTGGCTGGCCGAAGGATCCCTAATCGTCATCGTCGCCACCATACTGTTGTGCGCTAGACATGCATCGACGTGTGCGTGCACCACATCCGGATCACCCCACACCATCCTCATACACACAGGACACTCCTCGCCCTCTCTTCCATCCTCATCGGCCCCGTCTCTACGTCGTGGCCTCCGTCGGGAGTGTGTGGGTAGGGTATCGTCGATGATGTCGCGAAGGGCTTGCGTGCGCTGTTTGCGGCGGCGTTTGAGTGTGGTGAGGGTCTTGATAGTATGTGGGTCGGGGTCAGAAGTGGCTACAGATGTGGGAGGTAGTTTGGAGGCGGAGGTAGATGGTTTGGGTGCAGGTTGACGAACGGTGCGACGGCGAGAGGCTGGCCTGTTAAGGCAATGAAACACGAAGCATGAGCTCAGGAAGAAATTTGAGGGGACGAAGTTAAAGAGACGTACATCTCTTCGAGCGGGTTCAGATGGGAGTGGGGATCAACGTAAACCGACGAGTCTCCGATGGAGGCGAGGATTGGTTGGAGCCGCTCGGATTCGAGCTCGGCATGTTGTGCAAGAAGGCGAAGTGGGATTTGCTCGAAGCAGATGGGACAGGGACGGGTCTCAGCGCGTTTGGCTATACGTCACCGATATCTGAGTGAGGAGAGTGCACGGATAGGATGGGGCATAACGTACGTTTCTTCACTGGGCGCGTCTGCGATGTTGAAGCAAGCGGCGTCGATGGTGAAGACAGTGAAGTCTCGTCGCCCTCTAAGTCATCCATCAGCGCGTCCGTAGCGCGTCGTTTACCCCTGCAAGAAAGACCAACATGCCAAGGCGAAAATGCGGGGTAAGTCTCCGGGGCGGAAGAAGACGTGGAGATTCACGCAAACGTATGCAACGGAGCAAATACGGACTTTGCAGAAGCTGAACGTGACATTTCCCTCCTCTCTCTCCTGAATTCTGCTCTCCTATATCCAAGTAATTTCCGGCGTTGGTTTGCGCTGGTGACCAGAGGGGCGGCGGCGGTGGATGGGTGGCGAGCTCGTCGGATGGAACGGTGAAGGCAGAGAGTGAACCGTGGTTCTATAATTAGCCGATTCAGATGGGGATGTCGATCTAATCTTATCTTATCTAGACAGCCCGGACTTTCAGACCTTCAGGAGTCGATCGCAGACGGTTGAGTTTACCGAAGTTTCGCCGTCCCATGTTCTCCGGCTTCTACTTATACCCTCGTCATGTCCAGCCGACCAAAAACACGACAGTACCCCCTTTCTCTCTCCCACCATCCATCGATTATTGCACTCATACCCCCACCTCAATTTTCGAAGAATTAAGCTCAAATTATGGCTGCAAAATTCGATGTAAAGGAGGCGCTGGCGAAGTTGACGATGTCCCAGAAGATCAAGATGCTCTGTGGCAAAGTGAGTGTCGTCATTTCTCTTTACTTTGGTGGAAGGCATGTCCTGATAGACGTGCGGTAGGGATGGTGGCATACAGAACCTGTTCCAGAGGCCGGCGTTGACTCTATGCGCATGAGTGACGGTATGTCTCTTTGCTGTATGCTTTCTCCTCTAGTTCTGACGGCCCGCGTTGAACAGGACCTAACGGTGCCCGTGGCACTCGCTGTACGTCAAATGTCTACATATGAAATATTAAACTATCATCTGATATGTAACAATTGGATCTCGCGCAGTCTTTAACGGAGTTCCCTCCAGCTGTTTCCCCTCTTCGACCGGCCTCGGCTCGTCCTTCGACATCAGTCTTGCACATGAAGTGGGCGAGGCACTCGGAGACGAGTGCCGTGCTAAGAGTATGCTATGTTCCTGTTCCCTCTTCGAAATTCCCCGCTCCCTCCACACCCTTGCACCTCCATTCCCTTATGAATATTATCTCGTCCTTATGCCACGTCTGATCTCTTTGTCTGTCCAAAGGTACCCATATTCTGCTTGGCCCCACTGTTAACACACAGAGGTCTCCTCTCGGTGGCCGAGGCTTTGAGTCCTTCTCTGAGGACCCAGTCCTGAATGGCACCATTGCAGCTGCCTACATCAACGGCTTGCAGAGCAAGGGCGTTGCGGCCACCGTCAAGCATTTTGTGGCGAATGACCAGGAGTTCGAGAGGTGGGTCTATCCGCACATATGTATGATAGACAATATGCTGAAGACAATTACTTACTATCCTTGCAATGTTTCTACAGGTTTTCCATCAGCAGTACGTTGATGACTTCACTTTCATCCTCCCTTCCATTAATCGTCATGATCGTAGGCGACGTGAGCGAACGTGCCCTCCGCGAGATATACCTCAAGCCATTCCAGATCGCGGTCAAGGACGCTAACCCATGGGCTTTGATGACCTCGTGCGTCTCTTTCAATGTCTCTTCGTGTGCCATCATATTTCTTGAGGTAAATACTTAGTATGCTGGAACGTTTGTTAGTTACAACCGTGTAAACGGTCTGCACGTCTCAGAGAACTCTTGGTTGATCGATGACATTCTCCGAAAGGTACACATTTTACAGTTTGAGCTTCGTCCCGAGAATTATGTAGTGATACGACATCTCTGACAACACATTTACAATACAGGAATGGGGCTTCCAAGGGATGATCATGTCCGATTGGATAGGCGTGTATAGTACTGCTGAAAGTATCAAGGCTGGCTTGGACCTCGAGATGCCGTGTGTATCATCTTTCTTAAACATCGATCTCTTCTCCTTTGTTAGATCTATGGTATACTAATGATAGCCCCTATCGATCTTCAGGGGACCGACGGTGATGAGGGGAAAGGCGATAGACAGGGCTCTGATCGCACAGAAACTTTTCACGGAGGACATCGACGCGAGAGTCAGAAAGGTATGTGCAACTGAATTTTTACTTTGTCTTTCTCCTGCACTGACAGTATTTCCCTTTGATATACTACGCATATCGCTACTCTCCCCCTCTGTGCCACATTTCGCCAACTTACTTGCGCCACACGACCCACATCAACTTCCCGGTCATAATCCACCCCTACTTCGATCTTTTTACTCCATACTCCTGGCCCCTGGATCCACTACACTCCGCAGATCCTCGAACTCCTCGCTCGCGCCCACGCGTCGGGAATCCCATTCGATGGACCCGAAAAGGGCGTTGATACGCCCGCCCTTCGGTCTCTCCTCCGTCGCGCTGCGTCCTCTGCCGTCGTGCTGCTCAAGAACGACAAGAAGTTACTTCCTCTCTCCATATTTGGAGAGAAGAAGACGATCAAGAAGATAGCCATTATCGGACCTAATGCCAAGACTGCATTCGCCAGCGGTGGAGGATCTGCTAACCTCCTCGCGAGCTGGAAAGTCAGCCCCTTACAAGGCATCCTCAACGCCATCGCCTCCTCCGATCAAGGCAAGGACATTCAAGTAGAATACGCCGTGGGCGGACAGACGCACACACTCCTGCCATTGTTGGATGGGTATATTCAGATGCCCGAGGAGGCGAAGAAGAGCGGTGGAGGGGACGATAAGTATTGGGGAGGGAAGGAGGAGGATAAGGTTGCGTTTGTGGAGTTTTGGAACGAGGAGCCGGGGGAGGGCTGGGTTGCGGATCCGACGGTTAAGGGGGAGGGAAGGGTGAAGAAGTCTGATTGGGCCACGCCGACGGGGAGTAGCTATTGTTTCTTGATGGATGGGATCGTGAGTTCTCTTGTGATTTTGCGTGTTTTGCGTGTTGTGGTAAAACTGACTGATTCCTTATTCTTTTCATAGGATGAGGAGAAAGTGAACGACATTTGTTGGATTCGGGTACGTCTTTCTAGCCCATAGAAATACTCTTCACGAGCTAACGCCACCCTCCTTCGTATCCATATCAACAGTACACGACAACCTACATTCCTGACACCTCCGGCCCGCACACCTTCTCCCTAACCCTCGCCGGCCACGGAACCCTCTCAATCAACGGCACCCTGCTCATCGACCTCTCCACCGACCCGCCCCAAGGCGACTCGTTCTTCGGTCTCGGAACGGCAGACGTTAGTGCTCGGGTACCCTACCTCGAAAAAGGCGAGAAGGTTGACGTGGAGATTAGGGTGAGTAATGCGCTGTTTGTAGGGAAGGGAGGACCGTTCAGTACGAGGGGTGGGATAAGGTTGGGAGGGAGTGTAGATGTGAAGGAAGAAGTGGCGAGGGAAGAAGCTGTGAAGGTCGTGGAGGGTGCAGATGGTGGGTTACCAGATTGTCGCATTCTTTGTCTGCTGATGAATCTGACTATGATGTTACATTGTTAAGTGGCCATCGTGGTCGTTGGTCTCACTCATGAACTTGAGTCGGAAGGCTTCGATCGACCCAACATGAAGCATGTCTTATCCTTTGAATCGTAGTTCGCCGTTACTGACTGTTCACTTTGGATAGGCTTCCCGGTGCGACGAACGCCCTCGTCTCCGCCCTTCTCAAAGTGAACCCGAACACCATCGTGATCAATCAGTCCGGAACACCAGTGGAGATGCCGTGGGTCGACGAGGCGCACACCTTATTGCAGGTAATTGCATTCTTTCCGCCTCTCTTATGAATAGCGAGATGACTGAATCTGAATGTTACGGCGGCGCTAGGCGTTCTACGGAGGGAATGAGCTGGGAAATGGCCTTGCAGATGTATTGTTCGGGAAAGTGAATCCTTCGGCGAAGTTGGCGTTGACATTCCCGTGAGTTTCTGAATCTCCTATTTGCAGAAGTCATTCTAACAGGGTTGGATTTGATGCAGCAAACGGCTAGAAGACAGCCCCTCTTACCCGTCTTACGGTGATAAGGGTGAAGCTCACGGGAAGATTCTCTACAACGAGGTCAGTTCTTTTCAGATGTTTGTATTCTAGCGATAAAAACCTCATGAAATTACCACAGGGCATATACGTGGGTTACCGCTCCTTCGACAAGCGCTCCCTCGACCCTCTCTTCCCCTTCGGCTACGGTCTTTCCTACACCACCTTCTCCTACTCCAATCTCCACGTCAGCGAGCCCTCCTTCAGCGCATCCTCCTCCTCTGGAAAGAACCTTTCTTTGACCATCACATTCACCGTCACCAACACTGGTTCCCTTCCCGGCTCCGAGTCGTCCCAGATTTACGTATCTTATCCCTCTACATCCGTCGTCCCGCACGCACCACAGCAGCTCAAAGGCTTCGCCAAAACCGGAATCTTGGAACCCGGAACAAGCGAGGAGCTGAAGGTGTCGCTGGATAGGGATGCGTTTGCGTGGTGGGATGAGAGGGTGAGCAGGGCGGGAAGCGGCGTGCCGGGGTTGCATGGCGTTACGAGTCTGGGAGGAAAGGGTGGACGGTGGGTCGCTGAGAAGGGTGTTTACGAGATTGGGGTTGGGGCGTCGAGTAGGGACGTAAGGTTGAAGGGTACTGTGGAGGTGAAGGAGGGGCCTCTGGAGTGGCTTGGGTTGTGAGCGTGTTCTGATGTTCAAATAAGTGAAAGGAGGAAGATAAAGGATACTCGTCGAGTTTGTATCTATGTATTTGAAGATGTACGTGATAGGGAGCCGTTGGTTTTTCGCTGGTACTGATATGTATATCAAGTCTCGAGAAATGTACCTTTCTATGTACAGTTTTAAATCTATATTTCTTCGCATTTCCTTTGTTACTCTGTTTGAGTTAGGAAGAGCCTCGTCTTTGGCTCCCATTTCCCGATCATAGATTTAAGCGCCCATTACACGTGGCTCGCATATCGAATCCGCTCCTCCGTTATTCCCCGAGCTACATCTTTGGACCTAACGCCTAACTCGAACCTATGCCCGGATGTACACAACTCTCAACCTCGATCTCTCGCGGACTTAGTCGTTCGCATCTCCTCGCAATTCAATATTTCACCGCTAGTCACCCCCTCCACGGTGCTTATCGGCGTTGTTGTTCAACCCTCGAAACCATTCCTGAGACCCTGGCGTGCTTTCTCCTGAACTATATATCTCCTGCTGTACAGGCCTTAGGTAGGTTACTCCATTATCACTGCTTACCGGCTGTAGTGCCCAAATGTGTACGAAATTCGTTGGCGATCCAAGTTGTCAACGCACATAGAGTGGTTCGTCTTTCGCCGCTTCCATATTACCTTCAATATACACTGCCCTACCAAGACTGACATTTTACTTTCCCAATTATTCTTCACGGTCATGGGGAACCCGGATTTATCACTTTCCGGACCATATTTCAAGATTCTAGGTCTAAACAAAGTTTAGTTGGCAGATGCGGGTGCAGAGGCGTCTCCTCTTGCCAGTTCAGTATGATGCGGTGTACCAAGTTGGATATGCTTAGCGACCAAGGTTCAACGCAGTTCAACGCCTATGTAAACCAGCGATGACATGAAGAACGATGCGGATTGTGTTGCCTGCCGGGGGTGCCAATAAGGTCAGGTTGCAGCTCGAGATGTTGCACGCCCGTCAAAGACCCTTCACCTTTCCTCAAAATCGAGGGGATGACTCCTAAGACCGGACTCATCGGTGTAGCTACGATTTCGCTAGCAGAATAGGTACGCCGTACAGGAACAACCAGTGTGTGTATTTTTATTCCGTGTTGTTCCATCTGGACAATAATTCTCTGTGCTATGCTATGCGACGGACATCATTTTGCCTTTTTATTTCCGCAAAGGCCACGTTATACCAATTACCTCGTTGCGTCCGCTCTGATTTATTGACTAGGCTCGGGGCGGTCCCGGTGATGCACCGCATAGGAACTTTTTGCTGAATATACTGAAGATCCCAGACTCACATACCATATCAACGCTTCGTCGTACATCTCGCAAGTCGCTGCGCCATTACACCTTTGCTTGGGCGCGACATCATCTCTAGATTCGTTGCTGAGCATAAAGACGAAAGCTGAATGACCTGTCACCAGTCACCGGGGTAACGGTTGGTGATCGCCGCGCTCAAAGAGCTTGCATTATGAAGACTTACGGGTATACTGGGACTTTCTCCGTCGACAATATAGTCGCCACCAAGGGGTCTGCGCGACATGTTATTCGGCTCAACATATGCATGTACAGAGCAAAGCATGGAAGTTCTGTAACACAGCCCCCCAAGCCGTCCGACAACGGCGGGAATTTAAATGGCTCCTCTCAGTCTCCGCACACCTGTCGACTGTCGACTGTCCATCGCCTCCGCAGAAATTGAGCTCTCCGGGGCTTTTCTAGAGGCTGGTGCGCCACTCTGACTCGAACCTAGAACTTTGTTACTATATGCCAATAACTATAAAGACCTTCTATCAAGCTCCTCCCCAGCATCTCAACAGCCCCACCTCCTCTCCAGCTGGACAGAAGCCTCAGCTCGTCTCCAACATACAGTCACTCTTCTCTTCGGTTTACTCGCGCTTGTCTCACACCATGTCCGCAAACAACATCCACGTCGACTCTTTGACCGTCAGTGCCCCAGTGCTGGTCCCGGATGTCACCGTTCGCAACATAGTCACATTCCCGAGCCGCTCCGTCTTCGTCGACAACACTCAATATTCCTCGGTCATAACGAAATCTAACTATCCGGCCACCCAACTCATCAAATTGCTCATTCAATACATCGGCCAGGACCTCTGCTCGTTCAAGTATTTCTCTGATGTCTCTTTCAACATCCTCAAGACGTCGCAGAACATTTGGTTCGGCATCAATCAACTCATCCAGGACATATCTAGGCTTGAGAAGGATGAGGACGCATGGGCCAAGTATACCACGTATACTGGGGCGATTGACCCACTTGAGGAGTAAGTCTTTCGTATCGAGTTCTTTGGTATTTTCGACGTTGGATTTTTTTCTGTGCAGGCGAACTGATTATCTGGATGTCCTTTATTCGCAATAGGTTCCTCTTCAAGTTCAGTCTCCTCACCGAGCAGCAGACGATGTTGTATCGTCAATTTGAGGAGTTCATTGGAATCAGCGAGTGCATGACTTTGATCACGATCTTCAGAACCCAGAGGGACCAGCTCTTGCATACTGTCAAGACTTTGAAGAGCTCCGAGATGTACATGGCAAGTTCTTTTCTTTCCCATTTGTTTCCTTCTACGTATTGCTGAGACCATATCTATTGGTGTTCTTATAACAGAATGTCTGTGGTTCGAACGGATGGACTGAGAAGGAGGCACATTGTGTCAGTGTCGTGTGTAGACATAGCGATATCTCCTTCCTCTCCCTTTTCCTCGAGCGCATCAAGAAGTGCCTTGGCAAGGCGCCTGCTGGCGTGTGAGACATTTTCCCCAACCTTTATCAACGTCACTCACATAAATATTCTCTTCGTCCAGGCGAGAGATCGTGACGAAGTGCCATCATGAGCTCACTGTGGTATTCGAGATCTTCCGCACCGAGTTCTCGGGCAACCGTATCAACGAGGTGAGCGACCATTCTTTTTTACGCCGCTTCAAGATAAACATTGACGACGAGCGTATAGTCCTTCTTCTTCATAACCATCCACTCAGCCATCGTGATCTACTCTACACTGGAGATGTGCTCGCGTCCTAAGGAGTACCCGGAGTGGTCTTCGGAGGCGAAATTGAAGACGGTCTGGCAGACGACGATTCGGTGTGTCTCATCTGCTCCGTACAAATGACTGGTCACGAACTTGAACCAATTTGTCTCTTCTTAGCTTCCTTGAGGTACTCGTCAAACAACTCAAGACCGAGACACCGGATTACAAGGTCGTCGAGGAGGTGTTCATCGTCATTGCGGAGTGTTTCCAGGTCGGTCATATATTATACATTGATTCTATAGTCTTCATGACTTCAATGTCTATGGGATTTTTTTTTTGCAGGGGTATGATGTCCACATCCCCGGCCCTAGCAGACCCATTGTGCACATGGAACCCAAGAGTTCGAAGTCCTACGAATTTGCCGTGACCTTTACCCAGCTTTTAAAGCAGGTCAGCCTTGTTCGCAGGCCGTTCCACGCACAATCTCTTGCGCTGGTCTCGGTTTGTTACAAGCTGTGGCGTTCCTTCCTCTCTCAAGAGCATCGTAGTTTCGAGAACCTCGTTGCAATCGATCAGTGGGTCTTACTATACGATCTGGTTCTCGAGATAGGAACTTTAACTGGATTTTCGCGGCATTTACAGAGCTTTCGAGGCGACCTTCACTTCTCTCCAGTCCGCCGCCACCGCAATCCTCGATGTCGTTGTATTCAACTTCGAGGTAGACAACGCCGAGGTTAAGAAGATTAGGCAGTCGCTCTCTCTCGCTCAGCTCAAGATAAAGGAATGTTTCGAGAGGTACGGGGTAAGTTCTACTAACATTTCGCTCATCAGTAGCAACTACTTGGCCCATGATACTGACTGGCTCCGCCAATATAGCTCCATGACTGGGCGAGCTGCGAGATGAAGGTCAAGAGGGCACTCGAAGATGACAAGCTTCGTATGAAGCAGCTTAAGGAGTTCCTTGCGAAAGTGAGACTCCTTTCCCTTTACCGATGCGTTCAATCGTTAACATAGAGCATTCGTTTTGTGTAGCCCGGCCATGAAGTGAGCCCCGACGTCAAAACCAGTGAGCTCATCGAAGTCTCGGTCGACATCCACCTCAAGGCGCGCCATCTTGAACAGCGGACTAGTACGTGTACATCCCCTGTTTCCTTTACTGGCCGCATTACTGACCTGTTGCCATCACAGTGCTCGTCAAGCCCAGCGCCCGCCTCTTCTCCATCATGTGGGAGGCTTCCCAGGAGCTCAAGTCCGATCACAAGATCAACTGCGCCGATTCTTGCAACTCGAAGTTCCGAGACGAGAAGAACCGTGAGCTTCCTATGGACGCACTAGTGAGCTCGATGGGGACGCACAGCAAGAAGCTCCGGCTCCGGCTCTTCTTGGGCGAGACGGTCTGAGTCCGAGGTTATACAGAGTGTTGGTTTGGACATTGAATAGTCGCATAATTTACAGGACTCGGAGGTGAAGCGAGGTTGAACGAGTGTTTCGGTGCTACAAGGGATCCTATTTCTTGCTTTTTTATCATCGGGTTATCTGGGTTTGCGTTGAGTTTCAATTAGGTTACTATTTCTACCGCATAATATTGTTTTTCCTTGGTCCTTCGCGGCTTGTACAGCACTGTGGCTGAATAGTCTAAGTACATCATCGATGCAACATCGACGAATTCCCCACACTGCGTAACACCGTACTTACACGATACGCGCACGTTCCCGAGTCGTTGACTAATTAATTTTCGCGTTCTTCCGAATGCCACTTGACCTGGCACCCTCAACAGACCCTCGCACTGCTCCTCATCCGGGCCTGGGATACTCGGATACCCATCGTTCCGCCATGAAAGCTCTCTTCATATGCCTCTTTTGCTCGGATCTTTGTCAGCCTCAAGAATCGGAAATACGAGTTACCACGAACTGGGTGGCAGCCTCTAGACTATCTGACAATGTTGTTGAGGCTATATTTGGCTGGAACACTACATGGCGACGACAAAACCACAGACACACCCCAGGAAAGTACAGGCAATGAGAACAAGCCTTGATAATGAGCCACGAACGTGTTCACGCGTCACCCCGTCTCCGCTTCCGTTGGGAAATTGGAAGCTCGGGGACCGTAGCAGAATGGCCTCTTCCTTGAGAGCGAAGTGCGCGAGGTGCGTCTACGTCGATCTCGTCGTCGTATATCTATGACCGCATTGTGATAGATTGAGCTGGTGTAATGTCAACGTTAAAGGATAGACCCCTCACCTCAAGCTGACGCCAACGGGATGGTAATCCCGATGCGGCATTTACACTTTGTCCATGGCGGACTCGCATAGCAGGCAAGGTCGGTTGCTGTTTGACGATCGGGTCAGAAAATCGGAGCTTCCGAGTTCCTGCCATACTTCGTGAGCTACACTGACGTTGAATTTTTTCGAGAACTTGAACAAAATCACCTCCACCTATGCCTGTCCCCGGCTCGTCACTTTCGATGTCATCACTACTATCATCGTGGCCTGACACGGCATCCGAGTCCACTTGCTCCCACACTTCCTCTTCATGCTCTTCATCATCGACCTCTCCGACTTCGTCTAGGGCATCATCATCCTGGATACTGGTGTCATCCTCTTCTGAGTCCTCGAAAGGTGCAGTGCGCCGCCTCTTGCCGGTGTGGTACGAAAATGTGGAAGTGAGAGTCCTTGGATTACGCGACCGTGACTTCCGGACTACCGCTCTATATCTGACGATGAATGGAGATTGTTGGTGGAGAAACTTCCACAATTTGGGGCCCGGCTGAGACGCAAGAGCACGAAAAATGTCAGATGTTGTCGTGGTGGCAAACAACTGATAAACGTACATAAGAGTATTGTGCCGGATACGGTCCATTAGTTTGTTCAGTCTTCTGGAGGATAACCCCCATGCCAATCAACTCGTCATATACCCGCTCGACCAGTGCCTTCGATGTCTTCTTACCAAGCCTATAGCCAGAAAGTGAGCCAAGCAACACTTCGTTTTGCTTCAACTTCCCCCCTCTAAAGGCATGAATGAGATGATTCCTGGTGACCTTGGAGTAGAGTGCCATGGCGTCGAGCAGGAACTTGACCAAACTCATCGCCTCATGAGACATATCCTTCTCAACGACTGTATAACTTGCTGCACAGTTGTCGCAAGTCCCATTGCAAGCATGTCGGTTGAACTGCTCGTCGAAGTGCTGAAGAATCTGTACACGGCGGCAGTCTGTCTCGTTCAGAACGAAATGTATGACCTGCTCAACTTCATGTAATTGACGTTGGCGATCTTCTTCCCTCAGGTTGGGCTTGTCTTGTATACGTGAGAGAAGGAATGCACAATCTTTCCATGAGTAGTCTATAAAAACCTCCTGATTAGAGAACACTGCAGAATGTGTGATTATAGACCTACAAAGAATGCAGTCGGCAGGCAGGCCATCTCTGCCAGCTCTTCCTGTCTCTTGGTAGTAGCTATTTCGATCACTGGCAGTAAGCACTACATCTTGGGCATATGACGACTGTGAAATTCGCACTTTGTCAAGGACGATGGGAGACCGTGATGAATTATGAAGCGGACTACAAATGTGGAATGCTTAGCTTAAATCATGCTCGGGACATAAATTTGACTGACCATTGGGCTTATGTATACCCATACCAAAGGCAATCTAAAGGTTACAGTAGTGTGAATGTGTAGTGACGACACACATATGTTTCTACAAGACATACCGTTGCAACAACAATATCGCTCTCACCAGAGAGCCAACTCTCCATAGTGTATTGCTTCTCGCTATCAAGCATGGCACCATGGAAATGGCTAGCGCTCAGCCCATAACCTCTCAGCTCCGCTGCTACCCTCTCGCATGTAGAGCGTCCAATGCAGTATACGATGCCAGCTTGCTTTGGATGCGAACCTTTGATATAACTTGCAATAACTTTTGTGAAATTCCTTCCCGGCCTGGGTAGGACCGTATAGTGGAGGTTTGGTCTGTTGAAAG
Source organism: Stereum hirsutum FP-91666 SS1 (assembly GCF_000264905.1). Lineage (NCBI taxonomy): Eukaryota > Fungi > Basidiomycota > Agaricomycetes > Russulales > Stereaceae > Stereum > Stereum hirsutum. Next base: position 855,188 of record NW_006763135.1, read on the forward strand.
ACTCGGCGAGGAAAACATGGTTAGGTTTGAGGCAAAGAGTACGTCGAATATGCTCTTGATCCGCATTCGTCGCGGACCCAGTGAGGGCAAGGATTGGAATGTCAGGAAAGTCTCTGCGGAGGTTTTTGAGACATTGATACTAGAAGCATTTCGTCCATGAGCAGGGCGGCTACAATAATACCGAGTATGGAGAGACTGCTTACCGCATCACGAAAGTCTCTTCCCCATGTCCCAAGGAGATGAGCTTCATCTACTGCGAATCTAGCTAGCATCCGTTCCTTGTAGAGATAGCGAAGGGCCTGCCGCAAGTCTGCATTCTGGGCCATTTTTTCAGGCGTAACAAATATGAGTTTGGGTTTCGTATCAGGGCCATTCAGTCTCTGCCAGATGCTCGGTTCCTGCTCAGGTACAATTTGGTCATGAGTGATCAAGACAGCATCGACTCCCTTGGACAGAAGCCATTTGACTTGATCCATCATCAACGAAGTCAACGGTGAAATGACAATAGTAACACCTCTCGTCTTCCCGCCAACGCAGAGAGCTGGGACTTGGAAACACAAAGATTTCCCACCACCAGTTGGCTTGAGTATGAAGACGTCGAGACCGGTCAATGTTGCCAGGATAGCTTCAAGCTGATTCTCTCGGAATGATCCAAGACCGAAGGTTCCTTTCAGGATCTTCATGACCTCGCCGTAGTATGGAGATCGAGATCCTGCGAGGTATCGAGCGAGGCCGGGATTTGTTGGAGAAGTAGATGCGGTATCGTAGATGACTGAAGGTGAAGCTTGATCTCGGATAGCAGCTCTTGAAGCCACCTCACGGGTTCCGATCAAGCGGCTGTAAACACAAACTAGTGTTAAGTTTGATTCTTGTCTAGTAAGAGCTTGTTGTGCTCACATAATTTCGGCAATCATGGGGCCATCACAAACCTTGGCTTGATGTTCAAGGCGAATCTTCTCGCACTTGAAGTAATCGCCCCAGCGAGCGTATAGTGCACAAAGCTCCTCCAGCTCATCAATGGTTTTCTGTAGGACACGATCGCGTTGCATGTATGTTAGCGTGCATAATTCAATCTTCTCAAAAGACAGGCGCACCGAAGATAAATCATATTCGAGAGTCACCGGAAGATGAGCTGTGGTTGTTTGCGAAGACGAAGACACTGCGGTCGACGTAGAGTTCTGTGTCAGACGAGACCGTTTGCTTGATCGGGTCGGAACCTCGACGTATACGGTCATAGCCCTCTTCTTCGACATTTATGCACAGGACCAGAATCTAAGAGGACTTTGGAGAATGAAACGGATGTGCTGTAACAGACAGCGTACTGAGGGTGCGGAGAGAAAAGGCGAGAGGTCGAAAACAGGCTCAAGAAGTCAGAAGAGCAACGCTAGCCAATGAGAATGCGCACGCTATCACTCAACTCGTATACCCCGATGGAATCTGCTGTGAGCCCTTCGTGACTCTGCTGTGAATATCGACACTTATAGCCACTTCTGTGCAGATCCGTATCACTCATCTGAGACGATGAATTCCGCAACCTATGATGTCTTGGTGAAAAGCAGCTGAAGAGTCAAACATTCGTGCCAGAGCAAGACAGGGGATTCCAAGGTCCAGGCTATAGGAAGATGTTTAGATATCCAAAAGTCACCAGTGTAGAGTGCGCTGAGCGAGAACGCAGGATGGAACACAATCCGTAAGGAGATGAGCGCTTCGCGATGAGCTTACTGTACTCATGTATCCTTCTAACTAAGCTCCCACTTCCAACAATGGGATCGACTGGCTCATCCCATGACGTCCTTCGCGCTCAGAAGTATGGTAAGTTATACGGTCTGAACACGATACCGTGCCATCTGCTGACTCTCACTAGAATCTTCACATTTAATGGTGCAAGGCCGGTGGCGATGTTGATGACTACAGAAAGGCCTTCCGAGTTGATATTACATTGAAGGTCGTAGGAAGAGAATACAAGATAGGCATAAGTAGTCTGAAAGATTCCTCGGAAGGTTGTCGTACCGAAAACTTGGAACGGCAGTGTACTCCGGGCATCTCCGTGCAGGTTGTATCTCCGCTTCGATCGACTGCTAGAGCCCTCGACACCACTTGTTGCTTACCCCCACGGCGGAATCCTCGAATGCACTCCATTCACATACTACATCCATCCTCTTGACAGCCTCCTTGTATCTTGATTTGAGCGTCTTTATACACATTGCGGAGGTGCAGTGCACGTGTCGTGCGCTTTGACCTTCAGATTACTACTGGCCGCGTGACACCGGCGAATGCTTTTGAAGGGCCTATCGACTATCCTGCTTCCCTACACCCGCGAGTGTTATAGCTGTCTCCTAAATCATTGGCACTCTACAACCGTTCATCTTTGTGCGGTGTTACCGTGACGGGTGCCACCCGACACTTTGCTCCTTATATGTGAGTCCTGCCTTCTTCAGTTTCGTCAACGCTTTGTACGAAGGCCAGAACTGCAAGTGACAATTGGCCTTCTTTTGCAGCTTGGGAACTCCGGCACCGACCTTGTATAAGTAGCGACGCATACACCAGCATCTCCATCCGCATCTCCCTTCCCCAACTATGTTCTCGACAGTTAGGCCACCTCGTCTTCCTTTCGAGATTCTCGCCAAAATCTTCACCCTTACATCTCCCATTGCCTCGAACAGACCGTTCTCTAGCAATACTCCTGGTGGCTGCCACCCTTTGGCCCTCGCACATGTATCACAACAATGGCGTGCGGTCGCACTTTCAACACCTCGCTTATGGAACGAAATCCACGTCGTCGACGGTATTCCCTTACCCGAAACCTTTCCGGCCGCATTGACCTTTTGGCTTTCTTTGTCCACCCTTTACCTTGATCTAGTCACCTCCAAAAGCGGTATTCATGTTATACACCGATGCGTACACCTCCTCAGTGCACATGCGCATCACTGGAAAGAGGCTTCCTTCGTTTTCATGAACACGGATCTCGATAACACTGGTCTTACATCTCTTTTCGGTGTGTTTCCCAGGCTGGATAAGCTTCGAATTTCTTGTGGGCTGGCAGCTTTTGTCGCTGGTCCTCGCATTTCAATGGATGTCGCCACCCTCTTTCCCCAGCTCAAGGACGTACACATCACGCATTGCTCGATCAACAGATGGGATATACCGTGGACCTCTCTCACTACTGCCCGCTTGTGCCATGACGCCACGTACGATTACCCTGGCCTTTTTGGCGCAGATTACGTTCGAGATTCCACAATCTATAAGTTCGATTATTATTTGTTGCTATCGGGGTTGGTACAGGCCGTCAATCTTCATACACTCCATCTGGATCTAGTCCTTCCAGTCGACACCTTCGATTACCTCGGCATTGAGCCTGTGTCAATGCCCAACCTACGGAGCCTTTCACTCTCCGCATCTCAAGCCTATAAGCTCTCCTTGTTCTTCACCTACGTCGGATGTCCCATCCTAGAAGAACTGTCATTGTCCATCCAAGATCAGGATCCTTCCGAATGGGATGACACCATTCATTCCAAATGGACGGAATTTCTATAGCGATGTGCAAGCTCTCTTCGCGTGTTGACCATGGACGACGGGTGGTGCCTCTCGGACGACCATTTTATCGGTACTTTGCACGCACTCCCGACCCTAACAGAGCTCTACCTTGGGTGGAACAGCATGTCACATTCGATCTTCGACGCTCTCACCCTCAAGTACGAATCTCACCTAAAGGGGGGATCCAAAATAGAGGGTTGCTGCCCCATGCTCACTACTCTCGAGATCTGGCGACCTGTCGTTCGACGAGGAGTTGACTCTTACGAGGGTCTATATACAAATTTCGTGGACATGATCCATTCGCGGAGACATATTCCCGAGGGGGCGGTCGATCAGGAAGGAAGAGCGGTCCCTTTGTTGAAGGTCTTGAAGATGAATCATGATGATATGATGTGTATGCGCAGGAGCGAGCCGTCGCAATATGCTCGACTGAAGGAAATAGAATCGGAGGGGATGGTCTTCGAAACTTGGTGATTAGACTCTTCGAACTCAACATGATACGGTTTACGTCTGTTACGACGAACGTACTTCACCTACTTCACTTCATTGCTATGTTATCTCTACAAGTAATAAAACGGAACTTGTCTACCTTTTTCATACGCCCCGCGATGGCCTATCCACTACCCCAATCTCCTTCGGTGCCCTGACCTCACGGTTCTGCACACCCCACTCGTACTATGGCACGGCTTCACGCATAGAATGGACAGATACTTATGATTAATTGGGCAAGTTCCAACACGGCGCGTGATGAGAGTGATTCGCTCCCGCTACGTCAAATATAGAGGTGTATATCATATACGCTGGTGACGGTTCTGTAGCACATGCGCAGGTAGAATGGTAGGTGGGGCAAGGAACGGTCGAGCGCGGACAAGCACTCGGGCCACGGAGTGAACGGACAAGGGCGACAACTACTGAAGTGCAGAATTTTCACGCTCGTGCTTCAGTCCAATGATTATGATTGCGATTGCGTGCGTGGGAAGGATTCACCTAAATTATAGCACGACAGCCATAAAATTTACATTATTGCTATAATTCTAAACCTTCAAGGCTCACAATTCGTCACGCGCCTCAAGCAGACATCCTCAAGATCTTCAGGACTTCGGTTTTTTCCGTCAAGGGAATGGGGTTTGTCCTAAAGGCACAACGCCAAGGAAAGGCATCCGAATGCTGTTAGCCTCTTATGCAAAGTATTGAGAAGTAACACCAATCCGCTTACCCCATCCAAAAGTCTAACAGACTCAACTCCGCCAACTTGTCTAAAAACTCCTCCGTTGGGTCAATCCCCACATCCCTCAACGTTCTCGGCATTCCAAGCTCTCTAAATACCCCATCCAACGTAGCGCTAAGATCCGCCGACTCTCGTTTGAGACCTCTGGCTTCGAGAGCAGACGCGACTTCGGGTGAAGACCAAAGCACAGATAGCGGACGTTGTTGACGTGCGAGGGCGGGCGGACTGACACTGTTATATTTACAGACAGAGGGAAGGAGGATGCAAGATGTTTCGCCATGACCGACGCCCAGGGGACCGAGCATATGGCCGATGGCTAAGGACGAGTCAATAATCAGATGCCCCAAAATGGACGAAACGCGGACACTGACCATGAGAGCCGCCGGCGGGAATGAAGAGACATATGGGTTCAATGGCTTTACGAGCACCAAGCTGAGCCTCCAGACGTGCTTGAAGGTCATTGAAGCCGTTGGTCTTAAGCTTCAAGAGGGCGGGAACGAGTAATGCTAGTGCGTCGGCCGCGGCTTGATCTGCATTATCCGTCGAATAGAACGAACACAGGACCTCTGAAAGAACAATAATTCAGGGGAAATGCTTGTAGGAAGAGGAAAGATGGAGCATACCGACGGCGTGGTCGATGGCCCTCACGCCACTAGAGAACCATGTCCGCTCGGGTGTACTAAGCGTCAACGCAGGGTCCAACACAACCACTTTCGGCGTCATACTGAAGTCGGGCGTGATGAATTGGCGTTTTGCGTCGTTACGTGGGTCGGTCGCGCCGGAAGCATGCGTGTACTCCCCTGCGCTGAGGGTGGTTGGTATGACTATAACGGGGATGGATACGGTTTTGACATGTTCGGGAAGCGTGAATTTGAGTCGCCTCGTATCTGGATCTACGCCGTGATGAATGGGTAGAAGAGCGCCTAGTTCGGCGAGGGTTTTGACATTGTTACTAAGTGCTAGACTGACGAGCTTTGCCGCATCTGTGGACGATGGCGCACGCATATGATATCAGCAGAGGGGTCTTGTTTGTGAGTGCTGGCACTCACCGGAAACACTGCCACCACCAAGAGAGATGATGACATCCGCCTGAACTGCTTGCCTAGGTGACATAAGAAAGCTCACAATAGGTCAAAATATTCCCAGACACATCAAACAAAGCAAATGGACTCACGCAGCCAGAGAGATGTCGATGACCTCATCCCAATAAGTATGGGGCTTAACTCCTACTCGTTCACCCACTAATAGCGAGCCAAGACCGTCCTTCAGCTGCTGATAACTGGGGGTTTTGGTGGCTACGCTGCCACTGACAAGAGCAAATGCACGTTGACATCCCATCCGCTGAACATGGTTCGCGACAAGACGAGGGAATGGGAGACCGTAAGAGACGAGAGGAGCGTCACGCCAGGAAAATGCCGCTTCCTGCGTTTCCTGGTTCGTTGTATACTGAGGTACAGTAGACATGATTGAGAGAAGGTGAGGTCTAGTACAGAACAGATGTTGGAAAGCATATGACCTTTATAATAGCCTGATTATTCGTCTTCTTGACATCGCACCCAATGGCTCATACCCACGGAGCTTCCGTTGGTCTAACTAGCGTGGGTCAACTTCTTGGATGACAACAAAAGGATATTGGCACCCACAGATGTCTTGAGTCACAGAATTCGAAGCGACGTGGATGGAAGCCAAGTGCTGGGATCTGCTGGGATCTGCGGAAGCAAAGCCGTCGGAAGGTACGACGGTGTCTTCCGGATATCCACGTGGGCTGACGTAGGGCGGTACTGCGTCCGTCAGATTGCTGCATTCGGTTTCGGTTGTTGATAGCTGCTGCATGAGCCGCGCACAGGCCTGCAAGCAAAGTCACAACAATTTAACGACATTCACGATCTGTTGACTCCGGAAGTTGTACAATAATCATGGGTGAGCTTCAAAATCAGTTCCATAGTACCATGCATGAACCCGGAATACCTTTTAGATACGACAATAGCGAAGCAATTGGTGGACAAGATGTACGAGAAGCGGAAGGCGGCTGCACTTGACCTTGAGAAGTATGTGGTACTCTAGTGTTTCTATTAGGAATTATGCTAACATAATTGCACAGGCTTGTTCGAGAATGCCACCTGCAGGGCGATGAACGGCGCATCGACCAGATAGTGGACCAGCTCATTGACATGTTCACCGGCGTAACGAACGCATTGCACGTACGAAATGGAGGACTTATCGGCCTCGCAGGAACCGCCATCGCTCTCGGAGTCGATATTGCGCCGTACATGGACAAGTTCCTCGACCCGCTTCTTAGTTGCTTCACGGACCCGGAGAACAGAGTGCGCTACTTCTCAGCTGAATGTCTATACAACATCGCGAAGGTCTCGAAGGGAGAGGTGCTGGTGTATTTCAACCCTATATTCGATGCACTCAGTAAGGTGAGTTTGTCCACTTCATGGTGTTTGTGTCGTTATCTGGAGTACAGTTGCGTTGCGCAATCCTTTCATGCTCCAGTGTGGCGCAGCCGGATCGGGCCAGTCTCTAACTAGCTTTGGTTATGCCGTGCCACGGTGTGTGAGCACGAAACTTCCTTCCTCAACCGGAAATGCTACCCCGTTGATTCCATACGCCTGTAGCATCCGTGAGGCTTCGGCAAAGAGTTGTATGGGTGTACTACAGCGTGACGCCACACTAGCCTGAGGTTGCCGTTCATCTCGTAGCCGTTGAGCAGGATGCTATTTTGTTCTGGATTATGTACATCTGGACTTCACACGTCGCATATTCCTCTTTTCCGTCATTGACCAGCTCTAACATACAACTAATCTCTTGGAAAGCTAGCTCGCCGCCGACTCGGAACTCTCTGTCAAAAACGGCGCCGAACTCCTAGACCGCCTTCTCAAAGACATCGTCGCAGAGTCCGCATCCTTCTACGTCCCACAATACCCCGAAACAGAGAAGGCGCGAATACGAACCGATGAGCGAGACGCCGACCTTGGTATTGTGGTTCCACACCCGGATGACCTTGATTCGGCAGAGCCGGGCACTAAACGCGCCTTCTCCCTTGCACGTTTTATTCCATTGCTCTCTGACCGGATATATGTCCTCAACCCATTCACACGAAGCTTCTTGGTGTCGTGGATCACGGTGTTGGACTCGGTCCCGGAATTGGAGCTTATCACTTATTTGCCTGAGTTCCTGGACGGACTTCTGTCAGTCTTCCACCGCTCTTAAATTCGAAGTCAACCTACTAACTATTGAGTATCCAGGAAATATCTTTCCGATCCCAATGAGGATGTACGCATTGCCGCTGAGAACCAACTGGGAGAATTTTTGCGAGAGATTCGAGAAGTCACGATCGTGCGCAAACACAACGAGGAACAAGAGGCTCGTCTACGAGAGCGAGACGAGCAAGAGGCTCGTTCCGACGGTGGCGGCGAGAAGGAGAAGCAGACAACCTCGGACATCGCTCTTGGTGCTGCAGATAACACGTCATTCCTAAACCACAATGATACTTTCTCGGAGAAGGGGGACGCAGTCTCCGACATTGACGAGCGGGATACTGGTGGTGCGTCCTGCTACTAGCAAATAGGCCCGAGTCAAAATTTGACGGGAAAATACTTCTAGCGTGGTTGCCAGGTCAAGGCGTTCGGATTGACTATGCCGCCATTATCGAGATCCTGATACGACAGCTTGATATCGACCGTATGTCATATTTTGCGCGATTTCTGGCTGTATATCGGACGTTATGTTGACAAGCGAGTCTAACAGACGACGAGATCCAACAGTCTACAGCCCTGCAATGGCTCGCCGAATTTGTAACCTTCGCCCCTGAAGTCATCATCCCCTTCATACCACGTCTTATACCCGCAATTCTTCCAAATCTTGCCCATCATGTTCCCATGATCCAAGCTTCCGCCATCCGGACCAACAAACTCATGACCAACGTTGTCCAATCTCTACCTGTTCCTCCAACATCTGAACCTCCAACACGACAATCCACAAATCTGGCATCTTCCACGATCGAGCGGCCAACTTCATCCCGTAGCATCAATGTTCCTCCCTCGCCCGTACACAATTCACCCGCACCAGCGCGACAGCCAACACTTCCGCCACAAAGCCAAACCCGGGACGTTCACTCGCCCGAACCCGCTCTGACCGACTCTACCATCGTCCCATCAACACCCAGCCAACCGCCAAGCAATCTCACATTGCAGAAGCGAAATAGTCTGCAGAACGAAGCTACAGCTGGAACTCCGAGACCATTAGCCCCTATCAATGTCGATGCGGCTCAACAGTCCGCTGGTCAGAATGTAAATACCACGCGGACTCATTCCCCGACGTCGATGAGGAGTGGCCACCAAGACAGGGAGCGAGAGAAGGATAGAGAGAGAGAACGGCCTGAGGAATTCGACTATCAGGCAACTGTGAATGCGCTTACGATACAGTTCTTGAGTGAGCATGAGGAGACGAGAGTGGCGGCATTGAAGTGGCTGATAATGCTGCACCAGAAGGCTCCGAAGAAGGTGACGACGTTCATTCTTAGTGTTTCCATCTTAGACTCAACGTAGTATATTTACAGATCTTGGCGATGGACGATGGGACGTTCCCTGCGCTGTTGAAGACGCTGTCCGACTCGTCAGAAGAGGTCATCAAACACGATTTACAGCTCCTCGCACAAATTTCGTCGAGTTCGGAAGAGAGTTACTTCAAGGCTTTTATGATGAACCTGCTTGAACTGTTCAGCACGGATAGGAGATTACTCGATACTCGGGGGAGCCTCATAATCCGGCAGCTTTGCCTTAATCTCAATACCGAACGGATATACAAGGCGTTCGCTGAGATACTTGAGAAGGAAGAAGTACGCTTTCATCAAATAATCCTGTCGACGACGGCGCTGACTGGTCTACGCAGGACCTCGAGTTTGCGAGCGTTATTGTGCAGAAGTTGAACCTAATCCTCATCACCTCACCAGAGTTAGCGGACTTCAGGAAACGGTTGAAGAGCTTAGAAACTCGGGTACGTCTAACAGCATGGACACGCATGGCTCGCTACTAAATATGCTGAACCGTGTAGCAAGACGGACAAGCGCTCTTCGTCACGCTTTACCGATCGTGGTGTCATAACGCCGTCTCTGTGTTTTCACTTTGTCTCCTTGCACAAGCCTACGAGCATGCGTCAAATCTCCTGAGTATTTTGTGCGTCCGACGTTTTGGCTATTCAGCTCGGGTACCATCACTGACCGCCATCCAGCGCCGACTTGGAGATCACCGTCCCACTGCTTGTACAAATCGACAAGCTGGTGCAGCTTATCGAGTCACCTGTTTTCACATGTACGTCCTTTTCCTTGATGATCTGCAATAGGCCTCGACCTAATTCTACCACAGATATCCGCCTGCAGCTACTTGAACCCGACCGCTACCCCTACCTTTTCAAGTGCCTTTATGGTCTCCTCATGATTCTGCCCCAAAGCACCGCATTCGTCTCCCTCAGAAACCGTCTCAACGCTGTCAACTCCGCAGGGTTCCTTCACATAGCCCCTAAACCGTAAGACCAACTTCCGCAGTGTTCAACTTTCCGATATTCCCGCTGATTACCTGTTCTGCAGCACCGTCGCGTCCATGTCAAGTACACGTTCGAAACTGACCCGCGACGAAATCAAGTGGCCCGAACTCCTCTCCCACTTCCGCTCCGTCCAAGCCCGTCACGAAAAAGCCCGTCGAGCAGCTCTCGGAACCTCTCTCGACGTCTCTTCTTTCAACGCCAACGCCGTTCCTAGCATCTCCGTTTCGAGTAATCAATCTGACGGCGACCGCGACGGACGTTCAGGGTCACGTCCGCAAATGAGGAGAAGGGTGACGGGGTCGGGTGGAGAGCCACCGGGTGGCGGTGGTTCTGGGTCAGGACAGGGTATCCCGCCTAGTGGGAGACCGCCTTCAAGGTCTGGGGCGTTGAGTCCGTTGAATCCGAGAGCGAGGGTTCAGGGCGGGTTGTTGGCTTCTGCGTTGTCGGGGCAGAACCAGAACGGAGCGAAGACGAAGAGGGGACTTAGTCTGAGTAGGAAGTCATGAGGAGTGTATGGGATTGCATGGTTTGATCGGCGTTATCAACAGACGATTTTCTCGCTATGTTTTCGCTTTCATTCTCTAGGATAAGGATATTCCTATTCTGTTTGGTGGCCTGTAATACCTTTCCTCGGTTCTTTTCTTGGAACTTTGCAGTCATCAGCTTACGCTTCACACTTGGGCACCCCCTGCAGCCTCGGTATACTAGGTTAGGGTGACGGATGTGAAGACGGACAGTCCCAGTATTATAAGAATTATCTACTTTATCTGTGAAGACAATCAAGCGAGTCAGAACGTCGCCGTGAAAAGACACAAAGCAACAGACGAACTATAATGTATGTGAGGACTGGTAACAAAAATGAGCTTCAGACAGCATGGCTATAACCATTCCCGAGCGTCATTGAATCGCTGGCCGAAGTCTCCTCCGGAGGTGGTTTGGATTTTGCAGGAACAACCGGCACGAACCAGTACACCGGATAGCGACGTTGTATGTTGTTTATAATGAGGGCCGAGACTAGCACGAGCATGGACGACAGTAGAACAACGGGAAGGTAGTACCACGACAAGGCTACCACATCGTCGTCTACTGCAGCCAGTAAAGCTGTCGCTCCGGCAGGAGGATGGGTCGTCTCGGTGATCTGCATGGCGACGATGGCGACTGCGACTGAGAGTGAACCGGCGAGCCAACGTAGGCTCTCGAATTGTTCTTGGGTCGGGAGGAGTGAGAAGAGTTTGGTGATGCAGATGCCGATGAGTGCGCCGATGAAGTGACCTCCAACCAGCGCTCGAGGTTGAGCAAGGGGTGCTTCGATTGCCCCGTAGCATAGAACGGCAGAGGCACCCTGTATAAAATTCCATGATCAGTATATGTATCCACCGAACGAGCGTGGATGAGGCGTACGTAGCTAGCGATGATCGAAGGCACGCTGCGTTTCATAAAATATTGTGCGTGTCCAAAAACGGCCTGGAGGATAGAAATGCCACAGAAAGCACCGATGAACGACCAAAACCAGACAAGGTAATTTTGTCTCGGAGCAGGAGGGGATTCACGATGCCCTAGCCAATGGCTAATACAGCGTGGTAGTCTGGCAAGACGCGGCTGCGAAGGGGAGAAAAAACCCATGGTAGTCGAAGGTCGGATGCAACGAAATCGTCGTGTCCGTGGAGTATATAGCGGTCTCTTGGAGGGACAGAGAATATGTGTAAGCAGCTTGAGCCCCTTATTTTCTTCATGGGCTAGTACTTCAGGCAGAATATAAAATCGACGTCAGAGCATCAGAGAACCCGATTGGTCCTTCGAACGTCCGATCCGAATTTGCGTTACAAGGTCGACGGAACAATTGATGAACGCGCTCCCCGGCAGTGTAAGGGCGTGGCCATCCAAGGAGTTAGAGAGAAGAGTGAATCATGTTAGACATTCGTTGTGGAACGGCTAGGGTGTCTCGGAGTTGCCTGCTGTACGCAAAGACTTTCCGGCCAACAGCGAAGAAACAAGTTCACTCGCGAGCGTACATTGGACCCCTGTTTCTGCCGATCCAAAGAGGCGCACAAAGGCTAAGTAGTGCAAAACTGTAACCACCCCGCAGACGGAAGGGTTCATGCATGAACTCATTTTTCTCGAATTGTTCATGATGGTGGTTTGTAGGAGATCGGGTGCAAGAGGGATCGGCGAAGATCGGGTTAAAGACCTCCACGTGCGCTGTCGGTTATTATCGGTCAACAGTCCTAAGTTTAATCGGACCCGACATTTTGGATTTTTCTCCCACTCCAGCCTCCCGGTTCCTAACGGTCCTTGTGCGACACCACCTCCGCACTTTCCTGCTTCTCTTTTCAACAATGCCAGCGCCTACTATCTATACTCTCAGAAGTATATGACCCACATAGCGAGGACCGACGGGAGATCCTTGGGAGGAGCCAACGGGGACCCACAGTCTGAGTAGGCTTCGATCAAGACTCCAGTGGAGCTAGAGCTCCCACAAATGCGTAAACAGCGGTGGGTGCAACGAAAGGCATAAATACGGACATGGATTCTCTTTCTTCTCTCAGCTTCATCTCCAGCTTTTCACCATGGTCTTGTCCAACATTCCGCAGTACACCTTAGGCAACGAGATTACGGAGAAGGCATTTACTTCGCATGATTTACCTCTCGTCACATATGGATTACCCTTTCCACGTCTCGTCGCTCTCCATGTCCAACGCCTGGGATGTCAGAGAGTATATGCTCTTGTCAGTGGTAGTGTGGCCAGAAAGACCCCCAGTTACCAGCAGTTAAAGGACGAACTTGGCCCACTGTTGGTCGCGGAACGGGTTGGCGTCAAACCCCACACCTATTGGGATGAAGTTCTTGAGATGGCCAAAGATGCGTAGGTCGCTCTATTTGCTCACTTGTAGATTATCCGTTAAGTTCTTCCATCGCTTTCTAGGCAGGCTGCAAAGGCGGACATACTCGTGACCCTCGGTGGAGGCAGCGTGACTGGTAAGGCAATCAGTCCATCAAATATCAGCCTATTCTAATCGTCGCCTCTTTTAGATGCTGCGAAGCTCGTCAGCTTAGCAATTAGCAACAATGTCACGAGTCTCGACGAGATGGGTGCTCTTGTTCCCATCCCTCGAGGTGTCGACGCCGAGACCAAGAAACTCAAGTTCGACATTCCGGAGAACATCAAGGACCTGACTATTCCCGTCATCGTCATTCCTACGACCCTCAGCGCGGGAGAGCACACTCACGCTTCCGGTGCAACTGATCCTCGCAATAATGCGAAATACCAGTTCTTTACTCCGGGGATGACGCCGAAGGTGATCGTATTGGACCCGCAGGTGACGCTGACCACTCCTGAAAGGACTTGGTTGTCCTCCGGTGTTCGTGCGATTGATCACTCCGTCGGTACGTTTCTGTGGTTCGTAATTGCTCTCTAGCATGCACTTATCATCCTGCATATCTTCAGAGGGTCTCTGCTCTCTGATCTCTACTCCAGAGACGGAGAAGATCTCGGGCGAGGCTCTGTCTCTACTTGTCCCTGCTCTCCTCAAACTCAAGAAGGAAAACTTCAACGATCTTCAGGCGCGTTTCGAGGCGCAGGTTGGCGCTCGCAAGTCTACAGAACCATTCCTCTGCTACGGCGTCCCTATAGGCGGCTCTCATGGTTAGTTCTTCGTGTTACTTCCATATGTCGACCGACCGCATAAACCTTAACAATGTCTACACGATCCTACAGGTATTGGCCATATGCTCGGTCCTTTCGGAGTCGGACATGGAGAAACGTCCTGTATCCTCCTCCCTTCCGTCTGCAAGTACAACAGTGCCGATCCCACAGCACTCGAACATCAACATCGCACCCTGTCCGTTCTCTGGTCCTTACCCTGCGTAGCCTCCGTCCTCGAGGCCCGAGGACTCAAACGACACACAGCTGATCTGAGCACCGTCCTCGATGGAGTGTTTAGGGAGCTGGGCATGCCGAGGTCGCTGAGGGATGTGGGGATAGATCCGACGGAGGAGTTCTTGGAGAAGCTGGCAGAGATGAGTTTGACGGATTTCTCGCTGGCGTGCGTATTTTCCTTGCGGGGGATGGCGTCCGGATGACTGATTAAATATTTTTCTGCATAGGTCGAACCCGATTCCTCTGACGGAGAAGAGTCAAGTCCTGGAGATTCTGCGGATGAGTGCGTAAGATACGTATTCAGCTGAGTTTACGGACGTTACAGTCGGGAACGTGTACAACCATGGAAAGGAACCGTTAGGAGAACATGGCCAGAGAGCCTGTCGAGATGTACAGTACATGTCGTCGTTTGGTATCGGAACAAAGGGGAAGGGCGGTGAAGGTAATCCACATAGGTTTTTTATAGTATTTCGTCATGCTTCATCGATGCGGCCACAATGTCTAGTAACAGACTGAGAATAAAACGGAGGAAGACTCGGATAGCAAAGGTAAGTGCGAACGATCAACGATCTATCGTACAGACAGCAAGACACGGAATAACTGAACAATTGTATCTATCTGGGAAAAAAAAGTCATTAAAGTATGGAACACGTAAGGTAGCACTTTTCTCCTGTCCGATCAGCGGGACCACTGTCCAAGAGAAGCTTTGAACACAGGTACAGGTGGATTCACTTGGATCAACAAGAACACTATCGAGGGCAAGGCACACCACAAACATTCTAGCACCAAGAATAAGCCATGCGACTCAAATGAAGATACCAGCGGGCGTAGGTCGTAACATCCGTGGTAGACCTACAATTCATCAGAGCCAATAAACATCGTTGGCATCTCAATACTCCTTAAACCTCACCCTAAGCCCTTCATCGCGGAATTTCATGAGCGTGGCATACTCCCCGGGAGCTTGCAGTATCATGATATCGTCGTCTTCCTTCCCGAGACCCAAAGACCTCAAACGGCTGATGGGCCTCCCTATAGAGTCCACTGCATGTGGAGGTAGATGCCACCGGGAGTGGATCATATCGATAATCTGGGCGTAGTAGTCGCTCGCGGTGATTTCGGGGTACCTGTTGTCGGTGAATATGGAAAGGTGTTCTAGGCATCGCGCCATTCTTCCAGTATCGCAACTCTCACTGTGGGCGAGTCCACACTGACAGACACAGAGCTAGGCGAAGTCTGCACCCAGCTACCGAATTTATATATCACCTTGCTTGCAAGGTCTCTGGACATCCACAAATCGTGGGAAGAACAACGCAGCATCAACCGGCGTTCCCCGGTACTCCCGGCGTTTGCCGTTTATGCTTCAGTCTTGCCGCTTGCGTGAAACGCGCATTCTTGTCCTCTATGTTTTTTGCTCCAAAGGCATCCTCGAGACGATATTACCACCACATATGTGAAATTACGGTTGCTATTGTGCTGTTCACTATGTCCATTGCTCAGTCTACCACAACCTAGTGTGCCCAGTCTGCCAGAGTCCGAAACTGTGCACGGTGCCTGGTCAAGAACAGTTTGTTGTCAAAACTCCAAAGTAACCGAACAATGAACCCAATAGGTTTATGACGATAGCATATTCCAGTTAATGTGGCTGATAATTTGTGTGGCATGTCAATTTGTGTGGCCCAGTACAATGAGCACGTACATTTGCATGTAACGAAGCACGGCCATTGACCCAATAATATCGGCAATGTTAACGAGCCGGAGATATTCGAAATACTTTGTTTAACTTTATGAATGGGAAACTGCACATGTACCAAAGTAAATATTTCAAGCAAGGTGTCCGGCGACGAAGTCGACACTTCCCCCAGTTCTCACTGCGTGGGGCAATAGACTTCCCGACGACGCTTTCATTTACTCCCTCGAGCTCCTTTTCACTCGGGACGGACGTCTTCTATCGGGTCAAAACATCAAGAAAATTGTGGAGACTGGTGGCAGCTTCGTCATTCCACCTCTCGGCCGCAAATCGAAGTTTTCCAAGTTATGGGCATCGAGATGGTCGAGTAGTTGCGAAAACAGCCGCGAATGTGGACCGAGGAGAAGGAAGAGATTCGTGAGGTGATGGAATTGTATACGATCGAGCTGTCCGTCTAAAGGTGCAAGAGTGAAGGGACTCCTGTCGCACATGAAGGTGAACTGTTGAAGACTGGCACATTGCGAGACTCGCTGCAAGAGACCAGATACGTGTATCTCCGCAGGACCAGGTAGGTCGTAGATGTTTAGATAGAGAGTCGTGATGCTGGCCGAGATTGGCATATCCTGAAAGGATTTCGGGTACTCGATAGAGAGACAGCGAAGGAGCGGAGCTCGTGGCAGACTGTGCAGGGGAGGCCATGTACCCAGTTCGGGGTCGTTCGCGTTGCAGGAGAGAACCTCGAGATTTGGGAGGGAAATCTGGGTTGAAGTGGGGTAGGCATCGGCATCCCCATGATAGTTCATGGTGAAGTCGACTGCCCTCCATCAAGTGCTATGTGCAGAGGTAATCGTGAGGTATTGGCGCATAACCAGTGGTCGATGATCATTGCTCCTCATCCTCCAGGAGATTGTTAGATGGCGTGTCGCAGAGTAAGAGAGCCACTTCTGCAGCTCTGAAAAGAACACTGGAAGAAACGACTCTTGAGGAGGGGGAGGGAGTATTAGCCTTGTCCATAGCTTGGAAGTCGACTGAGCGACTTGGCGCCACTCTCGACTGACTCTAGTCAGGACAAGCGGTGGGTTGTCAGGGAGAAGCCTTTGACCCGGGATACTGCAAAGTGTCTCGAATATTTGTGCTGTAATCTCGGGTGGAATAGAAATCATGATGGCTCGATGGGTAACTTGCGTAGTGCTGTGGTGAATTCTGTTTAGCTATGAATGGCAAAACACTTTCAGAAAGCGGCCACAGACCGTTTGTATGGAACGAGCTGACTGCCTCAGAATAAGTCTGCCTTCGGTGAAAATGATGACGCGTACGACGCGTCGTAAAACGACTGGGACAGATTTGAGTAAGTATTGCGCGTAGTGATGGCCCAGACAGAAAGTAGAAGACTCACCGGTCTCAAACGAAGGACGGCTGCACGATACGCTAAAATCACAAAGTAGGGGATAGAACTTCGGGGTTACAGCCAGAGATGCTCGCGGTTTGCTCGCGGTGGTGGTGATATAGGTCAAAGCCGTCGAAGTGTCCCAATGTGGCCGGGCGCTTGACAGAGATGGACAAGATCCTCCGGCAAAGACCGCACGCAGCCTGCCTTCTCGGATTATTTTATCAGATTCAAGGGGCTTTCGTTCATCAGCCATTTCGAATATAAAATGCTCTCAGGCAGGAGATCCAGGGATGCTAGTCTGAATGAACAAATTCCGGGTATGAAGAGACAACAGAAACAAGAGGCAAAAATAGCATATAACGGCAGAATTGGACCTTCACCTGCCCAGCTCGTATCATCCGTATCAACACCAGCTAGAAACGTCTGAGCACCAGCCAGAAACGTCTGAGTTGGCGATCAGGTCCGTTCCCCTTCTACTCTCTTATGGCACACCGGACAACTCTGCCTCAGTCTTGCTCTCACCATCGCAGTACTATAGACAAAACTCCCGTCAGAAAGGATATCGTGGACAGAAAGTCGAGCCAATACGCACTACGCGATCTTCCCACTGATACCTCTTGCGGCACTGCCAAGTGCCATCCCGACATTGGCGTAAGCAGGATCCGGCGGTCGAGGCAGCGTATCGCCGCCCGTGACGCAGCTTGCATGGACGACGTGTCGACAGAGGAAGAGCAACACCAAAGACTGGTGCGTCTGTTGCAGTGGGAGGTTACATATAGGACATGGCGTCTTCCCTACGTCGCCCACGTCCACAAAAAATCTGTCAGCATATAGACCCAAAGGAAGTACGACTGCGAGCCACCCACCAGCAAGGAAGAACCCGCTCGTCTGATCCCTATGAAGCTTCTTCGCCAGATCCGAACTATCCCCATGCAATATCGTCTGGCATCCCTCCAGCAAAGATATTTGCAGGTTGAAGTCCTGCAGGATCTTGATCAACGCGGCTTTGAGACCCGGAATTTCGAGACCGTTCTTGATGCGTCGAATGAGACGAATGGGATCGATCTCCGCGCCGACGTTCTCCAAGAGGCCACGGATAAAGGCTATGATAAGGATCGGAGACAAGTTAGCAAAGTATTGGGAGGATTGGAGGAAAGAGAAGGGGAGCGAAGGGGAAGCAAAGGTGACTGACGTGGTCGGGTCTCTGAATATCGAAGTAAATCCTCCCACAAGTCATCGTCGTTCTGCTCTTTAGCGAACTCGATAGCCTACATCATATTGGTTAGAAAAGTTGTCTATGGTATCCGTGACTATGCGATAGCTGGACGAAAACAACGTACCCGGCTAACGTCTCCAAGTCGGTCAATGATGAGGTACAGCGCCTTCTTGTTGTTCCCCATCCGACCAAGAAGGAACACCATCTCTGGCACGAGATCTCTTTCGGTGCATATATTGTACGCCTATAAGCCGAGAAGTTTCAATTCGAGCTCGTTGAGCTATGAAGAGGAAGAGGGATGAACGTACGGCTTCTAGGTGATAGTAGCTGCTTGCACGGAGGAAGTCGATCAGTTTGTGGGTGGCGAACTCCGCATACAACTTGACCTAGATGTACGTTCACAAGTCAATAAAAAGATCCAGAAGTGACGGTGAACTGGTCGAGACGTACTTGGATATCCGCAAAATCCGAAGCCAAATGTGGATCCTTCCCACTGAACAAGGCATCCAAATACAAATACAAAAAGTACGGCCGACTCTGCAATTGTTGCACCACCCGCGCAATCTGTAACCCAGACTCATGTCAGTGCCCAGGGTCACTCATTTCATGCGTTAGGAATGCAGAAATGAAGACACACGGGTATGGAATGCGTGTGCTCCACAAGCAACATGATCGCCGCTCCCCTCTCATCCTCAACCGGCAACCCTTCCTTTCTCGTCTTCTCCATCAATTCCTGATCAAACTCTACGAGAAGAAGCGCTTGATCCTGCACTGCCGTGAACAGGTTATGTTCTCTGATGAGCTCGAAGACGTTCGGTCGGCGAAGGCGCAGGAAGTACGGAAGGGCTTTGCCGGGTTGACGATTGGCGGTGTATCTATTGAGGCAGCACGTCAGTAGATCGCTCGACAAAATGAACGTGGAAAAAGGACGGATTGATAGACGAATGGCTGAAATCGGAGAGGGACGCACAATTCGGCAAGGCATTCCATAAGGATTGCTGTATCCGGTGTGGCGCGTTGCGTCGGGGAGGTTGACGAAGACGAGGAAGTTCTGTCGAGCTCGGATTGGATAGCGAAGATCACAGCGGAGATGTCAAATAGGTCCTTTGGCCATTCCTTTATTCTACGCAAAAGGGCCTGTGCAGTGATAATGTTATGAATGGGAAAATCTAAAGCAACGAGAAAGGCCACGAATATACCTGTCGGTCGTTGGCAAGATAATGAGCGAGTATCATCTCATAAACGAGGTGGTCTAGTTTTGGGGCCTCTGTCGGCACGTAGGGTATGATAGCCTGGAAAAACGAATTAGTCAAGATATTGTGGGGTGAGGATTGACAGGAGTCAAAGGTACCTCCATATGTTGCTTTTGAGCAAACACAAAAATCCAGTTCTCCCATCTCTTCGTATCATGCCCGCACACCTTGGGACAAAGCTTTGCAGCCTTGACGAATGCACCTAATACAGCACATAATTAGCATCACATCCAATATCTTCACAGATCAATAGAGCAAGCAAACACACCTTCACCAATCAAATGCTCAATATACCTTTGCCCAATCGCCGCCGCATCCACGCCCATCTCTCCCTCCCCACCACCCTCCACTGCCATACTCTCCAAATGTTCAATCTCCTCCAACGCTTCCTCATACCTCTTCCTCTCCACCAACCATGCCACATGATCTCTCCTATCTCTCGGTCTCACGACAATCGCGTCTCTCGGACTCAAAACAATATAAGCCCTCGATTCACCGTGATCTTCCGGGTCTACTTCTGACAGGACATAATCATTGCATCCCCATGATTGGAAGTTTGAGACGGTGAGGGCGTCAGCGGCGAGCTCTTCGCCTCCCCGTGAGACTATACGGAGCTCCGGCCGTTCAGCCTGTTTACGAGCCTGTTGTTTTCGGTCTTGGGTCGCTTCGTCGAGGAAAGACGTATCGGGTGGCGTATAAGCCAGTATGAGGAGTGAGGTCGGAACGGAGGATACAGAATTAGAACTCGCGTTGCGATGGTGTTGCGATGACAGAGGCATAGAGCAAGTTGCGGAAATGGGGGTTGGGTGTGGCACGATTCCAGAGATCATACAGTCGAGTTGGAATACGGCGGTTATTTCGACGAGGAGCGGGGGGAGGTTGGCGGAGGAGGATGAGGTGGTTGTTCGTGGGCGGGCGCGAACGCGGGCGACTTTGATGACGTCGGCCCAGGCGATAAGAAGGGTGGAGTCGTCTTGCCATTGAAGAGTACATTTGAAAAGGTCGGGGCGGGGACTATCGTGTTGTCGGTCGATGAAGGTGATTCGGGTTTGCGATACTGTGTCGTAGATCTTTACGCCCTGTTAAACAGAAAATCAGGGAGTATGAGCACATGTATTATGAATATAAGTTTGGTTCAGACACTTACGAGATCATTCGCCCATGCAATCAACCTACCCCTCCAACGGACTTGCCATATTGGACCTTCGCCAGAATGTAACACCGTCTCCTTATGGCCCAACCATCCCTTCTCGTGCATGACCAAGCTCCCGGCCAATCCTCCGCAAACGAACGCACGCGAGCTCTTCTTCGCGAATTGTGGCTCCAGGGCCAATGTCCGCATAGGTCGTTTCAGGTCGAATGCATAGGCCTCGGTCGTAGAAAGCGAATGAATGACGACCTGTCCTGATAACTCCCGAGTTAAACGTGATCGACGAGAGTTTAGGAAGGAACGTCATACCGTCAATGGAGGATGTACCAACAAAATCCCCTGTGGCGTCCATGATGATGTCGCTAATGGAGGCACCGTGCGGTTTAAACGATTTTAGACGTTCACCGCTGAGTGTCATGATGTGCGTGTAACCACTATGGGTTCCTATAGCCTGGCGGTATGTTCAGTATAATGTACTGTGCACGAAGACATACGTGAGAACGACTTGCCAGAGTCTTGTTCGAGATGGTTAGTGTGGAGGCAGAATCCTTTAAGAACAGTTTGGGGAAATCCCCGCCCAGGCGCTCATATTTGAGAGCTGGCTCCTCGTCGTCTTCTTCTCCATCCTCTTCATCGCCGTCTTCATCTTCCTCGTCCTCTTCTTCCTCATCCTCCTGCTCCTCACCGTCCGCTTCTTCCTCAGCTTCTTCCTCCTCTGCTACCTTTCCCTCCTCATCAGCTTCAGAATCATTGGAACCGCCGTCCGAACCACCCTCATCCGCCAGGTCTGCATGCCCGTCCTGGTCTTCCAATTTCTTCTTCAACGCATCAGTTGCCGACATTTCGACAGGACTATCTGTCAACGGCATTCCATCTTCATCCTTCTCATCGACGTGATCGTTATGGTCTGAAACCCGTATAGGATCGTGTTCGTGGCCTTCACCAGCACCGTCCATAGTGAAGTAGTATTACGTCTGACTTGAGACAAGCCTCAGGACCACTAGCGAGATGATAGTCAGGTAGAGAAACAGCCTAATAGAACGCTTGAGGCGATCGTAGTCGCCAGGGTCAGACACGGCGTATAAACAGAGTTACAAAGATGCGGCCTGCGGCCTGCCAGGATGTTGCTGTAGAACTAAGACTCAGAGGCGCTACGACGTCACACGAACGGCGGGGCAGGCCCATTACGTTTGGCCTTTCAGCGGCTTCAACTGAGTTCAAACTCCGAAAGCCCTTTGCAACAAATATGGATGTAGTGCTCTACAAAATCCCTTGCCTCAACTACAACTCGCGGCTTGCTTCCCTTCCTCCACTGCTTGGACTTCAGGCTCGACATTCTGTGAAGTATTCTGTGAAGAATGGCTTCATCATCTACCACCTCTGAAAAAGCGCCTGCTGAGGCTGCATCCTTGACACCGTGGCGATTGTCACAATCCCCGTCAGTGCTCACCTGATTCTGTTTGGCTCATCCTGCTCAACGTACACCTGTATAAAGCTTTCCGGCCTTCTCGCTCGCATCTTTATGTATGTGTAAATCATACAAGTTGGTCGGCAATGACTGACATATCTACAGTCCTTGGTTCTGTCATTACCCCCACAAAACTCCACGCACGCACATTCACACCGCCCTTCATCCTGCGCGCCGCGTTCAGCATCCCCATCGCAGGCGCAGGCTACATGATCGGTCAAGGAGACGTATACAATGGGTCCGGTGTTGCTACAGGTGCGTTCTTCCCCTATTTCTCCTGCATATGCCATAACCTCGTACCCCTTTTTTCGGGTGCCGTGTTTGTGTTTGTGGGATAGCATGGTCCATGACGTACCTCATAGCCGAGCAATTCGCTATGGGTATGGAGAAAGCAAACAGACTTCCTCGGAGTGGACTTTCCTTGTTACTTGCTGGAGCGGCTGCGACGACCGCCGCTCTCTACGGAACGGAACATTTCGTATATCAGACCAGTCCGGACGATTTTGAACCATGATGCATAATGATGAGACCTTGATTTTGCTTCCTGGAATATCTGCATACATACATTACACTGGACATACAACGTCGAACTACATAACATGAACTCAAACTCGACCCACTGCTCCACTGTCTGGGAACACCGAACACCAACCCCTCAAAGCCCATTCCACTCAAACGCCTTCTCAACCTCCAACACCCCCTCCAATCCCAAGTTCGCACTACTCGCTCCGACCCACACCTCAAACTTGCCCTTCTCGACCGTCCACCTCTCCAACCTCTCATTCCAATACGATACCGCATACTTATCCAGTTCCAACTCCACGACCTTACTCTCTCCCGGTCCAAGATTGTGTACCTTCTTAAATGCGCGGAGTTGGAGGGGAGGGTGTGTGAGGTCTGAAGTGCTGGGGAATGAGATGTATAGCTGCGTGGCTTCGGAGCCGGGGAGGGAACCGGTGTTGGTGAGCGTGAAGGAGATGGGGGTCTTGATGTCGGGGCTTGAAGAAGAGGGTGCGAATGTGGATTTGCCGACTTTGAGGTCGGAGTAGGAGAAGGTCGTGTAGGAGAGGCCGTGACTAAGAGCGTGGCAGAATGTGAGCGGTAATTCAGGATAGAGAACAGGATATTATCACATACCCGAAGGCGAACTCAGGTTCGATCTTGCGGTGAAGCCAGTGTTTGTATCCCTACTCAGACCATACACTTTAGTTCCTCTCCGTGTCAGGACATGTTTAAACAAAACATACCACGAAGATACCTTCCCCATAGTGAACCTTCATGACAGGATAGATCAATTTACGGCCTCCATCCGGGTACTAAAAATGAGCGCATACCTTTCCGTCTTCTGAGTGGAAATGTCCATACGAAGGAAGATCCTCTTCCCTCTTTGGGAACGTCAAGGAAAGCTTCCCCGAAGGGTTGACCTTCCCGAACAACACATCCGCGATCGCCTCTCCAGTCGCATTGCCGCCATACCACGCATGCACGACAGCCGGCACAGAAGTCGCCCAAGGCATAGTGATTGAGGATCCCTATATGTACAGTATGGCGATCAGCAACCAGGCCCAATAAATCTGAGCTGGGAATGGGGAAACATACCGACTGAGTAACGACCACAGTCTTCGGATTCGCCTCCACTACCTTCCTCACCAACTCATCCGTCCTCCCCGGCAACCCAAGCGTCTTCCTGTCATATCCCTCCGTCTCCCAATCCGCATTGAGGCCAACGACCGCAACCACCACATCCGCCTCCTTCGCCAATTTCACCGCGCTCTCCATCCTCTCGTCCGCATCCTGAACTTCAGCCCCTCCGAGCCTCATGCCCGCATTCGCATCCATCACGGCTTCGTCTTCGTCGCCGTCTGCGGGAGCAGGCCCACGGACGTTACAGAATTCGACATAGATGGAGGGAGAGTGGTTTGCTGGGATGTGGACCGTGCCACGTTCTTCCTTGGAGGCACAGCCGAAGAATTCTTCACCGCGACGTTGAACGGTCCAGTTGTCGATGATGAGTTTGTCGTCCACCCACAACTAAAAAGAAGAATCAAGCCGACCGACGGGGAATTAGCACCATGTGCCCGAGTTGATAACCGGGACTGACCTTCGCCCTCCCCGATACACTCATCCCAAACTCGAAGTCACAAGCATACGTCTTTGGCTTCAATTGACCCTTGAGCCTCAACGTCCACCTCCTTGTGATCCCCTTCGGAGCCGAAAGACTGACAAAGATCCTCGTCTCGTCGATCAGGTTCGTCGCGTATGGTTCCTCTACGATAGACATGCTTTCTTCGCTTTCGTGTTTATGCCAAGTGCCCATCCAGCCGCGTTTGCCGTCGGCGGTGAACATGTCCCAGTCGAGAGAGGGCATAGTCATGACGGCTGTCGTGATGCACGTTCATTAAGATACCGTTCAAGGGAACATAACGAAGGCAGATGAGAAGAGGGTGCGTAAGGGAGTAAAACGTACCACGAGCGCCTTCGCTATATGTCACTTCAACGTCCGCGGGCAACGTGCTGACAATGCCATCGTATGGCGAGGTGAAGTACGAGGGCTTAAGCGAGGCAGAGCCACCACCGGACAATACGTACGCCTTCGCATTGCCACCCACAATCGCGATCTTCTTCAGTTTTGACGGTTGGAGCGGAAGGATACCACCCTCATTCTTCAGCAGAACAATGGAGTCGGCCGCAACTTTGCGCATCAAAGCTTTATCTTCGTCGCTCTCGCGGGTCCGTTCGATACCATCGCCATCGAGGATCTACACACACGTTCATTTGCAAGTGGGGATTGAATGTCAGTGCTTTGCGGACTCAAAGGAGCAGAAAGAATATGAAGGCTACCTCGGGGGCCTCCCTTGCACATCTCTGCACCAATTCCAACACCTTCCTCGCCCTCTCCTTGAGGGTTCTCTGCGTGATCTTTCTGGAACCGATTGATCTAGTCACCAGGTCATTAGTGCGCCATTTATTTGTGCCAGGCATCTCGAGGTCCAATCCAGCATTGATGGAATGGTCGATGCTGTACACGCCGAACCTGTATACCGTATATCACCAAGACGAGTTGAGAGAAAAGCGATTATCCAATAGAAAGGAAAATCAGTCAGATGTTCGATGTAGGGAGGAAGAAACAAGAGCCAAGGATGTATTTTGGGGTGGGGTGGAGTGTTATGGCACACCACACGTACCAATCGCTCATCGTCATGCCTTGAAAGCCCCACTCTTTCCTCAAGATATCGCGTATGAGGTATGTATTTTCCGAGGCGTGGGTGCCGTTCACGCGATTGTAACTAGAAATCAAGGGAATGAAGGAGACGAATACTAAGCGATGAGAACACTGTGCCCGAATTTTCGAGATGAATAACTCACGAGGTCATGAAGGACCAAGGCTCGGCGTACCTCTGCGCGAGCATGAAAGGCATGAGGTAGATCTCGCGGAGAGCGCGTTCACTGAGAATACTGTCATAGCCCATCCGGTCGTTCTCTTTGTCGTTGCAACTGGATAAGACATATCATGAGAAGCGGTAAGTTGGGCGTTAGGTATAGTTAAAGACATACACAAAGTGCTTAATGGCAACACCGATGCCTCCTTTCTGCACGCCTCTGACGTACGCAGCGGCAATGAGGCCGGAGAGGAGAGGATCTTCGGCGAAACTTTCGAAAGACTTATAAGAAATGATTTCAGTATCACGCTCTGGCTTGTTGTGGTCGTCACACTTACACGACCTCCAAGAGGGTTCTAAGCAGAGTGTTAGATTTCTTTGACAAGCAAGTATAGTGAAGATAGACACGTACCCGCTGGATGTTACAAGTCGGTGCCAAGGCAATAGACGCTGCCCTCAGCTTCGACTCAGCAGCTAGCAACTTCAGACCGACTTCCTCGAGCAGCTCAGTGTCGAAAGTGGCGCCCATAGCAGTCGAAGACTATGATAGTACAGAAAATTCAGTAACTGTGGTCGATATCAAGGCGAAACGAAATAACACGAACCGGAAGGCACTTCGCAGGGGTTCCCATAACGAAATGATTTCCTCGAATGCCTGCCATCAGACATCCTAATCAGCTTTCGCCCCCTAGAATATCTACAAAATGACCTACCATTGGGACCATCGCTAACCTATCGCAGAAATACCACAATTCATTAGTACAATACACGATGCACGACGAATAGGGGCAAAGCAACTTGCCTTCACCGCAGGTACACCCAACCTCGGAATTGCAGCCGTATGCCAGAACCCCACTCCCGCAATCAATTGAGTAACCTCCTCGACGGTCAATTTCTCCACGACCTCGTCTAAATCAGCCTTCGCGAAATCAGAGGGTGCCATCCTGTCTGTTTTCGAATACTATAGTTGGTGGCGTTCGTTCAAATCAAGCTCAATTTGTTGGAGTTTTGCTGAAGTGGGGGAAACGCTGGACACGGTGGACTGCAGCGCAGAAGGGGGGAAGATAACTTGTGGCATCGAGAGCAGGCGTTCTTATGTACATTTCGAGGGGAGGGATATCGGAACGAGAGACAAATCCTGGTCATCCCACCGACAAGCCTCAAGCCATTTTGCGAACTAAGAGCGCACGTGAGCGTATCGATTTCGCCGACGTTTTCCCGGCCCGTCTCAAGGCCTCCTGAGTGTGGCGAGACTTATTTGGTAGGTCATTGAAGGATAGAGCACCTTTCAATGTATTTTGTGGTGCTGGAGAAGGGATTGCTTGTTGTTCTTGGTGTATTGCACCCTTGCACCCCGTTAACGCCGTAGAATTCGCCGTGTTGCCATCCAGGAATGGGTCGCACTCACACAGAGTTCAGAATAGGGTATCCAAGACTCTCAGGCTATATTTCCACTCGGACATTCGGATATACTCAGGAACAGCGGATCAAAACCAAAGACGTTAGGAAGTATCAAGTGATAACTGAGGGTAAATGGTATTCCGTACCAGGAGAGATGAGAGATGAGAAACGACGAAGACACTGAAGCAAAACAAGGAAAGATAACAATATAAGACTGTCTTTGAGATCCCCCTGGACGGCACCTAATTCAACGATATCTCCTCCGTCTCACCGACGTCCTCGTCCCCATCCTCAGCCGTACTCCCCATACTGTTCCCCCTCTCAAGCTGCGGGGGTGGTGGCACCTCTACACTCGACGGCGCCACAACGCCCACAGCCTCCAACCCAGCCTCCTCCGTATCATCCTCACTCTTCGACATACTCTCATCTTCCTCTCCATCTCTAGCCTCTTCCGCTTCTCTCGCCTCCTGGGCCATTTTCATATGCTCCGGCGTGATCTGCGGTACAGGGGGCGCAGTCGTCGGCGACGGTGGCGGAAACTTGAACTCCCTATCCATGGTCCCATGTCTCGCTCTCGGAGGTTTACCGGACTTTGGTGACTTCATGACAGGAACCTCTTGTTCGCCTTCGCGATATGTGGCTTCTTGAGCCTCTTCGGGCGTTGGTTCGAAGGTGTTACGCGATGGTGATTTGGCAAGTGGTTGGGCCGGAGGAGAGGAAACTGCGCGTGAAGGGGCGGGCATGGAGGCGCGGTTGGCACTACGGTTCGATTGAGCGCTGTTGGGTAGGGAGGCTTGTGACATGGACTGTGGTCGTGTAAATGGTGCAGGGTTGAACTGCGCCGAAGGAGTAGTTCCTAGGTAGTATCCAGAGATAGGTATCATCCTGCAATAACTTCAGTTATCCTGTTGACATTTAAAGGAAGAGGAGAAACACGCACTTCCTCTCAGCATGACAAGCCAGGATCCATTGTGGCTGCACCACTGGTATACTTAACTGCAACGCCCTCTGATATTCCACACCCGGCGCAGTGCTCACGCTCCCTGACGCCTGTGCTCCAGAAGGAGTCGCTGCCGGCGTCGTGCACACGAAATGCGTCGTATCAATCTGAATCTTGTCGCTCCACTTCGCCCTCATCTCCTGCAGAGCCATCTTGGCGTTCTCTAACAACACCGAGTCCTGTACGTTCCCAAAGCATACCGAAATGCCCGAGGTGTCGGTCATGGTGTGCGTCTTGACGCGAATGAGGTTGGAGTGGAAGGTCCCTGCAGAAGTACGCAAGACGAGACGGAAAGTATACTCAGTGTTGATGTCGAGACCGGAGAGTTTGGTGGAGGTATTTTGGAGAGGTGAGGGTATCGGAGCGAGACGTTGGCCGTTTTTATAGATGTCGAGGGACCGGAGGGAGGCAGTGGCGAGTTGAAGTGGCGGCCATTCAAGTGTAATAGAGGTTTGGGTAACGTTCCTCAGCTAAGATGAAATAACGAACGGAAGTCGTGCGAGCACCAGGCAAGATATATGAACGGGTCCTGTGTGGCGCCACGATACGTGGAGTTGAACTCACATTGATTTCTGGCGGTTGAGGAAGGTCCCTTCCGAACGTCTCCAGTATATCACTCTGCAAGTCCCAAAACTCATCGTCCCGTTTCCGCTCTTCCTCCACATTCTGCGTAACGGATATATTGACAATAGAGCCTGTTGTTGCCCCAGGAGGAAGCAATAATGACGGAAACTCGATGAGGTGGGCGCGTTCTCCGAGAAGAATCTACAATGTCAATATCTATAAGAAATTCCTGTCTAGGCCCTCCAGTTGTAGGTAGACTTACAGCCATGCCAGCATCTATGGGTGGGGCCGTATCATTCAGTAACCTGTGCACGAATTTGAAGACTGGTACTACGCACCAAGCTTTCCAACCGTAAACATGAAGCTATCTGGGCCCTTCAACGCCATTATGAGCTTTCAGATGTTATCTAAGATACTGAACGCTGTTCAAGGATTCCTGAAGGGAGAGAAGATGATGTCGAGCGTGGCCGTTGCTTTCGACGCGCTGAACGCGTCAATGATTGGTTGAATAATTATTTAATTCGCATTTGAAATTCAGTGCCACACGACGGTTGCTCGAGCGCTCAACCATCCTTTTGCTTTGAGCCCACAAACGCTGTGGTGATATTTTGGAGCTGGGAGGCGGAATTCTGTAGTTGCGTCAAGGTAGTTCTTTGTCGCTAATAAAACAATTTACAATGCTGGAAAGGCAATCTACGAGGAGGCAAGGACAGTGCCAACGTGGCGTGAGGCCCCATGACCTGGTAGAGGAAGATAGCTGTCCATGGTATTGCTCAACCTGAGAATGTAGAACGAGTGGATGAGGTTGAGAGTTTGGTATATATGGATGAATCGGTGAAAGAAGGAGAGCCACCCGATGGAGCAGAGACCGAAGAAAGCGAGCAGCAGAAACATCGCAGACTGCCACGCCAAGAATCAGAAGAAGGTAGAATGAGCATCAGAGGGAGGATTTATAAGAAAGAGAGTCATTGGGTTGACACCCATGAAACGGACGCTGTAATAGCGTGCTGTCACAGTCCCCGATGGCCCTAATGGTGGAAACCATCAGCTCAAGACATGGGGCTATGTCAAGCATAAAAAGAACTCGCCCTTGGCCCGGCTCTGAAAGTTCTCCCCTTATTACCACAATGCTCCCCATCCCTCCCTTGTCTCTTCCTGAGCAATCTTCCGTCCCTTCCTTCCCTCGAATGTTCAGACCCTTCCCAACTCCTGAGATGGCCGCTTCTCCTCCCATGAAACTTTCTCGCCTTATCCTCTGACTTTCTATCACCTTTGACCTTCCAACTCTTCATCTCGCTCCCCATCTCTGCCATGGGATCTCCATGCCCACGATGAACATTTGTGTCGACCATAAAGCGCCTCCTGAGAGGGGCAGGTTCACAGTGATCTGTATTCGTCCTCGTGTGGGTTTTGTATTGTGTGTGGCCAGTGGAAGACATCGTTTGGGAGTATAGTTCGAAGAAGTCGGCAGCCACAGGGCGAGGAGTCCGTTGCTGGCTGCATAAAGCATTGTCGATGCGCGATGCAGATACCGCGGCGCTGTCGGCAGAATTGCAGTTTGATATAGAGCTACCGCATTCGACTGGAGGACTGGAGTCGGACAGCGTTGATAGATGGGAATCACCAGACAGAGGCTCGACACAGCTGCCCCAAGAGTTCGACGCAGTTCCCGAGGACAAAGAATGCGCATATATCGAGCTATACGCGAGTCCAGGGATGTCCGCGACCTCTCCATCCTCCAACGGCAGAGAATCAGACTTGGTACTGAAACGAGGCAGAGGAGATGGCGTTGAGGTCGTTGGTGATGCTGTCCCGGAGACGAGTGGCGAGGGTACATTGATGCGTCCATGGAGGTCCGAGGCTTCGCCTGAATCAGAAGACTGCTGTGAAGGAGGTACTGGAGAAGCAATGACCAACCCATGCGGGGGAGGATACGATATGATGCCTGTGAGGTCGAGGTTGGTAGGCAGATGGAGATTCAACTCGGTGAAGACGTAGTAAAGAAGTTGTCGAGAGAGACCACAGTCGACAAGATACTCTGAAGGTACACCCCAGCCGAGTAGATCGAGTACAGCTTCCTTCGCTGCCGCAAACTCATGCTGATTCACTAGTCACCGAAGTCATTAGCTGCGCATGATGATAACGTGGACTATTAACGGACTGGTTAGGCCTGGACGAACGTGGTGTTCATCGATGAAGACGACATCTCTGAGTCGTTCGGGAGTCGAAACGGGGAAAACTGAACAAGATGTCGGAGGCAATGCAAGCGTCTGACTGTACCGGGAGAGAGAAATACCAGATGATTCAGGAAGAAATTTTTCGTTCCCTATGGTGACGGACAAAGGAGCATGAGCGCTTTTGGGAGACATAGCACGTATTTGTCGCGGAGTGGAAAATGTCAGATGCTAAATGGCACCGTCACGAGAAAACTGAAATGAGTCCAAGCACAGAAAGCAGAAAGGCAGACTCTGTAGAGCTAGGACCTAGACCAAAGTGTGAACGTCTGAGACTTCTCTGAAAGCACTGAATGCTCTGGCGAACTTGAGGTCGTGGTAAAAAAGTAACGAACGTTGCGCCACCCGAGCCAAATTAAATGCTCCGGAAGATCCCGTTCGAGCGGCGGTGCCGAGGAGTCGAGGACACCTTGCGTCTGTGTCTGCTCTGCGCTTCGCTTCCACATGCCGTCAATAAAATTGCCAAGACGTGTACACGAATGATCTTAGGGCCGGGCGTTGGACCATTCAGCCACTCGGAAAGGTTTTGACAATTATTGTAAGAGGTTGGGGTCTTGGTCTTGAGGTATTCGCGCCTGAGAGAACGGTACCCGCCTGCCCGTCGAGGGTGCGGATGGTATTCCAAGAGGTACGAAGGTTACAAGTAAGATACAGAGTACATACGAGAGTCCATGAATATATATACGAGATCTGGCTTGTTTGCCAGGAGCAAACAAGCGCGCGTGATAAGATAAGATCGATCGCCCGGATACAGCAACGCGGAAGTGGCGCTTAGGATAGATGTGGCCCACTCATGTTGAGTGCCACACCGTATCCCTAGCCGCCCCTTACACTCTCCCCTACTGAGCCGAACTACGGCTCACTTAGGATGGCGGCGCGGGTCCAGGAGGGCCAGGGGGAGGAGGACCGAATGGAGGTGAGGGTGGAAATGATGATGGGTCGGCCTCCGCCTGGGCTCCTGATTGAGGACCTAGTGCAGCCCCAGCGGGACCAAACTGACCAAACGAGTATATCGTTGGGTGAGTTGGTGCCGGCTGAGGCACTGCCGAAGAGAGAGGGGCTCCTGCATTTTGCGGAGCCGCGGGGATACCACTACCACTCGGTTGGGGCCACTGGTTAGGGCCCGACGGAGGGTATGCGTAGGATTGCGAACTTTGTTCGCGCGGCCAGCCCTGATAGTACGGGTAGGATGGTTGAGGGGCGGGAGCCGGGTAAGTGAATCCACCAGCTGGTGGAACATTACCCTGACTCCCGGGCTGTTGCGCGAACGACGTAAGCTGGCCCCATTGAGTCGATGTTGACCCATATGGAGCCCACTGCTGCTGCTGCACAGGCTGTTGCCATGTGAGAGTCGGTTGTGGGGGCTGCCATTGCTGCTGCTGCTGTGGCGGTTGAGGCCACTGCTGAGGTTGATGTGCGGGAGGCTGCATTTGAGCCTCACTCGCAGGTGATCTAGGAGGCGGAGGTTGCATTTGAACCTCAGCGGCGGATTGAGAGAACCAGGAAGCCGAAGGTTGGGCTTCCTGGGCAAGGCCACGATCACGGGCTTGAGCCCACGTTTCCTCAAGGCTCGCCCGGTTGGGAGCCTGAGGAAAGTCGGCGTCGGAGAGTCCGGGTCGACCAAGAAGGTTGTTGCGTCGAGTACGAGCCCATCTTTCGAGCTCGTGCAACTGTCCGGCTGATGTTATTACCAGCCGGAGATGACGCAACATCGCTCTCTCGTTGCCAATGAGAGAGTGATCAAGACGCGGAGTGGTGGTTCCAGTTGGAACCACCGATTGAAGAGAATGGTAAGCCCATTGGGCTTCCAGGTTTCCGGGAACAGAGGCCACGGTCATGGTGTATCGTCGGAATGCGTTTGCATCCTGACGTGCCACGAGCATGTCCTCTGGGCTGTTCGAAGCAGCCCCCGGAGCGATCGACTCGAGCCACCGATATTGGCGGACCCAGCGAAGATCGATCTCACCACTGATGATGAGAGCGCCTTGCGGCATGGTCACACCGGGGTGATTCCAGTACTCTGCCCATTCTCTATCGCTCGCGTTAGAGCCCGGTTGAGGCAGGGCAGGAGGAGGAGCCCGGCTGCGTTGAGCTCGGGGCCTCGGGAGATCAGCGATGGTCCTTGTCGCAGATTGCGACTCGGACCTTGCATTGGGAGCGGAGCCCTCAGTTCGCGACTTCTTTTGCCGCGAAGGAGCTCCCACTTCACCAGAGGAGGAAGCGTGCCGGGGTGCACGCAGGTCTCTTTGAGATGACCATTGGAGGAAGCGTCGCTGCCCCAATGACAGTCTCTCTGGTTGTACACATCGGAGGTTATTATCCTCCATGATCAATCGTCGAGTCGCGGAGTCATTGCCTCCCTCGCTCGCGATGATCACTTCTTCATAGTCCCTCTCACTACGAAGGGAGCCGCGTGTCCAATCCCGCTCGCCTTGTTGTCCTTCTTCGTCGTCACGCTTGCGCTTACCGCTCGTGTCAGACGAAGAGGAAGGAGCGGGATTAGGGGCGGCGGGAGCATTTGCAGGCGGAGGCATTCTTGCCATCAGCTCGGCCTCTCGTCTAGACCTGTTTTGTCTTTGACGAGAGCGCCTAGCGCGCCTGCGTCCAGAGTCCGTAGATCCTGGCATGCCTGGGGTAGTCATCCATCCCAGGCCTGCCAACACCTCGTTATCCGGGCCGGAACCTTCTCCTTCGTCATCAGAGTCGTCGATCCTTGTGAGACGCGACGGCCCTGCTGTCGGAGGAGAGCGTGGTGGGAGACGAACAACAGGAGCATTTGGCCCTGCTGTTGTTGAGGAGGATGTGGTGGGGGCAATTGCTCCCGCTCCTTCGGCTTCATGGACTTGCTTGTCCATGTCCTCATCCTGCTCTTCGGTGACCACGGGATCTGTTGACCCCGAGTCTTTTGGTGGAGCGAAGCTATGGGCCCCTTTCGGGTAGCCCTCATAGGAATCGTCGGAGTCAGAGAACGCGGCGTCAGGATGGTTTATCCTGCGCTCTTTGTCGTACTCCCTCCTCAGGCTGTCATACGCGGGCCTCATCCACGAGAGGTCGTGCTGGAGCCTGTCCGACTGTTCCTGCAGCTCGCGATTGCGAGCTGCAAGCCTCCGTGAATCAGCGAGGGATTCCTCGAGCCGAGAGGATACCTCGTTGACCCTCTTATGGAGGGCTTTCAACTCCTCGTCGTTTTTGGACGCCAGTTTAGCCGATTGGCTAACCTGGGCGCTTTTCCTTTTGTTAGACTCCTCGAGTCTACGCAGGTCTTCACGGATTCTCCCGTAATCCTGTTCCTGCGTCGCGGAGGCTCCCAGTTGAGCCTTCAACGCGCTGACTCGCCCCGAAAGGTTGGAGTTCTGCTCCGTCAGGGATTGAACCTGCTGGCGGAGCTGACGCAACTCTCCTTCCGTTATATCACGTTGGTCCGATTGACCGCTGCGATACCCTTCCTCGCGTCCCTCTGCTCGGGACTGCTGGAGAAGGTTACTTTGATGAGCTTGACGATCCCGGGTGGCGTCGTCAACCCCATCAGAGTGGGAGAGGTGGTGGTGGTCGAGATGGCAGACATATTGTCTGCACATCTCGCAGTACGTTCCCGGGTGCATTATTATCTGCAACCGTTCGTGGTACTGCAAGTTGGAGTTACTGGGGTCCCAGTTGGGACCACCAGTGCTGTTTACAGTACCCTCAATTTGAGGGTACGTTCTGGGCGGTGGAGGAGGCGGAGACGGCGGAAGGGCAGGCAGCGACGACAGATCCATGCCTGAGGCTTCTGCAGTTGCAGAAGCCTGACGGCTTGTCATTGCTTCCAATGGGTAGGTGGCGACTGGCGCCTCGACTACCACATCGTCTACCTCCATCGCCGTCGTCACGGCGTCTTCCTCGGGAACGGGAGGGAGAGGTGTCGATGCAGACAACTCACCTAAGCGGTTTGCCTGCTCGATGTCCTCCTGAGTGACTGGGAGGGGATCAGAAAGATCCCCGGATGTTTCTGTTAACGAATCCGAGTCGTCAGTATACTCGCCCCAGTTTTCGAGGAGGTTTATGTGGATGAACTCTGAGAGTATCTTTTGATACCCCGATTCATCCAACGCACCTGCGATGGGAGACTCCGTTGAGTCTCCCGGAGTCAATTTTGACTCCGTGGGTTGTTTTGGGTCCTTTGACGGTTCGGCCATTGCGTGGAAGGGAGAGAAGATGGGGGTTTGGAAGACGGAACGCGGTCAACTGCACCAGCGTCTTTTCAGACGCGCTGCACAGCTGGCCACGTGCTCGCTTAAGTCCGTCTTCGGAGATCTGATCTTGGCCGAGCGTGCCTTTTTCGGCGCTTCTTCGGCTATCAGATCCCGATCCTCCCTTACTCGACGCGTCTTGGCGTCGACAACCTTAAATCAAAGCGGAACCGGGTACAGAGGGCTCGCGCGGTAGTTCAGTGGCGGAGGCCACGCCACGCAGAGCCAGGTAGTCTCGTAGCAATTCAGTGTGACGAACCCGGTCAAGGCTCGTCCACTCTACATTACCCGTAGATAGTGTACCAATGAAACGAATTTTTTGTCCGTCCCATGAGTGCCCGACGAGAGATGTGAAATACACCTCATCGCGATCGGGCTGTCCGAAATCGTAGGCCGCTGCTAAATCCCTACTGGGAAATATATCATCGCTGCTTGCGATGTGCGGCCTGACAAGGTTCATATGGAACCGAGGGTGAATTCGTCGCTTGACGAGTTCATCCGGCAATTTTAGTTCACATACAGATTCTTTGGGCCACACTTTAGTGATTGGATATGGCCCAACGAATTTAGGGAGCAATTTATGCGCCCTTCCTTTCGGAAGATTCAGATTTTTGGTATTCAAATAGACGAGTTGTCCCTTTGAATACTCTGGTGCATCACGGCGTTTTTTATTAGCGTAGTAGGTCTGATTGACCCGACTTTCGATAATAGCGTCGTGAGCCCGTTGTAAATTGGCTCGAGCCTTTTCCGCAAAGTAATTAACCCCGCGGTATGGACTCTCCCCTACAGGAGTGGCCATCCATTTCGGCAAGTACCCATAATTAAGCTCGAAGGGAGCATAACCAGTACTTGCTGAGACACTGGAATTCATGGCGAACTCTACCATAGGGAGCCAATCGGCCCAATCTGTTTGAGTGGGCTCGACCATGGTCCGGAGCATTTTCGATATCGTTTGTATCGCACGCTCGGACGCACCATCTGTTTGAGGGTGGAACGAAGTAGACATGAGAAGCTTTGTTCCGGCGAGTCTATGTAGCTCTTTCCAGAACGCCGCAGTGAATTTAGTGTCGCGATCGGACACTATGGACAATGGGAAACCGTGCAGTCGCACGATCTCCCAGAGGTACAGCTCTGCGAGCTCGATAGTCGTGACCTTCGTGGTTACTGGTATTAAGTGAACCATGGAGGTCTTCCGGTCTATGACTACCCACAGGTAATCATATCCGCTCGACTTCGGGAACGGGCCAACGAAATCCATAGCTATGGATTCCCAAGGCTGGTTTGGTACAGGCAAGGAGTGGAGAAGACCCGCTGGTTTTTGCGGCGCGGTCTTAGACATTTGACAAGTCTCGCAAGAT
Organism: Stereum hirsutum FP-91666 SS1; assembly: GCF_000264905.1. NCBI lineage: Eukaryota > Fungi > Basidiomycota > Agaricomycetes > Russulales > Stereaceae > Stereum > Stereum hirsutum. The sequence continues at coordinate 891,704 of NW_006763135.1, forward strand.
GCGCAAAACTTGTCGACTGTCGTCCCCAGACCTGGCCACCAAAAATGATGACGGAGGTAAGCCGACGTCTTGTCGGCTCCCAGGTGACCTACGACCTTATGAGCAGTCGCAATTGCGAGCTCTCTAAGCGTCCTGTCTTTGTGCTTCCCAATAGGAAGGCACAACACCTTCTCGAGTTGAGAAGTATAGGTCCACAAGCGTCCGGAACCCTGATCATATTCGAAGCTTGAATAATGGTCAGGATTCCCAACGATCTTCGCGAAGAAATTATCCTCAGCATATTGCGAGGACAATTTCCCAAGCCACCCATCATACTCACTCTGTATTTCTGCAGGTAAGTTTGATGGTGGAGGAGAACCGTTAAGTTCATCCTCCAGTCGATATAGCTTTTCCGCAGAGGTGGTTTTCACCTTCTGAGCCACAGGCGTCTCCGCATATTCCTCGAGCTTGACGACCTCTTCGTCGCGGGGCTCTTGAGGACGCTGAAACGCCTTCTCTGCGACCAACTGAGGGTACCTTGACTCCTCAGTGGTCTTCTTCCGATTCGTCCTCAACTGCATAGCTCGAATTTCGAGCGAGCGTTGGGGCATCAAGTCGTCCCCATTGGGATCGAGCTTAATATCCATATTGGCATAATCAGACTCGTCAAGAGTTCCTTCGACTCTCTTGTAATAACGCGAAAAACAGTCGGCGACTTTGTTAAGTCGCCCTTTGACATATTTTATCGTAGCGTTATAGGGTTGCAAGAATTCTGACCAGCGCGTTTGACGCGGAGTCAGGTTCTTCTGTGAGTCGAAGAACTCAAGGGCCTTGTGGTCAGTCACTATTGTGAACTGCCGTCCGAGCAGTTTATCGGACCACTTTGCAAGGGCCTCAATCATTGCGAGAGTCTCCTGCTCGTAGGTCCGGTAATTTCTCTGCGCCGCAGAGAATCGTTTGGACATGAAACCAGCAGGACGGCAATTTTGCCAGTCCTCTCCTTGTCCATATACAGCACCGACGCCATAAATGGAGGCGTCGCAAACGACCCATATTGGCTCGTTTGACTTGGGATCTATGGGCTTGAGGATAGGGTACTTACATGCCATCTCACGTATCATACGGAAACAATGGTCGTGTATGGGTCGCCAAAGAAATTCACGCCCGTTTCGTACCATACCCGAGAGCACAGACGAGTACATTGACACGTCAGGCATAAAGCTCGAAAGGTATTGGACTAGCCCTAGGAACCGTTGGACCTCATTGTAGGTTTTCGGTGTGGGCCAGTTCCTGACCTTGGACATTTTGTCCGAGTCGGCGTGGATTCCTCGTTCGTCTATGACGTGACCGAGACAATCCATTCGCTTGGAATAGAAATCGCATTTCGATGCGATGAGGTAGAGCTGGTTCTGGCGCAGTTTGTCCAGAACGAGCCCTATATGCCTCTGATGATCATCTTTCGAGTTCGAGAAGATGAAGATATCGTCCATGTATACATGAACGAAATCACCTATGTATTCTCTAAATACATGGGTCATCAGACGTTGGAATGTAGCCGGAGCATTACAATCGCCCTGTTGCATTGTAGTGCTCACAAACGTGCCATAGATGGTGGCAAACGCTGTTTTCCACACATCTTCCGGCATAATTCGTATCTGCTCGTAAGCATCGCTCATGTCTATCTTTGAGCGATACTTAGCAGCAGCTACGTCCATCCGGATCTGATCTTGATCCGGGAATGGAGTGATATCCTTCCATGTATTGTCGTTCCGTTTACGACAATCTATAACGGTACGTAGGTTACCGTTTTTCTTGGGGATACATAACATAGGCGCGGCTTGGTTGGTGGTCCTTTCGATCCACCAGCCGGCTTTTGTGTATCGGATGATCTTATCCCTCAATTGGGTTTTAAGAACATCTGGACATCGAGGAAGGTGGTATTTTTCCACCTTACTCTCATCCATTAGAGGTATGCGATGGTTTATCGCCCTCATCGGAGGTAGGGTCAAGGGAACTTCGCATATAACATCCTTCGCAGACTCATACCAAGCCTTACGAAGGATGTCGATCTCTGCGTCGTTCTCCTCCTTCTCGGCTGCTTCAATTCGAGCTGCCTTCAGATTGAGATAACGTCGGGCTTGACGTTGTTCGTCTTTCGGGATGTACCTATCAGGTACATGTTCCGAACTGTGTACAGTAGGGAACGACTTCTCTTCTATTGATGAGAGGTCGACCTTAGGCTTACTACGGCTGTAAGCCTTCATCTTCCGAATTTTATCGGGGTCCTTCTGTGGTTGTGGTGGCTCTGCTGATTCCACCACTTCCTCCCCTACTCGAGCGGCCTCAGCATTTGCCAAGGTCGCGCGAGGGATTCATTCCTCATCCGGAACCTCCTCAACGCTCACATTTCGGTTCCCGAAAACGCGATGCTGAGGAGGAGAGACAGACGGAGGAGGGACAGTAGGCGGGGCGGCCACATCGGACGCTAGAATCTCCTCGGTTGATAGAGATTGAGGATGTTTATTAACATCCTTCATGGTGTGTACGCGTGCCACCGGGGGTTTATCCCGGGCGTACAATGCGGCCTCGTCAACTTGACGGCGGAACGTACGTCGCTGACGACGCACGACCCTCTCTTGTTCGAGAGTCAATGCCGGGTAAGTCTGGCCGTCAATTTCTACTGCTTTTTTGCCAAAGTCAAGTATGACTTTGTGCTGCAGTAGGAACGGGGTTCCCAGAATCGCATCATAATAGTCGATGTTAGCGACATCATAATACGCCTCAAATGAGGAGGTACCCATCTTGGCCAAGGCATGCGTACCATAGTTTATGGTCGACTTACTGCCAACTGTACCCAGTTGGAGAGTCATTGGCTCATCCAGCTCGACAAGTGGGGTCTTCGACACAACTGCAACATCAGGACTGATGGCGTTGGTCGTACTCCCAGAGTCGAAGAGCGTGTAGCACTTCAACCCTGCGATATCGATTTCTACAGCCAGTACGATGGCCTCGCGTTTGCCTCGTACTGGTTGTTTGCCACTCTTGACGATCTTGGCGTCATACACCCACGTAGGACGGTATTCCTCCTTGTTGGTGCGCTCACGCGAGGGGTTCATCGCCATCATAGATACTGAGGGCTGCTCGTGAGATTCGCTGTTCGTAGCAGCAACCTCCGCTGCTACTTCTGCCAGCAAATCTTCAGCGGTATGCAGCCGCTCATTCCTATTCTGGCGCTGACGTCGCTTCTTCTGCCTGCGACGCTCGCGGAGGATAGAATCGGCAACCTTGCTACTCCTTTCGTTGAGCTTATTGCCAACGGGAGGAGGAGGGGGTAAGTTTACCACCGGGGGCTCATCAGTCAACAAGTTGTTGACCTCTCGAGCTGCCCGACTGATTCCTTCCTTTATTAACATGCCCAAACCATCTTGGTCGGACATGTCATCCTTCTGGGCTTCAATCACCGTGAGAGCCATCCTCAGGGCACTTTGCCATCCGAGGGAGTATGCCTCACCCAGGGTCGGCACATTACCAGGCTGTCCTTCAAATGAAGAGACAGTTCCGTCCGTTGTGTCGTCAGCCTGCTCGACCACGAACGACCGCATTGGGCGTTCTGGTGTGGGAGCGCGACTTGGAGGAGGAGACTCCTCGCCCTCAGAGCGCTGGAGTGATTCCTCCACCTCCATTTCGCTATTAAAGCTCGTGTCGCCATCAGGCACGAACTCTACGCGGGCTTCGACAAAATCGCCTGATTCGAAGTCATATTCGCCTTCAGAATCGTCGAAACGACGATTAGTTACTCGCAGTCTCATTGACTGCCCTATCGTCGCCGTTTCGTCGTTCTCGTCTCCTTCAGAGTCTGACGAATCGACAGTTATCGCAGAATCAGAGACATTTGCCTCTGTTTCCTCGCCACAACCCCCACGGAGCCTCATGGCTCCCACTCGGGGGTTATCATCATCACTATCAGTTTCCACATCGGAGGTGTCTTCGCCTGGTGATCCTTCATCACCAGAGCGGTCGGTGTAGTCTCCTGCACCGTTCTCCGAGTCGGAATATTCGACAAATGGGGTACCCTCTGGTAGAGTGTCCTCATTTGTAGTTCTTGGGACATGACCGTCAGTCGGACGGTCATTCTCTTGTTCATCGTTGCTTCGGTCATCGACCGGACGCTGCGCATATAAGCGGCGCTTTTTGTTAGCCCCGTCCCTTTGCTTATCCTTGTCATCCTTCTGAGGGCAATCTCTGCCCCAGTGCCCCAGCTTGCCACAATTGTAGCACGCGTTCGGGTCGCTGGGCCGTTGTGTTTGCCCTCCTTGAGGACGAGAGGCAGCCGGACGAGGAGTAGAGTCCGTCCTACGTGGAGTAGAGTCCCGTGGGTTAGAGTCCCTCGGGGTCCTACTCCTCGTGTGGTCTCTTTGGGGTCTGGTTGACCCCGACGGATTATGGTGATTCGTAGGCCTTGACGTCGGCCTACTAGAGGAGGGTCTATTATTAGAGGGATTATTATCCCTGCTAATAATTTTGAGAGATGAAGACCTTGTCTTCGTTTTTCTCTCATCTTCTGCTTCGAAGTTGGATGCGAGTGTGTATCCACGCTCGCACCATTTAGCGGCATCGAGGAGCTCCGCCATTGTGGAGTCCTCGGGGGTTACCCTCTGCTGGAGTATCGCCTGTCGGCGTAACTTCGACGGCAGTTGATAAAAGAACTTACATTTGAGTGAGTATGCGTCTGGCATACTCCTCAAACGTTCTGCTGCGGTCAACAGACGGTCGTAGAATCCTCCGACCGTGTCTTTCGCTGACCACTTGCAGTTCTCGTATTGCTCGTTAGCAACACGAGCACTTGATGTATGGATGAAGCGCCGGTATAAGGCGCTCACCATACTCTCAAATGTTTGGTGACGGGTAAATCCCCTGATACTGTCGTATTCCTGGTTGAACCAGGTCTGCGCAGTACCCTTAAGGACTTGCCCTAGAGCAAGAATACGTTCTTGCTCCATCTCATCACTCTGACCACAAAGTTTGTACATCCGGAGCTGGCGGATGAATTTCATCATAAAGGTATGAAATCCATCCGGATCGTCAGCTCCAGAGTATTGCGCGACCTCAATTTTGAGGTTCTTTGCGAACGCTACTCCCGCGGAGTTTGTCACTTCATTGTCGAGGTGATGATGGATCATCTCGATTATGAGCTGTAGCTCATGATCCTGATGATCCCATCCTGCTGGTCTCGAAGTACTCACTTGAGACGCTGCACTACCTGCCTGCACTGGCCTGGTAGCAGAATACGACGAAGGGGGAATATAGTCCGAATCAGCATAAGCACTAGCTCCAGTATTTGGAACTCGTGCGCTGATTGAGGGTCCAGGGTCCTCGTCTTGATAACGAGGACCGTCAGCAAACCTCACCTCTTCCCGGCGTGTTACTGGGGTTCGTATTATCGAACGCAGAGGCGTAGGGGTCGTAGGAGGAGCAGGGCCATTAATCCTCCTGAAGTTACGTACCCGTATACGGTACTCTTCTTCAGGTTCACCCTGCCACTGATGGGGATCAGGTCTGTAAGGACCGTTAGATCCTTCCCCAGTTGCCTCTCCGGCTCGCTCAGCTTGTTGCCTTGCGAGCCTGTGTGCTTCGAGCTCTTCTTGAGCTCGGCGATGTTCAGCGGCCGCGTCTTCAGCCAGCTGTCGCTGCTGTTCTGCGGCCTCTTGTTCTTCACGCTCCACACGAGCGTGAACAGGTCCAGTCCTTCGCCGGTAATCGGCGTCGGACTCACCCTCTAGTCTCTCAAACGGATTGACATCTTCTGATGTCTCCCGTTGAGTCATAATTGCTCTGGACTTACCTTTGTCCACTCGCGCCTCTGCATCCTTATTGGATGAGGATGAGGGCATCGGATTACTATGCGGGACCCTTTTACTAGGTGTTCGAGTCCCGCTTTTAGAGTATATATCTGCCAATTCGGCAGATACCAAAGGTTCCGAAAATCGAAACCGCCCGTCTTGCTCGAAGGCGGTTTCAATTTCCACCAGGTTATCGATGATAGCCTGGCTCTCGTCCATTATACGAGTGCGCATCTCTCCCTGCTCTTGCAGGAATCGACGCGTTTTCTCGTCATAGTCGGAGTAAGCTTCCCTTGTGGACGCATGAAGCGCCGACAACCCGGTAGCCACTTTCCGAGCCGCCCTCAATTTCTGCTCGACGGTTTCGACGAGAGGGTCATTGGAGGGGGCCATAGACGATTGTCTATCCATCCCTTCATTCTGAAGGGATTGTTGATCATCGGAGAGCCTTCGTTGGGCTCTCCCTGCAGAGGCTGCGCCACTCGTTGTGGCGCCTTGACTCACCTGTTGAGTTTGACGGTGACGCTGCTCCGGTTGAGCTTCTTCGTCATCGTCATCGGAATTTTTGAGGTCGGGCGTCGGGGTTCGGGAATGGGTCCCATTGTTGGATGGAGAGGGGGCTGTAAAAGGAGGGGCGGAAAGGGGGGATGATGGTCGTTGGTCGAGAGCGTCGGTCTGCTCATCGCCGGACTCGCGGTCTGTCGACTCTTGCGAGTCGTGGGAGCCATCATCGGCGCCGCGAGTCACTGCCCTGGTCCTCGGCCTCTTGCCTGCTCCACCACCCCTTGCACCGCCGCCTCGCGTGTTCGAGGAGGACGGATCACCAGATCCTCCTCCGCGATTTCCTCCACGGCCTCGGGAGCTCATGGAAGATATTGGGGATATTGGTTGGAATAAAAAGTACGCACAGTAGATAGATCTTGCGGACGTTCAAAAAGTGTAAGAGGTTGGGGTCTTGGTCTTGAGGTATTCGCGCCTGAGAGAACGGTACCCGCCTGCCCGTCGAGGGTGCGGATGGTATTCCAAGAGGTACGAAGGTTACAAGTAAGATACAGAGTACATACGAGAGTCCATGAATATATATACGAGATCTGGCTTGTTTGCCAGGAGCAAACAAGCGCGCGTGATAAGATAAGATCGATCGCCCGGATGCAGCAACGCGGAAGTGGCGCTTAGGATAGATGTGGCCCACTCATGTTGAGTGCCACACCGTATCCCTAGCCGCCCCTTACAATTATGCTTGAGGATAACTTGTAGCTCAGAAGTTTATGGATGAGCCGTCTGGCAGCTGCTTGGGGACACCTTTAGACATAGTTGATTTATCATTTAGCACACTTCTATCATACAGCTTCTCATCCTACCCCCTGTAATAGAACTACCCGTCTTGCAAATGCGTTCCAATTCGTCTCAGCAGCCTCTATTCGGTCACCACACCTCCTGTTCTAAGTCTCCGCCTTTCGACCTTTGAATATGGCCTAAGCTGCTGTTTCACCGAACGTCCCGAGTACGCAGCTCCGGAAGGGTTTCTGTGCTGGGTGAGGTATGACCTAGAGGGAGGGAGCAGGAGCAGGTCCGTAAGTTAAGTACCAACCGATTCATCAGGAGGTTCGGTACGCTGCTCCCGAAGCCCGATAGCACAGATGGTGATCAGCGGAGACTAGCTTATTTAGTGGAAGGACAACCCACATAATCCAGAAAGGTGCAATGATATCAAAGAAGGGCGATCTCTCAGGATCCAGCTGTCGACGAAATCACCAATTGACTGAATGAGCATTGTGTCGATATGCAACCGGTCGAGGAGACGCACCTTTCCACCGATAAAGAAGGACAACTGGCGAGACCATTGAAGTTCAGTTTCAGGTAAAACTACCCGCATACAGAAAGGAATGCATACCATTCCCATCAACGCCATGACACACGACATAACTAACATGATTCTGAGGTACAAACCGTTTTCAAAAAGTGTTCCGAACATCCAAGACCCAGACACTGACGCGAAGTAGAAGATGCCTGGCGACATAAGTTCGATTAGCGAGAAAATAAGAAAGTGGAATATCAAGGGACTTACCGTCACGAAGAAGAACTTGCGCTACACTATGCTGGCCCAAACCAAACCGACGCATGTCCAAAACGTGCGAGTAGCTCTTCCTCAGTGTCAGAACGATCACAAAAAGGTCATAAAAGAAACTCAGCGCAGAGTTGATGAACTGGCGATCTAAGAAGGAGACAGGTAGGATCATACTTGGCTGTGAATACAATTGACGAGTCCAATAAGCTGAGAACTCACATCTAGAGATTGTGAGAAAGAATCAGGCAAGGACTTTAGCGGCATGTGTATCAAAATGGCTTACATGGCAAGTGAAGTAGGATCAGGCGACACAAGTTGGCATCTTGAGAGTGACTCCAAGTTTGTGCCAATAGTGCCAGCAGGGACTTGCAGGATGAAATCGATCTAAAAACAAGCAAATCAGTAACATTCGATCGGAAGAGTGGGAAAAACCCACGAACATATAATGCAAGGGCCGTGCGTAAGACGATAAAAGCGATCGACGTCAACCCAACCACTCTATTGCGATTGTACAGAGCATATACTCTGAGCGCCATGAGGGCTTCGCAATTGAACAAAACTTGAATGAGGGAAGCGAGTAATAAGCAAAGGAGTTGTTCTTACTGCATGATGCGCACATTCCGATTACCATACTGAATTGCATTGGATATCCAATGCCTTGACACCTGAGTCCCAAACGTTCATATCAGTCAGAAGTTCAGAATTGGACAGGCGATGGAACGTACGTTTGGTCTGTCCCGTTCGCAGAGAATGTGAAGAAACCACAAAGTACCATATGCAGAAGAATGGAGTATCGGTTTAGGAGGAAGACAGCAGAGCGGAACGTCGGTCTGTGTAACCATATAACATATATTTCTTCAGGCAATGTTGCAATATAGTCGCCTAGCCAAAGGGCTGCAGTCGAAGGTCAGTTTAGCACGGCAGGACGGTGGAGAAAGGGAGCCGAACCGGCTGCGGACACAACAGCGCTGTTGCTGACCATCCTATAAAATCGTAGCCTGTCAGTACCAAGCACCATATCCGATGGAAAATGGGAATAAACTACAGAGCTGAGACATACCGTAGTTGTATAGCAAAGATATCTTCAGGAGCGAATACCATAGCAGGTGCTGCGGTGCAATGTGTTATGCAAATCTCCATCTTATGACCTGTCTTTATATTGTTCAGCATAGGCAGGCCAATCGGACCGCTCAATCTTTGCCATGGTCAATGACACTTACCACATACTTGAATTCCGAACTCTTTGGCTGACGACGCTCATGAATGGTTTCACGCTGAGGCCTCCGCCACTACATGAACCCACAACACCGACTTTGCCGGTGGCCATCTATGAAATATAGACCCACGCACTGTAACACAACAGCCTACTTTCAAGCATTGTGTGACGAGAAGATAATATCTCGTTGGCCATATTCTTGTTGCGATCTGATGTATTTTGTGTGGGCATCCGAGCAACTAATAAGTCCGCGGACTGAATCCACGCGCGGGTGCGATTGGCCAGGATTGGCCAGGTTTTGTAACACCATGACCGACCGCGGCAGCTGACTGCGCTGAAGTCTCACTGGTCCAAATTATAGTGGACTACGGCTCCACCACCATGCCTGGGCGGGATCCCAAAACACACCATCAACAAGAGAGAGAGAAACTCCGACAAGGGGTCCCAGGGGCTGTCTCGAAGTTATAGAGGGCGTGGTCAAAGATAACGACAAAACTTACGATGACGAAGGGGTCACTCATTCATGCACATAGGGAATGAAGTCAGGCGTACCAATGAAAACAAAACCCTGGGAACAAGACGTAAGATTCCCGTCATTGAATGATTGTAGAATTTTGGCCCAAAGAGATAACAAAGAGATGGAGTTTTGTCATCACCGGAACAAAGGGAACAAATTGACGAGTATCGTCGGCATTCCGCAGAATGAAGATGTGGACACAGGTTTTTCAGCACTTCGATGCTTCACGTTAGCCACCGCGCAAGAAAGATATGCACTTCACCCGGGCGGAGAGTTCCTGGTTTGACTTTCCGCCAACTTTCCGCATCTCGCCACTCGTCAACATTCCGAGAAGTCGAACCAACCGTGGCCTTCGGCATAAGGAGCTGAAACGTGTCTAGAGTGTATGTCAAGGGGTAGTGGTATCGATGAGCGACGGAGTAGCTGGAAATTGTCGCAATTCGAGTTAGCGTCGTTCACAAGGGCACTCCGGGTTTTTCCACCGGTCGTTCAACGAACTTGCAGTCTTCGGCAACACCCGGTGTGGCGAGCGTGCCACACTTGAGCTCCAAGAATGACTCAAGGCATGATCAACTAGGTAGATCCTTTCAGTAGGAAGAAAAGGCAGTCTCAATCCAGTTGGAAGTGATTCTCGAGAATGAATTCGAAGACCAAAGTCACGAACTCAGAGATTTCGATCCGGAGCTCGAACAGAGCGATGTCAAGCGAAAACGGTATAATATTGCATTGAAGCATCAGGATGAAGTAGCGGCAACGAACGACTACATGGGACTAAACGCGAGCAGAGTATCAACGATTCATCGGTAAGTAGAAACATAAGAGTCGTATCAGTAGCCATGCACAGAATCGAGAGGTACTACGGCTATAAAGAAGTCCGATGAATATGAATATGTACGAGTAATGTTCGAGGAAATGAGCGGAATGGTATGTTCGGGAAAGCAAGGGGGAGAGGATCATTAGGATAAAGTCCATGAAGCTAATCGATCACATAGTCACGGTAGGACGTTCAGAGTCTCAAGCCCTCGTAAATCGCGGAGAGCACCTCACGAACTTGAGCGGAGATCTAGTTCTGTAATTTCAGCCCAGTCAGTCCCGTCGTCGCATCTCATAGAAACGAAAGGATAACTCACCGACTCATCGCCGAAGGGGGGCTGCTGAGGAGGCGGGGGAGGAGTGCCACTGACCGGGTGGGGGCCATCATCGCGGCGCTGAGGGCCAGGACCTCCGGAGGGAGGGAGGCCAGTTCCGGCAGGCGGGGGAGGGGGAGGGGGAGAACCGCCCTGACGACGCTGGTTGCCGTGAGGAGGAGTCGGTCCCGAGGGAGGGGGCTGGGGAGCATCCGGGTGAGGACCGTCGTCGCGGCGCTGAGGGCCAGGGCCTCCAGAGGGAGGGAGACCAGTCCCGGCAGGCGGGGGAGGGGGAGGGGGAGTACCACCCTGGCGACGCTGGTTGCCGGGAGGACGAACCGGGCTCTCCGAGGGAGGGGGCGGCGGAGCACCTGAATGAGGACCATCGTCACGACGCTGAGGGCCAGGACCTCCGCCGGGAGGGGGAGGAGGAGGGGGAGGAGTACCGTTCTGGCGAGGCTGGTTACCGACAGGAGGAGCTGGGCCCGAGGGAGGAGGCGGGGGAACATCCGAGTGAGGGCCATCGTCACGGCGCTGAGGACCAGGACCTCCGGAAGGAGGAAGTCCAGTACCGGCAGGCGGGGGAGGGGGAGGAGGAGAACCGCCCTGGCGACGCTGGTTGCCGTGAGGAGGGGGAGTTGGTCCCGAAGGAGTGGGCTGGGGAGCATCCGGGTGAGGACCATCGTCACGGCGCTGAGGCCCGGGACCTCCGGAGGGAGGAAGTCCAGTAGCAGGCGGAGGCGGGGGCGGGGGAGTAGCGTCCTGGCGAGGTTGATTCACAGGAGCCGGGCCACCCGCTGGAGGAGGGGGAGGAGGGGCGTCCGAGTGAGGGCCATCGTCACGGGGCTGAGGACCGGGACCTCCGGGGGGAGGAGGAGGAGGGGGAGAAGTGCCGTTCTGGCGACGCTGGTTGCCGTTAGGCGGGGAACCCGATGGAGGGAGACCGGTGCCAGACGGCGGCGGCGGAGGGCCACCCTGACGGCGCTGAGGGCCCGGTCCTCCCGCAGGCGGAGGAGGCTGAGGCGAGCCAGCGGGAGGCGGCGGACCGGCCTGGCGACGGGAGGGCGGCGCTGCGGCGGGCGGAGGGCCAGAAGGAACGTCGCCGCCGTTCGGGGGAGGAGGAACGGACGAGGCAGCGGCGGCGACAGCGGACGAAATCGCCTGGAAATTATAGAAAGGTGATCGTGAGTTAGGAATCACAGGGTGAGGACTCGAAGAGGACTTACAGCGCCATCTGGGAAGCCAGAGCCACTGGGAGCAGGGGCAGCGACATCGGAGTCACGAGCGACCTATATGGCGCACGGATGGTCAGAATAACGTTACACTCGTATAGAGATCAGGAAGAGAACTCACAGCTCCGTTCTCCATGGGAAGAGCGGCAACGTGAGACGCGATCACGACGAGCGCGACAAAGTTGGAGAGACGAGTGAACTTCATGATTAAAAGCTGGTAGACGAGAGCGAGGTAGAGACGGTGTGTGGGTATTGGGGATGTAAGAGTAAAATGGTCCCGATTGTTGTTCGAGAGGAAGAAGCAAAGCTGTTGTGATGACACTAGAGCAGTTGTTTGTTGGGAGACCTCACCAGCAGAATCGAGAGGTCTTATATACCTTCGTTCGTCCGAGTACGTAACCCCAGAGTTGCGAACAAGACGAGTACGTAGCAGCCACGGAACACCAGTGCCACTCGTTATTGCATGACTTCAAGAACAGCCCTCAAACGAGTGTTAAACTGAACCAACGCTCCAAAACCGGACGGAGGCCGCAAAACGATGGCACGATGGACAATGCGCAGCAAAGCGTAGTCCACAAGAATAATACAGATATTCGCTTATTACGCTCGAAGCCGCCTTTGTCGTCAGGATTTACAGGCAAGGACGCCGCACTCCAGCAGTCTTCAGGGAGTCTTCAACGACACATGAACTCCAAACAGGGTGAGAAGTCGGTGTTCACCCGTCACAAGCGAAACGACGAGCTCTGCGCACCGCAGCAGCGCCCTCGAGCGCATTCGAAGCAAAATCACGACAGCCAAAAAAGTGGGGAGGTTGAAGAATATGCTCCGCTCGTCATAATAGCGCTCGGTCTGGGGATGAAGCTTGAAGAACGGGTGGTTCGACGCAGTTCCATGATCGACGGTTGGACGGAAGCCCACAAATGGCAACAACGCGTCTCATCACCAGCACCGGATGTTACCGGAAGGCGATCCATCTGTTCTACAGCAGGTCTTTATTTTACGCGTGCTGGGGTTGTGGGGTATTGCGGGGCATGAATGACCCCTGTGGCACGAAACGACCTCCTTCCAATATGCCCCTACACATTAGCCTTATACCCGAATCCCCTTCGCGACATATGCATGAACACACATACCAAGCGCAGTAAACTCTTTCAACGAGAGAAGAGGTCCTCTTGACGCAACAAGAAATGGCCGCGAAAAGAAAAACACAAATCGAAGCGTCATGGTCCCCGGATCGTCGAGGTTCTGCTGCGGGTGGCGCGCACGCCGTACAGGATAGCGGAATAATGTGTCGGGAATGCTCCAAGGGTAGTCACATCGAACTGGGTGGGTACCGGCCAGTGTCTTTGGTCGGGACTCGCAGCAGCATCGCCATCGAGAAAGTATTCGGCAATGTCACAGTGGCGTGCGCCACAGTTCGTACAGCACCCTCGGAAACGTCGAACCGTAAATTCCAAGAAAGATTCGTCATTGTGCACTTTCCTCTCAACAGGAGTGTCTCAATCACCTCCGAGCGAAAGCCTACACCTACCCGCATGCTCATACCAGGACTCTGATTATTAGGCTTCCCAGGGCCACAGTGCGAATTAAATCCATAAAAATAATGGTCAGAGAGATGAGCGAGCTCAGTTCGGTCCGATAAACTGGTACAATATCCGCCTAACGAGGCCTGAGAGGTGCTGTGGGTCATGCTACGGATGGAGATGACAAACGGGTTAGATTGTAAGCTCCGACGTTTCACTGAAGAGAAGAGCCCCCCAAAGGACGAAGAAGAGGGTAAATGGAGGGGTGCACACCTGGTATGTGCTCTGTCGACACGGAGAAGTACAGAAGGTCAGTGCACTGCTGCGCGCAGAAACGAAATGAAAAAGCGTACCATAACCATCCCCATTCCAATGGCCGTCAGCTGCACCAAAAGAAGAAGGGCCCATTAGTCTCGATCCGTCATCACACCAGTGCAAGACTAGACCAAAGAAGAATGTAGGGAGAAATGAGGGAAATCAACTCACCACCGCCTCCCCAACTTCCCCTCTCCCGCTTCTGGGCACCAGCCCCTTCCCCCTCGCCATGACCCACGCGCTCTCCAAACCCTTCGGAAGCACGTACATAGCCAGCTCTCCTCTCCTTCTCTTCGCTTCGACGAATAGACTTAGGCCCGAGAGGAGTCCGCCGAGCCAGAAGGACTGTTTTGAGATGAGGAGGTTGACGAGCCAGAGGGGCGGTTTGAATGATCCTGATGATCCTGACGGGGAGCGGGTGCGGAGACGCAGGAGGAGGTCGTAGAGGTTATGCTTGAAGCAGAAGAAAGCTGCAGAGAACAACGAGAGCGATTTAGATTTAGTACTGCTACTTTTGAGGCAATGCTACGAAGAAATGGAAACCTACATTGATAGATCACGACGAACGTCCCCAAGAACGCCGCACTCCTCATCGTTCCCCATCCTGCTCTCCCCAGCATTTTGACCGGCTCTTGGGCAAACGCTTTCCTCTTGAATAGCATCATCGGTATAAAGTGCAGCGCACCGTAAATCGGCAGCATCCACCTACAGAATAACGTCAACGGTCGTCAATGATTCCGCTTCGAGCTCCGGTCAAATTGACGGTAGAAGAAAAAACCCAAAACCCCACCTAAACACAGAAATAAACCTATCCACCGGAACCGCCAAGCACGACTCCACAGCAGGATGCACCGCCGCACACGGCCCATACCGCGTCCCCCATATAGGTGGCTCAAAGGCCGTGGCAGCTGTAAGACGAGCGACGAGCTCGGTCGAGTTCGAGGGGAGGATTTCCTGTTACGTGCAGCCGGTCAGTACTCGCTCAGAAGCCAGAAAAAGAATATGGGGAAGAGGAAAGGTGATTGAAAGTAGGGGTTCTGAGAAGTGAAGAGAGCGTACGTTTCGCTCGAGGACCCTCTCGAGATCTTCGAGCTTGAAGAATCCGTCTCTGACTAGGTCACGGTTCATGCTGACGCCTTCTGCGGGGATCTTTCCGGCCTGGTTGATCCTGGAGTGAGATCTCTCGGTCAGTGCATGTGCCACCCAAGCGAGACCGAACGGTGCGTACCAGGTCACATATGATCTAGGAAGTGTATCTGGCCGAACTATGCAAAGCAATAGTAATTGAGGATCAGTCTTTTATGGATGGGACGGCGTATACGTACGCAGGAAGCCATAGAGGATCTGTCCACAGCTGTCAAAAGAGCCCAAAAAATATCAGCCTTCCGATCGTAACAGAAGACTTGAGGGAAGTCAGAGTTGGAAGTTACATACCAGAGCGAAAACACGATAACATCCCCATACGGAATACTAAAATTATGCTTCGTCGAGAACGCGTTATATGATCCTTGCAGCCCTCTAAACCACAAAAACGATCATCAATCGCGTCAGTACCACCATCTCCGCCGTGCTCTTCCATAAGCTGGACGGAAGACAAAAAGAGGAAAGGACAAACCTAACAAACAACTGCTGCGCAATAACCGTCCTCCGTCCACCCTTACTCCTCTCAAACAAAATCGCCAACCCTCCCGCAATCGCACCAGCGACGACCGCATGCCACCTCCTCGTCTTCTTCCGCACCCAAACCTGGCGCATCTGCGCCGTCGTGCTCAGCCTTGCTCTTCTGTGCGCTAGAAGTGTACCGCCTGTTCTCATTCGTTGGCTGTCGATCGTGAGCAGGGAAGAGGAGGGGCTGGGCGTTTCGTCGTCTTCATCATCATCGTCGTCGAGGGCGGAGGATGGTAGTGAGTTGGGTCTGAGGTTGGAGGTGGGTGTGGGTGGGTATGAGAGGGAGGTTAGGTAGGAGGGAGAACGGATAGACGTGAAGTCCAGCGAGGCGAGACGGGAGAGTTGAGCGGAGAGGGGAAGGTTTGGAGGGAAGAGGATGGGGAAGGCGTTCAGTAGAAATTTATACAATGTCACGAAACTGCCTATACATCACAACATGTCTCAGCATCTCTTGAACTCAAGAGGATTCGTGATAAAACAACGAGAGAGCCTACCAAGCATAGCAGCCGCTCTGAACGAATCTGGTCCGAAGAGGGCATGTTGGATGTAACTTATTCGGTGCTTTCTATGACAACGAAATATAGGACGTGGAGAAATGAGCGCGAAGGTGACGAGAGTGATGAGAGAACCGATCAACCAAGGACATACCTCGGAAAGTTCTTGATCCTAGCCATAAGAATAAAAAAGTTGATCCCCGACCGTATCGCAAACGCCAACGTGGCCGCTCCTACTTGTACATACCCATCAACAAACCTCCACAAAAAACGAACACTCAAGAGAAATGAAAACGCACTCAATCCGCCTCTCGTCCCATGTTCCAAACACTCCCACAAATCGCCCACCTCCACGGCCGGCTCCCCTCTATCCCTCCACACCATCTTCCTCGCCTCCTTCAGCCTCTCCTCATAATTCGCCAATACCACCAAATTCTCGAACGATGCTATTGCCCGTCTCGGTCGAAATTGGAGGTACGATTTTGTGCGGTTGAGTGGTGGGCCTGGACCACCTGAGGATGGGAGTGGCGCTGGTGGGGGTTTTGAGTCCATGATTTCTTCGTTTCTTGATACGACGGCGGAGACGTTTTTGAATTTTTTAGTCGTAACTCGTAAGGCAATGGGAGAGACTGAGGCTATTGAGGTACGAAGGGTATGTAGGGTATGATTTACGGATGAAGGAGCAAAGGAAAGAAAGCGAAACTGTGGGGTAACGCTTTCCCCTGGCCGGTGAAAGCCACGCCTCTGGGGTAATTTCGTCTCCGCACTCAGATCCCGATAGCCCGATGTCATATCCCAGCAATAATCACGTTCCTCGCGCGACTTTGTCTGCTTTAGCGATGTTCACGTCAAACACGGTCTGAAGTGTGCTGCCAGTGTCGATTCCACTTTTATTCTTACTTGAAGGGTAGAGGATGACTTTCTCATGAACGTACGTATACGACCTAAATATTCAGACAAGGGACGAAGACACGAGGCAGTGTCCAAAAATCGTACGCCCGTCCGAACAAAGACACGTCGGTGCATGTTCGGAGCAGACGGTGCTAAATTAGCGGAGGAACTAGAAGCAAAAGGGTGACCGATCGTTTGCATGTTGGTGGCACATCTCACCCTCTTCTTAAATCGTGCAGGCACACAGAGAACGAGTGTCATGGAAGCTCAAGCATGGATACATCTGGCATTAGAGGTGTGAATGACCGACAAGGATACATGCTTCTCCGCTGTGAGAGTGAACCGTAATCTGAATAGCAAATATCGAAAGATCAGCACGATGCTCGATCAGAAGGACGGACGCATGACGGAGGATGAAGAGAGGGTGATCAGACAATAATAATGATTCCGGATAGACGTGAATCCTCAAGGACAGTAAAGTCTCGGTTGAGGGAGTCTGTTCTGTCATCGCGTAGCACCCTCTGCATCTCCCACGAACACAAAAAAAAGAAAGAAAAAAGACAAAGGAAATCAGAACTCACCAAACGTCCACAGCTCAACGGCTCTTGAAGTAGTCCTCAAGAACGTGCCTCCCCTCCGTCTCCGTGCCGTACTCCTTAACGACGACACACGAGCACCCAACGATCTTACGCGGGTTGCCCTCCCTGTCGATCTTGCAAAGTCCGGCCCAGGTCCCGAGGATCTTCGCGTCTCCGACCTTGATGAGGGGGATTTTGTGGGTAGCGCAGAGAGCCTCGATAAGCTTGATGTACTCTGCCTCGGTACAGGTCTCGACGAGGACGCAGAGGTGGGCCTGGCGACGGTCCAAAGCCTTTGCGCACTCGCGGAGGCCACGAGCGAGACCGTCGTGCACGAGGGAAATCTTCAGGACTTGCTGTTTGGGTGAAAATTATTAGCATTTTTCAGCAGGAAGTAACGGTACGAATACGAGCAGGACACTCACCTGAAGAGCCTCCTCAACGGAGAGTTTTCCCTTGGGGGCGGTGGAGGATTCCTCGACCTCGGGGGCCGCCTCCTCGACATTGATCTCATCTCCTGCGTCAGACATCCTATATTTTATCACGCTCGTCGTCAGCACCATCTAGTGGTTAACAGACGGATGAGACGTACGTTTTTGATATGGATAATTTTGCTAGGGGCTACAGGCGATGTCTTCGTCCGCTCTCGTTGATGGTGTGGAAAAAATAAGGTTCACGGCGCGAGAAGTGTTATATAGCAAATGTTCCCACGCCTTCGGGGTTGGCCGCCACCGTACGTATGAACGTTCAACGATCGGTTCGAAGTCCCGTTTCGTCTTGCCATCCTTTGTCTGTGTTGTTGTAGTTGTAGTCCATAATGGTAAGCCTTGGTTATTGTTTGACCGGGGCATAGCTTCATCTATATATTATAGAGTCTCGCGTTCCTTCACGCTCTCGATTGTCAAGAACGTACGCGCTTTCGCCACACACCCTTCGCCGTTCACTCACCCACCCTTATCAACCACCAGCCCACTCCGATGCCATCTGGGGAATAAAATGGACACCCACATCCGACACCGCAATTTCCATCTCTGCTGACGGAACCGTCAAACGATGGGACTCATCCTCTGGCCAAGTCCTCCGCTCGCTCGCGCCCCATCCACTCGCTATCGTTTCGCTCTCCACTTCTCCAGATGGTAAACGGGCATTATATAACACGATCGAGGGACTGACCGGGCTGTGGGACGTGGAGAGTGGGGAGGTGCTGGGAAAGTGGGAGAGTTATGCGCGGACTGGAGGCGAGGCGACCGAGCCATGTGAGTGTTGGATTCAGAGATTGTGTTCCGGGGTGAGAGATAGCGTAGATGATATCTTGTACATAGTATCTGGAAATTCAATGTCGAACGCCATTCTGACAAGTCGCTCGCTTCGTAGCATGGTCCGTGTCCTTAAACCCAACAGGAGCTTCGTATGCCTCCACCGGCAGCTCAGGAAACGTCACCATCCATTCCGCCACTCCGGACTCTTTCGGTCAAAAACTCGCTACGTTGTCTAGCGGAAGGAGTAAGTTCGGCATGCGATGTAGTCATGTGAGCCATGTCTTCCTTTCTTTCCTGCTCCAGTCACCTTTGTTCTGCTCCCCGACAAATACCGCCACTCCACTCACAACTCCTACTCCATCCCGTTCGCCTGTGCATACGCTCGAAACTGATCTATGACTTGTCTTCCTGGCACTGGTGGGATCCTGTGTAGAGTCCAGATGGTAGCAGAGTCGCGCTCGCCGCTGAATCGGGCCAAATCTACATCTTCGACCTTGCATCGCAGGCTCTAACCGTCACCTACACCTCACATGCAATGGCCGTTCGCTCCCTCGCTTGGTCGCCGGACTCGCAGGTACGTCCTTTCCACTTCCGCCTTCCACCGTCCACCTTCCAAAGACGTTTTTACCGTCCTCCTATCGGTCACGCCACTCCACCTCACCGCACCCCATGTTAGGCTGTTGCGCACGATCGTCGTCCAAAATTCTAACATTCTGCCCGTCCCACCATCAACAGCTCCTGATGTCAGCGTCAGAAGACAAACGGCTCATCCTGCACGACGTCCGTACCTCCTCCGCCTCCGGCAAACCAGGTTCAGGAGCCGTAGCCTCCTTCTCTGGTCACTCCAGCTGGGTCCTCAGCACTGATATCTCGCCGGATTCGAGGTTGGCTTTATCTGGGTATGTCCTACATCTACTACATTTCCTATCCACGAATACTCACCGTGCGTACGTACTCCAGCTCCGCCGACAAAACCATCAAAGTATGGGACCTCGCCGCCCGCGCCGCCGTCTCGACTATCCAGGATACCGACCAGGTCTGGTCTGTCTCGTGGAGACCGCAGCCTGCGGCGAATGGCTCTGCGGGTGCGTTCGTTAGCGGTGGGGAGGATGGGGTAGTGAGGTGGTGGAGGAGCGCTGGGGCGGGTTGAGATTGCGGTGGGATATGTGGGCGTGTCTCGGGATTTGGGGCGCCCGGTGCATAGAAACCGCTGAGGAATGAGGGTCGTTCGAGATCGCGGTCGAGGTCGTGGTCGGAGGTCGAGGGATTTTTTTTCTTGGAAGCATGGGTGGACGGCACGAAGACACGATCAGGCGATCGGACATTGTGTGTAATTACGGTATGGGTACGTGAATTCCCGACATTGTCCTTGGGCTTCCTGTGCGCGCATCGTCTTCTATTAGTGCCTTTCCATGGATCCTACTGGCTGTACGAGCCCTCTGAGATCTAGCGCCACACACTCGGTTCTCCGCAGATATACTTTATCCAGTTTAGGCTCGGTGTGAAATCGATCGCATGAAAGTCTTTGTTCATGTTCTCGCCGCGGCTTGTTCCTTCCACTAGTACGGCACGAAGTGGAGTTCGTCGTTAACCCAACGGCCGACCAACTGGCTTGAACAAGCAACGCACAAAGGGCTGCCCAAATGGGGCAGGCTCTTGATATTCTAGCACCTGCGCGATATCGATCCTAGCGCACGTACCTTGGTGTCCAGGGTAGCTGAACTCTGATTCGTTCGAGGAAGTTTCGAAAAACATATATAAGGGCGTCGAAATGCTCTGCAGTCTTTGTGCCAGCTCGTATGCTCCTGTTCTCAAACCCCATCCTCTTCATTCTTGTCCTCGTCCTCTCGTCCGCTATAATTCGCGCACTATGAACCGTCCACAATATCCTCCTGAAGCTCAAGCTCAAGCTACGTATCGTCCTCCTCCCTTTCGTCCTCGACCTGCTCCTCCACCACCCACTCGAAACGAACCAAGCCATCCTCCCGGATGGATCCGCCCAAAGTTCAAGTTCTTGAGGCAGCCTACGACGTCGGCAGATTATCCTCCTCAAGGACCAGTGCCACCACGTACGTTCACGCTCTCAGCGAACCACACTCAGTTTTCCTCACTGCTAACTAATTATTCTCCAGGCCCCTCGGTCGCGACAAGTCACGACCAGCCAACATTCCACTCGGCAATTCCCCCGCCCGGGCCCGTTGGGTCACTGGATCCAGGTTTTAGTTGGCACCCACAAGCGTCAACATTACGTGATCAAGCGCCTCCTCTCAGTGTCACTTCCCACTTAGCGGTCCGGGATCCCCCGCAGTTATCTTCCGGCCCTGGCTCGTTTCAGCGGCAACCTGTTCCAGCTCCTAAAGCTCACGGTCAGGATGGACGTCCGTGCAGACCTTCTGGCCCTGCCTCTCTAACGCATGGGAAGTTTGACCGACCGTGGGACCAGAGAGATAGAGCACCCGAACCACGACTTCCACCGCTAGCACCACCACCACCACCACCTCCTGCTCCTCCTCCTCCGGCTCGATCGGAGCCTCATGTCGCTGAAAAGCCCATGGCAGTCGGTCATACAATGGCGCACCCTCACTTCTCCCCACCCTTGACGATTGCGCAGTATCAGTTGAAGATATTCAAGGATAATCACACGTGCCCCGCGAGTACTAGTGCGTCTTCCCCACGTTATGTTTTGCCTCGTGTTTTGCCTCGTGCTGACTTTTTCTTTTATTTTGCTTTTTCTTCACTTTTCTATCTCGTATCTCGTCCTCTCTCCTCGCCATTTCAGTGTCACTTGAGCAACACCTCGAAGCTAAGAGGATAGTCATCGCGTTGCTGGAGCATCGCGTTCCGAGCCGAGTAATTATTGGCTGGGGCGTCGACCAGGAACTCGTCCTCGAATCCGCGAATGAGCTGAAACAAGCCGCGCCACCGCCGCGGTCGGAGGACGTGCACGTGGCTCCTGTTGTGGCCCATAATCCTGTACCGTACGCTCAGCATCACTCTTCTGCGCCGTCTCGTTCGTCGGCGAATCATTCTTCGTTTTCGCATCCCAGTTCGAGTGCACAGGTGCCGTATCAGCAACACAGACAGCACGACGTCGTCCAAGTCCAGCCACAGCATCAGTTGGAGCAACGCACTCAACAATTCGAACGGCAGGCCCCACCCCATCTCCCACAGCGGCCGCCGCCGCCTCCGCAGCAGCAACGACAACCATATCAACAGCCAGTCCACGATCTAGTTGAAGGTCAACGTCAAGTCCGTACTCAACATGCGCTGCCGCTCGATTATGACCCCCTCAACCCATCGGCCACACTTCCCAAGACGCAACTGGCTTCGTTCTCGTCCGCACCCTTGAACTCTCAAGCACAACCCTTCCAGCCGAAGCATCTTCGGAACCCTTCTTCTACGGCATCCGTCGAGTCGTCGACGAATCAATCTAGCCAGCCTACACCGGCGACAGTACAGCAACCCGCGCAACCCGCGCGCTCTCACCAGCCCACGCCAGTCGTGCACACCAATACGTCTGCCCAACCATCGTCGACGAGCCTTTCCGTCAAACTTCCATCCACCGAATCCACCAATGCCGCCGAAACAGAGTCCAAGAAGGCACCAACACTTCCAAGGCCCACGTCTCGCACTCCTCAGGCGCAGGCTTTCCGCGTCCCTCTAGCGTCTTCCAACGCAGACCCGCTCGCAGCGCGATTCTCCTACCGCGCCGGCGTGAACGATGTTCTGAAGGGTGCCTTTCCCGCCTCATCGTCGTCCCAGCCACACACCGTGGAGTCCTTTCCATACGAACGCCTCCGGAAGCTTGAAGCCGTCCACGTAACCCTCACCTCCGAACCCTCCGTAGAAGGTTGGACGCCTGACTCTACACTTCTGAGCCCGTCTTCCAAACCTGGTTTTTTTGATTTAGGCGGTTCGTCCGCCGAATATGTCGAGCTCGAGGAAGGCGATGTCACTGTCACTGTCACTCTCGCTGTCGGTGGCGCCGACGCCGACGCTGGAGACCCCTCTGCGACCAATTCATCTGCGTTTCCGACTGATGAGGAGGGCGATACGTATTCGCACTTGCCCGGTTACGAGAACGTCCGGTTATCGTCACTGGTTCGCTCATCTCACCACCCCAACGCTAATGCTCACCCCGACGTCCCGGAGCTCGACACGGACACTACAAGACGCTCTGGGCCCAGCTCGTCTGCGCCTTCGACGGTTTCGGAGTCTGACGGTTATACACCCCCGCCCTGCCACGAAGACGACGACTATATCGGCCCCATTCACGGTCACCGAAATCCTCGAACCGTGAACAAACTGGCTGATGTTCAGGACAGTCTCGCGGCGTCGTGGTGGGCTGCTGACTGGGCGAGGGATAGAGCAGGCTTGCCTCGCGGGACCGAGTCCGTCAAGAGTGCCGATACCGATGACAAGGCCAAGGGCAAGGTGGATAAAGGGAAGGGGAAGGCGGCGGACATAGGGACGGGGATAGAGGCGGAATTGGAGAAGCAGACTAAGGAGGACGTTGTCGTATTGCCGGAAAACGATACCGACGGGGGGCCGGGCGACCTCGCCGGCGACATTGCCGTCAAGCGTGCAGAGCCTCACGTCTGTGTGGAGGGGAGCGAATGTCCTCGATACACGGCCAACCACCCAGAAGACTGCACACACGGCCCCTGGCATCCTCCGATCGTATGTCAGGACTATGCCGAGCGCCTCGGGTGCTCGAAACTGCAAAATGGCGCCAAGTGCCTAGACGTGCATGTTCCGCTCGAGGTGTCGAGGAGGCAGCCTCCTGGTTGGTGTCCCCAAGGGAAGGAGTGTAAAAGTCGGAGGAACGGGAGGTGCCTGACGAAGATGTGGGGTTTGGTGCCAGGGAAGAAGACGCACCAAGAGAACTTTCATGGGAGTAGTGAGGAATTTCGCGCACTTTGGGAGGATTATCAGAAGAGAGTCGTTGCGTATCTTGAGAGGAATGCGGAGATGATGTTGGAGGGTGCGAGTGAGGTTGTTGCTGCAAAAAAAACACGGTGGAGGGTGCCTCGTGGGTAAAATTCTTTGTAGAGCTCTTTTTTCTGGCTATGCTTTTCTCTCAAGTTTTTGCTATGTACTTCGAAAACTGAACTAAATTGTATTATGGTTTCCAAGCCCTCGTACCTGACAAATACCGCGTTTGATGACCGCGAGGGAGTGGAAGATGTACTTGCGGACTCACCTCTTCATCGCGTCGCCACCCTTCTCAAATCCTCCAAGTCATCAAAGCCCACCACGAACCCTTCATCTCGAAGCTCCATGAGTCGCGTGAATGCCTCCGGTGCCGTTTTCATCATCTCCACCTTATCCTGCGCAAGCATCCGGAACGACTTCAGAGGCTTCAACGACACGCCATCGAAATCGACTGCATTGGGAGGCATCTTCCAGCGGCCCTCCACAATACCGACGATGGCCTCGTAGTATGTCCTATCTCTGCGAACATCTTGAAACGGCCTGAGAGGGGAGGTCAAAATGAGGTGTTCGATATTAGAGGTGCCGCGGCACTCGTTACTGAGGTGGTGGTATCCGTTGTGAGTTTCGGGGTATTCGAAGTTGAGTCGTCCGAACATCAGATAGGCAAAGGTCTTGTGTACAGCGATAGCGAGGGTGGACAAATTGGTCATGTCCCCAACGAGTAGTGATAAGTAGGAGTTGCAGAGGGTGTCGTTGAACGAGATATAAGACTTGATCCGGTCTTTGTGGCGAGTCACGAATGCGACAAACTTGGTGCCCAGCGGATGCCCGAACCGTATGGACTCAATCTCGAGGCTGGCCAGATCGGGGAAATCCAGAATAGGGAGGAGGCGGGTGAATAATTGCGAGTGGAAGCCCAATGCGAGTTTGAGCGTGGATATGTGGGGAAGGGAGACTGTGGACGTAGTAAAACCCTCAATCTCGATGTCGATGTCAGCATCTTCATCGTCGAGGCAAGTAAAGTCCAGTTTCTCGAGATTATTGCAACTCGTGAGTAAGGTAAGAAGGCGCCCAATGTGGACAGTCCGAGGGAATTCCATAGTGCCGAGGTCGAGGGTAAGGCTAGTAATATGAGATGATGGGGGGAATAGTTGGCAAGCCAGAGGATGTCGAATGACGACTTCCCGAAGGCGAGGAGAGGTAGAAAGGGTGTCCTTGAGCGTCCAAGCGGAAGGGACTACATCGTTCTCGCGGTACCAATCTACACCCGCTACGAAATCATAACCGTAGCAAAACCTCTCCAGGAGAGGCAATGAATTCGACGGCATCGTAGGTATGACGGTCGGATCACCGTTACATCGAAGCATGAGTATGATGTTCTTCCATCGCGATGCATGCTCGCAAAGTATGGAAAGGTATTGATTCGTAATATGCTGGCGATGTTTCAGCAAGCCCAATCGGAGTGACAAAGGCTCGTTCTTGGAATAAGAGAGCCAGGTCCGTAGCGCTTGGAAGAGATTGTCGCGTAGGCGAGAGTTCCAAGGCGCATCGGGGAGATCAAGGTCAGACCATAACGCGGGCGTCGATTGTGCAGTAGCACGCCAATATCGACAGACCCGAGTCAGGACGATGATGAGTTTTGGACATATGGTTGCTCTTGTCGGATCGCGAACGGGAAGGCTGAGATGGAATATTTCCGACAATATCTCGGGCGGAAATCGGTTGACCATGGCAAATACGTGTTTCTACTCAAATCTCATCAGTTTGACCTTCTCCATGAGATTTTGACCCTGCGCTGGCGGGAATGCTCAAACGAACATGTACGAATGGTGACTCCGAGGATGAAGTGCATAATACTTACACCGCTTGTCAGTCTCGCGATGGCGTTGGAAGACTACAGTTGGACTCGGTGTAGGTACGAAGTCAGACTGCGAGCAATGAGTTTATGTGGTGAAAAACAGCACAGGGAGTGCGTCGATTGCGAATCGAGTCCTGGCCACTGGTCTCGGAAGTAGATTGCGAACAAATTGTACGCCGCCTTCGGAATCAAATGCGTTGACATCGTTGAACCCGTCAGTTTGGCGCGGCCGCGGGTGGCGCATTGTTCTTGCCTTTGGGCAAAGTCTGTTTGTTTACCGGACTGTGAGTGTAAACATCGTGTTCAGGAGTATAAAAAACTATTGCTTCAACGCGCAAATCTCGACATACACTACCTCTTAGATATCTTTGTTACATATAACTTAGGACGTGTTATTATTGTCCACAAACAAGGGGCCACACAACTAGTAAGCCAAAGGCTTGGCTTGGGGCCACGGGAAAATCTGGCAACCATGCCCACGGCCAAACAACTAGATATGTATGCGACCGAAAATCTCGAACCGAGATAGGATTCGAGAAGCAAACCCAGCGGGATACATGGTAACACTAAAGGAAAAGCGTAGCGTGGAAAAAAATCGACACTTCTTAGCAGTTAAGATGGATCGCACCCGTAACTGACTAGAAGAGAGACCAGTCTATACATCATGTTCTTCGACAACACCCTGAATGAGTGGACAGGGGGAGATTGGTGAGGGTTAGTGTCAATCCGGTGGACACAGCGTCGAAGACTCCGCAAGACGGATCGGAAAACTCACACGATCACCGCATCACAAACGTCTTCAACTCCTCCATATTGCCAAATTCCACCTCCAGCCCTTCCTCCCGAAACTGCATTAGCTTCGCGTACACATTTGGGGCAACGTTCATCATATCCACCTTATCCTTCGTCCGCATCCTGAAGGACTTTAATCGCTCCATAGGTCTTCCGTCAAAATCGAGTGCATTGGTAGGTAAACGCCAACGACTCTGCACAAGCCGCATGACACGATCATAATACTCTGACTCGGTTTGTGGATAATCATGTATCGCTGTCATTCCTGGATGGACCGAGCAAATGATGAGATGCTCCAGTGTGATGACGCGACCGGAGTGTAGAGGACTGGATCCGTCGGGCTTGAGATTGTATACGAAGGTGAGCTCTCTGAGCAATGTACTGGGAAGTTTCCTCAGATCCTCCGTGGCCAAGGTGGTAAGTTGGGGAAGTCGATCGAACACCGATGTCATGGCTGCAGAGAATATGTCGTTCATCGCAAATAATCCTTCGATGTGCGAGTGGCGAGCGAGAAATGTTGGGAGCTCGCGGCTTAGCCAACCATTGGAATCGAAATAAAGAGCACGCAAGGACGGGAGCTCGAGAGCGCGCATGAGGGCACCGAATATGAGCGAGATGGACCCAATTGCGAGCGTGAGTGAGGAAACTCGTGGAAGTCGGATGAAGGCAGGAAATATGCCTTCATTATCGACGATGATATCCGATTGATAGTCATGACATGTGACAGTCAGTTTTTCGAGGCCATCGCAGATCGAGAGCGAGGTGAGAAGACGCCCAAGGTGGAACATCCTGTGGAATGTATTCACCCCGAGATCCAAACTAATGCTGGTAATACTGGATGACGAAGGGAATAGCTGGAACGCTAACGGGTGCCGAATCTGGACTTCATGAAGGTGGGGGGCAGACGAGAGGTGATCCTTGAGGGTCCAAGTGGGCGGAACACCGTAGTCACGGTCAACGGTGATGCCTGTCAGAAAGGAATCGCTGTAATAAAACCTTTCCAGGAGAGGCAGTGAGCCTGATGGTATTGGGGGAATAATATCCGGGTCGCCGTCGCATCGCAGTATGAGTATGATGTTCTTCCATCGCACGGAATAAGAGCACAGGATGGAGAGATACTGCCTGACGACAGATCGCCGACGTTCTAGCGAGCTCAAGCAGAGCGATAATGGTTGGTTTTTGGAATTTGAGAGCCAGGTTTGGAGTACCTGGAAGAACGATTCGCGTGCCTGCGCTTTCTTGGGCGCATTGGGAAGATCGAGGTCTGTCCATAAGGAAGGTGTCGATTGTGCCACGGCACGCCAGTATTGACAAACTCCGGTCAAGATGACAGCATGGCTCGGAGGTATGGTTGCTTTTGTCTGGTCACGGACAGGAAGACTCTGGAGAAAGATCGCTGAGAGAATCTCAGGAGGAAAACGTCGTGACATCTGAGATGTTCATTTAAGTACTAAATAAACGAGAAAAGGCAAATGGGGATTACACACTATCCCGGGTCAAGCTAGTAGCTTGAGCTACAGTTTACTCGTGGCAAACAGATGGTGTTGACGCAGTCGTGGCAGGCTAACCTTGTCACACTCGTCCGCCCAATAGTGAATCCTCTCTAGCTTTCCTACAGTAGATAAAAGGAGGCATCTTATGTGAGTCACGGTATTCCTCCCGCGATCATGATACGTTAGACTCGGGCGCACCGTCACCGTCACGATCTTCGACTCCGTTTTGTACCGTCTTGCACTGTGTTCGTCTCTGAGGCGTGGAAGGCGACTTGGAGAGGTCAGAGTAAGCTCAAAATGTGCCAAGGAGAACTTCGAAAAATAGATGTTCCACAAAGGATAGTGGGCCAGCAGTAAGTATGGTACCAGGATACGGTGAGCGACAAGTGAGCGATGCTAGTCAAGCTCAAGAGCCGCCACATTGGCCAGTCTGGCATCGAACTCGTGGCGTCGTTCGAATGTTGTGGCCACTGGCAAACACTGCTTTACACTGCTACCACGCACCTTCACGAATGCCTACCAGTCATGATCACTGCAGGCCAGCTAAAAGGCCACTCGAGGCTGAGCCAGAATCCTGTCAGAACTGTGTTTCGCTAGGTGCCAAACGCCCAAAACCTCGAGCTCTCAGCCTTACGATCACGACCTCGGGGGATGCGACAGTAGAAGCATCTCACGTTCCGTCTGGAGACTCCCTCTTTTATAACGACGATGCTCTAGACGATGCTTCAACAGACGGAGATTCGCTATTTGACAGCCCTATAAACGACGAGAGCATAGCACCTCCGACTACACGTGCGAAACCACCAAGCACTCTAAACCACTACAATATAATCCCTGCAGCCTGTCGTACTGCCCCTCCCATCCCTGGCCTCTTCTTCGATCCTTACATCCAACTGCCCATCGGACTGGCCGACCAGGTCCTACACCAATGCAAAACCACATACTTTCAAAACCCATCCACGAATCAAATTATGCTTTTCGGACGCGCTACCGACCCCTCATCTCCCGATGCCTCCACCAAGCCATCTAACTCGGGCATGCCTCCATTCCTCCATTCGCTTTTTTTGCACCTCGAAGAATTGCTCCGCCCATCTCTCCCATCCGACATCCATAAACTCCTTTTTCCACCTTCATCGGAGCCTTCCCGTGCCCGGCAGGCGATCATAAACCTCTACAGGCCCGGAGAAGGTATCACACCACACGTGGATCTGTTGGGTAGGTTTGGTGATGGGATCATCGGGGTCAGTCTCGGGAGTGGATGCGTGATGGACTTCCGACGAGCGAGTAGTAGCGAGGAGAAAGGCGGATATGGGACGGGTCAGGATATCGATACCTGGGATGACGGGTATATGGATGAGGATGGTGAGAGGAAGCGGTGGGGTCTATATCTACCCGTGAGGAGTGTGTTGGTGATGTCTGGTGATGCGAGGTATCGATGGACGCATGGCATCGAAAAGAAAGAGGAGGATTTCGTAGAGCGCGAATCGGGTGTGGGCCTTGATGAGATTCCAAGGCGGGTGGCGGAGTATATCTCGAGAGGCGAAAGGCTGAGTATCACGTTCAGATGGTTGTTGCCGGGGGCGGAGATTGTGGGGGGATCAGACGCGTCTTTACATAGCCTCGTAGTGTTAGAGTGTTAGCGGTCACCCCACGGACATGCGAGAAACACCGATTATTACGCGATCAACCAGGGGCCACCGTTCTCTTCAAACAAAGGACAGACAAGAATGCGAGAAAGCAAATGCGAATTGAGACGATCGTATCTAACAACGTACTAGCGTGGGGTGACTGCATTACAACATCATCTATACACTCCTTCTTCGTCTTCGGGTAATTATGCCTGCCCTGACATCGTGTAAGACACACTCCCCGTGGTTAATGAGCATGCGGTTCAGGAAGTGTGAGGTGCGAGTGGCTCAGTTGCCGCCACGAAGAGCGAGGACGAGATGCAGGACAGCGCCGGCTTGGATGTTAACGTCCCGTGCGGACTTGTCGTCAGCCCTATATCCACCATGGAAGATTACATGAATCACATGAGTTGGCGATTCAAAAGAATGAAAGGGTAGAGGAGATCGACGAACAACTGCCTGCCCGAAAAGATCAGCCGCTGCTGAGGTGGTGGCACACCGGATTGCTCCTCGACCTTCTCCTTGATACGAGTGATCTATTTCACGCACGACCGCTCAGATTCTTCACGAGCAACATAACATATCGAATGGTGCACACCTTGTCATCGGGATCAATGTCCAGCTCGATCTATACATCGACGCGGTTTACAAAGACAAAAGTGAGCGCGTGCACACTGAACTCAAGTGTTTGCCCATACCTCTTTCCCTGTCAGGGTCTACAACAAGACTTGAGCACACAGTTATCCCAGAGAATAGATGACGCGTACCTTGACTTTGATCAACATAACGATTACGGGTGGCGAGGGCGGTGGTGGTTGGAAGTGAAGGAGTCAGCAGAAGCTGAAAGATGTGTGGCGCGGAGAACGCGTTCTGAATCAGGCAAATCTCAGAGCACGTGGTAAGCTCGGATCAGCGCCACCCGGCCGCACGGCTCGTTCCACTCCCCGTTGGTCAGGCCCACGACGACCGGCGACTTCGCTCAGCATCGCTGAAACATGTGAAGAGACTTTGTTTCCTCCTGTATACGCTCGTCTTCTTTCCTTTTCGTCGGTTTTTTATCTGTGTCAGAAAGTGAAAACTTCACCACCGCGATGTCGAATCCTATAAACTGGCAGAAACTCGCGAAAGAACCGGTCCCAGGATCAGCTTCGCAGGAGCTGAAGGAGCGGGTAACTGGCACGTTCTACATGCTCATGGCGCGAGGCTCAGGCTTTGGGGACTCGATACTCAGACGGACACGGATAACTGAGGTGTCATTGAACGCTAGAATCAACGAGCCAACTAAGAAGGAGGCGACCGTCGTTTGTGAACTAGACGTAGAGGAGGGTGGGTCCTGTTCTGAGCATGATTTCTTCATTCATCACATTCAGAGCGCGCATCGTTCTGACAAGCTGCTTTCTTCCGAATCGTTACAGAAATGACCAACGTACTGGGTAACGTGCACGGTGGTAAGTGCTACGTCAATTTTATACGCATTCTCTTGATTTCAGACACCGTATTCGTCGTCAGGATGCTCTGCCTTTCTGATTGACAGGTAGGTAACAATGTCACTTCTGACTTGAAGCAGCTCTAAGACATGTCGGCGTTACAATCTATGTTTCTGACTTGGTTTCTCTGTCTTTTCAGCTGCTCGTCACTCCCATTCACTCTCCTCACCGAGACGGGCACCATGGGTGTTTCACAGGCCATAAACATGTTATATCACGCGCCTGCGAAAGTGTATGTCTTCTTCCTTGAAGAAGGTCACATTTCAACTATAACCGACGGCCAGAACGCTCACGTGTCTTACATGCTCTTTTTAGCGGCGCTCATCTGAAGATCATAAGCACGACAATCGCGGTCGGATCTCGCGTTATGTCTGCTCGTTCTGAAGTACGTATGGATCTCTATTCGTTGATAACTAACTCTCAAGGCATATGCTTTTTATGACCCTTCTTCAAGATATGGGACACAACAAATAATAGACTCATCGCATCAGGAGTTCACGTAAAGATGGAACCATCTCCTTCTAAACTATGACCAAACAGGACGACATGGCGCCTTGAAATAACCCTGGCCTATTCACAATATATTATGTTTCAACCCCGTACATCTGAGCGGGGGTTTTTTTTTATTGATCATCTCTATTCTTATGCACTCGTATCATGCGGCACTGTTGCATAATTCATCTGCATCTGAATTCATGCCATACGTATGTGCCGAGGATATGTTACTCGTGGCTCATTGTTGGAACTTTCGCCACACAGACCTGCCCGATACTTCCCTGTTCCATCTCAAGAACCTGTCTTCATTATTTCGATCTTTCCCCGTTGCTGAATCTTCGCAGCACATCGGCACGAAAGACCTTCGGGCATGAGTCACGGGCCATACTTGGAGCACTTGGATCCGCCATTATAACCGAACCAAATCAGCTTGGTATCGCGGAGGCAAATTTATCGTGGTTGTTCTTTGTGGGCCTAGTTTCCGCGAGGACAAGGTATGTGCTTGCATTGTTTATGAGGAGGTTAATGTGCATCCGTCTTGCAGCGCAAGCCACGCCAAGTATGTGTGGCGAGCTCTGGCGGTGCCTCACATGACTTGCTACTGACACGTCCGAGATGTCGGTAATGACACCACCTTCTAATCGGCGCCTGAATCATCCTGAAGTGTTGAGGTAGGTCCAACAAACGAGATATCAGGACGATTAAATCGGCTCAACGCCAACAAAGCATCGTTTTTTCCCGAAAAAATCACACGATAATACCTGACCACCTGCACCGCGACCAAAAAAAAAGGTATTGCTTCAAATCTACAGAGCGAGCACGATAATCGACTGCTCTACAACCTACTCACAGCGCGAAACTGATATCCAGGAAGAGAACATGGTCAACTCCGAACGATCTCCGTCTGAACGATAACACGCGGTTGAGACACACTCCTCGCCCCCGCCGTGTCATTCTCAACCCCCACAATCCAACATCGCAGCAAAGTGCCCACCCCAAGAATTCACACCGCGATGGATAATCTTCCAACCAACTACAACAAAGTAGTCCCCTCCGGCTCTCCACAGGAAGTCCAACCCACCGAATCCACGGGAAACAGCGTTGATATGTCGAGCTCAGGCCAGTCCGATTCCAGAGGTGAGGACAAAGCACGCCTATAGAACTAAGCAACGGTGTTGATTTACTTACCGCAATGTATGAACTAAACAGCCGAGCCGACGAGTAACGATTCGAGCTCTCACAACAATGAAGACAACAATGTGTCTGGAGAGGCTGTGAGTGGTTCTCTCCCGCCCTCTCCCACTCGCAATATCTAACTCTGACCGTACTTCTCTCGAATCACGTATTCAATCTTCCCCGTTTGCTCTCTTGCGGATCCCTGCGTCCTTGACCCACAATCTGGCGACCGTAGGAGGCCGATTTTGAGCCTCTTCACCACGCTCCCTTTTTAACCGTCGAGGAAGTGTTCAGTGCCGACCTCCCTGTCCAGAACATTGCGGCCACTATCTCCTACGTCGAGGCGTCACAGCTCAACGAAATGACCATCCAACACAAAGTGTTGTTCATAATCGTCAAGATGTTCGAGAAATGGCGCTTGCCGTGGTCCAAGAAGAATTTCCGCCATATTCAAACAAGCGCCGGGTTTCTCAAAATCGTCGCCTGGGCCATGGACAACTCCCCATCCGAAATCGCCGACACGGGTGAAGACTGGACTCGGATCGACCAGGACTTGTTATCGCCGCCCACAGGCCGCACCGACGAGTTCATAGTTGAAAGACTGCGGAAGGTCTATGAACAGTTCGATAACTTTGACGAGCTTTTTGCGCAGGCTCTAGCCGATCTGAAGGACACAGACGACGAGGCTGATCTCCCTGGCAAAGAGAGTCCGGACGGCGAACCTACAGACTGCGATCCGAGCTTGCCAGAGTGCGACCACACTGCCGAAACCGAATCAACCAAGGAGGGTCAGAAGTTAGCGCGAGCCCAAGAAGTGGATAGGAAGGAGAAGGAGGATAGTGCGATGGAAGACGAGGAGCAGAGAGATGAAAAAGAGACGATACGAGAGAAACAAAGGAAAGAGGAGAGGAGGGTAGGAGAGGATATGGGAAGGGAAAAGGCGAGAGAAAAGAAAAATGGAGACAAGAAGGTGAAAGACGAGAAGGTCAGGATGGAGAAGAAAGGAACGGCCGAAGCAAAGAGAAGTGATGAAGAGGAGAGAAAGAAGCGAGACAAAGAACAGAAAGATGCTGCAAGGGCGGAGAGAAGCAAGAGAAGGGAAGAACGGAAAAAGGAGGAGGAGGAGAAAGAAGAGCAAGAACGAGGAGAGGCGCGACTAGAGGGACAAGAAGTGGACGGGGACGGCGCCGAAGGTCCGCCGACCGACGAAGAAGACAAGACGGAACGGGATAGCGCTTACAGCCAGGAGGAAGAAAGGGAGGATACATCGGGCACCGCTGCCACATCCGCCTCACCAGCCGCCACTTTCATGTCCTCCGCGCCATCGCCCGCAACGAACGCCACATCCATCACTTCTCTATCTCCTCTTGAAGGCTCCCTAAAAATCGTCCCCCCTGCACCGAGCGACCCGCGCCGCGCACTCAGCACAATGCAAACCCAGGTTAACCAATCTTCCTCTCGCAATCCACAACGCCAGCCTCCCAAGACCACCCAGAAAGGGAAGAAGAGAGCCGGAGACCATCAGAGCGACAAGGAACAGGTGCGAAAGCATCCTCGTACCTGAAGGACCACGACGAACCTGAGGAGGTTGAGAGTAGACGATGAAGTAGTTTGGACAAAGGCGATAGCCTGCCGAAGGTGCGGAGGGGTCACAGTCATCGAACGGTGAAGGGGAGCAGGCGCTCGAGCAGTTTGCAGCGCGCGGCACACGAGGAGTACGTACGCCTCACCTGTTGTCGCCCTCGAGAAGTGCAAGAGCGGAAAACTGTTCATGAATTGTCCTGTCTGTCGCCTTTGTACATACTGAACTGTAACACATATGAAAGGAAGGAAAGAAAGAGTTTTTACTTACACTCGCAATAGGGTCTTGCACAGTATAGCCGCTTTTGTTGCGTTTACCTAGATAAGTCGCAAGAGTTAGTGCGGAATGTGGATCGATGAGGTCGCTATACGTATCGTACCTCGAACGCATCGTTCTGCGCCACTCGAACTATTCGACTCGTGTGAACTTACTCGAAGTCAGGTCTGACTCGCATGAGAGCGAATAAAACGTCCAGTAATCTGTTTGCACAAGTAGGAGGGCCCAACCGAGCGAAAGGAAGGAAGAACGGGGCTGGGAAGAGGAGCGACGAGCGTCGAAAGCAAGGTATCAATCTTGCGGTGGTCACCGACTCGGATGAGCCAATCTTTCGGTGCAGTGACTCACTCTCCCAAACTTCACCTGCGTTGCAGCATTATGCAGTCCAATTATGGTAGTAGCTTCATTTTCACTGGCTCAGTGAGACATACGAGTACACACCACGAATACAGAGTAATGAGAGTACAACAAGTACAACAGCGCCGACGAGTTACAATTTGGCCACCGCTTTCGCCGCTCCTCCCACCTTCGTGTGCATAGCTGATACGACCAGAGCGTTGGTTTTCTTGTTTCTGATCTAGTTGATATATGGGCATCATTATAGCGACACGACTAATGGGGTGGAGCCTACCTCACATCGTGACACTCGAATTTTCCCTTGATTCGTAACGCTGGTTGACACGATCTTGAGCTCTGTGCCTCTACAGGATTCGATCAGGATCGCAAAGGTCAGCCCATGGAACAGGACAACAAAATGGAAGACATGTGACGCACAACGGCGCAAGTCCGTGATAAATGAGATTCATGGCCTGGGACATCCCACTACTGTCTGTCTTCTGGAGCAAGCCGAGCGTCACAAGGGGTGTCGAGGAGCACCTAACCGAAATACCTGTCAATGACGATTATCACGAGCAGATATAGTCGGTTACATACATGTCGACTAGCCATGCACTGCAGGATCCATCTATGGTGCCATCGTGTCATCGTAAACTGTCAGCACCATTTCAAGTCGGAGGATCATAGCTGAACCCACGAAGCGAGCCGAAGGGATTCCGCATGTCTGAATGTTCGAAGACCAGTGGCCCGTGTCAGCTCGTTATTCTCTTCACAAGTTATGCAGAACGAGACGTGCCGTCCATCACAGTGGTCTCAATCACGACCTCAGCCTGCACCCCGCCCCCATCCACCTCACGGACGTGCACTTCCGTCATGTTGAGCCTTCTACCTAACATAGCTCCCCAACCCTTTCCCTTGATTACATCCGTGAAAAAGGCCAGGACATTCACTCCTCGGAGGACGTCCTCTTCCGAGATACCGCTAAACTTGATGGTGCTGTAGTCCTGGTAAGGAGAGTTAGGCAAACTGTTGATCCAGGCCCATTGGTCGTTGATCTTCGGGTTTCCAGCGTTTTTGGACGCAGGAGACAAAGTAGAGGCGGAGGCTTGCACACGGAAGGAGGACTTGTCCATGATAAGACGAAACAAAGCATGTTTGTGAGACGTGGGTCCACACTTAAGCCCGGCAAGACCATGGCCGCATCCATGAACGTGAAAGTGTCGCGTGCCAGATGCTGTAACGTTCTGAGTTTATATAGCAGCTGCTACCCTGGCCCCTAAGATAATCGCGGCCAGAAGACACGCCAGTTGAAGCTTCTAGTTGACCACCCAGCCGCCTGAGCGCAGCATGGTGATTCGAGCGCTTCTAGGACCCGCAGACATCCAGACACCTGTAGATACGAGACCGCACCAGCTGAGTGAAGCAGATTGCATGAGGCAGAAATTGTAAAAGCATATCGGTCGTGTTGTTGTCATCAAGTTATTGTCGTATGTAGCATGGGAAAACCTGGGAAAACAAACGGAGGGCCGTGAGAACTCCCTCGGCAACGTCCGGAGCTCTTCTTTTGTCGCCTGAAATGGAACTTTTCAAATTTCATGGTTTCTTGTTGTTGGCATGACACGTCGGAACTGATTCGAACACTGAACGGACTGACACTGACACAATAGTGTGAGACTTTTGCGAAACTGTTAGCGCGCTTGTTCTGTAGCTTCCATTTGATCTTGATACCTTATCATTCGAGCCTGCGACGAGTCAACGCCAACCATCTCTTCTCTGATACCCACTTCATCTTGACCTAGAGCTGACGCCGAAAGTCGCTAATACACTCTCGAGTCTCTCTCTTAATCATACTGGTATGTACTAAAATCACTGACATGTAGCCGTGTCGAAGCTGACGAGCCTTGCTCATCCAGCTAGCTCTGCACATCTTTGGCGACTTCTCACACTCCTTCAGATCACTGTATTCACAAACTAAACACATCTTCCTCTTACCTGTACCCTCCTGGAGAGGTATTTCCTACACTGCGCGACTATCAGGACCGTCTTGACGACCGGACTCTATCTGAAATGCCTCATGAACCCACCTTATATCAATCCCCACCGCTATCCCCCGAGTCTATACACTCCAGCCAAATCGACAGAGGAGAAGGGAACGTCCACCTACAATCAATCAATGACATGTCTGGACTTCTTTCCCGGAGAGGGCCATTTACCAGAACGCACAACTTCAGGGGCGGCTTCCCCCATCGAGGTGTCGTTCAAGTTGCTGATGAGACGTCCTCCGGTAGCGACGACGCACTAGATTCAGACGGTGATAGTGCTTTGGATAACGGTGGCAATGTTGGATCACCGACAACCACACGCCAGACGCTCCCTCATAGGGCGCCTCCCAAATCTATCCTTCGCCCTCCTACCCGCTTTTCACCGTACGGCCCTGCCCCTCGCTCACCACAATCGTCCTCTCCTCTCGCTCGCGGCGAAACCTCGAAAATCGTTGCTTTCGTCCAACCCATGCCAATCAAGCCTCTAGCCATTCGCAATCTTCCTTACTCCCAGCCCAGCCCACGACGGTACGCCCTAGAGCATTGCCGTGAGGTTCGCAGTCTGTTACCTTACGCTGGCGACATCCGATCTCCTTCCATCCAGGACCAAGTCCGGGAGGCTCGCGATCAGCTCAGAAATCACCGTCCACACACCTCCACTCCCTGTTCTGCCTCTAATCATGGTTCAACAAGCCAAGAATGTCTCAACGAAAGCTTTAGAAGCTGTCGTTCGCGCACACCCACTCCATTCCCTTCGCCTACAAGCAGTCACTGTTCTCTCCCACCCCCAATAACCCCACATGGAACGCAGGGCGACTTCGACGTTGTCCCCCACTTGCTTCCAGTCGGAGACTTTCACTATCACGATGGACTTCAGGGCCTATTCGACGATGCTTCTGCCTCGGATTCGGCGGAACGCGTTCGCCTCATCCAGGACTACCACGAAACGGACGGAAGTTTACTAGCAACTATTCAGCAGGAGGACGATGAGGATGCCGGTGACCTGCCAACCCAAGCCCCACCACGAGCTCCCCGCCAAGTCAACTGGCCGCTGTCTTCGGGGGTCTCAAATTGGTTGTCGTCGTCCAACCACCCTGGATCGCCAACGGTCCCATCCATCGCTAACTCGCGGGAGTCAACTCCATCATTCCGCAGGTCTCCCACGCCGTTGCTCCAGCAGACTGACGATGTCGACTCCATCTCTCTCCCGGACCCGACTCAGCGACTCGTTCGCGAACCTCGTCCCCGCTTCGAACTTGCTCCGACAATCTGCCCAACTACTCGTTCGAGTGCAAGTACCGACGTTTCAATGACACGTCGTACACCCCTCGGGAACGCTTCCAAGAGACCCTGGAACTATCTATCATTCGTTCTGAACAGATCTCCCCGCCAACTCTGCGTCTTTCTTAAGCCCTGCACCGGCGATATCACGAAGATCATGCACGCGGTCCAGGCTGTAGGCCTCATCGCATTCCTCTTCACGAAATCTGCGGCCATCCTCGATGGCGCAGACGGGCCCGTCACGTACGACTATGGACACGACTGGTGGATCTTCGTGACGAAGGACAGAGAGACATGTTCGGCGTTCAATGATAAGAGGCGCGAGGGTTGGAACCCGGGAGAGTTTGGGACGAAGATCGGGAAGTTGGGGTGGGGTTGTGATGCGTCGTTGATCGAGAAGGAGTTCGATTTGGTGGAGGAGGCGGCGGCGAGGGGCGAAAGTGTGTTGTTGCCGGCTCAGTTTATGGCGGGTCCGATTGGCGCTATGGTCGTCTGGTGTTCGATAGCTTTGGTATGCTGAAGATATCATCCACAGCTTTGGGGGGCCCAATCTGGGTCGGGAGGCTGGGCTTCTTTTAGATGACACGGTTTACAAGTTATGTTTCTTCTGTAGCAATTGTAGCATACTAATCATGTAGCCATTATATCACAAATAAGCATCAATCCAATCAGCATACGACTTCAAAAGCCTCTATCCCTAGAGGGCAAAGTTCACGCGTCTATACTCTTCAGATACTCCCTCAACTTGTCTAAAGCTCTATATCGGTGAGAGATTTTGTTTTTCTCCTCTCCGTCCATTTCTGCGTATCTAGAAACACCGCATGTCACATTTCAACATCATGGCACAGTTTAGAAGGACAAGAAGAGAAATGAAAGTAACTCACGTCTTCCCCGTTTCCTCGGCCTCGAAGACAGGGTCCCACCCGAATTTTGCTGCTCCCCTGGCGGGAACAATCCGTCCGTTTGTTCTACCTTCGAATAATTTTACTTCGGCTCCAGGTCCAGAGGAGTAGGCAAATGTGCAGAGGGCCCATGCAGCTTTGGAAGGAAATCCTGCGAGCATGTTGTTGAGTCCTTGTAGATCAAAAAAGGTAAGTATGAATACGGTGCAAGTTGAAGCGACATGGAAAGAGCAGACCTTCGTGCCCCAGATCTGCAAGGAACCATTTGATGTATGGACCGGGAAGTCCGTTCAACGCTTCAAAGCAAAGTGCAGTATCTTCCGTGATACATGGCCCACCAATCTTGGGGTGGAAATTTAATTTGATGTGAGTGCGAGACATCTGTGAAAGTAGTGTGGCGTCTTTACCAGTTCAGCTGCACGTTTACATTTCTCGATCGCCACTTCCTGTGTGGTTCCCTGGATTTCAGGCACTATACCATCGCATAGGTGAGATTAATACATGTATGCGAGAGAATTTATATGCGAGAGAAATACGTACGATCCAGTGATTTTGACTCGATAGCAATAGGGTGGCCCGAGGAAAGAATTGCTTTCACCTCTCTCAGCTTGTTGGCGTTGCCGGTGACGAAAACTGTAAGTCTGTAAGCACTTGCACCCTGACTAAATCAAGTTGAGAATGTATACCGAGCGGTTTGGTAGACATGGTAGATTGGGGCGAAGAGAAACGTTGGTATGACTCGCGTTCGACGTCGAAAGGATACAGTGATGGCCGCCATACCTGTGGCACCATTTCGAGCTCCGATGACTCGTTGCTGATCCGGCCACAACCGAGTTTCCTATTCGGTCCTTCTTCGACGACGTCGTCGACGTCGCCACCGTCGTCCTCGGCTGTCCTCGGAACTTGCTCATTCTTGGCCCTAATTTTATCGCGTTTTCTTTCTGAAATATGTGTGACTATCCTTGCTATGATTGTATCCTTGGACTTGATATCGCTAGTGAAGGTGCGTATATCGATTGCGCATACGTCCACGTCACCAATCATTCGACCGTACTATTCAACAGAACGGGGCAAATAAAGCCCAATAATCGTACATGTTCAAACAGAAACAAGGAGTAGTCCTACAGATATCGTTGTGTTATCCAAATCGTCCACGTAAATGGGAAGAAATTCGAGCGGCTCAGTGCGTATCCACGGCGTACGTACCACCATCATTCGCCCTATACGCCATGCTTATTACCTTCCAGGCCTCCGCTTCTTGTTCTCCTGCGCCTCGCAACTCTCCTTCTTATGCCTCTTTAGCGCGTCCCCCCTACTGAGAACCGCATCGCATTTATCGCACGCCACTGGAGCATCGTAGAACTTGACATGGCGAGCAAGGTCCTTGTGGTGCGTGAAATATCTGCGGCATTCTTGGCCGCTTCTGTCGCGATGGTCCCGCTCTAAGCACGGGAACCTCCACTCCCAGAAGCCTGTTCTCTCGTCTTGTATTTCGACCATGGTGTATCCATCCTCGGTCTTCTGTTCAAGACCCTCCACCCACGTCCCAGTCAAATCGACATCCATCACTCCCTCTTGCCCCATCTCCGCACGCTGAACAGCCCTGGAGTCACTCTCGCTATCGGAGGTACTGTCCTCTGTACCGTTCTCTTCGAGGCTCTCCTTCCTGGACGGGGCGATAGTCTTCGGACGGGTCGAATGGGCTGTGGGCCCAGGGGTAGTAGTGGTGGTCGTGTCATAGACGTTGTTGTTCCCCCCGTTGGCGCGCCGTCTCCTGTCGGCTGGACCGGTCTTCTTCACGACCTCGTCGTCGGAGAACTCGTCGTCAATCCCAGTCGCGTGGTGCACCTGCCGCCCGTTGCGCTTCCGCTTGTATCCCGTGCCCGGCGCAGCAGCGGCCATCTCATCGCTCTCCTCTGCCACCGTCTCCTCTCTCTGCACTTCCACCCTCTTAGCCTCTCG
This sequence comes from Stereum hirsutum FP-91666 SS1, assembly GCF_000264905.1. NCBI lineage: Eukaryota > Fungi > Basidiomycota > Agaricomycetes > Russulales > Stereaceae > Stereum > Stereum hirsutum. The sequence goes on from NW_006763135.1 coordinate 932,656, forward strand.
ACCTCGCGCTCTCTCCGCCTCAGCTTCTCCCTCGAATGGTGGATCGCCTCGCATCTCCGCAGGAGGACCGTCCACACTCAGACTATTGTCGGGAATGGAAATCGGCGTGAGTGCGAGCTCGGCTCCATCATCGTCACCGAAGTCAGAGTGGATAGTCGTAGTAGGCGTGATGGGGGAGGGAATTGCCCAGGAGTCTATGCCAGGGATGCAGGCAGCGTATCTGTCGTCGACGGCGGGGTGTCCCGTATCCGTTGGACACACGCAATCGCCCGTGTAGAGGAGGTTGTGTATTCCGCCGCGGTTGGGAGCGAAGAGCAGAGAATACGTTCCCTCGTCCAAGTCGCGCTCTTGATACTCCATCAAAATCTCCACGTCCGGCACAATAGCATTCGTATCGCTTGAAGAGTAGGGGTGGGGTGGAGCAACGCCATTCGTTGAGGCGTCGGTGTTGGAGGGTGCAGACGGTGCGATGGGGACATCGGGCATCGAAGTCGGGAAATGACCCTAGGTGCATGGTATGAGGTGAGTTGCTTGCCTTCAATACTTTGTGGCTACGGGTGCTCACCAGTGGGACACCATCATTTCGCGTCCCCCTGCCAGAATAGGCAGTCGAGGCTGTGTCGCCATCTGCCTCATCGAGGAAAGAGTAGGATGGGTTCGCATTGCTAATCGCGAGGGTGGGTGCAAGTGTGGGCAGTTCCCAGGGAGAAGAGTCGTCGAGGGAGGCCGAGAAGAGATTGAGGTGGTCGAGGACCTGGGAGCCATTGGAGGGCACTGGTGCCTCGACGCTTTGTGCGTCGCCAAGCGGGGTGGCACCCTCGGTGGACTCAAGCCTAGCACCGTCCTGTGTCGGGTAGTAGTGAAGGTGAGCACACCTCTCCGATAGTTTGGCAGTAGTAGGAAAGGCCTCACGAGTGCAGAAGGGTCAGTGGGTGCGAGCACCCCTCCATGGTCGGGGGTGCGGCCCACTACTCCGTGGAGCAGCATCTCGTGGGTGAGCAATAGTCTCGCTTGAGGTTGCTCTTGACCTTGTTCCTGTTGGGGTTGGTCGTTTGGGCTGTACGCAGAAGGAATTAGGGGCCGCAGGGATGTCTGGTTGTGCCCAGAATGGACATACCAAGCGGGCATGGTGGCGCCCAATACAATGATCTCATCATCTTCGGCTTCAATCCTTCTCGTGTCGGACGAGCTACTTGCCATGTCGTGATTGTGTGCGAGTGCTGCCGTTATAGGCTGGATGTTGACGTGTTAGAGCTGTGGGTGCTGGTGTGGTCACTGGCGACTGTGGGAGTCCAATGTTACGACGCGTCCGGGACGCTTCGGCGTTATGTAAATGCCTCGAGTTTGCACTTGTGTATCCTGACCTCGGTTCAATGAGGCTGTGTTTGCGTCTATTTCTCCCAATTTCGATGTTGTCCACAATCCAGGTATCCCGGTTTAGGTGTGTCGGTTAGTTTTGTGCTGATATCTACATGTTATACAGGTCATTGGGCCGATATCCGTCGTTTTTGTCCATATACTTCGCACGCCCCCATGTATTACTCAATCCATCAAACTTCGCACGAATAATATTATTTCACTCCATACAATCCGTTGAAGAGCTCGCATGAAGTCAGTACGTTCATCCACACCCATTTGCTTCCGTTTGCACGGATTCAAATGTATATCACATGGTGAGCGTATTATGCTACGAAGTCACTGTCATCCTTATTGACCACAACAGTTGTCTCCACAGATTATACACCTCTTACTATACCACACGTCACTACTACGCTCAACATTCGTCCACCGTATTCTCCTCTTCTTGTCCATCGCCAGGCCGCCTGTCCTTTTCCAATCGCAACTGTCTAGGTGCAGTTGCAACTCGTAAACGTTCTTGGCCCTTCGCTTACACATTTCGCATCGTGTATCGATTGTGCTGAACTCGGCCCAAAGTTCACTCTCCTGTTCTGCTGTGTACCCCGGAAATGTTTCTCTGTGGTAGTCGATGAGGGAATTTATCCACCACAGGATCTCCCTAGGTGTCGCCTTTGGCGTCTCCCTGGGCGTCTCCTTGGGCGTCGGTGGCGTGGTTCCTTCCTCCTCAGTCGTTGCCCATACAATGGATCCATCCGCCGCCTTGGTATAATAATCTTCAAGGGGTCTGGGTCCCTGTTGGAGTTGTGGTGGATGTGCTGGATGGTCATCTCCATTCGGGGTGTAGATGGTGCGACCTCTGATTTGTGTGCGATCGAAGGGGTAATTCGCCTTGGGGTCCCGCACGCGACTTTCGGGAGGCACGACTTGGAATCTTGGATTTTTGGCGGCATCAATCCAACCTGGCTCCGTCTCTTTCAAGTCACCAGGACCCATCTCGATGATAGAGCCAGGCTCGATGGAGGATTTGTTGGTTTGGATTGCGTCGTGGGAGTCAGGCTCGACGGAGGGGTTATTACGTTCGTTTGGGTTGAGGGATTTAGGCTCGGCGGAAGGGTGGTTGCATTCATTCGTGTGGAGGGCCTCAGGCTCCTCTGTGCAGGAATAGTTGTCTTCGACCCCGTCGAGGGATAAATGCGAAGGGCTTCGTGTCATGGTGGGGGGCGGGATGAAGGTGCGTGGCGGGCGGTTGGGTTTCCTTTTTCGTTGCTGACGTGCTTTTTATACTCGGGGACTAGCACGAGACACAACGCTTATACCCGTATCCGTGTTTTCAACATCCCCGTGGCCTGTGTCTGTGTTTGACTCGAAACCAATTTGTGGTTCGAGCTTCGCGTCGACCCTCGCGACGCGCACGAGAACGCGTTTATTTGTCATCGAGTCACATGCCTTACCGTGTTGTTGTTTCCTACCTTCCTTATGCGGAAGACTCTTTAATGCGCCACCTATCTCATCGTAACGATCGGCGGTTTATTCGGACGGGTCTCGGGTTCGTTGTCGTATCCAACGTATCCCCTATTGCAAAGATAACGAACAACAGGTGTCTGTGTTTGAAGTAAGCAAATTGCATCATTATTATTCAAGAAAGACACAAGTTGATAGCCACGCCCGCCACATCAATTTCTAGAGAAGACAAGAACATGTCAGGATTTCTAAGGTCAAACAGTTCGCAGAAGAAAGAAACAAAACATTTATGGACTACCCGTACTGAGCTCAAACGTACGTTCCGCACCTATCCCCTCCTCCGCCGCAGCTTTTTCTGTTTCTGGACTCCGCAGGCCTCGCGTTGGTGGCGAAGCAAAGCATCATCCCGACTGAGGGAGGAGCCGCAGTTGTCGCAGACCACCCTTTCCTTGTAGGTCTCGATGTGGCGAACAAGGTCCCTTTGCTGGGCATAATGCTTGCGGCATTCTTCGCCTTTGTTGCTGCGATGGTCTCGTTGCCGGCATGGGTACCTCCATCCCTCCTCTCCGCGCTTTCCATTCTCTATAAAGACAGTTAGGTAGCCGAGTGGGTCTGGACTTTGTATCAATCCGTCAATCCATGTCCCGGAGGTGTCGACGTTCACAGGTTCTGCATGCCCTGACTGGGGATTCGAAGGGACTTCGAGGTCACTTTCGTCGCCGGCATCGGAATATTCCCATTCATCGACGGCCTCGTATCCCGTTGATTCCTCGGTCAGGACTTCGGCCTGACTTTGTGCGCTTCCGTCAACTGGAGTGGGTCCATCGAGCACAAGGCGTGGAGCAACTATGTCGACGGAGCCGCCTCGTTTGCTAGCAGAGCTCATTAGTGCAGAGTCGGATCCTGATGTGTCGCTTGGACCATCTTGTAGGATGAGGGTATTGCTCGTCCCCGTGGGTGGCATGGGGTTGTTGTTGACACAAAGTGGGAGCGGAGAGGGAGCGAACCGATCGGTGTCGGGCGTGTCGTCGCGCACGCTGCTCATAGGGTATTTGACAAGCCCGGGACCCTCGTCGTAGTCCATATACCAAGGCTCTTTGGTTCCCTCCAAATGGTCGAATTGACCATCCATAGTGTCGCAGAGGCGGTGCTGATGTTGTGAGGTCGTTCAGATGGTGGGGAGTAGACGGGGGTGTGATGGGAGCGATGAAGTCGAGTCGAAGTTGGGCGCCCTCTTATATAGGGCTGGCAGAAGCGCGGATCGGATAAGGCCGTGCCATCCATTACTAACACAGTGCCGTGTCCGTTCTTTGTTCTTTGTGCCACGATTGGATCCGGCGCGCCGCGAAATTTTCATGGCGACCATGACGACCGCCACCGCCACCGTGCCCGACGCCCGCGTGTCCAAGTTGGCACGGCTCCCTTTGTTCGGAGGTCTGCCTGACACGTTTGCGTGGCGTTGCTACTGGGTCACCTCGGCGTGTCATAGATCCATTAGAGTACGTGTAGCCGTCGAGCGGTGTGTCCACTCCGTCTTCGAAAATTATATTATCCCAGCGGCGCTGATATTCACTTCAACAGGTTTCTTGGATGGATCCTTCTGCACTCCCTCGCACAATACAGGTGCCACGACTGCCTGCGTCACTCAACCTTCAGCTACACTCTCCCTGTGGGCGCATCCACCGAACCAACCCGATATTCTCATCTTTCACTTCAAAAACTCCATTCAGCTCACATCCCGCTAGCTCTATATGGGCCGACAACTTGTCTATATCACCGAAGATCCTCTTACAGAACTCCCAGTATATTGGGACGCGACGATTATCTGCCAACGGCACTGGACCCTCTGCCTTGCGTACAACTTCGCCCTTCCTCGCTTGGTCCTCCATAACCCATCGCCGAAGTGAGATCTCTTTCGTTTCATAGCCGATGTATGAATGCCGGAGCTGCCGCCGCAAGATGGTGGGAGGATTGTGTCGATGTATCTTGGTATGTCGTCCGTCTGAATGGTATTCGGAACACAAGTATAACTGTAATATCCTTGGTTGTCGTATTGATTATAGGCTAGAATTGGCATATCGTGGTTGGTCGTCGCGGGAGGTGCAAGGCGGACACCGTATCTGGACCTGCTGGAGTACGTATCGCTCGGTCCGACTTGCGGGGAGAACGGATGCTTCAGTTTCGGAGCGGTGGGGTCGTGGTTAGACACCAGATCGCCTTTGCGTGGATGGTCCGCGTAAGGCACGCTCGGATGAGCTCCTAGGCTGGAGTCGTACCGTCATTCATTAGGGCAGACATCCCGAGGTTTGTGTTCTGAGCGCCATGTTCGGCCTTGATAGGAGAACGCTTTATGGTTGGAGTACGAGTGAGCTGCATGATTTGTCACAGCGAGGCCTGGAAGAAGATGGAGAGGCCCCAACTCGTAGATGGTCGCTAGTTTCTTTGAGCAGGCTACGAGTCGCCTTTTTGACACCATGTCTACCATAAATAATCTTTGTTATCCTTCCCCCGATGTCCATGGAATTGCCCCATTATTACTGACACAGTCACACACTCCAATCAAAGAAATGCCAACATCCAAATCAAACGCTTCGACATAAATCATCGTTCTGTCTACGTTGTACAACAAGTACCTTATCGTGTGTCGTACTTTCTCAAACTCATCCAAAGCAAAGCGTTCCTGGCATGCCGAATTGCATCGTGCACATTTGCACGTCTGCGCCACACCCTCCTATCAGTTTGAAGTACTAATTCATCAGGCACGCCGATTACTTTGGGTGTCCATATCGTATAATATTGCCTTGCGATTCTACGTCTGACTTGGTAGGATGCTGTGCTCAAGCTACCTATAAGTACTGAGGACGTTCGCCACAGTGGCACCGTGCAAAAGGAACGGAAGGAGATCATCTCCCGCGACGTCCCGAGTGCGCTCTGAGTGAGCTCATTTGGCGCACGTTTGCTTTTCAGCACGACGCTAGCCTATGCTATTGCACTTTCAATTGGACTCCCGTCACAAATAGTGTCGGTGTCTGTCTTTGCTATCCTCCTTTATCTGCTCAAAATTTACCTCCATCCTATCTCGGCTTGAAATTGCCTGAAATGATATGTCCTATCGAATCGAGGCTATTATTACGGTCCTCCGATACCTAGATTGCATGTGGAGATCACAAGACCGCGTTCCTTGTGGTCCTTATAATCAACTTCAATTATGCCTATCTTCTTTCAGGAGGCTCTCACCCGCTCCTTCCGGCCCTTCCACCATCCCGCTCGCACCAGCGTGAAGGAGTCGTCGTCGCCTCACAATGTCTAGGACTCTACCTCCCGAGAACCCTCTGCCAACTACAGAGCCGGAGCCGGTCTACGCGGATGATAAGAATGGGCATGTCCTTGACGAGGATATTCCTGTGGTCATGCCGTTGAGTGACGATGAACCAATTGTGACGAGGAGGGAGCTTTGGAGTTATTATCGTGCGTCTCTTTTCTTCGTTTATACTTGTGCGTTCAGGTCGTCCTGACTCCTTCCCATGATTTGCAGTGTACTACAACGGTGACAATGTACGTGATGTCAACTAGTCTTCTAAGCGTTATGTTGACAAGTATACCATGTAGGGTGTCGGTCCTAATGGTATGCCCACGTTCCTCTCGAGGTAGAGGCATTTCCGCTTACGGGTCGCCATGTATCATTTTAGGCTACTCTATGACCCTCTTCCAATCTCTCGCCAATGCCGCTGGTTATGATCCTGTCCGTGGTGTGGGTACATCTTGCAGCGACGCAGACGCATCTGGGCAGTGTGTTCTACCATGGGGAAGCGGCACCAAGTCTGTTAGCTCAGTTGTTCTTGTCGCCAATGGCGTCAGTTTCGCTGTACGTCGCTTTCCTTCGGTCACCCCCTCCGTCGTTCTTTCTCCTGCAGTCCAAAAGCTGCTGTTCAGAGTCGGAATTGTCGTCTAATGTATGTGGCGATGGCAACCAGGTCATGACCGCCATCTTTACGACCCTGGGCTCAGCCGGAGACTACGGCACATTCGGTCGTTGGCTCCTTCTCATCATCACCGTAATTTGTTGGGCAGCTCAGTTCGCCAGTATGGCCCTCACCTGTACGTTTTACCATCACTTCTACTCATTTCTCTATCTTTACTAAATTGTTTGACTGCTATCAATAGCATCGACACGATGGGGTGCAGCCATGGCCTTGTATATGGTTGGTTTTATCTCTTACGGCGCGACGCTCGTCTTCTACGCCGCCGTCTTCCCTCGTCTCGCGCGTAATACGCCACATGCGAGACAGTTGAAGGAAAAGTACGAAAACGGAGATATTTCTGCGGAGGTGTATGAGCAGGAGGAGAGTTTGGAGAAGAACAGGATCTCCAACATGAGCACGGTACGTTGTCCAACCCATCCTCGATCTCGGTCCCCTCTATTGTATACGGTGGAGAGGAGAAATTGAAACACTAATGTAATAACTGATCCTCTGGGTGTGTTTGACATTATGTAGATGCACAGCAATATCGGTTACATCTGTACTCTGGCGCTGAACCTGTCACTCTTGCTCCCTCTGGCCGACAACCCGAAGGTAGACAACTACGTTATCGTCCTGTGCGTTATTTACTTTCTTCAGGGGCTCCTTATATCTTCGCGTACTGAACACTGTCTCTCACTCTGACAGAACGAACATATACTGGGTCATTCTTGGTATCTGGTGGTGTAAGTTCCCTTCACTATTTCTACGAAGCACGAACCTCGAATCTGACTGTACGTGTGTGTATAGTCATCTATCAGCAGCCTCGGCCTGGACCTGCCCTACCCAAGGGAGAAAACTACGTTACCGTGGGCTGGAAGCAGATCTGGATCGCCCTCAAGCAGTATAAGAAGCTTCCCTACACCTTCATCTACCTCTTCTCCTTCTTCTTGCTCGCGGATGTGAGTCTTCTCTACCAGATTGCCTGCCTATACCATACTGTTTGCTGATTTTTTTCGATCCGTTATTGTGTCGTGGTATCTGTGACTGCAGGGCCTCAACACAACCGGAACGCTCATATCAATCTGCCAGAATGACAAGTTCAACTTCTCATTCCTCACGAACACCTATATCGGTCTTGCACAGGCTGTCACGTCTACCATTAGGTCCGTATTCCTTTCTCTTACATTACATCGACCATGTCACGACGTCTAACATTTGTCAATTTGTGTGGCGTGTGGCGTGCAGCACCCTCGGGTTCTGGTATATCCAGAGATACTGGAAAATCAGCACGAAGAAGATGGTGCGTTTTGTGCATCTTTTCGCGATTCTGCCCAGCGATCACTGACTTTGGTCCTGCGATATTGTGTTGTAGTTCGTCGTGACGAACGTCGTTACGATCCTCATCCCGCTATGGGGTATGATCGGGATTTGGACTCAGAAGTTCGGGCAAGTTCTTTCCTACCTTTTCTCCAGATGTAGGTTCTGACAGAGTTCTGTGCTGCAGATTCCACAACGCATGGGAGTTCTGGTGTGTAAAGGTCACTGGAATGGTACAATAGTACACACGAACTGAAGGCGAGAATTTATTTTCCAGGGCATACAATGTCGTCTTCGGTCTTTTCCAAGCACCTTACTATGCCTTCTCTCAAACGATGATGGCTGAACTCACACCGCCCGGCTTCGACAACATGGTACGCATCTCCTTTATCCCCTCGCTTGCTCATACAATACATTTTCACGCTCACACTGACTCCGCACACAGTTTTTCGGTCTCTTCGGTCTCTCCAACCGCGCCTCATCCATGATTGGCCCCAACGTCATCCAAGCCATCATCGACAACTCCGGCGACAACTGGAAAGGTTTCCCCTTCCTGTTTGCTCTATGCACTGCTGCGAGTATCGTCATCTGGTTCGGCGTGGACGTAGAGAAGGGCAGAAGGGCGGCTGTCAGGTGGTCGGAGGAGCAGAGGGGAGCTTACAAGGCTAGGGCTGAGAAAGCGGGACAGATCGAGGGAGCAGATGCGAAGTTGAAGGATATTTAGAGGACGGTGTGCGGGCAGGGTTGAGTTTGTTTATTATTCCTTTGGCTGTATGGTTTCGTGGCGTCTTTTTTGAGACGTCTTGGGTTATGAATTTCACGATGATTCCGTTCGGGAATATGCTGACAACTGGTTTAGCTCCGAATACATGTATATGTTGGTGAGTGCAACGAGGTAAGTATAAGTGAATGCACCTAAGAAGGAACAGCGCTATGAATGATGTACAATATCATGCCGCCACCCCGATCGAGGCCACCCACGGAGCAGCCCGTTCGAGCTTGCGCATGCACTGTCGTAAAGTGGATACCATAGACAAAAGACCTCTCGTATGTCTCTCGCATTCACCGACGAGCTGAATCGATGCGCTCTGTAGTCGCTCCTGCTGCAGCAGTACCTCACGAACGGTGTTCCAACACATCTACGGATCGAAGAACGTTATCCGAGTTGATCCGAGCGTCAGCTCCCGTACACCGCAGACCGGAGGAAATACGCACATAAAGCGGTGCCTCCATATAATCGTACTCCTCGTCCGTAAATGACTCTGAAATACTGACAACATGCTCCGCCGTATCGAGCAGTTGGCGCCTCGAGTCTGGGCCCGTGTGCACTTGAGCAAGGACGGTGTACATGTTCGTAAGTGCGGTGAGACAGACTATGGCGAAGCCTTTGTACGCGAGTGTGCTCAGCCGGTCTTCGAAGATGAGGGAGGCTCGCATTATCGAGTGTTGAACGTGGACGAGTTGTTGTTCGATGCGGTGGGTCATATTGAGACAGGTTTCGTACCACAATGGAGAGGGATGTGTGAGGCCTGCGGACCTCAGAGGTATGAGTACGCTTCTCTAAACGCCACAAGGGGTGAAGCACATACCGAGTGCCTCTGGTTGACCCCACTGCTGTATGAACGCTCGGGTCTCATATAGGAGCCAAGCACACATTGCACGCGTGACTACGGGATTAGGAAGCTCTGGTGGTGGATCAAGTGACTGCAGCAGTATTGCATCAGACTAGCCAGTACTTCGGTGAAAGGAGTCAACTCACTGCCCACGCTTGGAACTCGGCCACTAGGTGAGGTGTCGATCCGAACGGCATACCCAGGACCAGTTCCGCCTCCCTGTCCCGATACAACACTTGGGCAAGGACAGACCTCTCCTCGTCAGCTCCGTCCACCGCAGCCAGTGGGCCGCCTCTATGACGGACAGAGCATGCTTCGGTCAAGCCGTCTGAAGTGGGGATAGTGATGTGCATATCGTGCAAAAGAACGAGATCGACCGCCGCTCGCATGCGATCCCACGCGCTGGAGAGATCCCTCTTGTAGTAGTGGTAGTAAGCGAGAAGCGCAAGGGCTTGAATGGACGCAACAGGGGGGAGAGCGTTGGATTGTGATAGGATGGACATGACGACTTGAAGGTCATTAGCTTCGCTATCCTGCTCGATATTCACCGCTTGATCATGGTAGTAAAAGATGGCGCCTATGAGATGAGCGACGTGTATGAAGACGGGGTGAACGATAGAGCCAGACATGTCTGCTCGAGCGATAGCATCCAGCTTGTCCTGTGTCATCCGGATGCTAATCTTTACCCCGTGAGCAAAGAATAGAGCGCGTCTAAAATTACCAGCATTAGCACGACACCAGGAGCTTCAGCGCCATCGACGTACAATTCACTGGCGTAAGGCAAATGTAACAGGGACTTGTTGGAGGGACCTGGAGGCTGCAAGAAAGAGCCTGGCAACGCATTATTTGTTGGCTGCATCGAAGACGGGATCGAGAACTGTTTGTCGTAGACACGCGCGGAACTGATGGCCTCCGGAGAGGATGACTGTAGCATGCCATATGCCTTAGGGACTCTATCGTTGGATGGACTATGTTCCGCAGAAGAGGTTGAGGGGTCAGATGGAACCAAAGATAATCGAAATAGAGTCCTCACCGAGAAAGATGCCTTGACACAGCATATCCGTCGTCGATCGTGGGCCTCGTTGCCTTTGATGGCGGGTGTGTCGTTCGGTAGTCAAACTCCTCCTCCAAGGGAGTCTTTAACTGAACAGACGACACGACCGGCGCATTGGAGTTATTTGCTCGATATTTTGCAAGGGAGTGATTGTACTGCTTAGAGGAATGAGCAGATCCAGGTCTCAAGCGCCTCAAGGGGTCGTATGAGCACTGTTCGACCCTTCCTGCGACGACGCAAGCCTGGCAAGTTGGACGGTTCCCGGTGCATTTCTGTTGGCTAAGTGAGCAGTCGAGTCTGCAGGTCGTATTAAATTCCGTGGTGCACCTTTTTCTTCCGTCTAAGTATGGGCAGATCGGTATTAGTCAATGTGGATTCGACATCAGCTTACGAAGAATGACCCACCTGCATGGAAGACATGCGTCTCCTTTCCGCAGAAGATCTCCTTGACTGAGAGCTTCCGGTGGTGAGTAATCGCAAGCTGGTCCGTTAGGCCATCGCCTCCTTGAGCATTGACCGCATTCGGGAACGTTTCCGTCACAGCGCTAGTAAAGAGAAAGGAAAGGTCAAATACCAGATGTATTGAAGGTCGAGACGGATATAAACCGTACGATTTTCTTCTTTCTGCAGTTTGAACAAGTCGATCGGTTGGACATGCCTAGTCTGTGATGATATCGTGAGCGAGCTGGCAGGAGCACGAGTCCAACGAAAAGGATGGTCGTGAAGAAATGACCTTGGAAGACGGTTCGAGTCGAAGAGCAGCCAAATGACCTACGTGACGTCGGGAGAAGAGCAGAAAGAGGCAGGTGATTACTAGAAACCGTGGTCAAAATGGAGTACACTGAAGGGGATTCAGAAATATAGGGCAAGCGCAAAACATGTTTGAGGTCGCGTGTAGCGGAGCCAATGAAGAGTAAAGGTCCTATGAATAGAGGATCTGAATAGAGGTCAGAGTCTGGATCAGACGATAATCGACCAACGTCATATTGCAACTGCGGATCCTCATCACAAGTCGGGGAGAGAAGAAGCCCGGGAACTGAAGATCAAACTTCAAGTTCGGCCAACTTGGGAAAAAGTAGCATTGGACGTCGCGACGCTCCGCGCAAGCTCAGATCCCACCCTTTCACGGCTTCCCCGTCCCTCACCGTACGACACGGCGGCGTAAGTGGCTGGCAGATTGGCCGAATTAGAGCAGAATAGTATGGGATCTGAAGATGCTCGAAAATCATGGGAAAGGACCCAGTAGCATTCCTTCAGTAGCAATTCTGACCTACCACAACAAAAAGCAGGTGTGAGTCGGTTCACCGTTCCTTCCGGATAATGACAAATGAACGCTGCATAATAAGCAAGAAGCTTTGCCCCTGGCCGTATCCAAAAGCAATTCCACCACGGTCCTGATATCGCATATCGGAAGGGTTGTGGGTCCGACGATATTCGTAACGCCTCTGGTGCTGCAAATACGTCCTACCACGATGCCCGAGTTCCTAATATCGACGACTGTCCACACGTAGAGACAACGCTTACTTTGGCATAGGACGAACTGTCGAGCCTTTGGTCCAAAGTATGCACCTTTGTGGTGCATGATTGGACAACACATGGACCGAAACGCCCACCACAAGGCCCTGACACCCGAGCACTCCTCCCGGAAAAGTAGTACCGATCTTCAAGCATTAGGTGCCGCGTCAGTCCGGCTGATTTCTTCGATTCAGGAAAGACAACTCACTATGGACGTTTTGGGTCATTGGCATGGTCACATATGCGAGAATCCACCAGCTTATGCTTAGGGTGCATGAATAACGGCTTGTTGATTATGCCCTTTGAATGGAGATGACTTAAGTCGGGAGTGATACTCTGCAGACGGCGCTGAGCCGAGACACATAGTGTTTGCAACCTCAATAGCCGACCGATCTGGCCAAACGTCAACAGCCAAGGCGTTTTATAAAATGGAGGCGACTGTGAAGAACTACCACAACAGCCACTATAGCACCATCAGTGTCTGTCAATATGGTATTGTGCAACGTTGCCACCAAAATCTAATACAGACAAACTCGGAGTCAGTGAAATAAGATGACCCCGGAAAGGGCGAACTTACCCTGCAACCTCCGGTGACGATAAATGTGGGCGATTTCCCCGATTTCTATCCTAGCAGCCAATACGGGACCCGACCAAGACTCCATGAGTAGTAGTAGTAGTCGTCTTCGTCGTCTTCGTCTTCTTCGCTGTCTTCGACTCTGTGAAATCTTTCCTCCGGGCTGACGTGGATTTTCCCTCCATCGAGAGCTGTATATAAGAATTCGAACTCATGCTCCCGGTATATCACCGTGCGCAAGGAGCGAATAATAGAGAACAGTTCCTTGGCATTCGAAGACCCTTGTCTCGTTATGAACGGTGGACCAAGAACGGGAGGAGGAGAAAAATCGGTAGTGCAGATGGTCCACTCGATGGTTTCCAAATGAGGAGGAAACGATATATCAAGCAGTGGACGTGAATCTATGGTGCTTGGTACGACGGGAGTATAGCGCCGATTGTCTTCGGGAAACAGGTCGGTAATGAAATTGAAACGACGGAGGGCAGGGAGTGATGGGACGACCTGGCGCAGTAGGCATTCGAATGTCTCGAAGGTTTCGCTAAGCTCGGAGCACATGGATAATTCGACAATGCCTGCTCCGAAATTGGCGAAGTAATTCAACAGCGCTTCGAGATGTTCAGGTACTTCGTTATCAAAGCACCCAGGGATGGAAAGGTGAGTAAGATTGGGCATCGTGCGCAGGAGCTGCATGAGCGTATGCATGTCTGGGAGCTTTGCGGAGGAGAAGTGTCGAATGCGAGCGAGCCCTGGAGTCGTAAGGATGGGGAAACTCGTCCAACCGTCAAAGTGCCACCGAATGAGCTCGAGATGCGAATCTAAAAAATCCTGATACCCAGGATTCTCAAACGGGCTGGTCGAGGTATGAAATTCGCGCAATCTAGGAAACACGTCCGCGTGGAGATCATGAAATATGAGAAAGCCCCCTTCCTCATTATCCTTCTCTTCACTGTCTACTTCAAGAGTGATGACGTTGCATAGAGCTCGGAAGAGGGTTATTGTCGACTCCTTGTCGAAGCGAATGTCGTAGTAGTAACCGGTGAGGTGGAGAGATTTGACGAGGGGTCCGAAATGATCCGGACGAGCCATAACTGTATCGCGAAAAAGTTGGAACGTCGTCTTCTTGTTCATCTCTGGGTGTTCCGATGCGAGTGCCAGGAATTTTTCGTCGTCCTCGGACTCGTAGCCGTCTCCGAATTCATATCTTGCTTTAGCGGCTTTGTCAGAGAGGTGAACGTCCCGATACAAGAAGGGCTTGCAGATAGAGAGATAGTATGAAGAGACACGGCTCAGAGCTGCCATGTCCTCTGGCGAAAGATAGTGGCATATCTGACCGTGTAACTCAACGGGTAAACGTTGGATGTCGGCGACGTTCGGTGTACCAGGGTCAACGCCTATAATTTAAAAAGGCCTTATAACAGAACTATGAATATTGCGTTCTCATACAGGGTTACTCACCTCGAGTTCGTCCTGGAGCAGTCAATTTAGCCATTGGTTGGATGCGTTAGTGGATGAAACTCGATGCCCTTTGGGAGATTGTTATATGTATATATCGTCGAGAAATATTCCAGCAGTACCTTGTTTTTTTGCTGGCAGCTACCCGAAATATTGACCACAACAAAAGACGAGCCCCTGTACAATTTGTCGTTTTATAAGAGCAGAGAAAGAACCAGGACTTCGCCAACAGGGGCGACCTTACACGTCGACCCTAACCCTAGAATCATTCTACATAAATACCGCGTGAAATAGTGCCTTTCTAGTTTCTACCGTCGCCATGGTCAGCGCCGCGCTTGAGCTCGTCGACACCGTCTCATAACTCTCACAGATTTGGAACAATTTGCACGGAAACTTCTTCCCAAAGCGCAAACATTGTGCTTGAAGGTTTGCCGCGATTGATAGGGTTGAATATCTTATCGTCACCGTGACCCTACACGAGGAGAACGCGCTTCTTGCGGCCTACTTACACCCTTTTCTCACTCGCTGACCTCCACATCATCCTAGTTTTTCCCTCTGACACTCTATCATGTTCTCTGGTCTGCTCTGGAGAAAGACACAGACATCGCCGAGCATATCTCAGGAAGGGCCTTCCACCGCAGACGGCGCAAGTCCAAGTCCTATACCACAGCAGCTCCGCACACCATCTCCTTCGGAACTCGCTCTTGATCCTACCAATGCACCAGCGACGAAAAACTCACCGTCTCGCTCTCTCGCGCACGAGAATGTCGGTTCGAATGAGCCTGTCGAGGTCAACTCCGCTCTCGCCTCAATAAATCCTGAGACAGATCCTGAAGGCGCGGTGAAAGCACTGCTGGAGCTACTGCCCTCCATTCCTGCGAAAACTCTTCACTCGTACACCACGACCCATCTCAACCACATCTCTACGGCTCTGTCTAATCCACCTGACGACTCTCCTATACCCGCATCACAAGTGCCAAGCAACCAGATACCCGCTCTTCTCGCGTTCTTCGCTACCCTTACGCCTCCCCCGCAACTGCATTGCGTGAGATGCCACAAAGAATATACCGAGGTTGAAAATAATGATAGGAGCTGCTTGGTGGCGCACGATGATGAGAGTGCCGAAGTAGAGAGGGTAGGGAGGAGTAGAGTTGTTGGAGAAATCGGAACCGAGTATGAGACGATCTGGAATTGTTGCGGGAAGACGGTGCGTCATCTTCTGCGAAGCAGACCATTCATTTACTCACGCAAATGAACTGATCTCGTTGCGTTTGTAAATAGGTTGAAGGTGATGGTGACCAGGGTCCTCCGGACGGCTGGTGCTACGAAGGCAAACACACTGTACGTTCATCTATAGTCTTTCACCTATGGTTTTTGCCTTGATGCCTTCGTGTAACTAACTCATGATGATATTTATTCCAACAGACCGACATCAAACGCGCTCGCTTCCGAGCTGACTCCACACCCCTCAATGACAAGCTTGTCTCCTGCCTCAGGCGCAACTGCCACAATGTTCGCTCACAACTTCCTCGCTCGCGCTCCTCTCGCGCTGCCGCCGTGAACAATAAAAAACGCCCTCGTTATGCCGAAGAAGACGATGAGTCCGAAGAAGACGACGACGAAGGGGACGAAGATAGCGGCGTGGACGAAATCGTGGGTGGCGTGAAGAGTTTAGCCGCTGCAGCCAAGGGGTCTACCCTCGGCATGGGTGCAAAGGGCAAGGGTAAAGGGCCCGCCAAGAAGAAAGGAGGAGAGAACTCGGTGGAAGGGTCGGTGAAGAAGAGGGCTAAGATCACGAAGGATGCCAATAAGCCTCTTAGCACGTCGACGACGAAAGCCAAGGCGGATGAGGACGCTGAGATGGGCGGAGTCGATGATCAACCTTCGACGGCGCCACAGACTCCACCGAAACCCCCTCCCAAACCACGCGGTCGTCCGAAGAAGAAGCCTGCTGTTGAGACAGCACAGACAGACGTGGACGAACCTGTTCCACCGACAGACGCGGACACACCCCAAGCGAAGCCTAAGAAACCCAGAGCGAAACCGGGGCCGAAACCAAAGTCGAAGGCTGCCGCTAATGACGGTACCGACACTCCTGGAACCTCGACACCTAAGACGACGCCAAAGACCGCGAAACCGAGGTCAAAGAAGGCTGTGAAGCAAGCGGAGAACGAGGACGACGGAAATGTGGCGGATGAGAGTATGATGGTTGATGGTGAAGATGGGCCGGATAGTGCAGCTGGGCCGGCGAAGAAAAACAAGGAAGACCCAAAGATTGTGGTCCAGATGAGGGCAAAGGCGAAGGTGAAGAAGGCTCAGAGCGGTGGAGCTTGAATTGTACGCCGTTGCTCGTTCGGTGGATCGTTGAGGTTGTTCGTGCCTTGCAGCGCGAGAGTTTGGTTATTTTCTCCTATTTTCTAAATATATCCTCCTTGTATCAGGTTCTTGGGCGAACGATACCGGTACGCTCTTGTCAATTTTCACCCTTCATGCTCGGAGTCTGTCTGTCATTATGAACCCTTACATACCGTTTCCTTTGGTTCGTTACGATATGTCCTACACAAAGTGTTTCTCTCCTCCGATTTATTCTCGCTCGCGTCTATATAACTTATATTTACTGCCGTCCCTTTACTTCTCTCACTTCCACTCCGACCCTCTGGGTTTTCTCTTCGTCTTTATCCAGCCACGTTGATCGCGCTCACTAGATGGTCCTCACCTGTTCAAGGACATACAGTGGCACCACACTCGGAGGTTTTCGGAACCACTGATTCGCCGCTTCGACGAACGTAAGCGGTTCTTCGCATCCCTCAAGCATCCCTCCTCCATCGCCTACCCGTCTTTTCCTACCACAATCCATTTCGTCTCCGTGTCTCATGTAATATTGAACCAGTACGTACATCTCCTTTTCTGAATACCAGAAGGTGTCCGTTCATTGTCCTACATGAATGAATGGCACCCATCGGGCGAACGCGTCTTCACCGACTCTTTCCCTAAGCTTCGCAACCGCGTCATGTAGCGCGTACGCCGCTCTCCCACTATCTGGTTCCCCGTCGCCTTTCAATAGAGTAGCATATATCTCGTCCGCAATCAGTGGTGCATCAACATCCGCAATGGACCACATCGTAGCGAGAACGCTACGATATCCAGCCATCAACATCCCTGCGGCGAGATGTACGGCCTCCTCTGGCAACTTTTCGTCTCCTGATGCGGTTTGACATGCAGACAAGAAGGCGAAGTCAGCGTGTACGAGTGACTTCTGCATGATGGTGGCGAGGTCCAGCATTCCATCCTGGAATGCGAATGCGCTTTTTAGAGGATCGGTGGCGTCTTGGATGGCGTGGCAAGCGAGATGTATCCAGCTGTGTTTGGCCATACCGTCCAGGACAGCGTCGACGGTAGCTGAGGCTCCTTTCAATTCGGTCAAGCTCTGGTTATGTGCATGGAGCGCGACCTGTTCAACTTCAGTGTCGGTCTTCGGAAGTGCATTGTGGCCCGGAGTCGCTGGCTGGCTGACAGCAAGGATACCTCGAAACTTGACTGCGGGACGAGGCAGGAGAATTGTAACAGTGGGTGTATAGGAGGATATGATGTGGTTGAAGATCTTTTTTCCTGGTCTTCCGTAGATTCCAGCTGCGTGCAGGGGGAGGAAAGCGAGAGGACCTGTAGCACACCAAGTAACATGAGGGAGTTCTCCGCCATCATCGTGCTGCTAAGTTGTTAGATTTGGAGATAACGGAATTCATAGAAGAACCCTCACCAAATATGATAGTCTGTCTAAAACAGGCTGCACAACGTCATTCCAGAGTATGGCCAACACACGCCGAAGCCCATCTTTGAGTCTGACGGGGTCGACCCTAGATCCCCGGGAACGTACACCAGCATTTTTCAAGGACTGCATTAGATGTTTGCGTAGGTCCTCTGTTCTTGCGTACGAAAGACGGGGGAGATGGACGTGAATGACTTCGTCGCAGTTTGGCCGCAGGATGAGGGCGTCGCATCGGTATCTGTGGACATTGATTGCGACCACAGTGCATGTGTGAGTAGCACGGGACAGATGCACGATCTTCTTTGGTTGAAGAAAGTCTTCGAAGCCGGGTATACGTCGAGCTTCGTCGATTAGACGTTGCCACTCTTCTGCAAGACGGTGGCGTTTCTGGACTTCATCCTCCGAACTGACCGATGTCGTCATAATGTGACTCGCTGCACCAGCACGGTCAAGGCTTCGTCCTACTTCTTCCAACTTGTCTGCGAGCGTTGGGTCGAACGTACGGAGGTCTTCGACAGGTGTGCGTAGACGAAGTAGCTGGCCCCATACGATAGATCGGCCTTCTTCCAACCATTCCAATGCCAGGCTGTATTCCCCGGCAGCGATGGCCACTGCAGCTGCCTCATTCGCCGCATCCCCGATAACGCTAATGTCTTGGTACCGATTCTCTACATTTGTTCCTAACCAGACGATGCGTGGAATGAGGTCCAGGGCCAGCCTATGCGCCTCCATAGAGGACGATATATCTCTGTTTTCGAGAGCCAGCCTTGCCCATTTCCCAGCTGCATGTAGACGGGGAGACAGTGAACCAGTCTGTGCCAACGCCGCATCCTTGTATAAGGAACATGCTCGAACGGTATCATCAGCCTTCTTGTCCAACCGCTCTGCCCGTACCAAGAAGCACATTGCCAGATTACAGAGGTACAGTGACATGTCCGGGTGGCCCTCCGGAGTAATATTGATGGCGTGGCTGTGATGAGACATCGCTGACTCGATGTCTCGTGGTTCAACCACTCCTTGACGCGAGAACCGATCGCGTAAAGACACACCCAGACTATTGAGCGCTGCGGGCTTCTGAGGATGGTCATCAGAGAATTGGGCGATGGCTGCCTCCATCGTAGCGATTCCGTTATCAAGGTCGCCTAACTCTCGATATCTTTCGAAACGTCCTCGTCGAGCGAGTCCCAGATTGGCCAGGATCGTTTGTCTGAAAGGACTGTTTTCAGATATAAGAGTCGCTGCTTGTTCCTGCGATGAGATCGCCTTTTCAAGGTCCACCAATTGTCCTGACTTGTCATATCGGACTTGCAGGGCCGTTCCGAGATTGGATAACCAAAGTGGTTGGTTGGGATGATCGTTAGAGATTAATTTTAGGGCTTGCTCCTGAGATGAGATCGCCTTGTCTATGTCGGGAAGCTCCCCGAGACGTTCATATCGCACCTGAAGGGCGATTCCCAGGTTGTTCAGAGAGATATGCTTGTTTGGATCTCCAATGTACGCCAGAGCGATAGCGTGCTCCTGTGATGAGATGGCTTCGTCAAGATCAAGGAGGTCGCCAGATTGCTCGAATCGAACCCTATAAGCGTCCGCTACATTGCTGAGCGGATGAGACCTGGTCGAGTGTCCAGTAGGCGTACGCGCGATAGCCGCCTCCATCGAGGTAATGGCCGCGTCAAGGTCCGTTCTGTTGCCCAACTGACTGAATCGATTCATCAGCAAGACTCCCAGACCATTGAGAGCCTTCGGTTTAACAGGGTCGCCGTCTGGAAATAAAGAGACTGCCTCTGTCTCGAGTAAGATTGCCTCTTCGAGGTCATGCACCGACCCCAAGTGACGGAAACGGCTCCGTAAGGACATGGCCAGGTTATGTAGTCGCTGGGGAGGTCTGCTTGTCCCACTCGGTGTGAGGCCTACTGCCTCGCTCATCAAAGCTATTGCCTTGTCGAGAGCTGTTACGTCTCCCAATCGCGTCCATTGTATTTGATATGTGATACCCAGGTTAGTTAGCCGTGAAGCTCGAAAAGGATCATCCTTTTGCGTCAGGTGGAGTGCGTTTTCTTGTAACGAAATCGCGTCCTCGAGGTCAGACCGCTCAGCTAGCCGGTTGAAACGGGCCTCGAGTGAATCCGCAAGGCGATTAAGACGGGTCGGTTTGTCAATATCACTATTGGTCGTCTGTTCGCTGGCCTGCCGGTATAATGCAATTGCCTCATCTAGGTCAATTACATTCCCAAGTAGCTCGAAGCGGCCTTTGACAAGGTCACCGAGATTAGTGATATAGAATGGTGCCTCTGTGCTCCCGGATGCTCCAGACGCTGTTGCCACCGCCTGTCTTTCCGTCGAGATGGCTCTCTCCAAGTCTGAAATCTCCTTGTTATATTCGAAACGCCGATGGTAGGACATGGCTAGATCGTCTAGATACACGGCTTTGTTAGGACCGCCATCGGGTATGGCCCGCGCGGCCTGCTCGTACAACGCCACGGAATCGTCAAGATCTGTTAGCTCCCCTAACCGCGTGAAACGGAGGAGACGAGCTGTGACCATGTTTGCGATGTATGTGGGTTTATCCTGGTCATCGTCAGAGGCTAACTTGACCGCTTGTGCATGATACGAGAGCGCTCGCTCCAGATCTCGAAGATCCTCTATCTGCTCTGATCGCATGCGTAAACACACAGCCAGGCTATCTATATTCATAGATATTTCAGCGGTACCATCTGCATGGCCAGTGACGGCCATAAGGTCTTTGACCTGTTCGAACAGTATCACAGCTCTGTCAATGTCAACAAGCGCTGCAGACTTCTCGAATCGTCTGCGATAAGAGTTGGCGGTGCAGCTCAAATAACTGGCCTTGTCGGCTCGGTCGTCCTCTACGAGGGCTATGGCCTGTTCCATAAACGAAAGCGCCTTGTCGATGTCGGATAAATCGCCGGTGCGGTCGAAGAGTAGATCATATATGGCACCGAGGTTATATAGATATAATGCTCTGATCGACTGGTCCTCTGGAGTTAGGGAGACGGCTCGTTGCTTGCAGTATATGGCCTTCTCGAGGTCATTTATATCCTCCGAACAGCGGTAACGATCCTCAAGCGTGAGACCAAGTTCGGTCAAATACGTGGCCTTTTCGGGATACTGGTCAGGAATGATGTTGATTGTAGTCTCCTGGACCATCACCATGATCAAGACATCCTACAGGGATTTTCAAGAAGGGTAAGCGTACCGCAAGTGAAATGGTTCTCGAAGCACTACCACTCGGGATAGGTTGGCTGTGAAATTAACACTCGCCCCATCAGCGTCAGAGGGGATAGACAATAAAATTGAAAAGATATACCGATCTCCTCGGACTGTAGTAGCGATATTCGCCGGCGACTTTAATTGACCTTCATATGCAAGTGCATGGTCCACGATGATTCCGGAGAGGATAGCTATCATTTCGGCGGCTTCAGCAAGGCTAGAAAATTCTCGGTCGTCCAGAAGCTATGCGTAAATTAATGAGTTCGTCTCTTGCTTGTTTTCGCGTTCTCAACATACCTCGACTGTACGGGCCGTGTGGAATACGCACAATACAGCGACTTTCACTGTGAGCGGCACAGATAGTGTGCAAATAAGATCTTCAGCTCCGTTAATGGCACTCAGATCCTCCAGAACAGATTTCAAGGGCTGTCCTGAGATGCGTTTTGATATATCTGAGTCCGCCCGTAGTAAGTCTGCGCCATGGCTGGCTGCCATAACACTGAGTCGTGGTTTGTGATGGGTGATGTCTTGTTGTAGCTATGGGATTAAGCGACGGTTAATGATCTGTGCGAGGTAGAATTCCCACCGCTTGCAGCTGAGGCCTGAGGAAAGAAGGAGAGCTCTATAAGATTTCCGTTTTCTCGAGATTACCTTGCTTGTCAAGTAGGTCCTCGCCTGTCCTCGCAAGGAACGTGGATCAAGGTAAGGTCAAAACAAAGCCAAATACGGTGGCGTAGTCCCACTTGTAGCCGATGTTATGCTGGGTGCCACTCCAGGTTCGCTTTACCGGTGCGTCTTGAAAGTGGACCACTGACAGTACTTGTGAGTACGGAAGAGACATCATATATACAAGCAAAGACGGCTAGGCCAGGTAAGCGAACGAAAGCACCTCGAAGTATGGTTACAGTAAGTACACGATAGTAGAAAACATCCAATCCATAAACTTCCGAGTCAGTATGGTGACAATGCCTTCCAAAAGAGTATGTGTCCCTACAACGCCTCATCATCTGGATCCATGTGGAAGCTGGGCAGAACGTGGACCATCTGCTCCATATACACAAATATTTTCCTCTTTTCCGCCACCTTTCCTTTCCCTTTCCCTTTCCCCCTCCCCTTCCCCTTTCCCTTGTCATCCGCATCGTTCTTGACTCTGTCGCTCTCATCACTGTCTATCCTCTTAATCTCAATCCAAGTCGCACCCAAACCCATCCCCTTAAGCAGCACGTCCTTCACACTCCTCTCCACGAGCAACACTACCTCGTCCATCCACGGATCGAACTCGTCCTTGTCGTTGACGCGTGTGAGTATGGTGTTGCCACTCTCGCCGACGACCTTCCCTTGGCTGGTTTCGAGAATCTCCGGTACAATCACATCCGTTTTCTTCGGCACCTTGTCTCCCCTCTTGAACCACGGCTCCAACACAACCCTCGCGAACCGCCTCTCCAACTCATCCTCCACCGCCGCCGCCGCACTTCCACTCAACAAAGTCTCGGAGGGAGTGGAGACATCGACAGGATCGAAGAAATCAACGATACGCCTGGTCGAATTCTCGACGATCCCGGTTTCATGCGTGTGAGGTAAGTTGGTCGGGCCAAGAAGCGGGAAAAGTACGACGGGTGCGATGGTCCACGTATCGTCCTCAGTCCCGTCTGCACCGTTCATGTCCACATCGCCATCGCCACCCCAACCAGTTCCTGCTCCCTCACCCGCGCCCCATCCCGAGCCAGAACCGGCACCAGAGCCCCAACCTGTCCCAGCGTTTCCTGAACCCCATCCAGGTGAATCTGATTCCGGGGTTGGTGCGAGTTCTGGGTTGTCGAGAAGAGCGGCAGTGTCGATAACGGGCGCGCCTTCCGCGATGGCCTCCAACAAAATGGGGCCGGAATTGTCGTCGGAAGCAAGCTTCCTCCTCTTTGCTTCCCTTTCTTCTTCGTCTTCAACCTCCTGGATCGTCGCCCCCTTCTGCACTGCTTCCTCGCTATTCTTATCAATACCTGCCCCGTCACCGAAGCCACCCCAGTCTATGCTCGCCTTTCTCGTTCCCCAAAGTGTGATGCAACCTTCGCTGAATGCATCTTGCATACCAATTGTGCGTGAGATCTTGAAGGTCCTTTGGAGCTCGAGCTTTGCTTGTTTGGCGATCCGGAGAGCTTCGACGAGGGGCTCGTTGAAGTCTGGTTCCGGGAAGGTGGAAGAGCGGATGAGGTACGCGAGGAAGAAAGATACGAGAATGGGGAGGGAGTGGCAGCGGCCTTCGGACCTGTATAGATTACAATACAACGCATGACAAAACCATCAATAAAACGTTGCGATACTAGAGACATAATGAAAAGTCCAGTGAGGAAGATTGAACAGCCTTTACAACGCACCAAAGTAGGCCCCGGTCCCTGAAGTAGCTCGAGAAGAAGATTTTGATATTCTTCTCCGGGTCGTAAAAGAAAGCCAGTATCTTCGCGTCCTTCTCCTCCTTCCTTAACTCCAACTTCTGCTGAAACGTCAGCCCCTTCAACTTCTCCGCGTCCTTCACCACCTTTGATTTCTTCCGCCCAGTCCCTTTGTTTACGACAGGCGATTCGTCAACGATATCTGCGGGTATGGAAACGTTAGTTACATCGAGGTCTTCGTCGTCCCCTTCGGAGTCGGAACCTTCAGAGTCGGGGGTTTGAGCGGCCACAACTTGAGACGTCTTCTTTTTTCCGGGGCCGGGGGCATGCTGGTGCAGGCCGGCATAGAGTAGGAACTGTGCGAGGGACGATGAGAATAATGGGTCAGTCTGAATGATCACATTTTATCGCAGTCACAGCGAAATGACTTCAAGAGTCGAAGCGATGAAAGATATTTTCGTTCTAGCGAATGTTGAGACGCAGTGGCGTAGAATGACCCCGAGCCCCTATTCTGGGCCACACTCACACGCCACAGCTTTGATCGCGTAAAAAACCGCAAAATGCAGAGACCTTCAAACGGGAAGATGAAGTAGACCTGCAATAGAAGCCCTTGAATCTCACCTGGTTCCATAGGTTCATGAGAGGTCCGACGCTCGCTTTTCCAGGTCCGGGCCAGGGTCTTCCAGAGCGGAAATCATCGGCAGCTTCGCGCATGCGATCAACGGGATGTACGTTCCTGCACACATTCAATGGGGGATCGTCAGGCCAGAGATAAAGTGAACTCACGGGTCATAGGCATTTCGCCTAGACGACTCCGTGGCGTCCCACTGTTCCTCCCAAGGAAACTTTTTTCTGCCACTGGTATACTCCTCGGGATCCGGAGGCATATTCGGTTCAGCAGCAGCCGTTGCGAGGACGCCATTTACCTTCTTCTTCCTCGGCATCTCATCAGTATCGTGGACCTTGAGCAAGGCGACAGTAGGTACGCCATGGGCATCGCGCTCGACGTAATCGTCAGCGTCGAGGGCTTCCTCGGAAAGGGGCACGACAATGCCAACAGGAGGTTTGCTTGCAAGAAATTCGTCAAAGGAAGGAAGTGATTCGCCGTGGAGAAGAGATGGAAAGGGTGGAAAGTTGAGGCGGTGGTATGGTCTCCCTGTTGTGGGATCGATCCTAGGGTCTGTAGTTGTGGTAGCCATCATGAGATATATGATACCAGACACGCTCAGTGAAGAAAAGTTGTAAGCCTATCAGATTGAAAGAATTCGGAGGACAGTTATGGTCATGGAGAGAAGAAAGGTGTGTCTGGGGTGGGGAAAATGCGTTCGATGAGGGTTGGGGTACTTATAAGGAGGGCGCCACAACATTGTCCACGAGAGGAGTTGACCGCGTCGCCACGTGCATTACGTACGCGACGCGTCTTCAACTCCTGCTACCACCACCGCTCAAAGTTTTTTTTATTACTCTTTGACTGTCTCTCCAACGCACGCGGTTTCAGAGCGTTCCAGCTATAAATATTGGGCACAACACGGATATGACATCTGAATATTCTGGAGAGTAATCATGCCTCGCCACGGATATCAGTCACCAGGAACGTCGCGGAATCGCTAATTCTTCATTGCCACCGTTCAAGGGAGGAAATGTTCGTTCCCAAGACTTTCCTGGCATGCTTTGGGCGTCTGATTCTGTCCGTATCGATGAGCAGGTGACCGGCGCAATCCTTTCCTGTGCATGTGTTGCACAGCTTATATATGTGGCGAGGTGCACGGGTCCTCGGGGCTCACTAGGTGGCAGACTCTGATAGTCGCTATTCGATCCATGTACTTGTTCTAAGTCTGACTCTTGGCCTACATGTCTCTCGCCGGCCTCACTTCTCTGTCATTGGGTGACATTGCCACCGTAATCGGAATAGCCATTCAAGTTCACAAAGCTCTGAGGGAGAGCGCCGGTTCTGCCACAGAACACCAAGCCCTTCTCGCTGACCTTGACTCACTCTCACAACTCCTGCAGACCGTACAGGCTACACGTGTTCTCTCTTATCGTGAACTCGACGAAGCAACTACTTCGCTAGGACGTGCCATTCGACATAATCTGAGTGACTCGAACGTCCTACTAGGCGAGGTCTATGCGAAGATTACAGGATACCAGACGATTTCGAAGAGAGATGCAGGGAGCATGAAGGATCCGTGGACGGAAATGGAATGGACTGTGCTCGATAAAGAGGTTACGAAACAGATCAGAAGACGTTTGGATCGGTATACGCAGTCTCACAACGCTGTTTTCAGTGTTACAGTCGTACGTTCTTTCTCCTACCTCCAAGCATTGAAAGGTTCCTCATGGTTGACATGTTGCTGCCCCCTCAGACAATCCGTGCACCGTCTCGAAGACATATCTCGAGAAAACCGTGTTAGCTTAACCCAACTAGTTCGGTGCACGGAGGGCTATTTGGCCCTCGCTCATCATCTCCTGTGGATGAAACTTTGCAACACTCTGTGCATCCGACCCCACCACCGTCGGACGCCACAGATGACGTAGTATCTGACTCCTGGCAACTCAAGGTCCAGGAACTGTACCCGCCTTTTCGCAACCCTTTGACGCCACAGGGAGACGACATATGGAGGGAACGATTTGGTTTGCCCACATTTTTCTCTACTTGAAAGCGGTACGTCGGATGCCAGCGTGGACAATGGGCGAAAAAACCGTTGGTTGAGTCAACTCCAACAAACTTGCAAGCGCTTTCTGTCTTTGTGAATGACTTTGTAATAAGTACTGGTTTAACTTTCGTTTCTACGTTCCAGTTTTCTTCATGTCGACCTTATTTTGCACCAAACATGCATCTGATTGACTTATGACAGTGGCCTTGGCATTCTGATATCACAATCTGTCGCAACGACGTTCGTTCCTATTTCCCCAAGTGTGTACTATGCTAATGCGAAGATGATGTGTTAGGCGTGTAAAGCGGCATATGTGTCAGAGCTCTCGAGAAAATACAGATTGCGTAACAACGCTGTAAAGCAGTGAAAATTAATGAGACTATTCCCTGTGCCATGTCTGCTTGTGATGCATGAATTATAAACTGCGTCCGGGTCAGAGCTCGATCCTCCCCTCTAATGCATCAATCCTCGCCCTCACCCCCTCAAGGTACGCCCAACTCCCCAACACGCTCTCGCAACATCTGACGCACCCACTCCTCTTAGCACAACCGAAAAGGAACTTCATGTCAAAGATCCCACTCTCTGCGCTGACCGGCCTCTTCCTCAGCTCGACAATGGCTTTCGACCGCCACTCTTCCCACCAGCGTGGCGTGGCATGCGAGAGGGAGCCAAAGCCCCGGGCGGAGCATTGCATGCAAATGGGAGGGACGAGTGGGGCGGCGGTTGGGTCGAAGCGGGAGGCGGATGGTTGAGCAGAAAAAGACGTTGAAATGGTAGAGGAGATAAAGGAAGGGAAGTGGCCTGGGTTGTTGGAGGAATGGGCGATGGGGGCAGACGAGAGCGGGTAGGTTTCAGGCCAGCGTAGGATTTCGCACGCCGCATTCACCCGTCTGCGATGCAGCCTCTGCAACTCCCAGAACGCGAACGCAGTGACCCATTTCAACTCTTCTGGGATCCCATCCTTAAACTCTAGCTCTTTGACCTCATCACCCTCAGCACCATCTGGCCAAAGCCCCAACTCCATCCCGACGCCCAACGCTCCCGTCCTCAGAACCCACTCGCTCGCTATTCTCGCTTCCTCGTCAAACTCGAACCGTGTAGCAATAGCGAATATCCTTAACGGTTCCGTTGCGAGGAAATTCGGGTGGACAAGCATGGCGCGGAGAGCCTTGAGAGGACGTGCGAGGAGCCATTTCTGTGAGGCGGAGAGGAGTGGGACAAGGGCTGATAATGAAGGAATAGTATACGTCGAACGCGGGTCGAAGCTTGCGGCCGAGGTGAAGGCTGATTCGTCGTCATCGATACCCAATGCACCAATACCCTCATCCACAGACGATGTAGTGCCCGCGTTGTCGGGGACCTCCCCGATGGCGTGTGGCGCCAGCCTTGGCTCCCCTTCGTCCGGATACACAAATCTCAACACAGTGATTAGGACCCATGCACTCTCATACACCGGCACAGGCTCATGATAGTTTTCGTAGAGGGTGAACATATCGTTGAAGAAAGGAGAGGCGCGAGAGAGGACATATTTGTGCGCCAGGACATCGATAGGCGAAGCATTGCTAGTGCGGCTGTTGGAATGATGGTCGTTCGTCCGGAGCCGGATATCGGCGGAAGGACCGAATATGGAGAGGTCTGTCGTAGGAGATGGGGAGGGTGAATGTCTCATGACTGTTTCAGAGTCAAAATGTGCGCTGGTGCGGAGAGCAGGATGGACAAGTGGCCTCGAAGACGGGGCAGCAAACGGGGAACGACTGGCGAACAGGACATCTGTTATATACGCGGATGCTAGCTCCTAGCGCACAGGATGCAGAAAAGGTAAGACCTGCGAGGAAGTACTGACAGCCCGGCATCGACGTCGGCTTGTCTGGAGCTCGCAGCATCAGCGCCAGAGGATGATCAAGATGACCTCGCAGGTGAAACTGATACATCCGACGTTGAGAGAGCGACCGGTTGTAGGATAGGTAGACATCGTCCCAAAGAGAGGGTGATAGCAACGAGAAAGATTCTGTATATATTGTGCAAACAATGACAGCGTCAAAGTGAAGACGAGTGCCACATGAGCGAAGGTACACATACTGATCATCACGAGCGGGTCAAGTGCCACTCAACATCGGCGCCAACTTGACGGGCTAGCGCCGATGATCCCGCTCCCTACGGTCGTCTGTCCTCCGTCTCCCATCGCGCTCTCGCTCTCGACTCCTACTTCTCCTATGTTCACGGTCGCGTCCATCCTTGGCTCTGTCTTTATCCCTGTCTCGCCTCGGTGACCTCGACCTATCTCTCCGCCGTCTGTCTCTGTCCGGACTCCGACTCCTACTTCGTCTCCTCTTCGAGCCCCGCTCGCTCGGAGCATCAAATACCATACTATAATCATCACCTCGGCCGCCGCCAGACTCTCTGTATCGACTTGTTTGTTCGAGGTCGTCACGGCCTGCAAAACCTCCGCGTCCGCCACCTCCTCGACCACCTCCGCCACGGCCGCCTCTTCCGCCACCGCGCGAGCCCATTGAGGGGTTATTGGACCACGAAGTGTTCATTCGAGCCACTGATTGTGAGCTGCAGGGGAAAATTGTGTTGTTAGTGCTGAACCAATGTTTGAAGAGGAAATAAAAGCGTACAAGTCAACCCATATCCGTCGATCGTCCACAAGGACGTTTTGCATCTTGAAATAGGCCTATAACGAATAACAAACGTTAGTTATACTGCAGTAGAAATTGGAGGGAGAAGTCCAACGAAATTCACCTGCTCCGCATCCTCCCTCTTATCAAACTCAATGAACGCATACTGCAATGAATCTCCTGTCTTCTTGTCCCTGATGACCTGACAACTCATGATTACCCCGAACCTCGAGAAAATTAACTCTAAATCTTCGTCCCGTGTGACTGGATTCAGTTTACACACGAACAGGACGTTTTCTGGGGGTCGAACGTTCGCGAATGGCAGGTCACCGACCATCTCGAGAGTGAGAGCAGAGGCTTGCGCGGCTTTGAGGCGGCGTTGTTCTTCGGCTTCTTCTTCGGGAAGCTCGAAAAGAGGGTCTTCATCTTCAGCGATACGGGTGGAGTTGTCGACGGGTTTGGTGGGTGGCGAGTCGGGCACACCGAGCCCTGGAGGATCGGGAAATGGATCATCTGTGGCAAGACGTATGGTTCAGTCAAACTGTAGTCCAAAAATACTCGAACAACATACCAAGAACAACGACATGCCTGATCCTGACGTCTTTGAATGGTCTCCCCTCCTGATCCACAAACACATCGTTCAACTTATCCAGCGTGTCCAGACCTTCCACCACGTGTCCAAAAACAGCATGTTTCCCATCCAGGTACTCTATGTTATCCGCCAGCGTTATGAAGAACTGACTTCCGCATCCTCCACGGGGTTGTCCTTCAAGGGAAGGAGCTATGGCCATAGAAACTGTCCCCTTCTCCGTATGTTTGAGGCGCGGAACAAGTTCGGGCTCAAAGTAACGCGGAGCAGAGTGAGATGACGAGGATTTGTTCTGCTCCGAGATGAGTGACCAGATAGATTCGCCTCCTGTACCGGTTGCGGTAGGGTCGCCTGCTTGGGCCAGAAAGTCTTTGGAAACTGTGGCGAGGTATAGTAAGATTCGTGGTTTAGGTTCAGAGAAGGCTGACGCACCATTGAAGAAGGCATTCAAGTTGTAATAATATACTTTACAAAGCTTGAGAAAATTCTCGCAAGTCTTTGGACATGCCTCGACTTCGAGGTCGATGACTATATCCCCAACTGAGGTCTCAAGCAGAAGCGACATGGTCCCTGCCTGCAGACGCGTCAAAGCGTCAGATATAAGACTGCAGTCGTCACCAGAAGAATCTTGAGAGACACGACGAGAGTAAATGACCAGCGCGAGGAGCACTAGCTCAAGAGAACAGAGAACGAACAGACGAACGAGCAAGACGAGCGCGACGGCATCGACGCCTCCAAATGTGGTCACGTGGACCCTTTGACGCGCTTGCGGCTCGCGCGTTCTTCTTGCCTTCGTACTTTCCAGTTCATCCTCAGCTTTTCTCCTTTCTTTCCTATCACCATGTCAAAACGACCAGGATCACCGCCAGGAGGGGCCCTAATTAAGAGGGCTCGCTCTTCTGCAGAGCCAGAGGAGCAGCAGATGATCATTTCACAATCGAATGACGAGCGAAACCAGGCTCTCATTCGTACGGTCAAACGGACGAGTAGCCTTGAGGCTCCAATTATTTCTCTCTCGGGCTCACATTCAGTACGCTTCTTTAATATAACTAAGTGATAAGTTTACTGACAGCTTCATGTAGGCCGAAATATTGAGCTGTAGATTCGATCCTTCCGGTCAAAATATCGCAGCTTGTTCTGCCGACCGGGGCATTTGTACGTCCTATTTTCTCTTATCACCTTCCCCAATTCGTCTCAAGTATCATGTATTATATACAGCTCTTTGGCGCACATACCCACCAAACACAAACTACGGTCTTCTCAACACAATCCACAAAGCTCCCACCCTCGACCTACAATGGTCCCTCTTCTCGCCCCTCCTCTATTCCGTCTCCGCAGACCACACTCTCGCATACACAGACCTCGCCACGGGCACTCGCGTCCGTCGTCTTCGTGCCCATCGTGAAGTCATCAACTCGCTTGACCGAACACTTGCTGGTGGCGCTGGCGTTGAACTCGTCGCCACCGGGAGTGACGACGGAACGGTGAGGGTCTGGGAGGGAGGCGACGAGGGTGGAAAAGAGCCAGTCGCCATCTTCGAAGTCGGATGTCCAGTGACGGGGGTGTGCTGGAGTGCGGACGGCGCGAACATCTACGCTTCTGCGCTGGATAACGACATCCACGTCCTCGACCTGCGCAAGCAAGAGCAAGTCTCGGTTCTGACGGGCCACACCGACACGCCTACCTCCGTGTCGCTTTCACCATCCGGAACACATCTGCTTTCGCCGTCTTTCTCGAGTCAAACGATTATCCATGACGTGAGGCCGTTCTCGACAGCCCCAAATAGGATACATAGGGTTTTGAGTGGCGCACCGGCAGGCTTTGAGAACACGTTGTTGAAGGGGGCTTGGAGTAAGGAGGACGGAGGAAGGAGAGTCGCGGTGGGTGGTGCGGATAGGACGGTGACGATTTGGGATGTGGAGAGTAGCAAAGTGCAGTACAAGGTATGTCCGGCTCATATTCATTTTATACTCATGATTCTCTGAGCTGAGGTTGCTGGCTTGTTAAGCTTCCCGGACACAAGGGAACAGTCACCGCGGTTGACTTCCATCCAAAAGAGCCCATCAGTTCGTTACCATCTCGTTTCATCCATCTCAGCCTTGTGGCGCGTGTGGCGTATCAGGTTATTGACTTTATTTCTTTTCTAGTTCTCACTGCGAGTAAAGACGGGACGATGCTGCTCGGCGAAATCGAACCCAGTGTTATCTGATCACTTGTACCATTCTTCTTCACCTGTGACTTCGACTATGCTTATTCTGGACTGGCTCAAAGTTCTTGTCTACTTGTTCTCAATTTGTCGTATGCCCTGCTACTGGAACCATTAGCTCGGATTCAGAAATGTGATTGGCATACAGAGCGTCAAGATCATATCATCCTTCAATTCAACCCTCCCAGAGCTTGAAATGCCCTCAGCATCTCTGGAGTGATCCCGTCTATGGGAACTCCAGTCGCTCTTGCCCCGTCACGACCACCGCCTAGCAAGCTCGCGGTCCTTCGCCCAAGTCCTCCACTCCCAATATTAGTTGCAGAAACGCTCGCTCGAACCCCAAGAGCACGAGCTACAGCATCCAGTGCCACGACTTTCTTCGCGAGCGCGAAGAACGTGTCGTCCCAAGTATCGTTTGTCGTTTGGTCAGATTGGAACTCGGGTTCGGGAGGGAGCTGCATGTCTCGAGAGTGGAAGCGAACTTTGCTGTCGATTGGAATATAAAAGGTTAGCTGGGGGCCCTAACTATGGAAAGTGTTAAGACGGTGAGGTGCCGATGAGAGCTGGAAGTCGACGATGCCTTGGACTGGTGAAGTGGTTCGAAAAGGGGACTGACACGCAAGTGATCTTTCCCTTGTCGTTTTTGATGATTTGGACGGGGTAGATGCCATCGCCATTGCATGTCAAGATTTCAAAGCTGCGGCTAGGCCTGCTTCGGGAAGTCTGAGACTACGAATAAAGCAATGCGTATAAGATCAGCACCGGAGGATCAGAACATGAATCAGGTTGAGAGCAATCACGATGCGAAGAACTCACATCTTGAAACGCATCCCGAAACTCCAGCTTTCCGTTGTCTGGGATCTCATAGTCCTTGATCTTAACTGCCAACAGACACGCAGCGATGCGATAAGTAGTTTGTTCAAATATTACATGGGGAAGATAACCGTACCCAGGAGGGACGATTCGCAGCCATCTGCCCAAGCACGATTTTGGGGATGGTAGCCCTCTGGAATCGAGAACCGGTAGTCTTTCCTAGCGAGTATGAGGATCCCGGGACGGATATCGTGTGTGGGCTGTTTATCAGGCTCCGAGTCAGTTAATATTCCGAGACCATTACAGAAAAGGAGACAAGATAAATATTCCCGGGCGAAGACCAGGAAGGAATACTCGATTTACCGTCGCAGACTTGCGGATGGCGGTCAACAGATTCCACGTCTTGCCGCGGTTTGAACGTCCAAAGTCGACGACGGTTTTGTAAAAGCCTGTATGCAGGTTTGAATATTCTAATCAGTGTACTATGCAAGGTCACCATGAAAGAAGAAAGAAGGAACTGGGGGTACCATAGTTCGTTCTTGGTTTAGGTACCTGTACCGGGTCCGCATAATGCTCCCATTTTCCGTGAAAGTCGCGGCGGTGATATTGGCCTAGACGATGGTGAGCCAGTGACAGGACGGTAAGACCCAATCTACCAAAGCATCTGAAGAATGAAATCGAAGATTGACACATACCTGGAGCTGCTTGTGTGGGAGTCATAAGCATCGTGTGGAAATCGATACTGACATACCCACCCTCACAGGGTCCTGATAAGAATTGCGTGAATAGTAGAACATTTTAGTCAAAATCGAACATATTAGCTTTACCATCAATGAGGACGCCGTGCTGTAGTGACATTTCAATGATAAATTCACTCAAGACGAAAAGTAACCCACCGCATCAGCCATACCAGGCCTCCTATCGATTACACCATCCTCAGGAGTAGACAGCTCGTGATGAGCGTCGTACGTCTGAGGCGGCCAGTCCGCGAGTCCAACGAACGGCCTATAGTTTTTTCGAGTGAGGAGTTCGTCAAATGACAATGAAGAAGGGTGAATCTGTGCTTCAGGACCCGGAACAGGAAGAAGAAGCGACATGTCTCTGTGAATGGATGAGGTCTATTGATTGGGATGAAGAGGAGCGGGAAAGTATGGGGGGTCGAATCACCTCAGCCATGGCATGACTTTAAGGGCAAGCCGGCTCAGAGACTTTGACGGATTGTACTTCTCGAGAGTCTGCCCAGATGTCATGGAGAGTAATGTAAGCCGAATTAGGAACTCTAGTTGCTATTTCAAGAGTTCGAAAGCACTTCGAGTCTTCGACGACAGAACGGATCACGACCAAGCTCAATGTGGACATTACTTTTGTTCAGTGACCACGGCAAGGAGCAAAATCCTTATCCACAGTACTAGTCTCATAGATGTTGGAGAGTAGTTTCAAATCATAGTCTAGGCCATTGTGAACCAGAGCCGCCAGCTAAGCCAAAAGATATTCTGACAGGTACTGACCCGTGGCGGAAGTTGAACGACGTTGTCGGAGGCTGAATCGGAGACAGGCCTAGATTTACGCCACATACCCTCGCCACCCTGTCGGCTTGCCCCTATGTGATGACTGTGGTTCAGAACTTCAGAGGGTTGTTCAATTGTACATATCACCGCTACATTCGTTGGCCCTACGAGATATCGTCGCCGGGTCTTACTGTGTCTAAAGTGTGCTTCCTAATCGAAGTTTCAAAAATCCTAGAGGAATTCTGTTTAGCTTAATTCACCAGGCATTGGGCAGCAGTGAATACCTCGTAACCTCACCACTATTAGCGTCTAAAATACCCAGGGGTACCATGCTACGAAGACCAGCATGATAAGTCAGAGTCTTCACATTAAATCGGGACAGGAGCAAGTACGACGTACCTAGTCACTTCAATAGGTATCCACTGTATACCATGCACGATCATACCATTCGGAGTCTGATAGGAGGCTGGCACGGCTTTGAATCGATGATAGACGGTTTTACCATCGTGAGAGGTCGACGTCGTATAAGCGAATTGTCCTGGCTGTATTTCGTTTTCGTGCGATAAATCTATCAGCAGAGTCTGTTGAGGTATAGGTCAGAGGTCGGACGATGATTGATGCATCTGCAAGTTGATCCTTACACCGCCTGCAACGTCGACTGTCACTTCTTTCGTCGAATTCTTCGAAGCATTGTCGTCGTCGCTTTCCTCGCCTGTGGTACGAGCAGACCACAACACGTCCATTCGGGTTCCGGTTGCGCAAACCCAACAACGCCAACTGGCAGTATTGAGGGTCGTTTGGACGTTGATCTGTACATCGATACAAGCGGCGTGATACCATCGTGGGCAGGTCGCGCATTCTATCGTAAGCCCAACTCGATTGGTATCACCGCAAAGGCAAGCGATAGCCCCTTCAGACTGCGTGGCATCAATAGTACCATGGTTGGAAGCGGGCCGAGTGGGAGGCGGCTCTAGGATTCGAACTCGTCGGAGGAAAGATAGGTCTCTATCACACTCTCTTGCGGTGTTCGGGGAGCCCAATGATCGTGTGGGTGAATGATGAGGGATTTCCCCAAAAGATCCCGGAAATTCTGTTCTCGTATGATGTGGAGCCTCTTTAGATTGGCTTTCAGTGACTGTAAACCAGGTGTGACATCGAGTACTATATATGAAGGCTATCATGTTAAGCAGGCTCGAGAAATAGGGGATCGTTGATAGTACTCACCACTGGACACTGATGTCTGGTTCGACTATGGCCGCGCTGTGTACACTCTGTTGACAGCTAGGACATTTTCGAGGGCCATTATTCTTCAGTGAACGGCGGAGGATAGCGTTCATATACAACGAACGCCCCGGCTTCACACTTACGTTCCATTGTTTCGAGTCGATCGGGGTTACGAAGGATTCGGTGCCAGTACTTGTAAGGTCGTAGTCTCCTCGGTCGACGAATGCCCTTCCAACCTGATGTCTGAAGTAAAGTTTCAGAAGGCCATCGAAATCCTGTAACATATCATGTTTGTCAGTAAAGTTCGATGCAATTATTCAAGGGAAAATAATGTCTCACCTCCTGCGTTATACAGAATTGGTATGGGATGGTAACATTCTGGCCGAGCATGTCAAATAATATGATGGCTCGGTTGTCACCATTAGTCCCGCCTTCCCATGGATATCCAAGGACTTTGGGCAGCGACTCCATACGAAGAAGAAGTTTCGCCAACGTGACTCCATTTTCACGGGAAATCTGCTCGAGTCCAGCGAGAGTGTATCTAGATGGCCCACAATCCGCAACAAGCTATTATAATTTTGCATGGAAGGCGGTATAGAACAAAGAAGCTGGGGGACGTACGACTGCGATACCGACAGATGCGCCGTTATGCTCTGTGTGCAACCACCCAGTTGCCTCCTCATCTCCTGAATCTCATCCTTCTTAAATATAGCCCATCCAATCTTTCGCCATGAATCCTTCATCATATTTCCTGACCCGCCTCGCCTCAGACTCTTCTGATATCCCGCGATCTTTGCACAAATCGTGTCCAGTAGTACCTTTGAGCGTTCTAAAGCGAATCGGATGGCATTCTGCAAGGAGACAGTTGGTGGGTCTCTATTAAGGCCGTGGAGTGTCAGTGTATGAATAGTCTGCACATTCTGCAGGAGCTGGGAGAACGAGTGAAGCTCGGAGACGAGCGCTTGATAGTCCTCCGAGGCACCGGCGCTAGAACTGAGAGCGGCGTGAACTTGAATTGCGAGGTCGACGAGCGCAAGGATATCACCAAAAGAGCCGAACGTGAAGGCAGCTATAGGCATTCCAATGAAGCAGGGAAGGCGGTTGGTCAGAAATCAAGGGATAGTCGCGGTACTGGTACAAGTTGGGGGTGAAACCCGAAACATCAGCGTGCCTAATTTCAGCGATCCCGTGTGAAGCTCGGGCAGTGCGTAGGAGCTGTGCAGTACAGATGACCAGACTATGTTGCGGATTATCGAGAAAGCCACTGATGAGCACGACCAGGTAACCGAGAGGCATCTACGCCGCGTTTAGGAGCAGTATGTACTACAGGCCCGTCTTGACGTTTTGCTCAGTTCAAATTTCCGAATTGAATGGCAAGCACTGAATGGTAGTCTCTGAAAGGTCTGTTTGAACAAAAGTGCCATATTGTTGAAAGAATTGGCTAGACATAGAGAGGAGAAAAGATGTATAACCAGACTGGAAACGACAGAAAATCGCTCGAAAACCGTATTATTGTGCCTTGGGTTCGGCAGGTTCCGGAATAATTCAGGGGCCGCGATAGATCGCACGCCACAAAAGCGCAGCGATTGTGGCCCCTTGCGCAACGCCTTCAGCCGCCTGTCTTCCTCTGGAAGTTCTTCTTACTACAATTCTAGCAAGAACATGGAATGGTTACTGTTACAGTATCTTCTGTCAACATAAACATCAATGCCTTCACCCCATCGCACAAACCGATTTTTCTCCTGATTCACGTCAGAGCGCTTGTCGCATCCCACCATGTCGATCTGCAGCGAACAAGCAATGTCGCATCGACACTCTCACCCCTTCTTCGCCTCCGCCTCCATACTTGTCTTTCGCGGTCCTACTTCAAGCC
Source organism: Stereum hirsutum FP-91666 SS1 (assembly GCF_000264905.1). Classification (NCBI taxonomy): domain Eukaryota; kingdom Fungi; phylum Basidiomycota; class Agaricomycetes; order Russulales; family Stereaceae; genus Stereum; species Stereum hirsutum. The sequence continues at coordinate 969,832 of NW_006763135.1, forward strand.
TTGGAGCTCTCTCTCGTTGACCTCTCCACGCTCTCTCTAAGCTTCTGCTCGTTCACAGTCTTTGCAATTATCATCATCAGACCAGCCTGAATGACAATGGTAGATATGCTTTCGCGGCTCACCGACCGGCTGTATAATGCCCTCCTCCCAACGACAGACCCGTATGCGCCTCACACCGATGTGACCATGGAAGGTGCGTCGGTCTCATCTTCAGCCTCATATCATAAACTTCTAACTATCCCGATTTTATTGACTGTCGCTAGGCTACTACACCCACCTCCATGTTCCTTCGAACAACCCTATAAACGCGTCTCCTCTCACACTCGTCCTCATCATCTGCGAGGTCAAGGCTGCCACAGACACCGACAAACGGATCATGGTCTACGTACTGTACGCGCCGCATCATAATCTCTTGCACGACTCCTCAACATCCGGGCACAAGGGCGACCGGGACGTCGAGGAAGGCTTCGTCCGCGAGATGTGCGCACCGAGGTGGAAACTCACCCATTCGCGCACGGACGGGTCGAATTCTTTGCCTCCGAGTGGGACAGTCGAGCCCTGGAGCCTCGAGGTTCCCGGTATAGGGTATATGAAGACCGACTCCACCGGGAATCAACATTTCCTTGTTCGCATGCCCGTCAATTCCTCTCCATCCACTCACGCGGACGCATCCGAGGAGGAGGACGAGCTGATCCTGGAAATACATACCACCGAACGCACACCTTGGTCCTCGACCTCCGTCATCTCGGGTCCCGAAGGCCCGTTCGAAAGACTAGGAACGCTTCTTCCGCTCCATTGGCACGTTTTCTCTGGATGCTCGAAGGCGGAGTGGCAGCTCGGGAGACGCAGGAAGGTGGATTTGGATTTGGATCCGTTGATGGATGTCAAAGCGGGGTTGAGCTCCGGAGAAATATTGGCGAGTGGAACGGCGATGGCGCATATCGAGAAGAATCATGGTGTAGGGTTTCCGAAAGGATGGTTATGGGCTCATTGTTTAGGCCCATCCACCCCCTCGTCGTCCAGTCCTTCTGCATCCTCAAGCCCTCAAGCGTATCAACGTCCACCCGTTCGATTCGCCCTCGCTGGTGGGTCTATCCTCGGTCTTGAAGCCTACCTAGTCGGTTTCAGAGACGACACCGTCGGTATTGAATGGGACTTTGCGCCGCCTTTAACGGTGGGTTTAAATGGATGGGGCGCAGGTGTCGGGATGAAGGTCGAGAGGCAGTGGAAGGTCGAGGGTGCGGAAGGGATGAGGAGGGTCAGGGTGCAATGTTGGACGGTGTCGAGGTGGCTGGACGTCGAAATTCTGGCGAGCAAGGTATACTTTCTCACTTTCTCGGAAATCTGGACATGTACTGACCTTCTCTGTTTCTTTTCGATAGGACTCGTTCATATCTCTCCCCGGCCCCGTACCCTCCGGTTTCAAACCTGCCATGTGCCACGAATCGTTCACCGCAAAGTTCAATATCACTCTCTACGAGCGTCCTCCTTCGATTTCTGCAATGCTCAGGACGGGACCGGAAGATGACTGGAAGAAGGTTGGGAGCTATGTGATCGAGGAAGGCGCCCTGGAGTTTGGCGGAGAATATGCAGGAGGTTCCGACCACGGCGAGTCGGAGCAGCGATCTAGGGATGGCGAACAGGAGAGTCTGGCTACTGGATCCGCGGGGGAGCACGTAGATTGATGGCAGGTCTCGGACAGACAATGGACTGGTATCGAAATTCTTGGATTTCTTGGAACCGTTGTGGTCAATATTGCTTATCCAGGCGAGATACATGATTTGGGAGCTTTCTTAACCCAATTTACCCTATATCAAGGCCTTTTTATCCGCCTTTGGCATCCACGTATGAAGGACATCGTCAAATCTCTCGAAAGGTGCTCATCAGCCCAGCATCCGTGGCGTCCTTGCGGATCCGGTTTTGAAAGTAGACATCCCGAGTTCGTCCGGTGTCGACTCCTTTCTTCTTCATCCAGAAATGGCATCTACCTTCACAAACTGGGCACCGCGAGCAGCATCAATGTCCAGAAATGGATATACCACTTGTCGAACTCCGCGAGAAGCCCTGCTCCGTACCAATCTGGAGTGGTATAAAACTCCGTGGTCCATCGACATCTTCTCCCAGGACCTCTTGTCTCTTACCACCACCCACTACAGCTCCGCCATCACTGACGGCGACACCACCTTTTCACCATGTACACAGCGCTCCCAAAACCGGGACCCGAAGCACAAAACCACCCGCCCTCGCTGACTTTGGCAGAGCTCTACACGCCACGATACTATCGCCCTTTCATCGGTCTCATTGCTTGGCCTCCCTTACCGTATGAGGAATATGCAAAAGCTCTTACGGCTCCAAATATTGGGGTTTGTGATAGGAGGCCCGGCAAGGCTGAACGGGTCGGTCTTTCAATCCGATGAAGTGCATCGAGCGTTGGGAGCCGGTTACTGACAGGGGTCTTACCTTACTATATGCTATCACAGCCAGGTGTATTAATCGACGGTATATTTTCGTTGGCTTTAGTTCCTCGAAGTCCATAGTTCTCAACTTTTTTGAATTGTTCAGGACCCTACGAGGGTGGTTATGTGAGTATCGATGTCAACATGATGACCATGATGCCCACCGAAGCAGCTCCAGGTCAGTCACGGTCGGAAATAACACTTTCGATTTATATGCAGTGTTTCCTGATTTCTTTCTCACTATGATACAGGTCAATATCACCGTCCTAGCTTCCTCAGCAAGGAATGGATATATTACGCTGATCCGAGCGAAGCGCCGAAACCGAGGACGAACTATGGTACGCTATCCTATTTTTTGTGATCTTCCGTAGGCAAGCGCTCCGAAATAATTTGTGCCAGCCAGAGAAGTTGACATCTTTGAAGACTAACTAGCCATCTGATCGTAATGTAGGTCACTATAAATCCGTAGTCGACTTAGGATCTTCGAACTGTGGTCAGGTATGGAACCTGATGACGGCCATCCGCGGTTCCTGCACGGTGAGGTTTCTGCCCTAGCCCATCTCCTTTTACCAATGATCGTGTACCTCGTCTCTTCACCCTCACTCGCTGTGCCTCTACCCTTTGTTCTTCGTCCCGGCCTATCTCTCCTCCTTCGACTTTTGGCAGCGTGCTGAAGACATCGAAATAGCCCGAACATGACAACCGTCCAGGAATTCTCATCCTAGCGAAGAAAGACTATCGCTTCTCGATACCTCCAGGGTGGCATCCGCATGACCTGAAGTGGACGGATGCGTGCGAGTCGTCACTTATAGGTACGTCTTGCCCTTGGTCTTCTTCTTCCTCTTCTTGTGTGATTCACGACACCGTCGTCGAGAAATTGAGTTGATGAGTGAGGGTTGTAGTGAAAATCAAGGACTACAAGATTCCGAGGAATGGTAGGCTTGAGTTTAGGGACATGGTGATGGACGTGAGTTTGTTTTGTGGTTTTACCCCCTGATGCACCTCGCGCAAATTTTCCTTCCTTTATTATAACATGAACGGTCTTCAACTTAATGACCGTCAATATGCTCGCATTTTACTCTATATAACTTTCGGCAACCCTCTGACATACTCCGATAGCTTCCAGGAGACACACCGCCGAAGAGATCCCGCAGCTTCGATGTTTTCACTTGTAACGGTGACGGGATATACCCGGTGGAGATCATTAAAGATGATCAAGGGGTAGTCAGCTGCGTGTTAGTACCCTATCCTACCCTTCTCCTCCATCTTTTATCTGCTAATTATCCATTGCCTCAACGTGCTACAAATATAGCAAAGTCCACTTCCAGTCCAGCGACATGGAATTACCTCCTGATGAGGACGTCGATATATTCAGTAGTTTCCGCGGACCAGACGCAGCAGCGGCTGCGTCGGATTTATTGTTCTTGGCGTTGTTGAACAGCGTGATGACGAGGACGGAGGGGATAGATATCTCTGGTGGCTCGCGTGGCGGGGGCGGCACAGGTAGTGGTTCAGCTGCACGCGAAAGTGAGGACTCGAGCGGTGGAAATAGAGAAGGAGATAGTGGGAGCGGAGTTGGTAGTTCTGGTGTCGTCGGTGGGAGTCCCTGTCCTAACGGAGCAGCAACCTCTAGCACCGGCTCGCCTGGCGCTGGTGCCACTTCCACTTCTAGTACGCCTTTGAACAGGCCTGCTAGACTTCGGAGCTCGAGGAGGTTTTGATTCTGCGTTCGGTGAGTTTACGTTCGCCTGTGTGTACTTGTGGTTGGCCGTTTCTCCCGTATTTATCGTTCCTTCTCAAACCCAAAATGCTGGTGATGTTTCCTGCAAGACTGGTGGTACGTCGTGCGGTGAAGGGGATGTTTGGTCGAGATGGATGAACTAGAGGTGTGGCGCGCCGCAGTCCAGCTGGAGGACCGACGGTTTGGTCCTCAGTTCCAATGCCGGGTGTTTGGCCAAAGTCTCTGTTCTTCCTTGTTCTCGGTCACGATTTGCGATTTCTTGAGCTTACGTTGATTTTTATGCCACCGCGTTTGCTCCTTGAGCACGGTAGGTGAGATTGGAACCTCTCGATGAAGAAGCTTCAGGATCAATGAGCATAGAGGAGAGAAAGATGCAATTGACAACGGACGTTTATGATTGAAGACAACGACACCTGAGTGACACCGACTGTAGTATGTGTATGGCGACGAATTGTAAGTATAGCAAACTGAAATCCCGTAAACCTTGACGCAAGATATGCAAAACCACTCATCAATCCTCCAGTGCTACATAGTACGTTGGTAGAACTTCCTTGCACTCCACCATGAACCACAATGCCTTTGATGAAGTACCTCCTGCCACCTCCTTCTCGTCCCCCTCAGCGAAAGACCGCCTCACCAACTGCACAAACGTGCCCTTCAATCCCCATCCTGACATCAACGCCTTGACCTCTGTATCCTTCAGCACTACCTCAATGTCGTCTCGCAAGGGGTTGTGAGTCCCCAACTTGATGGCCGGTGAATCGACAAGATTGTCTACGACCGGGCGAGGGACATCAGGTCCGTACGTCCTTCCGTCGATATATGCTCCCCAAGGACGCATGATCGCCCTCCCGAACTTCGTCCTCAACTCTTCCTCGACCCTCTCCTCGTCACTTAAACCCACAGACGAGCCTACATCAGCACCTGCCTCACCCGCACCCTCGTTCATCGTCTCCGCCTCAGAATACTTTGTACTGTGCACAACCCTCGTCGCCACCTCCACACGACCTGGGACATGCGTATCCTTGATCCCGTCCGGCAGCATCTTCCAATAGTCATCCAGAGTATCCCAGCCGCTAACCGCGTCAGCTTGGGCTGGGATGACGGCGTCGGGGTCTAGCTCGTCGAGTTCGTGGGCGAGGCTGTTGAGGTCTACCAGGACTTCGGGATCCGCAGGGTCAACGACGAGTCCGGGTTCGGTGGGGCTAGGGATATCGGTAGTAGTATTGGGATCTGAGATGGGCGTGGTATGGCTGATATCGGTGGAAACGACAGGCGCGGTCCCTAGAGTTGAAGGCTCGATAGCAGAATCACCGGCGACAGCGCTATCATGCTCCTCCACTTCTTTTATGCCGCTCTCCAAATCTTCAGCTGGCACCTCATTGTCGTCATCCGACGCAGTTGCGTGATCGTACCAAGCGCGATGGCCGGGCGAGAGGGAGAAGTTCTGAATCTTAGGCAGCTCGACCATGGCCTGCTCCGTGGCCTTCAACGCGTCGAGAAGACCAGTGCGCATATGTGCGTCGGGGAAGACGTCGCATTGGATGAGGTAGCGGAGATAGAACCGGACGATGAGAGGGAGGAGTTCTAAAATACGTCGAGACCTGTAGAGTCGGTTTACGAAAGCGTCATTTGAGATCAATGTCAGCATCAAGAGAAACCCGATTCAGAATAGATCTAGAGGTAATAAGATGTTAGGGAAGAAAAATGAAGAAAACACGTACAGTAGCATACCGCGATCTATAGCCCAACTCGAGAAAAACATCCTCACAGTCCCCTCCGGGTCACTGAAAAATCTGTCCCTTCTTTTCTCCTGTTCCGCCTTCCTGATATTCACCTTTTCTTCCAAGCTCATACCGAACGTCGCCTCGATGAACGTGTCCCTGTCCTTCGGGCCAAGAGGGTGGAAGAGAAACGGCCTTCCTCTCCTAGGTCCCCCGGTCCCCCTTCCTCCTCTCCCTCGAGCGTAACCACGACCGCGGCCGCGATCGTTAGAAGCCCCGCGACTCATAGACGCGTCGAAGTAGACCGGAGGGCGGTTGGGATCATTATGATCGGGTTCATCGTCAGAGATATCACCGCTACCTCCCCCACCGGTGGCGTCTTCGTCGTTCCCATCGGGGAGAGGGTCTCGCCAGGCAGCCTCGAAAATGACGCCTATGAAATATGCGAACTGGGAAAAGGCATTGTTAGAAAGAGATATATGCGAATACATTGAAGCGATAGAGTAAGTACGTGCAGCGCGAATAAAGGAGAATCAGGAGAAAGGAGTACACACCTGATTCCACATTGTCTCCAGACGCATCTGCCCTTTCGGGTGATAATCCCACCACGCGTTCTTCCTGTCTGAACGGAAATCATCCGTGGCCTGTTTCAAGAGTTCCTCCTGAGACAAATCCCTGAAGATATACAGTGTGAGCAACGACACCACCAAAACCAAACAATCTGAACGAAAGAAAGGGTGAATCGATATTTAACTCACTGATCATATTCACGTGGTGAACAACGGTCCAGTTCCAACCAATCTTGGAACCAAGTGGCGCGTGCCAGCGCAGGTGGTGCGTACACCAGAGGAAGGGAGGGTCGTGGTACATCTTCAGGCTCAGGCAGGTTAGGAGGACGTTCTGGACCAAAGTATAACTTTGCCATGACAGGTACTCAGATAGATGATTTGGTGGTGAAAGATCTGAGGAGGGTTGGGGAGGTTGGTCGTTGTGAAAGCCAGGTTTATATATTGAGAGAAAGAAGCAGCTCGAGAGAAAGAAGCAGCTAGCTTGTTAAAGAACAAAGGATCGCCGGCGACGAGAACGCTTGGGCCACTGGATGACGGCACCCACAAAACGCCCTTTGTGTGGCCCATCAAATCTTAGATGAGATCTAAGTTCATTGTTAGTTCCCAGAGAAGAGCATCGATGCAAACGGGAAGTCAGTGCCCGGGAAGGAGGAGCATCAACGCAAGCTTGAAGCCATACAAAGCCACATCGCGGCAGTGAAATACCCCTATTGCACAGACCACATTCATTCCCTGGTAGGATGAATGGGGCATGAGCAATAGGGGCCTTTGGCTTCGAAATGTGGTCTTGCACGCCTCTTAAGCTGGTCTCATGGGAGTTTTCAAGAGTGACGATGGTGAGAAGAGGGAGAACGTCGCGATAACGCTACATGTTCCTTCTTTTGGATATGTGGCACTTCTGTGGCCCGTCTCCCTGCTGAAAGGAACACAACTGAAGCGTTTGCACACATCATAGCCTGCATGGTGAAAGTGATGGCTACAAACAATACATTCTACATTCATTTGTTGCTTCTCTCCTCGCTACATAACATAAACAGAGCAAAAACAGTGTGTCCAAGACCGAGGGTCCAATCCCTCAAGCCGACCCATTTCAAAATATAAACTTAGACCAAGTTCGAAGGATACCCAAAGTCCTCCAACGGCAAGAAGTTCTCCTTGATACTCCTCGCGCTGACGAACCTGTAGAAAATAGAGATACTCCCCGCCTTATCGTTCGTCCCGCTCGCACGCGCACCACCGAACGGCTGCTGGCCGACGACGGCACCCGTACACTTTTCGTTGTAGTAGACGTTGCCAGCTGCGTTGCGGAGCTTGTTGGTGGCGAAGAGGAGGGCTTTGCGCTCGGTTGAGAAGCTATTACAAAAAAGAAAAGTTGAGTAAAAGTGGTCAATTTGTGTGAAGGTGAATTCTGAAGTAGGACGTACATTGAACCAGTGAGAGCGTATTCGGAGGTGGTGTTGATCAGCTCGATGGTCTTCTCATAGTCCGCATCCTCGTAGACGTAGATCTACACATTTGTAACCACATCGTCAGTGACAACTCATCGGTAGATAACGATTGAGAAGGCGGAAACTCACGGTCAACACAGGGCCGAAGATCTCCTCCTGCATGGTCACCGACTTAGGATCCTTGGTCAGAATGACAGTAGGCTGGACGAAGTATCCCGTCGAGTCGTCGGCTATGAGATGGACAGCGCATGAGTAAGGTGGCTCGAGGGGATAGAGAAAATAACGTACTCGAGCCACCGATGAGGATCTCTCCACCAGCATCCTTCGCCTTCTTGATGTACGAGGTGATCTTGTCGAATGCAGGTCTGCCACTATTGTAACGACAACGACAAATCATGATCAATTGCGACCCTGTCGGAGACGGTTACGATGATACGTACATGACGGGCCCCATGAAGTTAGAGAAGTCAGTCGGTGCACCGACCTTGATCTTCGCAACCTGTTCGAGGAGCTGATCCTTGAAGCCACTGGTCCAGACCGACGACGCGACGTAGACTCGCGAAAGAGCGGAGCATTTCTGGCCTATTGATAGAAAGTGATCAGAGATAGAACGAGGGAGCGAGCGGGTGTTTTGTGAACGACAAACCTTGATACTCGAAAGCACCACGGACGGTCTGAAGGACAGCGTTCTTGACCTCCGCCGATGAGTGAATAAGATGGAAGTTCTTTCCCCCTGACCGCAACCAAACATCTCAGCTTCACATTATCGCATATTCTGATTCGAGCAGGGGACTCACCAGTCTCGCCGACGATCCTCGGGTATCCCTTGTACTTGTCCAGGTTGCTCGCAATGTCCTTCCACAGCTTCCTGAACACGAATGTGCTCCCGGTGAAGTGCAATGCCGCGAAGTTCGGGTTGTTAATGCATTGAGCGACGACCTCAGGGGGAGGGCCGGGAGTGAACTGGATGACACCGGGTGGGATGCCTGCTTCCAGGAGGATTTGATGGGTGATGTAGTTCGCGTAGGTCGCGGCGGGCGAAGGCTTCCATACGACGACGTTTCCGACGAGAGCCGGGGCTGTTTTTTAGGAGGAAAAAATGTGGGAGCAGGAGTTTTGATCAGCAAAGTCGACGTGAAAGAGAAAAGTGTGGCCCAAGTACCTCCGCAAAGGTTACCGCCAATGGCAGTAAAGTTGAAAGGCGTGACTGCAAGGACGAAACCTTCGAGTGGTCGGTACTCAACGCGGCTAATGGTAAGAGACAGTCAGTAATGCCGACGCACAGCCCAAGTAAAAATAATTCACTTCCAGCATCCTGCGGCGTTCTTGGATGGTTGTTGCGAGTAGAGCTCCTCCACGTACTTCACTCCAAACCTGAAGAAATCACACATCTGTAGAAAGACAGAAATCGCTTCAGCCCTTCGTCCCTCTCTTACCTTCCCTTTCACACTCCAGCTTTTTTTCAAAGCAGAGAAACGCAAAACACACCTCAGCAGCCGCATCGATCTCCGCCTGCCACGCATTCTTTCCCTGACCCAATATCGTCGCCGCCATCAGCTTATACCTATACTTCTTGCTGATCAAGTCCGCGGCCTTCAGGAAGATCGCAGCCCTGTCATTCCAGGGCATGCTCTCCCATTCCTCCTTTGCAGCAAGCGCACCTTCGATAGCGCTCGCGATGGTCGCCTCGTCAGCTTCGTGGTAAGTGCAGAGGTGTTTGGCGTGGTCGGAGGGGATAGGCTGTTTCCCGAGCTTGCCTGTTTTGACCTGGATATGATGCGCGAGAAAGGATAGAGAATTGTGAGAAAGGATGGGTGAGTGAGAAGGTGCGGAAAAGCAAAGTGTAGACGCACGGGTTTGCCGTTAATGACACAAGGAACCTCGAAGGGCAGCTGTTGCTGCATCTCCGTCAAAGCAGCCTCAAGACCCTTCCGCTCTGGTGACCCCAGCGCATACGAGTACTAGATGCAACCACCCCCCGCCACCAGACTCATTAGTACATCTAGTCCGAACTCGGCACAACATCTTGACAAGCTTACCATCGGCTCATTCTCAGTCGCAGGAACCTTGAACGCAGCAAGCTGTGCGGACATTGTGTACGAGGTTATTTTACCGTCTGAGGAACGATTTCAGTCGATGTAGGTGGGAGTGGGAGCAGCGGTGAAGGATGGTCAGCTGGTGGGTAAGACGAAAGAAGAATGGTTTCAGGTATGGTCCGGACCTGTTTGTTTTTGTGTGCTATATCTTGGCTATATCTGTGACTCGTACAGGAGCACAAGGACGGATCGATGAACGAAGGTGCCACTGCTCGCGGATGTGCATATGGCGGAAGTCCGCCATGGCGAGATCGGAAGACGCCTACCCGCCAATAAGTTGTGGATTCGGGATTTTTGGGCCACTTATCTCCATTGGATATGTTTTTTTCTTTGCCCCTGTCACAAAGCGGGGTGGCACTGCGGCGACGCGGACAGAGCGGTCATTTGTGGCACGATCAAACATGCTGAAGAGGAAACGACAGCGATGATACCAACGGCTCAAGTATTTAGGACAACATTGGGTTCTAAGAGTAGTCGACAATTCATGACCATCCCGTCCACGTTGTCTCGAACCTGCAGAAACACACGCCACAGGGATCGAAGCATTATCAGAGCGCAACATACTCTAACAAGAAAGCAACAGACGTGTCTCGCACGTCCATGTCGAGACTGAATTCCTTCCTCACTCTTCAGAATCATCATCCGAACTCGACGACGAAGACGGACTATCCTGACGAGCACCCTCCGAATTATTCGCCGTTACAGCCGCCGCCGAGCCTGCATCTACACCATCCCCCTCATCGTCTGAATCAGCCACGGCCTCGGCACTCGTGAACTGCTTGATTTGTCTCGGGCGACAACTCGACTCAGGCGGCAGGTGGGTATTCTTGACGAGTAGTATGTCCATGATTTCTATAACACCACAGGTGACGCCAAAGAGACTGATCAGCGACTAAGATTGGGAGAGACAGTTGAACGAAGGCACAACGAACCAGCATGCGTCATGTTCTCATGTCCCTTGATGCTATGTCTCATGGTGTGCCAGCGTCGTTGGAGGTTATGAGGGCTGAAGAAGTTCCAGTTCGAGTCCGGGAGGGTCTTCCAGTCGATCTCCGTATCATCCCGGACGTTCAGGGAGTTCACTCTATGGTAGGCAATTTATAAAAAAGACCAAGCAATCAAAGCTAAAGGAACGGCGTACTTATGCACCAAGATGAAGGAATCTTGTAGGCCCCACCGTGGTTTATGGCCCTGCGTCTTGAACGATCGATTCAACGAATCCAACCTACATCGACAAAAAATATAATCAGTAAATTAACCGTACATTGAAGCGAATGTTTGGTGTGGACAGTCATACCATTTAATCCGACATTGTTGTCTTCCTCTCTTGTTCCCCATCTTCTCGCTCACAACACCCCAAAACACGTCGTTTTCGGTATCCTTTCCCTGATTCACGGTCATATCCTTCACAATTTCAGTGAGCTGGGCTTCTTCCGCCTTGCTCCATGCTCCTACAAAAATAACAAGTCGTCAGCGAGGGCAATCATACATGAGGGGGAAATTACTGACCGGCATTCCGTTCGGAACGGTTCTGTATATGATTTCGATATCGATCACGACAGTCCTGAGCCATTCGGCCCACCCTTGCGCTGACCTTCTCCCATTTAGGGCCGAGCTCGAGGACCGCTCTGCATAATGGAAAACCCGATTATAAGACAACAGACAGTAGTATAATTTGAGTATCGCTTAGTGCATAATTGAGAGGCGTGGCGTGACGGTTCTGGTAGGTAAGAGGGGACTTACGACTCAAGCAGCTCGTCCTCGCTCTTCACCCACTTGCCTTGAAGTTTGAGAGGATGACGCGTCCGACGGACGTGGTGATATACACCGATGATAGGACGCATAGGGACCGCCAGCGCTATATAAATCGAGTAAATATCCCTTGAAATTATAATGTGAAGGGGATGTGAGACGTACTAATTTCAGACCAGAACGCCTGATCTTTTGACTTTTTATCGTCCGGCCAGATGATTCTCATCAAGTCTTCTTCAGACATTCCTTTCTCCTGCGAAAGTACGGATTGTTATTCACTGGTCAGCGACGCTCTACTACAGTACCTGGCGGAACTCACAGCCCTATATCTCTCTATCGCCTCTTCTAACTGCTGTTCCTCGATCGCAGAGAATTTGCCCTTTTTGTACACCAAACCTGCAATAACTATCGTGAATATTTGTGCAAGTAATCCCCCACAAGCAGCGGTCAGTCTTTTTTGGCGAGACGAATATTACATACCTTCGTTCTTGGCCATCTCTGTCAACTTTTGCGAGCTCAACCACTTGCTTGCCAAGATCTGTTGGTTTTCCGATATATCCGGAGCCGGTAACTCAAAGTTCGTGATCCTCTTGCTCTGAGCCCTTGAGCCCGAGCGTGAATCCCGAGTCGTTGGGCCGGCTTGCCCCGAACTTGATGCTTGTGATGGTACGCCCCTGATAGCATTCGAAGGCGCGGACTTTTGAGCGAGCGGTGGAATAGGCGGTGGAGCAGGTGCAGCGTGTGGATGAGGGTGAGGAGGGATGCTAGAGAAATCGAGGTTCGCGGCCGTTGCAGCATCACCGAGAGTACGGAGAACGTTCGCGATTTTACTAAAATCGGCGCTTTGAACGGCATTCATGAGATCCTCCGAGCTGGCGTTAACAAGAAATCCCGGGGGGAGATCGAGTGCCGCGAATGGATCATCTGAGACGCCGTTGAGACCTGGTGCTCCTAGTGCGGGATATGCATACGGAGGAACAGGAGCGCCAGGTGCGGGGAAAGGCATGTAACCCGGCTGATGAGGTGTATAAATGGTATCCTCAGCCTGCTGGGATTCAGAGGTATTGACCTGAGCGGTAGCGGAAGCAGCAGAGACGACGGCGTTCAAGAAAGTCTGAGGATCCATAGTGGGAAAATCGGAGGGAGCAGTTTCGACAGTGCCAGTGCCAGTACTGATATCTGCGGTACTCGAGGAAGCGTCAGTGTTTTTATGCACTTTTGACTTGCTTTTCTTCTTTTTCTTTTTCGGTAGCTCGGCCTCGTTCGAGGCCTCCGGGTGCTGGAGACCAACGTCCGTGGCAGAAGGGTCGTTCGATGTCGTAGTGGAAGCCGTGGCGGTCGACTCATCGTGGTTCTTCTTCTTCTTTTTCTTCTTCTTCCTCTCGCTCACATATTCACCCTCTCCAACGCCATCCACAGTCTCCTCGACCTCTTCCTCGACCTCTTCTCTCGCCCGCTTCTTCTTGTGTTTCTTCTTCTTCTCGCCCCCAACCTGAGGGTTCAGGAAAGCATTATTAGCTTGTCCTACCGCATGCTGCAGAGCACGTTGAACATCAGATGAGAGAGCCGAAGACTGTGGTGTCGCCTGAGACTGCAGAGTGGATGAGGACATGAAAGCAGGATAGGGGACGCGCTCTGTGGCCCGCAGACTTTAGGGTGGGCGTCGACGCGAAAAGGGAGGAAAAGAAATTTGGCACCGAGAATATGGTGGACGGCATTTGCCGCGACGGAGTTGTTCGAATCGTGGGCCACACTCGTTGCCCGACGTGCGCTTGTTCAGACTCGTTCTGGTCGACTGTCAAGATCAAGACGCACTATCAGTTCCTCGGCCCAGAATACTTGCCTTTCCTCAGCGAATTAATCTCTATGGCGGCTCCATTTCTACCCACAGAAATGCTTTTCCGTATCTTTTCTCTCTTAGACCGAGCTTCGAATGCTCGGAATGCCCGCGTCTGCAAGTCATGGACAGAGGCAGCTCTCGACCGAGTGTGGAAAGAGCTGGATGACTGGACAGTCCCTTTGACTCATAGCATCCCCACAGCTAAGCTTAGTCCCCCATGGAACGAGGTCGTGAGTCTACATCTCCACGGACTTCCTCCTGCGAATTTCGCTCAGTGCTGATACACTGAAATTTCTCAGCTATTTGAACGACCGTTCGTGGCCACGGACTGGAATGTCCTACTCGCCAACGCACATCGCGTCCGCACTATCGGTAATACCCACAATATATGCATCGACTGGTCAGAAAATGCATGGCAACAAATCCAGAGAACTTGCCCGACAGGGCAAGTATTTCCCAATCTGAAATGTCTTCGTGGGGATTTCCGCGTACGGTCATTCCCTGATTTTCTGATGCATGGATCCGTTTTCGAGCTTCATCTCTTTTGCTACCTGGAGAGTTTTCTGTACGAAAACTCAGAAGTCCGGCATATAGCCAAACGACTAGCCAACCTTACCTCTCTCACACTCGAAGCCGAGCTCGAAACGGAAGGAGACTCGATGGATATGGAAGAAGCCTGCGGATTTGTCGCCAGTTTTACAAAACTCGAGACACTTGTTATTCCCCTTTACTCATTCTATGGAAACGCTGTGAAGTGTCTGTCAACTATGGGATCGCTGCGGACAATTACTGTTGATCCCACGAAGATTCTGGCCTCCCGCGGTGCGCACTGGCCGTTCGAGAACATGAAAGCCATGCCTGTCCTGTTTCACGGTGCCTTCCCCTCTTTACAGGAGTTGTCTTTCGGGTCCTCGCTTGCGTGCGCACAGACCTTCTTGGCGGATGCACACTTCCCAGCGCCCTCGCTCCGATCGTTGTGGCTCCGTGCTACTGATCTCGACTCCACCATCATTAACGATACTACCCCCCGTGCGCTCCGTGACCTTCTACGTCTCCTCGCGGATAAATTTTCTTCCCTCGAGCAGCTAGAAATCATCATGAACCCAGTGGGCAGCTACACAGGAGAGGATTTCCAAATGCTCCCAATCGACTTCGCCGACATCAGTTCCATCACCCTCTTCAAGAGCCTCACATCCTTTGTGCTCCGCCACGCTCACCCTATCAAGGCCTCTGACGAGGACATAGAGTCCCTTGCATCGCAGTGGCCCACGTTGAAAAAACTCATCCTCAACCCCTATCCCTCATTCCCCTCAGAACCGATACTCAGCCGACGTGCCCTGATATCCTTCGCAGACCACTGCTTAAACCTCCGCGAATTAGGTCTATACATTCAGACGGCAGCAACTCCTCTCCCCCTACGTTCGGCGTTTGATTTTTCCGACAGACGCTTTGCACGTCTTTCCGTTCTTAACCTCGGGTACTCGAAGTACGATCCAAAAGAGCGTCCTGCACTTTGTCGGTTCTTGTTCCGCCTGCTTCCAGATGGGTGGTGCAACCTCAGGACAAATATGATGGATGGGAAAGGCGCTTCAGAGGATTTGGATGAGCCGGACGGGTTCGGGACTCGCTCTGCCGAGAAGCTATCCGCTCTGGAGTTTTGGCCTACTATCGAAGAGATGTTGAAGTTGATGGCAGAAGTGAAGGAAGAGGGCGAGAGGGTGCAGCGCTCCGAGTTGAGGGCTGCGAACAGGAGATAGTAGACGGACAGTTCCATTGATATGCTGGGTGTCGTGTTACATATATATGAAGTCGACGTCGTTGCTAGTCTACCTGTTTTCATCTGAACGAGAGATACGTTTCTTGCTGTTTCTCAGAGCTTTGCCGCCTACGTCGTACAGTACCAAGGACATATACCACATCTTGATCTCGACCGAAGCTTGTCCTCGATGTCTGTTTCCTACGTATACCTTTGCCATATGAAGAGCTGACTCTGTCCATGCTTTGCGGACGCGAGCATTGCAGGGGATTGGATGAAGAGCTTCGCGGCGAGCCTAGTTCCAATCGCCACCCGACGGCGCCACACAGCATCTTGTTTCAAGCAACCATCTCCCCCAACCATGCCTCCACGCAGACGGCCGCAATTCACACAAGAAAACATCGACCAATCTCTCCAACAGATACACCTTCTAGACCCTTCCTCCTCCACAGAAAATCTTGAACAACTCGGACCCATAATCAAACAAATACACACCAATCGACAGCAAGACGCCTACCTCCGCACCCTGCAATCGCTCATCGACTCGAAGGATGCCGAAATCGAAGGAATATGCGGCGACAATTACCAAGATTTTATATCTTCCGTGTCGACGCTGTTTACGGTCAAGTCGTATACAGATAACTTGAGGGACAAGATCACGACTTTGGATACGAGCGTCAGTCAGGTTGGAAGGGGTTTGGCCGAGAAGAAGAGAGCGTTGTTGGGCAGTAAGAAGACGGCTGCGAATCTGGATGAGGCGATTGATAATATGCAGGCATGTTTGAGGGTGTTGGACGTGGTACATAGGGTGGGCGAAATGGTCGCTCAGGGGAAGTACTGGAGCGCTCTGAGGGTACTTGCTTTCACTTTCTCGAGAATGGACGCGTTCTGATGCCATATACGTTGGAATATAGTCTTTGGAGGATATACAGAGTATGCCTGCTACCTCGCTGTCCCAGACGCCTCTATTCCAGCATATTCTCTCCTCACTACCATCTCTGCGCATCCAAATCAAAGATGCAGTCACAGCGTCCATGAAGCAATGGCTTCTCGAAATCCGTAATATTAGCGCGCAGGTTGGGAGGTTAGCTCTTGATGCTATGGAATTCCGCACGAAACGGTGGCGAGCACGACGGGAGAAGGATCCCATGCTGCGACTGTGCCGGGTGGGGAGCGCAGTCGAGACGGTTACTTATGAGAAGACGGAATGTAAGTTCGCTCCCATAGACCTATGTCAACCACTACTGAGTGGTGCTGACGGTATCAACTAGATAATGTTCTTGACAATGACCAACTGAAGGTCGACTTCAAGCCGTTGTATCAAAGCATACATATCTACACCACCCTCGATTCCATCGACGAACTACACAAGTCGTACCAGGCAGACCGAAAAGTACGTACTCTTGACTGCAGCCTTGTCTACGGAAAGGGTGGTCTCATTATGTCTTCACTACCAGGGTCAATCAGAACTTATCCTTCCCTACCCACTGCAACTCTCCTCCCTCGTCTCCCTTACGGAAGAAGTTACTGGTTTCTTCATCATCGAAGCCCATGTCATGTCCACCACAGGAACTTTCCGCTCCGCGCGGGAGGTTGAGGAATTATGGGAAGCTCTGGTCGGAAGATTAACGGGTGCGGTGGAGGGAGCGCTGAGAGACCAGACGGATCCAGAAGCCTTCTTGAGGGTAAAAGAGGATTTGATGGCATTCATCATCACATTAGAGGTACGTCACTTGCATGCTGGATTATAGCGCGACTTAAAGATGCTTGCTATAGACCTACTCGTACTCGACGCAGTCCTTGCATTCGTTCGTGCTGAAACTGTTCGAGAAGTACGCGATGCTCCTAGAGAAACAATTTAGCAAGCGTTTCAAAGATGTGCGTTCTTTTCACTAGTCCAGCAACCGAACGTATCCACTGACTTCATACTCTCAGATCATGATGCAAGACGACTATATCTCTATGCAAGTAGACGCGGTCACTGAGCGGGACGCAGTCCTCAAAGTGCTCTGGCTTACCAGGCCAGAGTATGAGGAGATGGCGAAGTAAGTGCTTCTTTTGCATGCAATATCTCTCCTGGCCATGTCTTATTGAGATATGTTGTATTGTAGCGCACCGACTCCCCTAGTATTCCCTTGGTCGCAAAGTTTCTATCTATGCTGCCAAGATGTGAGGTTTCATCAGAAAACTTCCGCTGGATACTTTCAGGCCTCTGACCTCAGAATCGGCCCTAGATTCGAAGCTTCGTCCAACGATTTTATCAGTTCATCGAAGGCGTTTCGCAACACCACAGGAACGTAGACGAACTCTTATCCAAGGTGAGCCTTATGAACCCGGGTCAGCACTAAATCTTCGTATCGTCCACTGAGTCGCATTTTCACCCACGATCAGTCACTCGATACAATCCTATCAGAACACGTCGCGCAAAGCCTCGAGGAGCGGATGATGAGCACGTCTACGCTGACTCAAGTAGCTCAGATCATCACCAATCTCGAACACTTCGAGATCGCCTGCGTAGAGCTCGAGCGATCCCTGACCAGCCTCCGGTTTGTCTTCTCCCTACTCCGCTTCTTAGCTCATGTACCGAAACGTACTCATATATACAACGGTCATTCCCTTCCTCACCTTCACAGCTCCGTCCAACGCGGTGGCACCATCCGCCTCACCGCCGGTCCTTCCTTCAACACCGCCCTCACCAAATCTCTAACGCGCATCACCTCCCTCATCACCTCCAAGCTCGACGATTTCTTCGAACTGTCAGAGTACGACTGGACGCCTAATAACCGCGAAGACGCGCCGAGCATGTATCTCTACGAGCTGGTGAACTGGTTGACGACGGTAGTGGATTCGCTGGTGGTGAAGGAGAGGTATAAGGACGAGGCGTATAAGGGCGCGGTGGGGTATATCGCGCAGTGTTTGATGGTGGGTCTCTACCCCTTCTTCTATCCCACCCGCGTCTCCCTTGCGGATTTTCGGATGGAGAAGTGCTGACGCAATTTGTGTCTTTGTTGGTTATAGGATTTCTTGACGGATAGGAATATACCGATGATGAATGAGAACGCCATCTCGAATATATTGGTCGACGTCGATTTCCTCGAGGATCAGCTCCGCTCGAACGGCCGCCAACACCTCAACAGCCATTTCACCGAGCTACGATCCGTACGTCGTCGTCCTATTTCCTCTCCTGCCCCATTCTTCCCCCTCCTCTTAACCTTCTTCATCCCGTTCCACATTCACCCACCTAATCCGCTGATCTTCCACACGTTGACAACCTAGACGACATCCATCGTACTCTCCAACGCCGTCCAAGAATACCTCATCCCCGCGAACCGCCAAGCCTCGTACAACACCGTCCGTCCAAAACGGCTACAAGCTCTTCTCGAGAAACTGGCGAAGTACGGCGGGACGAAGAAGGATAATCTGTCGAGGGAGCTTGGGGAGAGGAGGAGGAAGGAGGCGGAGGCGGTGGGGAGGTTGTTCCCTGGGGAGTCCCGGTGATGGGTTTAGGGCGCAGGGTTGAACATTGAGCTTTGACTGGCAGATGATGTCGACCGTTTCCTTGGACTTGGACGGATGTTCAGTAGAGGTTGAGGATCTTGGAGGCCTTTGATGCGGTACTTGAAGGTTTTGGTTCATACCCTATCGGGTATGCCTATGTACTGTTACTTACGCTTACCTCTGTATTTGTATCACGATACCTTGCCTGTAGTACAATTCTTTATAACGTCGCGGGCACCGACGTATCTCCTCTGCGGAGCGATCCAACGACAAAACGTAAAATCCTTCCAATCTCTACGAGACAAGGTGTCATTCAATGGTTCACGCTCCACCAAAGATATAGTGGCGCGCCGCAAGATTTACAAGATGGAACGTCAAAAACAAACTCCGCAATACGAGAAGATAGACAGAAAGGGACCATGAAGGGATAAGACGGAACATATTAGAGGAGAATCTGACAAACAAGCAGAAAGCAAAAAAAAAAAAAAGGTGTATCGTTTTTGGTTGTTGTGGCTCGCGTGGCAGGCATCGTGCACGCCAGTTCGGTCTCTGCGCTAAGCTAGCAAACGAATGCCCGTCGTCACGGCAGGCTCAATTCGAACGAACAGGATAGAACAGAACGGATTGGTGAAGAGAGAAACGCCGAAAGAGAACACAACACGGATCGACCAATTCTTGGCAAACTTTACACCCGTCTCTTGATGTTTGCGCTCAACCACTCAAGACCCTCATAAAGACCGTCACCGCTCGTCGCACACGCCGCCTACACGAGGTAAAGGGGAAAAACAGAGCATGAGTAATGAGTTTATAAAAAGGATGGTCGGCGCGGCCGAGCGAAAAAGGAAACCGAAAGGCGATATGGCGGGTTAGGGCGTCAACGAGTACGCGGATAGTCGGGTGAGGTGGGTGGCTCCACATGCCGCCAAGGTGACTCGAACTCACCTGGATATACCACGTCCTCTGCCTGAGACCCTGGAGGCCGAGCTTGTCGGTGATCTCAGAGGCGTTCATGGCGTTGGGCAGATCTTGCTTGTTAGCGAAGACAAGGAGGAGAGCGTCCCGGAGCTCGTCCTCGTTCAACATCCGCTGGAGCTCCTCTCGTGCCTCAGAGACACGTTCCCGGTCATTAGAGTCGACGACGAAGATGATTCCCTGGGTATTTTGGAAGTCTGTCGGTGGCGCGATCCGTCAGAGATCATGTCCCGATTGGAAGGCGGGTACGGGGAAATGATGGGGAAAAGACGGCGACGTACAGTGCCTCCAGAGGGGACGGATCTTGTCCTGTCCTCCGACATCCCACACGGTGAACGAGATGTTCTTGTACTCGACGGTCTCAACGTTGAAGCCTGCGTGGCAGTGCGAGGCAGGGTGGAGTTAGGCACGTAAAGCCAAGAAAAACACGAGCGGCGAAGACGAACCGATTGTTGGGATGGTGGTGACGATCTCGCCGAGCTTCAACTTGTACAGAATGGTGGTCTTACCCGCAGCATCGAGACCAACCTGCGCAGACAAACATAAGACACGCCAGAACAGCGAACTGAGGCCAAATAATTACCATCAGGATACCTAAGTCACGGAGGCGCCCAAGGTCAGAGTGTGCTCGCACGAGAGACAAAAAGATGAATTACTCACGCATTTCCTTCTTGCCGAAGAGGCCAGAGAGCAAACGGGAGACAGAAAGACCCATGGCTGAATACTGTTGGGGGGTGGGTGGATGGGGGACGAGGACGACGGTGGGCGGGGTTAATGAAGGAGAGCAAGGCGGTTGGCGACACGACACGCTCTGAGCTCTCACCGTCGCCCTCGCCGGATCTGGCCTCCCTTTTAAACTCCGCACCCCCCCAACGCCACTTCCCCTCACCCTCTTCTCCATACGTGGCACCGTTCCCTCACAAGAAAATGACTGGGCTCGGTCTATATCCATCCATTCTTCAAAGGCCTCCTCCTTGTGATCGGATCCTCGGTCCACGATAGTCACCGCGTTCAGTCAACAGCGACGTGGCGCAGCGCTGGTACAGGATGCCGTCGTGGCACACCAGGTTGCATGTAATATAGACACGTACCTGCAGCTTCATCAAAGACCGAATATGAGATGGTTGCCTCAGAAGAGGAGAAGAGCATTTGTGGTAATTTGTAGGAGCTTCTTGCTGCAGCCTCACAGGCTTAGAAGTGAACGAATAGAGGACACGTATCTGTTTCCGACCGGGTTTATGTGCGGTCCACGATGTGGACGTTGAGAAGGAGACTACGAGGGGAATGAACTATACAAAAAATCCATGACTGTGCATATAAACCTCCGCGATCGTGTTTTGAGACATCCGAGGCATGGGTGTCAATATTATTTAAGACACCGACCTCCCCCATCCCAAGTAACGGTGATCTATGTGCTGGTTGAGGCCCCCATGAGACTCGAGTGATTCAAGGTTAGAAGTCGGAACAGAAATATGGTTATTAATAATGAGTAGGAGTATGGGTATCACAGTGTGATGAACAAGCAAGCTACAATCACAACAAACAACATAACCAAAGCAGTCCGAATCACGAAGTCCCACAACATCATACCCCCATAAGTTAAGCAAAACAACGGCCATCAATGGTCCCACGATCAGACGAGACAATACACGACATTCAACTGCTTCCCTCCCTCAAATCGCCAGGGAAAACGATAGGCAACAACGGAATCGCACAGGCCGCAGCCGTCAGACCACCGACCACCAGAACGGAGATGGCCACGCTTTTTGGGTACACGGCGAATAAGAAGACACCCAGTGATGCCGCGAGGAAGATGACGCTGACTCCTAGGAGCTAAAGTGAAGTTTATCATCAGCATTACACAATGCGAGTCAGAAGCAAAATAGGTGGTGATTAAACGATGAAAGTTGGGGAGGTAGAGGGCAGGTGGAGATGAAAACACGCACTCGAGCGGAAACCTCAGCGGCGCGCAGAGCACCCTGATGATGTTGAGTAGTCCTCTCCATAGTCAACATACTCGGCGCCACCATCGACTGTACACTCGTCGGCCTACTCCTCGTCCCATCACCACCACGTCCAGACCCAGCCCCAGCCGCCATCCTACCTCTATACGTATGGTGTCCACCACCATCTTCTGCACCTCTGTGGCGCTCAGTCATACCCAAACTCCTCTGCCCCTTACCCTTCCTCCAGGCCCTGAACCGCCTGACCAACAACTTTGTCACGCCCACATGGGAATCGTGATACCCAGCCGCAATGGACAATCCTGCCACAGCACTGAGCGCAGACCCCAGCGAGATGATGACGGAGCTCCAGAGGAGGGCCGTCGAGGCTTGGACGGCAGAGGGTCGGGATGAGGGTGCGTCTGGGAAGGCGGCGGCGAGTTCGGCTTGGACGACGGAGAGTGTCGAGACGACTACTGACGCGAGGAGGGGAGCCTGTCGGTCAAGCGTTTGTGTCAATCCTTCGAATGCGGGCAACGAGAGGAGAGGACGGTGCAGAGTTTGGGTTCGGAGGTCAAGGTGGACTTACACCGATGGCAAGGGCGGTTAACGCCCTCTGACTTGTTTCTAAGGCTCCCTCTAGTGCATGTCCTTCCCTCGGTGATGGGCCAGCACCATGTCCAACACCACTCCCACCATTCAGACCCTCTCCCTGCGAGTTCAAAAAGCTCACACTCCCTTTCGAATACATATCCCTCGCGATATACTGCCCCGGCTGTAGATGTGAATGCTCCTGATCATGATCATATCGATCCTCTTGGTCCTCGTTACCGTGAGGGTGTGAATCCACGCTATTCCTATCGTTACCGTTGCGAAATGGAAGTGTGGGTATCTCGACGGCGTCGACTGTTGAATGGCCTTGACCTTGGAGGTGGCGTAGGTCGTGGTTGAACGATAAGGATTGAGGTCGGGAGGTCTGAATCATAGATGGAGAACGGCGATAATTTTCCGCATCAGGATGAGTGTGTATAGAGGTTGTTTGAGAGGTGGACGGAGGTGCAGAGGTAGGAGGGGGAGGTATGGCGAATGCGGTCCGGAGAGGATCTGGTGTGGAAGGAATGAACTGGAATGTCGGGGGTCCAGTGCCATCTTGAGCTACGACCGGTGAAGAGATCTCATATTCCATAGTCTCAGAGTCAAGAAACCCTCCCGTGGGATGTGAGTTCGACATGGCAACAGTGTGATTGATTCTTCAGTCTTCGCTGAACAAATAATTCGTGCAACGGTGAACCTCAGGAAGCTAGCCGAAACTTCAACGTAATTGGTGAGGAGATGGTGGAGGCGGATGGGAAGAGGAGAGAGATGTTTCATTGTGAGAATTGTCGGGATAAAGGGTGGGATGACTGAATGGGCACAATTTCCTGAGGCTATGCAGACGGATCGGATATGCTCTAAAGGCTGATTGGCGCCCTTGATGGACATGATGCACTGATGGACGTTCTGGACATGAGGCGGAGCGCCGGGACGTGAAACTATTCGTATATAACTGCGGGACACAGTCAGTGATTGGTGTCAGACTCGAACAAGGGCTGGGACCGCGGAGAGCTCACGATTCGGAGAGTGTTGTGTCCTTTAGAGAGATTTGCTTCACATACGGGTTTACGAGCTTTGTTAACGTCGCTGTCTCGCGAAGAAGTTTGTTTGAGATTGGAATCCCATCGGACGTATGAATGTAATGGTGGCGAGCACCACCCGTGCAAGCACAGCTGAATCCTCGCACTATGCTCTCAGAGCCCTTTCCCGACAGGAATCACAGCCGTCTCGCCTACGTTGACCCACCCAAACCCGCCCTCGTCCCTCCAGTCCCCTCGCCTCGCCTTCTTCAGTCGTACGATAGGTTCCAAGGCCTCATCTTTACTACCGGCGAAGGTACCAAAGTGCATGGCCAGCGAGTGGCGTGCCCTGACGTCGGACGCGAGGAGGACGGCATCTTCGGGAAGAGCGTGAAGAGTGGATAGGAGCGTATCGTCCGAGAGCTGTGGAGACAGTAAAAATGGTCAGGGGAGATTGAAACAAGAGGGTCGGTATAGGACAGCGTGCCGCAAGGATGAAGCACGTACACGGAGACCGAAACGTCCTAGAAAGGATAGCGAGGCGCCACGCCAGATAGGGATCATAGCCAAGTCGAATGGGCCATATTTGTGGCCGATTTCTGTATGACGGTTTACAAATGTTACGGACGAATATTTGTGTTTCAAGTCGAGCAAAGTCGCTTGCCTTTGAATGCAGGGCACGGACCGTCCGCAGTCTGATACCCAGTATCGCTGAGGATAAACATCAGCGACAATACGGAGGGGGTAAATTAGATGTCAATATCTGATACTCACCCAGCAAAATACACGGAAGGTTCTGGTGATGTGGAATCTTGCTGAACTGTTCGTACTACCCAGCTCGACCACAGTGTGGCGTTCTGATCTAGTACTCCCCTGCCTATCCCATCTATCTATCAGTTACTGTTGAGAGATGATGCGGTTGTAAGAAAAGCTGACCGCTATTATGTTGAGCAGGAACGCAAAGAAACTCGATTTGGTATCCATCATCTGTAACACCCTGGAGAGGGAATGAGGTAGTGGACCACCAATCCATCTCATATATCGTGGCGTCTGGTAGGTCTAATTCCGTCAATACCTCCTTCACACCTAATGGTACGAGGAATGAAAGACTTCGACCACCCGCGTTCTGCGCTTTCTTCCATATGCGTTGTAATGCATCTCCGTCCATGTGGTCGTAACTGCCCACAGCGAGCACCACATTCAGCAAATTGACAACACTGTACATTCAACCGCAATTGCAACGCACTGATTGTGGCTCAAGACGACATAATCGACCTCTGGTAGGTCTTCGATGGTGCACGGAGGTGGCAGCCTTCTTCGAGGCCCGAAATATGATGAAGGGGATGCTCTCTCCGCAAATATAGGGTCGAATAGAACTGTGACAGGTCCACCTTTGCTAGGAAGATGCACCAGATATCCCTATTTTACTAAAGTTCAGACAGCTGTATACCAGAATGCAACAGAACCGTACCGCATGCCCTAACCAGGTCGCGCAGATATTGCCCCCCGCCGCTTCTCGTTCACATAAAGTCCAGTCTGGCTCGATAACTTTCACCTCCCTCACTTCTTCATCATCATCATCATACGGAGTAATACGACTGACGGGTAGCTTGAGGGCTGTAAGGACCATTTGGGAAAAGCTCGTTAAAGGCCGCCATGGGTTCTGAAATCCTTCAGAGGTATCCTTGTGGTGCGCTGGGCGTTCTAAGATTGACGAATTGGAATGTACAGACATGACAGCCAGAATCAAGGGGTCTACGCGAGTTCGCAGAAGTCAGACAGCGAGGGATCCTGCATCAGAGGGTCGTCAAGGAGCGTCAATGCATGTGGTGGTTGTTCATCATGCATCATGAGCGGCGGGTGGCCCAACGGGCGAGTGGCGAGAACTGTTTATAGACTGATTACGTAACGGACGCGTTGAAGACGCGCCACAGCGAGTCGAACGCGTCTCAAACTTGAGCTCATTGACCATGTCGAGAGCAGAACCATCAGGCAGCAAGCCAAGGGCTGCCCAACGACCGAGCTCGTCCAAGGTGGTCTCAACGTATATCTCTCTTTGATTTATTGTTAGCTCTCCCGCTCATATTGTGCATTACAGGCGCCTACAGGAGATCAGCCAAAACTTGCTGGTCTATACTATAGGCACGACCGAAGAAAAGCTCCCCCCTCTCCTTGAAGTTCGCCTGCAAACCTGGAAGGATCTCAAGAACCCTTTTGGCAAGCCAAACGCCAAGTCTCGAGCAGAAGTGTCGAAGGATGCCGTTCTCCTCCCGGACAATGTCCTCGTGTCTGTCGAACCCAACTCCAGGGAATATATATTCGCCATCAGCTCTCACTTCGACATTGATGAGATAAACGCTTTCATCCTCTTCCATTCCTTCATCTACAACCAAGGCCTTCCAGAGGAGACCGATTCACGAGATAATGCAGAGTTTGTGGAGACCATACTGAAGGAGATCAGCCCCTTCTTCTACGATGAGCGCCGAGCCGTATACCGAATTCTCGTCCCATTGCTTCGTGTCGAGGAGTTGGAAAGCGAGGGATTACATGATGCTTCCACCAAATTCCTCCCCAAAATCATCCCCGACCGCATCGCTTTCACTCGAACCATCGTCTCCTTGTACCAGGAGAAGACCAACGCCCCTTTGCCGGAGAAACTAGCCGCGGATCCTCGTGGGGCCGCGAGATGGGCCCAGGAGAATTTGAAGGACCAGCTCGTGTTACTGGAATTAACGTTCTCGTCCATGATCAGCTTCTTTCCCGGTCGTGGTGTTCTCGTTGAAGAGCTCTACAAGACGGCCTTCGACACCAACCTCGGGTTGAAGCAAGAGAACGAAACTTTCCTCCTCGATCTCGAATCTTCTCAATTACAGAAAGATATCGCAGCCGTTTGGCTCCTCATAATGATCGAAGTACTCGAACTAGATGTCCTGTTTATTCCCACCTGGAACATCTCAAATGCCCTCACGAACAAGGATCTCTACACTTCCCTCCCCGACTCTCTTCACCGAATACACAAGATGGTCATGGACCACCAGAACGTTCCGGACTATTCATGTATCTTTCTTGCATGGTCTATTACGCTTACTCGCCTCGAAGCTGCGATCGCGGAGCTCGAAGACCTTCCTGAGTCGCACCAAGCCTTCTTCGACTCGCTAGGCCTTGGCCCTTCGCGTTCAAGGGATGGACGCTCGGTGCCTCAGGCTATGCTTCAGAAAAGCTTAGGTCCAGATCTCGGGGCATTCAACGTTCTGCTGAATCTCCTGACGGGCACATCACTGTTTGTCACCTCCATCGCATGGAAGTCTGACTCTGCCATTTCCGACCCGAATGCCCTATCGTATCGCGCCATTCTCAAAGGTATATTGAGAATCCCATCCCCATGTGTTTTAATTAACCGCGTTTTTCTAGGTCTCCTCATCTCCCTTTCGAGAGTCATCTCACTCGAGCTGATCCCAGATTTCGAGACTCTCCTCGATGTATGGATCTCCCTCTTCGGCCGTTCAGAAAGCCAATCCGTGGGCGACCTATGCCAACAGTTTTGGAGAGAGGACGCCAGACACCCCGCCGTTCGTAACATCCTGGATCTCCCTCGTACTCGTTTCCCCATTCAACATCGACCCCTCCTACAAATTCTTCGCTCCCTCTGCGGCCCGGGTTTTTCGAATAGTGATCCGCTCGCCAGTATCACAAATCACCAACTGGATGCGCGTAGCGGTTTAGTCCGAGCAGAGTGCGCCAAGAATGCGGTCATTTATCTCCAGAATCTGACCACGTACGCTCAAATGATACCTGCAGCTCATTGTTCGGGGCAAGGGGCACTGTACGAGAAGGTTCCAGAGAGATTCGGCAGTTCGTCGGCGGCGAGTGGACCACTGTACACCAACATCAAGCCAATACGGTTACCGGGAGGTTCACTACTTCCCGCGAAGTCAGCTGGGAGGCTGCTCAGTACGGATGGAGAGGAGCAAATGATCATTCTATGGGAGCACCAGCACAGCGGTTGGTTGTTGCTGAAGGACATACTGTATGACTACGCGGTCGGCAGACATCTAATACCACCGGGATCAACGACAACGCCGTCATCGCAAGGCGTTATGGCCCGCGCACATGGGTCGCAACAACCCGTCACACTCAGCCTCAAAGACATAGGAGTGGAAGTGGACGCAGATCCAGAGGGGTCCATCATCGCCGACATCCTCGAGCTTCTGCGTACTGTCATTGCCGTTGACCCTCATGACGCCAACACATTACTGGGCGTTATCGAACAACTCGACCCAGAAAAGCCAGCCAAGGAATCCCGTGCCGATCTCGCATATCTTGTGCTCGTCATCCTCGAAGATGCACTCGCTCGCTCTGGGACTCAATCACGGAAACCTAAACCAGCCCAGACGCCACTCATCGCATCTGCTTTCGGCCTGTTGGCGTCCATGATGTCCGTTCGGGACTACGCACGACAGGTATGGTTGTTCTGTCGGTCCTCGACGCTATTCGACAACACGAAGATGTATACCTCAAGCGTACTCGCCGCCGAACGTGTCTCTGGCTCATACCCCATCACCCGCGCCCTCCTTCTCTTCGTCCAATCCATGTTCACACAAGCCTATTCCGGCGTACTCATCACCCTTTCCCAGGAATTGCCAAAACTACAAGCGTACAAGGAAGACGTCCTGATGCGGGCTTTGCGGTTCGTTCATGGCGAGATCTGGCTGGACCATGTAGGGTGGAAGTACGTCCAGTTGAGTGAGAGGTTCGAGGTCGGGAGGTTACTTTCGACGCTTTATGGGGACATACTCGACCGTGTGGCCCCTATGGACCCGAGCGTGCCACTCGCTAGTATAAGCCGAGCAGTGTTCGAAGCTTTGGTCCTCAAGGCTACGACGTCGAGTATCAACCCGCTCATCACCGCTATCACGACCTCGACTGCCGTCCTACGACACGCGTCCTCACTCAGAAAGTTCACCGACCTGAGCGCGCTGTGGTACCTGCTGAAAGCGCACTTGAAGGTCGTAAGGTTGTGTTTGACATATAAGCAGAGACTTTACGCGAACGAGGGACACTGTTTGCTGGAGCAGGCGCTGTGTTCGAGGGCTAGCGGGAATGGCACGGCTAATGGAGGATCAGGTACGGCGAAGGCAAGAGCGGACCCCTTGGATGCTTTGGCCACTTTCGTCAGCTCCGCAGATCAGGATACAGATCTACCAAAGGAAGCCATCAGAGTGCTCTACTGTCTCTGTTCTTCACTTGCATCGACACCTTCGTCGGCACTTACCATCGTCGGACATCTGTCGAACCCAGAGGCCACCGTCTCTTCACTCGTTTCCTTCGCCTCCGATCCATACAAAGACCTCGAAGACCGACTGGCCGTTTGGAAATTCATGGCTCTCGCGGTGGACAAGGAACCAGCCCTGGGAAGCCTGTTCGTCAACGGACGGTTCCAAATCCCCGTGCACAAACCTCGCGAGGAGCCAGCTGGGACGTCAGACAAGGGCAAGGTGGAGAAAGTCAGCGGGTTCAAGATGGCTCAGATGACCATCGAAGTGTGGCAGGAGATGTGGGAGTATAATCCTCGCTTGCTCGCTGGGGTGCTTCGATTCCTGGCAGCGGTGTGGGAGCATGGGGCGGAGCACGGGGATGTTATGGAGTCTGTGAAGGACGATGGGGAGTTTTGGGATTATCTGAGTGGGATCGTGAAGGAGGAGTTGCCTCCCGCGCCGGAGTACTTCAGTGCAGAGTTGGGTGATGAAGGACCGGAGGGGATATCACCGTTACACGACGGCGTAGCGGATCATGTGTCGAGGGTGCTGGTGAAGTCGTACGCGACGAGGATCGTGGCGTTGGACATCGGGATGAGGAGGGCCAAGGGAGGAGTAGGGAAGAAGGACGCAGTGGAAGAGAAACCGAGGAGCTACAGATCCATCGAGAGTGTCCTGAAGTCGGTGGATCAACTCACGGACCACATGAACGATGCGAACGCAAACTCATACGATCCCGCCATTTTCGAAGAATTCGCGCAGAGAATCGCGAAGTCGTTCTCGAATCTTTCGCTCAAATGGCTCGAGTGGCAGACCTTGCCTGGATTGCAGGAACTCGGAGACGATTATGCGCTCAGGAAGACGAACCTTGGGAGCATGACCTCGGCATATGCGGACGAGGGCGATGCCGAGGCAACCCTACTTATGCACAATCTCTACTCGGTCAACATGAATCTGTCGTTGTCGAACGTACAGATTCAGTTGGGGGAATCGTGGCAACTCTTGTTGCAGAAGGTGGCGCCGTATCTCAAGGGGGACCCGGCCATTCGTCCTACTATCCTTTCGCTCGGTTCCACCGTCGCGGAGACGATCGCGGCGGAACAGAGGGGAGGTGATCTTATGTCGAATATTCATGGCGTCCGACTCTCGGTCCTGCTTTCACTGCTCGAACTTGCCTGGTTCTCGCACACGGATTCAGAGACTGAGATCAAATGGTTCCTTGCTATCGTCGACAGCGTTCGACTTATCATCGTCAGTGAATCACAATCCCCCATCCTCTCCATTCGCGGTTCCGTCACCACGCCCTTCCACCGCACCCTCCTCCAAATCATCTACTTCTGCCTTCGCCAATGCCGGAACCTCGCCCGGAAACCGAAAGCGTTGGATGCAGAGCGTCGACTGAACATCTCCGCTATGGTCGACGTCACCCTCCTCTTCGTCATCGACTCGCTCCGGTTCGTATTCGACAGCGCTCTCGGCCGATTAGACGTCGATCTCGACACCGACATGGAACTCCTCGTCGCCGTCTTCGAACAGGCCACCCGGACCGACATCAACCCGTCCACCCAGCTCTGGCTGACCCGATGTCAAGAGACGGACGTGCTCCGGGCCAGTCTCAATCTCTTCGTCCAATCCGACATCATCGGGCTCTCGCAGCTCCCCGTTCTCCGTGCGCGAAAACGACCGCTCTACACGCCCCATATACTCACTTTCCACATCTCGTTTGCCTCGCTTCCCACACCCGCAGAACGTCTGGCCTCCGAAGGCGTCCTGATCGCCTACTCGAACAACTCACTTACATCAATCGCCTCATCAGGCCGTCTCGACCCTTCTCTCCCCTCCGACCTCCCAGGCGAACGAAACCCAGCGCACCAAGCCTACTGCGTCATGCTCTCCGTCGTCTCCGGCGTGATCACCGCGCTCGGGATGCAAAAACACTTCTTCGATAAAGAAGCCTGCGGGTTCGTCCAGCTCTACGGGAGTCAGATCGAGCGCGCGCTGAGTTGGGGCGTGGGCGACGTGCTGACGTTACCGGGGCTGGAGGAGATGGAGAGGACTGTGGGACTGTTTGGGAGTATTGCAGCGAGCGCGCCGGCGTCGGCGAATAGGAACGAGGTGACGGCGAAGGTGCTCTCTGCGTTCTCGTCGAGCGCGCTGTTGCTCATTCAGCAGCTCAATTATGCACTTTCGCATCCGAACCAGCTCGCGGGGATTCTGGAGCCTATCACGCTGGAGGAGAGAGCACAGTTGGAGCGGGAGACGACGGGGATGGGTAATAGTGGTGGGTTCGCGGAGGTGTTGGATCCGACGAAGAGGCCGTTTTTGGCGAGGGTGGTACATAGGTTGTTTGGATTGACGAGTGGGGTCGTTTGTGCGTTGATTGCGACGGGGGAGTCGGATTTGGTGCTGAGGGGTGAGGTGGAGGATTTGCCGGGAAGTGTGGCGTTGGTCGTTCCGGTCGGTCTTTTTTTCTCTTGTCGAACTGTCTTTCTTTGATTCTCACGCTGTGATGTTTTGGTTGCTTTAGCACAGTAAAGTCGTGCTGGGCGAACCGGCCTCGATGGGCACGCTCATAGAACTAGCGAACTGCACGCTCGACATCCTTACACATCTCGTCTCACGACCCGCAGGCCAATCCCTTGGACCCTCCATCTCCCTCTCCCTCTCCTCCACAGCTACCTCCACGTCCCCGCTCGACGTCAAGCAAGCTATGCTGACGACACAGCACACGCTGGAATGCGTGCTGTTTTATGCGACGACACAGTTGGGTGCGTGGCTCGCGAAGCCGGAGTTGTTTGAAGAGAAGGATGGGGAGGGGATGGGCGCGGGTGAGAGCGCGGGGGCGGGAGCGGAGGTGGATGCGGATATGGAGAGTGAGATGGTGGAGAGTGGGAGCGTCGGTCCCGGTGGTGGTGGTAGTGGAGGAGGAGAGAATAAAAAAGGAGGGAAGAGGAGAGAGTCGTTGAGTTTGGCGGAGAGGTTGAGGAGGGGGATGACGGGTGAGATGGCGAACGAGTTGAAGAGCCTGATGGAGAAGGCGAGGCCGGTGTTGCAGAGGAGTAGGGATGCGGTGGGGAGTGGCGGGGAGAAGGATAAAATGGTGCTTGGGAAGGGAAAAGGGAAGGAGGTGGAGGTGGATGTTGTGAAGGTCTTGATTGGATTTTTGACTGAACGGATTGTGGGTCGGACGTGATGGGGTGAATGAGTTCGTTCCATGTTGTATTTGGTATTCTTTTTCTCTCTGACTCGTCGAAGTGTTTTGACGCTATCTACATACATACGTGCATACTGTGTTTTGCTTATTTTTCCCACCGAACTTACTAGCCCTTCGCCTGACACTTATGTCGCGGCAGGCGCCGCAACTGAAACAAAGTTGAAACTTGATGACTGACTCCACTTGGAGGGGTATCGACAGGGACGAACAAGGAACAGAAGGTTATAATAAGTTGTTCGTAGTGAAGTGCCCCTCGGTGCCTCGAGGCGTCGCTGTTGCCGCCGGTCGAACCGCTCCCACGCGGGAACGTCAAAGCTTCAAAGCACAGCATGCTCGTCGTATGGCGCATTGAACAGGGACGCTATCGCGCATGCCGAGAATAATATTTGAACGCGAAGTTAGGAGGATGACAGGAAGACGAATAGTTGAAGTCCGTCAGGTACGGGAATATTCTGGGCCTGGGCAAAGCGTTGCCGCGCAGTGGATATTGGAAGACCAAGTCTGTTTAGGACGACCATCACCCCGACGCCCGTCGCCCGCCGCTCCTTCCCCTGCCCGCTCCTTCCAGAGGCCCCGGCCTCATATACATAACAAACAAACAAACATTATCGTGCACGACGACAACATATCCAAACGATGCGCCGCAACGCCAACGCTGCCCGCGTCCTCACTTTCTTTTCCGTCCTCGCTGTCCTTGTCACCGTCGCCCTCGCCCACGCCTATCCAAAAGATGTCCTAGAACGCACCGATGCCCACGTCGCTGCCCACAAGCGCGCATTCCAGCACCATCCTCGCATTGACCTCCTCGGCGGCGACGGTGCTGACGGCGCCGACGCTGGAGCCGCGTCCTCCACCGCCGCCGCTTCGCCTGCTGCTTCCTCAGCCGCTGATACGGACACCCAGCCCGCTACTACTTCTACATCTGTCGAGACAGCTCCGACTACCAGCTCGTCTACCGAGGCAGCCGCTACGTCTACCTCCGATACCCCTACGAGCACCGCTGCGGAGACAACCTCGTCCTCGTCTGCGGTCGTACCAACTACTTCTAGTTCAACGGCTGCCGCCACTACCTCTTCCTCTGCTGTCGTTCAGACAACTTCTTCTTCTTCTTCCTCGTCTGTCGTTTCGACGACATCGTCCACTTCTAGTTCCTCGGTGGCCACTACATCTTCATCGTCTACTTCCACAACGTGCGTCTATTTTTCTTTGACTTACAAACATCTCAACTCAAACGAACGATCATCTAGTTCCTCCTCTACGACCACATCCTCCTCTTCCACGACTAAGGCTGCTACTACATCTACTATCGCTGCCGCCGTGACCTCCACATCGACCACCAAGAAGGCTAGCTCTACCACCTCTAATGCCGGTACTGCGTCTGGCGACGCGACCGCAAGCACAGTCAGTGCCTCCTCGACTGCAGCGGCCTCCGACACCACTAGGTATGTTGTTTATCAGTTTCTGAAGACGCGAAGCTCTTCGAGAACGTCGTGAAGAGTCAAGAGCTGGGAATTATCCCAGTCCAACTTCCATGTTCATCTAAATATAGCCCCGACTCTCACCCGCACTTTCTCACTCTTCCTGTCACGTCCGGCGTCTTCTTCCATCTTCTGCCTTTCGCTTTCCCAAAAGAGCTTTTCCAACGCTAACCCGATCTCTCATCGCACGGCTAGCTTCTTCGAGAACAAATCCGCCGTCGCCGGTGTCTTCACTACCGTCGGTGTGATCGCAGCAGGCATTATCGGCTACTTCGTCTACTACTTCATTCGCAAACAACGCCTCGCGCGCGAACGCGAGCTCGAGGACGAAGACTTTGCGTACTACGAGAAGAACGTCGCGCCCGGCCCCGAGCCGGAATACGCCACCGCCACCAACGGCGCCGGCGGAAATGGAGGCCATTCGCATTCCAACTCGGGTCATGGACACGACTTGACGGAGGACGACGCGGTGGCGCCCGCCATGGACGGCGCGTATCCAGATCGGGAGATCCATTATGGACCTAACGGGGGCTACGACGGTCATGGCAATCCGAATGCCGCTCACGGTGGATATGACGGAAACGGGATGTACGTCGACGAGGACGAGGCGCTCGCTGCTGCCGTCCCACGTGGGAACCTGTTCCGCAAGCCGACGTACTCGGGCGTCGAGTTCCCCCCTGGGGCGTACTTCCCCGAGGGCGGCCAGTCCGACGGCGCGTACCAGCAGCACCCTGACGCGAGTCAGTACCAGCACCAGCAACAGTACGCGGACATGAGCCAGGGACAGTACCCCGCGCAATCGCAGGCTCAGACGGCTCAGATTCAGTATCCGAGCGCGACTGCCGCTGCTGGGATGCCGCCGTTGCAATTGTCGCAGGCGCAGAAGCCGGCGTATGGGAGCGATGCGGCGTTGCAGCAGGTTCATGGGCAGGGTCAGGCCCAGCATCCGTTTGCGGATCCGATACATAGGGGACAGAGTGCTAGTGGGGCTTGGACGGGGGAGGACGCGTATGGGGGAGGCTATGATGGCGTGCAGGGCGCGTATGGAGGATATGAGCAGGGACAGGCAGGCAGGGTGGAGTCGGTTTATGGGATGAATTTCGCGGGGCAGGGTGCGGGTGGGCCGAGGGGTGCGGTGGGAATGGCGCAGTGAGTGGGTGGTTGATGTGGTTAGGTGATGATGATGGGGTGATGAGGCGGAGTCCTGGCCCGCTTTGAGCAGGCCTGTCCGGTCTTTACGTTGTCTTTCTTCGTCCTCTCGTCGCTTACCATCCCATCTCAACCCATCGCATCGCATCACACCACACCACGTCACACCACGCACTCTTTCCCTATATCTTATCTATTACGAGCACGCACTCAGGCAGGCTGTCGTTGTACTCCTGTTCCCCCTCTCCCCTTCCTGTTACTTACCCCCACCGCTCTAGTCGGTCCCAACCCGTACATACGCTACATACTTACATACGTTGTTGTCCCGCGTCTTCGTCTGTCGTTTGTGCAACCTCTGTGTTTTGTTCCTGTCCTTGTCTTGTCCGCTGTTTGTCTTACCTCCCGTTTGTTCGAACGTCCGCCGTCTCCGTGCGTGCACCCTGACCCCCTGACCTGACCTTTTTCGTCTGACCTGACCCTGATCGTCCGCGACTCTGCGCTACCATTCACCACCTTCAAGTTTCCCGCTTTATTGAGTTCATATTCTTTCGCCCGTCGCGCTGCCTCTCTTCTACTTACTTACCCTTCTTCTTTCCGGTCCGGGTCCATTTACTTATATACTTGGCCGCCATATACGTACGTACGTATTTCTATTTGGGCTCTTGTTCTCATTTTCTGGGCTTTGAATGCTCGGTTTTGTGGTTAGGTTTTGAATGTTTTTTGTTTGTCTGTTTGGTTGGTTGGCTGTTTGGCTGTTTATAGCTTCATTTATCGGTTATCTGTCCTTGTTTGTTGGCAGATGGTACGGAGCTGTGCGATGTTACGTTGTGCCAATTCTGAGTACTACTGTACTGGTGAAAGGATGAAAGGTGAATGGTGAAGTGTACGTACGTACGCATTGGGCGTCGATAGGTATATACCAATGGGAATGCTAGTTGGTTGCGGTGATTTATGAGATTCGAAGCAGAATTGTTCGACGATAGGCGTCCGAACTTACAGATGTGGCCCGCACCGGGTGGCACCCAACCGCGACGGTGATTGTGGCACGTGGCGAGTGAATTACGTGCCACGTCCTCGGTACAGAGTTAGCAGCAACCTTCCGTTCTCGCCACCACCTCCGTCACTTCTACCCATAACGTACTTCACAGGCCGTCGGGTCCGTTTAAAAGTCATCATGGTATGTCCCTGCGCTTGCTCTGGTGAATGAACCGTGTTCGACGCGGACTTGTCTAGGTCGTACTCGCCGCGTCAATATGTACCAAAGGCGGCAAAGGTACGTCCCGACATCCCTTCTCAACTCTTTCGTTCTTGTTCTATGCACTCATAAATGTGCACGTTCCAATGACTATCGCACATAGCCGTCATCTCTCGTCAATTCCGCGAAATGTCGCGCGCTCGGATCGAATCCCTCCTCGCCTCCTTCCCCAAACTCATCCCCACAAACACGCAACACACCTCAGTCGAGACGCCCGACGTGCGCTACGTCTACCAGCCGCTCGAAGACCTCTACATAGTCCTCATCACGAACAAAGCGTCGAACATCCTGCAGGACATCGAGACGCTCCACCTCTTCGCGCGCGTCGTGTCGGACATGTGCAGGAGCGCGGACCAGAGGGAGATATTGAAGAACAGCTTTGAACTGCTCGGCGCGTTTGATGAGATCGTCAGTTTGGGGTATAGGGAGATGGTTAATTTGATGCAGATTAGGAGTGTGTTGGAGATGGAGAGTCATGAGGAGAAGATTCAGGAGATCATTGCGAGGGTGAGCGTTGCTTGCTATACCGGTTTATCTCCTTCCAGGGCCTCTCTACCTCCACTTATTCACCGTCCTCTCTATCACAAACCGTGCTCCGTTCACGGGTGATTCTTTGTGTCTTGGTGACTGGTCGTGTAGAACAAAGAAGCGGAAGCGAAAGAAGAACTCAAACGCCGCGCCAAACAACTCGAAATGCAACGCCGCGAACAACAAAAACGCGCAGCCGCAGGAATGGGCGGGGGCGGTAACAGTGGCGGCTTCGGTTCAGGCATGGGCAGCGGCGGCGGGTCCTCAGGAGGCTACGCACCCGTCCCACAACGGTTCGACGCGCCCTCGCCCGCGCCTCGTACCGCTTCGCCTGCACAGTCGTCGTTGAGGGCGCCGGCGTTCAAGGGTAGCGGGATGAAGTTGGGGAGTAAGAAGACGAAGCAGGCGGAGTTGTTGGATGCGTTGGGCGGTGAGGCGTTGGTTTCGGAGGATATGAGCCAGCCGGCGACGCCGGTGCCGACGACGTCGCCTGAGCTTGGGGCGATGGGTGGTGGGCCGGCGTCGAGGCCTAAAGATGCGGGGAGAGGTAGTGTACCAGCCGTCACACCGGAGAGGTACGTACTTCTTCTTTTCATTTCACGTCTCGTCGAGGTGCAATATCTGACCTTGCTCGCCACAGTATCCACATTGTCACGAAGGAGACCATCAACCTCTCGCTCTCCCGCGAAGGTGGTCTCGAGTCCATGGACCTCAAGGGCGACATGAACCTCCAAGTGTCGGACCCTGCCCTGGCGCGGATCAAGATCGCACTGCTCCCTCCGACGAACGATTTCGGCCACGAGTTGCAGTTCAAGCAACATCCGAACGTGGGCAAGTTTGTGGCGAATAAGGAGAGGGTGATCGCGTTGAAGGATCCGAGCAGACAGTTCCCGGTGAATCAGAGCTTGGCGGTGTTGAAGTGGAGGTATACGGGGAAGGATGAGAGTTATGTGCCGTTGTCGAGTACGTATTTTCTTTCTCCATTTTGATACTTGTCATCGAGTGCGGGTGGCTAATGGCGCGTGATTTGTTTATAGTCAATTGCTGGCCAACGCCATCGAACGACGGGACGTGTGACGTGAATATCGAATATGAGCTTGAGAACGAGACAGTCTCACTCTACGACCTCGTCATCTCCATTCCTCTCCCGTAAGCCATAGTTTCCTCGTCCACTCCTTACCCGCTCACTCACGCGACACCGTCCCCTCTCATCAGCGCCGGCTCCTATCCAACCGTCACATCTCACACCGGAGACTGGCAACTGAACCCCTCCTCACACTCACTCGACTGGACCATCCCCCTCGTCAACGCAGACGACCGCTCCGGGACGATGGAGTTCTCCGTAGGAGGCGACGACGTCGGCGCTTTCTTCCCTGTCAAGGTGCAGTTCGTGGGACAGGGGAATACAGTGGGCGTTCGGGTGGGGAGCATTACTATGGTAGAGAGCGGGGAGGAGGTGGGATATTCGGAAGACGCGGTCGTTGCGGTCGAGAAGTACGAGGTTGTTTAGATTGTAGGGATGGGGATGTATGAGTGCATGGGTGATGTGGTGGACGGATGGTTTAAAATGATATATATGGACTTTCTTTTTCTTGGGAAGGATGTTTAGACGTTTTATTGCGTGAAGGTCCTGCGTGGATCATGGACCCCGGTTTCCCAAATCCGAATGCAAAGAACGTTCAACAATCTAACGCCCGGCAGTTGCCGGGTTGAGCACTCACGCGTGAACTTCGAATGGGCGCCATTCAGAGCTCCATCAGGAAGTGAGTGCACCTCAGGACTTACCTTTCTGACGCTCGGGTCGCGACTGTGATTGGTCGAAACGATATCGGCAAACACGGTGATTCGGATAATGTGATCAGCATCTCGAGTAGGACGAAATCTCCTAGTTCAACCAGGAGAGTGACCAGGAGAATGGGCGCTAACAGGCCGCGCTAACCCGGTTACTCTGTTCGTTCAAGTTGTCTACCACTCAGTCTGCTTCATTCGAACGCTAGACTGACCGCTCACCGATTGCCCGCAACGATACGTGTCTGTCAATCGTAGACAAAAGCAGTTCTCAATGACAATCTAGTGCGGCGAGAAGTAGGCGAGCGGATCCACCCTTTTCACGCTAAAGCAGCTCTCCAACTTCCGATGCCTATCATTATTGTGTCGCTAGCAGGGCGCACAGGACGATCTCGACGGTCACAGACACAGGTTTGACTCAATTTGTGTGCCCACTCGAGACACTCGTACTACTGCCAGTGATATACATTTTTGAGGCTAGCATGCGCCAGTTCATGCCTCCGATCGAAGACTAACACCAGTGCAGAATCATCTCTAAGAGACCACCGGAAATGCTACTGGGGCTCCTTTATCGCTGTTATGTTCGTCTTTAGGCTGCTCAATTGATCCACGGTCGCAGACGGAGTTCAGATACAGGGTGGGAATGCTGTACTTCCCCGTGTCCGAGTCCTCACCGATGACTCATATGACCTTAGTTCTTTCGAGCAGGGCCCGATGCTGACTTTTTAAAATCGACTGCATTTATTCCCCGCCGTCGAAAGTAGAAGCACCTTGAGTAATGACAAGTAAACAATCCAGGACGAAAACCAGGTGCATTCCAATTTTTACAGAAGCTTGGTTTCAGCGTGTTGTTGACGAACGCTCAGAGATTCCATGCGCGCACATTCTCTTCCGTTTGTCTTCAGATTACTCTAGTTCTATACTCTATCGACTACTCAAACAGTACATTGAAATCCAGACTCCTAATGATTTATGCTATAATCTACGCTCTCTGGCTGAATCATGTTCTTAGCTGGAATCTCTCGAATTCACGGTCACTCGTCGGTCAGGGACCCTGCGAAAGATGCCACCGGTGGTCCTGGGCACAATCTCACCCTCATCGGATGTATTGCCCGCTTTCGAAGCTTTCCATCCTTTGTCCCCCACAGCTCCATTGCATCGATGGGCCAGACCAAGAAACAAAGTCGCTTGCTCCACGGAAGCATACCTTTCAAAATCTCTTACTCAACCCACACCCTTTGCTGACGGCCACAGCCAAGGTCCACCTTACGTTCCCTCTTATTCCTCGCAACACACTTCCTGAATATCCGAGACTGAGGCTATCCATCCAACCTGTGCTTTTCGATGAAAGAGCACAGCGATACGTCGCCGGTACTCCGTGCATCGCACTCGCTTCGAACATCCTTACGTTCTCAATTTCGGAGCCTTTCTCGGATCGCGGGATATGCGTCCTGAACTCTCGATAGGTTTGATATCTTCACGCCACCACGAGGTCATACGATTTGAGGACGACGATCGTGGATGAGACGGTCGATGACCAGGTAATGGAGCCCTTGTGGATACACGTGAGAATAGCGATACACGCTCCCTGCGCTAAGGTATTTTGCGGCAAAGTTGAGAAGATGTTGCAGGTCCTGGCACAGCATGGAGATGACGAGCGGATGGGACAACGGGGCTGGGCTTCAAGAGGATGGGGAGGCATTTGTCTGGCATGGTGACGGAAACCCGGAGTTTGAGTTTGAGTTACCTGTGAATCGTAAGAGAGCATATGAGCCAGGGCAGAGCGGTAAGGGAGGAAGGAAGAAACCGTACAATTCATGACCTAGGCACCGTCTGCCGCAAAAATGCGGCCAGACACCAAGGGGGGGAGGTAAGAAGCAGGAAGCACACGGGCAAGTTACACGGAATCCAGCGGATCATCCGAGACAAACGAGACGAAGGGCAAGGTAAGACGGGGTGGAAGGAAGGTGAAGGGAGTGCTGTGTCAGTGACGTCCCACCGCGGGTACCGAACCAATGATGCATAGAATGGAGGAAGATGGTGTCTTCGCCGCCACCGCTTCCCAGCAAGCGAGAGACATTTACTGCTGGTATTCTTGAGGGAAAGTGGGGAGAATACCTAGATATTGAAGCCTGCACGAGCAGCTGAATGTGCGACCTTTCTGCCTTTGTTTTTTCGATAAATAAAACGACTCGATTAGCGATATTACTGATCTAGTAATTTGGGAAATATTTCACCAAGTACCAGGCAAGGAGGTCATAGCTGTCGAGTTGCCTCTACCTGTGCTCTGCCATACACACGCTTTCCCTCTGACCACAGTGTCGCTAGTTTTGGCCGGTAGCTCACCAGTAATTGTCATCCAAGAGATCGAGAGTGGGCAGGTGTGTACAGCTTGATACAAGAGATGAACAACGGCCACTATAGCAGGAAGCTTAACTACGATCAGAGTCCCTTCTTCGCATGATGGGAAGCCGAAGGACCTACCAAATTTATTCTGAGTGAAACTGGAGGTTCTACGTACGTATCCGCGCAGACCCGACGCCGTCCTTCACAGGGACCGCGAAGACACTGACCACAGCTCAAACAGCGGTAGGAAGACGTTAGGTGCAACGAAGTTTGGTGGACGAGGAGAGCATGGATAGATGATGTCTACGAGGCGATCATAGCAGAAGCTATGCAGCAAGTCAATCAGTCACATCAACGAAAGCGACATTCATTGACAGGAATGGAGACCTACCCAACCTGCAACAGCGCACGAATCTGCTATCCACTCGATGTGCATGCAAGCGAGTTCACCGCAAATTGAGACTGAGCTTTGTAAGTATGAACTTACCTGTGTCAGGGCCATTGGGCTCGCCGCGGCAGACAGTAGGAGCAACGCGATTTTGAAACGTGAAGCGCCCCATCATCGTATCCACCTGGTACAAAAGGAAGCTTGCTTACGGTACGGAGGATAATTGTAGGAGGCTGTCCTTGTATTACGCGAATTATGAAGCGACTCATCAGGTGTGCTTGCCAACGTGCGAGTGAGGCGGTTGCCTGGACAAGTGGGTCCTGCTATCGTTGTAGATACTGCCTTTCTTGGCAGCCCGGTCCTAACCCGATCCTTCGTGAACTGGACGGCTTGTAGGCAGCCGAGATTTACAGGTTCGATGAGAAGTAGCATGTTTGACTGGTCGACCCACCCGCTATAGTTTGCTTGGACAGTCTAGTCAGGTTATAAACACGAATCATGAGAAATAGATTACTGGTCGGTCCAGGAATATATTGGGTGATGAGGTCTGCTGCCAAATCTATGGTGTTCAAGTTCGGGGATGGTCAGTAAGCACTGAGAGTCCAGTGAGAACATTACAAATAAATTCGACGGCAACCCGTCGACAGCTCTCCCTGGAATGCCGTTGGGTAGTTTTATTGGCCTGGTCAGCAGTTTTTGATGACAAAACGAAGGTCTGCAAGTTACGGTACTTTCTTGGAAGCAACAACGGCGTTGAAAGAACGGAGAAAGTGCCGCCACACTCCGAGCGCCCGAATAGGACAAGTCCAGCCTGACAAACACTGGTAAAGTAAGGCATGGAAATAGCCGGATCGACGGTACCAAGCGAACATTGCATGATTCCTTGATTGATCCTTGCTCTGCTTTCTTGTCTCCGAACACGCCCTGGATGACTATGCGAAGCTTTATTTGTACCAGTCCGTCTGAATATACGTATCAAACCCAGATTGGTGCTGTACGCGTCCAAGCTCAACATCTGGAAGCATATATAGGATGATCGGAGACTCACTACAACCCATCCCCACTGGCACTGGCTCCGCGTATATTCCTGAGCGCCGATCCTCAGTTCGCTTTGGCGATTGCAGATCCCAGTACTTGCTTCTAGGCTCGACTCAGACTCGTCGCATCATGAATCCTTTCTATTTCTCGGGCGATGACCAGGATTTCTACTCGCTGCCCTCCACGTCGATCAATGATATTAGTGGCGATGTGTCCGAGTCGGAGCAGCAGCAGCTACATCCAGCACTCCACGGGTACCAAACAGATGTATATGGTCGAACTACGCCAGACGCTACCATCACCGACTTCTCTTCCTTGTCCCACTCTCACACGCCTCCGACGTCTGTGTATGATCCATCACCGTTCGCTCCACTTTATCCCGAACACTATCAATCACCTCAATCATACCAACAGTATCCATCGTACCCCACCTCTTCCGCTATTACATCCTCCCAAACCCAAGGATCATCCTTTTCGCCGACGAATGCGCAATTCGAACTGGAGGCCCTCCGTGAACAGCGAAGGCTCAGACAATCCGAACTCGAGCTTGTTGCTCAGAGGCGCCGCGAGACTGAGGAAGCTCGCTTGCAGCGTGAAGCACAACTCGCTATCCTCACCCTTGAAAGGCATCGGACATCGAACCAATTTCTGACTTCTTCACTTCACCCTTCTTCCAACTACGCCTCATCGTCCTCTTCGGGATTGCCTCAATATCTTCCCGCTCCGACTGACAATGTTGGGTACAACAGCGTCAATGCAGAATTATCCACACCTCTTGCCCCGTCTTTGTCGAGCACAGTAGACAATATGCCTTCATCTCGCGAGCGTTCCTCATCGCAAGACTCCGATAGAGCTAACCCCGACCGCCCGTCTTCCTCCCCCAAGCCCAAGGTGAGGAAGCAGGCTCTATTATCCGAACATTGCGACGCCATATGCTCTGGATGCTCCAAATCTATGGCCCAGCTTATCCTTCGTGGCACTCCATCCGAAATCGATGTGCAATACGAGCCGCAATTTCGATGCGATACTTGTTCGTCCAGTTCTCATACCCGTACTACCACCCGGAAACGGACGAATCAGCTGGAAGATATCACTCTCTCGACAATTTGTAGTGTATGCACGAAGATAATTGGCCAGGGAGGTTTTGTAGCGAAGGAGGGAAGAACACCGCTGTCTTTTACGGTCGAAGTAAGTCATCCTTACTTCAAGTTTAGAATTTCGTATACTGATGCGCATTCCTCCTCAGGTCATATGCACTGCTTGCAACGCGAAATATAAACGGTAAAAGTCATAGTTTATCCGAATTTCGCCAATATATGTGACATTGTATTTCAGATGCACAAATTGCGGAGGAGGATCAAGCAGAGGGGGCATCGGCAAGTGGAGGTGCATGGAGCTATTTGAAGGCAATCGTAAAACATGTAGGCTCTCTCACGACAGGCAAGTTGACTTATCCTCGATCTGGTGCGTGCTTGGAGCTGAACTTCTTGCGAGACAGATTAGGTGCCCGCGACATGGAGCTTTCAGTGTGGGAGGTTCCTGGCGACGTAGAAGGAAAGGAAGAGTGGCCCGCAGTAGTCGACGCTTGTGAGAGCTTATGGAAAGACCATTACATGGCTCGGCTCGGTACGCCAGAGGTATGATCCTCCTACCTATCCAGCTCGCACCATTCTTACACGGCGAGACCAACGAACAGGTGCTCGAGCATTCGTCATCCTTGCGCACTTTCAAAGACATCGAAGAAAAATGTATGAAAAGGGGCTATCTGGGGCGGAAGGTCTGGGAAGAAGGGCCAATGACTCCGAATACCCGTATATATACGGCTCTGACATGGGCAAAGACACGAGCGAGGCGAGACAAGTCTGCAGCAGATTGGACCAAGTCTAGTTCGGAGGAGAAGTCGATGGACAAGTGGTATCTCCGTTTCTCTTTGTTCCGTTTATGGTCTCAAATAACTAACATCTGGTGATGTAGGATTGCATTCAATACCCGCTGGGGAGATACTTTAATGCCTCCGAATGCGATTCTTTGCGCTCAATGGTTCTGTGAATGGAATATCAGAGGTTCGTGATTCCCACCATTCTATCGTATCTCGGAACTAGCTAATTCTCATCCGTTCCCCGGTCTTGACCAGACCGCACATTGATATTTCTATCCGCTACTCCATTCGACAGACAGGAAGTTCAGGACCGTGCGGCGTTCTCCATCAACGCCACCC
Source organism: Stereum hirsutum FP-91666 SS1 (assembly GCF_000264905.1). Classification (NCBI taxonomy): domain Eukaryota; kingdom Fungi; phylum Basidiomycota; class Agaricomycetes; order Russulales; family Stereaceae; genus Stereum; species Stereum hirsutum. The sequence continues at coordinate 1,013,897 of NW_006763135.1, forward strand.
GTATGCGTGTCTTTACAGACATCGAGAAACACAATCGCGAATTTCCAGATGATCCATGGGGGCATCCATTACATATATGGGTATGTAGAAGACTCCACGTCAACCGCTACCTGAAACTAATCTTGACACTCTTTCTTCTCGGTCTCACAGACTTCCCTAAAATATACTGTCGAACGTGAGCATTCTTCTGCTTGTCTGATATCACCTAGCAGTGTGTTGATTAGATTCGGCAGCTCTCCGTTCGCGCATTATAGACATCATACAAGTCAAATTCCAATCGCTGCCCTTAGAGGAATACCTACTACGCTACCCCGATACTGATCGGGCCTTGTTCTCCGCCACCCACACAACCATCGGCAGGGTTGCGAACGAACATCCTTCAGCAGATGAACAGGACAGAGGGCTCGACGTCTACGTGAGACATTGGGGCTCCGATGCGAACGTGGACGCGCTCTCGAAACAGATGGAGGGGATGTTGGCGAGGAAGCCTAGAGCATATGCGGAGTCCTGAGAGGCAATTTAGATGATACGGCGTTGATGATGAGCTACCACTGGGTTTGGGATAGTTAGACATATAGAGCATTTTTCTTTAGAATGAACCTCTCCATAGCGCACGGACTGTCTACACGTACTTATACTATATCACCTTGAACCAAGGCGAATACCCATATATTAGGCCATTTTTATCCAGTTATCACAGGCATTCATGTCGTGTACGGCCACGATGACCCTCAACCGAGTGAGACGGTAGGCTCTATTCCGACATCCTTCCGAGAGTTTGAACCTCGTTGCTCAAGTCCAGGGACCCACAACCGATGTTCAGGGGTGAAAAGCAATCACAAGACTGCCATTGGGGAGCATTGAAACCAAGAATAATGTAAGAGTGCGTAGATGGAGCAGAAGGAATCTTCGGAGAACATCTGTACTGGGAATAGCACAACGACCAGCGCTGCTCCTCACCGTCTCAGAATCGCCGCCATCTTCTCGGACAAATCAGCCTGCTGCCCTTCCAGCACGTCTGTAAGCTCGATAGCGCACTGCGCCAACTCCCCTCGTTCGAGAAGGCGAGAGAAGTCCATGCCGGAAGGCGATGATGGACCAGTGTTGCAACAAGCTGCCACAGCTCGTTGGGCCTGTGCATGGAATGAAATTGATATGACTGACAAGCGGGGATGATGTGGATTCAAAGCTTACCTTGGGTGATAGTGCAGGCCAGACAGATGAGACCGTCGCGCTCGCGTCCCGCCAGTCGTATAGCCCGATGTAGAACCATCCCTTCTAATCAAAAGTCGGCGATGAGCGACCGTTTTGTTGATGAATCAGAAAATATGCCTACCTTCTTCGAGGATGATATGAAGGTGTACAATGGCCGCGATTTGCTCGTTTCTGAAATATAGTCTAGCATACGGTCGTTGACCTTGGGCGGGCTCCAGTTGACGATGTACCGAGAATTAGTCGTTTCGAGGACAATGGGATCGAAGATAAATGCTATGTTCTGTGTGACGTGTAGTCGTATATTATCGTTGGCGGCATTAGCTAGGCTAAGTCCAAGAGGAGAGCAAAGGACGCGTAGAGTGAGTAGGTGGAAGCCTGGAAAGCCGTCAGAGAAGCACAATACCTATCCAAGATAGACACCTGCACAACGTCGTTAAGAACGTGAGTATATACATCCACAGTATAGAATATTCGGCCTACCGTAGTTTCATCAAGTTCCAACCGATTAACCACATCTTCAAAACTCAACGGTCCAACCACAGTCTTTGCCGAAACGGGTGGTTTCCCGAAATGTATCCTCCACCTCATTATCGCAGCAGCTGAATCCGCGTCAAAATGGACTGACCACCCGGCCTCACTACCGGGACTGGCCTCCACGCTCGCCACCCCACCTGCTGTAAGATGACGACGCGTACTGCCTATGGTCCCAGGCGACGTAGTCGGCGATGGCCGATGCAGATGTGGCCTACCATCTGCGCTGAGCACTCGTCTCCTGGTGCCCCTGGATGTTGGTGGAGCAGAAGGCATTCGAAGCTGGAAGGGTTCGCCTAAAGGTGAAGGGGTATCTCCCTCCGGCACGGCATGAAGCGTTGATGAAGGCCTGGCGCTCGTGTTAAGATTTGTGGATGAATGACGATGACCAAGGCCTGGGAAGCGTATCGTCGCGTCGCTGTTGGGTGGTTGGGACGTGGATGATAAAGCGGAGAAAGACAGAGGACGAGATAAAGTGTGACCCAAGGGACTGTCAGGCTTATTCGCAGATACATGTTCCCAGTCCTCAAGGGGGTCTTCCCGTGTGGCACCTCCCTGCTGTGGCGTAACAGTAAGTCGGGCAGCTCGAACATTATGACGGCCACGGAAAACCTTACCTTTTGCTCACCGAGAAGATCCCGTATAACCTTGCGAGTATTAGCCAATTTCGACAAGGCATCGTCCCTCTCCTGTTCCATCACAGCTTTTGCCGCAATCGCAGTCCCCAGCTGCTGCACCAGTCGCTCATTCTCCTCGATCAGGACCGAAACGCGACGCGACGTCCAAGACCTATCCGCGAGCTGCGCACGTAGACTATCGTTCTCCTGTTCAAGTGTCCGCACAGCCTGCGTCAGTCGTTCTTGAACAAGGAGCAACGAGCTCGCGGCGCCCGATAGCTGGAAAGGCGCGTTCATTCCCCCCACACAAGACCACATGGCAATTTGAGCAACGATGAGCTTGAATGTTCTGAATTCCGAAAGGGGTATGTATGATGGCGCGTACCTCCTGCTTCGCCCACTCAACGTCGGATTGTGGAGAGGACCCAGGCATGTCGCATACGGCCAAGGATGCGAACACGTCTGCCCTTTGTGGGAGTTCGGTTCGAAGAACTCAACGAACTTCAACACGAGCGCGCTTTCGTTTAGTTGACCAGAGCATTTAGGTTTCTCACGCACAACGTGGTTTAGGCAGTACAGCACGGCGTCTAACGCCACGTGAGCCACTGCCCGAATGTGGCGCCCCCAGAAATGGGTGGCGGTTAAAGTATCGTTCTCGTTCTTTCTTACCCCGTCGACCACGTCTTCACAACGTACATAACGAATATGCATGCATTCACCTCTGCAAAGGTATAGGTCCTGCATGTCGAGTCAAGGCTATGTTAACTCACTTGTTACACAGAAGCAAGAAGCTCGCATCGCAGAGCTCGAGGTCGAAGTAGAACAGTTACAAAAGGAGCTGGGGTAAGTATATGCTATCGCATCCTCTCGGATTCAGTCTCCTAAACGATCCATCTTCAGGGAAGAAGTAGACGCAAATAAGATAGTTTCCCGTCATATCAAGCTTTTGCATCGGTACAACGAAGCTAAAGATGCCACCCAAGTACGTCGTGTCTTCATCTCGTCGGTCGTCCTGCCTCCCGACCACTCAATAACAGAATATCTGCACCATTAATTAGCTTCTGATCGGAAAGGTCAGTGACAATGGTGAAGACGAACGTACAATGATCTGACCGCATATATCCAGCTCGCGTCGCACAAGCAGACGACCATCAGACAAGTCCACGAAGACCTGGGGCTCACGGATGTCGACTAAGAGCACAAGACAAGACAGCTTCGATTCTTGACGATTCGTAGAGAGACAAAGCGCATATATTGAGGTCCGACAACGCGTAATAGGGTCGAAGGTTTCATACTGGAAGAATAGTCATAATGTTGAGCGCTGTAAACTGTACAACATAAATTGTCTGTAGCATACACACCAGTCCGATCACAAAGCATCGCAGAGTTCAATAATTCCTTTTATCTCGTGTCATCGTCATCCGCCACAGCAATCCAGCTCGTTCCACAACCAGCCCACACTCCGAGAGCACGCCCATGAATTCCAGGCGACGATGGCGGCCACACCTTACGGGGTGTATGAACGTCTTCCAGAGACCCAGTCCCAAGATTACCATGCTCGTTCCACCCCCAACCCCATACCTCTCCCGTCCGTGGTGTTGACGTCGGATCACCAGACAAAAGGACGAGTAGATGCTCGCTCCCGTAAGCGAGGCCCTCGACACGATCCGTGAACAAAGTGAAGGGAAACTGGACTGTTTTCATTCCCGCGTCGTCCAAGGCAGCGGTACGGCCAAGCTGTCCCTTCGTAGAACTCCCAGAAGAGAGTAACATACTCCTATTATCGCCCTCGCTCACAAGCACATAGGTTCCATTCCATGTACATCCGACAGATGTGGCTCGCCGTACCGAAGGCAAACCACGGAGCTGGCCCTTTTGGTCAGATCCAAGGCCATAGAGCGAGCCATCCGAGTGCAGAAACACAGAATGTTGGTGGCCGAGGGCTATGGCGCGGACATGAGACGGGTCAAAGTCAAGCGACAGGGCGTGTGGTAGGGTAAGATACGGCACTGGTCGTCCGGTGGATAATGGTGGTATAGCTCCGAGTTGACCATGTCTCGACTTGCCCCAGCCGATGATATGATCCGTCTGACGACCATCTTCAGAGCTTTCACGGACATGAAGGATGATATTATGGGGTCCAGTAGCGAGGTCCAGTATAGAGATTCGATGCTGAGGATCCACAATATGCGATAGGGAGACAACATAAAAAGGCGCAGGCTGAACATTCGCCGTCCCGACGCCCAGATCACCGAAATCATTGCCTCCCAGAGAGATCAGAATGTCGCTCTCCCCATCCTTCACGAGCACGACGAAGCTTGTCTCCCAGGAGGCTCCCACCCTCGCCACTGTATAATCCGTCAACCCATGCTCCTCCAGCGGCAGGTGAATTCGATTGAAAGTGTGGAGCTCGGTTACCCCAGGTCCGAGTTGTCCCTTCGAGCCATCACCTGAGCCCCATAGCTCAAGATACTCGGAAGAGACACCAAGTCGAGACAGGAGGACGAGTGTATGGTTGCCTCCGTTGGCAATAGAGTGGATGCAGGTCGTCGATGGAGGTAATTCACCAGCAGGATATCCCGTGAAAGAACAGAGTGTGAATGTGTGTGCATCGTCTCGAGTGCCGTTGGCCAGTTGACCTTGCCCATTCGAACCTGCGGCATAGAGTAGCATGACTGAAGCTATGGTAAGTTTTGGTGCTGTTCATTCACGTGAAACACCAGTGCTGAAGACCTACTACAGAAGAGAGAAAAAAATAAAGAGAACCAAGAGATGCGATCGTCGGCTCTGGATAGATATGCTGGATGGTGGACCTGGATGCAACCAGATGAGCGTGAAAGAGACAAAAGAAAACCCGCCGCGGCCGCCTCGCTCGGACACCTAACCCTATCCACGCCGGCGTGCTAGCGGTGCCAGGCGGTGCCGCCTCTGTCGGCGCTGTCGCTCACCCAGTCGAAACTAGACCGCGCCAAAAATCTCGACTTTTATGATAAGCGGACGTTCAGGAGGCCTGTCTACTTTGTGGAGACTTCGTTCAGCGGGGCATTATCTTCCGCTTCTACCTGCTTTATTTCGCCCCGATGTTGGCCGTATGACCCTTGCTGCTGGTTGAGATACGGGAGGACACGGGCTTTCGATCAATCTCGACAGATGCTCCTCGAAAAAAACTTCGAAAAACTTCGAAAAAGCCGTCTAACGCCCATCAAACATGGACGAGCACTTGGCGCAACGTCGATCTTAGTTGCATGAAGATGCTCGCTGGGTCCTTCTCCACTGTAAAGGTTATCGCAGACGTTCTGTGCTAGCAATGGAGTTGCCTCGGCCGTTCCGGCGTATGTTGCGCAGCCTATCAAAAGCCGATATTTGGCTATCGCCCATCATCAGGTTTATTAGGTGTTTCCTGCAGTGCTCGCAGGTTCGTCGAGTATCCTGGGTCACTACAAAAATAACGAGCATCAGAGCCAATGTACCCCAGTTGGTATATTCACAACTTCTCCACGGGTTCGGGAAGCCTACCACGGAGCTGATACGCATGCCATCGTACGCGTATCGTGGTAAGCCTCCCCTTGCCAAGTCAGGAGCCAAACTCACTGTCACTGAAAGATAACAGACTCCGCAAGTTTTCAGGCCCTGACATCTGGGTGCTGTTCTCGTGGATACAGAGATAAGGAGCCCTCGAGATTTCTTCTTCCTGGGAATCATATATGTTTGGTGGACTTCGTCACAGGCACTTTTATCCTCGAGCTAATTCCCCTCGCTCGCCCCGTCCTCGAGCTCTCGCCTGCCGTGGTCTTCTTCCTACCCTACCATGGAGGACGTTCCAGAGTTCAAGCGAACGCCCACGGAGGGATCTTCCATTGACAAGAAGCCTGTAGACGATGATGTCGTCGTTGATGAGGAGAAGTCGATTCGATCTAGCGAAGACGTCGATGAAGTGAAGGTCATCGAAAAGGCGGAAGAAGTCGCCCTGCTGGTCCGTTCTATACACTTTCCTGGTGATCCCGCTCCTTCTGACAATGGTTTGTTCCTTAGGTCATCAGCACGCAGGACGACCCTACTCTTCCTGTCTTCACCTTCCGTGTTGTTTTCCTCGGTATCGGATTGAGCGCATTCGGCGCCGTAAGCATCTTCTGCCTTGAGTGATCTTCAGCGTTCTTGACTTACACTGGTGCTATCAGGTCTTGGGAACAATCTACACGTTCAAGCCACAGAACGCCTCCGTCTCTCAGTATGTATACTTTGTAGCGACTCCGCTCTACTTGTATTTATTGTGCTCGTCGATAGGTTGTTCACCCTCATCATCGCCTACGTCCTCGGAACCGCCATGCACTGTGAGTATTACTTCTCCGCAATCTCAGAATATACCTGATCTGACTCTCATCTTAAAGCTATCATGCCAAGTCATGGCTACTGGAAATACCTGAACCCGGGACCCTTCAACATCAAAGGTATACCGTACAGATCATCTTCGACAGTGTCATCTGGCTAACCGTCTAATAGAGCACACGGCTATCACGATCATGTCCTCGACCGCCGCCAGTGTCGCAATCGCGATGGAAATCATTGCTGCTCTGGATCTGTTCTACGATATCAAGCTCAAGCCCGTCGTCGCTATCTTCCAAATCTTTGCCTCTCAAATGATTGGTTATGGTATTGCTGGAATGCTACGGAGTTTCTTGGTCTACCCGACTTAGTACGTTCCGTCTCAAGCCAAGTTCAACCTTGACCGTGCACTCATTATGGCTGTCCAGCGCATTCTACCCCACTTACATCTCCGTGGTCAACCTCCTGCAGAGTCTGCATTTCGGTGGTCTGCTCAACCACAAGAAGAGGTAAGATTTTTTATCATAGCTCGCTCCGATACAATGTTCTGACGGTCACTTCACCTCAACAGGCGCTACTTCTGGATCGTCGTAAGTAATTTCGCAGATTTTGCAGTCAGAAAACGTCTCAAATCTTGATTGATAGTTCGCCGCGATCTTCTTCTGGGAATGGTGAATTTCTATATATTCATCAATTCTGATTCACCCAATTTGCTCAACGTATTTGTCCGCCGTTCAGGATTCCCCAATACCCGTTCCCTCTCCTCTCCGCCATCTCGGTCAGTTCTTCCTTCTCCAACCTCTGTTTCTCGCTCTAAACCGGTCTGCACACCTAGATTATCTGCCTTATCGACGAAGGCCGCTCTACCTTTGTCCGCAATCTGTTTGGTGCCGGGTCCAGTAACGAGGGCATCGGCTTGTTCTCTTTCTCCACGTCGTGGACCCTTATCACGCAGGGTAACCCGCTAGTGTGGCCTTGGCAGACGCGTACGTCCATCCGTCCTTGGAACCCTATGTTCTACGTTACTGACTATTTTATACAGAGATCAACTCTTACAGTGAGAATTTCTCTTCATCACGAGTCTCGAAACCTATGAGGTCTAACAGATGTCCTTGTCCTTGTCAGTGGGAATGGCTCTCGGTTATATCATCTTGACGACCTGCTACTACGCCAACATCTACAATGGCAGGGACCTCGTCTTCATGTCCACCTCCCTCTTCGGATCAGATGGTAGCACGTACAACCAGACCGCTGTGCTCACCGACAACAGGCTCGATCCCTCGAAATTGGCGGAAATTGGCCTTCCCCGGTATACCACGTCCTACAGCGTTTCGCAGCTTGTGTACAATCTGTCGATGGGTGCTGCTGTCACCCACGTCATCCTGTGGAGTTGGTCTGACTTGAAGAGAGGTATGTTTTTCGACGAAGTTCATTTCCAGGTTATGATGCTTATGCTACCGCGAATAAAGCTTTCGGTGGGTTGCGCTTCCTCAAGAGCTCTGCCGATGAAATCGATGATCCTCATTACCTTGAAATGCGCAAGGTGAGCATTTTTTTAATGAAGGATATGCGTATCAACTCTGTCTCACGCCTTGATACTCCTTCAGTACAAGGAGGTTCCCCAGTGGTGGTACTTGGTTTTGTTCCTTTGTAGTCTGGGTGTTGGCATCGGCTGCAGTGTACATCTTTTTGTTTTTGCTTCGTCGGACCGTTATTAAGGATCTTTCCATCACAGTACGGAGCTGGCGGCACAGTTCTGCTTCCTTGGTGGAGTATTCTCGTCTTCTCTGTGATCAGCGCTTTCCTCGCCATCGCTCTCGGCTTCAGTGAGCCATTTTTCCTTGATATTTCGGGAGATGGGTGAGCTTACCGTATTCTCGTACAGTTACCGCGACGACAGGTTTCAATATCAGTGAGTTTATTAGTCGAATTGTCTGCTGGTACCCTACGATGGCTAAACGACGTTCGTTTCTCCTTAGGTGTCAAATACGCCATCCAGATCATCGCTGCCTTTGTGCATCCAGGGCAGCCCATGTAAGTTTATACTCGACAGTGTTTTCAGACAGTCAACGATCCTGATGACGTCATTTCAGTGCGGTCATGTATGTCAATCTCTACGGAAACTCGTCTACGTTCCAGACGCTCTACCTACTCCAAGGCTTGTCCTCTTTCAGTGCTCGTTCTTGATGCCTGCTCACTCGAATCCTGTAGATCTCAAGTTGGGCCAGTACACCAAGCTGCCGCCGCGCATGACCTTCGCTGCTCAGATGGCAGGCTCGATCGTCGGTTCTATCTTCAATTATACCATGATGAACACCATCGTCACCAACAACCGTGAGGTTCTTCAAGACCCAGTCGGTACCCGTGTTGTGCGTAGTCTTCCACACCTTACCCCGCCTCCCAGTTGACCGTCACATCGCTCATCCCTCTCATATATATCGGCCTCTGTCATTTAGTGGAGTGGATGGATCGTCCAGCAGTACAACAGCAACTCTATCGCCATGGGTGCCCTTGGAAAGGAGCTCTTCACAATCGGAAAGGAATACTGGCTGATTGCCTTTGCGATCTTTATCGGCTTGTTCATGCCCATTCCCTTCTTCCTCGTGCACAAGTTCTCGCCGAAGGGCTCTTGGATCGGTAACGCCGCGAAGTACATCCACACGCCCATCATTCTGTGAGTTTATCATCACCCATCGGTAGTTGTTCATCTTGTACTGATGCGTTCTCGCCCGATTTCTTTTAGTCTCTACATTGGGTACCTTCCATACTCGGTCAACGGCATGTGGTGGTCTTGTCTTGTCATCGGTTATATGTCCCAGCAGTGGGCACGTAAGCGTCGTCCAGGCTGGTTCAAGAAGGTTCGTCACCCTCCATATATGCGTTTTTTATCTATCTGGATACTAAAATTTGTCTCCTTTTTCTGCAGTACAACTACCTTAGTGCGCGATGCTCATCATTTCAAGCGGGAAAATCGCGAATACTGACGACCTTTCTAACCTTTTAGCCTCTGCCGCACTCGACGGTGGAAGTCAAGTCATTATGTTCATTCTCGTAAGTCCTGCCGGTTTACTACGATAGACATACCTGTGCTCACGATACCCTGTTTTTCCAGAGCTTCGCCGTGTTCGGTGCAAGCGGGAACGCCGTTGACTTCCCAAACTGGTTCGTAGTCATCCCATTCAAGCGTCCCTCTCATCGACCCAACTGACCGTCGTTTATCTCATGGAAATGTAAATAGGTGGGGTAACCCTGCCAACAAGTCGGTCGACCGTTGTGCTCTCACGGACTAGATTGAAAAACATCTTCACGAGTTGCGACTGTCATTACCGGTTTTATACTTTTAATATTTCGGCTACTTTGTATTAGTTTGGTTAGGGTCATGATTTTTTGTTTGTGTTCTCAGGCTTCTGTGTTGTGCTTTAGGGGGTTGGGCGTGCGAATGAAAATGGGATGCGGCACCTCGTTGAAGATTCAGATATGAGTTACGAAAGTAACCCATGCGTGCAGCGTCAGTCTTGAAAGCTTGACGGGCCACAGCCGCCACATGAATATCGCTTTTCGATCCTCCGCAGGATGCCGCGGAGAGGGCATCCTTCAACAACGTTGCAATAACTGTCACACCTACAGTAATTCCACGCCCTCCGGGCCAGACCTGTTCCTTCAGATCGAACGGTGTTTGCCAACTGATTATTATAATGCCTCTTTCTACTATATTTCATGACCAAAGCCTATCTCCGAGAAAAAACAGGCAACCTTGCTGTGGCGAAAACGCCACAAAAGCTCACAAGTTACAACACGCTTACTGACACATCATTCAAAGAAAGAACGAGCACGACATGCCCGTGGTTCGAGTTAATTGAATTCCTCACACGGGTAGGAGAACGTAAGCTGTAATTAGCCCACAGTTAATTGATCAGACTTGTCAGGAATATTTGAGCTGTGCATGCTAGACGTTGAGCTGCACGACGCAAGACCCAGAGAGACCGGAACGAGACGGAAGTACCGGGAAACACCGGGACCAGGGAGTGATGGAGACGAGTGACTGTTCCTGTTCCGTTAGGACAGGTCTTGAGACGAGCTTTGTCACAGCGTCACGTCACGCCTCTTCGGTGGCGGTGGCGTCTTTTTCCTGGGAGCGGTCGCTGGAGATTTTTGTTACGGTCACTCGTCCTCCATCACTCTCGGCTCCCGGTGTTTCCCGGTCCTTCCGTCTCGTTCCGGCCACTCAAATATGCCTGACAAGTCTGAACAAGCAAACATGGGCTAATTGCAGCCTATGTTCTTCCACCCGTGTGAGGAATTTAATTATCTCGAGCCACGGGTATGCCGTGCTCGTTCTTTCTTTGAACGCAGGTGAACGTGTTGTGAGCTTTAAACTTTTGTGGCGTTTTCGCCACAACAAGGGTCGCCGGTTTTTTCTCCAGAGATGTTTGGACAATAAAGTTGGTCGAAAGGCGCATTATAACCAGTTGGTCTGCGCTGTTCGATCTGAAGGAACAGGTCTGGCCCGGAGGGCGTGGAATAACAAAAATCTCCAGCGACCGCTCCCAGGAAAAAGACACCACCGCCACCGAAGAGGCGTGACGTGACGCTGTGACAAAGCTCGTCTCAAGACCTGTCCTAACGGAACAGGAACACAAGCCTTGTAACCTTCGACACATCGCCCCATACAAAGGTTTCAACTCCTCGAACAGTAAGCACCCTCATTCGGAGGGCGTGTAGCATTTCTGTTGCATCGACGGTCAGTTTCCTCTCTGTCTTCTACATGTTGAATCGTTCTTGATGACGACGCTCGCATGAAAACATCGAATCACGCAGACACAATGCGGTGTCTTGCCGTCGAGTTACAAATTAACGTGTGCGAGTACCTCGCGAGGAACGACCTGGCCTCCGTCGCGCGCACGTCCAAGCACTTTCTAGCCGTTGCCCAACCCATCCTGTACCGTGACGTCGAAGTCCATGACATTCCGGTCGGTAGTGTCCACTCACCAGACTACACGAATCCGTCTCGCCTCCGTAGCTTTCACAACACGCTGCTCAGCCACGAGCGCGACCTTGGGCCCCTCGTCAAGAGGTTATACATACGATCCTTGTTCGTTTTGGTCCCCTGGAAAGAACTGATCCCGATTTTCCTCGCAATGCGCAACCTTCTTGTCCTCAAAATCGAGATGATACACCAGCTTATCAACAGCAATCACAATGCCTTTAGCAAGCACATCCTGCCCGCTGTAGCTCACACTCTCCGAGAGCTCTAAACAGTCGGAATCAATGCCTTTCCACGCTTTGTTCGCTTCATTGACACTCACCCTAACATCATCGTATGGGATGACGCCGGGCGCGATTGGGCGCTCAAACAGGCTCAGGACGTGCGCATGGCATTGGAGTCGCCCGGACTTACTCGTCTCCGCCGGTTCACCGTCACTCTCGTTTATCGCAATCTCGGCTTTCTCTTCGAGGTGTTAAAATCCATGACCGGTCTCATTCATTTGAGCATATTGCTCCCTCATGTCGCACTCGACCACGCCAATTCCTCCAACTTGCATTCGCAGGTTGTGGCGCCAATCTCGTCGAACTGTCACTTCTTTCCGAGTATCGGGAGCCCCCAGACAGATTGGGCTGGATCATCCTTAATATCTTACCCCAGACACCCTCCCTACGCCGTCTTCGAATCGAATGGTGAGGGAGGGCTACCATTGTGCCATGCCCGTTGGAGGTCCCCGCTGGTCATCAAGATTCCACGGTTCTTCCTGCTTTGGAGACTATCATTTGGAGCGTACTGCCGGCCAGTGATATCATGATGGTCTGTGTTGAACCGAACAGGACCTTCTCGGACGCGGGTTTGAAGAACATCGAGACCTTATTTCATGTATTCCCTTCACTGCGCAAGGTAGAGTATACCGAATGGACTATCGCTGCATGTTTCCGGCTTTTGGGTAATGTAAAAATAGAACAGGAGCCGATGGAGGGCATTAGTCTTTAATGGGCGACCCTCAATCTCGAATGCAGTATGTTCCCTAGTGTCCACGACCGTTACATATCCAGTGTATGACCTCCGTATCGTTTGATTCCTTGTTTTTGACTCTTCCACAGCTCCGTGTTGCATCGTCGACTATGGTTCTGCGTATCTCTGCTCTTCACTATCCGTCTTCGTCGTCGCGCTTTCGTGCGGAGCCCTCGTCTGGGATTATATATTCGTGTTTTCTCGTTCTAGTAACTCCTATTCGCGTTTGGCAGGAGCGACCGCACATCGAGGCACTTTCACTTTTGTGACGTCTATATATTGATCCCGTCCAGCAGTAAACATGTAACCTACTGTCTGACTATGCAATCAACCAATACCGGAAAGACGAGACAAAAAGCGAACTCAATCCCATCCTCATCCCAATCCTAGCTCGTATCCTCACCCTACTCGCCTCTGCCTCGAAGCAGACGTCCTCTCGCACTGGCTGAGTATATGTATGTCGTCCAACTTGGAGGCCTACGGATAGCGCACAGCAACCGTCCGCATCGAGATGGAGTTGGTGGAATGAAGGGCGGAGTGATGAAGGACCGGTGGAGATGGGGTTGAGGGATATTGCAGGTATGTATATGTTTATAGTGGGGGTACAAGTTTGTACAGTATGGCTGAGGAGGGTATACCTAACGTATACGACCCTAGCCAGCAGGAAAGGGAACAACACGGCAGACAGGCAAGGCAAAAGCTGTCAGAAGTAAAGAAAAAGAAAACAGTTTGACAGAGCGTTGGTTAAAGAAGGTTTTGCATCGTGGGTTTACTATGGATTTCTTTAGAAAGAGAAGGAAAGTTTGTAACAGCGAAATGAAGATGTAGAAGAGGGTTGAAAGCGTTATGATCATGACGATGGTGTTTACGAGTTGAAAGATAACTTTGAAAGGAGAAATAGAAAACATCGAGACATTTGGGGTTGTATAGCGGAACAATGGATGAATGACGAGGCGCGGCAAAGCGGGGCTGGGGATGGGATGTGTGCAACTAGTTTTGGGAATGGATTGGGATGGGATGAGTTGGGATGGGATGGATGGATGGAAAGTCCTTGCCGTGTAAAATAAGGATGTGTATGAGTGCGAAGCTGACCGGTGGTTTGTGTGCGAGCGGAAACAGGGTAATAGAATGGAAGAGTAGACGATGATTGGGGATCGGGAGACCAAGATGGGGTAATGAACCTGAAAGCTGACCATGATCGAAAACCGAAGAGATAGGATAACCAAAAAGCGTAGCATCGAAAGCAGAGAAGCTTGTAGCTGACTGATTGGCACAAGAACAAGAAAAGACGGGCAGTAATTGGATGACGGGGATGAAAGATAACATAGAGAATTACGCATGACAATGTCTTCAGTCGATCCCGACCATGAACCCATAAATATACAACGCAGGGTGGCTCGAAGAGCCGCCGTCGCCTATCCGAAAAAGCTAGTTGACTGAACGACGGCATCAATCAACCAGACCTCTCCTAGATCAGGCTTCCGGCGACTGTCTTCCGGCCTTCCATGGCGCCCTTCGACGCTACCAAGCCCGCGCTGGATGCTCGCACCAAATCCCGCATCGACGACTCCCCCCTCTCAACCTCTCCCTCAATCCACGTTCATCTCATCCGACACCGACACCGCCCGGCGGCGGCGCTTCTTGATGGGCTCCGGCAGCCAATCGTTCTCTCCGTCATCAGATGGAACATTGAGCCGCTTAGTCGTCGACCGCGAAGGACTGCCCTTGGAGCCATCCAGCTTTGGCGAGGGCCTAGTAGGCGTTCTCTGCAGGATCGTGTTCGCATTGGTGCTGAGACCTTTGCGGGGCGTCGGAGGTACTGGAAGCATCGACTTGACTGCGAACACAGGTTTCTTGATGCTTTCCGCGTCGACATCCATGAGTCGAGCAGTCTTGGGCTTGGAGGGGGATGGCGGGGCCGCCGCAAAGACGGGTTGTTTGATGGCTTCTGTGATCGCGTCTTCGGCGCGGGTGGGCTTGACAGGAGATCGAGGGACTGATCTCTTGATCTGCAGCCTGGGTGTAACCTCCGTGTTCTCCTTGTCGGCGTCTGCATCGTTCAGAATTGTTTCGGCCTTTGACGCTAAGGACGACACGCCACGAGGGCGCTCAACGTAAAGATGAGGGTCGCAGTAGATGTCGAAGCCAGGATAGTGAATGGACGAGCGATCCGGTGGAGGCGGAAGCTCTCTGGGAACCGTAGAGAAATTGGCCAGGGCGTCAAAGTCCTCATCGTCATCGTTGAGTTTCATGGATGCGACGGCTGCTTCCACGTCGACAAAGACGGGGACCGCGACGGGCAAAGCGCTCGACGGAAACACGAAAGACGAAGAGGAGCTGGAGCGAGGCCTGAACGACATACGACCAGGGCTGCGCGTCATTTTGGGTACGGGCGCAGAAATGGAGGGTCGTGAGGGCGAAGTGGCGACTGGAGACACGGGAGTGGAGCATGCCGTAAAAGTGTCGTCTTTCGCTTGATTGTTCATATCGCTGTTGAGAACGGTGGCGATAGAGGGCGCAACTCCAAAATCGAGTTTACGGGCAACGTTGCTAGTCGACCCACGGCTGCGATCGAGGCTAGCCAGGAAGGGCGTATGCCTGACGCTGTACGTGCCGGTATGTCGCGTCGACGAACTTGGGTGGCCGAACGAACTCTTCTTGGACTTCGGGGTGACCATGACTCCAGCTTGAGCGAGAATTCGACGTTTGTCTGGGCTGAACTTCATTCCATCTGGGGAGAGGGGACGTTTGATGGATAGACGGAGTTTGGGGTCGTCCAGTTGAGTTGAGAAGCCCTCAATGGTTGGTTCAACGAAGGGTTCGAGTGGGAGATCCCGCAGAGGGGCGCGTTCCATGGCTCGTATATGTGGATGAGGAGTTGTGAGGTTGTTGATGATGGTGATGGCGGTCTGAAAGAAAGAAAGACGGCCAGGAAGGATATCGAAGGAGGCTTATAATGGCAGTAGAGAAGAAAGCGACACGGAGAGACACCAACAGACACCCGAGCAACGCGGCGCACAAGCACCAAATAAGCCACAACAACGCGTCCGGTAACATCCGTCACACCGTTGGTTGACTTTCTTTGGAATTTATTGACGTGTCGCAGTCACGCTTTCCTCCCTTGTCGGTCAGCCAATTTATTGGGTACTTCATACGCATACTCGTTCTCCCATTGTACACATACAGTTCGATTGTGCTCACCGTATATTATCCTACTAAATTCGCTCCATTTTTCGATATCGGCCGAGGGTTGATAGGGACAGCGTGACAAGTGGTTCGAGACTTCGAGTGGCTCAGATTTCTGTTCGCCCGAAGACGTGTGGTGAGACGAGAAATGACTGACTCGACCGCACCTGTTCTAGTAAATATGCGGAGCACGGCATGCATATGACTCGGTCCCTTTCGTTCCCAAACCACCATCCTCTGGACTTGGCTGGATCTGAAAAGAACGCGGATATCGTCTTGTAGCTGCGGAAGCCTCCAGCTGGATGGACAGACTCCGATTTCCCGTGCAAGCCCATTTGGTACTGGTGTGATCTAAGACCTATGCTCAACCATGAACGTCACCGCAGCTGCAACAGGTCATCCGGCGAGGACATCAATGCCCTACGTACTTCGATGAAAAGTAGCATAGATCACAGGTATGCTGACTTACGGAGTGGAGAGAAAGCCTAATATCCGCTCCATAACGATCTCGAGCAGGCTAGAATGGTGCAGAAAAAGGGACAGAATGGAGTCCCGCGTAGAATGGAGAGATCGTGTTGTGCTCCAAGCGCCCAAGAAAAAAAAAGAACAAGACGTTCGGCGAATGGAATCAGAGGGACGACATCAGCAAAACCCGGAGGCGTCTGACGCGTCTGACGCGTCTGACCGGTCTGACGGAACTCCGGCGATCAGTCCCGAATTCCCACCAGACGTGTCAGACGTGTCAGATGCGTCAGAGCTCAGACGCGTTTACCGCTCTCGCAGTTCAACATGGTTCGGGTATTGTTCTTTCTGTCAGTCTCAGCACCCGGAAGAGTGAGGTAAATACAGATACATCTAAGCTGTCTATACAGGGCCACTCTCATGCATATGATAATCTGAGTACCTATTGAGATAAAATGCCTTGAAAGCACGGTGTGATTCCCAGAATTTGAAGTCCTTCGGTAGGAGCATTTCACCATAAACACCGATGATGTGGCACGAGCGAACGATACAGTCCAAATGAATAACACCCACCGCCCGTCTCCCATCCTCCTTCTCTGGCTGCACTATCCACATACCCGTCACTGAGTCTCTTTTATCACCAACAGGAAACATCCATTCCACGAGAGCGCACGGGTAGTCCTCCCCATCATGTGGCACACTCATGAACCTCAACACCCTTCCTACCACCATACCCTGCATAGGTTCGTCATCGCTTCCATAGTTGATGAGCACCGTGTCTCGCCGCTCATATCGACGAAACCATAAGGACGTGCTCCGTATAATCTCCGAGTGCATCCCCATTGGGCCTGCGAGTTCGCTGGGAGCATACCACTTCGCTCGTGCGCTGTGGTACAAGGCGATTTTGTCGTCGATCGTCGGACAGTCGCCCACGGGCATGTCTTCGGCATTCAGTTCTGGTTCGGGATATAGTTGGTCGAAGAGGAATCGGCGTATGAGGGTGACGAGCTCAGGGATACCAGTATCGTGGGCGAGATCTTCGGCGAATGAACGAGAATCTGAACGACATAGATTAGTGTAATGCAAATTCTAAAAAGGCAAGGCTTACAATGCTCCTTTGCCAGCTCGACATCAATGGGTGCAGGCTTGTCGTCGTCGTCGTCGACATCAACTACCAGATCACCATTCTCGTAAGCATCACCCAGTTCTGACTCGTCCTCCTCATCCCCACCTTTGCCCGTTCCCGGGCGATGGTCCCCATACAATCCGACATCCTTGTACGCCGCCGTAACCACATCATCATTTAGCATTCCCCGAGCACCAAAATCTGCTCTCGCCGCTGCGATCTTCCCCATCCGAACATTTGCCATAACCATCCCGTGAAGAGCTTCTTGATTTCGACTTCCACGGCGCCATGGTTCCTTGACAGCGCGAATGTGCTTGGACTCGGTGATCGACGAACAGATGCCATTGGGTGAACCGAAGAGTCTGATACTGCGAACGTAATGGACCAGTGCGTGTTGGCGTGGAAGAGAGAAGCTCGTGCGAATCTGTTCGTCGACGAAGACCTGTCGGTAGTAATGAAATCTCGCCAGGGTCCGATCCATCTCCGCGAGAGATTCCTCAGTGTGGGAAGGGCGGCGTGCGAGATAGCAAAAGTCGAGGAAAGCGACGATAGCCTTGACGACCCGGTCGGGAACATGGCCAACGATAGCCGGAATAAATACCTAATTAATGAGACGAACCCATAAATTAGACGTGAAGAACAGCGGTAAACTTGAACGTTGATGCACAGACCTTCATCAAAGCCTTTGAGTCATCACCTGTCCACTGCGTGAAACGTCGACCAACTGGAAAGTAGCGAAGGCCTGGAAATGCAGGCACAGCCGAGATTCTGTAGTACGTATGGAAATCAGTCGGTTGTAATTTGAGCAATGCGGATATCTTACCTCTTATCGATGTCGTCCATGATGACTTTTGCATCCTTCTCCGAGTTGGTTGCGTACACATACTGTTCGACCCATTCTACGAGGTGGTCCTTGAACGTGCCCTTCACGAGCTGATGAAGCAGGTCGGGAGTTAGGAGTTCGTGTATATCAGCACGTGGGAAGTGGTCTGTAAAAGGCTGCGGACGGTCCACTATGTCAGATAAAGCGAGAACGCGATGGCAAGAATGAAACGTACGATGACGTCGAACACAAGACCGTAAGCGTCCCACACCAACCCATGATCGTGATTGTACGTCTCCTTCAAGAGATGTGTGTGTTCGCGAAAGCGCGGATCACCGATATCGTCAAGCTCTTGTGGCGATGCAAGACACCTATATGAATTGTAAGCGAATGCGTGTGCAGAGAGAAACAGCCGCGAAGAGAAAATATGACTGCCTTACTTTGGACACCAGCCCGACACAATCCCCGCCAGGATGACTTGCTCTGGATAATCAGCGATGAAGGGCCCGATCTCGTAGATGGCTTTCCGATAATGTCCGTCAGGACAGCGGACGAGCTCAGGTGTCGTCATTGCATCTCTGAGAGGCAGGAGCACTTGAGCGATGGACGCATGGTAGAGCTGCTTTTTGAAGAGACGAAACTCTGCATCGTCATCACTCTCGCGCTCAGCTATCATGATCAATTGAACACATCAGAGATCGATCTACAAATAAGATTAAGACAGTTTTCAATGACGAACCTTTCGGTGAAGCGAGAAACGCGATCGGTATAAGCGCCTCACCGTGCGCACGTCGTACATCATTATGAACATTTCCAGGGGAGGTATAAAGCGGATGATAGTCTTGATTACCCGTCGCCACCGATACAGTTGTTTTGTCCGCACCGAGGATGATGGGGACCAGCATCGCGCCGTGAGTCGCAGGATCCTCCGCGATCTGCGACTAAAGTTGAAATGGATGGATATAAACTCGTGTAAAAGAAAGACGAGCTAGATAAATCGCATACCGCTTTATCCCATGCCCAAATTGAAGACATTAAATCCGAGTATGTTCGCTTCCCCTTCACCCAGCGCTTGTACGGACGTGTATCGAATTTTCCATCAAACTCCGGGCTGCTGATCATGCTGTGATAAGCCTGCCGGATATCCCGACAGTGGACAATGTATTCTTCGCGCTTCCAGGAAGGTGAGGAGTCGTCGATTGGGCCATTCCAACGAACAATGAAGGACGTCCAAGGCGTCGGTCCGACCTTGATGGCGTCGATCGCGGCAAGGAGTTCGTCGTAGTTGTTGAAAAAACCACCTTCTGAGCTAGCTTGCCCGTCCAGGATGCGCTGTGCTTTCATAATGTCGAGAAGGCGGTTTACTGAGGGCCGGGATGTCTGCTCGCCTTCATAGTGGTACTCAACGAAATCGAAGTTCGGCCTGGTGGTGAACGGGTCCCAGTTGGAGGTCCTGCGAAAGCGAACGGAGATGTTGAACGTAACGGAAGCGGTGTTGAGGTGAACGCAGGCGAACGGGAGGCGAAGGAAGATAGGGTTGGTACGGATGGAGATGGGATGGGGGTGGCAAACACGAGAACCGTCGTAGAGAGAGGGAAGGTTGGTGATGTGGAAGGCGAAAAGGACATCGTCGTTGGACACACGGGCAAAGATAAGGCGCCACCTGTCAACGTCGACCGTAGACGCTCAGGATCGACGTCGTCGTCGTTGAGCAGTGCATCCAGCCAGGAAGGTATGTTCGGTCTAATCATATCTCCGTTGAATTTAGTGTTCATCTCGACAACCAGGTTCGGAGTGGCGAACAGAACTGTTGCGTGTACAGTTGACGACAGGGAGGATGGAGGAGCCCGAATTGCCGCCAGTGCCGCCGGAGGACGAGGGTGCCAGTGCAGAGAATGAGGCTGAGGGTGCACAGAATGAGGTTGAGGGTGCAGAGAATGAGAGCGATGGTCGAAGTGGCCAAGAGGGTGAAGGAGACGGTAACGGCGGGGAACACTCCAAACCCAAACCAATGCCAGTAGCCTCAACGTGGACTCGCGCCGATGCTCCTGTTCTGAACGTTCGCATTCGCCGTCAAGGTGTGACCGACATTGGTCGCTATACACTTTTCTTGGTACGTTTGTTCTTTGGCTTTTCCTTTCACCTTCCTGAGATGAGCCGCCTTCCAGACCGAAGCTGTCGACCCAAAGTTTCCAAAGTATGTCGAGCACGCTACTTTGTACCAGCCGAACGTCTTCTCGTACGAGGGCTTCGATCCCAAGAGCATGGCCATAAACGAGCTTTGCCATTACACCACCCTTCAGCATTATGCGGAAGAGTTTCGGGTGTCCGCCATGGAACACAATCTTACGATTACTGGTAAGTTTTTCCTTTCTGTTCTTACAAACTTTCCTGACCTCTTGCATATTCATTTACCGTAGACTTCTCGGTGTGTGACTTCGACATTGCCGAGGAAGTTCAAGCTCCTGGGTGCAACGTGCGGAGGATATGGCTTCGGTGCTGCGCTCTCATCGAGCTGAAAAAGTTGCAGCACTATTCCGTCTCGACGGCCCACAAGCGTCCAGCAACCGCCCCGCCCGCTCTCATCAAAGATACTCTGGATGCATTTGGCCACTACATGCACACCCGCCGTGAAGACGAGTTTTGTGAAGGGTTCTCATGTAAGATACCATTGCTTGCCTCCTCCTTCCGATATACTCAATAATTATTAATGTGATGGCAGACCTCGTGAACTCAACTGAAGACGGTTCGGGGCGCGACAAGATCAGGATTGTATTCACGAACAAGCATTCCTCGTGAGTACATCTTCTCAGTTGGCGATGTGGGCCTCGGCTCATCCCATTCTTATCTGTATCACATCTCAGAATTAATGGCCGGCGAGCTTATTACGACGATGGTGGCGAGAAAAGGTTCAAGAAGACGCGGGGATACCACCGGTGCAACATGATCTGCGAAGGCTTGAGGCTAAACTTGCCTGAGTAACGCACCACACAGAGCATGATTCAATACCACTCTAGTTAATTATGTATATATATTTTCAATGGAAGGATCTGCAGTTTGTAGAAAGCGAGGTTATGACGAACAGACTCGAAGCTTCGGTCTGAAGCCGTCTGCGTCTGTCGCGTCTGATGCGTCTGACGGGGTTTTGGAACGGTCTCTGACGGAGCCCCTGTGCGTCTGACCTCTGACGGGTCTGACGGGTCCTTCCGGGTTCCTGTCAGACGCGTCAGACGCGTCAGACGCCTCCGGGTTTTGCTGATGGACGAGCAAATCGACGGCCGTCGTTCGCGAATTTTGACGTCGTCAGCTTGGTGCTTCGGATGCCTCCATGGCAAGCGACGAAACGCAAGCTGGCCAGCCGGCTACCGGTGATGCCATATGGATCGCCGACCCCGGCGGGATACTCATCACTACCCGCCACCGGACTCTGCGTCGACCAACCATGGAGTTTGCATTGTTCTCGGCTTTGGATGAGGAAGTGATTGGATCGAATAACGGCGCACTATTGGTACGCAAATCCTGGACACTAGTTCGGTATGTTCGCGTCACTATTGAAGATGTATACGCACATGCCAGCCCAAGGGCCACACCTGCTATACATACACACAAACTATCATCAGAGAAACAGTAGAAATACGATTAAATAGCATGCTCGGAGACAGCAATAGGACAAGCAACACAAAGCGAGTAATAGAACCCGAATCCGAACCCATCCCAAGACAAAAAGTACATTTCTGCAGACCCTCAAGCCTATGCTCCCACGACGCCAACAGGACTCAACGGTGTAACCACATCAAACACACCCGTCCCGCTCAGACTGGGTCTCCCGACGACTAGGTTGCCTGAAGGCGTCGTAAGATCATCGAAATCTCCGTAGAGGGTTGCCTCCGACAAGAACGCTGCTGTCGTCTCGAAGGATGCTTTTAGTAATGGTGATGGATGCATCCCGATCCCTTTTCGGTTGAACGGCTTGTAGCCGCCCTCAAATGTCTGTCGTTCTCTTCCGTCAGCGACCAGGAAACATGAAAACATGATGATGATAGGTTGGGAGGTGGTAAGGGGAAGAAACTGACCATGTAATCAGCAATGAGCTCTAGATGGCGACTGTCGACGTCGATTTTGTACACGTCGAACACGCCACTCATTTCTCTCACAATGGCCGCACGAGCCATCTCGACTCCATAAGTCATCAGAATGGCGTAGATGTCGTTCGAGTAGATTGAGTCCTCTTCGATCATGCTTTCCACACCACTGCAGGCGAAACGCCACATGCCCTTGAAGTTCGAGCCGTTTGTCGTGACCTGCGGAAGAAAGTGTATGAGGACAAGAGACGGAGATGATAGGTGTCAGGAAAAGAAAGCATACCTTAACGCGACCATCCTTGTTGTCCTCACGCACACGGAAACAGTCTGCAATATGGGGAATTTCGCGGACGATAGTCTTGACGCAAGTACGCTCAACGATGCCAACAAGAAGCAGTTTGGGCAAGTCAGAGCCGAACTGGAAGCGAAAATTAGTAGTGAGTACGGTCACTGAACAAGAACATATGGCCTCAAACTAACCTCAAGCTCAATTGTGCTCCCAGACTCGGTGAACTTGAAAGACGTAGCCTGCGGGAAATGTTGCAAGAAATCCTGTTCGACTTTCGCCACCGCCGCCTTCAATGACCCCGACACCTTCGACTTCTTCGACTTCTTCGACTTCTTCTCTCCGTCACCATCCTCGTCCTCACTGTCGCCCTTATCTGCATATGCAGCCTCGACGCCTGCATCCCCAAATTCACCCTCACTTCCTGCATCCTCATCTTCGTCTTCGTCCGACTCATACGTCGCCACCTGCTTCGCCTGTCTCCTCCTCTTCTCTCCCGACGCATCCCCATCGCCAACTTCACTCTCCTCATCATCGTCCTTTCCACTCCTCCCCTTCGGCTCTGCACTATCGTCCACCTCCCCATCGTCGTCTCCAGCACCCGGGGCCCCATCCCCACTCGGCTTCTTTCCCTTCCCCAGCTCTGCCATCTGGCTCTTCAGATCTGCGTCCAACTTCTTCATCTCCGCCACGATCTCCTTCCTCAAAATCAACGGGAACATCGCGCTAAACACCGCCAAGACATCTTTCGGAGTAACGTCGTATTCCGTTGTGTATTCTGACGGAGGGAAAAACGCAAGGTCGATGGTGAAATGTTTCGTACGCGTAGTTCGGTCGTTGGGGTTCACGATCAACGATTCGGTGACGGTGACGACGTCGATGACTTGTGCGAGAGTCAACCGGGATGCTTTTTTGCAGAAGGAGTCGATGGTGGGAATGGGGATGGAGGCCGGGATGGTCATTGTCATTGAAGGGGTTTTGGGCTTTGTTGAGGCGGTCATGACAATTTCTCGGAGACGGGGGATACCGAGGGTGACGTTTGCTGCTCCGTGACCTGTTCATCGTGGCTTGGTGAGTATGTACACAGACGGAGAGACGGCGGAAGACTACAAACCGGCAAAATGGAAAGTGTTGAGTGTCATCTGGGTCGATGGCTCCCCAACACTGGACATGATAAGTGTCAGCGAAAAGAAAGCACGATAAGTGAAAACGTAAAATCGCATACCCTTGACCAGCCAATAAACCCACGGCCTCTCCGGGCTCTACCAGACTCCTCAGATACTTGAAAAGCATCAAGCTCTTCAAATGTTTCGGCGCTAATAGCGGATCTCTCCTCTTGATCTTTCTCTCTGCCGTCCCATCCTCCATCTCCGCATCCTCGTCCTCTTCCTCGTCTTCGTCGTCAGCGCCAGTCAATAACCCGTCAGGATTCGCCTTCATATACGCTTCCAACTTCTCCGCGAACTTCTCCGACGTAGCGCCCAAAAATAAGGCCGGGCTATACTTCTCCATCGGCGTCTCCAACGCGTCCCTCTTCGCCGGCGTGTCCTTATCCTTCCTCTCCGCCGACTTCTTCAACACTTTCCTCATATACTTCACTGCCTTCTTATCATCTATCACACCTTGTGGCCTATGGATCTGCAGCCTCTCGAGTAAAGACTTGAAGTTCTGCGCCATAAACGCGAACTGGTACAAATGCTTCTGCTTCGTCACGTCCAGCGCATCCCCTCCGTAATGGAACTGATAGACCGAATCGTCGCTCCCGCGCACAGTATTATCATAATGCACGCGAATGCCCTCCAAGTGCTTGATGAGCGACCGTTGGAGGTACCCAGACCTCGAAGTCTTGACAGCCGTATCGATGAGACCTTCCCGTCCAGCCATACAGTGGAAGAAAAACTCCTGGGGCTTCACGCCGGTCAAGAACCGACTGGCGACGTATCCACCCGCGATGGCCTTCGTTTCAAAAGGCTTGAACGAAGGGAGCGTTTTACCGCTCACCATCACCGGCACTCGACGACCCTCGAGCTCCTGCTGTCCGAGCGCGCACGAGATCTGCTGAGCATTCACCGCGCTACCTTTCGCTCCGGACTGGGTCATGGCCTGCATGTGGTTGTGCGGGAATTTGCGGGAGAGTCCGTTAGGCATGACGGCGTCTGCGATGGATTTGGTCAATTTCGCGAGCTTGGTCTTGACGGTCATATCGAGCCCGGCCATCTTGTTATCGTCGCGAAGAACGTCCCGGAGCAATCTCGTGAGCGCGGCATGTTTCTCGTGCGCAGGCGTATCCGCGAGCGAAGGGAAATTGTCCATCGCACCCTCCGTACCAAAGTTCGCTGCATTCCTGATCAACTCCGTTCGCTTCGCGTTACCCGCGTCCGTGAGCGTGAGATCGTCCATACGACAAGTAAAAGCGCGATGCTGCAAGAACTTGGTGAAGAGGCGGCTGAGGACACCGAGAAGACGGCCGGCGACGTCAGCTCCGTAGAGCTCGTAGACGGAATGCACGAGACCGTAGTCGCTCGCACCGAAGGCGGACTTGTCCAGTGTTCCGCAGAGGAGTTCGCCGTGCATGAAAATGACTTCGCCTTCCTGCGAGCCGGGTCCCCAGGCCGATTGAGGGACCTTGGCCTTGGCGGAGAGGTTGAGCCCTTGTGAGTGCGTCGGAGTGATGTTGAGCATGACGGTCGAGATCTATTTGACGGTAATGACAGTCCTTAAATGGTATTTGTAGAAAAAGTAAGAGGTAAACGCACAATTTGCTTTCCGGTCCACAAAGGCTTTGGCTTCCATATCGTCGGCGGCAAGGTCCTCAGCCTCCCACTCTCATGGAACGTATCGTCCTCAGGCCGTAGTGCTCCATAAAGGAGCTGAAAGTACTCTTCACGGGTGAAGAACGTCTCCTGGTTCGTCATCCAAAGACCGGCAACAACGTGATCCTGGATGAGACCACGGAGAGGCTTTCCCGAAGTCGGGACGAGGTACTGGTTGTCTGTGTTGGCAATGAGCATGGCCTCTGCTCGTGCGACCTCGTTCTGGGGGAAATGGATATTCATCTCTGCAGTGATATGTCAGAATGGGGCATATCATGAGGAAGATGAAGTGACGTACCATCACCATCGAAATCAGCTATGTAACCCCAATTCGCCAAAAGTCAGTCGCGTCCACATATACTAAGAGAACACGAACGCACCGTTATACGAGTTACTGCAATTACATACAAAGGCGTCAATACATGCCCAAGCTCAACAACACACACCCAATATAAAATCGCGAGCTCAC
Organism: Stereum hirsutum FP-91666 SS1; assembly: GCF_000264905.1. Lineage (NCBI taxonomy): Eukaryota > Fungi > Basidiomycota > Agaricomycetes > Russulales > Stereaceae > Stereum > Stereum hirsutum. Next base: position 1,039,831 of record NW_006763135.1, read on the forward strand.
CAATTAGCATAGTGCATTCGAATCGTTTTCTCGCCCTTCAACACCCTCGCCTTATGCGCCATCATACTCGGTTTATGCAACGTAGGCTGTCGGTTCAATATCAACATATCACCGTCCCTCAGATGACGATGGACCTTCTTGTTGACCGACGCTGTCCGCGTAGACAAGCCGAAGCCGGATCGACCGTTGGTGTTACCCTGTGGCGTCAAGAGCTGATTCGCGATGGCCGTTCTTTGCTCAACCGTCAGTTTATCCTGCACACCATCCGGTAAATATCATTAAGGTTTTTGTTTATCTCAGATATCCGAGTGAGAGGGAAAGGAGGGCAGACATACGAGGAACTGTTGGCTGCCGTCCTCATACTCGACTATCGAAGCGCCTGGGTATATCTTAGGCCCGTTGATGACGAGCTGCCGCATTTCGTGGATGTTGGCAGTGGTGACAGGTTCGGGGAATGTAAGTTTTCGAGCGAATACAGGTGGGATACCGATCTCGTTCGGCTCGATATTGACGTCCGGAGAGATGACGGATCGAGCAGCGTAGTTCACTCGTTTACCCTAAGATTTGATATTATCGAGACGGTCAGATCTTATTCTCATATTTTAGGGTGATAATAATGAAGGGCATACCATCATATGTTTTCGGAACAACCCCTCCTTCTTTTCCAACCCCTGCTTCACACCCTGAGGTGGCAATTTCCCCTGCTTCACCGGTGCCGGATTCTTACTGCTATCGATAAAACTGTTAACGTCGATCTGCAGCTGCACCAATGTCTCCAACAGGGTCCCCAATAATCTCCTCCTCTCCTCTTCGTTGAACGCCTCCTCCTTCACCGACGCCACCTTCAAACTCTCGTTCACGTCCCGCAGCCTATAAGTCGTATTCAGAACCTTGCCAAGCAGCTCGTTCTGTGAATGTTCGAAGATCGTATCGTTCATGATTGCTGGAGGACGGAAACGGGTAGGCGCAACGGGTACGACCTCCATGAAGAACATATCCGCGGAGGCCATAGATAGTCCTGCGGCATTGACGGGTGCAAGGGGCCCATGCCGTCCATAGAGCATAGCACACATCGTCGCCTCTTTATGGAACAGACGACGTAGATGGGCGCGGCATTCTGAAGGAGGCATGATGCGCTCGTTACGACCGCGGGCGCCTTTGATTTTACCATTGGCCGCTCGGGCCACACCTTCTACGCGGTCCTCCTGTTGTGCGGAATCGGATTCCTCGTCGTCGGAGAATGTAGCGTCGCCAGCACCTTCGTCTTCGGACATATCGACGTCCGGGTCTTCCACTGTAGAGGAGTCGGGTGCGGATGAATTTTTGGAGGTATGGATTTCGTGAAGAACGTTGGCACGTCGAAGACCAAGTGCGTCGTGCATAGCTTTTTGTTTTGGAGTGAGATCATACTCAATAATTTTCGTGTGGCCCTCCTTGCGGAAAGTATAACCGTGCCTAACCCAATGAAATTACCTGTCGGCTTTGGGGTAAGAACGACAGAAATGAAATCGGACTCACGCGCCACAGGGAGTGCACTTCTTCACAATGGCTGCCTTCAAGAATTCCATGATCAGGTCCTTCCGAGCTTGGAAGACCAGGCTGTCTTTGTACGCATCTCTCTTGCTTCCTGATGCGCGCGAGAGCGTGAGCCTGATGTAGAGTTCCAGGCGGGCTTCATACGCATCGACGGTTTCGCCAGGGGCGTCATCGTCCATTGCGTCTTCATCCGTCTTGGTAACGATGTTCATCTCGTCAATCATCTGGATAGCCTCCAACTGTCCTGCTTCAAGTAAGCGCAATTTTGCCTGGTATTTCAAAAGCTACTTTCCGGAAAGCAAAGTTAGGCTATCGCAGAGATGAAGAGAAGAGAGCACACGCACCGTTGGTCGGCTCATTTTAAATCTGTGACAGAAGAGACATGTGGCCCGGAGGAGGTTATACATGTTCATCATGAAGAGGGGGTGGAATACGGGATTGGGAAGTTCGATATGGCCGAAATGGCCTGGGCAGGCGAAGTAGTTCAGGTGGCATGTCGAGCACCTGGAAGTATCGAATGTAGGATGTAAGTAGACATTCAAAGCTCAAAAATATTGCGGTGCGCACAAATCCTCCTTTGAGGAAGGCCCAAGAGCAGGATCATAAAGACCGCCAAGGTTTGGTCTGTTCAGGTCATCGAGCAAGACGGGGTTGACTATTTGCTTGACTGAGATGCGGCGAATGTCTTCGGTGGTGAGGAAAGAAAAGGAAAGACTCGTGATGGTCGACGGGATGGGGCGTGAGATGTTCATGGCGTCGAAAACAAATATAGTTGACTAGAACATATAAAAAGACTGCAAAGACCAAGACTGAAGCCAGGGTACCGCGTCCGAGCGTGAGCGGGAGGAGGTGCAAACCAGAAAATTTCGCCAAGTTGGTGGGTCAGGAGAATCATTGGTCGGATCTAATCTTATCTTCGGATGGGTGGCACCAGCTCCGCATGATCTGTGAGAAGTGTGGCACCTTCTTTCGTTCAACTTCCACTGCATAAAGCCCAGCCGCTTCGCTTTTACCCCTGTTTGGGACCAACCAAAAGAATTATCTACCCCGCTGGTCCTTATAATTCCATGCATAATCGTAGATCAACTTTTTCTACTACTAGAGATTGATGATAATTACAGCTCAGAGATGACGATCGCGGGGACCCGGGATACAACTTGAAGGACTCGGAGCTCACTAGCGCTCACTACCCATACAAGGTACTCTCCTTGACTCTTCAGTTTCGTGGAGGATTATTAGTGAGATTCTCTGTCAAATGTGGAGGACACTTATACTGTTCTAGCAAACGCTCGTCAATGATTTGTCCGGCGTTCATACGTGTCGCCGACGCAGTAGCCTCCGTTGTCACCATTTCCCGATCATTTCAACTGCTGCACTTCCATCATCTCTTCCTCCACACTCGCTTCATATCAACCTTCCAACCTGCTTTTATATTGAAGATTATATCTTGCCAGTCACTCGTTAATTTACTTCCACGCTTGCAATGAGCAATGATTCCGAAACGGACCTGGATCATGAGCGTCTGCTCAAGCCTGAACTCGATCCCGTCTCCGACATGAACGATGCGGAGGATTCTCAACGAACTGACTTCTATAAGCCTGAGCTAGACAAGGTACAGAGACGTCTAGGTAGTACACATATCCAAATGTAGGCTATAGAGTAATCCTTTACATGTGGTTGACGCTTATCATTGTTTGCTGAACGTCTCAACAGGCTTGCGGTACGGAGTTCTTCTAGACACCCTTCGAAGCTCGCTTACAATGAGCCCTGAAAGATTGCTAGCGTTATAGGTACAGGGCTGTTTCTAGCCATTGGCAAGACGCTATCCTACACAGGACCTCTGGGCCTACTCATAGTCTTCGCTCATGTCGGCACAGTCGCTTTTGCGTGAGCAGAACAATTCTTTCGTTGACAAAAGCGCAAAGGGGTTCTTACATGCATGATTCTTGCAGCTCTCTGGCTTCCGTATCTGAGATGACCGCGTTTGCTCCGGTATCTGGCTCCTTCTCTCACTTCGGTGAGGGGTCTGGTTACCTTCCTTGACGTAGCGTTGCGCTGATAGAGTGGGTTTGAAAGCCGCACGATGGGTGGATCCTGCTCTTGGTTTTGCTGTGAGTGCGAATACAATAAACCCTTTTTCGACAGTATTACTACTGAGTACACCTATTACAGGTCGGATGGGTGAGTCCGCCTCAACACAATTACGACGGCAGCATCCATGACTTACATTTCTTCCATACCAGAATTACTTTTATGTGGGTTCAGACACCGCATCCTTACAACATAGTCATCCCATTAAATTGTTCTTGGGTTTACAGGCTTGTGCAATCACTCTTCCCGCAGAGATCTCCGCTGCTGCCGTACTTGTACGTTTCTGGGACAAAGATGTGAGTACTGTTTGTTTCCTCTTTCAACGTCCTGTATATTTTTTTGACGCAGTCTATACCCAGTCCAGTCATATGGCTGCCTACATTTCTCTCTTCGTCGTCATGGTCTTTATAGTGAACTTATTTGGTGCACGGTGAGCGTTGACCCGATGCCCTCTACTACTGAGTCGCTGATGAATCCACTACATGTTCGTAGGGCGTTTGCCAACAGTAAGGCACCCTGTATTCGACATGTCATTCCAAACTCATGTCGGTCAACTAGCTGAAATCGTCTTCTCCGCCCTCAAACGTGAGTTTGAATCTTCACATACAGTGCATGTTTCTGATAATGATCTATCCGAGCCCTCTAGTCTCTCTTATCGCGGGACTGGTACGCATTCTCGATGTGTTTACAATGATCAATTCAAGCACGGATGTTCTCCTCAAATAGATCATCGGAGGACTGATAATTGACCTCGGGGGTGGCCCGGACCAAACAAGGTATGCAATACACGATACCAACGTTCTCTAATAACAGAGTGACCTGTAAACTAACTCATGAGCCACAGCCACGGATTCGAGGTAAATAACTGGGACACGATATCATCCCATACACGACCTAACGTCCAGAAAGTATTGGCGTGATCCCGGACCCATGGTTTCCTGTAGGTCGCACTCGCTCAACGATACCTCGCATATGCTGACCCGTCCCTTTTCACTGGTAGCCCTCGAGCCCGGTGCCGCCGGTCGCTTCCTAGGTCTTCTATTAGCCACGACACCGGCCGCGTTCTCAATGGGAGGGATGGAGATCATCACCGTGTAAGCCGTCGCATACCTCAACATGACCTATCTCTTCTTGGTCATCATGCGTCGTTCTGACAGAGTTTCATCTGCAGAGCTGCAGCAGAGACAAAGAATCCGCGAAAGAATATCGTAACAGCGATGAAGACAGTTTTCTTTCGCATTTTCTTCTGCTATGTACGTGTCTATCCCACTACGACATTGATGATTTTACTATGTTGACTTTATGCCAAACATGTTTGTTTCCACAGATCCTCACAGCTTTCGTGATAGGACTACTCATTCCGTCCAACGACCCGGAACTCCTCAGGTATATTTTTCGACGAGCAGTAATAAGTTCCAATACGCGTACTAACTCGAACTGCTCTACTACACCGATAATAGCGTACACGAAGGCTCTGGCCAATCCCCCTTTGTCCTCGCATTCCATCGCGCGGGAGTGAAAGGTTGGACACTCGCTTTCCCGGAAACTTCATATCATTAACGCAATAATATACTGTCGCCCACTAGTCCTTCCCTCGATTATCAACGCCGTAGTCCTCTCGAGCGCATTCTCGAGCGCTAACGGCATGCTCTACAGCTCTTCCCGACTACTTTACGCGCTCGCTCTGCAAGGACAGGCTCCGAAATGGTTTGCTACTGTTACAGCCAGTGGTCTTCCGCTGAGGGCCACATTAGTTGCGGTGAGTCTGAGGCGCGGGCGTTGTCCATGGACGTGACGTTGGTAGATGATAAGATAACTCTGCAAACTACAAATCAGGGATCGTTTTCTGTTCTAGCATTCTTGAATGTCCAGACGGAGGCTGGGACTGTCTTCAGGTGATTTCTCCGCTGGGCAACGTGACATGCCACTAACAAATATATCCTAGTTGGTTTCTGAGCCTCTCAACTGTCGGAGGACTACTCAAGTACGTTCTCCTTTTGAAGCACTCAACATGCTCTGCAATTCAAAGCCTGACCGCTCCTTATCACACTAGCTGGTTAATGATTGGCGTCAGCTACTTGGCCTTCTGTGAGCTCTGCAACCTAGGTTCCTGCCTGATTTGTCGTCCAGACTTTCTAAATCGAAATCGTATCTGTACGTAGACAACGGCCTAAAGGCTCAGGGGATGGAAGGCGAGTTACGCGGCATCTATCGCTCTCGTTTTCAGCCTTACGCCGCAATATGGACTATTACCTGGTAAGCATTCACCACATCGCCGCCAGCACTGACATAACTTATCTGGTGAATTGGTCCTGCATCATCCTGTTACAAAAGGTCAACATTCTTCATCCTCGTTAGTGGCTTGTCCACAATCTGGACAGGAAGCACGTCCGACTTCGTAGCTGCATGTGAACCGATCCATCATTGTCCGTCTCCTTGAATTGAAAACTGACTGAAAGTGAATTATTCGCTATACAGACATCAACCTCCCAATATTTGCCGGCCTCTATTTCGGATGGAAGATCTACAAGGGAACGAGCATTGTGAGTCTTTGTTTATACATATACTAAACATTGAGAACTCTGACTTTGTGTACGTATCCGATAGGTATCTTTCTCAGAGATGGACTTCACGACGGTACGTGATGAACTTAGGCTCTTTATCGTCCTCTGACTTGTCAGGTCGTACCTCACTTTCAGGGTATTCCTGCCATGAGGGATATGGATTCAGAGGACACAAGCGATATGGGCCCTGCAGCGAACACTTGGAGAATGACGGAGTTACGATAGAACATGGAGTAAGTACGGCATTAGATGATAGTAGAGGATAGACGTCGGGGTTTCTTCAGTATTTTAGTCCAGCCAACATAATGCAAATCGATAGAAAACAAGAATTTATTTTCATATCGGCGTGCAGAAGAGCAGAGCAATAGTGGCGTGGGTCATTATCCTTGTGGCCCATCAGGCTGGCTACCCTTCGCTTGCGTTTTCTCCAAACACCACCTTCGAGCCCAGGCTGCCTCTCAGCTCGACGTGCTCATGGTCTCAGACAATTTATTGCCAGCGAAAGGCGGCATGAGCTATGCCGGCGTCTAGAGGACCTGACCACAGCTAATTATTTACCAGGATCTTCTTGCCAAGCGTGCCTCGCGCATTGACGGGCCTCAGTTTTTAGCTCATGTCGGAAAGCCGACAGTGGTATCTTCTGGTCAAATACTTGGTCGACCTATCAGACTCCTTCGTCGGCGGCTACGCTCACGGCGCTAAGCTTTCTTCCGTGATATAAAAGGCCAGGACACAAGGTAGGCGCGTCGTCTCCAGGTCCTTGAAGCTTGAAGTTCGGACGCTGGTGAGCTAGCACGGATTACCTCGAATTAGTGCATACCCCGACTTTCCTTCCTGTATAGAGTGTAGAGTGCATTGTCCTGATTAACGCAATTTCTTTAGCTGCAGGCCATTGAACAGCATCACTCACGCTCGCTCATAGATGCTATTCTCTTACTACGAACGCCCCGGGCTTCATTGGAGTCGACAACAAACTGTCACATTCGTCGACAAGCTCCGCGAGGTCGCCACACTCTCTTTCGGACTTACTTCCCCCGACCTTCTCCCGCAATACCAATGCCTCGTCTACGACGGCCTCAACGATAAAATCATCGTCGTAGCCAGCGACCCATCCGGTCACCTCCTTGGATTCCTCTCCTCCGTCCTCCTCCCTATACCCGGCCTCCAGCACCCAGTCATCCACATGGGGCTCATGTGTGCGCGCCCCGAAGCGCTGTCTCATGGCCTCACACAAAGACTGACCAGTCGGCTACTCCGAGGCTACCTGACAAACCACGTCGATGCCTTACTCGGCCTGCGCAAAATATGGTTCACGAATACTGCTTGTGTTTGTCGTACTTTGGGCGCTATAGCGCTCGAGCTGGACATGGTGTATCCTTCGCCCCAGTTCCCTCCATCAAACGGTCCACCGAGTAAAACACACGTACTCATCGCAGAAACGATCGCTACGTCCGACACTCTTCGCAGAGCGTTGTATATACCACCTTCTTCGGAGTATGATAAAACGACGAGCGTCTTTCGGGGAAGTGTGCCGGGGACGATATTCATGAAGGAGAAGGAAGACGAACGTTATCACCACCGCGACCCGGAAATCACCAAATTTTACCAGGAGTTGATGAATTGGGAGAATGGAGATGAGGTTTTACAGGTTGGAATGCTCAGCGTATGGGCTCTGGTGGCTCACTGGAAGAAGACTTTGGCGAAGTTATGACTGTCTGGCCGGGCAATATAATTTAGTCGACATAATGATGTAGCATTTATTTACACTGGCGTAGCTATCGAATGTTTTTATGCTTGGATGCCGCACTACTTTTACAATTGTAAAAAAAGCCGAGAAATGAATGCTATGTACGAGAGTCGGAATGGATGCTGCGTAGAAATCCTATTGTCCACTATGCCGATGACCACACCATCTATAGGATACCTGCTTCATCTAGCGCATCGAAGAGGGTACGCCACACAGCTAAGAAACCCCAACCCCACGAGAAAACTCCGGCAGATTCCTATGATACTCACAAGGCATCCTCCCAATCGCCATACCCTCTCCTGCATCCAATCTCTTCATCTTGGTCTCCGTCCTCCTCAACTCTACGTCGTCCGCTTCTCCATCCTCATCCCCATCCCCACGCATCCTTTTCCTACCCTTTCTACTTAGCCCAGTCCGAGAGGAAGAAGACCCAGAACCAACAGAAGAAGGTGGAGCAGGCACTCTGATCTTGACATAAAGACTCCCTGTATCTTCGTCCTCGAAGTGCCACGCGGCACAAACGCCTTCGCCGGGTGGATGAGGAAAGAATTCATCGTCGCTGATGGCGTGCCATGTTCCTTCGACCCCTCCCTCTTCATCATCTCCACCCTCTTCATTCTCTTCACCTTCACCCTCTGAATCCTCCTCACGCCTACTTGCCGCCCCACGACCCCTACGCCCAGAGGCCACATTGGCAGTAACAGTAGCAGGGCTAGCCGTAGCAACAGATGAAGGTAACGAAGAGCTCGGCGCTCCAGAATGTAATTCGGACTGCGTCGGAATGTATCGATACTCCCTCAAGAACGGATGATAAAGCGCATCCCTCGGGGTGATCCTCTTCGTCGAATCCGGATTCATAAGTTTCTTCAACAGATCCAACGCGTTGTCTATATCATCCTCGTACGCTGCTTGTTCTGGGTCTATCGATGGTGAGGACGAGGGAGCACGCGACGATGAAGCAACGGCATTATGCGGCTGACGTGACCGTGAGTTGGCTGAGGGAGGAGGTGGCGATGAGACGGTGACGGTCTTGTTTAATGTTCGTGGCAGACGGCGCGAGGAGGTGGATGGGGGTGCGGACATGGGTACTTGGAGCTGCCTCGATGAAGACGTTGTGGCAGTCGATGGAGAAGTTAACGTCCGAGGGGGACGACTGTCATTGTTGCGGTCGTGACTAGATTGTGAGGAAGAAAAGTTTTGATGGGAAGGTGCTATAGGTATACGTGTCACAGCAGGCTCAGAACGCGAGTGATATGGATAGAAGCGAGGATCGGCAGGACGTGGGATGCGTAGGTCGGGAGTCTGACGCTCAACAAAATCTTGCCAAGGCATGCCGTCTCTCTTGATCGTTGGAAGATTGGTGATGAAAGTCCGGCCTAAATTGTATCGTCAATCATCGTTGAGCGATGGAAGATGCGGTAAAAAATAGACTGACTGTGTAATGTTGCGACCTTCTCCATTTGCTTGTAACCAATGATAGTGGCGATTTCTACTAAGGCTTCCATATCGTCCTGGGATTGGAAAATGGGGAACTTCCCGGTGAGGAAGAAGAGCAGGATCATGCCTGCAGACCATACGTCGATAGCTAAGAGCAAATATACAACGTCAGCCACACTAAGATAACAAGAGAAGGATAGATCTTCGACGACAATCCCCACAAGGCAAAGAATTCTATGGTAAGAAAACAAAGTCACGTACCACCCGTTTGCTCGCCACACTTGAAGAGGACTTCAGGAGCGCGGAAGCCTCGCGTCCCTGCTCGATTGGCTTTAGAGTGTGGCCTACCTCATAATGCCAATTGAGACGTATATTGGGTGATCATCAGCTTTACATCATCTTAGATTCAGAAGGTTCGAACGCACCGATTGTCTTTGTCTGGATATCCCACTCTGTCTGCGGGCCATTTACTCCTCTGCCTCGCATCAAGTTGTCCCTCTTTGATTTTATCACGCACATCACGGCGAAATTCGGGTAGTTTACCGTGTGGGTGTTCTGGAGACGGAGGTCCATGAAGACAGACACCATATGTCTGATTCGTACTAGATGGCATTCGCTATGGTCGCAGAACAGTCAGATCCAAGACAGAGGTAGATGTATATATGCAGTGACAAGACTTACGCATGCCAGGCCAAAATCACATAGGGTCCCTACGCCAGTCTCGGGATCGAACAGGAAGTTTGCTGGCTTAACGTCTCGATGTATTATACGTCTCGAGTGTATGTCACGCAAGGCACGGAACATGCAGCGAAAATACGCTTTGACGCCTTCTAACGGTAGTACTTTGAAAAAGTCCTGCATCATGCGTATACAAGACAAAGGTCAGAAGTCATGACAAGAGCATATACGAACTGCCTGACGTACCCGAAAGTCTGCGTTCCGATGGTAAGGCATAACAGCGACGACCTGGTCCTCATGTCTGAACGCCGTGATGATCTGCGAGACATGCCTTGTGCCTCTACAATCCTCCAAGATCGAAATTTCATTCCGAATCCTCTCCGGATTGCTCGTCACGTAGATCCTCTTGATCGCCACAAAGACCTTCGCATCCTCCGGATGCGCCACACTTTGATAGTGGGCTGACGACTCTACAGGATGCCTGGCATGCCACGGCTTATTGTGCCACTTCTCATGATAGTGGAGGTCGATCGCCTTGTACACTGACGAGAACGTACCGGTTCCCAATCTGTCTACGATCTTGTAGTCGTTTGAGAGGCGAGGCATGGCTGCATGAAGGTCATCAATTTCTTGACGGATATTAGCCCGTTCTTCTGGGGGTTTAAGATGGATGGAGAGTTCTTCGTCGATAGAGGAAGAATCGGAGTCAGGGTCGGAGTCCTCGTCGTCGTCTCCAGATTGGCTCTCGTCGTCTTGCTCTTCGCACTCCTCCATCTTCTCGTCACCAGGAGCTCCGAAACCACCCAGGTCTTCCTCCTCTGCTTCTGCTTCTGCTTCTGCCTCTACTTCTGCCTCTGGCTCCGCATCTTCTGCCTCCATATCTTCCTCCTCTTCGCTCTCGTCCAGGTCGACCATTCGTGGTGGTTGGGGTTTCGGTTGATTAGTCACAGGAGCTCTGTCACAGACGATGTCGTACATTATAGGGATGAGACATTCCATTGTGAAAGAAAAGAAGAAAGGACGCACCGAATGACGGGGGCATCCGAGTCCACCACGCCTCGTTTAGCATTAGCTTTCCTATAAGAGCTCTTGTATGTCGCGTTCCGCGCGTCGGACGACGGGACCTCGAGCGGATTCGAAGAGTGATGCGATAGTGCCATAGCCATGATTATAACAAGTCGAGTTGAGTCGACAAAGTAGGAGCAAGGAGCGGTGATTATCGGTACGTCGTGGTCATAAATGAGGGAACATTTGCTAGAAATACTTTTGAAGTTTGAACCTACGCGTGGCGTCATGACACCGACGCGTCTTGCTAAAACATATCACGTGGTACGCGCTTGTGTCTTAGCGCCACACTGCCACAGTCAAGTTTTCAGCTTCCTCGCCACATTCCTCTAGGATCAACGATTGCGTGGAAGATGATCCATGAATCGTGTAGGTGGAAATTTGGGGTAACGAAACATGGACAAATAAAATCACAACCTCGCCCACAACGCCGCACTTTTCCTCCTTCTTCCCCTATCAGTATTCCTTTCCTCCTTCCCAACTCTCCTACCTTCCTTAATCCATCCGTCCGCCGCCAACACTGGGTCAACACCCTCCTTCTCACATGCCTCTCGCAGTTGTGGTACATGAAGAAGAGCCCAAGCTATTCGTTCATGCATCGAGGGTTGATTCGGAGCTTGGATGTCGAACGCTGGTGGGTGGCGATAGGCCTGCGCTGCTATGTGGATGAGGATCGCACTTATGGAACAAATATAAGGGTGTTATATTCGATGTGGTACGTGAGATAGAGGAGGGATGGGAGACGTACGAAGTCACGCCATAAACGGGTTTAACACCTCCCTGCTCCCTTCCAGTCAAAAACTGATGCATCCGTATATAATGCTCCTTATTCTCGTCACCGGTATCTTCTCCTTGCATTTCACCCTTTCCAACATGGCCATCATCTCTATCCTGATCCTGGATTCGACTCCCAACCCCAACACCACCGCCACAGTCATTGCTACACCGTCTCCTCGTCATAGCGTTCTTCCATCCACCGGATCCAGGTGGCCAAGCTAAATCACGATACGTATAATAGGACAGCTCGAACGAAGCCTGTTCTAGCTGCGTATCAGAGGCTTCCTCCCTAGCATCTTTCAGTGATGTTGATCCCGAGGCGGACGAGGCTGACGGCGTGGTGGAGGTGAAAGGTGCGGAAGTGGAGAGAAACGAAGCGAGTGGGTGAGAGAAGAGGGTGTGCACTTCGGGTGTGTTTAGAATGGGCTAGTCAAATAATGCGATTTGAGCATTGGAATATAGAGGAGATGGTGACGGAACAAAGAATTTACTCGGAGGGTGTTGTCAAGGATGAGAACGACTACTCTGAAACGGGATGTCAGTAAACGGCCCTATAAGTTCAAGGCTGAATGAAGCTGGCATACGGGGTCACGAGGATGTTGTTTCCAACCAGAAAGGGCTCCAAGACGCAAAGCAGCGGGACCTTATGCCTGTCTCTCGGCAAGCCGATCTGTATAGAGTAAATGCCATAGTATACTAACAAAATAACGATAATGGACGTACCTCTTCGAACGCTTCCCGTCTCTGAGAAACATTGAATGAATCAATACGAAATAAATGTAAAGCGAACACAAAATTGAGAACTCACAGCCGTATCCTCGATCGTCCTATCGTCTGGTTCGACTTTCCCTCCAGGTAGTGCTGTATCTCCGGCATACGACCTTAGGGTTTCCGCTCGTCTATTCTCCAGCAATACATTGACAATGCAGACGAATGATCACACGATTAGTTTGCATTTATGATGACACAGAGACACTGGGGAGTGAACGTACCTACCGACTCAGGAGGACGTAGAGGTCACCCATTCGGCCTGCACGCATGCAAACAAATGCAGTATCAAACGGAGAAAAGTCTCTAGCATTTCTCACAAGATACAAGACTGTTCATAGAGAGACGCTCACCTACGAATAATGCAACAAGTACCGCAGCGCACTGTGACCGTGGATAGAACGGTAACGGCGAACTTGGCCTCACCGAGCGACAGGACGCGAGGTTCCGTAGCGCACTGTGCACAATTATATCATGTAACCAGCAAGATGAATTAGTGTTAAATGCACAGGGAGAGTCTACAGAACACCCACTGCCTCGATTCGCGCTTGAGCGGATGCGGCGTATCGTGCAGGTTCAACTTCGGTCGATGAAATTTATACAAGTCTGAGGATTGTGTGCCCCGGCCGCTGGTGGGAGAAGATTTGGAGGTCGCTTTCTTGGACATTATTTACCGTGCAAATGAGTTTAGTTTGGTAGAATGTTTGAAGAGAGTGGATGACCTTGGTGTAGAGTTGACGTCCCCGTTGTTCGGTGAACGGAGGAGAGCAATGACGATCGTGTACCCCGCATTTCCGGTTACTTCAACGTGTTTGTTTGCCGGTGTGTGGCGTCGTTCTTGTGGCGTCGGTTCACCTCCAGCCTACCTGAGGCCGCATGTGTGGAATCCTGTCTTCAAGATCAACGGCAACGAGAACATAGCATGTCTTTAGCATATATATCACACTCCTGTGCATTGACAAGACCATAGGTTGCAGAGGGGCTCAAGGACGCGTGTATAGGGCGTGAGTGCCACCCGTTCTAAGTATAAGGCAGGTTATGAGCCGAGTTGACTGTACAAAACGAGGTAGTGGATCGAGCTGAAGAGATAAACACCAGGAGAAAAACATAAAACAAAGAGCCGGGTCAATACATACATAACCTCTGATCATAAAGGAGAAGGACATGACAATATACAAAGCTGAACTTGCTATACGAAGAAACGGAACACGAGACTACACAGTCCTGTCCACGGTCCAGACAACCTGCCAAGTCACCGACTCTGTACATTGCGTGAAGAGCAGGGCCGTATCCAAAGATAGCGTGTGCGAGAGCAGATACCTAAGCGTGTCTACGGTGAGAAGGTTAGGAGCGTGGCGAACGATTATGTTACAGACATGGATACCGAGGAAGAGAAGAAGGAAAGACAAGGGAAACGAGAAGTCCTGAATGGTGCAGTGCAGAGTGCCAAGATGGATGGTGCAGAAAGCGAGATAAGGTACAGGCCTGATATACACTCCTCGACCGACGTGATGTGCAAAATAAAGATGCCATCGACTAATGCGGAGGAATAACTTCGTCATCGACACCGGTCCAATCGTCACTGTCATCAGACCCAACTTCGAACTGCTCGTCGCCAACCTCAGTCGGAGCGCGCGACTCGGAAGACAACGAGAATACCTCATCATCGCTCAGCGCCGACTGGAACTCCATATCGCTCGGGAGATCATCCATCATGGACGGTGGCGACAAGAACAGATCCGTGCCTCCCATTGGGCTCATTGGGCTCGACATCCCGGCACGTTCGACGTCCGAGAAAGGTGACATGGCACCAGACCGGGGGGAGGTCGGGGAGAGGATATCATAGTTCGCCTCAGGAGAGAGTGCACGGTTAGGGGACGGTGAAGGCGAGGGTGCGATCGAGCGAGGGGCAGCAAGGGGCGTGAGATAGTTCGATGTGAGCATGGAAGAGGCGAGGAGGTCAGAGTCGGGTGTAGAAGAACGTGAAGGAATAGGTGAAGGAGCTAAGTACGTGAGATCCACGGCCAAAGGAGTCGAGGGGCTCGGAGTACGAACAGCTGGGAGATCGATAGGGCTGGACAAGGTGTCCGAGGATGTACTCGGTGGTGGAGATGGGTAGTTGAACCCTGGCTCGTCTGCGGTTGGAGTCGACAATGTCGAGGATGACTGCGCCCCAAATACCGGAGAGCTAGGGTAGTGGAACAGAACATCTCTATGTTCGCTGGTAGAGGGCTCAAGGGCGGGAGTCGATATTAAAGAGGTGGATTGCTGATAGCCGCCAGATCGTAAGAAACAATAGCTCTCTCGGATTCGACAAGGATTACGCACATCGTCGATAATATTAGGGCTAGACGCCGTCCGGCTTAGGGAACTGGGACCTCTACCATGCCTGAACCTAAGCCCGGACTGGTCCCCACCGATGTCGGCCCCACTCCTCCACTCGTCCATCTCCCTGGCAGCCAATTTCTCAAGCTCAATCGGGGAAGTCGAATATTCTGAGTCCAATGAGGACTTTCGACGCCTCCTCGTACTCTTCGCTTGACCCTCACCATTTCCTGAAGACGACGACGACGACCGCGAACTACTAGTCAGCGGCACAGCAATGGGCTGTCGGCCCCTGTTCCGTCGTTCCCTGAGACGAGCCTCCATAGTCTCCATCCAGGCATCCATCTTCGGACGAAGATGAGGTTCAAACACAAACTAGAGAACGTCATGGACGTTGTTTGACCAGATACCAGTAGGTCCATAAGTATACATCCTAGGATCCGATGACAGACGGATATAAACTGTGCGTACCTCCTTGAAAGCATAGGCCGCAGCAACTGTCCCAATAACGGCGACAATATATATCGCTGGCCCAGGCATATTTCTAGACTAAAGAGTGATTGACTCGGGAAAGAGGTGGGAGGGGAATATGGGACAAGCTGTGGTGCACGAAGTGGTGCGGGACAGCGAGCGTTCCTCCAGACATTCGTTCCGCAGGTTGCTTGCGTCCGTCCGCGGGCCGATCGCTCTCGCGGTCATCTTACTCGGCGTGGCACCACTCTAATCCCTCAGCAGTGGCACGACCACTGGCAGAATCCATAATCCACTTAGATTGCATAAATTCCTTCGACAGATTCCGATTCCTAAGTACTATTGCGACACGACGTCCGATATGCAGAAGTACGATGCAAAGGCGTCAACAAGAAGGACAACTAGAAAACGGTATGAAACAAGCATAAGACTAGAGTTACGACCGTTCGAACGTAAACTATCCATTGTCCAAACGAGCAGTACATCGAGTAGTAGAGAGCGGCGTCCGAGAGAGAAAGAAAGGGATAAAAGTTCTGCGCTGAAAAGAGAAGGATATACCATGAGATGGGGAGTGGAATATGGGACTTGGGGGGTTGTGGGGATGGAGAGAAAGTCCGAGCTATGATGAGTGTCTGAAAATGCAGGTGCGCGCGTAATTAAAGAGTGGACATAAACCAACGGAATGAACGAGCTAATGACGAAGGGGAATTATAGGGTCTGATGTCCATGACGGCACAGTCCATGCAAGTATACATTACGATACGATTCCATCAGAAGAGATGCGATGCCAGAGGAAGAGATGATAGGTGTGCGAGGGAGACAGCGTCAAGTTCGTACAAAGGCAAGAAGACTAGATGAAAGTGTCTCTACGCCTCGCGGAGGATCGCATCTATGGAGTCGTTCAGGAACTGTTTCCGTGGGGCCAGGTCCGCCTTCGGGAAACGAGCCATGATAGCCTCGCGTGCGGTTCTTGAAAAAAATCGAAGAAGTCAGTTTCGCCACTACTAGAGTCTCAGCATAAAGGCCACTCACTTCTTTGTAACGGTCATCAAGTCTTGGGTGCTGAGATAATTACGCAACGCCTGTGTCAACTCATCGTCCGTCGGATCCGTGCTGTTGCTAGGCCCTGCGAACGGATTCACCGAAGTCGCCAACGAGAACGTCGACATCCGCGGTTGCGCCATCCCACCCCCCATTGAAGGAGGAGCACCACCTGCAATTGACTGCCCTGAAGACATATTCCCCATTCCTGGAGCCATACCTCCGCCGAACGGATTTTGATTGAACGACATCATCGTATTCCTCGGCCCACCAGGTGGCATCATTCCGTAGACGCTTCCGGTCTGCTGGTAAGGCATACCCATCTGCATGTGGCCACCATAATCTGAACCCGCAGCGGACCCGGCGTAGCCCGTACCGAAAGGCATGAATGGCAGTTGAGGCATAGCACCGTACTGTGACATCGGCGGCTGCTGATGACCACCGTACTGAGACATACTGCCTTGCGACGGGTGGCTACGAAGGTCCTTCTTGGAGTCCATGACGTTTGTATCGCGGTAGAAATCGCCTGCTTGGGATCCGTACGGTGACTGTGCTCGAGACTGCGCTCTGGAATGAGGTGGAAGGTGCGACCCAGGCTTGCTGTACATGTCACCCTGGTGTGAACCTTCCCATGTCTCGGCTTCGTAATCTAAAGGAAACATAGTGAGGATGGAACAACCAAAACCAACGAACTAAAAGACGTACCGCTGAACTTCTTGAGCGGAATCATACTCTCGTGGAACACATCATCCTCGTTGACAATGACCTTCTTGTCCTTACCCTCGCCGACGATCAAACGTGTGCTACCCCAACCGAACTCGTCCATGCACCAGAAGGAGTACACTGGCAGCATGAAACTCCAGACAGGATAACTGTGGCCGAGGGGTCAGCGTCGAAAACATCTCAAGAAGCGAGAGGAAGGATACATACGACAACAGGTAAACAACCATCCACCCAACGAGCATGAACTCTCGCTTAATGATGAAGACCAAGGCCTGAAGACCGTAAACGGCGGCGATCATGATGATAGAGATGATGGGGATGGCCGCTCCGCCAATGGCGACAATGATGATCAGGTAGAGGAGCTGTGAGCCACCTATTAGCTTTGATTCAACCCGCTCAAACGGCAGTAAAGTCAACTTACGTAGACGACCGTAGCCGGAAGAATCTATAAAGTAACGACACTATCAGCCAAATTTCGTTACCGCACTGCATTGAACAAAAGTACTCACCAAAGTTCCCAAAAGATCAATGAAGACGAAGAACCTCATAGAGAAACAGCAGAAACCAAACAACTCAGGCAAAAACACCAGCTCGCAAAGATTATGAACCGTCGAGTTGATCCACCGACGCCTCTGGGACAGCAGCACACGCCAAGACTCAGGAGCGACAGTGTGCGCGACGGCATCCGGAGTGAACTTGGTCTTGAAAGTCGGGAAGTGCTTCATCATGAGCGTAGTGAGGTAACGATCTTCACCGAGGGAGAACAAGTTCTTCTTGTGGAGCGTGTCGACCAGGTTCTCCGAGTATTCATCGATGATACGACTGGAGATGATGACGGGACGACCCTTGTCGGCGGTACGGATACGGTACATGGAGAAACAACCGGGAAGACAGGTGACGGAGCCGAACAAACTCTCGAAGGCCTTGGACAAGTGGTGAGAGATGTAGTACTCGTATACCTGGAGAGTAAATTCAGAAAAAATGGGCAGAAGGACAAGAACGCTTATACGAACCTGAATCATGGTCCACCAAGAGCCTTCAGGGTTCTCCAATTTCGTCTCGCCACAGATACCGATGATACTCGAATCATCGGCGACCGACGCGACCAGACGATTCATAGAGTCGGGTGTAACCGTCTATATGGGGCAGCTCTTCGTCAGTCATGGCAAACAAGACAAAACACAACATGAACTTACAGTGTCCGCATCAACAGTGAAGATATACTCATAAAAGGCTGGATCTATCCCAATGACATTCCGCATCTGGTGGTAAATCTCAAGCTCCAAAGGTGCCATCGGGCTGTCGAAGTGGACCTTGTTGAGGTACGACATGAGAAGGATCTGACTGTCACGTTTCCCGCGGTTACCAGGCTTTTGACGTTCGCTCGGCTTGCCGACTTTGACGACCACCATGTATCTACAATACAATCAGTATGACAAAATATGTAGAACGAAGAGCAAAGAGAAAAGCTTACGGGACGACATGGCCCTCGAACTCATACAAACCGGAGTAAACCTTCCCGTAGTTCAGCTGCTTCGAACCTTCACCAATCGACCTGAACAGGAGAGGCTCAGGATCAAGCTTAGGGTCGACACCGAGAACATCTAGGACAATGCGAGGCGTAGTGCGGTCGTTGCCGCTACCAATGATATTTCCGTCGCAGATGATGAAGATGAGCTTTCGCTTGTCGTCGTAGTTCAGATTGGCGAGCGAGTCGATAGTACGACGGAGCGAATCTTCGCCTTCGGTATAACAGGGAACCTGGCACAGGACGAACTTGTCGAGCATCTCGGGATTGCGTTTGCCACCGAGCTGCAACGCGGCCAAGACTGAAATGAAAGGATAGAGATGGTCAGCACCAGTGATAATGGAGATGGAAAACAATCAGTAACTCACACTTGACCACCATGGAAGACGCTAGAATAATCGATGCCGCCAACAAGATGTAATTCTGGACCTGACACCTCGCCGACTTGCGGAAGTCGACCTCGCCGATATAGAACTTGTTGTTCAAGCAAGCCAAGTTTTGCGCGACGGTCGTGGCGTCCATCGATTCCATGACGCTGTTCAGCGTTTTCGTGATGTCATTGCCGGGCTGCTGTTGGAAGACGTCGGTGATTGAAGAATCGAGGAACTCATAGCTGGTCGTGGCAGAGTTCTGGTCGATGGTGTAGAAGTAGTCGGTCAGATCGTAGAGGTGATCGTTGTAGATGGCCCAAGTCCTATAGGCCACAAGAAAAGTCAAATGTGTTAGGATCCAACAGTAACGAACGAATGAAGGTGATACACTGACTTGGTGTCTGTCGAAGAAGAATCATCGTCGGAACTCGTAGCTTGCGATTCAATGGTCGATTTGGTGTACACCAAAGGTCCCTTGATATACTTCTTGATCACAGGCTGGAACGTCGATGTGTACCAATCACTATCCGAAAGCTTACTCGACGAATCCGTCGCCAAGGCGCCCGATGTATGTACCGCGGTAGTGACAGTGGCCGTAAAGTTGGCGTACGACAGCGTGAGCGTATCGTCGGAGACGAGGTCGGGGCAAGCGAGAATGAGTGGTGGAGGGAAATAGTTCGTAAGATCCTGCCCAGCCAATTCCTCAAGCGTGTCCGAATCGTTACTGTCCTCGCCGGAGATATCACTGTGCTGGCCTTTAACGAAGTTCGTGATATCGTAGACGTTGCCCTGGATCGCAACCCAATAATCGTTATCACCAGTGTGCTCGGCCACCTCGTCCACGTTCCACGCCTTGTCGGAATCGGGACAAAGCAAACGGCCGAACTCGACGATGTAGAAGATGATGAAACAGTTCAGGAGGAAGATGAGGAGGAAGATGGTGAACTTCTCGCGCCAGGCCAGCCGAACATCCGGGCGTTTCATCCGACCGATATACGTGAGCATGAACGTCGGAATCCACCAAGTCATGAGCCAGCACACCCGCAGCCACCACTTACGAGCAGTCGTGACAGGCGGGGTGTCGAGCGCCACCTCTTTAGGCACAAGCTCCTTCGTAGCCGCAGGCGTCGAGGGCATCTCATCGGTGAGACCCTTCTTGTCCGAGCCGTAGTCGTGCCATTGGCCGTCACCTTCATACTGGGGCGTAATGTTGACGTCCGAGTAGCCCACCGCCGCGTAGCCGGTCGCGGTGTTGGGAGCACGATACTGCGTGCCGTGGCTGCCAGTGCGCGCAAGAAGAAGGTCGTCGGCACTGTCACCATACTCTTCTCGTCGTGGTGTGGGTGGGTCCTGATGGTCATACTCGGTAGTGTCCTCCGGATATGCGCTCTCACTGTCGTCCACGCCCTCGCCCGACTCCTTCCTGTCCTTCTCCGAAGCCCGCAGAACATCCTCTACCGACTTCCAGGCGCCGTACGAGAGCCAAATCATCCTATGTCCGAGAACGTAATCCGTCCCTTCCTTCCACCCATTCGAAGACGCACATTGTCGAATTCGCTCCTCCTCGGACCCACGCATAGTGGGAACGTAACGGTCGCAGAACGCGAGTTGCTCATAGTCGGCGACATACTCCGTCTTGCGACGGGCGACGATGTCGGGAAGTAGGAGAGAGCGGATCTGAGCCTTCACTCGTCTCTTATCGAACGAATTGGAGGAACCAGAGTCGTTAGGCCGGATACACGAGACCGTCCATAGTCGTGTGCGGTCGAGAGTGGAGATGATCTCGGAAAGGTTGAAATTGAGCTGAGTCGTGACGGGGTAAACCTTCGTAGGGTCGAGATGGGGGTGCTCCTCCACTGTGGGAGAGCTCGAGCCGGAGGCAGGAACGGGGGTTGGATGACGCAACGGCCGCGAGGAGACCTGTGCCTGAACAATGGCGTTTTCGTCCTTGCTATGCTTCTCCGCGGCGAGTGACGGTCCGGAAAACAATTTGGAAACGAACGAATCGGATGAAGAGCGAAGGAGAGTGACGAAGGCGGAGTCCAGCATGTCCGTGTCCTTCTCCACGAAATCGGTGGTCTCGTAATTGCAGGGACCCGCGTAGTGATTGATACCAAACGTATTCGCGTCGGCACCGGTGCTGGCGACGAAGGATGCATGACCGCCGCACTTCGACACAATTTCCTGCAGCAGGTCCTCGTCCCTCTTGTCGCCGCTCTTGCCCGACTTGAACGACGAGCACGCCTTGTTCATCACCCCCAACATTCCCGCGGGCTTCTTGTGCGCCCGTTCATTAAGCTGAGCACCACGAATAAGCTCGATGCAGGCCGAGTTATCCATGACAGTGATGGCTGGAAGTGAGATGCCATCGCCAACGAGGTGTCCGTTGTAGCCCACACTATCTTCGAAGATATTCCGCACAACATAAGAATGAACCATCTCGTCTTGGAAGTTGATGCAGAACTCGTCGAACCCGTTCTGACCGTAGGCGTGGATGAGAGGAGCATTGAACATCATCGAAGCAGTCGAGGCGGGCCCACGGGATTGGAACCCAGGCTGGTCAAGGAGCACGACCTGAGTGTGCGGGGGCGGGTCCGAAGCGCTCGGGGCCACGCGGTGGTTGGCGGTCTCAACGACGAATGCGAATAGGATGGCGTACAAGTCGCGAACGAAATGATCTCGTTGTGCTGCGCTTTGTTGGGCGTTCATCAGAACGGTGTAGAGCTCCTTGCGGACGTAACTCGTCTTGTTTGTCAGCGTCTGGGCTAGGTCCTCCGAAGGCACACCGAGCAAACGGGCGGCGTGATCGAGGACGAGGACGTTCGCCACGTAGGCAGAGGCGTCCTTATAGTCGCCGTCACCGAACTGAAGGTTCCCGAGGAGGAGAATGGCGACAATGAGGCTGAAAACAGCGGAGATGTGCTTCGCCTTGAAACCCAACGTCCGCAACGCCACACGCAAATCCTCCATAGCGATTGAATCGTCGCTGAACGGCCCTGAAGGAAGACGATAGCAACCTGATGAAGCGAGGAGGGCATAGTCCGAAGGATCCTCCAGGTTGAACGCATCCCGCTCGGCAGGCGTGGCGCCCGCCAGGAGCTGGTAGAATATGTGGTACGTTCGCTCTTCGTGACTGAGCCTATTAAGGCGTGATTTGTCGAGACCATACGTGAGAACCTTCGCGCCACTGAGACGACCCCGCTCATTGAAGTGCAGCTCGAAGTATCGACCGTGGCGTGAGGCGTTCGGGTTGAGAAGGGTCTTGGCGTTGCCGAACGCATCGAGAACAGGAGCGAGAGCCCTGACCTGCTCTGCGAGCTTCAACTCGCGCTTGGAGTGTGTCGAGAGTCGAAGGATTTGGTTGATGAGCAGGTCACGACTGAATGACTTCCCGGAGCCTGTGATTCCTCTGAACGTGGCGGCATTAAGCCCGCTGGTTTCCAGTGGCCAAGGCGAGAAAGGAGACATACCGGAAAACGACCGCCTGAGACTCTGTCCGCCTCCGCATGAGCAAATACACTTTGGCCGCGAGATCATAGAGATGGGGTGGTAATGGTTGCGAGGAGCCAGTGAGTGGGAGGGAAGTGTCCTTGTAACACCGCTCCTCGTACTCTTGTGCGCTGACATCGTTGGTGTTCGCCAAAGCTTTGTAGGGGTTGACGACGACTAGGTGGGATGAGTTAAGTCTGCTATAAGGTAGGTCAGCTCTAAAGCGAGCCTGGAGAACGGCGAGAATGGCATCGTCGGAGGGGTAAACGGTCGCAGACGCGGAAGAAGAAACGAGGTCGACGAGGTCGCCAGAGTTGACGGCCGGAGACGACGACGAGGAAGAGGCCATGGCCGTCGAGAAGAAAGAAAGGAGAGAAGAGTGCGCCGGGCGCTGTCGAGGCTGGCAGCGACGAAGACCCTGGCTGGCTGGCTTGGGAAGAGAATCGAATCGGACGTGTGGGTGTGGTCCTTGCCCAACCCGTCATCCCCTCGCTCTCCCCACGCGGCATTCTCCGGTCGCTCTAAAGCTGCCGCAACGGCGACGGTCTCCCTTCCCGCATCGCAGTACTGCCCAGGAAACAACCATCACATTTCTTTTTCGGAAAAACAAACGGGTTCTAAGTGCTACATGCGTGGAACTTAGGGGTACGACGAAAACAGACACAGAAAGAAATGTCCCATGGATATCACATCGCACAAATCACGACTCCTCCTCATCCTCCTCAACAACCCCGTTCGGGACATTTTCTGACTCTGCTCCAGGTAGTCAGCGGGACATGGTTAGATATCATGACGGACAGGAGCAGTATCAATGTTGCGCACCTGCATGTGCGTCTCCGTTGATGGCGGGTGCCTCAACATGCACAGGCGAGTCCTGCTCGTCTGCCGCTGGCTCGTCGCCACCCTGCTCCTCACGCCTCAACGCCTCCTCCCAGCCCTCCTCGAACAGATCAGCCTGCTCGTCTGGCGACGCGATGGCAGCTGCAATCTTTGGGCGGTTCTTAGCCTTCAAGTCTCCGCGCCATGCTTCCACCACTCTCGGCACATGGCTGTGGTGCATCGATGTCAGCCATCAAATCAAGACACGCGGATTGAAACCAGGTTTTTGAAACGTACCTAGGGGCATAAGTACGCGCGAACATGGCTGCTTCAGGTATACGTTGTGTCTTCACCAAAATGTCAATGCAACCCTTCGTGTCCGCCAGCTGGAAGAGCGTAGCGAACGCGATGTTGTTCTGGCCCTTTTCGCCTATCCGGGGAGTAAATCATCAGTGTCAGAGGCGTGACAATGCGACGGCGCTGACGAGACACGTACTCGCTTTGGCGGCCAGGTCTTCCAGCCCGCTCCTGTCACCCGTTGAGAGCAGTAGCAGCATCAATGCGCCGAGATCGTTCGCCTTGTCAAAGCACTCCTTCGCGAGATCGAACCGCCACACAGCAAGCGCGCGATCTCCGACCGCCTTCCACTTGGACTCCGCCTCGGTCTCTGGTACCCCCCGCACAATCTCAAGCGCAGAGTCCAAATCATCCAACTGCAACGACAGGTCGAATTTGTGGTCCGGGTCGGTCGTCACCTGGAGCGCGAGCTCCTTGAGGTCTGTGGCGTGACGAAACTCATCAGTCAGCGGATCTGTGGCGCGTTCCAGTCAAGCGAGAACAGACCTCGGCCCTCAAGGAATCTTGCGACCTTGTTCCGTTGGTCCTTTGGAACCGTGGGCAAGATCTCAGCAGCCGCGTCCATGTCACCGCGCAGCACCGCCGTCTGGTACTCGATTACGCTCAAAGCCAGCGCGTAGCCATATACGTTCATGTCTTTGTCGGCAACATAAACTCGGTTGTGGGCAGGAATGTATCCGAGTAACGACATCGGCCTACACTCACGTTTAGCAGAAATAATCGTAGAGATGACAAAAACGCTTACCTGTCAAAGTTTGTGATGGAATACGACTCATTGCCAACGAAGTAGTTGAGGCGGTTGGCGGCATTGGTGTAGATGAAGCAGTCGCCAATCCACTTCGCGGTGCGGACGCTATGACCAGGTCAGAGAGTGAACGCAACAATTCAAAATAGTGAATACACACCTTTCGGGAACTTCAGCAATGACCTCGAACGCTTCCTCAACACCTTCATCACCAATATCCGCGCCTTCCTCAAGTTTAGCATTATACGCATCTCGGTCGAAACGAAGAATATAGAACGATTCTTCGGCCGCGACCGCCACAAGCGTGCCGGTACTCGACCAGTACAGCTAATCAAGAATAGCATGCCCGAATTAGATAGGATGCCACGCAGTCGATTTCTTGAGAACTCACGCTCTTCGACTCAACGTCGATCCTCCGCACAATCTCTCCACTCTCCCAATCCCAAAACAGAACGAACCCATTTCCGCGAGCCCCGAGCAAAGTCCCACCATGTAACGACTCGATGCCCCACGAGCCCGCGCCCTTCATGCCCGGCCCACCACGCTCCCTGAAGTTCTTGTACACCCTCACCTTCAGCTTACCCTCCAAAACGGCATACGTATTTGAGTCTCCTGCCCACGCGAAGGAACTTCCGTTGCCGAACGACTTGTTCCGCCACGCGAGAGCAGTGTAGTTGATGTATTCGCCGTCACCCACGACGGTAACGAACCGGCCGTTCGGAGAGTGCGTGAGAGATGTGGGGAATATTTCGGTGGAGCCCAGTTCCTTGATGGACAGGGATATGCGGGAACCTTCGGTGAAGCCCTCGTCCGAGACCGTTTGGAGGTTGGCAGAGAGGACGGAGTTATTGCGGGTGTATATGAGCTTTCCGGAGGGGTCCATCGAGAATGTTGGCTCGTCGCGACCAAGCTACACCGAGCGATTGAGAATTTGTTACTTGTACAATGCCATTGAAAGCAAACACATACCTTGATGACCACCGAACCCTCATCGAATCCGACGGCCACTTCGTTAGACTCCTTCCGCACGGCAATGCACCAAGCACGCTCTAAGCCGTAGCTCAGGGTGTTCTCCAAACGATATGTTCCACTGTTCCAGATCTTCACAGTCCCGTCCTCGCTACCACTGATGACAATAGGGAGGTTGGGATGGAACACGGCGAATGAGACGTTGTTCGTGTGGCTCTCCATAGTCTGCACGCAGCTCTTGCTGAGGTAGTCCCATATTTTGACCGTCTTGTCGTCGCCGGTAGTGACAAGGTATGGCTTGTCCGCACCAGGGTAGAACTCGACATAGTTGACGCCCTTGTCGTGCGCCTCCATGGTGAAGTTAGGAACAGGAGCGCCGAGAGACCAGATCTTGACGGTACGGTCGAGACATGCAGACGCGAAGGTATTGGCATCCTTCGGATTGATGGCAATGTTCATAATATAATGCGTATGGCCTTCATACGACTATAGCACCACCTTCATCAGTATACCGCAGTTTCGTGTGTGGCGATAGAAACTGAAATGGCAGACGCACCTGAATGCACTTCCATTGCTTATCCCAGTCCCAAGCCTTGATCGTCATATCATCACTCCCGGTGAGCACAATGCTCGCACTAGGATGCACCGTAAGGCATCGAATGTAGTCCGGGTGCGCTTCGAATGCGGTGACCTTTTCGTGCGTGTTGTAATTGAAGACGCGTAGCTGGAAGTCGTCCGAGCCCGCGACGAACCAGTTCTTCCGCGCAATGAAGCGACAGCACCGGACGGGAACCTCAGCAACCTCAAACGTCTTGACGAGGGCACCAGTTTCGTGGTTGTAAATGTTGACGGTGCCGTTGTAGAGACCTGCAAGGAGCCATGGTTCCGTAGGGTGGAAGTCGACGGCCTTGACGCGGTCTGACCGATTGAATTGTTTTCGCTGTGGGCACCGTGGTATTAGAATATTTGATGAGGATACGTTATATTCGACTCACTGTCACGTCCAGCAACATTAGGACAGCGCGGGCGGGGTATACTTTGTGGACGGGATGGATGAGGTCTGTTACTGCCACTCGGAAAGGAAAGCTTGTAAACGTGGCGTGGCCAGCTCGCGTTTCGCCACCGTCCCCCCTGCAACACGTCCATCACCATCTTCTATCTATATTCACCAAAAACTGTTCTGGATATTTGAGCCGCGTCTTTCAATATGTTATCCCACGATGAGCAGTCTGCCATTTCTGGGAACTTTATGGTACGCATCAACACGGGTCTAAGGCTAATAACCAGGATCCCTCCATAGCACTTTGCCTCTGTGCGCAAGGTTAGCTCAAGGTTAGCTGCTGTGTCTTCGGTCGTATGGAAGGCTGGAACATGAGCTTTGCATCTTGAAGAGACACACAGCAACACCTCACTATCTTCCTCATTCTGGGCTCGATCCCTCCTATGCTGTGTATCTACCACGCTTGTGATCATCCTGCTGGTCGCGCTCTTTTCATCTCAGGACGGACCGGATCAGGTCGACGACCAACAACTTTCAGGCAAGATTTCAACCACCCTATGACTTTGTAGTCAGTACGATGCGCGTTTTGTCAGTACACTGTGGGCTTTTTATCGTTGGAGGTTTTCTTCATGGACCTGTTCTCCAACTTCTTCTGGGTACCACTTTCCACTGCGCGAAGGATTGCATCTCGTGTAGAACACGCATTACTGATCACTTCGTATTCACTTCGTCACCACACGTGTATGTCGGCACCCTCTTCTTTGGAATGGAGTGCTCTCGTACTGTACCTCCATCTATGCCGGAAAGTAGAGGCGGCGCGCCTCAACGGTCATGCATCCTGCAGGCACCCCACTCCCTTGATAATGAGGCCTCGCTTTGCTCACTGCGCCCTCGTTCGTCTCTTCAGACTCCCATCTCATCACTTGCGCAGGCCTGGTGCTTCACCTCAGACAAACTCTTCACTTGATTTCTTTCTTTCACATTCCAACTTTTTGTCTATTCTATTCTGCCCGTCATGTCGGCCGACACTCGCAACCCAAGAACGTTCCGCTCTCGTATGGGCTCCGTAGGCTCTGTCCTACGACGAAGCTCTTCCTTTGGCTTCCCTCGACCCTCTTCACCCTCGAGAAGCTCCTCCGAGGCTGGATCCGTTAGGTCTTCCGTTGGTTCTTCTCTCAAGGTCGACTCGACCAACCTCGCCACCCCGGGCGTCAATGCCTCTCACACCATACCGAGCCCTGTACCAGAATCCCCTGCCGTCGATCCAAGCCCAGCGTCAAAGGCTTCTGCCGACAAGCCTGCTCCAGAGGCAGCTCCAGAGGCAGATCCAACTCCACCCTCACCTTCAGTCGAAGCCACCCCCAGACAGACGCAGCCCATTGACATCCCGAGCCCAAGAGAGCAGCCCGCTGAGGAGCACCCAGAACCTTTGACTTCAGAACATCCGATCTCAGAGACTCCTGCGCAGATGAGTCAGGCAACGAGCCCCACGAAGACTATTGAGGAGCAATCCCCGCCGGGCCCGGAAGTTCATGTCCAGCCCGCAACGGCAGAGCAAACACCCATGACCTCACCCATACCCCCGCAGTCCCAAGTACACGCGCCTTCCATGTCGTCAAGGGATACGTCGATGTCAAGTGTCGCTCGTGCAGCCGTCAATCCTCCCCGCGCCCAGCCTCCTGCCGAACCAAAGGCGCAGCCACAAGGCCAACCTCCCGCCGAAGGCCTACACGAGCGGCCCCTTGAGCATAATCCCTGGTCTTCGTCCGCCGCCAATAGTTCTGGCTACTTCGGCCAACAAGACTCGTCGTCCGCCAACGCGCCCACCAACGTTGACATTCCATCCACAAGCGACCTTGGACACGAGGAATTTACGAGTACTCAGACGACACCTCGTCAGAGCGACGAGCGCCACCCATATCCCAGTGTTCAGCAGGCTATGATAGGGAGGAGGTCTTCCGTCAGTGTGGGCAGGAAGCCGAGGGCCAGGGGCTCGACCGTGTCGTCTCAGGCAGGTCCAGTGCTGCCTCCTGGAATCAACGGTAGGGATTCTGCGAATGTTAGTCGGTCGTCGCTGGCGCTCTCGGAGGATCAGGATGCTAAGGACGACCAGGGCAAGCGTATTTTGATCGTCGAGCAGCGTGGTCGTGACCCTAGACCCTCGCGTGTTATGCGGTTGGTCATTTTCATTTCTTTCATCCGTTTCAAGGTTCCTCATACGGCTATGTAGCGTCTTCGGTCAAGATCCATTCGCAGACCCAGAGGACCCCGTCGTTGTGCTTCCGCGATCGGATAGTCCGGTGAACATGCCTGAGTACGCTTCTCGTCCCCCTGTTGTTGATTGCTCTGGATTAACACACACATCCTCGTAGACCGTCCGTGATTAACTCGCCGACTCACCCACCAGAACAAGCGAGTGCAACGGTTATGCCTAAGCCAAAGACGGAAGAGCCCGTGTTCTCAAGGTGAGTTTGATACAGGTTGCTTCTCGTCAACAGTCTATCTTTGACACCGTGCTAGGCCGTTTTTCAATGTAGCGGATAATGCTCCTCATCCACCAGAACAAGCGAGTGCAACGGTCATGCCTAAGCCAAAGACGGAAGAGCCCGTGTTCTCAAGGTAAGTTGATGCCGCTTGCTTCTCGTCAACAGTGCATATTTGACACTGTACCAGGCCTTTTTTCAATGTAGCGGATAATGCTCCAAGCACCGGCATTCCCCCTCCCACCATTCCCCCTCCTACTACGATGCCGGTCCCTGACAATGCCGGTTATGACACCGAGTGAGCAGACGTCCTCCCTTGCTCCCCGCCCGCATATATTGAAACTAATCGTGCCATAGCGAGACAAGGCCTCTTCTCGGTCGCTCATCCTCGACGATGGTTCCCGATTATGGTAAAGACCCTGAGCATGAACCTGCCCACCCCGTCACCGTCTACTTCCAACCCGGCAACAGCTCCATCTGGCCCACACCCGCTCGTAACTTCGAAGCGTTCGGATGGAAGGAGATTATGCTCCCCGATAGCAGCTTCTACTACTCTCACCCCGACTTGCACGTCACGACCGACATCGATATGAGGAACTACGTGAAGATGGAGGCGGTCACTGCGTATCTTGGGGGACGTGATACGGATGATCAAGGAGTTCTGCCTTCAGAGGGGTGGGAGTTGTGGCTGAAGGATGCGGCATTATCGAAGGATGAGTTCATTCCTGGGAGGGCTTGGGTGAACCACGCCAAGCGTGTCATTTCTCTTGAGAAGCCCGTTGTGGAGACGAGCGAGGTGCATGTCTTTGACGAGAGCCGTGAGTTCTATGTTGTTTCACTTTTGACTTCAAACCGATATAACTGAACGTCATAAACAAGGTCTCGACATGGAGCATCGATACTGGTCTTATATCGAAGCACACCCAGCCCATGCCCCTCTTCCCCCGAGTGCGGCGTCGGAGGCCATCAACATCTTACAATGGTCGTACGCAGGTCAGTATCATTCTCGTCGCGACTACCTGCTGTTTTCCTGACTTAGCGCTTGTCAGACCGTCTGCTTCCATCTTCCAAGCTTGCACTTCCGCCGTTCAGTCAAGAGGAATGCCAGGAATTAATGAGCTTGCTTCGGTCTCTTGAAGGTGCGCCGTGATCATTCCGCCACACTACTGTGTCGTGCTCATTCATGTATATACAGGTCCTGCGAATCAGTACGACATGCAGGCCGCCATTCGCACCCGCATGATAGCCAAGATCCTCCTCCGTATCAGTAAGTCGAATATCGGATTCCTCCCTATCCTTTGTTCATTGTCTATTCGAACAGCGGCGTGGCGTTTGGGCTCTCCCAGTTCCCCGAAGGATTCTTCAGCCGGCTCGTCGAAGACCAACGGGCATATCGAGCGCCGCATCCCTTTTCGAAGGACCATCCTTGACTTCGTAATCTCTATCGTATGCCTCGGCGTTCCCTACCTCTTCGTGGAACGTTCGCGTTACCACCGGGGTGACCACGAAAGCGGATCACGACCAAGCTCTGCTGGACCCATGCTCGTTATCGGAAGTTGTGCTTGTTTGATCGTGAGTGCAATAGTGCTTTTCCCTCTCGTTACGGCCAGATGTCTGACCCCAGTTCTCTTGCCTTCCAGGCTGCCGTCATCCTCAGCGCATCGGTCACGCTCATCTCACTGCCTGGGCTAGACGATTTCGCTCGTCTCGCAGGATTCATGGCCATCATCCTTTCGGCCTCGAGTATGTGCTCCTCCATCGTGGCCCTCCTGCGTTACAACTCCGACATCGGGCGCCACCACTCGACGTTCGTTGGAGAAGGCATGATCCTCGTCACGGTAAATAGCCTTTTCCTCTGTAACGAAGAGAAACTGACCTTCTTGATTTCTTTTTGTAGAGACGCAGCCTTTTGTTATCCCTTCCCCTCGTGTTCCTCATATGGGCAATCGTGGCATTCATCACCGGTATCACTTTGTACGCTTTCCGAGGGATGGACATCACCAACGTCGGCACCGTGGCTCGTCATTTCGAGCCTTATACGCGTTGGGCGGTGCTCGGTGTGATTGGAGGATTCGTATTCATCACGACTGTATTGTTGATTCGTTGGTAAACTTGACCCCGCCTCATCTGAACCATCTCCAGGGTTGACAAGGGTTGAGGGCTGTGCCCTGGAAGCGTTTTCTGCTTGCTATTTATGTGTACGACCGTATGTACTGCTGTCACCCATGCTCTCGTGTATGTTCTGCGGTATGCCCCTATTCTAGCGCCGTGTTAGATGTTGTATGTCGTTCTTTGTATGTCACTCTTTGCTCTGTCTGAATCTGATGAGCCACGCATACGCCACAACAGGGTTGCCTATAAACCTAACCCTGAACTGGGGTGTTTCTGACCTTGCAAGAAAGCTGCAATTGTCGTGGCCGACCACAGTATCCTTTGCCCTCTTCTGCCTTCGTGTACTAGTCTGTGCGTGGAGAACCTGGACGGGTCGTAGTTTCTATCTACCTCGGAATTGTCTTTGGTTGCATTGCTACTGCTAGCGCGTCTTACGGTCATTGGATTCAAATAAGACACCTGATGTCCAACTACCTCCGAGTCGGGACATTCAATAACCCTCCGTTGAGCATTGAGAAGGCTCACATTCTCAATGTTGCTTTCACGCTCGCCTATGTTGTCCCACTGTACCTCACAAAATACACCATGCCTGCATACTCTTCAAAGGAGCCAAATTGGCGTTGGAGAGACGATCCTAAGGTGATCAGAGCAAGAATGGCTTCGGTTACTTTGAGTACACTAGCTGTGTGTTCATACGTGTATCTCATCTTTCGCTCGAATGAGGTGGTGCATTCGGTGCGCAATGTCCACTCTGTTGATCTGTTACGCGACTGTGCTGATGATATGACCCGCGACCAATGCATAGGCTCCGGATTCAGCATGGACTTGGACTTACCCTCGACTGGGATTCATCTGGCATCCTAGCCTAATATGGCCTTGTCTTATTACACCAGCTCTATATCTCGGTCCTCTATATGCCCAATATCTCTCTAAGGAGCTGCCCCTTATGGCGCACTGGAGTTACCGAGAGCACATTGCGGACACGTTCTTCCATTGGAGAGGGTGTAGGAATTTCCTTGTGGTGCGTCTTATGCTCTTGTCCTTATTCTTCCAGCATCAAAGTAACGGAATTTCAGGGCCCCCTATCCGAAGAACTCGCGTGGAGGTCTTGCGTTATATGTGTATACCACCTCGCTGGGGCATCGACGAATTTCTTGATATTCTTCACGCCACTTTCGTTTGGAGCTGGTGAGCCCGATATCCAGTCTTCCGCGACTTTCTTTCCTCATCCTAATCTACGAACTTTCTCTAGCTCATCTTCACCATGCTTGGGAGGTATACAACCAATTCGGTCGAACATCACAAGCCCTGAAAAATGCGATTTTGTCTACGGGTTCGTCCACATTTCCGCATCTCATTCTGAAAGACCGTCCGAGCCGTCGTACTTAACCTCCTCTTTTGATGCCGCACAGTGTTCCAGTTCACCTACACAACACTCTTTGGTTTCCACTGCGCGTTTCTCTTCGTACGCTCAGGTTCCGTGATCCCACCACTCCTTGCGCATATATTCTGCAACGTCATGGGCGTGCCACAGTTACAGGCCGAGCTGAAGAGGCATGTCCATCACAGAACGCGTACGTCTTTGATGTCGATGGTCCTGGTGCTTTTATTCCGGTCGTTGATGTTTGACGTCGCGTGCTTTCAACAGATATAAAGATCGCCTATGGGCTGGGTATCGCGCTTTACATTTATACTATGCGGTACTGGACGCTTGTCAACGAAGGGGGGAATCTTTTCTGGCAAGCCAGCGCTCATGGCAAATGGTGAACCCTGTTGTTCGGCAGGATATAGACTTCAAATATGATGGTGGTGGCGTCCCACACTGCTGGGAATAGACCTTCGTCACTGGAACATCGCCTGTGTCATGGTAAGTTTGCCAAACATCCAAACGACGGTGATGCCTCACCACACAAGTATGGCTTTGTGGCTTCCATCAAGATATTCATAATGACCTGTCTGAAAGCTGGAGCCAGCTGTGCGTCGGCTGTTCTCAACACGTCCGCGCTGTCACGTCGATGCTGTCTATCTATCGACGCATGCTTCAGGTTCAAAATTCGTCCCCTTCTTTTTCTCGTACCAGCTAAAGTACGTTTGATCCTCGTATTCGAGTCACTTCAATTCTTTCCCCTGCAGATATTGGAGCTAATTGCTGATTATCATTCGAGTGTGCTCATTCTATGCGCGGGTGAAGTCGTCCTGTTGTTTTGAACATGTGCGCTCAGGACATCAGTCTATTGCTGCATGCAGCAGTCGCAAAAA
Source organism: Stereum hirsutum FP-91666 SS1 (assembly GCF_000264905.1). Taxonomy (NCBI): domain Eukaryota; kingdom Fungi; phylum Basidiomycota; class Agaricomycetes; order Russulales; family Stereaceae; genus Stereum; species Stereum hirsutum. The sequence continues at coordinate 1,073,186 of NW_006763135.1, forward strand.
TGCTGGCTACCAACACCGTGACTTGCACAGAGCGTCTATATGTTTGACTGCGCGTCAAGCTCCGACGCTCTCCAAGTTCAACCTTACACTTTCCTCTTCCGATTGAAACTCAGAAGCTGAAGTAGAAAAAGATGGACTGCGCATCGGCCACTCAACAATACCGTCTCTTCGCTTTGCTTCCTTGACTTCCCGAACCCTCTCCTCGAGTCTCGCTCCCCTTGTGCACCCCGCCAGAAACATCAATGAATGATGGCCAATCCTGGCCAATCGCAGATGCAGCTCCGAACGATGTGCCTTTGCGCAGCGCCGTGCATACAAGATATCGGCGAAACGTCCTGACTCCATCGTCAATCGGAGAGCTCTTTATGGGACTGGCACAGTGCGCACTGTTCCATCAGGAAGGCTAACGGCTGGTTCACTGAGCAGCGATAGCAAGAGCGCCGTCTGATTCAAAATTTATTCTAGTCTTTGTCGTCTCAGCCACATTTCCTCCTTGAACACAGTTTCAATCGCGCCGTATGTACCGATCACCTGTGGCTGCCTAGTACCTCCTGACCCCCCATTCTATCATGTTTATAGCCACTCGTAGACCTCTATTGCTACAGCACGACACTAGCAATGTCCTCCGAGGACGTCGAATCGTCTTTCCTTGCTGTGCATTATTTGATCCCTTTTGTCCCGACTCCTTCGAAGACTATGCCAAGGCTAATACTCATGATATCGACCGACGTTAGTGGCTCTAATTGGAGCACACGGGCACGGGATGTCAGAGGAATACTATGTGGGCTTATGTGGGGTGGAGAACAAGTTACGCAGCAGTACTATTCGCGTACCCGGAAGATGTCGGATGGCCATAGCCTCGAGCTGTATTGGAGTCAATGTAACACGACGGGCACGGAGGACCGCGTCTGAGGGAGTTTCTGTGGTCATGGCTGGCTGTGTCTGGTTTTATGCGTTCAAAATATAGGGCCATAGTATCTGTATACAATGGCCGACTCGTTCAAGTTCGACATACTGGCCTCTGCGCAAAGCCTCATGAATGTTCGATCTGAGCCTCCAGATCGTCTGAAAGACCAGTCAACGATTGGTCAAAGAATGCACTCTTGTGCACTATGTTCCCGAATTTGGTCCAAAGCGCTTTCATTGCACAGCAGTGATGTCAGGCAGCAGCTATACTAGTCGTAGTAGGCGAGATGGGGTCCGATGCTGTCATGCATTGATGGACAGCGGGCTGCAGCCCTTATCAGGCCAGAGACAAAAACCCTGGAATATGTTCAACAATGTAGTAAGAATGATTTGCTCCGAAAGAAATTGTGTGCATTTCGCCCACCCGGATTGTGATAATTTCAAGGCAATTTACGATGCTAGAGTGCAAACGCGTGATCTTGGCAGAGCGTGGGAAAGCTATAGCATGAAAGTAGAAAGGCTGTGCATCAACTGACCTTGCCGCAAAGGCGCCCCGATTGAAGCAGTGAACGGGTCCAGATATAAAACGCCCACATCATTGCCTGCTCTCTCTTGTATCATTCCTTTTCACACCCACATACCACATTCAGTCCGCAGTATCTTGCACCTGCCTATAAACAGCGTCGAGTTCCCTCCAGGTATCCGTTACCCAGGCTACATCGAATTCATTCTCAGACGATATATATAAGCTGACCACAATCGAACGCGCGCTCCCACCCCCTGTTCTTCTCGACCCATCACCCCCTTTACCACAAGTCGAACGATGTCCTCTGCTGTAAACGGTGGCACTGACAGGAAGGACCGTCTTCCTTCTCCTACTGAGAGTACGTCTTCCCGAGGGAATGTCGTCGATCATTCAGCTCCGAATGGTTCGTCGCGCGAGGCTGACTTCGAACCTATCCTAACTGACGGACGTCTTTTCGAACCTTGGCGCTATACAGTGACTGACGATGTGGCCACCACTTCGCGTGCACCGGGAGAGCCTGGTAAGCATGTTATCAAGGTGCAGCCTTTGAAGAGGTCCGAGATGCAGGTAAGTACCAGAAGGACAGGAGCTCTTCAGTTCTTGTGTGAAATGATATCACGACACTCACGCTGGGCATCTACCGCTTTGTAGCCTTCGTATGCTCAAGACCTGGGTACCGGCGAGGTTACCCACGGTCTCTACGGCTCATGCTTGCAAGCACTCGGTGCCTGCGTTGGGGTCTGTGGTGCTATTCGTGAGTATCATGTTCTTACGCGGAATGTAGATTCTTTGGGATTTGACCTCTAACGCTCGTCTGGCCAATATCTAGCTTGCTGCCCGTTCCCCAACCCTTTCCGCGAAGTCAAGCAAGGTATATATTCCATCACATCAGATTCAAACAAGGATCGGATCACTGAAAAAGCATCCTTGATGTGCTACAGGCTCAGTCGGTTTGGTCTCCCGCTTTGGACAGTTCTACAAAGCCACAGACCCCGGCCTTGTGAACGTCAATGTCTGCACCGAATCTCTTCGAATCGTCGACGTAAAGATCCAAATATCGCCCATCGGTCGCCAGAGCGTCATCACGCGCGACAATGTCAACGTCGAAATGTTAGTATCTTGCCCCTTCCATACGAAGCATGGCTAATTATGTCTTGTGCCCCCGATTTTAGCGACTCGGTGATTTACTATCAGATCGTGAGCCCGTATCGTGCTGCATTCGGTATCACAGACTTGAAACAGGCCCTCATTGAGGTTAGTTTATCCCGCAACTTTTGCTCCCTGACCTGTCTCACACCTTATTATTTTTTTCTTTACAGCGAGCACAAACCACCCTCCGTCACGTCGTCGGTGCCCGCGCTGTCCAATCCGTCGTCACCGAGCGTGAAGCCATCGCCTTTGAGATAGCCGAAATCGTCGGCGACGTAGCCGACAAATGGGGTGTCGCAATCGAAGGCATCCTCATCAAAGACATCATATTCTCTGCCGAAGTCTCCGCCTCTCTCTCATCTGCCGCCCAGCAGAAGCGTCTCGGAGAATCCAAGGTCATCGCCGCACGCGCCGAGGTCGACTCTGCTCGGCTCATGCGCCAGGCAGCCGATATCCTCGCTAGTCCGGCCGCTATGCAGATCAGGCAGTTGGAGGCTTTGCAGCAGATGGCGAAGAGCGGGAACTCGAAGGTTATCTTCGTGCCGATGCAGTTGCAGAGTGATGTGGTAGGGCAATTGGCTCAGCAGAGTGCGGGAGCTGGGCCATCAGGGGCTACAATCAAGGATGCGGAAGGACAGGGCGTGGATTCGGTTGCAAGGGCAGGGCTGTTGAACAGCATGGCCGATATCTAGGAGGTCATTATCACTTGAATCAGTGCGACACCTTCGTGCTGCTGTATTCTTTTCTGTTTCATTCCATGCCTTGCCCTGCTCTTGCTTGTGTTTTGTCCTCGCCTTCTTTGTGGATCCTACCTTAATGATTCCCTGCGTCATATTCCCTTACTCTACCTTGTACTACCGTCTGTACGTTTGTTCTCCCTCATCCGTTTCTACGATGCCTTCGATTTAGCTACGACTTTTGACGTTTCTACCGACGTTTGTTACCCATGTTATGCTGGCTCATGTGTTTATTTGTACGACCATTCCTTGACCGGAAGCTGTGGAATCTAGTTCTTTGACTCCCAGATTTTTACCACGACTCGCTACTTGGCAAGGGCTGCGTCGAAGTCATCGGGACTTCTCCTCAGTCTTGACTATCGCAATGACTTGAATGAGGGCGTCACGTCGATCACTGAACTCGGGAGTCGTTGACAGTCTCGCGCAATCATGTAGATCCTTCTAGACGGGTAAAAATATCAGGGATGGGTCGGGTAAATTCGTTTGTGTATTCTCATCCATCCAACCAAGGATCCATCAACATGTACAAAATCTCGACACATTCCAATGGCCGAGCTACGTAAGCGGCCTTTGTTCTCAATCTACGCCCAGCCAACGTCTCGGCTCGGGAAAAGCCGCAGTGCGAGAAATATATATAGCATCCAAGCGTGCGAGTTGACCGACGTTTACACGCTCTACGCTGCGGTATGGCCGTCACCTCCCTTTGGTGGTCTAATCATCTGCAGAACCCATCTCAGTCAGTCTCGGTTCTTGAGGTATGTCTCCCAGAGGAACGCACCATCGTCACTACTATGGGATCCTTGTCCCATTGCGGATTCTTTTCTCCTACGGTGAACGTAGAAACAGCCTCGAATCCATGCGATTGATAGAATGGGACGTTAGTGACGCTGCTCGAGAATAACCAGGTATGTCTGTTATCCTTGTCGGCCTGGTCAAGGTGGTACCAGGAATGAAGTACGATCAGAAACATATACTGCGCCTCAACTCATCGGATAAAGCTCGATGGCGACTTACCTGCGAGACTACAGCACGAACGAGAGCTGAGCCGTATCCACGACCTTGAACCTCGGGGGCAGTACACAGACCATCTAGCGAGTAGAAGTGGTGGATATTGTCTCCTAATTGACTATTCAGGGTTCGAGCGATCTTTTCTGTGAGTTCGTTCCCGCGCTAAAGGAATACCCAAAAGGTTGGGTGCCTCCAAGAGCTAGAGAATAGGTAAGAAAGCAGACTCACTTCGATCTGATCGGGTGTGTATAGCCGTCTAATTATTTGATCTAGGAGGCGGTTTAGAATGTATAACAGGCCCTCCTGTGGTAGGAACTCATGGTTTCTGTTATGGATCATAGTTATATGTGTTAACTTCAGACGCCAATCCTGATGAGAACAGAGTCACCCACCCAAGAGCCCATGCGGCCCCATCCTCAACCGTCCATGCTACTGAGACTGGTCTTCTATATATGTTGTACAGGAGCTCCTTACGGATCCGGGTATTTCTGGAAAAGTCGGACAAAACCTTTCGCCATCCTGTTGCGTCCTGTGCCATTCAAAGATAGACAGTAATGTGAGATGGCCCGCGAACGGTTTTGGAGTGCCTACTTCAAGAGAAAATACATACCGGTGTATCTCGGATGTACTTCTGAAGTCCATCTGTCGCAAAGGCATCCTTCCAGGTTTGGACACCTCTAGGGATGTCGGCTGGATTATCTGACTCGTCAGATTCGTCTGTCTATAGATGATGTTAGGAAATGAAGCCTGCCACGAACCATAGCGCATTGGACGAGCTTTGACGGGCGGGTAGACATGTTCTTTCACAGGAAGAGGTTCATTATCATCCTTCAATACTGTACCACGTTCAAGGTCGAATTCAGGTAGCTGCATGTCGCGAGGGTATGGGTGGCGTATGCGTGGTGAAGGCGGCGGCTACAACTGGTACATCCCTTTTATGAGATTCTTGCACGCCACCGCAATTAGCGCAGCAGACAGTGGGTTAACAGGTACACAAGTTCTTCGAGTCATGGATTGTCCATACTTTGCTGAGCGTGAGCGCCGAGCACAACGAGATCCGGAGCTGCGCGTACGCAGTGCGCAAGCCTTATGGTATCGTACGGGCATGGCAGACGGCCACACCTACAGCATTAAAGGAGTCAAAAACATGTCATCCTCGAAATGACGGTTAAGCATCCAGCGTTGAAGTCTTGGCCCGGGAGGCGCTCCGCCGACGAGTTATATTTAGAGGGAATGTTTCGCAGGAGGAAGAGCTTGATGTTGACATTCCGCCTCTGTCATCTGATTAGCGCAGTGCCCACAAGAAACGAGAAATAACCCGAGCCTGAGAACAAAGCGTTCAAGACGAGTCGACACAACCTTGTCGCAGCATCGAAGAAAGATGCGGAGCCTCTGTTCACTCACTCGAGCGCGCAGCGCTAATGATATGAGTCAGCGACTCAGGAAATTCAACAGAAGAATCATTTTTGAAGCAGATACAACCGCACTTTGAGAATAGGAGGTACTGATCAAAACCCAAAGGCAACAAAAAACCCTGACTCCGAGTCTGTGAGCCCCAAATGCAATTGAAAACCACCAACCCAACCGCACCACGAGCTTTGTATGCTATACGACCCGCCTGAAAGACACGTGATTCAGCAAACAAACATTCGGAACCGAAAAGGATTCTGTTGCGTGGACATACCGATTCACCGACACTGAGCAAATCACCCAACCATAAACCGCCTAGTTGTCGCAAGTAACCAAGAAAGAACCTCCTGTGCCCTGCTCAGTGAGGCATGTATCCTCCGAGTCGTTATTGACTCTCTGGTCGTAAGGAGTGCCTTGGCAGTTCGCATCCGAGGCGAAGAGCTGAAGCGTACAGGCGTAACCGTCCGTGGAGAGCCACACGGAGGCGCCTTGCTGAGGGTAGCATGTCGATTGACCGGGAGTGAGGGCGAAGCTGGAAAGAGAACCGACACAGCTGGTACCGGTCGTTTCGCCGACGTAGGTGTTGGCGGCGAACGCAGTGGCGACGAGAGAGAGAAGGATGGCGGATCTCATGACGATAGTTGTGGCTGGTCTACGAAGAGTTGAGCGAGGTCAGCGAATCATATAGTTGCTACATGGGGCAGCAGGAATCTCGAGACTGATAGATGAAGTATGTACCGACCGGTGAGGACTTTGCAGGAAAGCAGGAGAGATGAGAGATTGCTTGGTTGAGAGAAGATGAGCTGTTGCAAGCTATATATGAGGGATCGGTTAATGGCCAAAACGGTCACTACTCTTCACTGCTCTGTAAGTACTCAGTGCTCGCATGAGCACGATGTCGATGGGCCTGGGTGCAATGCTCACCCGTCGGCGCTGTATGTGCGGGATACCTCGACTGCATGTAGCTTGGCAAAAAGCTGAAACATATCAGAAAATACCATACGGAGAGATTCTCGTGCTAACAAGCCTTCTGCACTACCGATAGATTTGAGCATATTCGGGCACAGGACACCGTTAGAAAGAGGAAGCGAGTGATGCGCTGACGGAACGGCGATGTGGAGTCAAAAACCTCTGTTTCACAGGAGAAAGACATGCACCAAGTCTCTATTCGCCGGGCAAAGAGACCCGCTGGATACGAGAAGAGAGCCTCGGTCACCGACAGCGCCCATAACTCTACCATCGCAAAGATCATCGCCTTCCGTAAAGCTGATGCTTACCTCTCTTCTTTTGACCAGTCCTGTTTTGGATCAATCATTCGGTCCTACGCAGAGTTGAATAGCTGAAATGTGTTCGAGCTTCACGCGTCATGAAGTCAAAGCTCGCTCATGTCTCGGACCAACGACAGTGAAGGCGTCTGAATGCGAGGTGGCCAAAGAGTAGGATATCCCTCGCAAGACAAACAAGTACTTACCGTGGCTAGTGTGATCGCATTCTAGGTATGGCGAAGACATATCGGAACTGCCGCGAGTCGTACATGTAAGGGCCCCTTCGGCAAGTCGAGTCGAGTCGGGTTGAGTTGAGTTGGATCGAGTTGTGCCTCGTGACCATGCGGAGTCACCTAGTGACAGTGTGTGATGGGGTCCAGGGTCACCCGGTAAAACAGGGGCCGGTCTACACCGTGCCTATCTTCCCTCATCGCCGCCCTCGATGAGCTCAACGATGGGGAAGGTGCTTTATTTGTAGAATTCTGTCCACCGAATGAAACTGAACGAGGCAAGTATCATGGAGAAGCCTCGATTATTCCACACATTTTGCTGTATTATTCAGATCTACAGTAAGTGCACCTTAGTGCCATCCGGAGATGGTGCCGGTGCGTGTGGGCTATCACGGACAATGCGCGGAAATGGTCGGGAAATCACGCAAAGCACGGACGACTCTTCCTGAAGTCCCCTCGGCTTCCTCCGTCCAAGAGTGACAACGGGCCTGTGATCCGACGGCAAGAGCAACTCGAGCTCCCACGAGAATTGGCGGGGAAGCCCAACTCAACCCAACTCGACTCGACTTGCCGAAGGGGCCCTAAGTGAGAGAAGCCAGCGACGAAAGGTAAATTACGATTTGTTCTCAACTTCTGTCAAGGTACATGGCACGTGGCCCAAGCAATTGGGCCACATCTCCTAAGAGGCCCTGCGCCACACAGTCTTTCTCCTTCATGATCAGACTCTCATGACGATGAGAATGACACACACTCCTGGTCATACTGTCTCACTCTCACCACAGAAACTGTAATGTAGGATTGCTCTTATAGCTACGCTTGCCTCCCATGCGCACTCTCACGAACCCACTCCGGCTGCTCACTCGCGGTATGGCCTCTTACGCGACTTCCATCGAGACGGGCATCCCGCCCGTCATCCATAAACCTGTCCTTACCGTCCCTGGAGCCAATCCGGAGTCTAAAGTGCTCCTGGAGAGTCTGCTCGAGAAGGACAGACAGGTGCATCACTGCTTTTGGGGTCGTGTAGGGTTCCACAACCACCTCAGTCACCAGTAAGTATGTTCTCGCCAGCTTCCCTTTCCAGAGACGCGAACTTGACTGGCTCGTTTCAAGCCTTCTAGCAGCCTATGACCTAGGTGCACCGCCTGCGCTACTTCAAGCAATATATGATACTGAGATAGTGGGGCTATCACCGGTGTTCAGTAAGGGAAGGAAGGACGCACCCATCAAACGGCAGGACGTCAAATTTGACCGAGGTAATTGGAAGCAGTACGTCGGACAGGAAAAGTAAGCATGCCTCTTTATAGATCCGGCCATATTTCTTTTCGTTGCTCCCGATATCACAACCCGTCTTGGACCTGGGACAAAATTTTACCCGCCCTTTTCCCGATATCTCACTCCCTTTCTCGATACAATGGTCAAAGCGAGCCATTATCAGGATACATTGGATGTGATAATTTCTAAACGCCATTGCTACAACCACAGTGAATGTCATGCCATCTTTCATCCACGCGACGGTGTTCAACGTCTTCGTTGCACCATCCAAGTGGTTGGTCCGCATAATGCTTTCTTAGTTCACCTTATTTGGCGTGAAGAGAACAGCCTATACCGTCAGGATGGTGCAGCCTACATACCGCTACTTCTCGCTACATTTGACGTTTAAACATCATATATATTGACCAACCCCCTCTGCTACCTTCTGTCACCAGATTCTACGCCAACTTCGTCGAGTTCTTCGCAGACGAGATCAAACAGACTGGTGCGGCCGCTACTCTCGAACACTACATCTTCTCGGAAGAGACAAACAGCGACCGGGGACTTATGATTGAACGGTTTGTCGGTGGAGCGTAAGTGTCGTTTCTTACTCTAGCATAGATTCACCAGTCTCAGCATGGCGATGGCTGATGGTGTTTCTTATATTGCAGGCTTCATCCGATGATTCAGATGGGGGTAAGTACGTGACACTTCCTCTGCGAAGGTGCATGCTGAACGGATGTTGGTCGGCAATAGTACGCCATAGCGTTTCAGAGCAATGCTATGGTCGCACAAGGTACGCAAATTGGAATATCTCAAAGCCCTTCACATGTTTTCGCTCAAAACCTTTCTCTTCGTTACTTTTATTTCTTGCATTGCGCATCTCTCCATACAGCTCTTGCCCAATGTGCTGTCCACGATGCCTTCGAACCATCCCTTTTCCCTTGGAACCCCGCCCCTTCGTCTACTGAACCGACGCCAACCGACTACCAGCCTTCATCACGTTCTTCCACTACGAAAACGAATGACACAACTGGTAGTATCGCTCATGCTAACCCTAACGTTTCCTCCCCTGAACCTCGCCTACCGTCGTCGGGTCATTCACTCTTATCCATCCTTCGCGAAATCTACGCCTCGGATATCCTTACGCCAGTCCTCCCTTACGACCCAGATGCGCTGTTGAGCCAGAGAAGGAAAGATGCGTTGACACCGAGGAGAATAAATGAGATCAGGAGGATATGTGGAATGTGGCATCCCGCCCTGGCCCCAGAGGCGTTCTCTCACTCTTCTGATTCCTCTGCGGCACTCTCGGAAATCGAGTCGAAAGACATGCTCGAACAGCTCGCGTTCTTTGCTACACTCCTCTTCGCCGGCACGTCTAAACCAAACCGTAAACCCCGCCTCGACTTCTTCCTCATGCACGTCCTCACGTCCTCCCTCTTCGTCGAACCATTGATGGGGGTGCTGAAAGAAGGAAGAAGTCGGAGGATGTTGCTTGCTGCGTATTTGCCGGTGGCAGTGGCGTATATGCTTATGAGGGGAAGGCCGAGGGTGGGATGTGAGGTGATCATGGGATATGAGGCGTACCCCGTGCCGAAGTCAGGGAGGTCTAATTCGAACGAGAAGGTCAATAGTACGCCGGCGGGAGTCCAAGAAGGAGCGAAGTTGCCCGGAGCTTTGGGCAACCCGATGAAGCGAGAGTATATGAATGCGTGGGCAGGAATGCTCCCGCATGTGTTGCCTGCCAAGGATTCGCATACCCTCAAGGCTTGGAGATCTCTTTATGTGTATGCGCAGAGGTTCGGAAGTGTGCCTCCTGGTGGTGTTATTGGCGCATTCTGCACGAAATTGGGCGGAGAGAGTCGGGCGGAAGTGGATAAGGGGTTGGAGGAGACTCTGCCTGGCGCATCGAAGTTGGATGGGAGCGTATTTGTGAGGGCGGCGGGTGTTTTGGTGGACACGATGGGATGGGTTGGACCGAAGGATATTGGTGGAGGAGACGAAGAAGGATCATGGGACAGGAGTGGATTGGGATGGGACGAGGCGTGGAAAGGAGAGGAATAGGAGCGTACAGAGTAGTGCAACGACGCGCTATGTGTTAGGTGGGTGGTAAGCGGTGAATAGTTGTGGTTAGGCCGAGCATATGTACGATAGGCTTATGCCAGTTGGTTTAAGTATCCAGTTTCGGTGTATGATTAAGGCGTATTACGACGAGGGCCATTCTGCATGTAATATCTCTTGTACTTGTACAGTATCTGAAACATGTACTTCAAAAAACCCGCTTTTCCCGACTCCCAATCTACGACTGGGAGATGCGAGAATGACCAGAGGAACGTCCCGAAGGGGTGGCTCGAAGAAAGATACTCGACTGCTCGGAATTCTCCGGCTTGATCCTTGTGGCGCACGACTGACTCGGACACGACCGTGGCACTGTCTCACAACTGAACCATCGTGACGACGAATGACTTGCGAATGAACAGAGCTCGGCCGAATTCCTAGCTTTCACCACCGGGAAAGCCTCACTGTCGTCCTTCTTGCTGGATCTGATTACACCTACGCTTTGCCCTTCGTTATTGCGTCCGAGTTTCTCGAGCTTTGAACTTGAAGTTGTTCCTTCTCCCGGCTCCCTAACCACCCTAGACTGAACCATAACACTGCAATCATGGCCCAACCTGAGCGAAAGCTGAGCCTTCAGGCCTTCCTCCAACTATTAACGTCCAATGGTTTACCAGTCAAAAGGTCTATGGCGGTCGCTGGAAAAATGTACGTGTGTCATGCTGTGCTCTCCCGCCATTCCCAGCTTTATCTTCAAGTTGCTGACCGGCAAAATGTGTGTGGTCCTCATCTTTATAGATACAAGGAAGTCAACACCCCGAACTCATTGGGAGAGCTAACAGATGTGAAGCTTGTCTCTCTTGGCGTTTCTGATAAGGAGGATCGTAAGCTCGTTCTGGGTGCCGTCTCCAAAGCAGGATATCGTGCGAAGGTCGTGGAGAAGGTGAAGACTGAGGAAGGACGGAAACGCCAAGCCTCAATTCCTTGTGCTTTACCACCTGGGAACGCCGAAGAAACGAAGTCATCGACGGCTACTGCTTCTGGGTCTTCCGTGGTGAGTACTGTACTCGTATCCGGGTCGCTGCTTGCGTACTACGGAAGGCATTCATGAATACACATCTATTCGTAGTCTTATCCTACTAAAAAGGCCGCCACGCCTCCTCCCACGAAGAAGCGCAAGGTTGCAAAGAAGAACGACCAGAACGAATTCCTTCCTGACAAAATTCACGAGCAAGGCGATGAAGTCGGCAGCCTCGAGTTCGATGAGATACTGGATGAGGAGGTCAGTGCTTGTCCTCCTTCTATGGTCGTATTGGTCTGAAATTTCTGAAACTATAGATGCTTAAAGGAAAATTCGTGGTCATCAATCGCGCGCCGATCATGATGGCCTGGTCATTCCTAGTCGCCGAACGAATGGGCTTCCAGCGCGAAGAAGCTTTGAGCATAGGTCCGTTTCCATTCCACTCATCGGCCCACCTTGCCCTTATCAGCACGGTGCTCATCCCTGTATCACTTCCCGTGCAGCCTCCGTCTACACAGAAATGAACGCCATCAGCAAAGGCGCCTCCCTCGGCATCTATCCCAAATCGTCCACTTACTCCCTCTCAGTTTTACCAAACGGCAAGGCTGCACCACACAATGGCGGAGCGCAACCGTATGTCGACCTAATGGGCCGCCGGATCCCACTCATCCAAATCTCCTCCGTCGACGGCTCACACGGTTCCGGCACCATCTCCACCTCTCCCTCCACTTCCAACGCTACATCTGGACCAGATGGCAATGAAGGACAAGGACAATGGCGCGCGCTCTCTCCAGAGAAGGGAATGCCCGTATCGCCCGCCTCGACATGCTCGTACATTACAAGATCGCTAAGACAGATGACACCGGCCATCATGGGCGCGATGAGATTATTGGCGGACAGTTATGCGAACGAGTTGAATAAGGTGGGATGGGAGTTGTATGCTGATTTTAGGCCAGAGGTGGATGGCTGGGGAAAGAGAGGGCAGGTTAGTTGTGACAGGATACTTGGTTTGAGGAAGAAACAGCGGCTGGCGAGTGGTAAAAAGGAGCAGATGAAGGAGGAGGGAGAAAGCGACTTGAGTTCTAAGGGGGGAGAGGCGAGAGGTGATGAAGATTCCGTCGATGAAGACAGACCCAAGAGTGATGCAATAGCAAACCCGCCAGAGCCCACAACGAGTGTTGAGGAGTACGAGGCAGCACTTGAGGACTTCGACGCGGACGAACTTAGTGCACTGCCGTAGTGTATACGAATGTTCTGATTGTGTGCATATGAGAAAATACAGTGTGACGATTACAGAAGATAGTTTGAGGGAACAAATGCGTGGCACAGATGCTATGTGCATGAGCAAGCAAAGAGAGCAGTACAGAAACGCGAGTGAAAATGTCCGTGCATGTAAGATGGAGCATAATAAGTCATGTAATAAAAGGGCAGTGGTTTGGGGTATAATATAGTGCGAAGGTGCGTATCCACAAAAGAAGGAAAAGGAAAATGTTCGTGCGTCGAATGCAATGCAAGATCATGGAAATGGATGCGGAGGGGAAAGTTGCAAAGAGAAAACAAATCAGAAAGCCCTCAACTTAGTCATGACCGCCTGAAATCTCTTCGACGCGCCCTGCTTGATGCTCTTCGTACTCCGCCTCACCCCAAGCGCCGGCCTCGCATTCCTCTGCTCGACGTCATCACCCAACGATTGCTCCGCAACCACACACGCTGGTGGAGTATCGGCGAACACAGGCGTTGCTGGAACGTCCCGACTGTCGACTGTAGTGCCGCGGGAGGAGGCCGTGAAGAGTGGTGTACCAGGAATGACTTGGCTACCTGTTCCGCGAGACGATTGCGAATACAACGACCCAGAGCTGTGGCTGTCCTCCTTCACCTCGTCGCGCTGAACCTCGACCTCGCGTTCGGCAGGTTGTGGCACCCACGGCGTCTGTTGTGCGGCGGCCGATTGGGCCACCCTATGCGGCGCGAGCGCAATCTCAACGTCCGTCATGAAAAACGTCTTGACGCCCATAATGTCTTTCTTCAACTGCGCGAGGCTGATGCGGCTCCAGGGGTTAACGCAAAGGGCGCGACGGAGGAGGACGTCGGCTTCGCGGGAGATGGGGAGCATGGAGCGGAGGTGGTTTGAGTTAGGGTCGAGGTAGCGGCGGAAGTGGTCGTCTTTCATGGAGGCGGTGCTCCAGGCGCAGAGTCCGGTGAGCATGTTGAGCATGACGACGCCGAGAGACCAGACGTCGTTGTGGGCGGGGGAGTAGGGGCCTGCAGCGTGTTCTTGACCTGCGATTGATTCTGTAGGGAGGAAGATCGTCAGCGAGTGCCGAACGAGGAAGAGTGGGAAGAACTACATACCTGGACTGATGTAGTATTGCGTTCCAACTCCGAACTGGAAGCTGACGGGATCCGTGGTAGCCAGACCAAAGTCGGCCAACAACACTTTCGAGCCGTCTTTCGAGCACAAGACGTTCTCCAACTTGATATCCCTAAAGAAGCAATATACATGAGGACAAGAACGATAGGGGCAAAAAGAGGACCGAGCGTACCTGTGATATACACCGAGGTTGTGGCAATACTCAATCGCGTCGACGAGCTGGATGAACGCGCGCCTCACCAACTCGTCGTTCTGCCAGAAAACGTGTCTCTCCGTGACAGCAGTCCACAGATCCCCTCCCGTGCACAACTCCATGACCAAGAACACGAAGTCCTCCGTCTCGATGACACGGTAAATGCTGAGAACGTTCGGGTGGGCGGCGACGGCGCAGTGCAGGTTGATCTCGTTGTCGCGCTGTGCTGAGTGCTGGACGTTTGAAAGACATTTGACGGCGTATTCGGCGTGAGGTTTGGGTGTGGAGAGGTCGACGGCGCGGTAGACGACTCCGGAGTGACCAGAACCGAGGATGTCGACGAAGAGAAGGCTGCCGTTGTCGAGGGCGGTGCCGACGAGGCTGGTGAATTGTGAAGTGGACATGATAGAAGGAGTTGAGGTGGATAGATGTATAGGGGGAGTGGATGCGAAGTATGGGGAGGCACGCAGTGAGGGATGAGGTTGATAATGCTTGGAATACGGAACTTAGCATGGCTTATATATACTCTTTGAACTTACGCTCGTCTTAGATGAGAGGAGAAAAAAAAAAGATAGGGGGACGGCACAGGCCATGTCAACTGCACTGCTTGGTTGTAAAGCCGTATTGTAGGAGTATTTTCTGCGGCTCGCGCGCATAAATGCGGAGGCATCACCAGAGACGACCGATCCCCGCGAAGTAAAGGCTGGCCCATCTAGGAGTCGACGAATGACTGGCACATCCGAGACACGGATGTTGCCGAACAGCGGCATGTTCTGCAAAAAATGGACTTGATTAGTGGATCTTTGGGATAACTCGGCGAGCAACGGTACCTACGAAGTGGTGTTAAGATATATAGGATCTTTGCAGCTTTACGCAGCGGTTAGATACTACGAAAAAAACATGATAGGCCTCCAGTACGAGGCATAGTCTAAGTGTAGAACGCAGCCCGGCCACTACCGACCAATCGGAAAGTTTCGGGAGTCCAGCCACTTCGGAGGTTTCAACTTGAACGTCAACTCCCGCGACGCGTAAAACGATGAGCCAGCGAAAATCAACAAAGAATGAGACATTCTGAGACAACAGACAGCGGAAAGGAATACGCGTCTAGGTCCAGGTCCTGGCGGGAGCAGATAAAATCAAGGAAACCCCGGTATAGATTGCATGTCCGGTCGAGACGGAAAACACCTCGATTGTATCGCAAAGTAGGGCTACAAGAAAGAGAACACATATAACCAATGTAAATGTCTACTTTTAGGCAAGGTTCTTGATGACGGCAGAGGTGAAGTCGGAAGTCGTGGCAGAACCTAAACCGCCGAGACAGGCGCAGAGAATGAGTGAGTGAGCACAGCAGTAAAGCGTCGTTGTCATCATCATTGACAATGAGTCAAGCGAGACAGAGACACGTACCGCCCATGTCGGCAGTGCGCACTTTGGTGGAGTTGATGACTTCGAAAGTGGCGCTAGCGATGTTGTTTGCGATGTGGTCAAGACTGGGCAACGCAATTGAGTGAGTGTGAGTCGAAAGATGGAATAATTCTAAAAACCATACCCAAGATGCCTGAGCATCATGGTGGCGGAGAGGATCATGGCAGCGGGGTTGGCCTTGTTGGTGCCCATGATGTCCTTCGCAACGTGACGACATCCAGGCTCAAAGAGGGCGTAATCCTAGAAGCAATATGATGGGATAAGTTGGACCGATAATATTTAGCAGAGCCACCCTACTTACCCTACCGACGTTGCAACCCGGGACGATGCCAGGACCACCGACGAGAGCAGCACCAATGTTGGAAACGATAGCACCGTAAAGGTTAGGCATGACCATAACGTCGAACTGCTTGGGCTTAGCCACGAGCTGCATGGAAGTGTTGTCGACAATCATGTCGTTGAACTCAATGCCAGACGACTTGTAGTCCTCAGCAACACGACGGAAGGTGTTCAGGAAGAGACCGTCGCCGAGCTTCATGATGTTGGCTTTGTGAACACAAGTGACTTTCTATAGAACACGAATTAGAGTATTTCTTTCAGAATATGGACGGAGTATAATGTCTGGACGGACGTACCTGGCGGCCATTCCTGAGGGCGAAGTCAAATGCGAAGCGACTGATGCGCTCGGCCTTTGCGCGGGTGGAAACCTTCAAACTCTCAACAACACCGGGGAAGCTCTGGTGCTCCAAACCGGAGTACTCTCCCTCCGTGTTCTCACGAATGATAGCAAAGTCGACATCCTTGTGGCGAGTGGGGAATCCAGGAAGAGACTTGCAGAGAACTACGGAAGCGTAGATGTCGAGTTGTTGACGCATGGCGACGTTCCACGAGATGTGGCCGGACTGGGAAATTGGAGTGAAGAGAATGCCTACCCGCCATATGTTTATCTTCACATTACGTTCTTAAGGCAGCAATGAATACGGAACGTACCCTTGAGGCCGACCTTGTTACGCTTCAAACTCTCCATAGCCTGCTTGAAGAGGTCCTCACCCTGCGAAGACATTCCAGAGACATTGTACTGGTCCCACTCAATGGGAGCATTTGCTGCCTCGAAGATCTCCTTGACAGAGTCGGTAATTTCGTTACCAATACCGTCACCGGGGATGAGGGTAACCTGAAGATCGAATAAAGAACGGGTTGGTTCTAGTCGTGGATCTGGAACGGTCTGGGGAAGAACTTGCAGTGTACACGCCACCGTACTTAGTGGGGAGCTGGGGTAATAGGGGTTTCGTTCAATTCCATTGAAAATTAGGACGAATAGAACAAGTTCTACGTACTCTCTCAGTGACTTTGGGGAAGCCGGCTGAAAGTGTGGTGGCCGTACGCTACATGTGATATATGAGACATAAAAACACGCAAAAAGATTGCAGAAAAGCGTACAGCCTGAGAGAAAGCCGGGCGCGCCGCTGCAGAGATCGCGTTGCGAATCATGGCCAGGACGAAGAGAGGGATGAGGAGGAGGAAGAGGAGAAGACGGATAGAAAACTGGAGCGTAGAGAACCGGCAGCTGTTCCGCTCGTCCCGAAAGCAGACCGTTCGCCACGTGCGGAATCGGCCGTTGAAGCTCTCAAAGATACTCCGTCAGGTGACCGCGGCTCTCTATTTCTGCTAACCATCTCCCTATCGTCCCCGCAGACTCGACTTAGACGGCGACCGTGTTCACGTCGAGTGGTAAGTCATGGTCGACCACAGCAAGGAAGAAAAGGCGGCACCTGCGCCTGCTCCCTGCATCTCAGAACTAGCCCACCCTCCTTTACCGCGCGATCTCTCGTTTTACATCGTGCTCTGCCTCACCGTTGTGCCTATCTGGAGCGTTGCGCCCCTGTCCTGGTTGTTCGTCGTCCACGCTTTCTGGACCGGTGCGGCACATTCATATACATGGCTTGGTACCCTTTGCTTAGCCTTTGCCAGTCTCGAAGTAAGCGTCTGTCCAGCTCATCGTATTCAACGACGTTGACCGAAACATCTACGTTAGGTTGTCTTCTCTATACACCACTTTTTCCTCGCTCGCCACGTCGATGGACCTTCGACTATCGGCTCTGGCAATCTAGGCGAACTGCAGAAAGCATTCGGTCGAGTCCTTCAAAGCGGACTGGCCAGTGACATATTTGGTGATACGGACGAGGAAACGCTGGATGTAAGCAGACCTTGTAGTCCGGAGGAGGCCATTGTCCAACTCGAAGCTCATGACCCTCGAGCTATCGACTTCCGGTGAGTACATCATGCGCGGTACCAGGACGTTCACTGATTCGTCCACTCAGTAATTATCTTCGAACATGGTAGGCGAGCAACGTAAACCATTTTACGTCCGTACCTCACCCCGTTCATCACTACAGGTTCCGTCAAATCCCTTGGTCTCATATCCACAAGTCCGACGTCGATGCATGGCTTTACTGGGCCATCTTCAACAGCAATATGCCGGAACCCCACGCCCTCCCAGAATCGCACCGCAATGTCCTCCAAGAAGCCCTCAAGATGGTTGAAAAGCGCGCCGGCAAGACCTTCCCTGAAGGATCCAACCCGCACGGTCGCCCTCTCCTCCTCAACATCGACCCCGTCAACGTCCACCAGCGTCCGTTCATTTGGTATGCCTTTGTCACGCTCGCTAACGTCATCCTCAAACGGTACTTCATGCACCGCTGGAACATGCGTTTCGGTTCCAAGGATGGTCTCGATTATCTCCTTCGCATCCCTGCAGGATGGAACTCGAAGACCGGGCCGAGACCTATCGTGTTCTTGCATGGCCTGGGACTCGGACTCCTGCAGTACAAGATGATTCTGTCCCGCATCCTACATAATTTCCCCGACCGTCCGTTGCTCGTCCCGCTCCAACCACACATCAGTCAGCAATTCTGGCATCCGAATTTCCTTCGGCCTATGAACCGGAGAGAGACGTCGCAGGTCATGCATGCACTTTTACGTGATCTCGGTTGGGCCGCGGAAGAGCGCCAGGTGACGAGTGATAGCGAGGATGAGAAGTCAGCCTTGGAGAATGAGAAGAGGATGATGGAGGAGAGGAAGGGTGTGACGATGGTCAGCCATTCGAATGGGTCGTATGCCCATGCGTGGTTCCTCAAGGCTTTCCCGAATAGCGTTACGCGTTCGTGTTTCGTTGATCCTGTCACGTTCTGTGGCTGGGAAGGACGTAAGTCTCGTTGAAATGCTCACGCTCAAGATGGCACGAACTAACACATATTTGGTAGACGTATGCTATAACTTCCTCTACAGACCAGCGACAACGGTATGCATTTCCCCTTCTCTATCTTTGCTTATTGTCTTGTTCTGTCAGTCCACTTATCGCCACTGTTGTTTCTTAGGGTATGCATCTCGTCATGCGGTACTTTGTCGGCAGCGAGTTAGGAGTCGCCAACGCCCTCCAACGCCACTTCGACTGGTCTTCAAACTCTCTCTGGTACGAAGAGATCCCCAACGCGAGAGATCCATCCCGGGCGACGTTCTTCCTGGGCGGTAAAGATTCCATCATCAACGCCGAGGTACGTCCCTTCCCTCCCCAGCAAGGATGAATGTCTGAGAACCCTGTGCTCATTGTTCTGTGGCATTTAATTTACAGCGCGTCCGTAAATACCTCACGGAGCACGGCGTCCGTAAAGGCCTGTTCTTCGACCCGGAAGGAAGACATGGCCAGGCGCTCCTCGCGGGTGGCGAAGGCTACAAACGGTTCATGTCTTGGCTGGCCGAACCCGCTGCGGATCCCTCACCATCGCCGTCCTCGCAGTAAAACATCTTCTATTCTATTCTATACATTTCTTCCTACGTCCCACTTTGGTCCATCCCGACCACCATCCATCGTCCACTGCCAACTTTACATTATCGTCATACGCAAACGCGCATAGGATTCTTCTTTATTCATCTTTTGCACTTTTTTTTAGATAGAAACTGCATTATACCCCCACACGACTACCAACTTTCGTTTTCGTCATCGCGACGTTGCACATATACATATTTTAAGTATTGCCAATCCCATTTGCGCGGACTCCTGGATCCTGAAGTCTTGAGGATCTCGTAGGTCTGATTGATTATGGTCCTGAGTCCGAAGCCGCCGTTATATGTCAGAATTGCTGAACCTCGTTAGTCCTTGGCCCGGACCATGTTCGTGTTCCCCTCTGACCGTCTCCTAGAGTCATTAGAGGTAGGGCGGGACTTTGCATGCATGCATAGATTTAGATGGTTGTTGTCGTTATCATTATACCGCCTTTTTAATGGTTACTTGTATGCTTTGAGCGAGGTGTGCTCATGTCTGCGTCTTCTAAGAATCAATCTTCGCGGCGATTCTCGCGGTTCAAAGCGTATGTGGCGCGCCACAGTGGCTTTGTGCCGGGATTCGGAAGGCTCGCCTTCGGCGGGCTTTCGCCCACTCTCGCTTATTTTATACTACACAAATACACTTGCTGTACCTCCCATATTTTGTGTGGTTCCAATATCGAACAAGACCAGAAGTTTCGACCTACTGAGCGTCGAGCACAGCAAGATCCATAAATTGGATTTATTTTGGTGTGGCACCAGCCTCGGCATTCGCCGCAGGTGAAGCACTCGAAATTCCATCAATGTCATTGACGAACATCACTTTGCCTCGAGTCTATCTTGCTTGGAGTACACCACCATGAATATCCGGCCAGCCACAGTCAGCATATTGTTCTTTTCATATACTTACGTGCTTGCTGACTCTTTTTGCACTAAGGTAGACGACCTCATGGGCATGCAGGCCTGCAATCTGCACAACCTTCCCGAGAACTACACCATGAAATACTGTCCGTACATACTACTCGACAATATTCATCCGACCTCCTAGTGAATCTGTCTGCATCTAGACCTGTATCATGCTCTGACCTGGCCATCTCTTTCCTACGTTGCGGTCGATCCCAAAGGACGAGTGGTTGGGTATATTCTGGCGAAGATGTACGTCAACCCAACCTTGATTCTCTCGTTCTCGACCAATATCGTGCTCGTGCAGGGAGGAAGACGTCGGTCCAGAGGATGAAATGCACGGACATGTTACGTCCATCTCTGTGCTACGATCATATCGACGGCTTGGTCTTGCGAAGAAACTTATGATCCAATCCCGTATGTCCCAATAAATCCTGACCCAACCACATATACTCATGTATCAATCTTGAAATATTATCTCAGAGGAAGCAATGGCGACAGTATACAAAGCTTCTTACGTCTCCCTCCACGTTCGCCGTTCGAACCGTGCAGCCTTAGGGCTTTACCGTGACACGCTTGGGTTCACGGTGAAGGATATTGAGAAGAAGTACTGTGCGTCTTATTTTTTCAACTCCTCACGGGAGAAATCGTTACATTGACGCCGAACACCTTCCTTTTCCGAATTTCCTTCAATAGACGCGGATGGCGAAGACGCGTACGCAATGCGACTCTCCCTAAAGTAACACACGGTCTCGCGATTCGACTTCGTCGTTCATCATGTGTGGAGTCGATCCCGTCGAAATCCGACAGTATCATCATACACTGTTGTACATACTCAATAAAATACACACATACAGCCTCCAGATCGAAAGACACGACTCCCTAGGACGTGTGTGGCATGTGGCACCCCTCCTCCAAATCAACGAAAAGGATTAAAATACAGATCGTCTACGTCTGTCGGCTGTGCTTTTTTCAATACATCATTCGAGGTCGCATCGTTGTCTCCCAGCGATATCAGATTAACTTCGTCGGCCAGTTGACCCGTATGCAGGTCTCCTTGCGTCTCTTCTTTCTCCTGTTGTGAATTATCATCACTCGGATAGGATGACCTGTCGCCTAGTCCTGGTTCACTCTTCCTGCTTATGTTTGCGTGCTCTTCGACCTGCCTCTTTTTCCAAGCATCCAACGCCCCTCTCACGATCTGCGCGACCTTCAGCCCCATCTCATAATATCCATCGTTCGTGGCGGCCTCGAACATTCCCATATGCGCCTGGACTTCGTCTGGTGCCGCTCCATTCCGCTGTTCGATGAAGTTGGTGCGGAAGTCATGGCTGTGGCGAGTCAGTGCCGACATGGACGGTGCAGTGGGAGGCACTGGCTGCGAGCTGGGTTTTGGTGGTGCTGGTGCCGGTGAAGAGGTACGAGACTGGGGTTGAGATCGAGAATGGGGGTTTGGTGAGGGAGTTGGAGACGGAGGAGATGGTTTGGTGGTCGGAGAGCGAGGAATGGTAGTCATAGCGCCAGGAGAATCAGAATGGGACGGGACCGAAGTCGATCGTGGTACCGGAGGTCGCTTCTGTGGCGCAGGAGGCAGGACAATGAAAGTGCGACGGCCGGGATAAGAAGGTTGGCGCGGTGGTAGAGCAGTGAAAAATCTGTTCCGTATAGATAGTTAGTCGTAGTCCCGTTTCGTAATAATACGAGCTCACGTCTTGAAAACAACACCGAGATCCTCTTCGGCTCTCGCAAGACCTTCCAGCCTGTCCCACATAGCCTTCTCATCCCACAGATTTCCAACATACTTCATATGATCCAATAATGCCACATATCCGCTACCTACGCCCTTAGCCACCGTCCCCACCCCTGTCGCGAGTTCCTGCTTCTTATAGTACGCAGTGCCAGCAGCGGCGCTCGCAAGCAGTGCACCACCTACTGCATACGCAGCAGGCGCCCATTTGCTCCAGCCCCCTGCAGATGAAGTCGAGACAGTCGAGGATGAGGGCGCGGGCAGGATAGCAAGCGGCGCCTTGTTGGAGGATGCGGAAGAGGTGGAGGATGTAACCGATGAGAACGTGGAAAATAACTCTGAAGCGGCTTTGTGAGCCGTTTGGATGTACTGCGACGCCTTGGTGGCACTGTTCTTGAAGACCTGGGGATGAAGGCCAAGATACTAACCACACATTACGTGAGTATAAGGGCCGGCGATAAAGCACCTTGAGACACTTGCGGGTGTATCAAAAGCAATGCACGCAATGATGTTTGGCCACAGAGGGGCTGATTTGTCTGGTCTCGTGTTGATGAACTCCAGGAGGCAGTCGGCAGCTAACAAACCACCCATGCTAGGGGGACAGATATGTGCTGTTAGAATGAACCAATATGACCGTGAAACAGATAGTGACCTCACGAACCTGTGACCACAGAGGACGACCTTTGCTTTGCCTGCTCCGCCTCCTGCACCGTTCGCTACCTCACGCTCCACGGTCAATGTAGTAAGCCAATCCGCAAGGCGGATGACAGCTTCAGTCTACATTCCGACATTAATTATGACAATCTTCTATAGTGAGGTGGAAACTATGCGCACTAGGTTTCCCTTCGTCTGAAGTGCATAACACATTTGTCAGAGTGATCGACAACTAAAACGAGATGGACGGGTACCTCATAAGCAGGAAATACGATGCATTCGACCTTGACATTATCAAGCGTCTCGGAGAGAATGTGCTGAAGGCGAGCCGGAAAGTTGAGAAACGTCAAATCCGTGCCTTTGAACCTATGTCCCAAGTTTCAGCTCGACGGATGTTTTGAAGTCAAACGCCAGTACTAGCGCTTACCCATGGATGAATACACAGAGCAGCACATCTGGAGGGTCAGAGCCGCCGTTCGCTGGATCACTTGTGACATACTGCGGGGCGATGGATTCTGTAGATTGGATATTCTGCCCTTCTTGTTTACTTCCTGGAGACTTTGCGGCAAGAGCCATGACGATCGTCGAGAACCAAGTGATGCTGGAATAATGAGATAAGATAAGATCCTTGAGCGAAGCAGTTGTTTGTCCTTGTTGAATTCAAAGGTCGTCGCCTTCCTGTGCCTCCGTCGGCTTCATCAGCTCTGATGTTTACCTTCCACAGCCATGGCTACCACGAGAACTACTGAGGCTGCTCGTGTGCTATTATATCTAGGCCTTCCATCTGACTACTCGCCCTCACCTTCTAATGAGCCTGTCTCATTTCTCTCGCTGCACATCCACCAACTACCGCCAGAGCTTCTCTCGGTTTTCTCGGCTCTAACCACCGCTCGCGAACGATCTACTGTTCCCGCTATACGAAACAGACGATTTCGCTACACACAATCAAAGCCATCTGAACTTAAAACCTCTAATGCCAAACGCTCATGGCCTGCTCTATGGGAAGGACCTCCAGAACCTCCAACCTCGGTAGGAAAGGACAGCGCGAGGGAAGAGCATGACTGGGTGGAGAGAAACTTCCTTGGCGGGAGCTCCACGAATTCTTCTGGAGAGAAGAGGCACCATGTGGGAAAGTTAGGCTCTCTTTTAGGAGGCTACGAAGAAGAAAGGGAACTAGAAAGGATTCGGGGACTTCGAAGGGACATGGCGGCGAAGGCAGCCGAAGAGTTCGTCCCCGAGGAGGATGAGAGCTCCGAAGAGGAAGAAGAGGCAGAAGTCCCGAGCAGAATGGAAGGACGCTCAAATTCTGGCGGCATACCACCGCAAAATGATTCAATAGAGGAGATGCAAGGTCTTTTTGACCGTCGTGTACGCGAGCAGTTTATCTATGGCCTTTTACAGGTATTTCTCCCGGCAGTTTCGTTATGGTTCCATGCTGACAACATCTGTCAATTATCATCTCATTTCGCGGACATCTACCCGGTTCCTCTTCAGTCTGACCTTTATGATGTCGTCGATTGGGACGAGCAGTGGGATGGAGACGGAGAAGACGCCCAGGACCGCTGGTTCGCCGATGATGACTGACGATATGACACCCTGAATTATATGTGTATGTTTTACTTTCGACTCAAGAGTGTATTCATAATGTACTAGTGAAACGTTACGCTTTCTGCGCCTCCAGCGGCATCGCACTACGCCACACCACAGCGGCTACGTGTTCAGACGGACTTTACTCATCAAGCGGGCCACTGTCACCGGCATTTCCTGGTGTACCTGAAGAGAACAACACCTTGCATAAAACCGTGAGTAGATATGCTGTTCTTGAATTCCTTGCTGACCAGCGTCGACTGACAGCAATCGCAACCGCGTAGAGAACAAAGGTCCTGCCCCGGAATCTGGACGGGAAAGGAAGTTCTCTCCGCTAGGCAGCGCCAGATTCTTCCGCAGGATCAGCGTCACTATCCTGTTCTGTTCGTTCATAGAAACGCACTGTTACACTTTCAAACCGCGTCCGCCGTGTGCCTCGCTTTGAATAAGCCACGAATACGGCACATAGCTCCTTGCCCTCACTTGGGCAAGGTCGTCCCAGGGGCCTGTCACTATCTAAACGGCAAGTCTTGATCTCACCTCGGATAGCAAACCCCCAGACGTGGTCTTTGGCAGGAATCAAATGCTTCTCATGAAGTTTGGTTGATGTACCCCGATCGTCGTTAAGCCCATGAAGCCTCGTAAGATGCTTTGTGACTGCCTGGTAAGGTCCTGTAGTGCGGTAAATCTGCATTCACGTACTACATGACTGATCATCATTCAGCTATACAGTCTGTCCATTCAACATCTGCCTTTAATTTTGGCTACACGGTACAGTTGTTGCTGGCCGATGTCTACGAGTGGATATGATTGTTAACGCCGTCTATTTTGGCACCAGGAAACACTGGGATAAGTATGCGTTCTCAAACACGCATCACCCGGTCACTCGGTTCGGCAGTGCCAGTTAAAGTACGTTGCATCACTGTATCACTGCAAGAACAGGGCCCTGTACCAGCCTCACTTCCGCGAACTTCACGGACCGCGTACTTGCGCGCCATGAATCTCCAGGTGCGAGGATCACCTTTGAACTCGTGTCGGCTCTGCTATCACGTACGGATGTGATTAGTCGTGTTGTCTTGAGCTTGGTTTATGCCGGTGGAGGTGGAAGTTGATCACTTCACCTAGCCACGTATGCACCTTTCCTCTGTGACACCTTCAGGTACATTTCACGTGCAGAGCCACACGCCCACTCCCTGTCTGTCACCAACGTGTCCATGCGGATTAGACAAGTAGATGTGATGTCAAAAGGAGAAAGCGCGCCTAGCTCTATATCTTCACCACAAAGAGTTCCAGGGGTGATCCAGTTACAGGCAATGCACTGTGAGTGTCTACAACCTATGCCTTTGCTTTCATGCAGATTTACTCAGTTAGTGCAACCGATATAGCGCATCGTGGCGGTTATGCGAACCTCCGATATCGTCTCGTCCGAGGATTCAAGTCAGTTTCGCTGAAATCTGATTCTTAGATTCCTAGTCAGGCTTGCACACGAAATTTCCGGGCCCGCATCCAGAAACCACACATGCAGCACACTGACAGTAAGCGGCCATCACATCCATGCGGACCGACTCCTCTCTCATGTCTCCATTTCAGATCATAGACAAGATATCCAAACAAAACTTCGTACAATAGCGTACGGCTTATTCTGAGCGCTCGTGGGACTATCGGAGAACGAGTTCCGTGACTTTGAGGAAGCGAAAAGGGGCGACGTCGTCACGGTCATCCTGTACATGCGTCTCTCAGAACGGCGGGCTCGGGCGTTTATCGCCGTTATTCAATCGAAGCTCTGGGAAAAGGTGATCTCCTCAACTCGCGCCTTTGCCTCGGTCACTTACAGCTCCGCGAGGGTTCGATGGCTTGGAGGCCGAACATCTACGCGCATGTGCAACGTGCACCGACGGCCTACAGAATGCCATTGTTCTTTCTCGGGAAGCTCGTTCGGGGTGAAAACGACCGTGTTCGATCCTTCATCATTCTTCGAGTTATACTGACCTCTTCGTCTGGGGATTAGTTGACCGACCAAGAGTCATCCCTGAGCCCAATGCGTCCACGACGGGCTTGCAGAAAAAGCACCGGACACCATATCGAGTCTCTGATCCTTGGAGCTGCTCTTTGTTCCCTCACAGGCTCACAGTGCTCAACTCAGTGATCAACTTCAGATCCATTCGAAGTCCCGACCATCTCAGGATGCTCATCAATGAAACGGTGCGCCAGCTTCTCTGCATCTGGCTGTCTTTGCCGACTCCAGACGACTGCCCACGTACGCTGTAGACACCGATGGGCATGAATCGCCTCTGGCTCGCCTGTCCTATCTCCCTCTTTTTTCCAATCATCGCTCTGACGTATGGGACTATCCCGCCGTGTTATAAAGGAGGCCGGGTCAGGAATTCTGAAAACCACAAGCACCCAGAGGCATCTTCTTAACACACCGACAGTGATCTGCCGTGTACTCGCTCGATGTCGACTATATACCATGTTGGTCCTCACTGGCGCGGATACGCTGGTCTCAAGAGGCTAGTCATCTTGTGAGTGACTCTATCCTCCCACACATATCGCACGACCTACTTCGCGCAGACATTATGCTGATGGCAGTGTTGATTTACCACGCTATTAGTGGTGACTCCTATAGCTACATCGGATATCACTCTCAAGCCCCACCCCCAACCGCCGCACGCCCCCTTGGTGTCAATTTTCCTGGAACGGTCGTCAACGAGCCCGGACAGCCAAATTGGGTGGGCCACCTCATCACCACCTACGCGCATGGCCAGTCCAATTTGCTCGTCTACGACTATGCAGTTCGCGGTAATGTGTTTCCGGCCTCTTAACAGGTTGTACTATAATCTGAACTTCGCTGCAGGTGATACTGCGCCTGGAGTCGCCCGGCAGATCAGGGAGCACTTTCTGCCCACCGTTGGGCGCAGACCGAATTGGGCTCGTTGGACTGCAAACGATACTTTATTCGTGGTAAGTACCTTATCGAATGCTCTTGCCAATCATAGACACCGCAAATCACTGATTTTTGACCCAGACTTGGATTGGCGTCCAAGACTGTAGGCTATTGTGAGTCCCTTGGTTACAGCCGTCATTCGTTTCATCTACCATGCCCAAAGCAAACAGCATTTGTGGTACAGTGTGGTTGAACGACGTCGACTCAGAGATCTATTGGTGATTGGGCGTCAGTTCGTGTCAACAGTCGCTGATGCTCAGCCCCCAGGTACACAAATGACAGGAGAGAAATAACCTACATCATCACTGCTCTATTCGCGGCACAAGAGGAACTATACACAGCTGGTGCACGAAACTTCCTCTTCGTCGACTGTCCCCCGATACACCGTTCACCGGTCGGTGAGTGGTTCAATAGCCCTGTGCTTTCAATGACTCGGTCCATGCTCACTTCGTGTTACATCAATCTCTTCTAGGTCCACCCGACGAGAATCCCGAGTCCGCACAGCCGTTCACGAATTGGAACCAAGAACTAGCCACAGCAGCCACCGCGTTCGCTCGCGCCCATCCCGATGCAACCGTACTCGTCTTCTCCGCCTGGGCCACATTCACTCGCATCCTGGATGACCCGCTCACTAATGGGTTCCCCTTGAACGCGAGGAGGGCCATGGGTGGTCCGATTTGGTTCGACCACCTCCATCCGACTAGTAGAGTGGCGAAGACCGTGGCGAGAGACATGGCAGGATTCCTCACTTCTATCCCGCCAAGCGGTTAGGCGGGCGGTGTGGATCCCCAATTCACATCGCCGTCGGTTCCGATGGACCACGGCCTTCACGGACGTGATATTTCAACATTTTTATCCTTCTGAATTAGAGTATTTTTCTTGTGCATTTCGAATACGGACTTTTCTTGATCTTCGTCTCCTACGTAGTACTTCCCCTTTCCTCGCCGGACGCTTGTTTATTCTGGGCTGTTTGGCGCCACCTTGGACATATTTCAGCCGTCCGTATATATGTTGATGGATAATGTCCTCCTGTAGCCATATATTCGATTTTAGCTTTCGCCCTTCTCGTGTCACATATATGTGTAGCTTCCTATAATGTGCATCTTTGATCCGTTCAAGTCTGTCTGACCGAATCTTTGATGAGAAACTCCGAAGTATCCTGATGCCTTCATCGTGGTCTTCGTGGTGGATGTAGGGAAGGGTCATCTTTTCTCATTGGCTCGTCTTTCCCGTCCAATAAGAGAAGAGAAAAGGCATTGAAAAGGAAGTGATTTTTCATGATCATTGCCGTGCCATAAGGGACATAATCTTCCGACAGAAAAGTTGCGCAGTCTGAACACTGGCACCTTTTTACTAGCAGGCAGTTCTTATTCCACAGCCGGAGAAGTGGTGGTAGCATCTTAAGATATAACCGATCCGATAACCTCACATCCGACCTCGTCTTACTTGCCTGATACCTGTAGATCCGCAAGGATCCAGGTGGTTTTTATTAGGACCCCACTCCCTCCCCTATCCAATCTACCGGGCCGCTCTGCTTTGGGACCTTCGATCTCAAAACCTGCCAATATCATCCCGTATTCCCTTTCATGGTCCAGACAAGATTAACCGATTTGGAAGCAAGATATTGATGGGTTTCTACGGGGATGATGGAGCTCAATCGCGCTGGAGCCGTGAGCCGTTGAATAACGTCGACCACTGGCACTTGCGAGGCTCATAAGCACATACATACGAGTACTCGGTGCCACGGGAATTATTTCAATGGTTGATCCGACCAGGACAGTGGATTCAGATGAGCAGTGTACGAACGCGCAACTGCGAGGAAGTGGAAAGCTCTATGACACCGTTGATGCGCCGGACAAGGCGAGTGTATCCTAACCTTTTTGGACTGTAGAGCACGGCGACAGCTCATATACGCACCACAGAGCCTTCGACCTTGAAGTTCTCCGTATAGGATCGCATTAATGAACGAAGAGAGCGCGCGTTGGGCGGTATAGATGACCATGACCGGCTTCGGCAATACAACAGGGAATCAAAAAAGTATTCGTGAGATAGCCCGACAGTTGACGGGCCTTGCTCTTTTTCCCTTCTAGAGTACAAAGGACGGATGGGAGTCGGATACCCATTGGTATAACTATGACGAACTGCGAACTGCGAACTGCAAGATGGCGCGTGCGCCACACGAGCCCCACGAGAATCTGAGAGCCAGAACTGTCTCCGCCCGGGTTCAAATTAATTCGAGCGATCCAGAGCGTTATATGCTGGTGGTGGATGGGATGGGTCAGAGTGGCGATGGCGAGGAGGATGAGAATAGGTAGATTCCTGTGTGATTTTTCGTCATGTACGGGAGGGTGGCGATACCTGGGATGTGTTTCAGTGATCAGAATAGCCTCCTCCATGGTTTGGGAGAAGAGTGTGGAAGGAGAACGTGGGACGATGCGCACCAGGATTACACCGTCCCCTCGCACAAACAGCATCGGTACTTTTCGTTTCGCCATCTAAAGCACGCGTGTCGTTTGGACGAAATCAGCTACAGGTACGCCGCGAAAGACAGTAGAATAAATAGAGAGAATGATGGACGTACGTTGACCACGCTCTGCGACGGTGGGACACCCTCTGGAGCATCAACGATCATGATGGTCTCTTCGACATCACTCAAGATGAGATTCATATGCCCATCATATGCCTAGTGTCACCAACGGTCATGCCATTGAAAGATTTCGGTGTGTGGACGACGGACGGTGGAGGCTCACGTACGTGCAGGATACCGGTGAGCTCTCTATCTCCCCGTAGTTTTACGAAGACGCGTTCGCTCAGGGACAGTCGAATGAGATCGAATGGTTCTTGGATGCCAGGTGCAGATGAATCCATGAGAGTGCCACAGTTTTAGTGCTGTATGATGGGAAGTGCCGAAATTACCACAGTTGAAGGCTCAACAGTCCGTAGAGCAAGAGCATTGACCAGAACGCGAGCGTACCTCAAAGTCTAAGTGAATGTTGTGCTGATGTGTGCCCGAAGTCTGTGGCGATGGAGGACGCGTAAGGAGAGAACAGGACGTCGACGTCTGCCTCGCCACCGCGAATCAGACCGGGGGTGATCGAACAAGGCGCCCGGCCCGCAGCTGGCCGCAACAACGCGTCGACCGCGCGACGCGCGTCATCGCTGTGCCAGGCAGCGTCGAAGGGTATCACAGAACCTCAAAAATTAGATGAGCGCTGCGTGTAAGCAATAAACGCCAGCACATCGCCACAATGCCACTTTGCCCGAGGTCGTAGGACTCGAATTCGAATCTGTGCGCTAGAGGAACCGCAAGGAGTTATACTGTCTATCGTCGTGGTGGCTGCCGCCTTAGCGCTAGGTGATCTTTACTGTTGACTTGATGGGGGTGATGGTTCTAAACTGGAGAAGTTCACCGTGTTTGTTGATCGGAAGCTCGCGTTGTTGCTGAAGGATGTGTGTGTCTAACGAAGGGCGGTGACCGACGTCGGGGACTTTGTTGACGTACGAACATGCTAAAATTTGCGGGTTTTGTGCACTTGTAAATACGTGGATTATCTGTTGAGTATATATATTTTCTGCACAGTGTCCAAAGATGAGTGGTGGACGGAAGAACCGAGTGCTACGGCGGAGTGGCGGGCGCAAAAGCTGTGCCACCGAAGAGGAAGTCGAAGGCTCGCCTCGTTACAGTCCCGCAAGCGAACCATAACAAGCGGGTCGCCGCGACAAGACCAAACAGCCAGCGAGCCAGCGACCGTCGCCCGTCTCTCCTTTCTTTCTCTTCCCCTCTCCATCGCTTAGAGTAGCTATGGATAACCGTCCCCCTCTTTCGTCCCAGAACTCCTCTAGCAGCCATAATGAACCCTATGGGGACCCCTTCGCGGACAGGCCTCGCGCCCTCCAGTTCAGCGAGCCGCAGCCCCAACCGTACGACTCCACCGTCTCTCTCCAACAGGACCGCTCTGGAAACTATTCAGATGAGGACTTTACTGAGAAACTCCCTCTGACGTCCGGACAAAACTTCTCTGGTGGTTTCTATCCTCCAGGGTGCGTTGCATTTCATTCATGCTGTCCGTTTGATGCCTCTCACACCACGACCACAGGCCTGTTGACCCCAATGAGTTCGGAGACCCCTACGGATCGCGCCCCATGTCGTCCGTGTCGTCCCTCTCGGGTGGTGTCGACACCGCTTGGCGTCGTCGGCAAACCATCAAGCGTGGTGTCACCAAGAAGGTCAAGCTTACGAACGGTAACTTCATCACAGAGTATGCCGTGCCCACCCCGGTGTACAGCGCTATCGAATCCAAATGGACCTCCAGTGTGAATACCACTGAGTTCTCGTCAGTGATAGATACCCCTCTCGCCCTCGTCGTCACAAAAACTGAGTCGCCCCTTTTGTCCTAAATATAGCCACATGCGTTATAGCGCAGCAACTGTTGATCCCGATGAGTTCAACGAGGCCAACGGTTGGTCTCTGCGGACGAAGATGTACAATCGCGAGACGGAGCTTCTCATCGCAGTCACGTCGTATAACGAGGACAAGACCCTTTACGCACGGACCTTGCACGGTGTCATGTTTGTGCCTCACTCTTCATTACGCGTGCCTTGTCGCTAAGCGTCCGTCACAGGTTAAACATCCGTGACATCTGCAAGACGAAGCAGTCCAAGTACTGGAGGAGGAGCGCAGAGGAGGGTGTCCCAGGTTGGCAGAGGATCACAGTCGCCCTCATCGTCGATGGTCTTGAGGCTATGGACAAAACCGTCCTCGATATCTTGGCGACGGTCGGTGTCTACCAGGATGGTGTAATGAAGAAGCAGGTCGACGGCAAGGACACCGTGGCTCACATCTTTGAGGTATATATTTATCATCTATCTGCATAGCCGCCGTTTAGAGACTGATGTCATCACCAACGTGTAGTACACAACTCAGCTCTCCGTTGATTCGACGCCGGCGCTCGTGCTTCCCCATGGCGATGACCCGAATAATTTGGTTCCGGTTCAGATCATTTTCGTCTTGAAGGCCAAGAACCAGAAGAAGATCAACTCTCACCGTTGGCTGTTCAATGCTATCGGCAAAATGCTCAACGTACGTTCGTTAGAATCTCTCAGGCCGTTTCGTCGTCTAATGGTAGCAAACAGCCGGAAATTTGCGTTCTTATTGACGCTGGAACAAAGCCAGGTAGGCTCGTCTCTGTCGACTTTCGGTTGCTGTGACTAAATCACCATTTCCAGGTCACAAGAGTATCTTCTACCTCTGGGTAAGCACCATATCCAGGTTTACGCAGTTGACCACGTTCAAATTTGACGTTTAAATCAGGATGCCTTCTACAACGATGCGAACCTTGGAGGATGTTGTGGAGAGATTCACGCTATGATCAATAAGGGCAGGAAGCTCCTGAACCCCCTCGTTGCTGCTCAGAATTTCGAGTACAAGATGTCCAACATTTTGGGTGAGCACATTCTCTCCATCTCATCCGACCAGCCGTACTAAAACACCTCCCTAGACAAACCTCTGGAAAGCAGTTTCGGTTATGTCTCTGTGTTGCCCGGTGCCTTCTCTGCATACCGTTTCCGTGCCATCCTTGGCCGTCCTCTCGAGCAATACTTCCATGGTGATCACTCATTGGCGGACCGTTTGGGAGCGAAGGGTATCTACGGAATGAACATTTTCACGAAAAACATGTTCTTGGCCGAAGATCGTATCCTTTGTTTCGAGCTCGTCGCCAAGGCTGGCGCTCGATGGACTCTGACATACGTCAAGCCATCGAAGGCAGAGACTGATGTACCAGAGACTGCCGCTGAACTCATCGGTCAGCGTCGTCGTTGGTTGAACGGTTCATTCGCTGCGTCTATCGTGAGCTTACCTCTTCATTCCCATAAAATTGGGATTACTAACACAGTGCCATAGTACTCCCTTGTGCACTTCTTCCGGTTATATCAGTCAGGTCACGGCATCATTCGCATGTTTTTCTTCCACGTTCAGGGCCTCGTCAGTATTTTCCTTTTCTCCATGGTCATGCGATGGATGGCTCACTGTGTCTGTATTTCTCAGTACAACGTTTTATCTCTGATCTTCACCTGGTTTTCGCTGGCGAACATCTGGTTGACTTTCAGTATCATCATCGACCTACTACCCGATCAAGGCATCGTCATTTTCGGCGGCAACAACAGCCTCGGCCAAGAAATCGTGAGTTTATACTGTCTTCCATGAGAAAACTACCGTGCTCAGACTTTCCCTATCTTTCAGACGCATTGGGTTAACCTAGCATTCAAATGGATCTATCTCGCTTTCCTCGCTTTACAAGTCAGTGTACCCTACTTCCTCTAGGCCGCGTAGTTCTGACGACTCGCACTCTCAGTTCGTTCTTGCTCTTGGCAATCGACCGAAAGGTGAACGAGCGACATACGCCATAACGCTCTGGTACGTCCCTGCGATCTTGCAACAAAGAACTCAACTGATCTGTTCCACAGGGTGTACGCTCTTCTGGCGGTTTACCTAATCGTCTGCTCCTGGGCGTTGACAATCAAGGCGTTTTTGGTGGGCAATCCGTTCTGTCCAATATTTCCTCTGGAGGTATACTGATCGGCAGCGTGTAGAATATTCCAAGTCAACTACAGAACAAGACGACGAGTGAGATCATCGCGACATTCTTCGAACCACCCGTTGGTGCTTTGATCGCCGCCATGGCGTCTACCTTGGGAATCTATCTCTTCGCGTCCTTCCTCTACGTGCGTTCCATTTTCAAATTGTTTGAGATTCATCTCTGAATCGCAGTGCACAGCGCGACCCGTGGCACATGTTCTCGAGTTTCTTCCAGTACTTGTGTCTCGCTCCCAGTTTCACGAACGTCCTCAACGTCTACGCCTTCTGTAACTTGCACGATGTGTAAGTCTCCGTTTTCGCTCGAGGTCTATTATTCTTATTGATCCACCATCGCATTTAGGTCTTGGGGTACCAAGGGTAGCGACAAGGCAGAAGCTCTGCCCTCAGTCTCGTCTTCCAAGCCCAAGACAGGCGACTCACCCGTCGTGGAAGACACCGCTCGTGTCCAAGAGGATCTCGATGCCGTGTTCAAGGAAACGGTCACCCGTGCTGTCACGAAGATCAACGTCGAGGAGGCTCCCGAGAAGCCGACCATGGACGATGAGAATAAGACTTTCCGTACTCGTTTGGTCGCAGCCTGGATGTTGAGTAACGCGGCATTGGCCGTCGCTATCGAGAACATCAACGGTCTGCAGGACGACACGACTACGGAGGGTATAGAAGAAGAGAACGAGTCGCTCCGCTCGAAGCAGAACATCTACTTCGCGGTCATCTTGTACTCGACATTCGGGCTTTCGCTGGTTCGATTCATCGGGGTGTGTGCTCTTCACTTTGCTTTCATTTGTCACGAACATGATGCTGACGGGTTCGTGTTGGGCAGTGTTTGTGGTACTTCTTCAGGCGAAACTTGTTCCGCCTGTGCAGGAGAGCTTGATGAGCATCTTTACGTACCTAATTCATACGTCCTGGGTCACGCTTTCTTCCCTCCTCTCTTTCATGGACGTTCACGTACAACGAGCTCTACACCATATCCCATCTTCCGCTATCCACTTGC
The DNA here is from genome assembly GCF_000264905.1 of Stereum hirsutum FP-91666 SS1. Taxonomy (NCBI): domain Eukaryota; kingdom Fungi; phylum Basidiomycota; class Agaricomycetes; order Russulales; family Stereaceae; genus Stereum; species Stereum hirsutum. Next base: position 1,107,982 of record NW_006763135.1, read on the forward strand.
CTCTGTGATTCCTCGGTATCGATACCATCTCTCTCATGACGGAGCATACGGAAACCTTTTCCTTCTTTCCTTTTTCCTTCCTTTTCTCTTCTCTTGAACTTTCACTTTTTCTTCTTCTTGCCTACTTACCGCCCTCTTACGTCTGAAAACCTGCCCGTTCGTCTTTCTTCTCCCGTTGCGGTGGCGATTCAGTATTCTCTAATCCGTTCCGTTCCTTGAATATGAACTTGACAAGTTAACTACATGAATTCGCACCATCCAACATCCAACCTTTTGCTCGCGCCTCTGTATGAATCACCACCACCACCCGCTTCTTCCCGGTCTCTTTCGTTCGCTCTCGTTGATTTTTTTTTCTGATCTGGTACTCCTCCCCTCTCCCCTCTTTTCGATCGACCTCGCTCTCTTTAATCGCGTGCATACTCAAATGGACAAAGAATGGACTCACTCAGACTAATCCGTGCTGCGTTGGTAGTACATACCACATACATGAATGACCTGGATCGAATCGTGTCGAGGGTTTCAAGCAAGCAAGCGTCCAATATCCAATTCCAAGCTCGGGGCTCAATAGGCAAGTAATTATCGAATAAATAAGGTGGGGAGGAGAGCACCACATCCAAATAAAAATCTAAGAATACATCCCCGCATATTCCCTCCTACCTTCCTCCTCACGTTCACGCCCCCCACCCACACCACCCGTCGACGACCCAAACATGAACCCAAAAGGCGAAGGACCCGCTCCTCCCTCCCCTGTTCCTCCACCAGAAAGATGAGCCTGGAGCTGTTCGAAGCTCAACCCGCCGCCCCCACCCCCACTGCCGAGAAAATCGAAAGCGGGCGCTGCACGGATCCGTTGGCGTTCTTCGCGGTAGGCGGCGAGGATGCGTTCCATCGCTTGGTCGTACGCGTCGTCTTCGTCGTCGGTTGGTGGGTCTGTGTTTGTTTGGGTTGGTGGGGATTCGGTGGTGGGGGCGGTGGCGGTGGTGGTGCGAGGAGGGGGGTCGATATCTCGGGATTTGAAGAATGAGGTGCGGCAGAGGGGACAGGAAGGGTGCTGTGTGATAGACATCATGCAGCATGGATCGTGAGTTCTAGTTAGGTCCCTTGTGAAGACGAAGGATGGACGATGATCGATGAAGCTCGAGACTCACGCCGTCTCGGATCCAAGTCAGGATACTACAATCGTCACGCGACGTCAGTCATACAAGAAGGATAGAGAAATAGGTGGATATGACCATAAACACTAATACTCAACTCTTTACGACAGAATAGATGGCCACAGGTACTGACGAGCCGCGTCACGCCGAGATCCTCCACGGGATGAGCGGGCGAGTCCATGACGAGAGCGACTGTACACGCAATGATCACGGCAATAGTGGGACGAATGGGATAATATGGGAATGTGTATGGCTGAGTGATGACCACCACCGTCAAAGACAGAGAACAAAGTTTCGTTTGGACGTACGTTCTTCCTCAGCGAGAGAAGCAAGGAATGTGTTCATGCAGATCGGGCATGATGATTCTAGTTCGATTCGAGCCAAACGCCAATACGATACGGGTTGAGCGAGAGCATGGATGAGTTACAGTTACAAGGCCGCGTAAGCATCAGCGTACCGTGATGTCCCAGGCTCTCTAATTGCTCCTCAGATAGCTTGGGCAACGTTGTAGTCAACTCCCGAATCTGCCTACGCAAAATCAAAATCAAAATCATGAGACGACACGACTCTCAGCAGGTATACACAAAAGTACAAGGATGCATATGCACTGACTGAGCCGTCAGACGTCCCCTCCCACCACCTTCCTGATGCTCAAGTATGGTCTGCAAGTCCCTCGTCATCTGTTCGTAGCTGTTACCGTCAAGACCGGCATTAGACATGCCTCTGCCAGCGGAAAGCCACGGAAGGTCTGAGATGTCCATCGTCAGTACGTGAGAGGATAAGATGGATGCACTTGTTGGGTGGGATGGTGAGTACGGCGTACGCGGATGACGCGGTTCCGGAGGACAGACGCGTGACGCAACTCCGAACGATGCAGGCGTGGGAAAGTCGGTTCATCCTAAGATGGCGGGGAAAAACAATCAAAAAGCTCAGGCTGACGCCGAGGTCGATTGACGAGACGAGATAGTACAAAGGAGGGGCATATATAGATGATGGTGGTGGATGGTGACGATGCTGGCGACGACGAAGGGAGAGGCTCAAAGCATAAATGGATAGCGAGATGGGCGGGAGCTTGTGCGACGAGGTGGAGGCGGAGGGGGGTAAGACGATCGTGAATAATAAAAAAAGGTCTGGTCATGAAGATGAAGATGAGCGACGCCTGCTCTATGTAATCGTACCAAAAACACCTTATACAAACTCCAGGAGGCGCAAATAAAAAGAATCTCCGAAGACTCCAAGAACAACAGTGATGGAAAATACAGCTCTATGGCGGCGTGTACATCGCATCGCATGCTGTTCGTCGGGGGTGCGTGAAGACAATAAATCGTAATGAGATTAGAAAGGATTGTCGTCTGTGTCCATCTTGTTCTGTGATGGTTCAACGGCGGGAGTCGGAAGATTTGATGAAGGTGCTGCCTCCGCGTCGTCGTCGTCGTCGTCGTCGTCGTCAGAGGACTCTGCACTGTCCTTCGCAGCGCTCAGAAGGTTACCCATTGGTTTGGCGGTACCCCTGAATGAGAGAGAAGCATAAGAATCGGCAGCCTCCATGAAAGGTAAAATGAAAGCGTACTTCGTGAAATGCTTCTTCTTTGCAGCGTCAAGCTTCTTGGTGCATGGTGTCAACATGTTGTCCGTAGGCGAGACATACGTTGGGTTTCTGTTCAAGTAGTTCAGCAATCGCCCAGCACACTGATACTTCTCAACAGAGGATACTCACTGTCCCTTAGCCATCCTCTTCGCAAGCAAGGCCCTCGCACCTGCTCCAGGCCCCATGTTCTTAGGACCATTGGTTGCGTTGCCCAACGGTGCTTGCGGGACAGCAACGCGTGCGCCGCCGTTAGGACGATGCAGAGGCTGCATGGGCGACTCGGTGGAAGAAGGCGTGGCAGACATTATGAAGGTGCGAATGTGAGTGAGCGTGCAGGTGAGTGCAGGTGGTGGGCTGGAAGAAACGAGAACAAAAGAACGCGTTTTCAATGTTCGGTTCTGAACATACCACGTGACCGTTGCTGCCCCACTACCGTGGGCAAGTGGCACAAGGTGGCACAGGCAATCGTAGTGGCCCGAGTTGGCCCTCGTCGCCTTCAGGCTTCACCTTAACTTCAAGGTCCTCAGGTCTTACCTCTTGACACCACCAGCGTCATTCATCATGTCTAAGCATGAAGGCACAACTGTGCCTGCAGTCTTCTTTGGGTAGCCTATGAACTGGTCTTGCCAAAGCCTATAACTCTGATAAATATATCCACAGACATTCCCTTTCTAACCCGCACTTCTCTCACAACGACGACATTAGCCTGCCCAACAGCAGACACGGAGATCCGGACATTCCTAGACAATCTTCTCTCGACATCCTCTCGACGCTACCCACTTCTGACGGTGGGAATAGACATCCTATACATTCTCGTGCTTGATTCAAAATCCTACTCGTTTATGTGAATCGTATCCGTCGCCAACGAACGTTCTAGCTTCCCCGTCGACCTCACCGGCGTCATACATGATACAACCGCCTCAAGGTCCCTCATATGATGATATCCGTGGCGAGATCGTGACGAGAAAATCCAAGCGCGCAGGAGTTCGGGAAAATTCTCCATCACATCACCTCGACGTCCGTCACGGTTTTCCTTCTTCCAGTCACCAACTCTCGCTCCGCACCTTACGCTTGGCCGACTTCTTCTCAGCTTCTGGCCGTCGACAGCCGTCGACTCTCTTGATGTCACAACCCCGAAATACTTACGCTCCGGCGCCACCCATGGCCAACTCTGCTTTCTTTGTCCTTGCGCACAGCTCTATTCGCTCGAGGGTGGCAGGCAAGGGCTCACCTTTAGGTATGGCCGGTGCTTCGTCGGAATATGCTATCGTCATTCATACTTCTTCCGACGTCGGCACCAGGGGGGACCGAAAGGTGATGTATCGTCATCCAGTCTCATCCAGTCATACTTGGTCTCCGCGCGGCAATGCAACGTTGGCGTGCCCTTCGCGACCTGAGACAGCTCGGGACTTGGGATTCGGATTCGTTCTTGGACATGTTGGCACGGCGGGCCCACCGCCGGCGGCAACATTTCTAGCTGTCCTTGTTGTCCATTTTTCAGGTGCATTGCTCATTGCTCGGGCGGATCCAGAGTTAAGTTACATATGTAGGTGGAGTCAAACTGCTCTTAACGTTGTTGCATTTCACTTGTGATACTCGAATATTCAATATTCAATAATTCCCCTTGCTGTTTCCTCAGGCCTCAGGGCGTACGCTTTGAGATCTACGATGCAACAAGCTCGAGTGTCGACAGGAGTACCGTGAATCGAGGGACACAGCGTAGCCGACCGGATCTCGTGCTACTGGCCATTCATTGGACAATTGGACGAAGTTCCGTGTGGTCGTTGGCTTGTGCAGGTCTCGTGGGGAACGGCGAAAATGAAAGATTGGTCGACGACAACGGCCGTTGGTAAGAAGGCAAGGCACTGGCACTCCGGTACGTACTGATGGTTTTCAATCACGCATCGAACAGAAACGAGTGGAGGGAAGATGGCGATAGAATAGTGGTATGGTGAGTCAAATATTAGTCGTCGTCCGTCACATGCTGAGAGTGGGCTCATCGAGCGACGAGGGCGCAGCGAGGACGGCAAAGGAAAAACGAATGCCGAGTTCCAGGAAGAGAAAGCGTGGACCGATGGAGAGATGGGGCGAAGGGGCCAGGTGATTCTAAATCCGATTATTAGGTAGTGCTAGCACTGTACGCGCTCGGGCGTGAAATTATCGATGGAATCAGACAGTAAAGAGGCACTCAGATGACACTAGTGAGCGACCGGTTGAGGAAGGTTGGAGCGTCGTCGGTGGGAGTGATGTGGCGGGTTATTAAATGAAGCAGGGCTGTCTCGTGGGCTGAAATTCCGGTGAATAAAGTGATCGTGTCGAGGACGTATTTGTGGGCGTCTGGCCAGATGGGATGGAGGGGTGGATGGAGGCCGGCGAGCCCGGACCGGGGTGTGGTGGCGGGTGGGGTGGATGGCGCAGGAATGCTGTAAACAATTTTATGGGTATGGAGAAAAGCTGGAGGATACGGGGAAACCGGCGGGTGTAATGAAAGAAGTGAACGTTGCTGCGGGAAGGCAGAATTTGAGTAGGCGGGGGGGTAAGCTGGCCCGGGCGCGGGCCCAGTAATTCGAATTGAAGTCGGTCGAACCGATCACCATAACACTGCTCACGCTCAGCTTATAACCGCCACTGCTGCATCCGCCGCCCCTCGCCCTCCCTTCCCTTCCTTCCTCTCTCCTTCCACGCCCCGCGACTTCACAAATGCCCGGCGACATCCTCAAAAAAAGAAAGATTGCCGTCCTCGGCTCGCGCTCGGTCGGTTCGTACGCTTCGTCCACTACGTCATCCTTCCTGAGCATTACAACCGTTCTCACAACACGCTCGCGTTTACCCAGGCAAATCCTCGCTCGTCGTCCAATTTATCGAAAACGAATTCGTCGAGTCGTATTATCCCACCATCGAGAGCACCTTCTCGAAGAGCATAAACTTCAAGGGCGTCGAGTACGACTGCGACATCATCGACACCGCTGGCCAGGCGAGTGTGCCCTCCTTCGGACTCACACGCCCGATGTCAACTCACCATAATCCCCAATTTACAGGACGAATACTCGATTCTCAATTCTAAGCATGCTATCGGTATCCACGGCTTCGTCCTCGTGTACTCCGTCACCTCGCGGAATTCGTTCGACATGATCCAGATCATATACGACAAGATCATCAACTTTTGTGGAATCAAGGAGATTCCGTGCGTTATCGTCGGTTCAAAGACGGACCTCCAACAACGGTAAGCATCTCATGCAGTCGACGTCGGAGCGGGCTATCGACCGCGCCTTCCCAAACCGTCTTCATGATTCCAACCTCATAGAATCAGCAGACAGGTGGACCCCAAGGAAGGACAGGCACTCGCCAATGAGATCCACGCAGCATGGGTGGAGACCAGCGCGAAGAATAACATCAACGTCGGTCAGTGTAATCCCCATTCATCTACAATCTCTCATGTCGCTTACGGCCACCTTCGCGTTATCGTTTCATTCGTTACAGCCAAAGTCTTCGAAACATGTTTGGGCGAAATCGAGCGGAACGCGCCACACAGCCAGGACGAGCCTCCAGTGAGCCGATGTTCGATTCAGTGACGAAAGTTTCCCGCTCTGGACTGTCGTTTCTTCCTTTTTGCAAAGTCATCCGTCTCTCGCCTCCCGCCTCCTCCGATATATGTCTCCCTATACAAACTACCCCCTCTTTTTTTGGGATCTTCGTTTTAGTATTTCCTTTATCCTTTCTTCTCCTTCTGCTCACTTATCGTCGCGCGGACTCGCATTGTCGCGGCTTTTGTTGCCTCCCTAGACTATCACCTTCTTCGTTTGTTGTTTTCGTCGCCCAATTCTCTTTCGTCCCGTGTATATCTTGTAACCTTTACTCATACAGTACTCCCTCCCCGGCGGCTCGTAATATCTCCTTCCGTCTCCGTCTCTGCCTGCATTTCCGCATCGAGCCTCGAACGCTGCCTCGCCGTGGTGTGTGCGACCGCAATATGAACGTGGAACGCCTGCAAGCACAACGTGTTGACAATGGACAAGCCGCGGTGATGCAATGTCCTCGTTCAAGTCCTCCCTATCGACGAATTATAACACGGCGTCTGTCACTACTGTCACCTCTAGTCACAACGCGGCCGCCTCACACTTATTTATGGGTATATGTGTACTCAACAGCACCACCAACCAACCACCAACCACCATCAATCATCATCATCGTCATCATCATATCACTACACCAAACCAAACCAAACCAGAAATTATGCCGTCTTGGCTATATCTGATCCTCTTTCACATTCACAAACGGCTTCTCGTCTCATCACAATTCGCGCGTTACTTCATAGCATAGCCAGCCGTTCCTTCTATCTCTATCTCTCTCCCTCGACCCCCTCGACCCTTAAGCTTACAGCCTTACAAGATACACGATCGATGCCAGCCCAGATAACCTAACCTCTAACCCTTTAACGCCCACATACGCCCACACGCTCACCGCCACCCACCTTTTTTTTCTTCTGGCTTCTAGCTTCTCGGTTCTCGCATCTCGCAGTTCAAGCTTCAAGCACTCCCATCTCCGAGGAACCGCGCCTTGACCTTCCTCCCACCCAACCCCACCGCCCTGATAATCTGGTCATCTCCCGGAACGAGGTCGATAGCCTGGTCGCTCCATTTGACCGCCTCGCCCTCGACGTCGAGCACGATTCCCTTGATGGGCCTCTCAGTCGATAGACAGAGAGACTCGCCGTCCTGCTGGGGAGTGATGGTGAGGCCTAGGTCTGAGACGGGCGGGAAGGTGAGGTATTTGAAGGGTTCTGGCCTGTTTTTTTTTGTGCGGGACGATAAGAGATAATCAGACAATCAGACGGTCAACAAAGGGAAGAACGAAAAAGGAAGGCAGGTGAGGAGGAGAAAACACAGTGATCCGCGCAGCGTTTTCGATCGCGGCTACGTCTGGGAACGGGCGCGATGGCAATGGCGGTGGCAGATTCGGACACACTTAGACAACGTGCTTACCAGTTCGAGTATCTGCTCAGGACGACACCGCTCTGTGGATCCATCAACCTCGCGCTCACGATAATCGGCCTTGGAACCTCGCTCTCCTTCGTCCTCACACCCTGGCCGGGCACATCACCCTTCCAGACCTCCGTACACGCGTTGGGCTCGAGCGTGATCTCCATCTCCCACCCATCGCGCCACGCTGTCTCATCCAGGTCGAACGACGTGACTTGGAGGGTGACTTGTTTGGCGGCGAGTGTGCTGTTGGTCGCCCAGATTTCGAGGACGGAGCGGATGGTGAAGAACGCTGCGGTGTGATTCGGAGTGTCGGCGTAGGTTTTGTGGTCTTTGCGCGTCATGCCGACGGTGTAGGGGAGGAGCTCGCGCGCGATGGAGAAGTAGGCTGGTTTGGGGCGGAGGAAGTAGTCTACGATGGCCCAGGAGGTGACTGGCCAACAGTCGTTGATCTATGTACGAATGCGCGGAGTTCAGCCGGTGATGAACGGATTACGGACTGTATAGGGCATATGCATGAGTGCTTACCTGCCAGACGAGCGCACCAGCTGTGTATTCCCTTCCTCTTCCCTTCCAGTTTCGTCTCCATAATCTGTATGCTGCTGCCAGCGTCTCGGCCTGCATTATCTGCGTGTAGTAGACATAACTTAACGAATCGAATTATCAGACCGATCAATCACGTCGCACGACAACGATAATAAGAATAAGACCGTGAACGGACCTCTCCATGTCAAAAGCATGCTTGAAATTCTCCACGAGGTATAATTCCAAACGGCGTTCAAAGCCAGATGCCTTGTTGTGGTTCACGGTCACTCTGTCATTGCGAAGATCAGGGACGGGAAATAAGGGGGGATACCCAGTGAATCGGGCACGTACCGCGACTGCGGGAACCGTTGGGACTTGTCGTCGCCAACCCAATAATCGACCGTCCGGATGTCAGGATACGCTTCCCTGCGGCAGACAATGGCGGTGCCGGAAGATGCATCAATACATATGTTCGTAGGGGTTCGGGACGTCTCCGAGAACAGAATAGAACAAACGCACATCCCGAATTCGGAAACGAATCGTCCCGCGAGGATATCCCAGTTATGCCATGGTTCCTGCGACCCATGCCAGACGTTCCACTGGTGCAGATCCCCGTATCTCTGGTCCGTCGTCGGCTTGCCACTCCCACTGTACGGCGAGCTGCGATGGTAATGGATGTCGGAATGTTTCTCCACGATGGACGGCAGGACCCGTTCATAGATATGCCGCGCTGGGAAGTTCGTCTTGCGGAAATCAGATTTCTCGTCGGAGTAATCCAGCTCGAGGTGAGAGGATTCGGCGAGCTGATAGTCTACATGAAGTTTCAGTGGAGCGCGACGTCAAGCCACGGTGTGTATGAGAGATAAGGCGCGAAAATGAAGCGGAAGTGAAAGACTGCTTGCCTTCATTGTTACCCGCTAAGGAACGATTGAAGCACCGGACGGTGAGTGAGTGGCCCCGAGGGCATTGACGAAGGCAGAGGCGCTACGTACCGAAGATAACGACTGACGGGTGATGTCTCAGTCTCTTGACGTTCTGTTCCGCCTCGACAGTGATGTTCTCAAGGAAAGAATTGTACGCCGGATACTAAGCCGCGATCTGTCAGTATGGCTGTGTAGCGTCAAGTAACTGCGAAAACACACTTGGCCACAGCCAAAGGCGAAGTCCTGCCAGACAAGGATCCCAAGCTCTAGGTAACGAAGTCAACGAAATGTCTGGCTAATAATAACGTGGAACACTCACCGTCACAGATCTCATAGAAAGCGTCGGCCTCGTAGATCCCACCACCCCACACACGGATCATATTTTGATTCCCGTCCACGAGCAGTTGGAGCCAAGCGCGGTATCGCTCAGGCGTCATGCTGCAGTGCGGGAGCGTTAGCATCTAAAACAGGATGCGGTAGACAAAGTCCTCGCGCACGTCGTCAGGAAACTATCTGCCGGTATCCAATTCGAACCTGCAGCGAAGTAGTCTGAATATCTCTGGCACTGTGGGTGACTAGCAACGAACGCGTACCTCCACAGAATATTCTGATATTATTGATCTCGAAGAGGAATGTAAGGCCTTCCTGGTCGGCAAGTGGCTCTTGCACCACCAACGCACGACGGAAGCCGATCTTCTGTGTCTGGGCTGCCGTCACTTGCCCGTGCTAGGATCCGCAGCCGAACGTGAGCACCGTCTATGAAGAACCTCGATTTGTGGATAGAGGACATACCGCGTCCTTGATCTGCACTCTGACTGAGTAAAGCGGTTGCTTGCCATACCCCACGGGATACCAAAGCTCCACTTCCTCCTTCTCCAGATGGAAGTGCTCTTTGATGTCTCCGTTACCTAGATCCACATCGTCCTTTTTCACTACAACCTTTCCAGACTCGTCTAGTAGTACGATGTCCGCCGCCCCAGAGAATGGGGTATCGAGCGAAATGCTGACATCGAGATCGACAGCCAAGTCGGAGTTGACATTTGAAGATATACGGATGTCCTTGATTCGTGTTGCATAAGAGTGCAGGTGGACAGGGCGCCATGGACCAGCGGTCATCAGGATGGGACCTGGTGAATATTATAGTCAGCGAGAGCAACGAATAAGGTGACTGCGCGCATACCCCAGTCCCAACCATAGCTAGAAACACAGTGGGTTTCTTTAGCAATGTGTGATGATAGTCAGGGGGCATCGATGTTCTTACTTATACTGAGCCTTCCGAACCTAGTATCCATTCCTTGGATTTAGCAAACATTTTCTCGGACGCGTCCTGAGACTCACGTGCAAACGGCTCGAGTCACCATTCCATAACTCGAGCTTTCCATGTTCCTCCTCCAACGCACGTCCCTACAGTCGACGAGTCCTGCTCAGAACTGCCAAGAGTGTAAACTGATAGAAGTAGGGACGTTACCTTCAAGAAGGCGCTGTCAAACGTCAGCAGGAGTTCGTTCGCCCCGACTTTGAGATGTTCCTTCACAGCAGCCCGGTACTGGACGAATTGATTCTCTGTGCTATGGAAGTCATCACCCCACACCCAATCTTAGTATGAACATGACGCTCTGAAAAGGATATCACTCACTCGAGGATCTTCTTCCCATTCTGTCCATAATAAAAGCGCGTGAGACTCCTTCTCCGTGGAAAGAGAAAACGAGGATGCGATAGTTGACAGTAGGGGAAGCGTAAAAGTGCTATAGGCCTACCAAGACGACGGTAGCAAAAGTGTCGAGGCCATCAAAGACGAGATCGACGTTCGGCAGAGCGAGCTCTTGCTCAGAGACGGAGAAGGAGCACTTGAAGGCCCATTCGACCTCTCCGATCCCTGTCATCGGCATAACCCATTTAACGCGGGTCGATCAGCCATCTTACCTCACTAGGACGGCCAACAGGCCAACAACGATAAATCCACTCACATTGCAGGTCCCACTCATGTAGCCCGACGAACTACATCACGGTTTTGTCAACAATCTACGCCAAGACAATAAGTGCGCTAACTCACCGGGTCAGGGATCCTCTTCAGCTTCAACAACTCCACATGAACCGTCGTCGGGAACTCAGAGACAGCCAACCATTCGCCGTTCTTAGTACCCTCCCCACCTCCCACCTGTGTGAACGACCAGCCGTCGTTCAGAGTACGGACTGAGCTAGTCATCCTTGACAGAGACTAGATTCGGTCTGGCTTATGGTAGAAGATAACCTGGGCGCAACCGCGTTATCGAAGAGACTGTAGGATATGACGTCTTTCTACAGGAAGACTTCAAGTCGCGCCAATGAAAGTTGTACGAGAGGGCGTGAGCGAGCAAGAGGATCGGAATCGAACGTTATATGGTACACCCTTTTATATGCCATTCGTGTCGAAGATTAGACAGGAGGTACTTTTAGATTGTCAGGTGTGCAGAGCACGTCCTCGAGGAATCTTCCGACCTTGCTCCGGGTTGCAAAAACCGGTTGAGATGCGCCACACGGAAGCGGCCCGCTGAGATAACCCCTGTGGCACCCTCATCCGAACCAACTTCAGTGACACTGACAGGAACACGATACAACACATAGGTGATATGTCGAAATTGGGAGCATTCGAGTCACGGCATTGTGCAGAACATTGGTATAACAATTGGGGGCATGCGTAAGTACTTCGGCGAGCGAAGTAGGTAATGGATCATGGAAATTCTAGACGGCTACAAACGGACAATATATGGTACATACGACGGCATTCAGATTGGGCAGGGATACAGTAACACGGGAAGTATTTATATTGAGTGATTGTGGTAGATGACGAGGAGATGGAATGGCGAGGTTGGTTAGCATAGATGGAAGACGACGGAAACATTGTACAGATGCAGAAATGGAGACGAGAAAGAAAGGCACGAGTTCACAGCAGCAGCCACACTGGCACAACACCTGAATCAACAGAAGTACATGACCTTGCCCGTGTTTGCATGCAACGGCTTGAATGCCGCACGGTATTGCTGGACCATCGAGTTCTGCTGGTCGATGTCCCCCAGCGAGTCGGACCCACCGGAGAAGTCCAAACCCTGCTGAGGATCGTAGTGGTGCTTCGCGCGAGAGCAAACGATGTCGGCGTCTAGCGTTGGAGGAATACCGTGGTGAATGAGCAATGTCAAAAATAAGAAGAAATCAGATTCTGGGAATGCTCACAGTAGACGGGTGCCGGAATAGACACGGAACGGGTCGCCCTCGCATAGACATGGCAGAGGGCAAAACTCAGGGACTGAATACCGTCGGCACTGTTGAATTAAAAAGCTCGCATGAGAAACTTTCTAGGTAATCTGACAGAGAGGGTTACAGACGTGAAATTGTTCTCATCATGAAGGACGTTGTAGTGCGATGGCCTGCTCGTACCCAACAGACCGCCGTGCGACTGAATGAAGCAAATACAGGTAATCGTCAGCAACGTACCTGGAAAGGAGAGGAGAAAAGCTAATATGCTTACCTGAAGGTAGAAATCGAACTCGACAGGGTTGGTGACCGCCTGGTCCACTACAAGCCCAGCAGGGCAGTTCCCACTCTTGTCGCCATCAGCCGGGTTCTTCGGGAAGAACCTGACATGGTGGCGCTTGCCGACGACGACAATCGTGATCTTGGGGTTGATCTTGAGCTCCGCGCAAGCAGCTAAAATATATTACGATGTAAGTGTGGCCCGAGGAAGGCCCGCAGTCCTAAAACAAAACTACACACCTTTGATGAGGGGGAGCTCTGTGGAAAAATTGGGGGGGAGTCAGTAATGGGTCAAGGAAGACACGTCGTCGTCGACTTACCGCGGTCGAGGACATGTTTGAACTGTCCCTCTGAGACTCCGTCTAGAAAATATAGGTAAGTACAAATAAGGTACGCAATGCTTCATCATTTTCTTACCGCGGTAGAGAATAATTCGCTTCGGAGCAGGGTTGGCTTTCTTCTCAACGACCTTGCGGTACGCCATGTACTTTTCCAAAATTTCCTGATGGTAGAAAGAATGACACGTCATGGATGTAGTCAGATTCGAAATTTCGAACCCTAACAATGTGGGACTGGAACATACCTTTACCATCCTCTGCATGGACAGGACGATCTCCTCACGCGAAGCCTGAACGTCGATGGTCGCCACGTACTTGGCTGTGTCACTGTCGATGTTTCCGACCACTGCGGTGAACGACGGTCGACCGTCCGAGCCAGGAGCGGGGTGCATAGCATCGACACCTGCGCCATACAGTCTCAGCGTTGTACTTTGTAGTGAACAAAATAAGATATATACGCACCCATCACGATGGTGGGCATCTGTGGAATCGATGATGAAACGAGGTATATAAGATAGAATCAAACACGGACAAACAGGTGGACGTACGTTAGGGTCGGAAAGGTCGACAACCGACCGAGGGTCAGGAATGGTGTTGATGCCCCCGAGCTTGGCATTCAACCTGAAAAGCCAAAGACAGTCAATTCGCCTATGTGAGTTTTGCCCTTCGATTCGAACTTACTTGAGGATCACGTTGCTGTAGTACTGATGCTATTGATCGTATGATCGTGAGTACATGTTGAGGATCTTGAGAGGATGAGGCACGTACATTTGCCCGGAAGCACTTCGCACTCTTCATACACTGCGTGGCTACGCCAGCCGAGATATCTCCAAAGCTGCACCACGAGCGGGTTAAAGACGAACTGTTTTATATAAGAAAGGGACGCACTGTTTGACGGCAGTGTATATGTCGTTGCCTACCTCGGGCAATACGACAATTATGAGCTGAGAGATGGTCAGGACTGAATACGACCTCATAGGCTGAAGGGAAACTCTACCTGAGGATGCTGCTTAGTCTTCTGGAAACAGGCCGCCCCCGAGGCTTTGAGAGCCTAACAAAACGGCCTCAGCATACTGGAATGATGACGAGAAAAAGGAACACAAATACCTGAACCTGTTCCGTAACCTGAAGAGCAGGACAATACCTGATATCAACGGGCCGCTTGGCCATGAACACCCCCAAAGCATTGCACGCGGAGGTGAAGCCAGCAATCATGTCCTCTACGGCCTGCATATTGAATCTTTGCTCCCTCTCGTAGATGACTACCACCCAACGATCGACTACAACCCCAGGCTTGTACACCTTCTTGTCTATCCTGTTTAATTTTTTTTTTATCAGCCTACGAAGAAAACGCCACAATGGAACGCGAACACCCACATGTTCCAACCACCGTTATTTGGTGTCTAGGGAAAGAATGATATCAGTAACGATTCGAGTCCAGAACACGGTAGAGACTCACGATCAAGGGTTGCTTGCTCTTTTCACCATACTTGAGCCTTGGAGGCTGAAGAACGCGAGCCTTGATGGACTCGATCTGCGGGGTCACCGTCATACCGAACTGGCGAACGTATTCGGATTGGCCGTAGGCAAGGACCTGGAAAGCACATTGTAAGCACTACTGGCTAACACGAGCGGAATATAGACAAAGGCTCACCCCAAGCCCGTTGCTGATGCTCTGCAAGCGTTGCTGAGGACGTTGGGTTGCGAACTCCAAGACACTCTTTGTCTTGGAGGCAGGAATTTGTTTCTTGATGATCTGACCGGGAGGGACATCACACAACTCCAGCGGGATGAGCGCGCCAGAGCTCAACTGAAGCAAGAAATAAGTCCTGGCGAAACTAATAGAGACGGGAAAAGGAGCTTAGGAAGAGCGTACCTCAGCGCATACGACATCGGGGTACTGAAGAGGCCGATTGAGGAGTTTCTTAAAGTACGCAGCAACCGTCATTTCTCCATCACTGCTCATGAACTTCATATCATTTGCACCATCGCGCGAGAGTTTGCGGACCATTCGAGACGGGCCTCCGGGTTTGCCGTACTTGGTGGTGATCTTTATGCCTGTGACGAACCGCTGGAGCTGCAACCGATTGCGATCAGTAAATTGTTGGTTGTGTCTCGGGGAAAGGTCGTTCGGTCGTCCGTCCTGTTTGTAGGACTCGACGCAAAGGGCTAGAAATGACCCGGCTGCATAGAAAGCGCCCGTACTGACCATAATATTCAGTACCGTTGGTCACACAAATATAAAGGTTTTTTTTTACCTTATATCGACGTTGATGAGCATCCTGCCGATCGACGGGCGAACCGACTGGAAGTACCCTCTCCAAAGCTGTGAAATGCGATTAGATTCGACGCTAACATCGACGAGAGTATCGCAGAGAGACGTACAATGATACCACCACCAATGTCTCGCGTCTCGTCCGGAGTGTAGAAGGACCGGATATTGAACGGATACGTGAGGTTCGGCTGGCGCGTCACCAATATTGAGGATGGATCATGCTTATGAAGATGTAGAGTATAGAGCGTACCTCCATGCGCACCGCGACGTTCAAGGCCTAGAGCGTTCACGGGAGAGACATAAGGACAAAGGAAGCAAATATGTAGAATGTCAGAACAAAGGAAGTGATGATGTAGAATGTTAGGACAGACCGTGATAGCAGTGAGAACATCGTTGTCGTGCGTTTGCTGACCACGAAGGAAGCGCGACAACGTCCTAGGAATATGATAAGCAATAGGCAAACGACTCTTGTGACCGTCTCAAGACACTCACTCTGGGTTGATCTCGGCGACATGGGTGAGCCTGATCTACAAAAGACATGAGTGACGAACAAACAACCGAGCTACGAGGCATAACCTACCTTGTAAACAGTTGGGCCCTTGCCTCCCGTGGACGGGGGTGGCTGAGCAGTCCGAGTGGCGAGACACACTGCGAACTGGAGCCACAATATTGAGGATACGGAAGAAAGGAAGGGGAACCGATTGAACTAACCTCCCCAGTGGCCCCAAACGAGAATCTGCTAGTCGAGAACATGTTCTTGCGGCCATCGTAGACACCGTGGGGAGTGAATACGTTCGGGGCGATGACGGTCTGCAAAGTTTTGATGATCTCGAAATTGAGAGCGGCGGGTAGAACCTTCTCGGAAGGGGAGATGACTGCGACAACGTTCAATCTCAACCCCAGAAAGAAAGAGAATGGAGAGAACACTGACCGACTATTCGCAGCGAAGCGAGATGAAAACGACTCGAGTCAGAAAGGGATGAAAGGGATGACACCAAATAGTGAAAGGGACAAACCGTCGTAATGGTGAATCGTAGCTTCCGGAATCGAACACGCAAAATGATTCGTGTTGACCTCGATCACCTTGCCCTGTACACCAAAGCCAGGCCTCTTGACTCCAATAGCTTCGACGTGCGACGCGATCTGTGAGGTCCCATTTGTGGGAGGTCCACCTCGCAGGGGCGCGCCACCCCGCACGGGCCCTCCAACCCCTCGTCCTCGTCCTCGACCGCGGAGACTGAGAGGGGATGCCATGAATATGATGTTGAATAAGGGAGGAGAAAGGTGTGTGAGAGTGGAATAGGCTGGAGAGAAGAGCGGACGGGAGAAAAGTAATGGGAGAGCACGAAGAGAGGACGCGCGAACTTTATACTTCCGTCGCGAGACGCGTCGAAGGTCCAAACGCCATGCACGTGGCCCTGTTCCGTGCTTCGATTGACGCGTCGTTGTCTGCTTTGAGCCACTTTCGCTTTGTTCCCATTTTGACGGGCGACGGCTGTTCGGCCACCTTCAAGCTCCGCGGCCCGGCCTTCACACCTTTCTTCTATCTGCTTCATCACAAAGCGTCCTACTCTTCCTCGAATATCGCGCCCAGTCCGAGTCGTCCAGCAGAAAGTCCGTCACAGCATCCGAGTCACTTGTAGGTCCAGAATTCTCAGGTGCTTCTCGTGCGCCTGAGAGCTCCGCTCGGTGTGAATTTAAATGCCGTTATAGCGAGGCGATCTGACCGCTGATAACCACCGACGCATCAACAGCTGATAGATTTCAGCAAAGTGTTCGAAGCGGTTGCAGGACGTACGCACCCTTAGATCTCGAGTCTTCTCGAGTTCCTTTTTACGAATATGGAATTCACGACCAGCCTTCTCTTCATCCTTCTTTGGCAGTGCCACCAGGTTGAAAGGTCCCCCAGGAGATGTGACGTGTCCATCACGACGAGACGCTTTGTTTCAACAGGGGCTGCTTTTGTTATACTGATATAGCTCGGATTCGCGATGTGATGGCCCTCGGGTTAATTTCCATTAGCGAAACAATGGACTTGGAAAGACAAATGAAGGTGAATGAAGATGGCAAGCCTGAGGCCGCAGATCTGCGGTAGTACCTCCCGATAACAGATTGCAGATATGTCTATTTTTGACTGTCTCTGTACTGTACGTGCCACTGCGTTTGCATGACCGTTTAAAGCGACGAGCGGCGGCTGAATCGAAACAGAACAAGCAGCAGCAAAAAAAGAACGCAAATAATTCAAACAAGATAATAAGGAGTAGGGGTTACATACACTGGGCTGGCTGGCATCATATACGCACAACAACATTTTTGTTCAACTTCAAGCTTCAACACGTACAACGGCCTTCGACTTTCGCTTTCGAATTTGGATTCCTTTCCGCACTTCTGTCTTCGCACCCGTCCCGTCGCTTTCGTCTTTTGGTTCGTGTTCTGATCCCTCTCCTCTCCTCTCCTTAACTTCACCCTTACCTCCAACCCCTAAATCCCCGCCGCGAGCCTAATCCTCACCGCATTCGCATGCGCTCCCAGTCCCTCACAATCCGCCAGCGTAGCGACGACCGGTCCGAGGTTCTTCAACCCCTGCGCGGTCAACTCCTGCGACGTGATATGTTTCTGGAACGAGAGCGTGTTGACGCCGCTGAATTGACGTGCGTATCCGTTCGTGGGCAGGGTATGATTCGTTCCCGAGGCGTAGTCTCCACAACTACAAGTGTTTGCACGAATGAGCACAAAAAAAACAGATAGAAACGAAACGAAAAGAAAAAAAAGAAAAAGAAAAAGCAAAAACGCACCTCTCAGGCGAATACGGCCCCACAAACACACTCCCCGCATTCTCCACCATGCGCACCCTCTCCCCCGCCCCCTCCAAATGTAAAATCAAATGCTCCGGCGCATACTCATTGCTGAACTTCATCGCCTCCTCCACGCTCTCCGTCCTTACGATGATCGACTTCGCGACGGACTGCCGCATGATGTCGAGCCTAGGCAGCGCGCGCGCCTGTGCGTCTACTTCGTGCTCGATTGCATCTAGGGTTGAAGGAGGGAGAGAGACGGAGACGAGGACGACTTGGGAGTCGATGCCGTGTTCGGCTTGTGAGAGGAGGTCGGCGGCGACGAATGCGGGGTTGCAGGTGTGATCCGCGATGACCTACACGTATGCAAATCAATAAAAAGGGTCAACATAGATGGACCCAAGACCGGTGCGAGAGAGAGACTGACGAGGACTTCAGACGGTCCAGCGGGCATATCGATCGACACCAACGCCGCCGTATCATTCTGCACCAACATCTTCGCCGCAGTCACCCACTGATTCCCCGGCCCAAAAATCTTATCCACCTTCGGCACCGTCTCCGTCCCATACGCCATCGCCGCCACCGCCTGTCCGCCGCCCGCCTTCAACACCGCCGACGCCCCGACCAAATGCGCGACATACATCACCTCTGGAGAGATACTCCCGTCGGGCCTCGGCGGCGTCGCGAG
Organism: Stereum hirsutum FP-91666 SS1; assembly: GCF_000264905.1. Lineage (NCBI taxonomy): Eukaryota > Fungi > Basidiomycota > Agaricomycetes > Russulales > Stereaceae > Stereum > Stereum hirsutum. The sequence goes on from NW_006763135.1 coordinate 1,126,757, forward strand.
CACGATCTCCTTACATCCAGCCACTTGGGCTGGGATACCCAGCATGAGCGCCGTGGAGGGTAAGATCGCTGTCCCCCCAGGGACGTACAACCCCACCCTCGCGATCGGCCTCGCGAATCTCGAACACACAACACCCGGCATCGTCTCCACAACCAGCGCCGCGTCCTCCGCCTGGGCCGCATGGAACTTGTAAACATTAGCGTACGCGACGTCGATCGCCTGCCTCACAGAATCCTCGAGCACCATGCTTTCGGGCGGGTAAGGGGGGAAGAGGACGGTCGATTCGAGTTGCGCTTTGTCGAATTTGGCGGTCAGCGAGAGGAGGGCGGCGTCGCCACCGGTACGGACGCTGTCGACGATGGGCTTCACTTTGGCGATCATTTCGTCGAAGGCGAGAACGGGGCGGAGGAGGAGTTGAACGCGTTCGGAGGGGGTGACGGTGGACAAGTCGTAGGAACGCATGCGTATCGGGGCGTCGGGATCCTGAGGCGGGGTAGCAGTAGCTGCAGGAGGTGCGGGGAGTGGTTTATCTGCGTTAGAAGTAGAAGTAGACGTAGACGCAGCAGCAGCAGAGAACTGAGGCTTCGCGTTCCCCGGTCTACGCGTGACTTTCCTCGCCTTCGCCTCCAACGAGCTCTCGATATCCGCGATGCCTACCCCCGCCGCGACACACTTCGTCAGCGCGAAATAAATGAGATCCGCCGCCTCGAACGCGACGTCCTTCTTCGTCTCCGCTCTACAAAGCTCGTCCGCCTCCTCCATGATCTTCGACCTCAACAACCCCTCGTCCTCGAACAACCTCCTCGTATACGATCCCTCGGGCGCCTCCGCCCTCCTCGACCGCAACGTCTCCTCGAGCGCCGCCAGCCCGCCTATCTCCCCAAAACAGGACGTCCTTTCCAAATGACAGAATCCAGCTCCATGCTGCACGACGCTGAACTCTAGACAATCCTCATCGCAATCAAGCCGAATCCGCACGACGTCCTGCGTAGCCCCAGACGTCTCGCCCTTCCGCCATAGACCGTGTTTGCGCGACTGGTAGACTCCCCGACCGGTGATGATGCTCTCCTTGACAGATTCGGTTGAGGAATAGACGAGGCCGAGAGAACGGCCACTTTGGAGGTGCGAGGAGACGACGGTGGGGAAGAGGCCGTCTGGGCGGTCTGAAGTGACGGGTGCGAGGAACGCATCGGCAACATTCAAGTGTGTGGCGTCCGACGGCCCAATCGTGAGTTGGCTTGACGGAATGACGAGCGTCGCGCCCACTCCTTTAAGTCCCCTGATCGTCGACGGCGAAGGCAAGCCAGCAGAGATAGAGAGGACATGGATGGCCTTACCGGTGAAGAAGCGGGAGATGGATGATATCAGGTCGAGTTCGAGCGAGGGCGATTTGAGGAGCACGCCCGAGACGCCGTTCCGTACTTTTTCAGAGACGGCGCTAGCGGAGGCGACGTCGAGGAGGAGCAGGATGCGAGAGGCGGGGAGGAGGCCTATGAGTTCGCTCGCCCATGAGAGTGGGACGATCACTTTTTGGGCGCCGTGGTCGAGCCAGGCGATGAGCTGCTCGAGGTCAACAGACGTATCGTGGTCGAGGAGGATGTACCGGTTCGTGTACTCCGTGTGGGCATCGTCTGGTGTGTTGGGCAGACCAGGGATGGCGACGGGGCCTATGCGGGACAGCGCGGCGACGAGCTCGTCGTCGGCTTCGTTGTCGAGGAGAGGCAGAAAGACGGACATCTTGCCAGGATTACAGGAATTGTGGCAAACGAGCTCCGGCCTGAAAAGTGCTTCTGCTTTCGGAGTCGAGTCAAGAAAATTAATTTGCAATTGTGGCACCTTCTTCCGTTCGGGCCACATTCCTCTCTTCCTTGGACCATTATTTGACAACAAAATATGTAGTGCCATCGCTCACCGGGCGACAAGCCGTCCGTATATATATTCAAAGAAGAAGGGAAAAATCGTTCTCTCTATAGCACTAGCAATACGAAAGCCACGTTGCCCAAAGTATAGAATAAGTGAAAGAAAGTAACGGGGTCGGCGACGGGTAGACGGGTAGAGGCAGGCTTAGTTCGTCCGGTACAGAGCGCGCTTGGCGACCTTGACGATCAGTGGGGTGTCGGGGAAGGCGAGTGCCTCGAGGTTGGCGGCGTACTGGTTTGGTTACGATGTCGCGTCAGGATTTCATTCGTTGCAGTACGAGAGTAAAGGGAAGAAAGAACGTACGGGTGTGGGGATATCGGCACCGGTGACACGCTCGACTGGGGCATCCAGGTAGTCGAAAGCCTCGCTCTCAACGATCTGAGCGCAAATCTCAGAACCGACACCGAAAGCGGGGAATCCACCCTCGACGGTGACGAGACTAGACAACACTACATGAGCAATCGCCTACCTAAATAATCACAAAAAGAGGCTCACCGGTTGGTCTTCTTAACGGAAGCCTTGATGGTGTCGATGTCAAGTGGGCGGATAGAACGGAGGTTGATGACCTCGGCCTTGATGCCCTCCTTAGCGAGAATGTCGGCAGCCTCGAGACAGTGCGTGACCATCTTGCTGTGCGCGACGAGGGTGACGTCGGAACCTTCACGCTCGACTTTGGCTTTGCCGATGGGGAGGAGGAACTCGTCGGACATGGCCTCGGCAGACATGGGGAACGAAACACCGTAGAGCATCTCGTTCTCCAGGAACACGACGGGATTAGGATCACGAATGGCGGTCTGTCCGATGTAACGCGCCGTCAGTACGGACGAGGAAGAGTAGTGAGGACGCCACATACCTTGAGCAGACCTTTACAATCCTCCGCACTCCACGGGCTGACGACTTTCAAACCGGGAATCTGACCATACCACGACGCGTAGTCCTGCGAGTGCTGAGCGCCGACACCAGCGGCGGCACCGTTCGGACCACGGAAGACGACAGGGCAGGGGACGTTCCCGCCGGACATGTAGTATGTCTTTCCGGCCGAGTTCACGATCTGGTCAATGGCCTGCATGGCGAAGTTGAACGTCATGAACTCGCATCTGGTTGCACGAGGGGGTTACGAATAGAGAGAGATGATGAGAACGACGTGAAGACGGGTTGGTGAGATGGGGGGATGTGGCGTGCGTACATGGGACGGAGACCAGAGAGTGCGGCGCCAACTGCAATACCCGCGAAACCCATCTCGGTAATGGGCGTATCAACCACCCTCTTCTCACCGAACTTGTCGAGCAGGCCTTTCGTGACCTTACGAGCCAAAGTCCGATGAGTATTGTCCTGGCATGGCACAAGCCAGAGGACATACCTTGTACGCGCCGTTGTAGCGGGCAACCTCTTCACCGAGAATGAAAACCTTGTCGTCCCTGATCATCTCCTCCTCCATAGCAGTATTAAGAGCGTCTCGGACGGTCATCTGCAGACATTAGATTCGTAAGAATGTATGTATGTTTGTTTGTTGGATTTATTACTGACGGTATGCTGCTCTGCCTCTGAGGCGTACGACCGGGCAGCGAAACGGCGTGCAGCGGCGGACGGACCTGGCCTTGCATGTGAGAGCGCAGGAGCGAGACGAGAGAAAGCCCGTGCGGCCATTTTGCGAAAGTATGAGATGAGTGGGGGGGAGGAGGAGAGCTGGTCGACGTGGACGATACACCTAGCAAGGGCGCTGTCCTGATTTTTGGGGAGAACTCGCGGGTAGTTCCGACTCTGAACGCGTCCCGCGAAGGCCCGACGCGCTTTCTTCAGCGGCCGCAACGCCGTTGGCCAATCCGCGTTCAAGATGCCGCATCGTCCTCTCATCGCACTGACCGGCGCGTCAAGGTCGGTCGTTCATAATCAATCAGCGCCCTCGTTGGTTTTGATTAGCTGACGGATTTTGTCGTATGGTATCGTATCATTTCTATATTTCTATAGAGGGCTGGGTCTTGCCATCGCCAGAATATTGCTCGCTGATTTCAACGCGAACGTTCTCGCCGTCTCCCGCTCGCGCACTCCAGAGCTCGACGAACTCGCAAAGGCCTACCCCCAAGCTCTCACCATCGCCCAGTGCAGTGTGTCAGTCGCCATCCACCTAATCATATAATCCCCGCTCAAACTCTTCCTCTCCTCCTCCTCCTCCGCCACCAGCACCGACCAATCTGCTGTAACCCAAGCTCTCCTCCAGGCTGAACAGAAATACGATGCTCCTCTCGACGGCATCATCTTCAACGCCGGCACCCTCGATCCTCTCCGCCGCATCGACTCCCCCGAGAACACCGTAGACGCCTGGAAGTCCCACTTCGACATCAACCTCTTCTCCGTGTTCGCTACTCTGCAGGCCACCCTGCCCTCGCTGCGGAAAAGCGAGCGCGGGGGACGGGTCGTGTTTGTGAGCTCAGGCTCTGCTGTGGGCGCGACTCCGGCTTGGGCGGCTTATAATGGTTGGCCACTTACTGTTACATGGCGCTTGTTGTCTGTCGGTCATCAAGCTGATATCTCCGTCAGCTAGTAAAGCTGCGTTGAATAGTCTTTGCAGGACGTTTGCGCAAGAGGAACCGGGCATCGTCTCTGTCGCGTTGAGGCCAGGAAAGGTCGACACTGAGGTCTGTCTCTTATCCTTTCTGACTGCGCAACGATTCTCATATCGTCGTAGATGCAAAGTGCTCTACGAACCCAAGGAGCGGGCCACATGAGCAAGCAAGACTACGACATGTTCGTGCGCGAGCACGCCGAAGGTAAACTGAACAAACCCGAAGACCCAGGCTATGTCATCGCTTCGCTCGCGCTGAACGCTCCCAAAGCCATGTCAGGCTCGTTCGTCTCTTGGGACTCGGCGGAGTGTGCTGCGTTCAGGAGGAAGTAGGCGTGCCACGAATTGTAAGTGTATAGAAGAGTGTGCGGTTTGTACGGTTGTTGTATGAGAGTGCTGTAATACTACTACTTGACCTTGCGGCGAACTCGATCGATTCACGAAGATCCGCGTCCGTCCAGAAAAAGCCTTGCTATTTCGACATCATCTTCTCCGGTGATCTCCTTCGCTGCCGACCATGCCGGAAACTGATCCTCCACCACACGCTCTTCTCTCTTCAGTCCTCTCTCTTCTCTGTCTCTTCACCTTTCATCATCCATCTCATCCCATGTCTTCCACCCACACCCACCCCACACCCCCCGACCCCGGCCTCATCGACGTCCACCACCACTTCTTCCCCCCCAACTACACCCTCTTCAAACAAACCCTCTCCCACTCCCTCGGCTTCCGCACCCCACCCGAGAACTTCCCATGGTCCGCCTCGTCGTCTCTCCGCGCCATGGACACTCTCGGGATCGAGCTCGCTATACTTTCTACGCCGGCTGGGTATCCGCATCTGGAGGGCGAAGAGGGCAGGAAGAAGACAAGGGAGGCGAATGCACAGATGGGCGAGATATGTAAGTGTGAGGAGTGGAGGGGGAGGTTTCGGTTTTGGGGGTGTGTTGGGGATATGAGGGATACGCAAGGTTGGCTGTTCGGCCCTTTACGACTCTTTGAAAGTACGTTCTGAAGTGGCGTTTTATTTAGTGGCGCTGGAAATGATAAAATACTCGATGGACGAGCTGGGAGCGGTGGGAATCGCGGTCGCGTCGTGCTATGGGAATGGAAGCGACGCGAGTGAGTATTGAGTTATGTATCTACTCAAATCCTTCTTCGGACGCCCCTGTCCTTCTCTTCGCTGCCCTTGCCTGCCCTGAGAATTCAATGTCGATTCTATTCATTCTCCTTCGAGCGCTTCTTTTTCAACATCCTTCCATATCTGGGTATCTAGTCGCAGTCCTGTGCTGACTTCCTCTTTACGATTGTTCGCCTGAAGAGTACATCGGCGACGACATCTTCGATCCAATCTGGGAAGACCTCAACCGCCGAAGCGCGATCGTCTTCCTGCACGGCGCCCAAATCCCCTCCTCCACTCCCTGTCCAAACGAATTCCTCGGAGTCCCCGTCACAGAAGTCCCCAACGAAACAACAAAAGCCATCTCCCACCTCGTCACCTCCCTTAAAACGCTGCACTATCCCCAGCTCACCTTCCTCCTGTCCCATCTTGGCGGAACCCTCACCGCGCTCGCGCCGCGCGTTGCGGCGTTGGCGCGATATATGGGTTCGGAGATGAGTGAGGAGGCGATTTTGAGAGAGTTTGGGAGGTGCTGGTTGGATTGTGGGTTGAGTTGTGGGGAGGGGAGTTTGAGGGGGGTTGAGGCGATGACTGCGGGGGGAGGAGAGGGAGGAGGGTTGGGAAGGGTGGTGTACGGGAGCGATTATCCTGGTACGCGCGGTGTTGACTTTCATGGCAACGTTGACCATTCTAATTTTTTTCTATATAACAGCTGTGTCGATAAAAACGATCGAGTGGTTCAAAAAGAACCTGGTAGATTATTGTGGCGAGGACGAGCAGAAGCTCGACGGGGTCCGGCGGGGGAACGTCGTGAGGCTCTTCGAGTCCCATGGGATCGATATTCTCGCTTCTCGAGCATGACATTATGAACCGCCTGTACATAAGTACTCAGCTACACGTGTATGTATTCTAAGTTTTCAACAATCTTCCCTCTGGTGTCATTATTGCCCCTTTTCCTCTACATTTTCGTATTTGCACTCCTGATCCAACAAGCATAACGCACGCTGAAAGCGAGTGCTTATTCGCAAGCAGTCTTTTTTTTTTGGACTAGACTCCAGAAGGTCATCCTCATTGCGAGGCCCACTAAATAAAATAGTTACCACCCTGGCAGTGTTGGCGGGTTCAAAGACATCGCCAGGAGGCTTTTGTGATTGGGTTCAACGCTGAATAGTACTCATCAATTGCAGAGAAACGACCCGACCTTAATTTTGGTGGTTGAACATAGGGCGTACTTCCGACTTGAAGAGCTTGAAGTCTTGAACGCTTTGAACGTTGGGGTGCGGGTATGACGACGTCATGATCGTCGGAAACAGAGATCGACGTCCGCCACATCTCTCCGCCACAGGAGCTGGACAGGAGTGACGTGCGCCACAATGACATGACCCCTGTCGAGTACTTATAAATTCGACCTCAAAATTCAGCGACCGCGACAACGTTGACACCCCCAATACTTTCGCTTTTCGCTTTTCACTTTTCTTTCACCGACCTAACCGACTCGCATCCAATCTTTCCTCCTCCCCTTCTCTCTTTTCTCTATTCCATCCGAGTCACCGCGGTAACATTCTTCTCATATCCATTGACAGAACTATGTTGAAATCCGACGCCGAAGTCATCGAGGCCTTCAATGAACAGGTGAACATGAGCATCGAAGAGCTCGAGGCATGGCTTGATAGTCCAGAGAGCGAGAAAGCTGGTACAGGCGTCGGGCATGACAGCGGGCGGCGCATTGTCGAGATTTTGAAGAAGAACCCTGGGAAGGACCCGAAACAGTATGATGAGGTCCGTCTTAGCAGCATCGTCTAGTGTTTAAGAAACGGCACTCGCTGAGATGGTTGAACTTCAACAGGAGGACTTGCAGCATATGCATAAGGTGGTCGCGTACGTGTGCACGTACTTTCTGGAAGTGATGCTATGGAGGGCAGCGACTGAAAAGTATTTTCGGCCGAAATTTTCAGATACAATTCACGTCACCTCGCACAGGAAGACCATTTGAAGCAGACCAAGACGTTAGACGAGTTGGAGAAGACGAAGAGCACCATCAGGTAGTTCTCTCGCTCCGTAGTCGATAAGAGTCTCTTACTAATTCCCTGTCTCTTTCTAGCTTGCGGAACTGGGGACACGTAAGTGCATGATTCAGACCAACATACGCAGAGACGCTGAGCGGTATCCAGGACCCCGTGAAGGTAAAGAAACAAGAGGATGGCACTTCGAATACCAGAGACGACAGGGCTGCAAACAAGCAAACTGAGGAAACGCTAGAAGAGGAAGGAGAAGCGGACGGAGAGGGCGAGACCGATAGCGAAGTAGAAGGTGATCAGACTGGGGCCAAGCAGAATGAAGAAGTGAAAGCTGCAGGAGGAGACGAAGAGACAAATGGCGAGGAAGCCAACGGAGAAGTGGACCTCGAGGCCAAAAGTGGCGAGAATGAGGAGGTTGACATAGGGGACAAACGCAAGCGAGACAAAGCGGACGCGGACGCGGGAGCGAAGGACACGAAGAAACGTCAGACCGCGCCGAGCCGTAGAGCCAGAGGAAGCAAGATCCCAACAGCGACGACAAGGAAGACCAGGTCTTCTTCGAAGGCAGACGGTGACACCGAAGAATGATTTTTTTCCCCTTTCGAAAAATACTTAGACGGCCGTTCTTTTAACGGTGTACCTTGGTGGACGTCTTTTTGTATTCGTATGTATGAACACTATTCGGCCTAAGCATGGTCAACCGTCTTCAGCTGGCAGACATGCGGGAGTGAAAGCATCGGACGCACCTGGCTTTTTGTTCACGGTCCGAGAACAGGCTAAGACACGAGACCATGGCAAAGGGCACATAACTAGATTATGCCAACAGAGAGTGCGAACAGTGTAATACAAAGTAACATCTTGGACCGAAGTAATAGCACAGTGTGGAAGGAGAGAAAAGTGTGGTTAAAATGAAACAATCGGAGGCATACAGTTCAATTTTGACGGATTCAAGGTCCAGATCCGTGGAGGAGGTTCGATGAATAAACGAGATAGTTGAACATAAATGCACGGATAATAGAAGGAAGAAAGGGATCAAACGAGCTTGCAGCCTAGAATCCGGACTGTTCGAGCAAAACACGTTGTCAGTATCTGATTGAACAAAGTTGAACTCGTGAAGACGTACCAGTCCCGTCAGAGCTCCCGACACCGTAAAGCATCTCCATGGGATGGAAGGCAAGGGAGTTCGACCGAGGTATGAACCGCGAGGGGTATCCGCGCGTAGGCATGGCGGTCAACCCAGTAGGAACGTTGACCGTTGAGAGGGAGGCTGAATCCCGCGTGATAGGGTGGACAGTTGTGCGAATGTGTCTCCAATTTGTCGAGGATATCGCGGAAGACCTAAATGGAACGATAATAAATTCAAAAAGTCAGAGGAGAGCAGCCGTAGTCAAAGGAGAGGGGACGAACGTTGCAAACACACCCGTCCCTGGGTGGACAGAGAATGCTGACAGGCCAGTTGAGAACGGCTGCCAGCTCTCTACGACCCTTGTTGAGTTGCGAATATCCCAGAGCCTGATCTCTCCATCCAAGCTGCAAGTGCACGTCCCATGAATCAGCATTTGGATTTCTTGCCTTCAATGGGTGCAAGCGAAAAGCACGCACCTAGCTGAAAGGAACTGCTTCCCATGTGTCGGACTCCAACAGACATTCTGCACCCACGAGGCATGTCCACCGCAAAGATGAACCACGGCCTCGTCTTCCTCTAACCGTTTATCGAAGATTTTGACCATACCATCACCGAAACCAGATGCAAGCAGAGAGAGCGAGTTCAATTCCGTCGCCATAGCAGTGACAGGGCTGTCTGAGTCCGTTTGAAGATCCTATGTCTTGTGTGTCAGCGAAGTCCTCAAATCGATAGGAGAAAAGTGTGAACGAACCATGAGCTGCGACTCGGTGTGTGCGTCCCAGATCCTGATTGTCCGTGAATCGCCACCAAGATGTAGTTGCCCGCCCGCTTGTTTCCATTCGGCGACCACCCCACTTCCTCGCGGTGTTGAGATTAGGTGACCTAGGCCTCGGAACGAACTGACGAGCTGTACTGGTGTATTGCTTGTCGCCGGGTCGTAGTTTCGGTATAGGCGAACCATACCATCCGCTATCAAAACAAAATAGCGAGTCAATTCTGACTGTACGATACATCAGACGAATCGCCAGTCTGTCAAATGCGCACCGGAAGTGACCAAGATGATTCCGCCAACATCCTGGTTGATGATGTTCAACGAGGTGATCGATGCTGCTTTAGGATTGCCGTTGATAAATGAGGTTAGACGCTGTCGACGCGACCAGTCCCAAACCCTGTCACAGCCCATAATTGTTTAACACTACTCAAGCACGAGAAGGAGCGGAGATCGCGTACGTCACAGTATCAGTCTCGTTTGCCACCACAATATGGGGGTCGAACGAATGGAAGGCCATGAGCAGTGGTGTACCTGGGACATGGAAACTCGTAACCGGCCTGTCCCATCTCCGCTCGTCTTAAGGAGGAAGATTTAAGTGATGATCGTAAGTGCGTATTCTGCGTGAAGTCACGTACGAGCAATTTCCGCCTGAGCCTGGGTTTCAGCAATGACGTGCTCGTTCCGCTGCTGCCTCCAGGACTGGTAGTTGTATTCCACGCTCCCTGGTTCGTCTGCTTCCGCTTGCTGCATCATACACAGGTTACAAAGAGCGCCTTTATGAGACCTTGAAAATGTTGACTCACCCTCATCTGTGGTTCCTTGAAGTACTCACAACACCAATCGAAGAAATGGCTCTTCAGGGGTAATACATCCCGCACACCAGAACCCGTCCCCAAACCCAACATCACGCTACTTCCATTAGAACTATCCGAGAACGAACTCTCTGAAGGGCTCGGCAGTGCACCACTCGGCCCCAAACTCATAGTCATGCTCACCCCACCGCCTTGTCGTCGAGGATTCTGACCCGCCCGTCTCCGTGCTCGGAGCCGCTCCATATCCTCCTCGATAAGAGCTTCCATGACATTGGACGGTGAGAAGTTGGGTGCTGGCAGAGATTCCATAAGGGTGGAATGGGCGGACATGGTTGGTGAAGCCGGTGCACTGCGAGCGTACGCATAGCGTGAAGAGGAAGCATCGCCTTTTTCTTTCGACTCTCTTGACGATATCGAGCCAGTGTCGGAGGGAGGCAGGTATGGAGAGACGTATTGTGCAAGATTCAAATTAGGAGAAGGTGGTCTTGAAGGTTGGGTCTTGTCGGAGAGTGCGGGAGAGTTTGTAGGTTGGTGAGAGGAGGATGCCGGTTGGGGGTATGGTGACGATGGTCGACTCTCGTCCAGCGAAGGGAAGGCCATGCCTCCAAGGCTTTTGAGTGCGTTGGCGAATGAAGAGGTGCGTCTGATGGTGTTGGAAACTCCAGAAGAGATAGTGCTTGTCATTGTATCTGCGCGGCTGATATTGGGACGCGGTTGGGTGGGTGATGGAGGGCGTGTGAGTGCAGGTGAGGATTGGAGTGAAGAACGTCTGGAGCGTCCGCTGAATGATCCTCCCTCAAATTTGGGTGGAATGTTGAGAGATGAGTTCTCCAGCTTGGAGAAAGGTGATTCAAGCAGGAGGGCCATGACATAATCCACGATGGTCTTCGCATGGGTCGCTACCTCTTGGTATGGATCCACGTAAAGCTCGAGCAATGTCGACAGGATCATGAAGAACGAAGACAGCAAGATTCTGTTCTCGGCCTTGAGGTCCTCGTCATCTCCAAAGCCTTCCAACCATTCTTCCACTGCTAAACCTGTTGTGTCCTCCTCGTAAAGGGAGTTCCCACCCAAACTGCCCGACCTCCATCTCTTGTCCTCCTCCCAGTACAACCACGCACAAACGACGAAATAGCCTCTCCACTCCTTAACCAAGCAACTGATAATCACCAAGAGCTCCTTCCTCGCCATCGGACTTGCGTCTTCCTTGATTGCGAGGGTAGCACCGGTGACGACAGCGACCTCCATCCTACAATGCACTCTTTCGTCAAGATGCAGCATCGTCCCTGTCCCTCCGCCGCCCGACTTGCTATGATCAGTCGACCCGTTCGCGCCCATGAAGGTTCCCAGCGCAAATAACGCCGCTGTCCTCACTTCGGGTGAATCATCCGAGAGCAGCGCGATGAATTTATCTTGTGTTCCATGGTCGACTCCGAAGACCTTGATATCGTCATTCCCTGCCCACATCTGCGCGATACACAAGGCAGACCACTGGCGCAGGAGGAAGTCACCCTCGTCAAGACGCTCGAAACATGCGTGGAAAACCTTCTCCCGCCAGCAGGCGTTCTGGCCTTGTGCAAAGTCGCGGGCGATAGCGGAAAGAACGAAGGCACACATGGCTTTGTGTTCGGAGATATTGGGGATAGAGACGTGTTGTTGGTCGTCTTGCATGCAGAGGACGCTCGCGAAATACTTGTAACCTTGGTTGTTATACAGATCAAGTTGGCATGTCGGGTCGACGGCGAGGATGCGTGCCCAAATGAAGATGAGGACCGGGCGTAGATCCTGACCCGCGGCCTGTAGCAGCTTGGATATATAGGGGAATATGCCGATAGCCAGGGCGAGATGTACCGCCCATGGTCCTAAGTCAACGAACTGTGACAGAAGAATAAGTGCTCGCAGGCGATGAGGCTGCGACAGCAGGACCTGAAGGACGATGGGAAGCTGGTCTGGGGGTTTTCTCGGGACTAGGTGATGCTCGTTCTTGTCCAGATTGTAAATTGGCTGTGCGAGACCCAAACCTCCGTTGGCCGGTTCGCTATCGGCGTCTCCTTCGCCGAAGCTCGCGGGCAGGGACAGTGGCCCTCGCTTCGTGAGCGCAGACCCGCCACGAGAAATCCAAACCTCAAAGGCGGTCAATTGATCGGCGAAGAAACGACTAGGAACGTAGTTGTAGGGTCGTTCTCCTGGCGCACCTGCGCGAGGCACCGAGGCTTGAGCTTGAGCCTGCCTACGTGCTCGTATAGATGTGGCACCGGGGACGGAGCCAGGGTTCGGAACCGTATCGACGTGCTTTAGCAGCTCCGGAAGCTGTCGAAGACAAGCATCAACAGCGAGATCCCAGGATGCCCAAAGAGGATGCGTATTTGTTGGGGGAAGTGAGGGAGAGGTATGTGGCGTGCAGTGGTAGTTCTTCATGATACGTTCTGCGAGCAGGAAATTCCTGAATAGTGACGCCACGAGGAGATCTGAACGATATAGTCGTGTGAACAGCTCGCGCGAGAAGGACGTCCAAGCAATCGTGTCCGTGATGGCGGTGAATATCCAGTTGAGTTCTCCGAGAGGCGTCCGTCGATCCTTGAGGTCTCCCGGTAGCTGCATAGCCATATCTGCCGTGATGTTGTTCGGAAGTTGGTGATGCATGACGAAATAACGAAGAGCAATATCGATGGGGGAGGTCAAACAGGAAGTGAAGAGGTCGGCAGGGAGTTCGGGACAGGACGGCAACTGTTCGTTCGCTGCGCACGCTGCGAGCTGGATAGAATCGGTGAAGAGTCCTGAGTGTTCTGGCGCGTTTGCGTTGTCTTTGTCGCGTTTCTGCGCGAAAAGATTGAAGTTTAGAAGGAGGTTTCCTGCGGCGGAACAATCCCAAACGTAGACACATGGTGTTCCAACCCATAGTTGGACCTCAGCGAGTGAAACAGGAATGTACTGCGTGTAGTTTCGATTAAAACACCAGAGTTCACCACTTGCTGTAGGTTTCGGAACCCCATGACCGTTGTAGTAGAAAAGGATGGCGTCGTCCTTCGCCTGCTTGCGCAATGACGTGCAGAACCTTCGAAGGTCTTCGTAAGATGGGTCGAGAATGGGTTTGTACGGAATCTTGGGGCTCAAACTTTCGAACTGGTTTTGGAGATTCGTGCCAATGACCTCGAGAGCTTTGTGAGATGACATGGTGGAGGGGTCGACCCAGCATTCGAGCACAGCACATGGACTCGTCTTGACTATGTCCGGAGGGTCAACACCTATATTGAGACACAATACGAGAGCGGCGTTTGACGTCTTGAGTTTCCCGGGAGATGATCGCCAAGGGGTCATCTTGGGTGCCCATGGTGGCGGAGGAGTGGGTAAACCGGCCGTGATATGTCGCTTCGCGGACCAGTATGGCATGATGGGTACGGGGTCGGAGACGGTGATAGTGGACTCATTTCCATGACGGTCGAATTCTGAACTGCCATTTGCACCTGGTCCATCTCCGAGGGAGGTGCTGTTCACGTCGCGTTCGGTTTCCGAGTCGTCGTCCGAATGTGACCTGCCGTTCTGTCCTACATGATTATGATTCCAGCCATTTACGCCTATCTGGGGGAGTCAGCTGGAAGTATGGTCGAAGAATAACCAGGAGGTCAAACCAGAGTGGTTCTCCTGACGCTGAGCGGATCGCATGTACATTTCCCCTGAGGGTGTAGGGTGCAGTCTGCCCTAGACTTTGAAAGGTCAACGGTCAAACTAGAAACAAGCACAGAATTATTCACACCTTGTTACAGATACAATCCAAATCTCACCGTCTGATTTCTCTAACAGACAACACAGTGCTGAGGTTCTGCGTAAGTTCCGTGCTAGTACTTGCACTCCCGGAGCCTCTAAACGGAGCAACCCAGTTCAAGGGTTAGGGTCTGCAGTTGCTGTGGCGTAGGGCCACACGTATGGAGGTGGCCTGCGATCTTGCCTTTGACCCTCACACTCATGCTCACCTTCAAGCCATTGTCAGGTGCAGCGAAGTCAGACAGACTTGTTCCACTCGCGTATCTTCTTCAGGTCGATGACGTTCATATTTTACTCGATTGTGGCTCTCCAGACTGGTGTCCAGAGTTCGATGATGGCTTGAACGTGTCGGCCCACTGGGAGACATACTGCCAGTCTCTCAAAGAGTTCGTGTTCTCGCTATGTTCTCATAATACATGTTTACTCATTGGTTACATCTGTGCAGGGCTGCACCGACAATAGACCTTGTTCTTCTCTCTCATGGAGACCTTGCACATTCTGGTCTTTATCCCTACGCTTATGCACGATGGGGTCTGAAGGCTCCTGCGTATTCGACTTTGCCTGTCCAGGCTATGGCCCGAATTGCTGCTACCGAAGAATCAGAGAGTATTCGTGATGAGCAGGATGTAGACGCTGGATACCAATCAGACCAACCGCAAGATGGTGAGGACAAGGTAGAGGACTCAGGCGAGAGGGTGGACGAGAGCGGTCCCTCATCAGCCGTTCAACGGAAGGCCAAGTATGTTGCGACTCCTTCCGAGGTGCAGGAAGCTTTCGATTCCATCAACACACTCCGGTACTCTCAACCTACCCATCTTCAAGGTCTGTACTATGCACCCTTGGCTCTTCTATACTCAACTCTGCTCACGTCTCTCTTCACAGGCAAATGTCAAGGCGTGACCATTACTCCTTTCAACGCTGGCCATACTCTCGGCGGTACTATATGGAAAATACGTTCCCCTTCTGCTGGGACGATTATGTATGCGGTCAACATGAACCATATGCGCGAGCGACACCTCGATGGAACCGTGCTCATGCGCCAGGGAGGAGGAATAGCGCCCGGAGTATTTGAACCGCTTGCTAGGCCGGACTTGTTGATCACGGATGCGGCGAGGGCCGATGTGTTGAGCAGTCGACGGAAGGATCGGGATGCTTCACTGATTGGTGCGCAAGTCTGATTTCTCTGTACTTTCATGTACTCATCCATTCGGGATGTTCAATAGACACGATCACCGCGGCACTGTCCTCTCGTTCATCACTCCTTCTCCCTTGCGATGCTAGCACTCGGGTACTTGAACTCTTGGTTCTTCTCGACCAACATTGGTCCTTCGCGCGCCTCAAATATCCCATCTGCCTCCTCTCTCGTTCTGGACGCGAAATGCTCACATTCGTGAGAAGTATGATGGAATGGCTGGGCGGTACAGTTAGTAAGGAAGACGTAGGCGAGGAGGTCACGAGTGGTGGTAGAGATGGTGGCAAGAGAGGGAAAAAGAGGAAAAAGGACAACGACGAGGACGATGATGTTATCGGCGCTTTTGCGCTACGCTTCAAGTACGTTCACATCTACTTCTATAATTTTTGATTGTATTGATCTTACTGCATGATAATCCAGGCATCTCGAATTCTTCCTCAACCCACAAGCTCTTCAGCAGACTTATTCTTCCAAAGATCCCAAGCTGATTCTCGCAGTGCCTGCATCCCTCTCTCACGGCCCGTCTCGGTCACTATTCGCTGACTTTGCCTCTATACCCGATAATGTTGTCCTGCTCACCTCTCGGGGCGAAGAAGGAACGTTATCCCGTGTCCTGTTCGATAGATGGAACAACGCGCAGAGAGCGGAGGATAAATGGGACAAGGGAAAGATAGGGAGTAATGTGATGATGGATGGCTCGCTGTCAATCGAAGTCAGTCAACGCTACCCATACCTTCTCATCTCTACCTTTGGTCACTCGCTAAACAATGGCTCTTTGTGCCATATGCAGCTGCGATCGAAAGTCGCTTTACAGGGCACCGAGCTCGAGATCTTCCTGCAAAGAGAACGCGCCGCAAAAGAAAAACAGACCGCAGAACAGGCCGCTATGGCTCGCAACCGCCAGATGCTCGAAGCTGATGAAGACGACTCTGATGACTCTGAATCCGACTCCGATTCGGAGGACGAGGCGGAGGACGTGGAGCGCGCTCTTGGTGATGACGCTGGCGACGATGATGCTAATGGCATGCAAGTCGACAAACCTCCACCAGAAGTCAAGGCTCCACGACGACGAAGACAAAAAGGGTCATCGTTAGACGGCGACGGTCAGGACACTAATAAGGATTGGTCTCGCTCGTTGACTCTCGGGATGGACCTCGACGCCGCAGACGAGGGTGGGACTAGGCAGTTACTGTCGTTCGATATCTACCTCAAGGGGAATGTATCTAAAACGACTAGTTTCTTTAAAAGTGCAGGTGGAAAGGAAGGGGCACAGAGGTTTAGGATGTTTCCGTATGTGGAGAAAAGGAGGAAGGTCGACGAGTACGGAGAAGTGTTGGATGTTGGAATGTGGGTGAGGCGAGGAAAAATTCTAGAGGAGGACAGCAATGAAGATGCAAGAGAGGAGAAGGAGAAGGAAGAAGAGGCGAAGGTTGGTTTATGTTCTAGCCATGATTTTCTGCCGTGCCTTGACGTGACTATTTCTCTCAGAGGGCTCCGAGGGAACCACCATCGAAGTTTGTTTCGCGCATTGTGGAAGTACAGCTCGCCTGCCGACTTCTCTTTGTTGATTTGGAGGGCCTGAATGATGGACGAGCGACAAAGACGATCATCCCTCAGGTTAACCCCAGAAAGATGGTCAGTGAAGCTCTTCACGTCCTGCTTTTTCACGCTCATATTCTTGTAGATCATAGTACACGGTTCTCCGAGCGCCACCGAGGCCCTCATCGATAGCTGCTCAAATATTCGTGCCATGACGAAGGACGTCTTTGCGCCGTCAGTTGGAGAATCTGTGCAGATCGGCCAGAACACAAGCAGTTTCTCGATATCGCTCAGTGATGATTTGCTTGCGTCTATGAAAATGTCCCGAGTAAGCTATCCTCGAAGGTTTACCTGTTTCCAATGGGGCTTTCCCTGACCGTTGGCGTTTCCCAGTTCGAGGACAATGAAGTGGGGTACGTTACAGGGCGTATCGCCATCACCGCGAGTTCGACGGTGCCTATTCTCCAGCCCTTATCCAATGCTCCAACTTCGCCCTCTACCACCACATCAACATCTACAGTTCCTACTGTTCCCTCCACCAAACCCGAACAACCACAGGACGAGTCTTCACCTAGCCCAATGCCTCTCCGTACTCTTCCCGACCGTCCTCGCCCTATTGGCTCTCTGCCCACCCTCCGCCTCCCGCACTCAACAATGATCGGCGAACTGAAGCTTACAGCTCTGAAATCGAGACTCGCTTCCATTGGTATCCAGTCTGAGCTCGTCGGCGAGGGTGTTTTAATTTGTGGAACCAAGGGTGGAGGTGGATTGAGTCTCGGGGAGAGCTTGGGGGAGAGTGTTGCGGTCAGGAAGGTTGGGAGAGGTAGGGTTGAGTTGGAGGGAGGTGTGAGTGATGTCTATTTCAGGGTTAGGAAGGAGATTTACGGGTTGCATGCGCTTGTTGCTGCGTGAATGATGTGTCTTGGTCCTACTCTTGCCTTGTACCCGTGTAATCTATTTAGCTGAGCGTGCTCAGCACCGGACAGTGATAGACAGCTGTGCGCGATAGCTTATACCTGTAAGATTGTAACAGCTGTACTGCACCAACACTACGCTGACTTGCGTACCGTAGCGTGCAAGAACGCCACAAAATCGGGCAATTTGCTTCCGAGCCACGTGGGGACGGATCAGTCGGAAGCTAAAACCTTAAACTGCTGGAACAGTTCTGTTCGAGTCAACATCTTCTGTCAAGTACCATTCTGCCGCGCGAGTGTTGGAAGAGTTCGGGGCGTTGGTGCATACTTGTCAGTCACTTGATTATTCGGTTATCTGGATGAATGCATTGAAACATTTTCTGCAGCATCGTCCCTGACTTGGAGCTGGGTGAGAGCTGTGGCATGCCATCGCCACCGTCACGTACCGGTTCCAAGCCGAGTCAGCAGTTACAGTCTAGAGACGCCTCGCTGTTGGTTGGTGAGTTCAAGGCCCTTCAACTTCTACCACAGTACTGACATGGAATGACCTTACAAATAGGCTTGAATGGAGACTCGGCCCTACCTGTACAAGATGGCAACCCCGACGGCCGTGATCCTGCCACAAACATGAATGGCACGTTCGACTCTGGTCGCCGAGACTCAATCCAAAACCTTGCTACTAAACTTCCCCAGGACAAGACCCACGACATTGATGATGACCACGAATCCGCTGTATCCGACACTGGTGCCCTAACGATAATGCCTTACTGGATTGCCAAACGTCATACAAGCGCTGGACACCCAACTCCGCCACCTGCTTGGATGGCAAAGGCAACCCCTTGGCGTTCATCTCCAGTCAGACTCAGAACATCCCACGTCCTACTAGTTCAATGTTTAAAGATTGGTGCGCTGCCCCCCGACATCGTGCCCACGGATCCACGCGCCGTGCTGGAATGCTGGGTCGACCCTGCGTCTATCTTCGACTCCGAGTCGCAGAAGGCCCTCGAAATCATCAATGCTAAGTTAAGGGGACAATTCGACACTCTCAAGGCCAAGAATCAACAGCTTCAATATTGCGATCTTCCGGACCCGACTATGGCCTATCTTCGCCGTGTCTGTGTGACAGCCCGGCGCGAAGCTGGTCGCGATGCGATCGTATTCTACTACAACGGTCATGGCGTGCTTAAACCCACCATCGATGGGGAGCTATGGTGCTTCAACGAGGATCGTACTGAGTATAGTGCGGTCTCAATCTCGAAGCTGCAGTTGTGGCTAAATTCTCCTTGCGTGTATATTTGGGATTGTGCGGCGGCAGGACGGTTACTTTCTGGTTTCATTCACTCTGCACAGGAGAATGACAAAATAAACGCCACGGTACCAAACCCCCCACGCCCGTTTGCGGACTGCCTACAGCTGGCTGCTTGTGCCGCGGACGAACAGTTGCCCTCATGCCCAGAGCTTCCTGCCGACGTCCTCACGTCGTGCCTGACATCTCCGATACAGATGGCACTACATTATTTCATCCTCCGCAATAATCTCGTGCTTCCTGTTGGAGTTACGATAGATTCGGTCAAGGAGCTGCCTGGCGACGCCAGCAACCGACAAACGCCACTTGGAGAGCTCGAGTGGATATTCATCGCGATCACCGACGCTATTGCCTGGACCTCATTACCTCCTGACGTGTTTAATCGACTATATAGGGCTGACAAGATAGTCTCCTCTCTTTTCCGCAACTATCTGCTCGCGGAACGTATTCTAAAGGATTACGGATGCACGCCACATACCTATCCTCCCATCCCTTCGATGAATACACATCCTTTGTGGGATACATGGGACCTCGCCGTCGATGCATGCCTCCGTCAACTACCTGACCTTCTGAAGAACCCAGAAAGGACTCCCGACCCGTCGGCCATACCAAGAGACCCGTACAGTCGAGCGCAGTTGCGGGACGTGTTGTACCCACGTGCCGACTTGTACGAACCATACGAATACAAGCCCACTCGATTCTTCGCTGACACTCTTACCGCTTTTGAAGTATGGATCTCGCACGGCGGTATTGCGCCGAAGGCCCCATCTTTCCTCTCATCAACTCACCATACCTACAGTAACACAGACACTATTCTCGACCTTGGTTCTCGAACAGGCGATCTGTCTGTTCCTCTCATACCGCGCCCACCCGAACATCTTCCAATTGTCATGCAGGCTCTCATGACGCACCGACATCGTCTCCGCACTCTTATTCTGCTGGCGCAATTCATGGATCTCGGGTCATGGGCGGTTCATCACGTCCTTCGTGCGGGCTTCTTTGGCCCACTGATGAACCTTCTGAGACCTGTGACACCGAGGGAAGATCTACAGCCTGTACTTATATTCATCTGGGCCCGCATACTGGCCGTAGACCCAACCTGTCAAATGGATCTCTATAATGGCCAAGTAATCCGCTACTTTTCCAACGTTCTACGCATGCCAGACGACCAACTCCGGGCCATAATTCCTAATATTTCGGAGCACAAGGCGATGTGTGCGTTCATTCTAGCCGTCATCGCTCGGGGATTTCCACAAGGCCAAAACGCATGCTTCCGTGAACAGGTATTCCACGCATGCTTTCAGTGTCTCGACGCAAACGACTATCTGCTTCGTCAGTGGTCCGCGCTCTGTATTGCGCAACTATGGGCCACTAACGACGAGATCAAGGCATTCGGTGTGGACCACGGGACCCAGGATAAGCTCATCGCCTCGCTTTTGGACGATTCTCCGGAGGTACGGACGGCAGCGGCGTTTGCACTTGGAACATTTTTGGGCGCGTCAGGGTCTGCGCAATCGAGCCAGTGCGATAACGTCGGTACAGGGGCGATGCTTCATCTCGAGGAGAGGGTCCATTGTAGGATGGAGGTCGCTGTCGCCACGAGTGCAACGCTCGCAATCAAGGACGATGCAAGTCCAATGGCACGGAAGGAATTGGTTGTTCTCATAAGCTGCTTGGTGAACGAGTGGAAGGGGCATTTTGTCGTTTGTGCCTGGCTATATTGGGAGGAGGATAGGCGGTGGAGGTCGGTCAGTCCAGAAAAGAAGTCCTCTACTCGGAAGACTCTTTCGAAGTTTGCGGTGCAGGAGTGGTTAGAAGGTTGTGGGGATGATGAAATTTTACGAGAGGAAAATCGGGTCCTACTCTCATACATCTTTACCATCTTTTCGACGTTATTGGAGCTCTACGTCGACCCTTATCAAGAGGTAGCGACGCTCGCGAAGACCGTCGTGGACTATATCATGGCCCTTCTTCTCGACTCGCCCTTCACCAAACTAGAGACCTCGTCGCTCAAACCACCACCGAAACCGTATGATCGCCCCGCAAGTGGGTTAGGGAGACGTAACTCAGTACAATCACCGCAGTCGCTTGCACGTTCCTCTTCTCCATCCCTTTTACGCTCGACAACCGGCGTGCCTACCAGCAAGGAACCATCCAACTTGACCCAAGCACTCAGAAAGATGACGCTTCCAATAGTGACCACGGGCCGCTCTTCGCCAACACTTAGTAGCTCTTCTCGGTCTTCTCACTCGCCGCTTGGCTCCTATCCTCCGCCTCTTCGACCACCATCACCAAACTTCAACTTTACACGATACGTTTCGCCGTATGCGAACGATCCCGTATCTTCATCTTCGTCTGATCTCGACTCGGACTCTCCCCCCTCGCCGACATCCCCACTTCTTTCCTCCTCTCCACACACGCATTCACAGCCGCAGTTGTCCCCTTCGGATGTCATTGAAGCTCTCATCGAGGAGGATATAGAGAGACTGAGAACTCGGCGACGCAAAGGGCAGCGACACCAAACCTCACAGGGAACAAGCCCTTCAGAGAGTTCCTTTTCAGAGGGTTCAAATGCGAGTAGTGTGATACTGGGTCTTGGAACGGGGACAGGACTACGAGATATGCTACCCTTGAAGAGCACGTACTTTGAATCCTGCTGTGATTATTTCAGGGAACCTCAGATGAGAGTAAGCTTATATCTGTTTTATTGTCGTGGCAGGACTAACTCTTTCTTTGGCTTCTCGTGGTGCTTTTAGCAAGCGGAGGCCGACGAACCAGGCAGTATCGAGTATAATCATCAGTCGTGGCGTCTGCAGCGTAATGAACAGATGATTGCGCGAATTCCGGCCCAAGATGAGGTATCCAGTACGTCTATTCACGTCTCTAGCAGAGTTTCGTAGTGGTCTTACTGATGTGTGATGTCTAGCTGAGCACAAATGGGATAAAACCGTCACGAATTTCCGTGTGTCTGGCGCTCCGCTGCTTATGGCTTTTCATTCCTTTGATCCTCACATCGTAGTGGCCAACGGACCAGATGCTGTCAGGTACGATTGCTCGCGGTCTCGCTCAGTTCGGTGTGCTCATATCGATACCACTATCAGCGTCTGGGATTGGTCACGACGTCAACAACTGGCGTCCTTCATGAACGGCAATCCTCAAGGGACAGCCATCACCTCACTCCGCATTATCAACCAGGAGATTGGTGGCATCATCCTTGTGGCATCAGGTACGTCTCTCGTGGGCTCAGAATATACTGCATGTTTCACTGAATGTGACTTTCGTAGCGGATGGTATACTTCGGTTGTATCGCAACTATGACCCCGCCACCAGCAATGCACCGGTGCAACTTGTCAGCGCCTTCCGTGCGCTCAGCGAGATCGTCCGGCCTGTTCCTCACGGAGTCGGGACGATCGTAGACTGGCAACAGTTGACTGGCCATTTGCATGTCAGCGGAGATTCCCGTTTGATCAGAATATGGGATGCACACAATGAAATGCAAGTCATGGTATGTATCCTCTCGCTGCCTCATGTCCTTTTCCGATTCAGCTAGTGAGCTAATGACGATGCAAATAGGATCTGACAACGAGTTCGGGAAGTCCTGTTACCACGATAGCTTCCGAGAATCATCATCCGTCTCTCCTAGTCACTGGCTTCGGCGATGGCTCGATCAAAGTCTTTGACAAACGATTGAGAGAGGACAAAGCCGTTGTGCATGAATATATCCGCCACGCATCGTGGGTAGAAAACGCGCGATGGAGCCCTACGCATGACCGGCAGTTTCTTTCAGCCAGGTACGTCGTCCTTTCACCTCCCCGAACTGTTATCACAATGATGACCCAAATTTCATTAGTCTGGACGGTGCAGTACACTTATGGGATATCCGCCGTTCCGAGAAATCCGTAGGAACTTGGAACCCAGTTGCAGGTGGTCTCTCAGCATTTGATGTACATCCCAATTCTGGTGTATTCGCTGCGTGAGTGCTGGAGTCTTTGGATTACTGCATACTTGACGAACCAATTTCTCTTTCCTTTCAGGTCTTCTGTCGTCTCTCCCTCGAACAGGAGGAACATACGGACTGCTGTCCATGCAATCTCTTCCAAAACTATACCTCTTTCCAGTGTCACTATCCCTTCAGGCATATCGCCTATCACTAATCCGAGGTCTCTGCCGACATTTGGACCTCGAGCTCATTCTCTCGCTTTTCATCCTCTGGAAATGGTTTATGGCATCGGTAGTCCTGACGGGACCGGTACGTACAACCCCGTTCCTGGACAATTCTGATCTTGCTGACGTTGAACATGTTCTTCAGTGCATATTTTAGGTTGTAGGCTCAGTTAATTGAATGTCTTCTTATCCATAATATCTCTCTTGAATCCTTCACTACTCGCAATATCGTACATGCTCTATTTCTTTTATACACCGCTACGCACTCACCTCTTATGTTGTTTACCTATAATTGCCCTTTTGCTCTGCTACTGCTACTGCTTTGTCTTGTTGTCCACAGTCTGTGTTGTATCGGCTTACTCGAACGTACTATACTGCATCTTGTTAAGCCTCATTTTTAATACCATTATCTGTCGAAAGTACGGACTAGCCTGACCATCACAAGTGAGTATTCGATTTGGAAGCCCTTGTTGTACCAAAGCAACGACAAGTACATAGTTGAATCTACGGTTCATTCTATAATGCTGGAGCCACAGTTACGCAATGACCTCGAATCGTCACACAACAGGGGTGACGGCTTCCAAAATAAGGGGCAAAGAAGGCTTTCCATCCACTGTCGGAGATGCAATGATCGACATCGAAAATATGACCTTGGAGTGTCTGGGTGAGGGAGAGAAACGGAAGGCGCTGATGAGATCACACAGTACAGCCTCTGCAAGAGACAACATATTCATCAACGATTCGCAAATGCATGAAAAGATGAAGGCAGGCCCTTCCGACGATGACTATCGAGTCAACTTACTCATTTCGAACTGAGAGAACCTGAAACCCGGACAGGAGTTTTTTCCGGCACCGAATGTCATCCTGCAGTACCCCAAGTTTGTGAGAAACATGGCGACCGAAGTGAAGAAGGGAGCGTACAAATTCGAATATATGCCCGGTAACCGTGCGGATAACACACTCTCTGGTAGCTCCTCCATCCATCGCTCTGGCTTCCACTTCATCGCGTCCGGCCCCCAGAGCTTTGCACTCCGGTTCATGCTCGCGATACCGATGGTCAACACCGTGTCTTTCGGAATGAATATTTCATGGATCTCAGTACCATGAACGTCAGTTATGGGGGAATCAAGCGGCAAAACGGTGTCTTCGAGGGCCCTGCAGAAGAGTAAGTGAACCATTACGACGAGTTGTGGTCTCAGCGAAGCATTCAGGAGGGTTATACAGACCTTCTGTCGATATGAGGTGTCGGGGTATACCTGCGCGGCATATCAAAAGAGATGCGTCAACGTTCGCATCTTGCCAGCGTAGGACACGTCCAGTGGGGTGAAGTTCTAGATGAGCACTCACAATCGTAGTGTCTCCCGACAAACAGCATCCAAGAACTGCAATGCCTGTATCTCATCATGACTCAGATATCTGCTTTCCCCGCCCTCACAAATGTGCAGTGCCTTTACTATCTCTTCTCGCAGGCGTTCCTGAGCAGCAGGGTGTTCGGCGAGCAGGCTCAAGGTGCGACAGAGTGCCGAGGAGGTTGTATCAGTGGCGGCGAACACGAACGATCTGGGGCATGAGATTAATGTCTCGAGATATTTGATGATAGCAGAACAGAAGAGAAAAACTGACGAGATCTAGTAAGGATGATAACAGTGTCAGGACAGCCAGTGACTATCGACAGGGGAAGCATGGTCTAGATGGTGTTTGCATACCTGTGCCACAACCTCCTCGTCCTCCAACCGATCCTCTCCACTTGCGCTCATATTCGCACGCACTTTCAAGATAATGATGTATAAGGAAATGAACCGTCATATATTATGAAGATAACTCACTGAGCAGACTGATCAAATCCTTCTCCGCAACTTGCTGTAACGTGCTCTCGTCTCCCTTGGCCAGGGTTATCTTCTTTGCCTCATATATCTCCCTCGATGTTCTTTCAATCTCATCTACCATGTTCTTAGTCCTTCGAACATCTTGAAGTGGAAGCCGGTCGATTATATATTTCCAAGTTCGAGGTGTGCACATACGTGAAGCGAGGGGTAGGAGGTACTCCGCGCCTATCCGAAGGGAAGGTAACGAGAGAGCTGATCTACGTGGATAGAATGAACAAATTCCGGAGAGGGTAAGATCAGAGTTTTTTTTTGAGACAGAGAAGGCACTCACATCCCCTCCTTGATTGCAGTACCATAAGCACTTGACGTCTCTTCGATGGCCAACGAATCGAGTGTCTGCCCAACTCCTGCCTGTCCAATCATCTCTAATGCTGTCCTCGTGAGCCAGCTGAGCATGTCGACCTAGGTAGATGACAAACACGTCGATAACTTATAAGTATTTCCCTTGGTGTACGACCAACGTAGCAATATGAAAGGCTGCTCACTTCCACAGCGCCGTTAGTGGTCAATGAGCGTAAAGACTCCCGTAACTATAGAGGAAAAGGACCAGAGTGTTATCACGAGATATTGTAAACACAACAAGGCGACGGTCAAGCGTACCGTATGAGACACGCCGAAGAATATGGGCAACATTCTCTTGATGTTGCCCATACTGAACACGGGGTTCAGAAACTTACGCTGTTTTCGGTGTTTATGTCCTGTATAAGATGAAATTTCGGACGATAAATGTCAGTAAGCAACCTTATAATGAAGAGAGACACAATGGACTTACCTTCCGTAACGAGGACGCTGTGGGCCCCAAAGAGAATACGCTTGATGCTATTTACAGTCATGTCTCTTAGAGAGCACGGATCGATGTCGATCTTCAGCGAAATATGACGCACAGCATAAAACCTTCTCTCTCCTCAAATAGAGCCTCATCCTGACAAGAGTACCCCGAAATTGAACCATCGTACACGAAGTCAAGACGCCCAAATAGCATACCTTCTTGAAGATGGTATACAACGCAGAGGGGTCTGCCACGTAGATCATGTCATTGAACTAAGTGATGCAAGAACGGAGGTCAGGGTACGAAGTTTGGTTGAAATATCGCAGCAGTATGATCACTTACACCAATCGGGGTGGTAAGCCTGAAAACGCTGCAAGCTGCCATACAGGTTGCCCGGCATCGTCAGTCTATCTGTATCATGGACTGCATCTCCCACCAGTAAAATCAAGGCTTACCATCTTGTATGCTGTCGAGAAAAGGCCATCCGCGTTGAGGGTCGTATAACAAAGGCAGGTTCCCTGAATATTCACGTACGCCGACTTTATGAGAATTCGGGGACGGAAAATATAATTTCGATGGGATATACCGGTCCAGAATGAAACGGACTTCGGGGCGGGGATGTTCGCTATGCCCCTTTGTACTCGTCTACGCGACCAGATGAGATGCGCGACGTAGGACGCGATGATAAGTATAAGTGCAGTGAGTGCGTCTTGTAGTGGTACCATATTCGACGTTGTCGACTTGTCAGATCCGTACCCTACAGGCACAACTGCGATTGCCAGATACTTATACAAAAGTTCAGGAGTTGATATGGGAATCATGTCGCCCATGAAATGACTCGGGCAAGTCGCCGAATACAGCAGGGGACATGGCAAAGAAAGACCGGTCGGTTCTACTGCTGTCAACGTCTTGAATGCTTTCTTTTTGCGGTCCACCGAAGCTCAATTTACCTTGAAAACATCCATTAACGCAAAGTTATATGCGGCCTTGAGGACTGATCCAACTTACCTTAGGCTTTCAAGACCAGTTTACGGTCGACGCAGGTCACCTTTTGGCCTCGCCCCGTCACGCTCGAACCTTCCATGTTGACTTCGCCGGACCCGGAAAGGGCGTTCTCATACAAGGCAAGCACCGAAACTTGTTATGTTAGGTCCACCGTACCAGCGTGATTGAACGAGGCTGGAAGAGGTCGAAAAGTAACTTAATCAAGCTCGTCAACCACACGCAATAGATCTTCTTCGGTGCGGTCAACATCAGGCGACTCGAGGAACGAGGTAAGTCAGGCTACTCAAAGTTATATGAAGCATCGCAGAAGGACGAGAACTCACAGATATTCATTTCCTTCAGAATCTGTGGAGGTAGCAGATTGGTGGATTTGTGCTCTGTAAATTATTCTGGATCGGACGGGCAGAAATATAGCGGCGACCTCGTAGACATGCTCAGTTATTCTTATCCCCTCCCCAATCCTTTCTTTTCACGTAAATCTCGACCAACCTGTGTGGCACACCCATTGCGGATGTCTGGCGTCGACGTCAGGCCGTATGATCCTTGCTTGCCGGTTGAGATAGGGGCTACTCTGCTTTTAGGAGACTAGCGTCAACAACCGTCCTATCTATGAAGATAAGGGCCAACGAACCTCTCCGTGCAGTAATGATTTCGTCGACATGTATATGCACAATCTCGGCGAGCTGTGAGGGTCGCCTGAGGTCAGTGTGCGGGAGAATGTAAGAAAAAAGAAATCGCCTCATCGGACTATCCCGGCTCTGGATCGAATTCCGCGTCCCCAATATTCTCGGCGCTGCAATCGCCATGCCGCCTCGTTCTCTCCTTCGCCTCTCCTCCCCGAACCTTACATGACAAAACTCTCCAAAGCAGCACAGTAACGCATGCAAGACTCCCTCTGTCAGACAATGCACAATATAGTGCAGGGTTTTCTTTTCTCTAGCACCGAGACTAACAATGGGATCCGACCCCACCCGTCGAGGCGTCCCATAGACCTCAACGCACCCCGCACATCGAGAAAATGATCAAGAAGGGGAATGTGTGGGATCATAGTGGCGATAGCCTTATTACTCCGAACGCTGAAAGTGGGGATCGTGGACTAGTAGCGGGTCATTGGCGAGCCAGGGATGGTGGGGCACGGGGATTTGACCCACTCGTTACACCAGGCCCGGCTACCTTGACATATACATCTGTATTGCGGATACAGTTCACGGAATCTCAGTTGAGTATGTTGAGCATTTATCTCTGGAAAAGTGTCGCAATATAACATACTGTGCGCAAGTGAATCTGACTTGAATGTGGAATACATCCACCCTTGCAGACCCACAAGATCCTCGTTACCGAATGTAGATGTGGGTCACTGCCAAATGCAGACTTCTCATGGTCATGCCGCCACAGGAGGTCGAAAGGCATCTTGATCTTCATTTTCAGCTGCTATGACTTGTACTGAGTATGCGCACGCTTCTGCAGTCGAACAACGAATTAAAATGGCCATAAAGAAGTGGACCTAAATATGAAGAGATATATAAGCTCATGCACCTTGACCCATAAATGTTTCTCACAACTCCAAACCTTCATCCCAAGCATCCAGATAAACACCATGTCTGCTCCAACCACAATAACTCCCCAACTCCCCAAAACCTATTCTGCCCTCGTTGTTACCTCCACCTCCTCCCCTCTCATCGTCGAAACCCGTCCGCTTCCCACCGCCACACCAGGCAGCGCCCTCGTCCGCATCCTCTTCTCGCCCCTCATTTCCTACGCGGGCGAAGTCTACGCCGGAAAATGCGGCTATTCCTTCCCTACCCCCTTCGTCCCCGGCACTAGCGCCATAGGCCGCGTCGCCGCCGTCGGTCCCGACGCGACTCAACTCGAACCGGGAAAGCTGGTCTATGTGGATTGTTTCATTAGAGGAAGGGACGATCCTAGTGCGAGGATCTTGTTGGGGTTTAGTGAGGGCCTTGGGCGAGCGGGGGGAATGAAGAAGTTGATGAGTGGTGAGTGGAGGGACGGGACGTTGGCAGAGTATGCGAAGGTGCCATTGGAGAATTGTTTTGTGTTGGACGAGGCGAAGTTGACGCGTGGTGTGGGAGAGGGAGGGATGGGATACGACTTGGAGAGGTTGTCGTATCTGTCGACGTTGTTGGTGCCGTATGGAGGGTTGAGGGATGTTGGATTGCAGGCGGGGGAGACGGCCATTGTGGCGCCGGCGACGGGAGCGTATGGAGGTGCGGCGGTACAGGTGGCGTTGGCGATGGGTGCGGGGAAGGTGATCGCGATGGGTCGGAACCAAGAGAAACTAAAGAAGATCAAGAGCATCAGTAGACGAGTTGAGATCGTACCGATCATGGGCGATATCGAGAAGGAGACAGAAGCACTCGAACAATACGGCCCCGTCGACGTATTCTTCGATATTTCACCACCGGAGGCGAAGCTCTCGACGCATGTGAATAGTGGGATACGTGCGCTGAGGCATGGAGGGAGGGTGAGTCTGATGGGAGGGATTGGACGGGAGGTGCCGCTGCCGTTCTTTTGGATCGTGGCGCAGGATTTGCAGTTGAAGGGGAAATTGATGTACGAGAGGAAGGATATTGGGGCGTTCATTCAGTTGCTGAACTCCGGGGTGATGAGGCTGGATGGTGTGGAGATTGTGGCGAAGTTTGGGCTGAAGGAGTGGAAGAAGGCGTTCGAGGTAGCGAAGGAGAAAGCGGATATGGGGCAGGTGGTACTGATAGCTCCTTGACGAACGGTTAGACTTACGTACGCTCTGTGGACTCATTCCAATTGGGCTCATTGATCTATAGTCCACGTTAAAGAGCGTGTATTCAGTGTCGTATTGGTATTACAGATAGGTGCAGAGCTGTTCATGCTGTGTCCAGCTCCGAAGCTTCAGAGTGAGCACAAAGCTATAACCAGAAGTCGTGGAGAGGGTAGGGCATGGAGAACCTGACAAGAAAATTTGGCATCAGGAAGTATGGATATGGGACGGAAAATCGGAGAAGTTTGACCATAGCGCGGCAGACCCAAGAGATGATAATCAGAACTGTACCACGGAAGAGCCAGATGACACCATATCCAATGGGAGGCCGTTGGGCGGCTTGTGTCATGTTCGTTAACATAGCAGGGGCGGAAGAGCGAGATAGCGCTATCACGTTGAACGGGATATGTTTCGCACGTAGACAAGACAATGACAAGAGGTACGGTGCAAGGAGAAGGCGGGCGAGGACTCGGATGTTGGGGACCGGGAGGAAGAGACACTAAGAAGAATTTTGGGTCAGCCGAAGAGGCGTCATAGCATGGACCTGCCTGTGCAGATAGAACGATGTTTAGCTTTGGGTTGGGCGTCACCGAGTAATCCGAGCAACTGTGTATTCAGTGATAAATCGAGAGCAAGAGCTTACGGTATGGGCCGATCTCTGTGTGACAGACTAGCTATTCTAGCTGCGCTACGCAGCGTACATGAGCACGCATGCCCTTCAGCAGCCCAGGGGGGTCCGGCGACAATGACGGAATGTGTCTCGTACCCATAGTTAGGCCTCATGTGAATATTGTTTTTGCTGCGATTCAAAGGCGAGAAGAGAGAATTCTCCGGAATGCCCACAGGGAGCCGAGCAAAGACGCACGGGCAAATAGGGTGCATAATACCCCCTGAGTATTTTCGGAGCTGTGCTTGTACCGCAGGAAGGTCTAGAAAGAATCGAGGGCCTTGGGGACTCTACTAGAAGATGACGAGGCCTTGACGGTGACGATCTGCCAGCGTACATGTTGTCTTCTGAGCTGAGAAGGCCTGAAGTCTGAGTTTTGCGACCGCTATGATGAATCACCACCGGGCGAGCTGCATAGGAGTTAGGTGACGTTTCACCGAGTGCTTGGGTGAAGACATGGTCATGGTGAGTGTCGAGAGCATGAACCTGCATGAACGTGTCGCTTTCGCGATCGGCGAGCCAGGGTGAGCCGGGCACGCCACACCAGTCGCCACACATCGCGGGGTTCGACGCCGTTGTTATCTCTTCCGATGTTGCCGTCGAGCACAGGAACTGTCCTCGTTCGCGTGAGCAATTTGGAAGGAGCTCAGTCCGATCATGCCAAGGAAACATGAAATGTCAATGAACGCAATTGATGCGGTAAATTCAGGCCGTACCCGCTGTCTGCCGAAGTACTTCAAACGTCGAAAGCCCGGCGCTCTTTTCTTTCCTCCTCACGTCTCACGCCCGTTGTCCGTCTGAGCCCCGTCTCGCCCGTCCTCGACGCTTACACGTTCTTTCAACGTTCTTCACTCTTTCTCGCAGTCGTCGAGTGTTCTTCAGAAACTACTTTACCTCCTCAACTCTTTGACCTAGTCATACCCGCACTAACAACAATGCGTTCTGTCTTCGCCGCCCTCTCGCTCGCCGCTTCGGCTCTCGCCTACTCCATCAGCGAGCCCACTTCTACTCAGGATTGGACGACCTCAGGCCCCAACGTAGTCTCTTGGGAGCGTGTCGATACTGACGCGTCCAACTTCACCCTCGTCCTCGTCAACCAGGTGTGTGGCGTACTGAATCTATCACTTTTTTTGATCGTTGCTAAGTATGCTCCTCACATGTCAGGACACGAGCATCATGCCCTCGGGAAGCGAGGTCTTGGTTGCCTATGTCGACGGCACCGCTGGCACTGTCACCGCGAGTGCGCCCAGCGCAGGATGGCCTACCGGTAGCGGCTTCCAGGTCAACTTCGTCAAGGACACGACCAGCTTGAGTACTATCTACGCGCAGTCGAACCAATTCAACATTACGCAATCGACCTCGTCTGCTGCTTCCAGCACTTCCGCCTCTGCGTCTGCTTCGAAGTCCTCCGTGTAGGTTTTTAGAATTTATTATCTGACAAATGTATTGAATGCTCATTGTTCATCTTTCTAATAGCGCTTCCGGCTCTACCACTGGCACTTCCTCGAAGGCGACAGGCTCTGCTGCTTCCGCTAGCGGCTCCGCCACCTCCAGTGACGCTAGCCCCTCTGCTACCACCAGCAGCTCTGGTGCTGGCCGCGTCGAGGCTGGCTTGTTCTCCGTCTTCGCTGGTGCCCTTGCCATGCTCGCATTCTAAACGCACTATTCACCTAATTTCCTCACATATCTCATCCGTGTTCTTTTTAGTACGTACGAGAATTGTTTGAGGTCTAGTCTGTTTAGCCTTGATTCAGTAGACTTTCTTCCCGATGTGACGATCGCCGGACCTTGACGTACCTCCCTCCCCTCAGCACTATTCTTCCTTTCTTTTGGTTGGTTTCAGCTTCGCCTGTTGTTTTGTGTATGCCACTTCACTCTCTTAGTGCGTACGCGTTTTTTGGGTATTCAGTGATTTACGATACAGTCTCGACGCTCGTACTGGGTTGTTCGATGTATTGGACTTTGTTAGCGCGTCGTGTGTTATATACATACTTCTACGCCTATCTCCTCTCCCGTTACTCGGCGGTATGTTTACAAACATCATTATTTGAGTCCGATCATGTTGTTGAGTATACCACCAGCCCTTCGGACGCAGGGTCAAGGGCTAGAGGTGGTTGGACTGAAAGATGTCCATCTGTTTAGCAGTACGACAACAACCCTTTGCCAGCGCTAGAGCCATGTCTTCGTGTTCGCCTTGTTTTTCCTGAGTTGGCACAAATCAAAACGGTGGTTGGGTGTCATTGAACAGGACAATGGTAAGAACAATCGAGCCCATGGTCTGCTGTGTTCGTTATATTCAAAGAAAACAATTACAAGAAATTTCAGCGGCGAGTACTATGCGGGACCACGCATGATATTTAGTGAGATATTCACGTACAAGAAAGCCCCGTCGCGACTTGGTCGGGAGTGTTGAAAAGACAACGACCTAGCCCAAATAGGAATATTGGTTACGTAACTTACGCCACAGGGGCCGACAGTTTTTAATCAAGAAGGCCGAGATTAGATCTCGGATGGGCCTGTCTTATCTTTCCTTCAAGTTGTAAGCTTAGGTCGGGCTCTTCTCAGCTACCAGTACAGCTTGGTCGTACTTCGTTCTTTAGGTGCATCCCAGCCATGGCCTTATCTGCATACGAGCACCTACTTCCACCCTCTTGGAAAGCCCAAGTTACGGCATGGCTCGCTGAGGATACTCCTTCATTCGACTACGGTGGATTCGTCGTCGGTGAAGCTCATCGCGAGGCTTTCTTGCTCGGGAAAGGGTCGGAGACGGCTGTCCTGGCGGGCTCACCCTTCGTCACGGAGATCTTTGCTCAGCTGGGATGCGAGTGCGTATCATTCTGCCTATTTATCATTGCACGCCCTTCATATTGACTTGATTGTGAACGAACTCGCCGTGTCAGAGTAGAATGGCATGTGACGGAAGGTTCGACGTTTGAGCCTGTAAAGCATGTTGCCACTGTGCGCGGGAAGGCGAGGCATTTACTGCTTGGGGAGCGTGTGGCTTTGAACTTGCTCGCTCGATGCAGTGGAATTGCGACCAAGTACGTTGGTCCATAACTTGTTCAGTTGTTGACCAAAGAAGTGATGGAGGGGCGTCCATAGGTCGAAGAGGATCAGCGATATAGCGAGGGGGCATGGGTACAAGGGTATCATTGCTGGGACGAGGAAGACTACCCCCGGTACGTTTCAAGTGTGGCTGCTTTCTTTGATTTATCACCACAGTTGTTACGGAAGCTCAATTGTATTCACTCTAGGATTTCGGTTGGTCGAGAAATATGGCATGATTGTTGGTGGAATCGATCCACATCGGCATGATCTCTCGAGCATGATCATGCTCAAAGATAATCACATCTGGTCTTGCGGTTCGTGCACTCTTCCATCGTTCCCTCTTCAAGCAGCCGAATCCCTTCTCAACTCCAATGTCGCTCGGCCAATTATTCTCCTATAGGTTCCATCACTGCTGCAATTCAACAAGCCCGCTCCGTCGGTGGCTTCTCCCTCCTCCTCGACGTCGAAGTTCGCTCCGAAGCTGAAGCCGACGAAGCCATCGGCGCTGGCGCGGATGTCATCATGCTCGATAATATCGACGGCCCTGAGCTACAGGATGTAGCGAGGAGGCTGAAAAAGCGTTGGAGTGGAAAGAGGAAGTTTTTATTGGAGTCGAGCGGGAATATCACAGAGAGTAATTTGAACTATAGGGCTGTCGAAGGTGCGTTGTTCTTTCCCTTGTTTCCTCTGACTTTGTAGTATTGTTTGAGTGTAGAAGGTCGCGCTAACGCTTGGACTTGAATGCAGAGATCGACATCCTGAGCACGAGTGCGGTGCATCAATCCGTGCAGCATATCGATTTCAGTCTGAAGATCCAGATGCCGAAGACCACTTAACAAGACCGGGGTCGTTTATACTCTACGAGTTTTCCTTGATCCAGACGTAGATCGATTATGAAGAAATGGGGGAGGCTAGTGCTGTATTCATGACATTGGGGAGTTTTTATACATATGTAACTAAAATTGTTGTTATAGAGCTGTCGTAGCAGCGGTGAAGTCTTCTAACAATGCTAACAGAGGATCTTATATTGATGATTACTGCAGGCTAGACCCGCCTCCCGTTGCGCAGAGGTCTCGTGGGTGTCATAGCGTTGGGCCGTGGACAGCCAATTACTTCTAAAATGCTACTTCACTGCTCAACACATCCACGCGCAATGTTCATGAGTATTGGAGCAGCCAAATCAAAAAGCACGGATATATGTTCTCGTCACCGTCAAAGTCAGAAGTCCACGTTGCATGAAGATGAAGTATACAACGCACAACGACAGCCTAAGAGCTGCGGCTCAACTGCTCCTCCGCGTCCATCCATAAATCTCTCTGTGCCCACACTCCGACGACGGCTCCAACGATCATCCAACACGAGATCTCACTCATCCTCCCATCCTTCGATATCGCTCTTCCCTCTTTTTCTGTCTCATTGGTATCCTTCTTGTCCTTCTCGTCCGAGATGTCATTAGTCCGTGCGGCGTCGTCCTCTGACTCACGACGCTTCCGTTCGGCCTGGACGAATGATATACATGCCCGCGCTAGCGAACGAAGCCCGCTCACTTCGTCTGCAACACAAAAATCATCTACGCGCGCTAGAAGTGCGAATATCCAGCGTGCGTGTGCGTCCAATGGTGTATGTGCCGATGAAGACATCGGTGATTGGATATATAGATTGAGCCAATGTGTGAAATACATCAGGAGGTGAAGAGAAGTGCGCTATATGGACCGAGAAGCTCTCATCAGTTTTTTTTGGATACTTCGGAGGGAGAAAGAGCAAACGCCAGACGTACATGGTCGATCTGCCGAAGTAAACTGGGTGTCGGTTCCCGTGGTATCGAAGTTGGCGTATCGCTGACGGGTTTCGACATCGTGCCGTCACATTCTGGTGTTTGAGTGCCATTTTGTGGAGGAGGAGGTTTTGGAGGTGAAGGGAGAGCGGGAACGTCTCCACCCGTGACCACCCCGTCCATGAAGACCCCTATTTGCATCTGCACGGCCTCTTTCTTCACCTCAGAAACCCCATTCACAACATCGGCCTCTTCGTACGGGACATAGTCGCTCTGACCATATCCATACCCAGAACCAGCACTACCGTACCTACCCATCTTCTTAACCGCTTTAGGTTGCCGAGGAGGATCCCATACAGAAGCTGGAGCACCGGAGAGGAAGGACCACCACGCGTCGCGGTCTTTCTTTTCAGGCATCAATTTCTGACCATTGGCACTAGGGAGAGAGACGTTGATGGTCGGTTGTGCCATGTTCTGTGAATTTATATCATGGACAGCGTTATGATGAGTACTGGTCGCGAAGGCGAAGGGGACAAGTGGAAGTGCTGAACGGGGATGTACTTTACGAAAATTAACGAACCGTCGTTCGAACGTCTGCCTCCATTCTTCAGAAGGAAGTTTTGGATCGGAAGGTGGTGGTCGGTTCGGGTCGGCGGCTTCGACGTCAATAGAAGGAAATTTGTATGGATTGTCTACGCGTGTATGGTTGGGCAGTCGTCTGGCATCCCGTCTACGAAAGGCAGCAGAAAACGTTCAGGGGAATATTAGGCCATGAAGGCGTGGAGATACGCACCTGA
This sequence comes from Stereum hirsutum FP-91666 SS1, assembly GCF_000264905.1. Lineage (NCBI taxonomy): Eukaryota > Fungi > Basidiomycota > Agaricomycetes > Russulales > Stereaceae > Stereum > Stereum hirsutum. Next base: position 1,162,660 of record NW_006763135.1, read on the forward strand.
CGGTCCACAAATACTGCAACCCATCCTCAGGCTCGCCATTGAAGGTAGAGGGGAGGCTTGCTACAGGGAGAATCTGCTTCTGCATGGGCTCAGACTCCCCATTGTCGCCAGCTTCGCGCTTGCGTTTCTGCCCAGCTGGTGGCATAGTTATTCAAAGGATTGATGCGCGCGATGAAGAAAGAAGTGTTATGGTCGTGGTTTCCGACTTTACAGGTGACTCCACTGAGAGAGTTTGTGACTTGCTGAGAAAAGCCTTCGGTAAAGAACAACAAGCGATGAATTCCGAGTGGTTGTCAGATCAGGATAATAGCAGGCTCCTCTAGCGTTCAATCTATGTGAACGAAAATGGGTGATGAGAGGAAGGAGTACAGAATGAAGGCTTGAAGCAAGCTCGCGGTCATTGACCGCGTCGCGTTTCGAGCTGTGCATGTGTGGCGCGCCACATAGCCGTCGAGTTCAGCACAAGCCGACCTTTTCGTATCGCTTCAAAAGAAGAGTCTGACCGAGAATCCAGACATAAAGTTGCCCTTATAATGGCTTGAGGTCCATTCACCATACTCGCATCGGCATATGATACCAATTCAAGCCATTACACCACTGTTGTGGCAGTTCATCATGATGCAGGTATACAAACTTCACATTCTTCCGAATGTATATAAACATCCTCCGCCCTTATCCAAACCCAGACCATTCCCTCAATACTTCAAGCCATCCCACTGCCTCTTCTGGGAGGCGCTCGTCCCTTGCCCGTCTTCATTCTCTGAGCCTCTCCCACCAACTCTGCGATGAGGTTGTTATACGTCTCTGAGTCTTGCTGCAGTGCGTCTCGCGTTTGAAGCAGATGTGTGAGAAGGGCGGAGGTATTCGATGTCTGTGCGCGAAGGTTCGCCAGATGCTTTTCGAGTATTGGAAGAGGTAGCAGTGAGAGGTTATCTGCACAACGTTTGTTAGTCGATAAAATAGGAGTCAGGATTCCGAAGTCAGAGTAATAATCAACTGAGACGAACCTGGCCTGAGAGTCATCAATTCTGCTATCCTCGCCTCGTCTAACTTCGGCTTGGGACCGAGTGTGAGCTGGGCTGCAGCAGACGACCTGGTAGCAGACACGGGTGTCCCAGCCCTCGGAGTCCCTGCTCTCGAGTTGCTCGCCGACGCGTTGGATGCGTTAGCACCCCCAGGTGCAGGTCTCGGACCTGGGGGTGCAGACATCGGTCTCGTCGTGATCTGTAAGGCAGGCAACGCTTTCCCGTTCGCTCGCGGTAGGAACTCGTCTAGGTTTAGGGGGATGCCAAGCGTGAGGAGGTGCTGGCGTCGGATACGCGAACGCGTCCAATTTGGAGGTTGAGCGGATGGTGGTGTGGACGGGAAGAGAGTTTGGTATAAAGAGCGGCTGGAAATGTACGTGTGTCGCATCATGCCAAGGAAAGGAGGGAAAGAAGGAAGAACGCGATTAAGATATTCAGTCGTACACCGAGTATCCAAGGCAGAAAAACGCACAATTACCTCGCCGGTGTGATCAATATTTGATTTATACCTCCAACCTCCCTGATATCCTCATCCGTGAACACCTCATCCGGATTATCGTCTGCCCACAATGGGCTTAGGATCTCCTCGATCTGTTCTTCCAGCTCCGACCGCGACGGCATGTTATGCGGGTCGAGATGAAGTGGCTCCCAATCTCGGTATGTAGATGGTCCTGCCATCCGTACTTGTTCGTCGAACCCCACGTCGTCTGCGAACCCGCCTCCGAAAGCTCCACCATCCTCCAGTGCCACCGTCGATGAATCCTGCACATCTCCGAAGTCTCCAAAGTCCCCGAAATCGTCGTCTTGAGCCAGTGTTGGCTGGGTGGTGTCTGCTGGAGGACCAAAGTCGTCGAAGTCTTCAAACTGGTCGTTTTGTTCGGAGGATGTTGAAGAGGCTGGAGGAGGATGCAGTGGTGGTAGCGCGTCCTCGTGTGCGTGGGGTGAAAGCGTCATGGGCGCGGTGGCAGGAGTTGCCCATACGGACGAGCCAAAAGTGATATCCTCGTCCATGTTATACAGTATTTAAGGGTCTGAAGAACGAGAGCCTGACAAGCACGGACGGGGGACGATGAAGTAACGAACGAAGTGGCTTGAGGAGCGCGTAGCAAAGGCTATCGCCGCGTAAAGCAGTTGCCAAATAGCGTAACTCTGAAAACAGCACCAAGTTCGCGCGTCTTGCTCTACGCCTCGCGCAGACCGTCTCGATGTTCTCCGTTCGGAGCAGCTATAATCTGTTCCGGACATGCTTTTCAGCCCAGACACTATGCAACCCAGCCCATAACACTTTCCTGCGCCGGATGGCCACCGAGGTCCCTACCTCACTCGCCCCCACCGAAATCAACGCCGCCCTCCAGCGTTCCACCGCTCTTTTCAAAACATATAAACCCGTCACCCCAGGCATTCGCCATCTTCGTCGTCCTCTAAACCCACATCTTTGGCCAGGACGTCCAGTCCGTCTCCTCACCGTCCCACTACGAAAAAAAGGTGGCCGTAACGCGCACGGCAGAGTGACCATTCGTGGACGTGGCGGTGGTCATAAACGTCGAATCCGTATCGTCGACTTCGTCCGCGACGAACCCGGCATCCACGATGTCGTGCGCGTCGAATATGACCCCAACCGTTCCGCACATATCGCACTCGTTCGAAACCGGAATCCGGACGCGACGGGCAGGAAGAAGTGGAGTTATATTCTCGCTCCGGAGGGTATCAGGGCGGGAGCGCAGGTGGAGAGTTTCAGGCGTGGGTTTCCGGATGGGTTGGTGCCAGGTTTCGTGAACGACACGAGCAAGAAGGGCGTGGTTGCATCTACGAACGATACATCCGCATCATCGTCTTCGCTCACCATGGGTCTTCTCCGCGCACGCACTATCCGACCAGGCAATGTCCTTCCCCTCCGACTCATCCCCAACGGAACTATCATCCACGGTATTGCACTCCATCCAGACGGCCGTGGCATCCTCGTTCGCTCAGCCGGTACTTGGGGTCAGGTCATGGAGCCGGACGTGAACGGGAAGCACATGCGGGTGAGGTTGCAGAGTGGCGAAGTGCGCAGGATTCTGTTGGATTGTGTGGCGACCGTCGGGAAGGTCAGCAATCCTCTGTGGAAGGGTCGGATATTGGGTAAGGCTGGAAGGAACAGGTGGCTGGGAAACAGGCCGAAAGTCCGTGGTGTGGCTATGAACGCGTACGTTCCTCTCTTAGTCTCCTTTCCCAGATTTTCTGAATGTAGAAATCTTACATTGAAACCTTGTCTTTCTCTCCAGCAATGAACATCCTCACGGAGGTGGTCGTGGAAAGTCAAAATCGAACAAGCACCCGCGTTCACCCTGGGGTTGGAACACCAAGGGTAAACGTACGCGCAAACCTGGTCCTGACGGTCCCAAGAACAGCAACAAGATGGTCATTTCTGAGAGGCCAAGAGGAAGAGAGCGCAGAGGACAAGTTCTCATCACCTAGACACCCTCTACATATGCATCTGTCTTTGTTTTTTCCGTGGGCCACATTGCTCACATCCAGTTGTGATGTGAAATCATGACACCTTTTCCCTCAACTCACAACTCGAGCTCAATTGTCAGCGCCCTCTACTGAAATGAGGGTGTTAAAATTATTCATGACTGATCTCTGGCGTGCTTATTGTCCAGCATTGCATGAAATGCATTCAGAAAGATACTCTTTATTCCGGGTGAACGGGTTTGTTTGTTCGTGTTAGGATCGAAAGCTCTTGGCAAGACCCCGAATGCAAATAACTTGACTTCGACAGCGAAATTTCTTCGCGCAGCGCCACAACCATGGCAGAACCTCCGCACCTCCTCAAAACGCTACTGCAACTGCAGCTCGCCACAGATACCTCCGCCGTTCTACACATCCCGTGGATCGTACCTGCGCTTTCCCCAGCTTGCTTCACACCTTCACCTCATCTTCAAAAATGGACTACGCGAACCAACTCTCTCATACACTCGAAGGATCCAGGCGCGCGATGGGCTGGCCTGATACTTGCACTTCAGACAGCTGTATATTCGAGGGAAGTGATGATGGAGAATGCGCAGGGGTGGATAGGTGTCGCACTACCATCACTTTCAGTCTGTGTATCTATCCTACATTTCATGCTATACCAATCGTCCTCATAAAAAATGCTCGCTATATATTCTCGTCTGTGCCACAAAAGAAAGCGGAACCAGTACCTAATCTGAAAGCCGCACTTCGCCTGCTGTGTCATATATTCTCTGCGGCGACGGACATTCCTGAGTTCCAGCGACAACTGGCCACGCCGAACGTACCAAAGTTTAGTATTGCGGTTCTAACTTTGGCGGACAAACACCACGACCGAGAACTGCAAGTAAGTTGCTTTCCTATCGTATTTCCTTTCCATTGCGTAGAGTTTCTGATAATGGGCACACTCAAAGATATTGTCTATCAATACTCTCACCCACATCATCCCCCTCTTCCCGACCTTGCACCGCGCCCTGCACACCCAACTCTCCGCATTCTGCCTACGCTCCCTGAACGGCGCTACTCCAACACCCACCAGCACGAAATTCCTCGAAGCCTGCTCGCGTTTGTATGCCGTCCTTCCTGTCACGGGCGGAAAAGTCGGTGCTGCGGCTTTGTGGCGTAAGTCTGTGGACGAGACTGTTGCATTCACTTGGACCGCACTTGCGGCTCTCAGGACTACATTTCCCCTTGAAGGTCAGAACATTTTCAATTTGCGTATGTGGATGCCCTCTGAATTTTTTTTCAAAGGGCTCGGGAAAGTTGCGCAGCAGTTTCAACAGCCTTCGAACGAGGATCCGTTGGTCAATGTCCCTCTCAATGCCGACCGCCTGAGATGTGGCGTCACAGCACTCTCAGATCTTTTGAAGTATGACTTTTTCGCTTATTAGGACGTCATCTCAACGCTGATGGTATTTTTTATCTTAGGTTTTCGCACTCCCGACCGGTTACAGTCCCTGTAGGCTCTCTAGTGCAACTGTCGATCGCGCTCCTCAGTTGTACGAACGAAGATCAGGTACTCCCTGCTCCTATATCCTATCGAATTTTCTTTGTTCATTCAGAGGTATCTTTTTTTTTCAGAGAGACGGGCATGTGGATGTGGCGACACGAACCATGGAAGAATCAGTCTCGCCTGACATTTGCAGACTGGGCTGCGAACTGCTCATCAACATGTCGTCGTGGTATGTCTTCGGCCTTGGTTTCCATGTAAACTATATGCTGATTTTGGGGTATCAGCTCGAAACGCCACCTATCCGCCCATGCGCCGCGTGTTATGGCCATCGTCACGTATCATCTCGAACAACCGCTCACCCCGTAAGTGTCCTCTACAATTGCACCATCTCAGCGATCAAAAAGCTCATACAATACACACAGTACCCAACGTCTTCCTTTCCTCCGCCTCGCCACCACCATCCTCCAGTCTACCCTTCCCCTCCATCACCCGATCACCCCAACTCGCCTCACAAAAGCTCTCCTCTCCATCATCTCGGTCCTCCTTCCTAATCAGTTCGATATCTTTACGGACTCGTCTGCCGGTTCCGCTGGTACGGGTTCAACCAAGAGCAAGAAGGGAAAGAAGAGGGCCCGGACATATGAAGGGGATGAAGTGTTTAAGATTGCTAGTGAGGTGATCTGCCAGAGCGATGTGGAGGGAGAAGTTCTACTAGAAGCTCTTGACGGTAGGCCTCTACCTTACTAATTGGAAGTGAATGTATGTCCGGGCACTGATATTTGATCCTTCTTTTGCCATTTTCAGTCCTGAAGCTCATTCTCCACGACCCCTCCGTCTCACCGACAACCCACTCCATCGCCTCTCGAGTTCTGCTCTCCATCAACCTCTCCTTACCATTAGTGGCCCCCTCACACCTCTCTCCGGACCTTACGCTCTATACTTATGTCCGTGAGAAGATCCAAAAACTGTGCCTCGAGCTAGGTACCGGCACATCCAGCGCAATGAGCAAGAGTCTAAATCTAGTGCTCAATAGTGGAGATCTGTCCCATCTCGTGAGTCGCCTCGACATCACAACCTACTTTTCTGAGCTAGAGCATCGACTAACTATATGTCTGCACTAGGACGGTGCACAACGCACCATCGATCTACTACTGCATCCCCGAATCCCACCACTCGTCAGGACTCTCCCTCACGTTGAAACCTTATCACTCTTCAAAGCCGAAGAAAGCAACGAAGAAATTGAGGCCCGTACAGCTCTCAATATCGGATCTATGACTGATTCTCTCTCGGCCGCCGTACCTTCGATTGCGATGCAAGACGAACAAACATCATTATCAGCGCCTGCTCTGAGCTGGGGTCTCAATCATACTGGACAACAGACGGATCAAGCACTGAGGACATCGTCTACTGCGGGTGTTCCGGTCCCTTTCGCCGACACAGCGCCCCCGGTCGCCCATTCGTCAAGTACGACTACTACAGCCTTCATGACTCCATCTGCGCCAATAGGGTCGACAAACGTCTCAGTCCTTCCACCGCCTCCGGAGCCACTCCCTTCGGTCTCTTCTACCAGCCTTCAAAGGCCAAGTACATCAGTATCGTATAGTTCTGGTCCTGTGGTCACCCCGACCGTCGCCAGTGGAAGCGGAAGTGGTGGTGGTGTTGGCAAGAATTTTGCTCCGATGGACGAAGATGATGATGATGACGAGCCGATGCCGACTATTAATATGGATTCGGATTCAGATTGAGGGAGGTTGAGAGCGGTGGCTGAAAAAGTGATCGGTTAACGGGTGCGATGTATTTTCCGTTGAAATACACCATACCTAAAACACGTTGCTCTATGGCCGCTATGATCATCATGGAGCACTACGTGCGCATTCGTTTTCTGCGTTCGACTCCGGATGTCATCGTGCTCCCATGATCATCGTCCTCAGACTCATTCTCGTTCGGCTGTGCCTTCCGTCCCGGGGAATTATTGATTATATGGGGAAGCTAAGTAGATGCAGTAGAATGAAGATGAGTACCAAGACAATCATGGGTCGGCTTGCAAAGGGGTTAGAGTTCATTGTGGACTATACCTTGTCGAGGAAAGCTGACGCGACGACATTCCCGGGATCTAGAGCTTTTGCCCGCTCTAAATGAACTTGAGCGTCTCTTAGGCCGCTTGGGTCAAATAGTACTGGTATGAAAAGTCAGGGATACAAGCCAAAAATACGAAAAGCACGGTGAAAGAGCCATACCGGATGATGCACCATTAGAGGGCTGTGCGAGATAGAGGGAGAGCAAGCCTCGGTAGGTGTGGAGAACCGAATTATCTTGGTAGGGGAATGTCGTAAGCCATCTGAACAGAGCACAATATCAATCGTAATGATCGATCAACGGAACGCAAAAATGAATTCTTATGATTACAATTCGAGTTCCTCAAGAGCCTCCCTTTGGCGCTCCAAACTTATGAGCAACAACACAAGTTCCATCAGTATAGTCTCACACTACAAGGTACGCAGCGGGACAGTAGTTAGCACCGGAAACAGGAACGAACTGCGGCAGTCTAAGGGGCCCACCTCGCTAGGATGCTGCATTCTCATTTTTCTCAGATACTCGATTCTCGACTCTGAAGCCCGAGTATTGCCATTGCTTTCGCCAGTGTTATGGACGTCCGCTTGAGCATCCCCAAGCAGCAAAAGCCCGTATTTCCAAAGATCCTTCCAATCTATCTCCTTGCACCTTGCGAGGATACTCCATGCTCTTTTAGCTCTCGGGATGTCGTTCCGGAGGATACAAAGTTGGAGGATGTCGTACAGCCGCCGGATGTGCACTTTACGCGCTGTAGACCCTTGTTTGTCGCCGAGAGATGCGAAGAGGAAATTGTTCGAGTCGTCGGCCATGCCAGTCTGTCAGAGAGCGTAGGATTTTTTTTATGTCGCTGCTGCAGGATGCATGGCCTGAAAGCCTGAGGCTAGCGTGGAAACGACTGGTCAAGGTGGCGGTGGAGGCCGGAGAACATGAAACGTTCGAACCAGGGCGCAGCAGATCGCGGGAAATTTTGAACTCCGCGCTAGTACGAACTTGTGAGTGCCACCCGGGCGGGCATAGAGTGTGGCGCCCTACTCTACGGATCCAACACACATGTTAACAATTGTCTGAAAATACCAAGCAGTATATTGGAGACTACCTAAGTAAGCACTAGTAAGATGTCAAGGTAAGGAGGACTATCCCAGAAAGAGACATGTATTTTATTAGTAACCGCCAATATTGAAGCAGCTATAGCGAACGAAGTAAGAAGGAATATGGTAGGTGGTACGAGTTTTAAACCTAGGGTCGTATGATAAGCATGTCACTAAGCTCACTAAGTTAGAAATACATTGAGTGGAACTATGCCTGCAGAAAATAATGAAGATGATAGGATAGCAGAAGGGGAAATGCTAGCCTGTGCAGCCGCAAATATTTAAAGTTCGTCATCTTCCTCACGAGGCTTCAACACCACGATACCAGTCTCCTTGACCTGCTCTCTCCTCGACCCAAAGTAGCGAGGAGTCTCGAAACTCCAGACGAGATTACCGATGCACCAGTGTGCCATGCTGGAGATGTACAGGTGGGCGTCGGCATCGACCTTGGCCGAACCAAACGACCTCATCTTGGCTTTGTCGGCAACGAAACCATCCATAAACTGCTTGTACTGCTCTCCGACGTGGTCGCTGGCAGCCTGGAGGGTAAGTCCGTGAGTCTTGGTGAGGACGGTGATGATGTTGTTGCCCTCGAGACCTTTGGCCTGCTCCATGTTGTAGGAGTAGAGGTCCTATAGACACGTCGTGGTCAGGACCTTCGATGGCTTATCATATCACAGAAATGTGGACATACGTTAGACCAGCAGACCATATCAACACCGGCAAAGTTGATGCGTTCGAAGACAGGGTCCTCGACGACTTCGTCGGGCAGGTCGATGTGAAGGCAGTAGGGGATCAAGGCGAAACAGGTGAGTACTGCGCTGTTGTTACGACGGAGATCTTCGTAGGACTTTATGTCGAGGACCTCGTCACGCTCCCGGAGCCCAGCCTCCTCGACGACTGACGCAATGTAGTCGGTAGCGTACTTCACGAAACGGCGGTAGCTATTTGGCATTATCCCCGTAGAGGTCAAGCGATTCCTAACACTAAACAGACGGACAGGAAACAAGATTAATATCCCAATGGAGACACAATGTCATGATATCGATCACATACTCTTTGGTAAGCTTAGCGACTTTCGAGCCATCGTCCCAATTGGGGTCATTAAGGACGTTAATGAAGATCTGACCCGTCTGGCGTGCGCCGTCAGGGCCCTGGAGGTCGCTGATCTCGTCAATGACGAAAAGAAGGTTGACGAAGTCGCAGCAGGTGCGGTACTCCTCGTAGCCGGCGTATGGCCATGTGTGGGAAGCGAGGAGCTCGCTCTGCCCTTGGATGAAGAAGGCACGACGGCGGTCAGAGAAGACGTCGTAGCTGTTGACCCATGCCCTCGACTCTTCAGAGGCGCGTTTCCAGTGGGGGTTGAGCGCATCTGGGAAGGCAGATGACATAGAAATGAGGTCGGGAATGCGGAATTGGCGTTGAGCGACAGGCATTGTGGTAATCGATAGGATGGGGGTGTGTTACGGGTAGGGGTAGAATAAGTTGGGGGTGGGCGGTGGTAGCTCGAGGTCGAAAGTGCTGGTTGTTATGAGGATTGAAGCTAGACTGTGAAGCTCGAAATGGCTTAAGAATACCAGGAATAGGCAACTGGAGGAGAGGCTGGAAAGTGCGGTAGAACGGCTGTTGAGACGACTTTTGGTTGCTGTCCTCGGTCTTCATCCGTAGACCCTTTTATAATGTGCCACGGTCCCTCTGGGACGGTGTTCTGAAAATCTGACCTGATACAGGATCTGGACGCTCAAACGCGGATAGATCACAGGAGAGCGTGCCATACGGGCATCCATGGTCGTCTCAGTGGTGGTCGAAACGGATATTACTCAAGCCGACGCTTTACGACCTACACAGACAGAGTACATAGCATGAAGCGCACGAGGAAATTGGCGCCATTGGCGCTCTCCGTCGCCACTGCTCCAAGAGTCAACAGAGAGCGAAGGCGCTACGATGATGCCCGATGGCGCTGTGACTCTAAGATGATCAGACCTGCAAATTGTGCGTCGAAATGTCTGTGTTAGGTGTCGTCAAAATCATTTCGAGTCAAGGAGATATACGTCTCCACGGCCTGATCCTGGAGATGGTCATCCTCGGCGATGCCCTGATGACAGTCTGAGAAAATGCATGGAGATACAAAGTAGTACGCCTTGGTTAGGCGTTTTGGCGAAGAGCGCGTAGGGCGTTCACTACGCTAGGCGCGGGATACCACGGCGCTCAGCAGTACGGCACAGCGACAAGGCATTTCGGGGCAACGTGAAAGAGTCACTCGAGAAAGGCGACGTCCACCGACGCGGCGTCATAATAATGAAGCGCAGCTCGAACCCCTGCACTTTGACGCGCGGGGTCAAAAGTATTCACGGTCCGTAAGGGCCTTTACCTGCACTGTTGGTTAGACCACCGGTCGCTTGCGCAGATAACAGCATCCAGGCGATACATAATTGGGGCGGATGATATGGTGAGCGGAAAGGAGATACTGACTGTGTAACGTAAGGCTCATGGTGCCAGGAAACACTGAAAGGTCACAGCGGTCATCATATGAACATCGCATCGTGAACGATTCTATCCGCTCGGACCCGGATATCTTGCAGACCATCATTGCAAGACCAGATTCAAGAAAATCTTTCCACTTGCTTCGCCTAAAACGCTAAGTCGAAAACTTTAAAGGGAGTGCGTCGTCTGAGGCTGTTCGAGAGGGATAGCAACACAACGTGGCTAGTAACAAGTTACAGTCAATCCATTCTGATGGCTTGGTCTCCTGTAAATACACCGTGCCTTTGCGCGAGTTGCGATTTGAGGATCGCGGACCAAGAAAGATACCGCGTAAGGATGTGCCAGCTGCTGATAGGCTATCATATCGGGCTGACCAGAGTAGGGTGACTGGCTGCCAGTTACTGTGTAAAACAGGATCAAGCGACACTTACAGCAGACCATGCTCGATAGCAGTACCCCGTTTCTAAGGGGTATTCCCTGCCATGCCCGGGAAACACCGTTTGATTTGTAGCATTGTAAGAGCCATACCAGAATGGAGGAATTGTTGGGGTGTGACCGTAGGAAGAGAAATGATAGCGCCGCCACTCAACGCCTGAGAATTGTCGCACTTCTGCTTATGTAACGGACGCGTCCAAACTTCGTCGCCGCCACGGTCTGCCCTTGCAACTTGCCTTCACCTTCACCCCGCACCCCTTTTCTTCACCATGGTATGCTTCTAGCTTATATTTCTATGATGCTCAACCAAGTTCATGTTACAGGCACAAATTAGCACCGGGACTTCGGAGCTACGAGACATCACAAAGATGGAGCGCATAGGTAAACCCACGAATTCCGAAATGGCCACATTGTTTTCTCCCTCCCGTCGATTTGTCAAGAACTGAAACTGAAATCAAGATGAACAGGTGCCCATTCTCATATCCGCGGTTTAGGCTTGGATGACCGGCTCGAACCACGCGCAAATTCGCAAGGAATGGTCGGACAGGCAAAAGCGCGCAAGGCGGCCGGGATGATTCTGAAGATGGTGCAGGAGGGTAGGATTGCGGGACGAGCAATGTTATTCGCTGGGCCGCCTTCTACGGGAAAGACTGCTATAGCTCTAGGTATGGCCGTTTTATCATCCTTGGGCACGCGGTCGGCGAAACGGCTGTGGAAAAGTTGACATGAAAGGTGGCGCTTCTTCGCAGGCATGGCCCAGACGCTCGGGAACGACGTGCCCTTCACGATGATCGCTGCCTCCGAGGTGTTTTCTTTGTCCATGTCGAAAACAGAAGCCCTGACACAGGCGTTCCGGCGGAGTATTGGCGTCAGGATCAAGGAGGAGACCGAAATAATCGAGGGAGAAGTCGTTGAGGTACAGATTGACCGAAGCCTCACAGGCGTGCGTACTGTCTATGATATACTTCTGTTGTATCTTCATAATCTCACTATGCCTACAGGCGACAAAAACAGGAAAGCTGACTATCAAAACGACAGACATGGAGACAATATACGACTTGGGTACAAAGATGATCGACGCTCTCACCAAAGAAAAGGTCCTGGCTGGAGATGTCATTTCTATAGACAAGGCGTCTGGGAAGGTGTCAAAACTCGGGCGCTCGTTTACGCGGTCAAGAGACTACGACGCCATGGGCGCAGACGTAGGTCTTTCTTTTACCTCTTGATCCCGATCTAGCGCTTGACCACTCTTTCCCGATAGACAAAATTCGTCCAATGCCCAGAGGGCGAGATTCAAAAGCGCAAAGAAGTTGTACACACTGTCTCATTGCACGAGATAGACGTGATCAATAGCCGCACACAGGGCTTCCTTGCCCTCTTCGCTGGCGATACAGGCGAAATAAAACCCGAACTGCGTAACCAGATCAACACCAAGGTGGCGGAGTGGCGAGAAGAAGGCAAGGCCGAAATCATCCCCGGCGTACGTGGAGCTTTATTCTGAATTCAAAACTCATGCTAGCAGCTCACGTCCGTCATTGTGGGCGCTTAGGTCTTATTTATCGACGAGGTTCATATGCTGGATATCGAGTGTTTCTCTTTCCTGAACAGAGCGCTTGAAAATGACTTGTCACCGCTTGTGATTATGGCGTCAAATCGTGGCATGGCACGGATTCGTGGAACGAAATTCCGAAGCCCTCACGGACTGCCCGTTGACCTTTTGGACCGTGTGCTCATCGTCAGCACAAAAGCGTACGAGGAGGACGATGTCAAACAGATCATCGAGATTCGGTTAGTTTACCGCGTCTAGTTCCACCCGATTTCGGGTCTCGTAGCTGAAACTTATCTTTCGAACAGGTGTCAAGAGGAGGACGTTATCCTTACCTCGGAGGCGATGGCTGTTCTAACGTCTATGGCTCTTCAGACGACCCTTCGCTACGCACTCAATCTCATCTCTTGTGCACAGACTCTGGCAAGGAAGCGGAAGTCGGACAAAGTCGACGTTGAGGACCTACGAAGAGCGTACACATATTTTATGGACGAGAAGCGGAGCGTTCAGTGGTTGAAGGAACAGCAAGGCTTCCTCGTTTTCGAGGAGGTTGGCGATAGCGTCAATGAAATTATGGATATGGGTGCCTAATTTCTTGTAATACTTGTACTTTTCTTTTCTTGAGCATCTTCCAGCGCTCCATCGGTTGCGTCCATCTAAGGGATATGGCTCATGGAGACTGTAAAACGCTGTGCCATGACGAGATGATCTTAAACAGATCAAGGAGAGCTGATTGTCCTCGAACGTAAACTCCCGAAAAAGCGGCAAGCCATGGTGTCTAAACCCGTTTTGACAAGCGGCCGTGACGTAACGGAAACTTCGTACCGAGGACAGTACTGGTGCAACGAGTGCCCTTAGGCTATCCTTCTCGCCACTGGTGGGTACAAGCAGAGCAGCTGTATGTTATTCAAAGGCGATGTTAGCGTCTCCCTGGCAAATCCAGAGTCAGGAACGGGCCAACATACCGGTAAACTAAGAAGATATCCAAGGTGAGCCTCACTGAAAGCACTGCATGATGATGATGAGAGCTTACACGTAGTCATGGGCTCGTCAGCGGATCTAATTTGCAGCTGATAGAAATATGCTTGTCCATTGTCGCACTTCGGACAGGTCGCTTAATTGGCGCGTGTAAGCCCATGTCGAGGAAAAAGAAAAGGAAATAACAAAGTCAAGTGCTACCTGAAGTAGAGTCGGCGTCTTTCCAGGTATCAGCACCTCCGAGAACATCGTCAATTTCCTTGCGCTTTAGTCGTGTGCGTGATGTCATCTAGTATTTGACGGTGTGAAATACGAAAGGATTAAGCGACGTGGGCCACATAAGACCGAAAACCTGACCCACCTGTTTTGCGATAGGGAACTCGTAGGCGCAGGTATTACACGCCCATTTATTGTACCCTGTCTCAGATGAGATGACAAGAATATTGGCGCAGGTTGGGCAGAAGAGCATCGCGCGACGTGACGATCGTAAGTGGCAGGATCGTGCAGAGCGATGACACTCAGCGTGGCAAGTGAGAATGATAAACGGTGCCAGAGTCAAAGCTCTGGGGTCCTGGCAGAGGCCTCTAAATTCAACAAGCACAAACAACCTCGATCGAGAGCACGCGACCAACACACGGCAGTCTCCGACATTCTGCTTCACTTCACTACACGAACTGGCTGGGGACTTATACTACTTGAAGCCTTTGTCGCCTCAAATCTAGCCACATCATGGCTTCTGATTCTTCATCTGGTCTTGATTCTGCCGCTCAGGAAGCTTTGAAACTCCAAACATTCCAGGTACATGTCGAATTATCACTCGGTCTGACCTATCCGTAACCATTATGGTCATCAAGGGCAAATTCGACGTCAAAGAATTCATAGGACAATTTTCAGAGAAACTGATCACTCAGTCCAAAGAAGAGGCAGGTCGTACGTATACTGTTGTGCTGCGCACCAAGGATAGTTGCTCAGAATGTTGCCGGCAGCCTTCGATCCGAAGCCATTCATTCGGACGTTCGAGGCCTCCGTTGATCAACTTATCTCCTTGCGAAAAGACGTGCAGGCTAAGACGGAACAGATGGAGAAGAGCGTCCGAGTAGCTGAGCGTGAGTACTCGAAGAAAATGGCGGATCTGAACAGGGGTTTTGAGGTACGTCACCACAGCCCCAAGGCCGACATAACGCTGCAATCATTCCGTGCCGGCACAGGCTGTAGGGACATCGTTTGGCGGAATGGAAACGAAGATGAGTGAGGTTGGACGGACAGCTATCCGGATAGGTGCGGCATGCCAGTATTTCACTCGAATTAAGGAATTAAACGGTCACGCAGGTGAACAGTTGGAATCCGTTCATCTTCAGCGCCAGAGAGCGCAAGCTGCGTATGATCTAATAGATTACTACAACCAGTTCTCCAAGGATGATACAACACGACTAGACGCTCTGAAGAAGGAAGGAAAGGAGGGTCGACGACAGGTCGCTGTGTTGTTACGCCGTCTGAGCACTGTCGCTAAAGAAGTTGACCTCCCGACCGCAGAGAAGGTGCGTTCAACATCTAGGTTTTACTCATCGCCTGTCACTCATTTAAACTTCACTAGACCAAGGAGAATATTGATAAGTATTGCGAGAAGTTTGAGAAAGACATGCTTCACCTATTCGACCGGTGTTATCGCAAGGGCGACCCAAAGATGATGCATGTACGTGAGCGCTCAACGTTGAACATGGTCATTATACTGACAATTTTGTAGCATTGCGCTCAAACCCTGCTCGACTTCAACGGTGGCGCGTCTTGCGTCCAGGTCTACGTCAACCAGCATGACTTCTTCATTAACCGAGTCCCGGAGGAGACAGAGCAGGAGGATAAAACATTGTGCGTTTCAGACGTCGTTTTCCGCGCCTGTCTTTCCTCACGGCTGATGGTTGCAGGTGGGACTCGCTACCAGATCCGGACCAGATACCACCAAAGAACGAGTCCAGTTTGAAGGAACTCCTTGGCGAGATCCGCGCCACGGTCGGGCAAGAGGCCCAGATCGTGCAAGCTGTATTCCCAAATCCGCCATTCGTTATGCAGGTCTTCCTTCAGCGCGTCTTTGCACAATCTGTATGATATCGCTGTGGTCTTTTCTTCAAACACAGTCTCACGTTTCCTCGTTCTCTGGTCTAGATCCAAGAGCGCTTGGAAAAGCTGCTGACCCGCGCATCCGGAATTTCTGACCTCGCTTTCCTCAGGGTCCTACAACTGGTCCACATCCAGACATCTCTTCTCGTCGAGGACCTGAAAGCGTACGAAGTGCCTGCCATTAGTTCGCGGAGTAGCTCAGAGTTCTCGAGGTCACTGAGTGGCGCACCGACGGCAGGAGCTCCCTCCGCGACGGCGTCCATTAGCACAATCTTGGAGACAGCGATGGAAGAACTGTTCATACCATATACCGAAGGGCAGAGGTACCTCGAGAGGGAGAGTAAATGTCTTGGACAGCTCTACTCTAACTATCTCGCCACATTCACCAAATTTCATGTACGTCCATCAATCTCGTATTTCGTCCCGTTCGCTCACCGCTCGATCAATCACTCCTGCATTTAGGAGAAATCACATACAGTGAAAGCATCGATGTTTGACCGTATGATGAACCAACTCAACTCGACGGCAGCGGGGTCCTCTGGACCTTCGTCAACTGCTGCAGCTGCGTTCATGCGGTTCGGTGGTATCACAGGAGGAGATAAGAATGTTGAGAAACCTGCTGAGGAACAGCTAAGAGAGGAAGATGGACTTTTGAGTGTTGACTCGGCAGAAATCATGTTGAAGTGGCATGCAGAGGCTATCGGCAGATGCGTTGAATTAAGTCCGTCGAACGACGTGTGAGTCTAATCATTCTCCAGGTGTTGGGATTGTACTTATCAATATTCGATTAGACCCAAGAATGCATACGCCCTATTCCGAGTACTATCGGAAGCCATTGCAGAAGGTTATATGGAGACTGCTCTCGAAACGTGTGTATCTTTTCAGCCTTGCCAGGCTACCTTGGCTCCGTTACGCCGCACTCATCCGCTCTCATCAACAACACAGTGCACAATATCGTGTCGATGCCGTGGATCATACCAAGAACGAGCCCAACTTCCAATCACTTACTGTACTACGCTCCGTGGATCTCATCTGTCATCTCTGGCAGCAGTACGTCAACATCGCCCTCCTCCCGCTCGCCGCAAGTTCCGTGACTATCCGACGCGAGATGGTCGTATTCAACAATCAGGCTGTCAGCAAGATCGAGGGAACAGCAAACAGCTTGATGTCAAGGCTGACGGATGGTCCGTGCACTGGTTCAATATCGCTTGGCCTCATCACTGATCATATTGTGCTTTTTGGCCTGAAAATCAAATCTTATAGCTGTGCTCTCGTGGATCTCAACTCAACTCGCAAAGCAGAAGAAGACAGACTTCAAACCTCGTAATGATGACCTGTCGTTCGCGAGGGTGAATACAGAACCATGTATGGCGTGTTGCGACATTCTCGAGAAGGCTCGAGACGCGGCAAAGAAGAACTTGAGTGGCAAGAATCTCGAGGTTTTCCTTACTGAGATCGGCGTCTCGTTTCATGGGTATGTTCATTACTCTCGGTATTAGTGGACACGAGCGTTGACGGAGACATGTGCCTTGCGTATAGGTTGCTTTTGGACCATCTCAGGAAATTCCCCGTGAGCGCAACGGGAGGACTGATGCTAGCAAAGTATGTTTCTTACCTCATTTCCCCCTGTGCAACTCCCGTCATCTTAGCGTACCGGATGGCCGACTGAGTGTCTCATCTGCAGGGACCTCAAATCATATCAAGATACCATCGCTACCTTTGCCATTCCTGCACTCCACGAACGCTTCGAATTCATCCGCCAACTCGGCAACATCTTCCTCGTCCGACCCGAAATTCTCAAGTCCTACATCACAGAGAACTACCTCGGCCGGATCGACTCAGCCCTCCTGCGTCCATATCTCGCACAACGGTCCGATTGGGGTCAATTCGCCCAGGGTTTCGACGGACCAGGAGAATTAGTCCCTGCCGATGGCGCTGGCGCTGACGGTGTCAATGGTAATGGAGGCCTGAACGGCGGGGCGGGTGGCTTGGTTGCGACGAGCGAGGGCACGAAGGGCTTGAGAGACAGGTTCGGGATGGGGAGGTTGAGTATGATGATGAAGGATCTCGAAGGGCTGAGGCTGGGGAATATGGGAGAGGGCATGCAGATGCATATGCCGACTGGGATGGGGATGAATATGCCGAGTTTGCCGAGTGGGTTTTCAATCTCGACGAGGGCGTTTGGGAGGAGCGACACGCCGGTTTCGTGATTGTTTTGTTGTCTTCTTGTTCCTATATACCTGCGGGCCTGGTACGGACTATGACCGTGGTTGTGATTGTATTATGTATTGTACATTGGATGGATGCCACTTTGGCATGAGCATAATTGCCACCTTATTCATATAATACATGTCCTCCCAGATAAAGTCTCAACCGTTACTACGGGGTATACTGATGCTGCGTCAGTAATCACGCTGTTCATTCGCCCGTGAATGAAGGCAGTCTCTTCTCCTTGAAAGCCTGAAGCGCCTCTGTGCGATCCTTGCTCTTCAATAGAGGCTCGTATGCTGCGCGTTCAAAGTCCAGGCCTGTGATCATGACGAAGGTCATTGAGGTGCTTTGCAAGGTTTGTGAGCAAGATACGCACCAGTACCCAAAGCAAGCTCGGGCGCACGAGAGATAGCGAGCTTTGCCGAACGAAGGGCCAACGGAGCTAAATGATGATGATGCTCAGCAACGATTGCGACATGCAGGAGCAAGGAAGTCACCATTGACGGCTATTTGTTTGGCTAAGACCAATGCACGATCCATCCCTGTAGTTCCCTCATCAGCAACGTAGTTGAGGAGACCTGCACAGATAATACAGCGTTGATGAGCAATGTGGCACATGTAGGAAGGTAGCAGACAAACCCCATTCTTTCGCCTCCAATGCATCCAGTGAACGACCCGTAAAGATAAGATCTTTCGCTTTGGCTAGGCCTAGCAGACGAGTCGCTCGTTGAGTGCCACCCGCACCAGGGATGATTCCCAGCTTCGTCTCGGGCAGCCCTATGTGCGCTACAGTGCGTCCTGGTAGCAGGCACCAAAGATCAGCTCGACTCCGGGTTCATGACGCGAACATCTGTGTAGCCGACGATATTACCTGCTACGCGCAAATCACAAGCGAGCGCGAGTTCAAGCCCGCCGCCTAGAGCAGGGCCGTCAATGGCAGCGATGGTAGGCATGGGCAGATTCTCTAGCTTTCCAAGAGCGTCTCGAAGATCGATGAGGAATCTGGAGACCTGGAGTTGTGTCATGGAACGTCGTTCGATGAGGTCTGCACCAGCACAAAAGGAGCCCGGTACACTCGAGGCGAGAATAAGTACGCGGATGCTGCCAAATGTTCATGTTCATGTTCAGTACGCGAGGCGCCAACTGGTAAAGGCTTGGAAAAAGTAATGACCTATTGTCATAATGCACCTCTTCAAGACATTGAGTGAGTTCCTTCGGAGAGATATCAGTCCAAGTAATTGAACACGCTTTACATCCGTGCCCTACCTTCAGAAGTCGAGTCGAGATGGCATTCTTGCTCGCAGGGCGATTCAGAAGAAGAGCGGCGACGCCTGGGTGTGTGGCGACCGGACGCAGATATGCTTCTCCATGAGTAGGTTCATTCGATATAAATCTGTGTCCAAGCCCCGTTGTCCACGATTTTCTGCAAAGACTGGTAGAGGACCGTGCGACGGCGAACTTGAACATGACAGTTTCCCAACAAGGTGATGGTGACGAACGCCACGAGGCCGGCGCCACCTTTATGCCAGCCCCTAAACTGGCACTGGTACTCTCGTCCTGCCACAACAAGGTCAGAATGACCTTAGGAGCACCAAACAACATCGCACTCTCATCATACGATGAGTGTTGTATTTCTATTGCTCTCGCCACCAGCGCCTTGAAGGACCACCGTCCGGCAGGCGCGCCTAATAAATCAACAAATGTCTACGATAATGCCAATCGTATTCTACAGCACATCACCACACTCCTCACGACCGGGACGCTCGACGATCCATATGTTGCTCGTCTTGTAGCAGTCACTGCGAAGATCCAGCGTGAAATAATAGACACGCTCATCGTTACGAAGAACCCAACCTGGAAGGGACGCTCTGCTCTCGATCCCGGACATCCTTTGAGGCCCGAGTTGGACATCATTGAGCAAGCCGAGAATGACGAGCAGGTTCTAAAGAAGTGGGACAAACTCGAGTGCGTGCCTCTCATAGTTCTTTGTCTAGATGGTTCAGGGAGTTGACATCGTACAAACTCACTACTGTCAGTTATCCCACCTATTACCAGAATCTCTTCGCTATACTGGAAACGTTCCGCGATTCACCGATGTCCTCCACACCTCCCAGAGAGTTCGCTTTTCGCTGCGCTCGTTTCAAACTGTTTATTGTACTCCACGCTCAGCGAAAGATCGGTAGTCGCATAAACAATGGCCACAAGATCTGGAAACGTCATCCCATGGACACGCTTGCTGCTTATGATAAACAAATTCGTCCCAACGTCTGTTTGCCTAAGGACATCAAAATTGTTCAACGGGACGTGGCACAGTGGCTTCATGACGAGCATGCACTATCGCACTCGTCTTCCCAGGCTGGCTACGACTTTGTCTTTCGACTCACTACGGAAACCATCGGCTTATGGGTACAGGCCCTCACAGCTGCCTTTGCAGAACTCATGAACGCTTTGACTTATTTCGACCACGGAGGCTCCCCCCGGAAGAAATCAAGAAAGTAACCCTGTGGTTGTATAGGTTTCAGGGCCTATTGCAGTCTGGTATCGTCAATATATTATTGAAGGATAAAGATTTCGAGGAGGCGATGAACGCGAAGCCAGGCCATGGTACGTATCCATGCGTGCATCTGTTTGAGTGTGATCATTTATGCTAGGACGGCATGTAAAGGCAGTTTAGAGCACGCGTTCTTTGAAGATTCGTCTGTTCCGTCTTTACCCGTTGACTAATCAAGTGGCAATGTTTAGAGGATGAGGAAGAGGATGATGAAGAAAATGCATCAGACGAAAACGACGGTAAAGAGTCTGCCGACGATTTGCTCTATATTGTGGGTGTTGATTTCTGATTTAGTCTTTGCCAACGATCTCTCGTCATCACGGTCTCGCCATGCAATCGAACGCTACCTCAAGACGATTGTGTCTTGGATTGAAGCCGTCGACTCTCTGACCACGAGACCCTTGACGTACCGTATTCGCGCCCATGTTCTCCGCATGCATCACCCCGACTCCGAACGCGTCGACAATCACATCGAGAAGTTCATGGATCGTATTGTTCCTCCCTTCTGCGCGGAGGGTGCGATGGCGAACTTACGCAAGAAACTTCAAAATGCCGGCAACAGGGCACGCTGCACGCGGAGGCGACAATGATGGCTCTCGCACATTCCTTCTATTCTGACAAAATTGCGCAAGAAACCAGCAGAGCATGAGACATGAAAGCTAAGGATGAGGATGTGTTATTGAACATATTCTCGGTCCGTCGGCCTCTCTCTCTCAAATTGCGAATCTTGTTCCCCTATTTGACGACTTTGTTGCCTACCAATCTGAAAGGTCGATAAGCACTTCATCTCCGTTAACAAAAAATGTTGCTGGTGCTGCTGGAAGTTATATGAGCATCTTAACTTCAACCGCACGGCGGGTCGCCCCGACGAAGGACCTCCTCCGCCCGACCTTGTTCTTTTTGGCACTCACTTTACCATTTATCCATGGTACCCCCCTCCCTCTATCCCGGAAAACTTTCTTCAATCGCTGCGCGGGCAGCTAGAGTCTATGCTGGTCGGAAGACTGAAGGAGGAGTCATGGTATTCAGCAGGCAATTCGTCTGATCAGTCCTTTCCCTATGGCTCAATTGAAGATGGTCCCAGAGTGCCCGTCTTTGAGATAATGTGTAAGCTTCTTCGTATTATATACTTCCTGCTTTGTGCTGAATATATCTGCACAGTCGAACAGTAGAAGCCAATATCCAGATCTGACTGGTAACCTCACTTTGACCTCACTACTACATAAGTATCTCGTCCTTTTATATAAAGCACCCATATTTCCGTAATATATATATATCCTTTATTATCGACGCTGTTTGTGTATGTATACTCCAAGTTTGTCTTCGAACGCATACAATCCGTCCCTCGACAAGTGCGGCAGCTCGTGTCGGGGTTTTCATGACTTCCGGCGCGGTCCGAAGGTTCGGATTCCGTGCCACATTGACACCGCCACCTCCGCATCTCTTTCGTTCACACCATAACCTCCCGGTGGTATCCTCCTGCCGCTCTTGTTGCCCAGACTACTGTGTTACAGGACTGTATAGGGCGACTGTCTCAATGTATACTGGATGCTGCGTCTTTCTGCTCGACTGTTACTTCGTTCTCCAGGCGATCAAGATTTGTTTCCGATGGCCCGGTAGCTGCATCTCCCCTTTGAAGCTTATACTAGCGACATGCCTGAGGACACTCGTCGGGGTAGCTGGTGGTTTTGCTATGTCTCACAAAGCCTTTGCCGGAAGCTGGATGCCTGCTCACGGATGCTGCAGGGGGGGAACTCGCAAACCATCTTGGTCCTGACCGGCAGCTGAGGCAAGGTGAAACCTCCTCACTATGCGTATATAAAGCTAGTGTTTCCCCCTGAATTTCGTCCAGTGTTCAGCTCACCAAGATTATTGCTCTGTCACTTTAAGTCGTCTTGGTTCACTATGTTCGCATCTTCAGCCACGCCCGCTCACTCTGAGTTCGAAGCTTGTAACTACCGCCTCTGTCCGGACTTCTGTTTCTCCGACGGAAACATTATACTTGTCGCTCACACCACAGCCTTCAGAGTCCACCAAGGCCACCTCTCTCGCCACTCTGAATTCTTCAAGGGACTCTTCAACCTTCCACAGAACTTAATCAACCCCACAAACCTCCTCTTCGGCTGCCCGTCCGTCGAGCTCTTCGACGACCCGACCGACGTATATTTCCTGCTCAAAGCTATCTACGACGGCCTCCACTTCCGCAATCCCTTCCCAAAGGACTTCCCTTTCCTCGCTGGCGTCCTCCGTCTTTCAACCAAATACGTCCTCGATACCTTCCGGGACATATGCATCGCGCGGCTGCAGCGTGATTACCCTCCTACACTGGTAGGCTGGGACCAACGCGAACACGCGGCGACGGAGTACCGCCCTACTACAGGAGGCAACGGCAACACCGCCAGAGGTCGTTACATGCCTCGAGATGTGATCCCTAGTCCTATCGCGGTGATCAACCTCGCGAGGGAGCTAGGCATCGAATCGCTCCTCCCCGCAGCATTCTACGATCTAGCTCGATACAGTCCTTCCAAGACGGCCATTGGAATCCCCAAACCCACATTCCGCGACGAATCCCCGCCCTCTCCCACCCTCAGCAGTAGCAGTACCTCCTCCGACTCCGAGGACGGCCACCGAAAGATGCACACGAACCACATCTTCGTCTCTAACGCAGACCTCATCACGACTTTCCAGGGGCGCGAAACCGCCCAACGGTCCATCGCCTCCTTCCTCGCGCGCGAACTCGCAGACCGTGTGCCCACGCCGGGCACCTGCACCGCGACGGTGCACAAACACCGGCAGCACGAGACAGCATCGGCGGCGACGACGCGCTGCGCCGAGTCGTTCTACTTCATCCATCTGAACGTGCTGCGTTCGATAGGCGGGATCGCTGCGGGCAGGGACGCCGATCCGCTTTTCACGCTGCGGCAGGCGAAGGATATGTTGCACCGGACGGATTTCTCGGATCTGAGTGGCAGCGGGAAGGTGCAGGGGTTGAGGATGTGCGTGGGGTGTAAGAGGGAGTTTGGGGAGGTGGTTGAGAGGGCGAGGGAGGAGATGTGGAAGGAGGTTCCGGGGTGGTTTGGGTTTGAGAGGGGTTGGGAGGGCCTGTGGGGCGCGTCGGGGGAGGAGAGGGAGAGGGTTGAGAGGTGGTGCATTTGATGTATCTAGTCTCGGTAGATGCACGTCACAAATATATGCTCCATCTCTGTTACCCATTTAACATCTCTCTCAAACGAGAAGCGTGAATCGGCCGTCGTCTCTCCATATCGCCGCCAGAATAGAACAAGACACCTCAGGTTATATTGCGCCAATGAGAAAGTCCACTAAGCAATAATATAGGCTAAGAAATAAGAGGGGTAAACATATGTTGGGGAATAGAAATAGAAAGAAAGGAAACGAACGTATGCAATTTGCCACCAGACACCGAAAATCCGGCCAAAAATGTATATCATCCACCCGTCCAAAAAAAAAGTAGATACCTACGTAGAAATACGAACGCGCCACACGAACAGGCATGAAGAAAAGGGATGAAGACGGGAGAAACGAACGGCTAGCAATGACCCATAGGAAGCCTTGGCCAAGAATAAAAGGGACGAATGGAGAGCAAGGAGAGAGGAGATACAGCACCGGGGAAAGGCGGAGGAAATAAGGCAGTACCAGAGAAGGACGAAATAAAGCAAGGCCACGGCAAATGGGAGCATCAAGCCTGGAGAATATAAGCAAGAGGACGGAGATCAAGCAAAAGTCGATAGATCAACAGAGATAAGATGACGAAATAAAAACGCAGAAAAGAGCGACAGTCAGATAGATGAAGCTAGGATGTGAGAGAGCAAAACCAGAGACAGAAACAGGAACAGAACTGAGGGTAAAACAGGCGCGGACACTAGGCACGCAAACAGGGTAAACGTCCACACACAACAACAATGGAACAACAAGTCATTCCCCCCGGAGAAGAAATCTAAGCAAGCGGCGTAACCATAATCGACGCCCTCGCCGCCGCTCCCTTCTCCCTCTCTAAGAGACTTTGAAACCCTGTATTTCCACCAGAGCCAGAAACAGAACCAGAACTGACGCTTCCGCTGGCTCTCCCGTGGGTATATGGTCCATCCGAGGGAGTGACCGGAGGAGACATAGGTCTAGGTGCGTCGTCAACTTCTTCAGTAGAAAGAGCGTGAGTATCGGCAGCGGCGGTCGGGGTGGCGGTGTCAGCGGCTTTGGCGTTGACAGTGGTAGCGTTAGTGCGTTCACCGTCTTCAGCACTGCTGGGTGGCGAAGGGTATTTCTCGCCACTGCCGAGGAACAGCTCCACGAGGGACGACTCGATAGGAACTTGGGGCTGGGTATCGGCCTGCACATCTTTACTGACCGGCGCAGGAGGACTCTGCATAGTCGTCGAAGAGGCGGCGCCATGCGAAGACGTCTCCGTCCCCACAGGCGAATGAGACGCTGCAGACGCAGACCTCGCAGACGTAGGCGTTCCCACCGGTGTCGCCTGTTCTGTCGAGTTCGCAGTGGCAGAGGCAGGGGTAGTCGCAGCAGGAACCTTGATCCCCGCCCTGGCGAAAAACATATCCACCAACAACCTGCACTCGTCCGCGTTCGTCGCATTCCCCATCAATCTCCTCATATCCAACGCCATCTCCCTCGTCAACCCATTCGCAGGCGCACTCGGAACAACCACAGCCACCGCCTCCGCCCTCTTCGCGCTCGACGCCTGTGCAAGCCTGACCCCTTTCTCCGACGAGCCGGCCGAACCAGGTCTCGCGCCCCCTCCCTGTCGTGAACGCGAGCCCGGCCTCGAATGCGAGTGTGTGTGGCCAGACGACTTCGGCGCAATAGTAGAGGTTGCCGTGGTCGTTGTAGGTGAACCGTCCGCCTTGCCGCTATTACTGGTAATCGAAGGCTCATACATCGGTGGCTCCTTCCTCGCTATAACCCTCGGAAGCCCATTGCTCTGCACCTGTCCATTCGCCCCAGGCGACGGCGCCAACCGAGGCGAAGGCGTCGACCGCTCCCTAAGATCCCTCGTATCCGCCCTAGGCGGTGGCGGCCTCGACCTGAACGCATCGGCCATACTCACCAAATCGCCCTCGCTCGCCTTCGTCTTCAATTCCGATCCGTACGGACCAGGCATACTAGCCGGACTGAGTCTACGATGCTGATGCGAGACGGACTGGGACCGAGCCCTGAGACTGTCGAACCCTCCGTGCTGTGCGTGATGGGGAGGATCGTAGTCCCTCGAAGGAGACGCGGGTGGCGAGATCGGTGTCGCTATGGCTCCGGGGGGCGGCATCATGCGCGGTGGGGTAGGCTTGACGGCCATAGGGAGCGGGCCGAGGTTGTTGAACGAATGTTGGGAGCGCATGGAGGGCGTGTTGGGTGCGCTGATCGTGTTCGTGGAAGGCATACGACGGATGGAACGGCCGCTGCTGCCTACACTGCTGCCTCCGTCCTGATTCGCCTTATCACCACCCAGGCTCAACTTCGACATCATGCGCTGCAAACGACCTGAGCCCCTCTGTTTGGAGCTTTGAGAGGTCGAGAGGTCGTCGTGCATGGACATCGGAGGAGGAGACATCATTTCGGGCGGGGGTCCTTCAGAGAGGAAATCCATGAGTTCGCGCGTCGAAGCGGAGACTTTGACTCCGCCTGCGGTCGACCGGGGCGTAGCAGGCGGGCGCCCCATCGAGACCGGAGCAGAGGGAGGTCTGACGACGTCTTGGCCTTCGTCCTCATCCGAGCCGTTCATGATATCGTCCAGGTCCATATCGTCGATATTGCGCTGGATCCTCCGCTTACGGTTCGGCATCCCTCCGCCAAACACAGAATCGTCGTTCTTCGGCGGCACTCGAGGTTGCCTGTTCTGAAGAGGGGGCGGCATAGGAGCCGGTTTGTGCTGCATGGAAGCTTTGCGTAGAATCGTGTTCCCGCTGCGATTGTTGTTATTGCCGCTGGCATGAGAGGTGGACAGCGAACGGTTGCGACTAGGAGTCGGGGATGGAACGAAAGTTTGGTCGGACGCGTTTCGCCCGGAACGCGAGCTGGGAGAGGTGGTGAGGCTGTGGTTAGCGTGAGGTTTGCTCTTGGACTCTTCATATTCGTAGATAGAGTCGACCTCGCGGAACGACGTCTTGCGGACGCCATTGGGCGTCTTGGGTGTCGCTGCGACTGGGGAGAGACCGGATCCGTCGGTCGCGGGGAAACGTTCTGTCGAGTTCTTCAGGGCGGGTTGTCGCTTGCCTGCGCGGCCGTTCTTCTCTTGCTATTATTATTGTTGTAACAAAATCAAAAGTTGGAATCAGAACGGCGCCGATAGTATAACAAAGGGGTGGTAAAAGGACGCACGTCCATGGTCCTGAGTCTATCCGGTGTGAGGGACATTTTGACCGTATCACCCGCACGCATTCGGTTATCGAACTCGACAGACTCTTCGTCCTGATGAGGTTGGAAAACCCACGAACGGTGAGGGTGAGGACTCAGGAGGTCAAACATACGGAGACGCGGACAGGGACCAGAGCGAAGGAAAGGGTAGAGAGCAAGGAAAGAGAAAGGGGAACCAAAAAGGAAAAGGTACGGACCTCTCCATCCACGGACATCCCGCTATGGAAACTATCAGTTTGTCCACTCTGTCTCGGCGCGTCGGCGAATGACGGCCGGGATGACGGATCCGCCTGGGATTGGTCCCGATCGCTCGTGGTCCGACTGTGCGTCCTGAACAACTTTTTGGCTCGCGATTTGTCGAGGGAGGGTCTGCCAGATTGTTGTGGAGGTGCGTCGGAGGAGACCCTGGAGCGATTTGAGATGCCGGATGCGGTGGAGGAGACGTCGGGGATGGGTGAGGGAGCGTGCTCTGAAGGTGGGCCGGGTCTCGAGTTGGATTTGCTTAGACTCCTGCGAGGTTTTGACATCTTTGACAAAGTCTCGATCTGGTCATATACTGTGACAAGAGCGGAAGCATCGAGCAAAAGTCATGAGCAGGAACCGGAATGTTGAACCGTGCGGATAAACACTCACCCTTCATTGTTCTGAATAGGGAGAACATGGAATCATCCTCGCAGAGGGCCACGAAGAGATCCTCCAACGATGCCGTCGTCGTACTGCTGTCGCGGGTCGCGACGCGACCGACGTTAGAGAGGATGTGCCTAAAGAGGGCAATGAAGTCATAGGTCAGGACAATCTATCAGAAAAGCTACGCGTTCCATGAAGTGCTTACTCGCAGATGGACCTGGAACGTGCCCCGTATGCGATCAGTACCGTTGCCCGCTACCATCAACGAAACGAGAATGAGACGCACTCCAGCACCGCTGTCAGATACAGTGCCGCGGGGGCTACGAGGGCCGCTTTGCGCGGTGAAGGGCTCCCCAAACGAGCATTCAGACGTGCCTCAGTCTGCGGGTCCTCGTCCGAGTCGTTCAGTGTCGAGTAGGCCTCGCATTTGAGCCGCATCAACTGTATTTGATGGAGGGAAAACATGAGTCCTTAGCCGCGATAAAGAGAACATGTGCGGACGCACCTCGACGGCCCACTGAGCATTGAAGTCCTGGTCTGGCGCATTCTCGGCAGCCGTCTGCGCAGAGCCCGGTCTCGACGCGTTCGTGCGCTCCCAGTAGGCTCTCAGCTCGACCTCTGCCTCGAGCAGAGCCTCCTTGCCGAGCGTGGTGGGGAGGACCTTGAGGAGCCCGAGCTTGAGTCGTTCTGTGGTGAGCGCATGTGCTGCGACGATGATGGATGTGAGTATCTCGTCGAGGAGGACATTGAGGCAGCCGAGGGCCTCGATGTTGAATTTTATGGGACGTATGTCGGAGAGAATGACGTCTGCGGAACGAGGGGAGATGTACTTCGGCCCTGTTGTACGTGTGAAACACCGGAGGAAACGTCAGACGCTGCATGGACGGTGAGCCTAGGAAGGAAAGGAGCGCACCGATGCCAGCAGCCATGGTCGTTCGGGATGTTATGGACAGTGAGGAAGAGGGATAAGGAACGGATGCGGACGCTCAACCGCGAAGGCGATGGCGAAACGACCGTGAGCAATAAACTTGCGCGACATTATTTCGCCCGTTGCTAGCCCTAACCGAGAGCCCGCGGGGTCGGCGCACAACCTCCGGCGGACGCCGGCTACGCCAGCTGACAGCCTTCCTGCCCTTTTTCGCAGCGATATCAGGATGGAAAGCACCTTGGAAACAGCCCTTGGAGTTCTGTCCCTGCACCAGAAGCACGAACGTCAACGCTGGCCGTATGAAACACACGCTCCGGCACACCCACGATTTTCCCGCTGAATTAGAAGCCGAATGCACATGCACCCCGCCGGAAACGTCGATCCACTGACATGAAATGTGGCATGAAATTCAAAGCGTGTGAAAATCCAAAAGTTGCCGTAAAACTAGGTTCAGAAGGCGTACATGCAGGTACATACAGCGGATAGCAACGAGGACAGCAGATATGAACAGCATAGCATACAGTACAGGCACAACAGCGTTGACGACGCCCACCGCCCCTCCCCGACGTGCCCCTACGCTTTGAATGTGAACCAACAACAATCACGCGCTTTGAGCACCCAACGACTTCGAACGCAACCTTAAGGCTCTCAACCTACCCACGCTCGGCTAATCATTCATCCTCCCCCTCGCTACTTGCTCGTCGTCGGACTGACACTGGTGGAAAAAGACGGAGTTGAAAGATCAGGCCTAGGAGGAACCTTGAGCACGACCCGATGCGTCGGCGATCCTGATGTTATTGCTGATGATGGGCCCGCCACTGGTGCTGATCCTGATGCGGATGCAGTCGACCTCCAAGCTGATGATGGCAGCTTCAACGTCAACCTCCCATACCCGTTCTTCCGCCCCGGCACGTCCGAGAAAGAGTCGATTGGGTCGTCGTCCGATTCCAACTCATCGACCTCAATATCCACGTCTTCCTCTTCCTCACTTGTCACCTCGATATCCACATCCACATCCTCCTCTTCCTCTTCCTCCTCCTCTTCATCAGACCGCGCCACCTCCCACAGCCCATCATCCACATGCACCAAATCCTCGAACCCACCCACACTCCCACCTGCTCTCCTCGGCGTCCACTTATCCAAAAACTCGTACTGCTCCCCTAGTTTCAGCTTTAGATGGTCGACCGCGTTCGAAGCTGAATTCGAGTGCGCGCGCGGCAGCTCGTCGTCCGCCGACATCGCGCTGTTCTCGTCCGCCTGTGTTTGTAAGGAGGGATTATTCCGCCGGTAACTGCGTCGGATGGGCGACATGACGGGTCTTAAGGCCTCCCGACTGACCGATTCCATAGGGAACAGCTTCCTCAGCACCTACGCCAGTAACAACGACACGAACATCAGCACACAACCACACAGCGAACAACTCCTCGCCTGCACATAGCAAAAGGAAGGGGAAAAAAACACGCACCCAAGGCCCCAACGTCTCATGCCTCTCCTTCGATATCCTCGGCATGCCCACCCTCAACGTGACCGCCATAAAACTCGGCAACACCTCGCTCATCTCCGATAACGGCCGTCTCTGCAGGTCTGGCTTGATCAGTCGTTTCATGGATCTGCGCAGAGTGTCGCCGTTGGGGCGCTCAGCGCTCGGGAGGTGGTTGTGGCGATGGTGCGCGAGGAGGGCGGGGGCTTGGTCGAAGAAGTCGTCGCAGCCTGCGGGGAGGAGGATGAATAGAATGAGTGTTCTGTTTGGGTTATTGGTTTGGTGGGTATAGGGGATGTGTTGTGTATGGGGATTTCATTACCTTCGTATGCACAATAAAACCCGGAAGTGACATGTTCTCGGACATGCGCCTCGATCTTCGGAACTCTGTGTTCACAGCCGTTCCACTCACACGCGGAGCCCTGTCAACACCAAAGTAAAATCAGTAACCATCCCACCCAGTGCAACAGAATTTGTGGCAAGGGCGAACGAAACCTGGACAGGGAGTGAAACAGTGAAACTCACCATCTGTCCCTTCTCCGCCTTCGCCTTCTCCACATGCACGTCCTTCAAATGCTCCAACAGTTTCTCCTCCGAATCCACCACAACGCTACACTCGTGCCACTTACATGGCCTCAGCCTCAACCTCGACCTCGCCTGCCTCGCCGCCTTGTCTACACCCAGCGTCCGAAAGTTTTGAAAGTGGACGAGGTCACGTCGATTTTGGGGCGTGGCATGTCATGAAACAAGAAAATAATCATTGATAATCAGAACGCGTTCAACCAAGAGAATACAGATCTACTCCACTAAACAGACATACCGATAGCCTCTTCGTCCTCTCCGTCTACCTCTCGCACCTCCTCCATCACCTGTACATCCACCTCCCCCTCGTCGCTACTCTCCACCCTATTCATCCACCTCCCCTTCCTTTTCTTGACAGAAGCCTTCAAAGCCCTCTCCTTCTCCCTAGCCCTCTTGACATACTCCGGAGGCGATGGTATGAGCACGTACGCCTGTTTTCTAGCCTTGCCTTTGACTTTCTTCGACGTGGAGGTAGAGATGGTAGAGGAGATAGACCTCGGGACAGGAACAGCATCGGGTTGTAAGTCGTCAAAAGCGACGCTTGGACCCGCTTCTGCTTCTGCCTGGACCCGAGTGAAACGAGACATAAGGCCGGAACCGGAACCAGAAGCGGTGGGAGGGAGGGGAGCTGGCCGTGATACGGGCGGCCCGCCGAGCGTCGTCCATACTTTGTCTGAATCGTTCTGTACCGTATACGACGACGGACCCGAAATATTCGAATGTGGTTTCTTGGCGGAGGTAGACACCAGCAAGTCCGGTTTGTGCACGAAAGGCTCGTCGATATCCATTGGGGCGTCGCGAATTGGAGGCTGTGGGACGACTCTCGTGTCCACGGGATTTACTACCGCCGCCACATCCGCCACACCTTCTTCCTCTTCTTCCTCCTCCTCCTCCTCCTCCTCTTCCTCCTCAACGACGCCTTTGACCGTCTCAATATGAACCTCGGTCTGAGCTTCGTCCTCGATCACCTCCTCGATCCTAGGCCCCGACCCGTCGTCAACCGCACCACCAGGAATGAAGATCGCGTCTTGAAGGGGAAATATAAACGGCGGTACGTTGCCCATACCCATACCCATACCCATATCCATATCCAGATCCATATCCATACCCATCTGCGTCCCATCAGCTGTTTCCTCAGGCGGGTACGAAAGCTCGGGGATCATCGACGTCTCCCTCTCTTCTTCCTCTTCCTCTTCTTCTTCCTCGGGTCCGGTCGTTTCAATCACCCCATCGCTCTGCACGTGTAACTGCTCGACATCCTCCGTCAGATCAATCACATCCACCGAAGCCTTCTTCGCTCCCTGTCCCTGTCCCTGTCCTTGTCCCGACTGCAGTAGTGGCTCTGGCTCTCCACCCTCCGTCCTCATCCCATTCTCGTTCCCGACCTGCACGAGCGGCCCCCTCTCCCTCGACACAGACATCGAGTGCCTCTTCGCTTCTCTGCCATCGCCGCCTCTGCTGCCTACACTCGACCTGTCGTCTTCCTTCTCGTTTTCGTGTGACCGCTTACGTTTCTGGCCAGAATGATTCACAGTTGGAATCGTAGTCGAGGATGAAGCGGCGATAGCAGAGTTGGTAGTAGCGGCGGCGGGAGTAGGCGACCCTGACGTTTGTGGCGCGAGTGCTGGTGTAGAGACCGAGGGGGATGCGGAGGGTGTAGAACCCGACTTTGAACCTGCATTCGCGGCCTGCATGAGTTTGAGTGAGCGTAACAGCGAAGATGTGAACGTTGGTTTCGACTGAGGCGGCGATTGGGGCTGAAGGATTGATTTCTCCTGCACTGGCGCCGTTCCCTTCGATGGTGCAGTTGCAGCAGTGGCCGTCGGCTTCGACCATTGTGGTGCAGTGACAGGAACCGATTGGAAAGAGGAGGTATGTGGCGATGTGATGGGGACGGTAGTTGAAGAGGCGGACGGGGAGGATGTAAGGTACGGGCTGAGATGCGCGTTCGCATACGGCAGAGGCTTCGCCTGCACTGGCCCATCATAAGTCGCAAGCGAAGACGTTGAATCGCCATAGGGAGGCTGAGCGAGCGGGGGCTGAACGGTGGATGAAGTCCCCGAAGACGTAGTATCTCGATAGTGGGAGCTTGGTTGTGGACGAGAAGTACTTGACGATACTGCGGGAGCCGATGTAGGAGGATGCGAGAGCTGTACGCCATTCGATGAAGCTTGTACGTTCGGAGGGGTTTGTGCTTTCGTCTGAGCCGCCTGTGCTGTAGTAAGCATTTCTTGGAGTCGGCTTGGAGGTCGATTGAAGGTTGTGCTCGTTGGTCGAGATTGTGGGTTGGAGGATGACGGGGATGGTTGTTGAGCAGTGGATGTAGATGTCGGGGCAGTAGGCGTGGCTTGAGCCTGTGGCATGGGAATACCTGCAGCCGAAGCGTTTGCTTCTCCCAACAAGTTTTGTAAATACTCCTTATTGGACCCCGAGACGGAGGCAGAACCACCTTGAGCAGCGTTGGTAGATGAGTCGGGAGTGGCTATCCCATGTTCTTGCTTATATACCCGAATGATCGTCTCAAACCAATTCTGAGCGGTCT
This sequence comes from Stereum hirsutum FP-91666 SS1, assembly GCF_000264905.1. Lineage (NCBI taxonomy): Eukaryota > Fungi > Basidiomycota > Agaricomycetes > Russulales > Stereaceae > Stereum > Stereum hirsutum. The sequence goes on from NW_006763135.1 coordinate 1,195,646, forward strand.
GCCGGGTGAGTGTCTTGCTCTCGATTTGCAGTTGAAGAACATTTGCAAGCTGCTCTCGAGCGCGTTCGTACCCATCAGACTGAAAAGACGGGTACGACAAAAAACGTGAGTAATGGATGATCGAAAAGGACGTGGGCTCTAGTTTATGGTGTCCCACCTTAGTACGGTCGTTGAATGCCTTCTGCAGACGGTCTGAGAAAAACAACGTAAGTTGACCGACAGGAGAAAGAGGTGATTCCATCCATCAAAATAGTCACTCACGAACAAGCTGAACGGAATCAGGGTTTGGTGCAGTGAAGGCTATCACACAAAGGATGTTCGGGAAATGTATTCTCAGGAAGGGTGATGGGAATGCGTACCTGTGGGTGCTTGAGCTGTAGGCAGGGTGCTAGGTCCTGCAACGGATGAACCAGCCTGCACTTGGTCTGGCGACGGCAGTCAACAAAAGAACGCGAACCAAGATGTAAGATAAAACGCACTCTGGAGATTTGAGAACTGCGCTGTTTGCATACTAGTCGTGTCCTGCGGCTGGTGTTGAGTAGGAGCTTGTGAGTTATAATGAGTCTGCGTGTTGACCGAAGATTGAGCGCTTGTCGACTGGTGTCGTCTTGGTACATATTGTGGTGCAGAAACTTGACCTGGGTTGCTCGTTGCCTGAGGAGCCCACTGGGACGTATGACGGTAGTGATCTTGCACTGGAGCCGGAGCTGCCTGACTCTGTATGGCGCTGTATGGCTGTTGACTTGGATGTGGCAAAGCGTTATAGTTGGCGGATGACTGGTGGGACCAACCGGTCACAGGCTGATTCTGATTCGCGCCACCACAGATGAGAAACGAAATGCACGACAGGGGTGATGAGTTCTGCAACGTACTTGGGTTGGGTATCGTGCAACCTCTGTCCCAACGGGAAGCTGTGGTGTAGCCTGACCTATCATTCCGTTCGAAGAGCTCGTGGCGTGTTCAAGCATCCTGATTGGAATATTCATCAATAAGTATTGCGCGGGATGGATCACCAAGACCAAACTCACTGGAGGTTACTCAGATGTATACTTTGTCTAAAAAAATCTCAACTGTCAGGGGTCAAACAAAATGTACAGCATAGCCAAAAGACTTACTGTGCCTGCTGTCCTTGGTAGAATGCTTGCTGGTAGAACCTCATCAATTCTTCCCGCGAAAAAGTGAAAGCCCCAGCCTGGGCCGGTGCAGATCTGTTCTGCACATTCCGCTGTCCATTCTGGTAGGGGTAATTAGGGTTTGGGGGCTGTCCGCCGTTGTTCATGGTGGTCAGGATGATGGAGGAGGCACCCAAGTACGCTCGAGACGGTCGTGATCGGCGAGCGGTCACTCAAGCGCGTTGGTCACAAGTGACACTCACGGTCACGTTATGGGGACGACAAATCAACGTCTTCATGTGGCCCATCGCATCCTTTGCGACAACTATCGAAATTGCCGGCTAACAGAATGCAGCACCTATCACGCCGTATACCCCAGTTCCGCTGCTCAACCAGGGCCTACGCATCACTCACTTCATCACCCATAAACCCCACTAGCGTCGGCCCCTTCCAAGTCTTCGACCGCAACGCCAAACGTATCCAAAAAGACCGAGCCGCTACTCGTAATGACGGTGAGGCTAGTCGGACGGTAGATTACGTGCGTGACGAGGTCGCAGAACGGATGATTGAACGATTCATGGTATGTCCGTACTTCCGTGTAGCTAGGACAAGGAGGTTGGAGAGCTGAATAGGGGCCATTGTATGGTCGGGTTGGTCTTGAAGGATGTGAAACGCAAGTTCTCGTCAGTCTTGGATATCGGATCCGGCTCTGGACATTTCTCGAAGCTTTTGGAGCAGGACCAGACGTCGAAGGTGACCATGCTGGATATGAGTGGTACGCAGGCTTCATTACCTTTCGTTCGAAACCATTGTCCTGACATGCTATCAGAGAAGATGTTACACAGAGATCCTGATTCAGAGTTTGAAGGTTCGAGCCGCCGTTCGCTCGCCCAGTTACGTGTGCAAGACTCATGAGTGCCTTCTAGTCCCTGTCGAACGTATGCACGCCGACGAAGAAAAACTCCTCGAGAACATCCCCCCAAACTCACAAGACGCCATTGTGTCCTGTCTCAGTTTACACTGGGTGAATGACCTCCCAGGTACGTCTATTCTTGATTCAAACCCCTTCAGTATCCCGTCTCACATAGCCCACCACACAGGCGTCCTCATCCAAATCAGAGAAGCCCTCAAACCCGACGGCGTCTTCATCGGTGCTCTCTTCGGCGGCGACACCCTCTTCGAACTCCGAACGTCCCTTCAGCTCGCAGAAATAGAGCGAGAAGGCGGTATCTCTCCGCACGTCTCTCCCATGGCCGGTACGCGCTTCCCCTACCATGTCTTCGTCATTGCCGTGATACTGAACGGCTCATGTTTGCTCAGATCCTCGAGATATGTCGAACCTCATGGGCCGAGCAGGATTCACGCTTCTTACCGTCGATGTCGACGAAGTCAAGGCGGGATACCCGTCTATGTGGGAGTTGCTTGATGATTTGAGGGATATGGGCGAGAGTAACGCCGTTGTCGGTCGGTGCGTATCGCCAATGTCGTTCATCCCCGGGCCACTGTGGCGCCACGCTATCACAGCAACGCAGAATAATGACTGAAAGTGCTTTCTTTAGCCGAAACGTCATTCACAGAGACACGCTCGCTGCTGCCTCCGCTATATACAAGGGTAAGTCAGGTATTTCTTGAGAATATATATGATCTGAAAACTGACTGCATTCTTTAGAGATGCACGGTGAAGAAAATGGGACAATACCAGCGACTTTCCAGGTCATCTTTATGGTACGTCCGATTGCGTAGCCAGCTAGGGCTCATACTCACGAGACAACAGATCGGCTGGAAACCTGCTCCTACACAACCCAAGCCCCTCGAGAGAGGCTCAGGCAAAACTAATCTGAAGGAAGTGCTCTAATAAGTTGTCGAAGATCACCACTGCATATAATATATGGACATCAAGCATCTGCCTCTCTTATACCATCATCCACGACACTCGTCTCTGCTCCTGCATCCACTCCCACCTCCGGCTCTAACACTGCTCCATCATCTGCCACTGAGCTCGTCAACCCCTTGGCCTCTACATCGCCGCTCTCGTCCCTGTCTTGTTCCTTGTCATCATATTCACCACCCTCACCTTCACCGTCCTCACCCCCATCATTGCTCTTCGCCCGCCCCGCTCCACCCTGCTGGAACTTGCGCTTCGGGATAACAGCATAAAACGCCTGCTCCCAATCCTTCGTCTCGACCCATTTTAGCAAGATCTCGAAGACTTGGTTGACCGTTAGAACTTTGCGGGTGGGCAAGTCGGTAAGGTAGCGACCAATTGGGAGACGTGCGGCGCGGATGCCGGAGGTGGTGGCTTTGTTCAGGCAGAGGTTCTGTATATGAATGTAAGCATGGATAGAGGTAAAGGAGGAGTGTTGCGACTTGGGATATATGGGTGGGCAGTGAGAGAGGGAACGTGCCTTGTAACGGTTGTGATCGCATATGCCACCGATGATGTATGTTTCGCCTTCTTTGAGCTCATTCAGCTCGTCCGACGAGTCGGCGGTGAGATATACGACGGTGTCTTTTGATGCAGAGCCTCTGGAGTTTACTTGCTTGTTCCCCTTCCTTCCTACCTTCTTCCCTGAAACAGGCGCTATCTTCGCTCCGTCTTGCGCAGCCGTTACAGCTTCCTCCCCGGTCACAGCGACCTCGTCTGATGCCACGGGAGTCTCGCGCCACAGATCTTCGTAGCTCTCAGTCCACCACTCCGTGCCCGTCCAACGCTTGTATCCTGCATCGTTCATGCTCTCAAGACGCGTTAATGTTCGGCCGTTGAGCGAAGTGTAGAGGATGTTGGAGAAGAAAGTGTCGGCATGTCGATTGGCGCTATACGTGTACGCGAGCTGAGAACAAAGCGAACTGACTTCCTACACACCACCCCACCAAACCACGACCACAGCCATATCCATAACAAACGAATGCATGCATGTAAATAACTACTTACACGCCTTGACCAGGAGGCTCCACGAATTGAAATGGGATATGGATATGGGAAATGCGAAGGGGGAGCAAGGGTCAACGAATAAAAAGCACCGCACCTTCTCGCTCATCTTATCGTCGAACCCCAGATCGACGACCACCCTCGCCCCGAATGCGTTCCTCGGAGCACCGTGACTGAGCTTGGCCCTCTTCTTCACCCTGCCATCGTCTTCAGCTGCAGTGTCGACGTCCTCCCCAGCAGCGATCCGCTCCGCACGCTCACGCTTCTTCTCTTTTTTCTTCTCCTTTTCGCGCGCGCGCCGCTCGAGCTTGCGTTCCGCGAGGAACTCTGCCTTGCGAAGTTTTTTCTGAGCCTTTTTGGAGAGGGGCTGGGGCTCGGATCGAGTCTGATATTCGGGTTGAGGCTCGTCAGTGCCCGTTAAGGACTGTTGAGCATTATTTTGAGGCTGATTTTCGGCGGTAGGTGGTGCGTCCACGTCAGGGGTCGGCAACTGTGAATTTGTAGTCGCCGTTGCCATAGCCAAGTGAGTGTGCGAGTGGGTCGGGTAACGGATGTGAGCGTGGTGGTCAGCGAAAGAAGAAGAAAGATGGATCGCTGCTGGTGGCGGAAAGTGAAGGCGTTCGTGCCAGTGACCGTTATGACTCTGGTTAGTAAACGTCCTCGGATCTCGCCCCAATCTCCTTTCGTTCTGCTCACTGGGTCTTGCTCGCCCTCCCCCTTCGCCTTCGTTTTTTCTTTTCTTATTCGCCTTTTGTACAGTTTGTTGCACGTCTATCTGTCTTCAGCGCTAAGAACGGTTTCGCTCGATTTATCTCGACCACGACGAAGACGATGCCGATCGCACCGCTTCAGAAATTGACGGTCGACGCACTGACGGATCATACGGCCACCGTCATCTTTGTCCACGTTCGTTGCAATCTCAGCGATGCGCTCTGTGCCTTTTAACCTGTTCGATCCGTCTAGGGTCTCGGCGACACCGGCCACGGATGGAAGCCAGTGGCGAACATGTTCCAAGCCGACCCGGGTCTAAGCCATGTTAAATGGGTGCTTCCCCATTCGTGAGTATTGTCCGTCCATGCCTTGGCTCACCGTGTACTTACTGACATCCCCTCACTCAGACCTTCAATCCCAGTGACTGCAAACTCAGGGATCGTAATGCCCTCCTGGTATGCCTTGCTCACCCACAAGCCCCTATTGTAACCCCTCCTCCAGCTCCATTCAACCTCTCTCCTCCTCCCCGTGCCCGTATTAGGTTCGACATCATTTCTTTCGGATTCGACTGCGACGAAGACGAAGCCGGCATCCTACGCTCCGTACACCAAATCGACAAACTCATCACCGACGAAATCGACTCGGGCACTCCTGCTGAACGGATCGTCCTCGGTGGCTTCAGTATGGGCGCCGCCATGAGTCTCACCGTCGGTCTTTCGAACGAGAGGAGGTTGGCCGGGATCGCGTCGCTGAGCGGATGGCTGCTCATGAGGAGGACGTTCAAAGCCGTGAGTACTTACCAAACCCCTGCTTCCTGTCGCTTTGCTTTGCTTCTCCGTCGAGATTCGCGCCGTTGCCGTTGCGGATCGAGTACATAACCAAGAAGAGTGGATGTTCGTGTTCTGGACGTACGACGAACGCCGTCATAACACATGGCGCTCCTGATCCGCTGCGTCCCAACTTCTCTGCGTTCCTCGATTTCATGCCATGCTTATGCACAAATTATTTATACATCCACTCGTCAACTTGCCCCATCCGCATTTAGATGGCCGGCCGCCACGCGAAGGAGCTCCCGATCTTCTGGGGACACGGCACGCACGACCCGCTCGTCAAGTACCACCTCGGCGTCGAGTCCGTCGCCGCGTTCAGGTCGCAGATCGGGATCGGGACGGCGTCGCTCGATGCGCCGGATGCGGAGGGGTTGAAGGGCATCTCGTTCAATTCGTATAGTGGCCTGGGGCATTCGACGACGGATAAGGAGTTGGACGATTTGAGGGGGTGGTTGAAGAAGGTGTTGCCGCAGGAGCAATAACAGGTGTTTAGATACGGTTTGGAGGGGAGGGGGAGGGTGTGCTAGGTGGTTCTTGTCTTTTCTTCCTCACACACGGTAAGACTTGCAACGTTTGGGACACTGTCGTACGCGCAGTACTGGCTAACGTGTTCACACTTGTCTCAGCATTTGTATTCTGACCTCATATGATCATACACGTCAACTTAGTATTTCTTGTCCTTTTACAACTTTTGGAATGTCTTGGGAGATCGTCAGGAGAGGAAAGTCATCACGAGCAAAGACCTGACCAACACAGATCTTGTGCCAAGAGTGTCATTGGTCCGCGGAGTCCACGAACCGTGCTGGGTAACTTCTACTTCCCCACCTTGCCTTACTTCATCTCCCTTGCGCCGCCACAAAATAGTATGGATTAGAAGGCATCTACAGACGAAGACCAGAGATGTGACCGACTGCGCGTTCGACCAGTCCGAGGAGTCCCACGAACACGACGCGGAGGAGGACGGAGTCGCTGAATCAAGCCCATTTTTCAGATCAGAATAGTACACGGATTCCCAGAGGTAACAGTCTATTATCATCATTCTACCTTCCCGTGTAGATCTGATTTTCCTCCAACAATAGGTTGGCAGACTAGAGTGTTTATATCTATTTATCGCAGTGTCAGAGTCGCTATCTTGTGTTGTAGCCGCTGTGTCACCGCACACTACAGCATGAGCTAGAAGAGTTCTCACTTCTGCAGATTTCGTGACAAACGAAAACTGACTAGCAAGCGCCTGAGAGCCCGAGGAGTCTCACGAACATGCAGAAGTCTTCACGCCATCTGCAGCGTGGTCCACCTCACTAAACCTCGCGTCGGAACAACACCCAGAGTCACTCGATAAAGCCAGGCTTTTGTTCTCATTCCTCTGAACAACGCTGACTCTATGTTTTCCATGCCGACAGGCTAGGCATTTGTTCGTTGTAGATGCTTCATGGACACCGTTCTTCGAAACATGCCCGCTTGAGAACTTGAAACCCGCTCTTAGCTGCGGTCTAACAGCCTAGCACGAACCTCCCATCTCACTCCATACCGGTTTCATACCCCATCCTCACACACTTCATCTCCTCTCCGTCCATTCACATCTCCCCGTATTCGTGTTCGTCCATCCACATCCCACAGCACCCGCGACGTACAGCCCCGTTCCGCCAATAAAGTCTAATAATTGCCTCGCCGTTCGCACGTTAGTGAGAACATCCGACCATACACACTACGGAGAAGTTTGAAAGCTTTCAGACGGCCTTCATGAAGTTTCATACGCAGGCCTAAATGGCGCAAGGGTCCTCCCACGAAGAGGCTTTCCATCCCGCACAGGCTCTACACTGAGCGAGAGTCCTTGTCGTCGGTGCAACCGCGATTGCCTCAGGTTTTCGATTGTGATCGCTAAGCAAGTCTTAGAACCCCAAGAACCCAAGACCCAACCGTCTGGTCCGTCTCCATCTTCATCACTGCGATGACAGGCTGTGTGTAGTGGGGCGAGGGGTGGGATGGTATATAAGCTGGATCGTGGGGGAGGAGAGGAGGAGGTCCCGACCACGAGAGTTCCTGCCCAGACCTTTTTTCTTCATCCGCATCTTTTCATTCGTCCTTGCTGAACCACATACAGCTCTGCCTGGTGCCAAGCTATAATCCTTTGAAGTCGTCGAATCTAAAAAATGCGTTTTGTCACCGTCGCGTCTGCTCTCTTGTCTCTCGTGTCTGTCGCGGTCGCACAGAATCAGACTGTATGTCCCCCGGTCCCTCTCTTACTCTCAATTTTACCTGCACTTTCACTAGCTGTTTCGTTATCCTCGAGCGTGGTTTGCTTAACATGTTGCTTGTCTGTAGATATCGGTCAACGTCGGAGGCTCTAATGGAGACCCCGAGTTCATCTTCTCGCCTAACAACTTGAACGCTTCTGAGGGCTCCGTCATAACCTTCATGTTCACCGGAGTGTGCGTGTTCTCTTTTCTCCTGTAAAAGTTATATAATAGCCGTGCATGCCACTGATCTGTGTTATTTCGTGTGTAGGCCTGGGAACCACACGATCACTCAGTCGACTTTCGCCGCACCTTGCCAGACGATGTCCGGTGGGTTTGACTCTGGGTGCGTATTCCTGGCCTAACTCATGCCCTTCACCGCCGTGAGCTAATGATGACTGGTGGTTCTGGACAATGTGTACAGCTTCGTGTTGATTCCCAGTGAACCTAGCATCACGCCTACATTCAACTTGACCATCACGAACGGGTCCGTGCGTGAGTACAAGCTTCTTCTACGTTAGATATCGACGCTCTAGTCACACCAGGCTAAATTGTCCACAATTAATATAGCGATCTGGTTCCATTGCAAGCAGCTCGCACCCTCGCCGCACTGCAACGCCGGAATGGTTGGGTGGGTGCCTCTCAAAATCGCCGACCTCTATATTATTTTTAATAGGAAGGACTGATTCGAATGTATTGTCAGTGCTATCAACGCACCCACCTCCGGAGCGAACACTTTCCAAAACTTCGTCACAGCCGCTTCTCAATCTCAAGGTCTCCCAGGCGTACGTTCTCTCCTCCTTCATCCACCCCCCATCCACCCCTTCTACCCACCCATCTCACTAATTAATTCATGTTTTCTTTTCGTACAACAGCAAGATGAAGGCGGTCTCGTCGGTGTCGGCGCCTCGGCCTCTACTGGACCAGGACCCTTCACCGACAGCGACACCGGACTCGGCGTGCCCACCGGAGCCAGCGCCCCCGCTGCTGCTTCTGGCACATCTTCGGCGAGCGCTTCGGCTAGTGCTAGTGCTTCTGCGAGCGGTGCGGTCGAGATGATGAAGGTGTCGATGACTGGGTTGGTTGTGGCTTTGGGCGTCGTTGTTGGTTCCGTTATTGCTTGAGTCTGGTGGGAAGGCGCATAGACGAACAGTTACTTCGCTTCGGGTACGCGTTAGTTACATATTATCGATCTTGCTTCTTTCTTTATGGACATGGACGGTGTACTCTCTCTGGCAGTGTCTTAGTAGTAGGAACCTGTGACACTTCTCTAATACGACGACCTTGTTCCTTGTTCACCTGTTTTCACATCGAGATGCGCTCGACATGTGAGTTTGTCCAGTCTATATCCGCCACGCTGATTGCAAGGATAGACGACCCCAACGGATAAAAATAGCGATAGGACGATACAACAAGAAAGCTTGCAGAGCAGCACGTATGTAGTACATACACACTACTTCACCTCCAACGACACCGCAATACCCATCGACGCCAGCTCCGCACAGAGATACCTAAACACATACGGAACCGCGACAATATCCAGATCCCCTCCCTTCCCTCCGCCATTACTGCCCAACACATGCTGTGACGGAATCGCCACCCTCACATCGTTTTTACCCACCCGTTCCGGGTTTTGCCCCGTCACGAGCGCTTTCCTCTCACGCTCTTCTTCCTGCTCTGCCGCCGCTCGACAGACGCGACAGTATTCGCCTTGTGGGCCCGAAGGTTTTGGTGCGTGTGAGTGTGAGGAAGGACCACCGAGGACGATTTCGCCGAGCTGGACGTCATCGTAGCCGAGGGTGATGAGAGAACCGCAGGTTCTGCAGACCCAGGCGGTAGAGTAATCGGAGCAGTTCATGAGACGGTCTTGGAGGAGGAAGGAGGTGCCGTGGGCGATGAGAGCGTCACGTTCCATTTCACCGAAACGGATACCACCAGCCCGTTTACGTCCCTGAATGACAGACATCCCAAATAAAAGACGAGCATGTTTGAGTGAGTTTGAGTGAGTGAAGCTAAACGGAGGATCGGAAGGGCGGAGTGGTCGTGGATCTCATCTGGAGAAATAAACGACGAACCTTCACGGGCTGACGCGTTAACGGGTCGACGGGTCCAGTCGTCCGCACTTGGAACTTATCGAGAACCATGTGTCGGAGTCGCTGGTAATAGACCACTCCAAAGTAGATGTCGGCAGCGAACTCCTGGCCAGTTATTCCAGAGTACATTGGCTCGCTTCCATGGTAGTTGTACCCAGCGGCGAGTAGCTGCTTTCCGAAATAATCAATCGCCGTGTCCTGTTCCGAGAATCTGGTATCGAAACAACGTCATCAGGAAAGGTACGAGTGTGTGCATGGGCGTAAAGACCAAAAGAGCCAGGAGTAGAAAATGACGCACGTAAATGGCGTGGCGTCCTGCGCAAGGCCGTGCATCGCGCCTGCTTTTCCCGCCATGCTCTCCACCAACATGCCGATAGTCATACGACTAGGGAAGGCATGTGGGTTGATAATAACGTCTGGCTGCATACCGCTCTCACTGAACGGCATATCGATGGCCGGCCATTTTTGCGAGCAGACACCTTTTTGACCGTGTCGAGACGAGAATTTGTCGCCGATGACGGGGGACCGAGTGATCCGTAGCGTGATATGGATCTTCTGCAGCTCAGCATCACCAGCGTCGGAACCTGCAGGTTTGGAAATATTAGTTGAAGACTACGGCCTCGGAGATGCTATGTCACATACCCAGAAGTCGAACTTCTTCGATATACGCAACCTCATCACCCTTGTACTTCACAAACTTGGTTCGTCCACCAGTTGTATCGTCCGTGTATGCAGCGATGGGATCTCCGGGATTCAATCTCGCGCCAATATTAGGCAGCCCATCGAGATCAAGAAATTCAACACAGCTGTGTTTCTTATCCCCTTCCGTCTTGATTTCGTACCCCAGTCCGAAATGAAGCGTGGGAGCACTGGTCGCTTTGATTGCACCCTTCTGTTCCTTCAGGTCGATGATCTGCGACTTGTAGACCGTACCGTAGGCGAAGCCTCGTTCGTGTGCCGACTTGTTGAGGATCATGGCGTCCTCCATGTCATACCCAGTATAAGAGATAACGGCGACGATGGCGTTGGTTCCGTTCGGGAAGGAGTCCATGCCGTAAGTGTTATGAAGGGCTGGGCGCACGACCGGACTTTGTCCACTCTGAAGTCGATAGAGCTTGTTGTCTGTTCGATGCCTCAACGCCGTCGCTGGTGTGCCCATGGTTTGCTTACCCATCTAGGATAGTATGATGAGGAAAAGAGGGGAGGAATGAGTTTGAGTTTCTTACCTGACATTGATAGATATTACGGGGACTCTGTTGGGTGACAAGTGAGAAGACGGAGACAAAAAATATGGCAAAAGTAGTTTGCCGCACCTGATTGAAGTCAGAGAATGGAGTCATATTCGCCAGGATAGACAGGAAATTCGTAGGCGAATGTTCGACATGCGACGAAACGCTAGGTTCGATCTCTTCTGGCGTGACGGCGATATCCATGTAGACCTGCTCGAACGAGCCGACTTGATCGTCCCGTCCGTTGGGTAGATACTTCACCGGCCGCATCATGCGGGCGCGAGACGAAAAGAGGAACAGGCCAGGATACTGTCCTCCTTCCGAGGCAGGTACGAAACCAATCTCTAGGTCCAATGGAACATTATGCTTTCCCTCTGTCTTCCATATTCGTAGGTTCGTTGCGAGAGTTTTGGCGACGAAAGGTCTTGCCCAGCCGATGACGCGGCCGTCGAGCTGGACGCAAAGGTTTTTACTACCGTCAACGGAGGTGGAGAACGCTTGTGTCATGCCGTGTTCAATGAGGAGGGAGGGAAGATGAGCAACAGCGAGAGGAGCAGTGACGATGCGACAAGTGCGGGAAAGGTGGTTTAGGAGACCGCAGGGAGAACCATCGGGGGTGTGCACAGGACAAAGAAAGCCTAGAAAGTGGATGCATAGTCAATCTAACGTCGTGGGGAAGAAGCATATGACATACCCCATGCTTCAGGAAGCAGTTTTCGAACTGTAGTAGTTTTGAGCTCGGCGAAGAATGCTCCACGGTGGATACACCTAAAATGACTGATGTATCTATGCCAGTTGAGCTTTTCGGCGACGATGGTAAAGCCAGAAGCCTGTTGAAGATCCAGACCTGTGGGTGACACAAGGTTGCCAGTGGCTAGGAAGTTCGACATCTTGGCGCCGATGTCGAAGTTCACTTTATTGATAATTTTGGTGATGTAACGGTCTATATGTGGATTTCAAATTAGCGTGAAAAAGTATCTCGTTTGGTCAAAACGAACCATTCTGAAAGTCCACCGAAGAATCTCCTCTCCTCACGTCAAGAGCGACTTGAGTACGAATCTGGTTCAATGCATCCTCGAGCTTTTCTTTGATGATCATGCCATAGAGTTGACCAGGGAGAAGAACTTCTTGGTGCTGAGGAGAATCGGGGTTGTCGACACAGCATGACTTGGAGACGATTGAGTACAATTTGCGTAGCATAAACCTACAGATGAAATGAGAAACATCCTCTCCGGAATTAGTCCCATTACTTACAGAAGCATCCTAAACTTCTCTCGGACATCGTCCAAGTGCACAAGCACCAATTTGTGGATGATCCATGCGCCAATGGCTTGGTTATTCCAGTCCTCCGGCAATCCGAGTACGACCCTGAACTTGTCGCCTAGATAGTCTAAGCACTGATCCCCGGTGTACAGACTGTACATTTTGAAACTGCGTAGGAGCAATTCGACGCGGTCGGTAAGGAAGGTATTGTCGTAATCCTGCATCATGACGCCTTCAAAGATCTCCATGTCCGACGCACTGACCAAAGCTTTGAGAATAAGCATGATTGGGATGACATATTCTTGTTTCCTCCAGCTGAAGCGGAACATTGCGCTGCCATTGGACAGGTAGTGTAAGGTGTTGGTAACAGCGGTTTGGTCCGGACGGACGCAACGAATCTGAACGGCGTAGGGAGTGTATGATGGTCCCCGGCCGACGAACGAAGGTCGAGAAAGAGCAACGACATGATTTCGTCGGGGAAGAATGAGATATCGAATGAGACGTTCGTTTCCATTGATGACGAAGTATCCGCCAAACTCCTCTGGCTCTTCGTGGTGCTTGACAAGTTCAGCAGACGACATCGAGCGAAGATTACACCGAACGGACTATTGAAAAGTGTAAAGTCAATTTCCACGCGAAGAGCCACAGTAGTATATCCGAAAGCTCAAAAAAGGTGTTCTTACCCGAACCATGATAGGGACCAGGCCACAATCCCGTGTGAGCGTACGCGGTTGTGGGTCAGAGTCCAGTTTCCAACATATTTTGATCGTCATACGACCACGGTACGATGTCAGTCGTTCTCTAGCCTAGTGTTTCAGGTCAGCGGCGGGAAATTCAGTGCTAGTTAGTGATTTAGGTCTTAGTGTGGCGTCGTGCGGTAGAAGGTACACACCTCGGTCGGAAATACCTTACGCTCCGTTGCTTGCCTGTCCTTGTCCGGAACCATCGGCCTCGCAATAGACACCTGTTCGATCCATACTTGGTTCCCGCATTGGAAAAGAGGAATGCGACAAAGCAGAGAAAGGCCGCTCACTGCTCATACGGTTACCCCATGAACCGGCTGCTGCTTTTGATGGATCTCGGTCAAACATGACCCGTTCTCCGATATCTTTCAGTCCCAAAGACAGAAGTCCATGGCCGTTACCGTCTCCCCAAGGCAAGCCTGAGTCGTCGAAGAGAGCATTGAAGGATTCGATGTGGGGTGCAACGAACTCCTGAAGGATAGGAACGGTATTGGATTTCGAAGGCGGCCTTCTGAAAGTCTTCTCCCGCTCGACGGTATTGAATGTATTCTTGTACGTAGATGTAGAGGGACCAGAGCCGTCGGGCATGGTGAATGATGCTGGACAAGCGAACCGTCGAGTGAGCAGGGAGTAAAGACAGGTAAAGACCGCCCTCGCCACACTCAAGTTTTTCGAAAATGTGGATTACGTAAGTAACGCGTTCGAACGCGTTTCAAACTCCGCTGGTCGGCAGCGTTCAACGATCTGCCCGCGCTCGTTGTCCGAGACAACATCCATCCCAATCCTTCCTCTTTCCCTCATGTTCGGAGCATCGTGGGGCAACCCACAGCAGAATCAACAGCAACCACAACAGCCACAGCAGCAGCAAACAGGTCTCTTTGGGCAGCCCGCTACTGCTGGGTTCGGAGCCGCTGGAGGAGGTGCGTACAATTGCTCACTTCGACTCGTCAAGACACGCGTATAAAACATCGCTCTTGCCGCGCAGCGTTCGGCGCAGGTGGGGCTTTTGGTCAACCACCACAACAACAACAGCAACAGCAAGCCCCTAATCCCATGTTTGGAGGCATTGGAGCGTCTACATCGACGGGCACAACCGGTGGGTTTGGTGCGTTCTCTCCCTTGTTCTCCTGTAATGGCCTTACTGACTTTTTCATCAGGTACCGGCGCATTTGGAGCTCCTGCAAATACTGGCGCTTCTGCATTCGGTGCGCCAAAACCTGCGACAGGATTTGGGGCCTTCGGTGGTGGTACTAGTGGTGGGGCTGGGGCGTTTGGCAGCGGCGGTGGTGGCACGTTTGGTGCCAACACCAACACGCAGCCTACCGGAGGAGGGCTTTTTGGACAGACCAACACCAACACAGGGAACGTGTTTGGCTCAGCAGGCGGATTGTTTGGGAATAAGCCAGCCGGAGCGTCTGCGTTTGGTTCACCAGGTGTGTATCTCTTCCATCAAGTCACTGCCATCAGCTCACCATTGGATTCAGGAGCAAATCCTCAGACTGGACAGTACGATGGTGTTCCTCCCGTTACGAGTGGTTCATCGAATCCCCCGTATCAGGTCTTCACCGAGAAGGATGGCGTAAATTCATCCGTGACTCTGCAGTATCAGAGCATCTCATGCATGCCACAGTATCGCGGCACATCATTCGAAGTGAGTCACTCTTACTGATCCAGTGTCTATCGTCCAACGCTGGACTGAGATAGGTGCTCAGCATCGGCTCCTTTCCGACTCGTGAAGACGATGGACGCACCACGTCACACCTGATCTAACATGATTTTGCATCGAACCAGGAACTCCGCGTACAAGACTATGCCCAAGGACGGAAAACAGCGGGCGCTGGCGTCGGAGCCTTTGGCCAGACTACCCCCTCCGGATTTGGCGCACCACAACAGCCAGCGACAGGTCTGTTCGGACAACCTGCTCAGAATCCCCAGCAACCTGCGGCTCCTGCCTTCGGTGCCTTCGGATCTACAGCTCCTTCAAACCCAGGCGGCGCATTCGGCTCGTTTGGCCAACCCAACCCAGCACCAGCTGCCGGTGCGAGCGGCTTCGGCGCGTTTGGCCAACCACAGCAGCAGCAGCAGCAGCCCCCACAACAACCCGCCTCGAGCTTCGGTGCGTTCGGCCAACCCCAGCAGCAGCAGCAGCAGCAGCAACAACAACAACAACAGCAACCTACTGCGAGCTTGTTCGGTGGCTCGTTCGGGGCAAATACCAACCAAAATCAGCAGAAGCCTTTTGGTGCCTTCGGTAAGATCATAATAAGGAGTTATATGTTGTACTGGCTGACCTCTATTGGCAGGATCTACCGGTACGAACACCAATGCTTTCGGTGGTGGTGGCGGCGGCTTGTTCGGCCAGAATACCCAACAGCAGCAACAACAACAACAACAGCCGGCCCCTACCACCGGTTTGTTTGGTCAACCTCAACAGACCACATCGACGTTCGGTAGTGCGTTCGGTAAGCTATCGTCCAATCATTCTTTTTCTTCGTGAACTAATAAATTCTGTCGTTCTGAATAGGAGCCAACAACAATGCTCCCAAGCCTGGTCTGTTCGGCCAGCCTGCTCAGAACACACAACCGTCTACTGGCTTCGGTGGTGGACTGTTCGGGAACACTCAGAATCAACAGAATCAACAGCAGCAGCCGCAGCAGCCTGCCGGTGGACTGTTTGGCGGGGGGTCAGCGTTTGGCCAGAATCCCCAGCAACAACAAAACCAACCCGCCCAGGGCGGAGGATGTACGTGTTTCCATCATTTATTTGTCGAGCAATACTGACGATCCACTTCGCAGTGTTTGGAAACTCTCAACCCACCCAGCAGCCCCAAGCGGGTGGCGGTTTGTTCGGCAACACCGGTGGAAGTCTGTTCGGTAACAACCAGCAACAGCAGCAGCAGCAGCAGCAGCAACCTGCTCAGAACAACTTTGGACTATTCGGTCAGAACAAGCCGGCCGCACCTGCGACAGGTGGGGGCCTCTTCGGCGGGGGATTCGGCCAGTCGACCACCAACACCAACCCTGCCCCTCAACAACAATCCACTGGGCTCTTCGGTAACTCTCTGGGCCAGTCGACGAATCAATCGACAGGCCTATTTGGCGGTGGCCTTTTCGGCGCGAAACCCGCGACTCAAACGCAACCACAATCACAACCACTAGGCGGTTCGCTATTCGGGAATTCGCTGGGTGTCTCCGCTCTCAATCCTCCCTCGGTTGGTGCTGGTGGTCAGGGTAGTCTCCAGGCGTCCATTGCGCAGCCTCAGTCCGCCAACTTGCCGATTTTCACCATGCTTCCCGCTACGGCCCCGAGCCTGCAACTCTCTCATTTGACTAGGAAGAAGACGCCATTCGACATACCAAACCGAGTACTGCCACCAAGGCCGCTCTCGTATGTACCCGGCGCCACAAAACTACGTGGCTATACCTCTATGTCCTCGAAGCCGGTATCTACCAATGGTTTCAATGGATCAAACAGCATTTTCGGGACATCTACTAGCGGGAAATCCGGATCCCTTGGCCTGAGCACGATGAACGGGCGTGCAGACGGGGCCGGTGCCAGCTCTGTGTTAGGCTCAGGGTCGCGCCGTAGCGTAAAGAAACTCATACTCGACAGGAAGGTCGACCCATCCGACTTGATGCGTCGTTCCAGCACGCCAGTATCCACCAGACCATCCAGCAAACCAACTTTCGTACCCGCTCTGGTTCACGCTGCCCTTCAACACGAGGCTCTGTCCACTCCTCCACCCGCTGCCACTCCTCCGCCTGCGACTCGTGGCAAAGGAACCCGTTTGATCGCGGACAATGTTACAGCGCCGCAGAACAGCGAGCCTCAGGAGGGCGAGTACTGGACGAGCCCACCCATTGACGTGCTCCAGGGCATGGGCCACCCCGAGCTCAGCGCGGTCTCCAATTTCGTCGTTGGGCGTGTCGGGTTCGGAGAGGTCCACTTCCTGGAACCCGTCGACCTCACGGCGTTTGGGAAGCTCAGCGATCTACTCGGGGATCAGGTTCGCTTCGATCCCATGGAATGCAGCGTCTATCCAGACACGAACGATGTCGACAAGCCACCTGTCGGCTCTGGTCTTAACGTGCCTACCAGGATCATGCTCTTCCGTTGTTGGCCAACAAACAAAGCCACTCGTGAGCCGATCAAGGACGAGTCGCATCCTGCGATGGCGAGGTACGTGAAGATGCTCAGCCATATGAAGGGCACGAACTTTGAGAGCTACGACGCGGAGAAAGGTACATGGACCTTTACTGTGGAACACTTTTGACGGAATATGATCATGTTGGTTTTTGGCAGCGATGATAGTGTTCTTCTTGTTTCTTTCTCGTCCCCTTTTTTCCTCGCAGTCGTTGTGGATGTGATTGTGATCTACTGCTCGTCACTTGCTTTGTTTCATATTCGCTTGTCTGTCATGTAATCGCCGCGGTATGGTCTATGCACAATTCAATATATTTTGGAAGCAGCGAACTCGAGAAGCATCTAAGCATAAGAGTAGTTTGCATATTGTCCAGGAAGGAAAGGTTCGTATATATACACAATAAGTACAACAAGAAAGTCCCGAGGAGAAATCGAAAGCCCCAACGGCGTTGAGCGTGTTCGTACGTTCGTTAATCATTCTAAAAGTCGCTAACGCTACCAAAGCAAAAGTCGATCAGTACTCCGACAAGCTTCGTGCTCTACACGATGAAGAAGTGTAAAAACTCACCTTCCCTTCACCTCCACGCAGAGATGCGCTCCGCATTCCCGGAGTCATCCCTGCATTCCCATTCAAAGCATCCCTTGCGCCGGCAGTGGCATGCGACCTCACTGTCCTCGCCGTTCCCGCCGAACTAGACGAAGGCAATGGTACCCTCGCCGCCGCAACCGATGTCGTCGTACCAGGCGTCCCGGGCAACCTTGCCCCTCCCGCAATCGGCGAACTTGGGTATTGAAGGCCTGGAGGCAAGTCTGCAACCGCGTAAGCCTGCCTCTTAGGCGTTTTCGCACCCTTGGAAGAAGAGGATGATTTCTTGCTCCTTGTTTTGCTGGAAGCAGTGGTCGGGGCACGACGAGCGTGGTGGGAGGGAGGAGGCGTGGTAAGAGTATCGTCGGAGCTTGCGATATCAGATCGAACGGCTATATCTTCGGAGTCGGACGAGCTTGGCTCGGGTCGTCCAAGGAGGCTCGGGGCAGGTACGACGACTGAGGATCTGGCGGTCGAGCTCGTAGATGGAACAGTCGGGTCAGATTCAAGCCGTGATTTGTTTCTCCTCGAACGGGTGCCCTGACCTGGTATATCGACATTTTCGCCTGGTATGACGGGCGCTGTAGGGTATGCCAGCGCTACTGGGGCTGTTGGAAACGCGACAGGGACTTGTGGCGTGCCCCAGCTGTTTTCGGACTGAGACTGATAGAGGGGTGACATCCCAGGCAAGTTGGTGGCGTTGGCCCTAGGTGAGTGTTGGGAGGGCGACGGGGCGCTGGGCATTGTTCCTCCGATCGGTATGAAACCAGGCGGCAGTTGCCCGTCTGCGGGCAAGGGTCGAGGTTCGGTGGATGGCGAGTAGGTGGAGTAAGACATGTGCGGGGCAGGACTTTTATCTACGGATGGCGTTTGACGGGGTGGTGCTGGATCGGGAGGTAAAGGCATTCGTGCAGCAGTCTCGGGGGTAAGGAATTCGCCCGTAAACGGAACAGGCGTTTGCTGTGGCGTCTGTGAAGAAGGGCGAGACTATAAATCGCAAATACCACGCAATCAGTTCTACCGCTTGTAAAAAGCCTAGGGCATTGAATGCCAATGTGTAGCTTACCGGCGGCTGAATTGTGATGTCCGGAACAGACGATGAACTTTTGCGGCGTAAGGTGCCGGAAGAACCTAACGGCGTCCGGGAAGGCGTCTCACTCTTGCGTGAAGAACTGGTAGAAGACATGCTTGGGCGACGATATATATGGTGGCTGTCTCGATCGTCAGAGTTTGCGAAAGTCGGTTGAGCTACTTGCGGAACCGGGACGTTCATCGGGACGGGATTAGGACTACCACGGCCTGACTGTAAGAAAGAGAAAAGAATGTTAAAAAGACCCAAATGTAGGATCAAAACTCTATACACGTACGCCTTGGGGTGCCACAGACCCTGGGCGAGAACTTGAGATGCTGCGAGTTCCGTACGCAGGGGTTGTATGGCTACTCATAGCCTCCGGAATAGGGCTTAGATGACTTCCACGCATCTGACTAGAAGAAGTCCCATAAGGCTCGCTAACCAACTCGAACTGAGAGATAGTGGTTGACCCTTGGCTCTCAGGGGAAGAGACGCGCGCAGGCCGGTGCTGACGGTGCTGGCGGTGTTCGCGACGAGCCTGTGGGTGTTGTTCAGGTGGGATAAAATAAGTTGAGGATCTACGAGATGCCGGATTGGGAACCATGAGTGGAGGGTCTTCCTCTGGGACAAGAGGACGGAGGGCTTCAGGCGTGGGAGGTGCCACCTGCATCTCGTGTGGTGGAGGAAGTCGAATTTGGCTGTCCTCATCGACACGGGGAATCCAGTTGTCAGGGGGGATCGCGTTTGCCGGGTGTCGGACCGGAGACATTATATTGTGTACCGGAGTAGGTTGTCTAGATGGCTGTTCGACAACGATTATCGGAGCGCGAGAAGAGCGGGGAGAGTCGTGAGGTGGCGGAGGTGGAGGACTAGGTGGTGTGGCGCGTTGTGGAGGAGGTGGTGGTGGTGGAAAATTGATCATGTCTTCTTCAATGGGAGTAAGGCCCTGATCTTCCTCTGGCTGGTCGATAGGTGGCTCATAGGGGGGTTCCTCTTCTAGCTGTTCGTCGTCCGCATAGACGGGACGACTGGTATCGCTCCGCGCCTGCTCATACCCCGCATAGCGTCCTGTGGTGAATCCAAGTTGTTGTCCTCTCGTGAGACCTTCCTGAAGGCCCAACCTCCTACCTTCCTCCCTGGCCAAGTCAATAAGTCTCTCCTCCTTGATTTGCCTAGCCGTGGTACGTGCTCTTGCTGCGCTGGCCTCAGCATCGAAGCGCTGCTCCTCGATAGAGTTCAATACCTCCTGGGCTCTATAGATCTCTTTCTGGGCATACTCGAGCTGAATCTTGTATAGTCGTAACTCTTCCGTTGCCCTTGCGGCGTCCTGTAGTGCGGCCACTCTGGCTTCATCTGCAGATTTGAATCGGAAGAGAGCCTCTCTGGCCCGTCTCTCGTTCTCATCTGCGCGCTGAGACTCTTCCTTCAACTGCTCAGTCACAGTGAGGACCATCTTCCGAAGCTCGTTTGCTTCACGCTCTCCGTTGACCAGCAAGCGTGCGAGGTCACGGCTAGAGGTCACATGAAGGTCCTTAGATTGAATGTCTGAAGAAGAACGTCGAGCCTTTCGTTGTCTGTCCACTGCTTCTCGACGAGTCGCGTGAGAGATGAGAGGTGATAGCGGAGGTGACTCGGAGTCCATCGTTCGAGATGAATCTAAATGTAGCTGTAAGCAGACCGTGGTTGCGCACACAATGAGTTTAAATGACACACCAAGTAGGTAGGTGCAGTGCTGATCGAGATATTAGGTCTGTTATAGAACATAAGTATCGATGAGAATACACATTGTCAGTAGGCCAGAATTTCGTACGTCGGCGTTGTTCAGCAAGGAAATCGATTATCCGGTCTCGTCTTCGGGTACCTCACAAGTCAATAGGTATAATACAGGTAAGAGTAACGAAGCTAGCCGAGGACAAAGCGAAAGATACCCCAACAACGAAGGCGTTTGGACAAGCGCTCTACGCGAAAGCCAGAGACGCGGTGGAAGGAGATGAACAGGAAATGAACGAGGCAGTCTCGTGAGCGCGTGGGATAGTGTGGCACGAGTTCGATTGACGGAAGCAATCCCAGTATTGTGGCGACTCGGACACCGTTGTTTTCCATACCCCCTCTTACTGAGAGACGGCAGGCATCGCGTCTATACACCGATACCGGCCTTCAGCAGACTTCAACGTGAGAGGCGTCTTGAGCCTTGGAGCCAAGGTAGTGTGCTTGAAGTGCCATTGACGATTTCTCTCATTATACTCCAAGATCGAGGACGCTGACTGATCTTTCGTGACATACGGAACTACATATATTTGTTGTGCTGTGAACTTCCATGGTCCTGTCTTGGGAGGTCCAAGAAGCGCATGGACATACGTACCGGGTTTGTGATTAATTCGCTCAGTTTTGTTTAGCGTACAATGTATACTTCACCGGTAGATTCACCTGCCGTTGATGCATATGCTGAGGGGTGGCTGACTGATAGACATGTCGCAAGGTTTCAGACATCGGGGTGCAGGTGTAGATCAACCCTCTTATAACGCAGATGTCTCCATTTCGTTTGGTTGTGTTTGCCGTTTTCATTTCTTTTTGAGGTGCTTTCTTGAGGTTCGAACTAAAATAGTCAGGTATTGCCATTCTGGCCAGTGCGCTAACGCACTTTGAAGGCATCGACGTTTATCCTGCAATTAAAGGTTAGTGCTTTCAAGCGACGACGGCGGTTAACCATTTTGGCCGTAAAGATTGCCCTCTTTTGGTGAGACCAGTCTGAGTTTCACACTGATCATCTCGCTTCTGTAGGCCGACTGTCCGATATATTTATTGACAAACGGGGCGTAGCTCCGGTAGGTCTTGTCACTTGAACACTTTTGCCTGAATTCACCATGTCTGAGACAATAGACCTTATATGTTTCAAGTTTACTTGAAACTCGTTGGCGGAAGATCTGTCCGATCCGCCAATGAGATTTCGCGAAAAGTTCCAAGTTTTCACTAACATATAAGCCCTAATATCGTCTCGCGGTTCTCCAGGACCGCCCTTGGTTCTTTTCCTTGCCCTGGCAATTGACACTGATATGCCGGTGATCTGAACACCAACGGGGAAACGAGATGAGATATGGCTCATACTCAGAACACTTGAGATTTTCCCTCGACCCTTACCTCGTGGCATAGTAGTCAGGCCCGGGGCATGGTCATCATACTTATAAGGTGCAGGAGAGGTTCAGGACTGGCGAAGGGAGCAGGGTTGCCTCTCGGTATGTTCTTCAGCTTCAGGGTAAAGGAGTGTGGCGATCATGAGCGCATAAGATCTTATAAGTATGTGATCTAGACGGATATTCGAACCTTGAGCGAGATTCCATGTACACTATGCATATTTATATCAGAATTCAGATATTTCACGGCTCGACTTAGGCTGAGTACTGCACAGGGTGCTCCGGCTCTGTTTATCCAACCCGAACTATGAGGCAATATCGAATTCATAGTGAGCAGCTGGATTCGAAGGCAACCTTGGAGAAGAGGCTAGTATACGGAGACATAGTGGAGTTTTTCCATGTTTTATGATTCATCTGCATAACCGCTTCTCGAAGTCCATAGGACAACATTTTGACAACCGGTGGGGGACCATCACACCATCATGTACCCATTTTCGTGAGAGCTAGATAAAACCGAGCGTTAGTGAGCAGTACAAAACCACGGTGACGAGGACGAGGACGAGGACGAGACGAGGACGCAAATGCTCAGGGGCAGGCCCATCACAGGAACAGACGTTTCTTGCCGCGGCGGCATTCATTAATCATCGGCCGGCAAGTAACGAAGTCGAATCGGGCACGAGCTTGAGTTGCCGGCGCTCGTCCGTGTCTGTTCGATATTGGACCCGCCGAATAAAAATGAGACGTACTAAGCTATACTCATGTTCTGTAGCCCAAATGAAAGTTGCAGTGGCAGCATCAGCACCGGAATCGGTCGAGTGGTTTGTTGTAGTGTACTTATCTGTGACACGGTCGAACATTGCACTACGAGAGGACTAGTTCCGATAGGACAAGTGCTGTGCTCATAAAAGATGCGAGCTCAACACAGAAGGGGCTGTTGCATTCTCGGGTAAGGCTTTCGCGACTGCGAAGCATCATGCGAACACGTAATACACGAGTGGCGATCTAACCTACTTCGATCACTAGCAATCACTAGTATTCGTACTGCCATTATCCCCTGCCAACAAATTGTGTCTCGCATCCGCGTCAGATGTCTTATATAGCCCATGCAAGGTGTTACGACCATGTCAACTTACGGTCTGGGTTTGAGAATCGACACATCTGCGCTCGGTCGTGTACCAGCCAAAATATTGCCAGCTTGAGGCGAGCGGCATTTCGGTGCTTTGCGTTCTCAACTTCCATCAATTGCGAGTCGGGAGCCGTCCGCGGTCCAGCTCAGGCACGATAACGCGCCGATCGAGCGGACAAGATATCACCTGGTGCGTGATATTCGTAATTTTGTGGTGCACTCGATAAGGTGCGGTCACGATTTGAGCGCACTCCTTCATCTTGAGGATATCATATAGTGGTCCGTGTATATCAGTCGGACAGGCGCGGTTCACGCAAGAAATTGGTGCTAGAAAGGTAGCGCGACTATACTTTCAAAGGGAGACCGATACTGACAGGCAACTGATCCATGTTGAGGCAGGTCGAACAGCCTGCTCGTCCGTGCCTCGACTCGTGAGTACAGAGGCATTCAATGATTCATTCATCGTGACATCCATCAGATCGTTGCGACTGAGTGTGGAACCCTGTGGAACCTCGGTATTTCGCCCAGTCATTTCTCCCGGCGGCAAGCCACGAAGCGAATTGAAAAGCCGTTGACCACAGCACCGTACTTGAACGGAAGCAAACCGGGGAAGGGGGAGGGGCTTTCGGAGAATCCCGAACGTACAAGCCTGTGGCCGGGCGGCCATGTACATATCTCTGCCGAACCATTTTGCTGCGATAGTAGATGTAAGTTTGAGTCCAACATGCATCTATTTATTGTCAGAATTAGGTGTCAATTACGTGGAGAGCTACTGACCGGGAGTTGATCCGCGCCGTCCCAACCCAAATCTGATGTGCGGGCGTGAGAAAAAGAATGGGCAGAAATGGGGTGGTGGACGAGAAATAGAACGCGGGAGCTAGCGAGACGAGAGTTTAGCGAAGTTGATGGAAGGAGATATTGGCTCTGAAGATCAGGAGAAGCCCCAGCACTCCCCGCCAGGCCGCCGGTTGCTCCATGGTTTATATCACAAAGTGAGAGTCCGACTACGGCATCAGTCCCGAGCCCGCAGATACATAACCAGGCGTCTTTCCCTCCCTTTGCTGAACGCCTACCCCCAGCGTCCCTGAGTTGTCCTCTAGACCCAAGCGCCGTTACAAAAACCGTTCAGACCTTCAAGTCACAGCTCTGGCCCTGCTCTCTTCAACGTTATCATGTCCTCCTCCTCCCGTTCCACCTCGCCTAGTTCGAATGTCAGACCCCTCCCCCTCACATCGCACCGTAGACAGTCATCCACCAATGCAACTGATGATTCACCTCTGCCACACTCGCCCACGCCATCAAACCTAGGCGGGTCACCTACGCCTAGCTCCGGCACGAGCAGTACACCCGGCACAAAAAAGCGTCATGTCTGCTCAGCCTGCCAAAAATCATTTACCACAAGTGGTCATCTCTCGCGGCACACACGCGTGCACACGGGAGAGCGTAACCACAAATGTCCTTTCCCTGGCTGCGAGACGCGTTGCTCGAGGCAAGACAATCTTCAACAACAGTGAGTGCCCGTTTTCAGTGTCGCGTCTCAGAGAATTGCTTCCGTGCGCAGGAAAGAATGGCGACTTTCCTGTTTGGTCATATTTAACCTTTCGAGCTTGTTCTGACATCCGTATTTTCATTGTTCCTCTCGTCACAGCTACCGCATTCACCTTTCTCCTGGCTCTCGTCGTACATCGGGTTCGTCAACTCGCTCCGCACTAGCGCGCGCGCAAGGCCCAGACGGCAACGGTGTCAAGAAGCGAGGCTCAAAGTATGCCGTCTTCACTCCCCCTCCTCCGCCTGAGTCCCCTCCATCTACGCCGCCGCCCCTAGAGCAGGCGTATCCCATTCTCTCTAAATCGCTCGATTTGCCTCCCCCTGTCACGACTTCGCATGTGGCCGTGCCCCTCTCCATACCTCCGGCGCATGATTTTCATTCCGACGGCTCCTCGTCATCTCCCGACAGTCGTTATGAGTCTGAATCCCCGCTTGTTCACCCTCACTCTGCCATCGACAGGCGGTCGACATCTTATACCGGATCCTTCGCTCCTGTGAATGGGCCCTCCTTCGAGCAGCCTTCTAGCGGCGAATACTCATACTATACGGAGTCGCACCCCGTGAGCCGAGGGACGTACCACAGCCAAAGCTACAATGGATACTCAACTTCGAACCTCGTTCCTGCTCCCGCCCCCGCCTCCGTCCCTAGCCAGAGAGGTTCCATCCACGGCAGCTCTGACGGCGAACAAGTCTTGTTACAGGCTACAAATAGTTCTTTCATCCCCTCACAGCACTACTCGCACCACCCGTCGTACCCCGCGTCGCATACTCCTTCTGACTCTCCCTCGCCCGCCTCCTCTCACTACTCGTCTTATGGCTCGACGCAGTCTTCCGCAGGGTACTCGATGCATGGTGCCATGAATCACAGCCCGCTCATGAACACTCGCGGAGTATATGATTCGTCGCACTACGGGCGTGTAGGTTATCCTACGGGAGCGCGTTATTCATCGCCAATGCCCGGTGTTTCCCATCTGCACGGTCACTACTCATCTATTCCGCCTTCGGAAATGGTCTAACTGAGTGGGTAAATATGGTTGTGAGATCTTTTTTTTCTCGTTATGCATATTGCCATTTACGCTAGTCGATATTGCTTCCATTCCATTTTCTTGTCCCCTCTCCTGTTTTTGGCAAGCGTTTGTCCCTTTGAATGACCCCCTTATGCGGGCCGCCTGTCTCCTTTTCATGACGCCTCACCTTGATTATGAATATGCACACATGCGTCGATGTAGAGACGGCCATCACGGACAATTCAACCATACCGTTCTTAGGTCTCTTCTTTCTCGTGCTATCCTCTTCTCTTCTCTTTTGTTCCTTCTTGGTTCGCTTCCGATCTTCGGTTCCTTGTCCTCTCGGGTCTACGTTCCTCCTTTCCTGCCCCTTGCTATATCTTTTGCTTGTCTTGCCTTGTCGTTCGTCGCATTATCGTGTTCACGTATTTATCAGTCAACTGTACGTTCTCGTTCTATATCTCTCCACTTTCGGCCGAGTCTGCCTGCGTGCCATGTATCTTTTGTGAACATTCTCGCCTCCTAGAAAGTTTGTCCAGTTGTCTTTTTCGTGTAATATGATGCAATGCTCGCTTCCCTTCGCCTCAAAGTCAGGTCCCCATCCCTCTGTGCAACCTACGAGCGCAAGCACGTCAGTTTGGATGAGAGTTTTAGTACATGGAGGCTGTCATCAAGTACGTACTCCGGGGGCTTTCCGGCGGCATGGCACGTTGACGGAAGCAGATCCAGTCTTCGGAGATCGCCGAGTGAGCGCCAAAGCGTATTACGTGATTCGACAGCTTGGTCTGCGTCGAGACCGCAAGACACGCGTCAGTTACGAACACAAGCAAACGTCCGAAAGAGCAAGGATGCCTAGCGACTTAGATAGGTGAGCGGCACAAACAGTCTGCGCTGTAGGTGGCCAATTGTCCAGGCATTCACTCAACTGATTGTTATCTTTATGTGATTGTGCCGGATAGGCAGATAGAACAGCTCGTCCAGTGCGAACCAATTTCAGAAGAGCAGGTCAAAAGACTGTGCATCAAGGCGCGTGAGATCCTCATTGAGGAGAGCAATGTGCAGGTCGTCGACTCCCCAGTAACTGTGCGTCCTCTAACACGTCTTTGACCATTGTTTGACGCGTTGTTCTGTGTGAGCTGATCGAATTTTGTGTAGATATGTGGCGATATCCATGGACAGTTCTTCGATTTGATGGAGTTGTTCAAGGTTGGGGGGACATGTCCTGAGACCAATTACATCTTCATGGGTATGTTTCATAGTGCCACTTCCATATCTCGCGCACTCATATTACCTGCACATACTCGCTTCCCCGTGTTTTCCACCCACCAAGGCGATTTCGTCGATCGAGGTTTTTACAGCGTGGAGACCTTTCTCCTTCTCCTCGCTCTCAAAGTCCGCCACCCAGACCGCATAACTCTCATCAGAGGAAACCATGAGTCGCGGCAGATTACGCAGGTGTATGGCTTCTACGACGAATGCCAACGGAAGTACGGCAGTAGTAACGTGTGGCGGTGGTGCTGTGAGGTGTTTGACTATCTCGCGCTTGGGGCGATCGTCGATGGAAGGGTGTTTTGTGTGCATGGTGGCCTGAGTCCGGCATTGAACAGGATTGATCAGGTACGTCCATGCTTACAGTTGCGTCAGTGGAGGGGTATCTCTTCGCGTTTAGGGGTGCAAGGCCGTCTGTTGAGATTGGCGGTCGCATTATCTCGGACATGGCACTAACATCTGTGCTCTTCGTTTGTAGATCCGAGCCATCGACAGGAAGCAAGAGGTCCCACATGATGGTCCGATGTGTGACCTCCTGTGGTCCGATCCAGATGGTATATCTTTCTTACTACACATCTCTCTGTATAACTTCTCCCTATCCGCGGCACTTATGCCATATGCTAAACTCACTTTTTTTGCATTCCTGCTCATATGAACTCTAGAAACACCTGACGGATGGGGCGTTTCTCCTCGTGGGGCGGGATACCTCTTCGGACCCAGTATCGCGAAGGGCTTTGCCCACAATAACGCGATTGACCTCATTGCCCGCGCACATCAGCTCGCTATGGAAGGCTACAAACTGATGTTCGATCAGACAATAGTCACTGTCTGGAGCGCACCTAATTATTGCTACCGGTACGTTTCTATCCGCTCCTCGGCACACGTTCAAATTCTCCTCCGTTTCTCTTGCGAGTCCAGACGACCGAGCTCCTGATAATGGTGTACGCGACATCATCTCGAGTTTTCTTCCTTTGCACTGCATTGTGCTGTGGTACACTGTCAATTACCGTGCCGTACTACGTAACTCTAACTTGGCTCAAACTCCCCGAAATCACCGTTCCTTGTTCTCAATTCCCGCAATCATGTTCCATCTTGCTGAATGAGTCAACTGATATACCATGGAAACATACAGATGCGGGAACGTAGCGTCCATACTGGAGCTCGACGAGCATCTAGCCCAAGAATATAAGGTTTTCCAGCATGCCCCATCCGTGAGTGGCAAGTCCATGGCTGCGTTCCATCTCCTTTCACAATGCAATGCGCTCGAAATATCCCGTCTTTCCCATCCCATCGGCGATCTCTAACCAATCGTATTATTATTATTGTTTCTCATTAATCACATTCGGGTGTCTCTTGACCCATTTGACATTTTCCACAATACTAACTAACTCGTGGGCTTATCTGTTTTCTTCCCGTCGTTCTTTTCAGGATGTCCGATCAGTCCCGCTCAAAAGACCGCCGTCAGATTATTTCCTATGAAGATGTTATGTTGCCAGACTACTGTGTTTCACGCCGCCCTTGTTGCTTCTACGACACTTTTCTATGCTCCTCGTCGCTGTCGTATGTTCTGCTTGATCCAAAACTGTAGCACTATTTCTCAGCACTCCGTGTTATTCGAGGGGTCCAGAGTGCTTTATCATTCACAGATCAAGATGAATACGGGACGAAGGAGTCCCAGGGAGGGAATCGATTTTCGAGTTACTGTTTTTCCGTAAGCACCGGGATCGGAGAGGAACTTCTAGAGGAGTTCCCGCCGCATGTAGAGCCATGACCTTCTCTCGCAGTATCATCTCCTTCGGAGTTCGAGTAACTCTCAGCTTTCACGATGGCGGTGAGTGATATATCTACTCTAGACATTATTGTTAAGTTGAATTGGCTTCCTGCTTCATTGTCCAGATTAATCCTGCTCTAACACCAACCATAGAACCGGCGCTGAAACTTGATTGAAGTCACCTGGACAACTCTAGCGACGTATGTATGAGCCCTACGGGTTTGCTGTTACAGCGAGGATCGCCGCAGAAGCCCGGATTGACTCACGCCCCATCCCGATTTAAACTCTTGCCAATTCACCCCTGTCTCCATTCCTTTCGTCGTGTTGCACGGATTTGATTGACCATGCAGGACTTTTCCGTCAGGTGGCGGCGGGGCGTTGCCTTGTTCCATTATCATGCTTGGACCAGACGCTTTCGTTTTGAAACGGACTTTTGCTCTATTATTCGTGAGATCGGCAATGCGTGCGATCACTCGTACAGAGCGCTCTATATGTCTGTATCTGAATCGCCAGCAGACCCCTCAGACTTCGAGTTCCGCATTCAATCTGGATTTCCCAATTCGAGCGAGGTTCTCCCTCGTCCTCTGCAGGCATGGGTACTCGAACAAACAAGGGCTTCCAGACAAACCGTGCTCGGGAGGTCGGGCACTGTATTCTAACTTAGCGTTTCACTGGGCGCTTTCTTTACGGCGATGCCCACTACCAGACCAGAAACGATGCTCCCAGCTCATGCATCTATTCTGCCTTAGAAACCCTCGTTCGCAGCTAGTCAGCGCTCCGCGAAGCGATTTAGTATGGCTGACAGGAGACAACTTTCTGCTGCCAACTATACTTGGAAACTCGCCGTATATACTAGCCATGCCAGTGATGTAGCCGTTTGAGCCAGGCCGCAAGGCCCCACGTCCTTCCCGTTGGGATTTTCTCGTAAATCACGAGAACTCAGACTTCTGTTCTCCATCTAGAAAGCCTGAGGCTTACTTGGAGGGACGTACCGTAACCAATCTGGCCTTTGTCTCGGCATGACGGTTTAGCCTTGTCATCTTGCTTTTTCTCGGAGCTTTCCAGAGTATATATGGCTTCGTGGTTTACGAACTGGTCTACGTGAGGCACTCGATTTCTCTAGAGGGTATCATGATCTTCCTTTATGATTAATCTTACCGGTGCTTACCAGTGGCACTCCGGATTCAGCCGACCAAAACCTAGTTTGAAAGCCCCGATCACCCGGACAATCCACTACAGTCCGACGCACTGGAAGTACCGTTGGCGATTATTATGGCCAAGCATATATCGCTGACTCTTCGCTGTCTAGCACAACACCACTCCATAAATGCCACCAACTACGCGCCTTCTCGTGCATGACCCATGCGATATTTCCGTTGGAGTGAACTGGAATCAAAGTTCCGGCTAGGTAACCTGCGTATGGGACTTTACCCCTCGAATATGACCCATAGAATGACCGCAAAAAGCTTGCTGTGTTAAGTACATGATAGCACATCTCTCTAGCCGTTGCTGACAATTCTAGCCGAGGCCGACCTTCTGACACGCTAATACCGTTTTGTGTTCCGCAATGCCGACTGAAAGATGATAAAGTGTTTCAGCTCAACATGGGATCGACTCCATTGATGAATGATATCGGTAGACTTTGTCCCACAGGACTATCAAAGGGGTGAGTTCTTCCCGAAATTGCTTTACCGTTTGTCATTAGAAATTTCACCTGCCAAAGGTGTTTTGCTGCCCACTAACCGTCCATCTTATAATAAAGAGGGAACCAACTGAAATGAATTCTAACGGGCCAGAGAACTCTGTGCGACGCAGACTCCTCAAGGTGTGTCTTTGAAGAGATGTGTGAAGGTGCGCACATCCGTCATCTACGTGTAGGTCCCATGTATCAACATCTCCGCCGGTTAGCCTTCGAGGTCACCATCGCTTTCTCAGAAAGGATATACTTCAGCTACCAGGTTGTCAATCATCATACTATCTGATACATTCGTGTGAACGATGCGGCGTTTACCTTCTGCACTCCTGTCATTTGGACCCCGTATCAGCCCGCCACCATCAGTGTTCCATCACGAGCAAGAAATTGTGGGTGCCATGACGGGCTCTCCGCCAGCCAGAACAGAGGTTTACAAGGCTCCCGACGTTCATCCCACAAAATGTGCATCATTTACCTTGTAATGCCTCCAGTACGGCAGCGTACGTATACGCAGCTGTTGCAATCATCACCGGCGCGAAATGATGAAAGCCACCGTACACCTTCCTCTTTTTGTCTGAAATTCGTCAGGTAGACTTACAAATCACTAGCTCTGAATAGACTTACTAGCAGGTTTTGTGGCTCATCAGAAATACCTAATAACCTTCCCGAAGAGTCTATTCTCTAGCTCAACGGCTTGTCCACCTAGGAGTTGGTGTCGTCGCTTCTGTGTATTCTTCTCCTCGTGTCTTCTGCCCCATATGAGCTTGCCGGTGGTATAGGTATCGTGGTCCAACAGGCCCGCGGCTACAGCGATCGACAAACTCAGCTTCCTCAGACTACTACGAGTAGAAGGGACCAACCAATAGGCGGTCAGATATCAACGCTTTGACGCATTAAGCCAAATTCACCTTCGTAACCGCATGAAGTCGCACTGCAATCTAAAACAATGGGGTCAAAGAATTCGCATGACGCCCTGCGTTTCATTTGCCATGCGGTTTAGTGTTGGGAAGGCCCCCTAGCTCGCCGGTTTCAACGGGTTGTGTGGCGTTGGTACCTACGACGTAAAGTTCGACTCGCACCGCACGATCAAGTCTTCTCACCACTAGCCCCCTTCTGTAGGGTCTGGGTGATTTGGGTAAATTATCGTGGAGGCTATCGACGACTACTTACACCTCGGCAGTTGACGGCCAGTACACGACATCGGTGACTTATCTGTTCTTCATCTGTATGGGTGGCGTTAGATGGACTGTGTCGTGAAAAATATGACGTTGAGGTTGACTAGAGCGTCCAACTCTTCGGCAAAGGTATCTCAATAGTTGGGCCCAGGACTTATGATCACCCCCACTTTCGGAATTGACGACAACGCGGAGGATGGATTATTATTCCTGAGGATGATCTTGATTTCGACCGTCGGATCGAAGAGGGCGCACCACAGGGTAGGTGAAAACAGGCGCGGACTCTACTTGAGTTCGGAGAAGGACAACCTGGGAGAGATTCCAACGCCCATGAAGACGATGTGGCTGACCAGGCTTGTAAGCCTTGAGGAAGGATAAGTACGTCGAATTGAGTAGACGAGAGGTGCGGCCACAGAACCTCATTACGCTTTCATCGTAGTCCTCGCCGTCCTCGCATGGTACGACGATCTATAAATCCTCGGCATTGTTCAGAAAGGAACTGAAAGCCGGACGATCGAAGACCTTATTGTGCTCTGGGTAGAGACCGACGATCGATAATGCCTTGAAGACAAACGGCTGCCAGGGGATCCAGAGAAGAGAGGAAGTCAGACAGGGTGTCCAGGATGGTAATTAAAGTGGCGTAGTATGGGTCGTGCCCATCATAAGTCGAGACCATCGCGCATCAAAGATGACTGTGAGAGTATAAAATTTCGAGGCTTGATACAAGCAAGAGAACGCGGTTTTGATCAATGGTTGCAACGATTTGTTGTAGTACTTGTCAGGAGTACATAGTCCTTCTGTTGATCATCATGATATATGTGAATAAGGAAAGAACTGACCACAGCAAACGAACTTCGGTCCCAGGTCGAACAACAGCGGAAAACACGGACCTTCAAAATTCCCATGCGTATCCATACATTGGACAATTCGTCGACCTTTGCTTTAGTATCGTTCTTGTTTGCAAACCCCTGAGGATGATAGGTTATCAAGTCATGCAGAGCTTTTCTGACAACACATATCATCGGCGGGACCCTTCGGCCACCCACTTCGTAAATCACCGCTCAGAGTTCAACATGCTCGGGGATCCAATCGAGAGGGAGACGAACCTGAGGAGTTTTCTCAAACATATAATGTTGACATCAGCATTTGTCTGTATTCGACACCGAGCGTAGAAGCAGTAAAAGTCACGTACGATCGGTGTAGCAGTTGTTCTTCACCATTGTTGTCTTCTGTCGCAAACCCTTATGGTTCAATGTTTGAGGACTAGCAAGACAGACTCCAACAAGACATGAAAAAAGTCCTTATCAAGGGACCATTACCGCACTGGTCTCAATGAACCATTCTTTCCAAAGAGAAAACCGACTAGGATACTGCGATGAGCTCGTGAGACACCGAATGGTCGAACAATGGTCTAGCAGACACACCTCCGGATGCTTCCGAACCTCTCCGAATGGCTCCTAACAAAAGTGGGGTGGCGTCCGTGTGGCACTGGCAGTCTGATTCGATCACGATCTCACCGTCGAATTGCCGTCGAAGCACAACATCCTCGTTATCAAAAGTCTGTATATAGTAATCCGGCAGCTCGTAAAGCAAAACATGGTAGCAAAGCAGGAGAGCGTGAAGGAAGGCACTTGTCATAGTAACTGGGACAGAAAGTGTTACAGGTGGTATCAAACTGGCACGGTGGGAAAAGGTAAACGATATACATTTGGACGAATTGCCGACTGAAGGATATTAGTACATCATGATACATGGTAGACAAACATTTGAGCATAAATAAGCCAGTACTACTGTACGGAACTGTGAAACATGTAACAGAATCGAGACTCATTTGGATAGCAATGGAGTAGCGCCAGCGCCGACATTCAGAGCGCATATACTTTGAGGACAACACATCTCAACGAGTGTCGCTCACCGATACGGATACATCGCTAGCTTCTCAGCGCTCGCGCTCGCCAGCCCTGAGATATCCAACGACTCGTTTGGATTGTAATGCTTATACGGACTTCCCGGCCTCATCGGCAACGATATATCCGACCCAAAGGGCGATCCACCCGCTGCCAGTGACATTCCCAGCCCTGGAACAGGGCTAGGTGACCTGCTCCCAAAACCAGACGGAGAAGCGCGTGGAGAGGGATACACGCCCGCAGCACCAATGACGGGTGAGATGGGCGCAGAGATGCGATTGATGTCAACCTTCTGTTTGCCCTTGTCCTTCTTCTTGTCCTTCTTACTCAAGCGACGGAAGATTCCACCCCCTTCCCTAGGAGGGCTAGAGTTAGAACTGGGATCGGGGTAGAC
This sequence comes from Stereum hirsutum FP-91666 SS1, assembly GCF_000264905.1. Taxonomy (NCBI): domain Eukaryota; kingdom Fungi; phylum Basidiomycota; class Agaricomycetes; order Russulales; family Stereaceae; genus Stereum; species Stereum hirsutum. The sequence goes on from NW_006763135.1 coordinate 1,229,613, forward strand.
GGACGATGAAGGTCCTGCTTGGCCAGAGTAGGGCACTGTTTGAGCGAGGCTGACAGCTGAGGCATTCCCAGGTACGGGTATTGGTAGGACAGGAGGTGCCGGACGAGGCGAGCGTCTAGGTGAAGGTGAGCGTGCCATCTGCCTTCTGGGTGAAGGGGGGGCCATAGTAGGTCCGCGATAGGGCGACCTGTGAACGGACGGCTCAGGGTGAGGGAGAGGAGCCTCACTGCCCGAACGAGAACGCGTCGAAGCAGATCGCGAAGGTTCTGAAACCTAAACACAATTGCATCAGTGTCAACAATCAGCACACTGCAATATACACACCACCTAGAAAATAGAACGCGAGCACGTACCTGCGCAGATCCCGGGCCCTGCGGAGCAGAATATATCGGATGACTCTGTGGCGGAGGCGGCCCTTGCGAGGCATAAGACACCGGTTGCTGTCCCGCCGGCATTCCATTCGCATTTGGTACCTGTGGATTCCCGCCATAAAATCTCGATGTCGATGCCCCCGCTCCCGATGCTGACAAATTCGAAGGCGAAGCTGCTCTCCGGCCTTCATTTGCGTTGCCATAATGAACCCTCCCGTCAGTCGAAGACGGACCCGTCATCGACCCTGCATATTGATGCGGACCCGGCTGCTGAGATGGGTGTGAACCCTGTGGCGGTATCTGATAACGCTGATGCTGACTTTGGCTTTGCGGTTGGCTTTGATGAGGTGCGTAAATATTGGGCGAAGATGGCCTGCCAGGTTGGGGTGGTCCAGGACCTGGAGGAGGCCTATCTTGCCGACTTCGAGAAGATGAAGGGGCGTAACCTGCAGCCCCGTTGTTACTGCTGTTTCCTACGGATCCCGCGTATTGCTGTGCAGAGTGATTGCTGGAGGAGGATACAGGAACCCGAGTAGGCTGGGAGTATTGTTGTGGGTATGGCTGCGATGATTGAGGTTGAGGAGCTTGGGAACGAGAGTTGGAACGGGAATGATGAGATGAGGAAGTCGATGGTGCAGGAACAAAGCCCGAGGGGTAAGAGCCTTGTTGAGAGAAACTCTGCTGGGACGGAGAATGTGGGGGCGGCACGCTTGAACCTGGTGCTGGTGCCTGCGAACCACCGTACCCATTCATGCCAGGACCGGGTTCGGCATAGAAAGGAGACCTAGGTCGGTTTCCTACATGGGACGAGCCCGATTTAGCCTTATAGCTTCCGGATCAATTACGAGCAGCAGAAACGATAAACGCACCCTCAGGCCTCCCAGTGCTCGAGCCAGACGGCGCATATTGCGCCTGCTGATGTTGGGGATACCCTCTCCCACTCATCGCACTCGAAGTCGATGCCGACCGAGAAACTTGGACAGGATTACCGTTCCCCGATGATGTCGCTTGAGGCACCGAATTTTGGCGTAGGTGTCCAGATGACCTCGATGGTTGGACCCGTTCTGGATACCGGGAACCAGAACCAGGACCATTGACACTCCCCGAATGGTTGCTGTAATTCGTGTTGTCCCCATTTTGACTCCCTGCGTACCCCCTCTCCCAACTCGGCACATCCGCACGAGAATCTCTCCGTTGACCAGGATTATTCCATGCACCATCACCCCTGCCACTACCATACGTTGAACCATCAGGAGTATGTGTTCTGAAACTCTGGTCCGGTCCTGCTCCAGCGAAGAATGTCGACGAAGACTCGTCGGGCCGCTGTGGGTACGGGTGCGAAAGAGCGGAGGGCGAACGGCCGGCCGTGGAGGAAGGCGTGGGTAGCTGTGGCGGTTTGTATTTTGAGGTGAGGTATTCCTCGTCGGCGTCGGAGTTCATCTGGGGTTGACTTGGTGTGGATCCGGACTGGTTGACGTATGTATTCGAAGACAAAGTGTCAGAAATGAAAAATGAACATATCAGAGAGGTTACATATAAGATGTGGGAAGTGGACAGAGTAGTGTGATCGAATGATGGTAAAGAGCGCAGAAAGAACGTACAGGAGTCTGAATCGCGATCGCGATAGGTTCAGTAGACTGCCCAGATCCCGGCGTCGCAGAAGCTTCTCCAGTGGGAGTCGTATACGGATTCCAACCATTATTCACGGAAGGCCGCCGGGAAGTCGACTGCATCGGTTGATGTTGTGGGGGCGGAACAAATTGTTGTTGCGGCGGTGGAACATATTGCTGTTGTGGTGGTGGAACGTACTGTTGCTGCGGTGGTGGGACGTACTGTTGCTGTGGTGGAGGAACGTACTGCTGTGGTGATGGAGGCACATACGGCTGTGGAGGCGGAGGCATCTGCTGTTGCACGGATGGTGGCGGAGCCCGTCGTTGTTGTGGCGGTGATGAAACCCCCATATGAGGCTGAGGGGCCGAGGGATGCCGTCGATGCGTATTCCAACTACCAGTCGACGACATAGACTGATTCCTTGAGCGGTGCTGAGTCTGTGGAGTCTCAGTCGCGCTACCGGAGTCTTGGCTAGGTGCGAGCGGTGCTGGTACGCTGAGTCTGACCGGACGGGGGCGCGGAGGACCAGTGCGTGGAGGAGAACGAGCGGCCTGTGAAATGCACAACGTCGGTTCAGTGAAGAATATCACGCAGAATAAGGTGACGAAAATGGGAACAGACCCTCGCAGCAGCTGCCCTCCTCTCTTCATTCGCTCCATCTCCTCGTATATAATCCGCAATATCCCTTCCATCGACTCTCCGCCCGCTCCTCGTTCTCCTCACAGACTCATCACCACTCAGATCTCCGCCATCACTGGCAGCAACTTCCGCATATTCACGACGGAGAGGAGCCATTCGTGGTCCCGGAGTAGAGCCAGCATTCGCTCGATCATTGACTACAACTGGAGGCGAAGAATGTGGCGGTGGCCCTCGTACATAACCACCTTCCTGATCATCATACCCAAACATGCTCTCTGGCGTTATCGGAACGGGTATAGGCTGCGATGAATCGGATGGTGCGGGAATAGAAGAAGCACCACGTTCAGAGCGGTGGGAACGGTGAGATTGATGTGAGCGTTGGGAGGATGTTCGGTGGACATTTACGCCATCATCGTCCACGAAACCGCTTCCGCGCCTCGACGGAGTTCTTGAGCTACTTGGTTCCGTGTTAACGACTTCGGGGATCACCGAAGGTATGTTGGGTGTCGGAATACGCGGGGCACGAGTCTGTGCGCTGAGATTATTGAGGTTGAAGTCTCTTGACGCGATAGGGAGCGTTGTCGTGGATGCACCAGACTCCGAACCAGACCCGGAAGCCCGACGACGAGGGCGATAGAGTTGGTGACGTGAGGGAGGGGTGTCAGGATGTATTTGTATTTCTTCGATGATTTCAGAGTCAGCAGGGCCGGGAACTGTAAGGTCGTTCTGGGATGGGATTTCTCGGTCGTTGAGACCTGGAGGGCCTGTTTCTTCTGGGACGGGGTCGTCATAGAGTGGATAGCCATCATATCTCTCCTCGAGCCCACCGCCTTCCACCATGACCAGTCCGTCGTCCTGAATGCTACGATCATCGTCAATCACCCGAAGAGGCCTCCGCCTCCGCTCTTCGTCATACCCTTCCTCCCGACCATTGTAAAACCCGACTCTCTTTCCCGCCCTGATCCCCTCGTTGAATCCTAATCTCCTACCCTCCTCTCTGGCTCGCCAAACCAGCCTTTCCTGCTCCAATTTCCTCGCCGTATCCCTTGCTCTGGCTGCCGCGGCCTCTGCATCCCTCCGCTGCTCCTCGTGAAGCTTCAGCCTCTCCTGAGCTCTATCAAGCTGCGCCTGGGCATTGGCCAACTGGACCTTGTACATCCCCAGCTCCTCTCGAGTCACTCCTCCCTGACGCGTGACAGATAACCGCTCATCGTCTGCCTCACGGGTCCGTTGTGTGAGTTCAAGGGCGAGGCGCTGAGCGCGGGTAGCACGAGCGCGAGAGTCCTCGAGCTGGTCCAGGGCGGCAGCCAGGACTTGACGCATGTCCTTCGAGTGCGATGAAACGGAGAGGAGGATGCGTTCATACTCTCGGTATTGTTTTTGTTTGGAGGATGAACTAGTGTGGCGCCGTCCGCTACGGCCGTGCTGGCCGCTCCCGCCACTTTGACGGTCATGGTTGGAGTCGTATGTGTGGCGACGACGCGGGCGGTCATGATCACGGTCGCGGTCTGAGCTGTGGTGATGTCCGTGAGGACGACTGAGTGATAGGGTGCTCACTGAGAGACGAAGGTCTGCAGGACCTCGAGGTGGGGAGGGCGGTGCGGAAGCAGATTCGCTTTGGGAATTTACTTCCGAGTGACGGTTGTGTTGGATGTGTTCGTCGGGGAGGCCTTTTGGGGGAGATTCGATGGGAGGCGATTGATGTGGTTTAGTATGTGCATCACTAGTGTGGGGTGTGCGTCGTGCAGGGAAGGGTATGCCTTTCGGATGGACGATGTCTTCCCGGATGGGGATGTCATCCAAACGTTCGTAGGAGGCTGCCGTAGAACGATCACTTGGGGATTCAGCTTGTATATGAATGTATGATTCACTAGATAACAGGCTATTGAGCGTTATATCAACGACGGAATATTAAGCAGCGCACTCAAGGTAGGAGCCGGAGGAACCGCTGTCAGGCATCGCGGCGGACGACGACGTTAGCCGATCTCAAGAGACTTTTCCGACAAAGTCAGAGCACTATACCACAGAGCAGTACAGACAAAACGAGAGCAGCGGGTGGCGCCTAACCAAGGACATGGGTGGGGATATATAAGGATCGCGGAGCGGTGTTCGGAAAGAGAACAAGACGGGCCACACACGAACCAAACGCGGAGTCCGCTTTGGGCACGCGCGGGGAGAAGTGGCGTGGGTTAGGGTCAGGCGTCAGAGCAAAGCGTGGGAGACCAAAACTTCGAGCCAGTCTCCAATCCCGAATTTATTTATCTGCATCGATTACTGCACGACCATCTTTCTGCCACTTCCCCCCACGGCCCTCACCCGTCCGACCGTTCTTCACCGTCTACGACCACAGCTCATCAGCACATATATAGAAGATGGCCCCCTCAGCCTCAAAGCAAAAGCGTCTCGCAGAAAAGGCCGCAAAGCAGGCCTCCAAGGGCACGGACGCCTCCACATCGACGTCTACACCCAATGGCTCGTCCTTCAATACCCCTCTGACCAGCATGTCTGCTGCCACCAGTCAGGAAGACCTGACAGGGATGGCCAAGCTGAAGATCTCCACCGATAGGTACCTTCGTTTTCGCCACATTTTGTATCAGAAAGTAAGAAACTGACGGATGATGGGCGGTTCACAGGAGTGCGTCCGGCGTGCTCGTATCCGACGCAAAGGGCCGTGACATTAAAATCGACTCCTACACCCTTTCTTTCCATGGCCGGCTACTCATCGAGAACGCTGAGATTGCTCTCAACTACGGTCAACGGTATGGTCTTCTCGGCGAGAACGGCTCTGGAAAAGTGCGTCATTTCGTCCTTTGCCCTCGACCCACATCTTCTGATCCATATCTACGTCCTGCATCACCAGTCTACATTCCTCCAGTCAATCGCCGAACAGGATATCGCTATCCCACCTCATATCGATATCTACCTTGTCAGCGGTGAAGCCGAGCCTTCCGACGTGAACGCCCTCGACTACATCGTCGCCTCCGCCAAAGCGAAGGTTGCGAAGCTCGAGGCCCGCATCGAAGAACTCTCCGTCGCAGACGACATCGATGAGCTCGCTCTCGAGGCCACCTATGAGGAGCTCGAAGAGATGGACCCCTCCACTTTCGAAGTCAAGGCGGGCTCCATCCTCCACGGTCTCGGTTTCAGTCAGACTATGATGAAGAAACCGACGAAGGACATGTCTGGTGGTTGGCGTATGCGTGTATCGCTCGCGAGGGCGCTGTTCGTCAAGCCGCATTTGCTGCTTATGGACGAGCCCACAAATCATTTGGATTTGGGCGCCGTCGTTTGGTTGGAGGCCTATCTTTCGACTTACAACCACATCTTGGTCATCACGTCGCATTCCCAGGATTTCATGGATAGCGTTTGCACGAACATCATGGATCTGACTATGAAGAAGAAGCTCGTCTACTATGCCGGTAACTACACAACCTACGTCCGGACCAAGGGCGAGAACGAGGTCAACCAGATGAAGGCGTACCACAAGCAGCAGGAGGAAATTCAACACATCAAGAAGTGAGCGCTTATCCTTGCTCCTCATTTGCTTGACATTAACCACCTATCTGCGCTACTAGATTTATTGCCTCTGCCGGTACATACGCCAATCTCGTCAGGCAGGCCAAGTCGAAGCAGAAGATCATCGACAAGATGGAGGCCGCCGGCCTTGTCGAGAAAATCGAGGTACCGAGACCTCTTCGATTCAACTTCGAGGATATCAGTAAACTCCCACCACCCATCATCGCCTTCGACAACGTCGCCTTCTCTTACTCGGGCAAGAAGGAGGATTACCTCTATGAGCACCTGTCTTTCGGTATCGAGTACGTGTCTCCTTTTGCCTCCTCATCCACCTTACTCATCAACATCCTTATTCTTCTAGCATGGACTCCCGCATAGCCATCCTCGGCGCCAACGGTACCGGGAAATCCACCCTTCTCAACCTCATCACCGGCGCCCTCCAACCCACCCAAGGCACCGTCTCCAAGCACGTCAGTCTCAAACTCGCAAAATACTCTCAACACTCCGCCGACCAACTGCCGTACGACAAATCGCCTCTGGAATACTTCCAAGCCAAATACGCCGAGAAGTTCCCGGAGAAGGACCTCCAGGCGTGGAGGGCGCAACTCGGCCGGTTCGGTCTGTCCGGGACTCATCAGACCTCGACGATCAAGCAGCTCTCGGACGGTCTGAGGAACCGGGTCGTGTTCTCGCAGATCGCGATGGAGCACCCGCATATCCTGCTCCTCGACGAGCCGACGAATCATTTGGATATGACGTCGATCGATGCGCTCGCCCGTGCGATTAAGGAGTTCGAGGGAGGGGTGGTCATCGTGTCCCATGACTTTAGGCTGATCTCGCAGGTTGGGGACGAGCTTTGGGAGGTCAAGGACAGGAAGATCAGGAATTTGACGAAGGAGGATATCTCGATCGTGACGTATAAGAAACAGCTGGCGCAGCAGAGTATGGCGGCCATCGAGAAGGCGAAGTTGTTCAGCAAGAATATGACCAAGTCGAAGGCTTGAGCGGGGTTGGGTGATTCGGGGCTAGGTGGTGCAGGTTTAGGTTTAGGTGTGGGTGAGGTGGGGTGAATTGAGTAGATGGTTGGTGTGTACTGGGCGCGTTGTAGGTTTGTAGGTCCGGAGAGATGAGATGGGTGTGTATGTGAGTAGTGTCCGATCATCGATTGAAGTCTATCGCCGCTGTATCATTACACGGACCACGGTTCGCTCGTTGCCTCGTTCATTGTTGTCGTTGTTCGTTGTATGTCGCATCCGCCGTCGTGTTTGTTTGTGTTATTACCCACATATACTTAGCATGATTTCGTGTGACGGCCAGTACATATCGCAGTTAGAGTTGAGCAGGTAGTTGTAGTAGTCGTAGTAAGTAGTCTTCCGTAGACCCAATATTCTTGTAGCTCCCTCTCCCGTCTTGTTACATGCATACCGATATCAGCCTCTTCCTTGTACACGTCCCATCCATGACCTCAACATCATTCTTCAGAGCAGCGGAGCATATCGTGTCGAGATAGAAAGATACATATTCAACGCTTCACCAAAAGCCACGACTGGAATACGCCGTCGAAAGAATGAAAGACCTCAATCAGGCAAAGAGCTCGGCCCAGACTACGTAGAAACTAATGTTGTCCATACAGTTATGTTGGTAAGCAGAGAACTTTCTATCGGCACGAATACGCTGACCGGCTGCGCCATCGAGTCGTTGAACGTTGAACGTTGACTCGTGTTGAGTCCGGGGCCAAAGCAGAAGGCGCTCGACGTTGATTTCGGCGCAATCTCCGTGGAGCGCTGATAGAGAATAAGAGTGAGAATAGAGACAAAGGAGGTTTTCCAACCATCGGTGTGGCGGCATGGAGAGGCTTTGTGTCTGAGCAATGCCTTGGAGTTGGAGAGGGGCCCACCGTCATAACCATACGGAGCTTACCCACTATTCTTCTATGTCGCCAGAGTCAACTAAATATATAGCCAGAGCTCCGAGAGAGACAGTCACGAGACGCCTTTATGATTCGAGCGCAAGAGTATCGGGCCCCCAGCCGAGTACCAAGCTGGCCATGACAGTGAAGCTGACTCGAGTCTTGCGGTCGATGACCTCCCCATGAGTGCAACGAAGACAGAAGTAGACACCACAAGACAAGGCATCCCAGAGCTCGAAGCAAGTCGACCAATATGTCCTCCTCCCGCTGCGCACGCGCTAACGTTGAGCGCCGACATTGTGTTACTGCAATGCGGAACCGATGTGAAGAGTCCGGGATGAAAACGAGATGAAACAGCCAGCAAAGAGATGGTATTATCGTGATCTGAAAGAGTAAAATATAGGTGCACGAGGGCTGTTATCGGGGATCATGATGAGGTCGTGTCTGTGTCGTGGTGGGCGTCTGGGAAGAGGACCGGGCGGCACGCCACAAGCTGCCACAAGTTCGTTGGAGGTTGCTGACATAAACAGACGCTGCATGCCTCTCGCACGGTGACCTCCTCACCGCTCTTCCCATCTCTTCCACCGACCGCCATCACCATCCCCGATGCCGGTAACGTTTAGTTCTCGTCCACCACGTCCGTCTTCGTCTCCAGAGCCTGCATTCACCAACGCCGACGACTCTATCGTCCTCTCCGACCTCGTTCGCTCCGGCGAAGCCTCCCGACTCCGCCGCCGAGGCGCTATCCGCGACGGCCCCCTTTCCTCCCATCGCCAAACTTCATCCATGTCTTCAGCACCAGTCTTCTCCCCACCAGCACCCACTTTTGCCGCTACTGCATCAAGATCAATATTCAGACCACTGTCTCCTGTCTGGCGAAATGACTTCCAGGAGTCGAGGGATCCAGACTTTCAGGGAGTGGATGATGATGTTTACCAGTATGACGATGATGAGGATGCGAATGGAGAGTGGCAGTGGGGAAGGACGCAGGGTGCGATGGACAGTGCTGGAAATGTAGAGAGGGAGGGTCGTCGACAGGCTCTTGAAGCAGACATCCGACTCGAAGACACTGATCATTCCTCTGGTTCTTTCATACTCCTCTGCGGCGCCGAAATTGCTCCCGACGCCCAGGATCTTTCGTCCCATTTCGCTTCGACTAGCAATGCACCGCGTAGGAAGCCCTCTGCATTCTGTCCCGTTTCGCCCGCTCAGCGTCCGCCCCGTCCACGACGGACCAATGGGTGTGGCGCCATAGTTCATCTCTCCGGTATACCACGGCGCCGTCATGGTGTCTGGATAGCTCGTGGTGCTGCGACACCGGATGTTGTTTCTATGCCCACCTCCTATTTCGACTGCACGGCAGTAGCCAAGATGATGAAGAGTGCGTGCGGTTGCGTGCGTGAGGGCGTAGGGTGTAGTGTTTGGTACGTCCACTAATCTTCGTGTCCACAGCCTCTATTCGCTACGCGTACCCTTTGTGTTCACCTCGCCTAAACCCCATACTTTCATGATACATAACGCCCCTCGGTTCTTCTTGATATGAATTCATTTTCTGATATCGCTTGCCTCGTGCATTATGCTACAGTGGGAATATTCTGGGCACTATCTACACTCCCTGTCAAGCCGCAGCCGACGGTCTCTTTACGCCTCCAACGCCCACTACCGCCCGACCCACAAGCGCAACCACAAATTCATCATCCACAAGGACGAATCACGCTCACTCACCATCCACGACAACTCCGGAACCTTCATTCTTCCCCTCTGGGCCGTCATACTGGCTCCCACCATCCCAGTCATCGAATAACCATCCTGCTCCTGCAACATCAGCATCCTCTTCATCAAAGAAATCGTCGAGTCCACCGCGGCTCGCAATCTACACCTTCTTCTCCACCCATGTCCGTTCTACAGTCCCCTATACTTTCCCTGCTGTTCCCACACCTCCGCCCTCTTCTTCCACACCTGCGCCGACACGTGCACCAGCACAAATATCGCAATACGATACTGCACTACCGGCAGCATCCTCCTCGTCATCGATATTGGCAGTGGGGTATGGCGCTGGCCCTCGGCCCTCTGTGTATCCGTACGGGGCACAGAGGCTGACGTCTAGCTCAAACATCTTCGGGCGCTCGAACGAGTCCCAACCGTCACGGTCTCAGTCGCTGTCTCTGTCTCAATCCCAGTCCCGCGCACAACTGCAGTCCCGACCGTCGTACCCTTACCCGTACCCGTCCCCTTATCCCTACGCGTCGCAGGCGCAATCACAGTCTCAGACAACGCTCGCATCGACGACTTCACTCGGGTCTGCTCCTGGGTCTACCGTGAATGTATCGGATCCGGCTCTGCCCACACCCCGCATGCCTGCTCCTCTACAGCGCCAGAACACGGTCACGAGCGAGAATGGTAGTGCAACCAATGGAGCCGAGCCCCTCCCAACACTGAGTTCCGCGTTTGATCCATCGCAACTCCAAACACAGACCCAAACACAAACACAGAATCAGACTCAGCAGACCCAATCATGGTCGAACTTATTCTCCAACGCCAGTTCTCCCCCACCTCCCCCGTCACTCCCACCTCCCTCTGCGGCTTCTCCAGCCCCACGATTCCCGCCTCTACGTCGGTGGACCTCATACGCTCTAGAGGACGTCTTACTCCCCTGGGACGCGTTCGAGAATATCCCCAACGGCAACGGCTCGTCTTCGGCGCGCAGTTCTCTAGAACAGCAAATGGAGGACAGGGAGAGGAATAGGGATACGGATCGGGAGAGGATAAGGTTGACGAGGAGGGGAAGGACGCGGATGCCGAGTTTTGCGGCGCCGCCTGCTTCGAGCGCTGTTTCGCCGATGGTGGGTGCTATTGGGGGTGTTGGTACGGGCACGGCGTCGGCGTCGGCGTCTACCGCGCAGTCGCAAACGCAGACGCAGACGCAGCTTACGGGGTGGGGCTCGACGTTGGGTGCGGATGTGCTTTTGGAAGTGGCGGCGAGGAGGAGCCAGAGGGAGAGGATTAGACAGGTGCGAACTGAGGATGAGAGGTGGAGGGAAGAAAGAGAGCGGCAGAGGGAGAGAGATAGGGAAGAGAGGATGAGACAGGTGCGATCTGAGAGTGATAGGTTCAGGGAAGAAAGAGAGCGGCAGAGGGAGATAGATAGGGAAGAAAGGGAACAGCAGAGGGCGAGAGATAGGGAGGAAAGAGAGCGTCAGAGGGAAAGAGACAGAGATGGAGACGTTGCTGATGAGGCTAGTGGTGGCGAGGGTGTGGCGGTGAATAATTTGGTGAATTTGAGCGCCATGTTTTCGGGGGCTGACGAGAATGGGGATGTGCGGGATGGGAGGGATAGTATGGAGGGGAGGGAGTACAGTTATGAGGAGATGAGGATGAGGGGCGCGAGTCCGGCGATGGATATGGAAGCTGAGATTGAGATGGTGGAAGATGAGGGTGTGCTCCTGGGAGATGAGGTAGTTTTGGATTCAGGTGTGTTCGATGCGGATGCGGGTGACGTGGGCGAGAAGCCGGAGGGTGCGTTGAGTCCTGGTGGTGGTGGTATGATGTGGGCGGAGCGGTAATTGGTGGGTTCTCTTTGTTTGTTAATGATGTTCATGACCATAGACACAATTCTCGTGCGTCGCTCTTCCTTTGGAATCGGGGTGTCGTGTTGGTTGTTGCCTCTTGTATAATTTTCTGTGGATTCCTATCACTTCGTCGTCCTTGCATCCAATCCCGTTCTTGATTTCATGATATTACATATCGTTGTCTACTACGGCGACGAGCACTCTCGCCCTCTCGCCATCTTCATTTTCCATGTTTATTAATGCTCGCCCCGGTCTTGTCACTAGTACTCCCATCCCCATCGATATCGCCCCTCCCCATGTGCATGTTTCATCTACTTATTTATTCGCTGCTCCGGTACTCACAACACGTGCATAGCTCTGAATCCCTTTCCCCCAAGTCCTCTCATCACCTCACCCGTCTGTTCTCTCTACCTATCCTGCTCGTCACTTCATGCGCATCCATATCTACATTCGTTAGTATTCTATGAAGTTTGAATCTCATAGTGTCACTGCGTTATTGGATGGCTGGGTCCACTGTAAGCAGAATGTCCTGCCCATTGACAGCCGGGTCCGAGTCCGACTGTACATGTGTCTGCCTCAGGTTCTTCGGTAGTTTGCCAATAAGCCTCTACTGCCAACAAACAATCCGCATGAAAGAGCTAGTACCACTCATCTGTTCTGGTTCCAACCTCTGAGTCCCTACGTCCAGTTATTCGTCCCTGTCCCAACGTCCTGTCTGCCCAGTACCACGCAGCCAGTTGAAACTTAGACTTGACCTCGAGAACCCATTTCGATATTCGGCACTCCTGTCATTTTCCGATGAAATGGTTTCGGTGGTGGCTTGTTGTGTACTCAAGTTAGAGGGAAATATCTGGGGTTAGTCGAGGCTCCTCCAGTACCGATCGCGATTCGTGACGGGCACCATAAACTCCGCATTCCTCGCCGCAACACTTTTGACGGCTCGAACCGCGTCAACATAACTCAAAAAAACTCACGCTGGCTGAAGGGCAAGGTAGAGTTCGCACGAAACCATGATCCATAATTGATAGTACTAGATGTCATATTCCCACTCCGAGGGAACCACGTAAAAGGACTCGAAAGATACAACAGAAAGAAAGGCTTCTCTTTATTTATCCAAGCAGATCACCTCCGACCGCATCATGCTCTACTTCCCCGCAGACTACCTCCATACCCCGCGTCGTCTACTGGTCGAGGATAGTGGTCTCGACGATGATGTCGGTGACACGGTACGGGTCTGCAACACAGTTAGAGGTCACGCGAGGCGAAAAAAAGGACGATGTCGTAGAAATGACGCGATGGTGATAGAATACGCACCGATGTTGGAAGCGGGACGCCTGTCCTCCAAGTATCCGTAGCCCTGCGCACCGACGTGCCTCGGGATACGGATCGACGCACCACGGTTGGCCACACCAGAGGAGAAAGCGCCGATATGGCCAGTCTCATGGCGACCGGTCAACCTGAGGTCGTTGTCCTCTCCGTACACGGCGATGTGCTCGTTATGCCTCTTCGACAACTTCTCGATAGCAGCGTCGATGGCCTTCATGCCTCCGGGCTCACGCATCTCCTTGGTCGAGTAGTTGGTGTGGCAGCCGGCACCGTTCCAGTCGCCCTGGAGGGGCTTGGGGTGGAAGGAGACCTTGACACCCCACTGCTCGGCGATGCGGACGAGGAGGTAGCGGGCCATCCAGAGGTGGTCGCCCATGGAGATACCCTCGCAAGGACCGACCTGGAACTCCCACTGAGAGGGCATGACTTCCGCGTTGATACCGCTGATGTTGACGCCGGCGTAGAGACAGGCACGGTAGTGAGCCTCGATGAGGTCACGGCCGAAAACCTTGCCAGTTCCTTGAATGGCGGAAGCGGATAGGTGTCAGAAAAAACCACCCCAAAGGAATGAATTAAGGGGTCACGTGAGAACAAAACGTACCAGCACCGCAGTAGTAAGGACCTTGAGGGCCGGGGAAACCACCCTTGGGCCAACCGAAGGGAGTGCCGTCAACGTCGAAGAGGGTGTACTCCTGCTCGATACCGAACCAGGGGACGACGTCCTTCGCGAGGTCCATGGTCTTCTTGGCGTGGTGACGGTAGTTGGTCATGTTGGGGGTGCCGTCGTTGTTGTAGCACTCTGCGAGGACGAGGATGTTGTCGCCCTTGCGGAAGGGGTCCTTGAAGATGGCAGCGGGGCGGAGGTAGATGTCGGAATCGTGGCCGGGGGCTTGGTTCGTGGAGGAACCGTCGAAGTCCCAGACGCGAAGTTGGCCGATATCGGTCACCTTCTTCTGGACGGTCTGTGGTGGGTGCGGATGAGCACCTCGCTCGAGCGAGCGAGGGGATCAAGCCAAAGTAAAGTAAGGCATACCGTGGTCTTCGAACGGAGACCGCCATCGCCATCAATCCAGACATCTGCAAGACGGCGAATTGAGATCAGCGTCGAGCACGGCCAAAATTGCGTCGCCGACAATAAAACGTACATTCTGCCTGAACCTTTTCGCCCTGGGGGAGCTCAAGGAAGGGGGCGAGGAGATCTGGGCGGTAGGTGAAGGCCATTTGTGTGGATGGATGGAGGTGATGGAAGGCGGAGAGGGAGTTTGATGGCTGCTGTCCATTCCGAGTCAATTTCTCTGAATCTAAAAGCGCTGTGTACGGCTGTTTACACCGGCGCTTTCGGGGGCCCCTCATTGGGCCGATAAGCCACGTGCCTTGCCGTCGCCCCCTTGCACTCTCCAGGCCCGCCTTCCGGCCCTCCTCCGTCCTTCACTATCCAATTATTTTCGCGGTATATCCGCCAGCAATCCAGTTCGTATCATTCTCAACAGCTCGAGCGAGACCCGGTCCATATCCGAGACTGCAGAGCAAATTTTACATTCTCCTCCTCGCCGCCATCTGATATGTTCCTGTCGTTCCTTGTCTTTCCCTTTTCTGTCAGCTGATCACCATCGCCACCCTCGACTATGACCATGCCGGCTCTCATACTGCCACCGTTCGAAGCTTTTGTGCCATCACAGAAGACTCCAGCCTCGGCTGACCATTGCCCAGAGCACCTCTGGCACTTGGACAAAGTTCATACCGTTCTGCACCATCGCAGACTTCTTGCAAATTGACAGTCGACGATTTGTCTGGGGTCCGTTCCGTTGTCCTGTCTGCCCACGGACCTCACATCGATGCTTGTCTATCGACAGCCCAAGACTGATCAAGAGAGATGCTTTCGCTCTCTAGGCCAAAACTAGGCCGGCTCTAGACCGGCGCAAAAGGTATACGGTAATACGCCACACGGCGGAGGCACAATCAAGAGAAGAGAGATAGTTCGGGCAATGCGAGCACTTTCACCGTCTCTTATTCTTTCTCTTCTTCCCATTCCCGTTCCCGTTTGCGCCTGCGGCCTTTACAGCACTCGCTCTCGCACCGCCGTTCGTTTCGGGCACGTCCGAGTCTAGCATGTCTGATTCGGTCTCGACGCCTGTGCTCTCGCCTTCGTCCCCCTCCGATGGTTCGGCCCGTCCGTTCGATTTCGGGTTAGGTGGAAAGAGGCGGGAGTAGGCTTTGTGGTAGAGCGAGGTAGCGAGGGTGATGAACCAGGTTCGTTTAAAGGATGGTGGGGTCGCGGTCGAAGCGTCAATGAGGATCATGTCGCCTCCGGGCTCGAGCTGTGAGTATTCTATCAGTAACACAAATGAGAGGGTCGACACGGCGCAATACGTACCATGTAGACGTGTCCCGTTCCTTGCACCGTCTCCACCACCATATCTATCGACTTCCCGAGCACGACATTCCCCGAGTCGTCCAATCTGGGTGGGCCACCCAAGTTCACCTTGACCTATAGACACATAACATATTCGATGAGCACAATATTCAATAGCAAATATGAACGACCAATCAAGGTGGAGGCTGACGCAAAGGTGAATGTAGAATTTGATGTGGAAGCAGAATCGACGAAGGTAGACTTACCTTCCTCCGCCCTTCAATAGGCACCATCTTCTGTCCCCACGCATTAAGCTTCGCCTCGCGGACGACGTGTTCTATACGAGCGGTATCCTTCTTGTAGTTCATACTCTGCACCATATATTGCAACACCGAGGTCAGCATGGTCAGGAATACCAACACGGTCTGTATATCAACAACGCAGGAAGGGGTTGTCGAATGTCGTGTGGCCCAATATCGTGGAGAGGTCACAGATGCAGGAAGGATCCATTCTAGTCAGCTATGATGTTGCTATATTGGATGTATGGAAGAGAAAAGTGCGCACCCCGAGACCAGGCCTGAAACGCGAGTAATAGTATCCCGTACCGCGCCAGCGCGGGACACCGTTCTTGTAGAAGAAGTCGTACCTGCAAACGATATATTGTTTGCAATGAGTGATGTTACGCGTATGAGGATATGGGCTGAAATGAAAGACGTACCGCTTCCGACCCTCCGTATTCCTCAGGATGGACGAAATGACGCCAAGCCTCGCGAACCGTTCATGAATACCCTTCACGCCAGGGTTCTTATCCGGGCTGTGACGCAGGAAGAAATCCGGGGCATGAATATTATATGGCGCGACATGCGACATGGGGGAAACAGCGAGAGGTACTGACTGGAGCAACATGCTCTTTTTACGGTACGCGCGGGCAATCTCTGCCGTCGTAGCGGTATCGGGGACGTCAAGCCATGAGTAGAACGTCGTTTTCTTTCCTATTTGTGCGACGAGTAAGAATATCATCGTCATAGTGGTGGTTAGTACGGTACGAATGAGGGTTCGAGCAGGAATTCGTGGCGTACCTTCTGCGGCCTCTAACTCGCTCACGAGGTCGAAGATCTCGTGGTCTTCCTGCAGATTGAGCGTGTACATGTCAGAAAGCTATGTAGGTATGGGCCATAATGTGGAATAATAGGTACCTTAGTCCATCTACAATCCCCGCATAACGTTCAGCATGCAATAAGTAAAGGCGCAACGGAGAGGAACATGTAAGTATACGCACGCAAGCACCGTCGTCGCCAACACCGCCAAGAGCCCAAAAAGAAGGAGGACCCTCATAAGTAGTCTATACTGAGCCTCAGATCAGCCCAAAGGAATGAAGATGGCTCGCAGCGCGCGATGGAAAAAAGCGAGCTGTAAGGAGACGTGAAGAGCCAGACGCGCTGTCACCGGCCGGAAGGATTATTCGAATTTGAAATTTCGTCGAGATCAAAGTTGGGTGCGGATGCGACGGGCCGAGAAGCCTTTGCCTTTTTGGACCACTCATTCTTCTTTGTATGGCACGTGTTTGTGTGTTCCTTCTCATCTTCCACCTCGATCGCCACTCGGTGGCGTAGTTGTGCTGCTATCGCTCGATACATTTATCCGGAAATTAGCGCACGGTTACTGATTTATATACAGCAGCCATGCCTCGTAAGTGCACGGTCTGCGGCTCGAAACAATGGCATAAAGAGCCGTCGAGCGGGCTCGTCATCTGTAGCGAGGGCCACATTCTCCAGGTATGTTACATTCTGCCCACAACCGTGTACTCTTTACTATTCTAGGCCCTGCAATCTCTTATGTTCTTCATCACGACTTTTCATGTTTAAAAAAATCGTTTTCGTACGCCGACTTGACCGCTTTTTTTAAATCTTCAAACGCAACAGAATTATAGAAACGAGACCCACGAAACACAAGAACTCGGGCCTCACACTCTACGTAAACGCAAAGTCCGCACAGGACGCAAAAAAGGCGAGAGGCAATCCAAAGCCGATCCCAAACGTTCGTTATCATTCCTCCCTTTTCGTATCATCGCTCTAACTCACGACTGATATTTGATATGATGGGACTCGTATGTTTTGTTGATGCAGTGTACCATGGCGCACGGGCACAGTACCACTATTTTCAGTGCTTGCAGCTGCTGTTAAGGAAACAGGTCGCGGCGCTGGTTAAGGCGTGGGATCTGCCACCTGAATTCGAGGTAAGTATCGCTCTGTCCTAACAAAATAAAACATCCTGACCGACGTTTCCTTCTTACTTTGGATTGTAGGTGATATGCAGGGACATATGGACGCTCTACCTATGTCTGCTTCCTTCACCGCCACCGCCAGAACCTCTGCTATACGAACAGGACATCGAGGGAAATAATCATAGAGAAGACTCTACGACACGCAGGGCACACTCTGCGGAGACGAAGACAAGTACGGCTAGAGACCACCAGGATGAAGAAACAAAGAAGAAACCCTCGGACGAGTCGGACCCAGAATCGGATGCCTGTTCAAATAAAGCCTCCTCTTCCGACTCAGACTCAGGCTCGGACACCGAATCGAACGACAACGACGATGACGATGCTGATGACAAACATCGCAAAAGTATCATGGACGAAGAAATGGCCTCTCTCCTCCGTGGACTCTCCGACTCTGAACCCGACTCCGATGACGAGCTCGAACCCGACCCCAATGCCCACGCAGGTCAAGGTGATAATACGCATGAGCATGAGCAAGATAGATCGAAGAGCAAGAAACGACAAGGTCATCGTGGTGGGAGGTACGAGAGCCCTACGTGCACGCTTGCGGTGTTGCTTGTGGCTTGTTGGACGATACGGGTGCCTGTTACGATTATGGATCTTATACGGTGGGTATCTCTGACCTTCATCACCATTTCTTCCTGGATATTTTTGTGGAATACGAAGCCCTTCGCTAACTTTTCGCGTCTTTATGCCCCTCTCTATATCCGACTGGCCGACCAATCGACCACCTGATTCCCCCGCCGATGATGGATGCTACACTCCCAGCCTAATCGACTCATACACTCTCCCCTACCTCGACCCGACGAACCATCTCCCTCCGGAAATGACACACCATCTGAACAAACACGCCCTGCAGGCGATCTCTCCGCCGGTCAGTCCAAGTTTCCCAATTTCCCAATTTCCCAATTTCCCAGTTCGCCTTTTATCCCCACTCCCCCCTTTTATTCGTTGAGCCCATACTTCACCGCACCGTGCAATATTTCGTCATTCCAATTTCATGGACACGTTCGTTTGTCTTTCTCTCCATGCACAAATTGGCGCTAGCTAGAGTGAAACGCCCAACACCCCATCCATCGAATGGTTCAGTGATAATTCCATTCATGCTGCGCTCTCGTCTGTTCCATGGTGCACTATTTGTGGTTCCATAGTTCCATGGTGCACTATTTGTGGTTCCATAGTTCCCTGGTGCACGAGCGGAGATATCTTTTTCGTTCCCTCGTTTCATCCTTCCATCGTTCCGTTGCAGCGACATGTCCATGTCCATCTTATTCGCCCGTCCCGTCATCATACGTGACCCACGTAACCCATCGACTATATGCACCCATCCTCGTCCCCATCCTAATTCTGACTACCCGATCCACTCGTCCGCTTGTCCCTCATCATTTGTCCCTCATCACGATCCACCAGACTCTTCCATCATACCTTTCGTCATCATCGGAACCTAGACCTAGTCAGCATCGCTCACTCCATTCACTACCTCCATTTCCTCCGAATTCACAATTAATTATTCAACCCGCCACACTCACACTGACAGTCCTCCAACCCGAAACAGCACGCCCCCTCCGCCCTCCTGCTACACGGCCTCGCCTCTCGCCTAGCGCGGCGCATGTACGCCACTTATGGCGTCTACACGCCCGAGCTTAATGCGGGTCCGTTGATGTGGCGTGTGGTTTGTGCGTTGGGGGGAACGCGTACGTTCCTCTCTCCTTCCCTGTATCCTATCCCCTATCTTACACAAACAAGAAAGAAAACGATATATTGCTCAAAACTAACCTACCCTACACTGATACATCCATGTGTACATCCAACAGCCGTCCTCTACACCCTAACAAAATCCCTCGCCCACCCCCTCTCGCTACCCCTCTCTCTCCACCCCCCCGGCCTCACACACGCCACACGACGCGAGCGAGCGGGTGCGTCGGACGATCCGGGGAGCTATAAGTTCGATGGGGCGCCGCCGGAGGTGGCGTTGATGGGTGTTGTGATCGTGGTGCTGAAGATGGTTTATGGATTGGATGGGGATGGAGAGGGAGAGGGAGATGCACGGAGGTGAGTGGGTTTTTTTTCGGGTTGTGGTCTTTCGTGGTTGGGTCGGTTGGTCGGTGTAATGCGAGGTAATGAGTCATGAGGAATGGACGGGGTGTTGCGGTTTGTGGAATGGGATGGGATGGAGAAATGGGATGGAGTATGCAAACAGGGGTTCGAGCGTGTCGAGGCTCTGAAGCATTGACGCGTCGAGAGCTAAGCGAATATGAACGGTGACGTCTGCTCTTACATTTACATTTGCTTTGGCATGGCAGGAACCAAGCAACAACGGCAACGGACGCGACGGATCCGGGATACGCATTACCTCGGCTGGAAGACCTACTCTCGTCGATCGCGAAGCTCGATAACGATCACGGACAAAGCCAAAGCGAAGAACATCTATTCTCGGCGCGGACGAACGTGTAAGTTTCGTTTGATGCATGCAATGCTTACTTACGATCCATCTTCACCGGTTTTGGGGTGCGGGCGGGCATTGCGGTGATTTGAGCTCGTGTTTGATATGAACGTTGGGACGTTTGGATGCACCGGCTGACTTGTGTTGTTCGTATGTTCATGTTTCGGATCGGATCGTATGGATGCGATGGATGGACAGGTCGACGGCGGAGATGGGAGATTCGGAGTTGGATTTATATTTAGGTTTTTGCGAGAGGGCGTTGTTGGGCGAGCACGAGCACGAGCACGAGCAGCGAGCAGCGGGGGAAAGAGAAGGTTCAGGTAAATGTGCCCACGCAACGCAACGCAACGCGCACGCGGCGAGTGGAGAAGCTGATACCGCTCTGTTTGCCTTTCGCAGAACGGAGGATCCTCGACGAGTACTTTCCCCTGAAGACGGGAGACCAAGACCGCAGGGTGGAGGGCGATCGACGACGAGCACAGGGACAGGAACTGGTGGTGGGGCGACGGAGGGCGATGACGATGACGGTGGAGGGACATGAGGAGGGTGAGAAGAACGAGGGACGCAAGGCTGGAGAAGGATATACGGTTTACAACACGCAAGACGTGCTAGGAACGGTGCCAGAGGACTATGCGCTGGTGGTTGGACGGGCAGCGCAGTGGACGGGGGTGGACGCAGAGTACATCTATGGGGTGGTCGAGCGGTACGAGCGGCGGCTTGTGCGGTGGTGGGACGGGATGCGACGACGGGGAAGGGTTTTGTGAGAGCGAGAGGTAGATGTAGATATTATATTATGTGATGTTGTGATGGGACGGGAGGGACAGGAACGAGGACGGGCATGTGCAGGGCTGAGTCAGCGCTGGCGGGAGAACAAGGTACAGGTTTGGCCGAGGATGAGCTCTGCTCTCAAAACACGTCTGACCATCGTCGCTCTTTTCGCCGTCTCTCTCCGATCTCCCCTCTTCATCCCTCCTCTGCTGCAAGAGCGTCTACGGCCTGTACAGACGCCGAAACCCGTCCAGTCCAGCGGCCTCTGTCCGGTTATGAGACTCTGACCGTGTCTACGCCCCTCTCATCCCTCATCCTCTAAACTATGCGTCGGATCGCCTCTGTCCTCGCCTCCAGGCGTGCAGACAAAGACAAGCAGTCGAAAGAAGACCCCAGCTCTTCTGCTGCCAGGCCACAGTCTTCTGCAAGGCCACAGCCCGCTCGCAAGGCTTCTCGTCTTCTCGCCGCTGTCTCCCGCTCCCGCATCACGGTTTCTACAGAGCAGCCTGTGCCACCACTCGACCAGGGTCTCTCCTCCTCCTCGTCTTGTGGCTCGAATTCTATCCAGACCCCGGACGACGACCGTGCAAGCCCCATCTTGCCACCCGACCCGGCAACACTTACCCCAGTGTCGAGAAAGGGTTGGAACCCGTGGGCGAACGCAAAGAAGGCTCCCACAGCACCTCCATCTTCCCTCCCACCGTCGTCCTTTCCCTCGTCGCGTTTGACCCCTCTTGCTCCCAACAACCGCAGTCCACGCGAGGCCCATCACGACACCGACGACGACGCCACCTCCGACTCCTCTTCCGAATCTGACGAGGCCGCACCTTCAAATCACAAACCACCTGTCACGCACGATCACGCGCTCTCCCCAATCGAGCACCTCACCTTCCTGACCAGCACCGGCCTTGTTCCCCCGTTCTCACCGTGTCCACTTCAACATGTTCGCGGCCAGCCTCTCTTCCCACGTTCGTGTAACCCCTCCCGTGCAGTTCTATTTCGGGAATCCCTCGAGTCCACAATGCACAGGTCCCGCCTGCTCCGCCGGCTAGAACGGGACAGCTCATCAGGCTCCCTGTCCAAGTCAGACAGACGCATGCTCGCCTCTTTCGGGCCCCGTCTTTCGCCTAGCCCGAAACGAACATTGCCACAGCCCGATGAGGGCGCATTTCCGGACGTCGCGGCGCTTGACCCCAGCGGTACCAGCCGCGGTCTCAGAGCCTGGCTCGCACGCGGTTATTTCGAGGAGAGGACGGTCGCATGGAAGCCTTCTCCTGACGGCTCTTCTGTCGCCTACTCCCCCGTCACTGGTTCTGGCTTCGGCGTGTGGGCCTTGGACGTTTCGAGAGCACTAGAGGAAATGGCTGGCGCTGAAGATCTAGAAGACGGTGACTGGCCTCTGCCCGTGCCCGTGCCCGTGCCCTCCAAATCCTCACCTCCACATTCGCCTGCTTCTGTACCGACATTTGTCCCAGACGCGCCATCTTCGCCATCCAGCAGCTCGTCTCAACGATCCAGTGAGTTCCCAATCCAGTGCTTTTCATAGCTTCTGCCGCATCGTGTTTTTGCGTTTCTGATCTTGATGCTTCCAGTCTCGCCACCAACACCCGTCACCGGGCGTCAAGCGCCTTATAAAGCTGCACCCTCGCCCCTGCGGACCGAGAGCGATCCTACCACCGGGACCGTCGTGAAACCGTCGCTCTCAGCACGATCCGTGACTGCGCCATCAGCCGTACCCATGCCGGAATCCCCCACGCCCGCCGCCGCCATCAATTCATCATCGAACCGCCGCGGTGTCCGGTTTGCCGAAGAAGAAGACGACAAAGAGGAGAACGTTCCGCTCGGTTACGTCCTCCGCCATAAGAAGAACAGGGAGGAGAAGGCGCAGTTCTTGCAGCGCCAGAAGGAGCTCCGGGCTCATGACGAGGAGAGACAGAAACATGAGGCGGAGCGAGCACGGTGGCAGAAGGAAAGAGAACAGTATAAGAGGGAGATGCAGGCGATTGAGGACGAGAAGAGGAAGAAGGCGTATGCGGAGGAGGTGATCGCGGCTAGGGCGAGGAGAGCGAGCTCGATGATGCATTTCCCTCCGTCGTCGTCGCCTGCGCTGCCGCAGGACGGAGACGGAGGTCGGGTCAACAAGTATCATCGTCCCGCATACGACCCGAAGAGTAAACCCGAGGAACATTCATCATCATCTCGTTCGCGTAACCAGTCTTCGTCGAGCTCAAGACCCGGAAGCACCTACTACTCGCCCAACAGCGGTACTACAGGCTCTCGTCCCGCTTCGACATATTCCGTCCACTCCTCGATGGAAGACGTCCGTCTCCGCGAAAACCGAACCAACAGTCGTCGAGGATCCATGGTCTCCGAAGCTGCCTCTCAGAACCACGCACGATCGTCGCTCTATGCTTATGGTTGGCCCAACGTCCCCGTGCCCGTTCCCCCGATACCCGCATTCCCAGTCAATGTGATACCCTCGATGCCCATCATGGCGATGCCGCAATATGTCATGGACATGCCGCTCTTACCGCCCAATCCTCCGTTTATGGGGGGACAACAATTTGGGAGAAGGTCGAGGTCGAGGGATTCGTCATCTTCGCCTGGGAGGAAGAGCGGGACGACTTCGGGGAGCCATACGAGTGCTAGTGGTGGGGGCAGCAAGGAACGACCAAGACAGTCTTCGTATAACAGTTCGCATGGGCACGGATCAAGGCAAGGTAGCAGCGGAGACGAACGCAATAGCCCGACGAGGACGGGGACGCCGTCTGCTGGTGGCCGTGAACAACATCGTTCGGGGAGGCCGACGACGAGGCTGCAGCAGACGGGGTCGTGGGGCGTGCAACCGCCGCCGTCGGCTATGAACATGTCCGTGGCGAATTTGTCTGCGCATTCGGGGTACAGTAATAGTGGTAATGCGAGGCCGTATCCTAGTCGGAGGATGACGGCGTTCTCGTGAGTGGGCGGGTTTGGGTTTGTGTCGGGCGTGTCATTGCATCTCGTATCGCATCGCTTTACATCGGACTAAAAACACTAGGACGTTCAACTTCGCTTTCAATTATTCTGATTCTGCATTTTCATGACATTTTAGTTCAGTTCTGTGTTCAAGTATCCCCACCCCCCGTCCTCCATGCCATGCCATCCATCGCCTCGCCCCATCATACGTACTTACTTATCGCTCCGCGCCGCTCACCTTACACTATACGCTCACACTCACACGTCCCTGAATTCTCGGAATTCTCGTTTTGCCCAAGTAGGGCACACACTCTTTTTAATACCAATCGTTATTTTCGTTGTTTTGTGTTCGTTGATCCTCATCTGTGTGCTTTTACTGTTTCTTCCTTTCTCTCACCTGAACTTTTTCTTTGGACGGTTAGCCGCTTGCGGATTCGCATTCCTCCGCCGTCACTGCTCACTGTCGGTCTGGGTTTCGTGTTGTGGTGTTTGTGTCATGGTTTCCCATCTCTATTATTCTTTTCCCCGCCCTTTGTCCCTTTCACCGTTTCGCCCGTTCTCCCGCATCTTTGCAGCAGTCCCTCTCATCTCCATCTCACTGGCTCGATTTTCACAGGCTTTCTTAAATATTACCCCCCTTCCTTTCCTCGTTCTTCCTTTCCTCGTTCCTCGTTCTTCATTCTTCATTCTTCATTCCTCGTTAACCTTACGCCCCTCCGCATTCACCTTCACTGCTCCGTTTCGTTTCTTGACGTCCGCAATTTTGGATCTTGGCCCGCACTTCACATGTGACATCACCATACCTCCGAGTCGAGTCAAAATTCGCCCTCAGTGCACAGCGCACACACAAACGTATCTTCACTCTTCAGGATTTCCGTGTATGTTTTTTTCTTGTTTTTTTCTTGTTCACTTTTTTCAGTTCAGCCTTTCTTGTTGTGAAATCTTGAATTCTTTATGACCACGGTTTCGTTTGCGTTTCGGTTTCGGTTTTTTATGGTTTCCCTACTTTTCGCTACATACTCTGTCTTTTTTGTTTTCGTTGCGCGTCATCCACCCATATTTGCTCCGTCCTACGCACGCGCTCGAGCCTACTGCTGCTGACATACATACATACCATTAACGATTAAACAAGCACCACCACCACCAGTCCCACACAGCACCGCCACCACAACACCAGTTCCGGTCCCGGTCCACCTACTGAATCCCTGAATCCCTGAACTTTGACTCTTACACTCTGAACTTTGAAATTTGAGGACTCGGAAGTACTCGATCGATCCCATCATTGACATGAACGGCTATCCAGCTATCCATCCATCCATCCATAATTATTAGTTTCTCTTTCGTTGGCGTTTTCGTTCTCGTTTCATTCTCGTTTCATTCTCGTACTCGTCTCGTCTGTAGAATTCTAGTCGTGATTGTCGGATCGAATGACTCGGAATTGGCCTGAATGGATCGTGAGTGTGACTAGAGACGTGGGTGTGGTTGTGATTCAGAATGAGTATTAGTGTAAGGCAAGGGTGGGTTGTGGTCCTGGACTGGGATGTGCATTGTGTGTGATCTTTCTGCTGGGTGTGTTGTATGTATACTTCCCGCGAGATGTGTCCCTTCAAAGACCGTGCCCACTTTCGTTACTACAAGCGCTGGCTTCCTGGAACAGGGTGTGTCACTCCGAGGCGCCGAATTGTCGGTCTCGAGTTGCTAGTCACGCCACGGAGCCACGGAAGCCTGGTTAAGCGCTGTGGCGTTCTCAGCAGCCTCTCATACTTGCACCCAACCACGAACGTTACGAACCTTTCTTTCTTTCTTACTCGCCGTTGAACATACGTTCTGCACAGGCAGGCGCGCCATGATCAACTATATTCTGCTCGTATCTCGGCAAGGTATTGACAATATCCTCTTCCTCCTCTTCCTGCCCTACGACCGGACTCAACTAACACCCTCCTTGCCCCCTCGCCCTCCTCTCCTTCCCGGGTCCATGTCCCTTGTTCATCATGACTTGACGTGAAACCGAAACTAGGCAAAGTCCGCCTCGCGAAATGGTTCACGACGATGCCTCCAAAGGCGAAAGCGAAGATCGTGAAGGACGTGACGCAGCTCGTGCTCGCTCGCCGGACGCGGATGTGTAACTTCTTGGAGTACAAGGGTGCGCCGCTACCGTCTCTTTCCACCCTTTCTCCCCTTTCGCCTCCGTTTGCAACATTGTCGTGAAATGGGAGGGAATTGGAGTGATTCGACGCAGGGTGCTGATAGTGGGTTGGGCTGAAATAGACACGAAGGTCGTCTACCGCCGATATGCCTCGCTCTTCTTCGTCTGTGGGATCGGTCAGATGGATAATGAGCTTATCACGCTCGAGATCGTGCATCGCTATGTTGAGGTGTTGGATCGGTACTTTGGAAACGTATGTCTTCCCCCCTCGCTTGTCTGGTCTCCTCCGCCCCTTGAAAACACAAACAAAATATTGAAAGCTGATGCGCACTGGATGGTATTCGGGGTGATAGGTTTGTGAATTGGACTTGTGAGTCGCTGTTTTGTTCGCATTTCGTTTTTGTCTGGATGGGATGGATGAGAGTTACTATGTAATTACTGAGATACGGGTGGGTATTGGACTTCATAGGATCTTCAACTTCCAAAAAGCATACGCTGTACGTCCCGTCCCAATCCTACTCACCAAACCCACACATACTTCCTCGCGTACTCAGACTAGACTCATTCGCGCTATCCTGTTTACAGATCCTCGACGAGCTCATCATCGCAGGCGAGCTCCAAGAGTCATCGAAGAAGTCTGTGCTCAGAGTCGTACGTCCCTCTCCTCCCTTTTCCCTCCTTCCTTCCTTCCTCAGTCACCACACCCCCCTCGTCCTATTCTAATCCATCCGGGCAACATCAGGTCACACAATCGGATAGCGTCGAGGAGCAGGAGAACAGCGAGGATACGATGGCCCGTCTTGGCTCGCGCGCACTCTCGTGATCCGACTCATACTTCGCCCTCGCACTATTACATTTTGGAGGACTTGATCCCTCAGTCGCTGGTTCTCCACGCGAGACCATGTCCGTTGGGTTTAGAGTTGGCGAATTCATGCGGTCGATACGTATATACTTACTTACACGCTGAGGACGGGGACGGGGATATTGTACGATTTTTACAGTATACATGGCTGATGGATGGATTGCGGGAAGCGTCATTTTATGGGATAAACTCAACTCAACACAACACAAGACTCAGAATGCGGAACTTCAGAACACAAGATGTCAGATTCAGAATACAGCGTACAACGAACTCGATAGCGATGCGGGACCACGACCCCACGACTCCACGAACGGACGGACGGATAAACAACACGGTGGTAAATCAAGACAGGGAAAGTACAGTACATATGTCCAGACGTGCATCAACCCCACGTATCGTCGAACAACGGCTGCCTCTTCTTCGGTTCTCCATCCCCTGTAGCTTTAACACCATGCGCCGGCGCCACCGCGCCCGTACTCCTCCCTCCCGCCCCCGTCCCCGATGATACTTGCGACCCAGCTGCCGCCCCCGATGGTACTTGCGACCCAGACCCAGACGCTGCTAATTTCTCACCAGCACCAGACGCCCCAGCCCGCAACTCCGGCGGCACCCCAGCGAGACTAAACGGCTTCGTCCTCTTGTTCAAAACAAAGAACTTGACGAGATCGAGGGTGGCGATGGAGTCTTCGATGGAGGAATGCCCGGAGGATCCGCCTCCGGATTGGATGGTGCGGTCGAGGTGTTCTCGGGTGCTATTCGTGGGGTGTCAGTCATCTAGTTGATTCTCCAAAGTCCGAAGTCCACAGAAAGGAAAGAAGGAAGGAGGGGGGAAGGAAGGAAGGAGCTGTGAGGGAGTAAGGGAAGCGGAGAGACGTACAGATCCCTCAACGCCCTCCGAAACGGCCACCCATTCCTATGCAAGAACAGAATCGCGGTATCCACACAACGATAATGCATCATCCTCAGCGTCTTCAGGTCATTATCGAGCGCGTGGCCGATGAGGATCGTGTGCGCGTTGATGTAGGCGTCTAGGGAGAGTCGGACGGCGTCGAGGGTGAGGACGGCGTTGGAGATGTAGTCTGCGGGGGAGATGCCGGAGAAGCGGGTGTTGAAGTCTCTGTGGGGTGTTCATTAGCGGAGTAGGATGAGAAGTAAGTGCGTAGATGGGGAACGAACATGACTTGGACGCCGTCGTCCATCTTCACCAGCTCATCAAACACTTTCCTCCCCTCGCCGTCCACGACGGACACGCGAGCGACACGGAACCCGCCCGTCGTGTACACCATCTCGCAGTCGAGCGCGACGAGATCGAGTGCCGTGTCCTTGTCCTTGTCGTCCTCCGAATCCGATGCGGGTCGGGTCGTCGTGAATGCATGGCGCGCATGCAGGTCGGAGTGTTCGGCTTCATAGAAGACGTGTGGTCCCCGGGAACAGCCTTCGCTCTCGGAGGTGAGCCGTGAGCAGCAGTTATATCTCCTATGCTTTTCGCCTGTACACCTCTAAAAGTGAGCGATCTGAACGGCCTTAAGTGAGCTGGGTAGTCGATTATAATGTGCACGTACCGTTCACTTTCGTGGTATAAGGTCTCCCCCAATGAAACGTGCACTCCTCGCCCGTGACGCCTCCTTCGCCCACAGGTTTCACGACATACACGACGTTGCATCTCTCGCATTTCACCCTCGTGTCCACCGCGCTCGGGCGATCTGAGCCCGGGCCCCATTCCTCCGGCACGTCGATGATGTAGCCCCAACGGACGAGTTCTTCACGGGTCAGTAGGAGGGGCTCTAGGTGTGCGGGGGTGAGAGTGAGGGAGGTGAGGGCTTTGGCGGCGGAGGCGCGCGTGGCGAGGTCGGAGGAGGTGCCTACGGAGGGGTGGGAGATGGAGGTTGGGGGAGCGCGGGATTTGAGGGATGCGATGGATGATATGACGGCCTTGTTATATGGGATAGTTAGAGGCATGGATGGATGGGAGAGGAGAGAGGTGAGGGGTCATACGTTGCGGTAGGTCGCTTTGGTGGTGCGTGCGTAGACCTCCTCTTCTTGACGGAGGGCATGTTCAGATGCGATGGACGGCTGCAGGGGGATAATGGCGTCATATAGGATAACGAAGTGTTCGTATAGCGACTTGAGTAGGGCCTGGGTTAGTAGAGAGACATACATTAATATCAATGATATGGTACAGGAATGGAGAGTCCATTGAAGTTTGTTTGAGTGCGGGTTATGGAGGAATGGTAAGAAGGAGGAAGTACCTGTCGAGTGGAGACGGGGACCTTAGACTGAGCAGCGTTGACTCTGAGGACGGGGGCCCCTGTCTGAAGAGGGACGTATAGGGGGTGGTCAGTCTCAGTGCCACTGCTGTAGGTATGTGTGGCGCACCGTCGAGGGTGCTGGCAGTGCTATCGGTCTGGCAGTTGTTGTACCAGTTTTCACGATCTTGCGTGGCGGTTCGGCTGAGACAGGTGTGGTACGTGCGGTACTCGGTGACGCAGATAGACCTGCTGGAGAATTAAGAGCGGGACGCTTTGCGGGGACGACCTGGCGTGGCTCAGCACTGCTGGATGGGCCTGCGACGGGCTGCTCATCGTAGGCGATGATTATCTGCTTCTCCTTGACGTGCTGGCTGTGCGAGAAGAGGCAGTTTGGACGAGCACAAGACCCACGGAGGGGACAGGGCGTGCTGTGGAAGAGGCCGAGGGGTGAAAACATGACCGGAACAGTTGCGAGGGCGCGCGTCCCTTCGCGTCGCGTCTTCTTCCTTTACCACGACCATGTCCTCCAAAACAAGCCGCAAAGGCAGAGGCCGTGCTGGCTCCCTCTCCGTCGAGTAACTATCCTCTCTCTTATTTTCTCGACAATATCACTCACATTCTACAGGACCGACGCAGGCCACCATCTCACAGGCCCCTTCCTGCCCCAGACGTACGCCCCTTCCCCACCAATTCACCCACCGGTGCTCACTGAATTTCACTGAAACAGGCCGCTCGGCACTCCCCCTCCCGTTAATGGCACCCGCCACTCTGCCTCCCCTTCCCCCTCCCTGCGTCCGCCCGCTCGTCGTCCAAAGTGGGCGGTTGGCATCCCTCAGACGAGGGGTTTCTGGGATGACATAAAGACCTCCCGTTGGGTCGTCGTCCCATGTCTGTCTCTTTCTCGCTTCAGTCCTGTCCCGGCACGCTGACACACACTTTTCAGCCTCCTCCTTCCGGTTACTCCTCGTCCCGATCGCCCTCCACCTCCAATGGACCTACCTCACCCCGCTCTTTATTGATGATCCACCTCCGAGCCCGTTCGCGCCCATGCTCTTCATATCTCACCCGACTCCGTCCCCGACCGATGATTCCGCCGACCCTCGCTATCGAAAAGGATATCTCGATCTTGTGTTCGTCGCGTACTATATCATCTTCTTCTCCTTCCTCCGCCAGAGCGTCACGTCCTACCTCTGTCGTCCCTTCGCTCAATACTTCGGCATACGCAAGGAAGCAAAACTCGCTCGTTTTGGCGAACAGGGCTATGCCGTCTTTTACTTCGTCATCTCGGGACTCTGGGGTCTGCATATCATGTCCCAGTTGCCCACATGGTTCTACCGTACGGAAGCATTCTGGATCGGTTCGTTTTTATTTTTATTTTTGTCATTGTCAGCTTTTAGACCGGTCGTGCAGAACTGACCGCCGTTCGTAGATTACCCCCATTGGCAGATGAAGCCCGATCTGAAACGGTACTACCTCATGCAGGCCGCATACTGGTGTCAACAGCTCATCGTCCTCCTCTTGGGGCTCGAGAAACCGAGGAAAGACTATCACGAGCTCGTCGCGCACCATTTCGTCACGCTCTGGCTCGTAGGGTATGTCGCAACTCGCATATTCAAGTTCTGCGCCGTAATGAGTACTGATGTTTCGTGTTGCTCAGTTGGAGCTACCTCATCAACCTCACGTACATAGGGAACGCCGTCTACATCTCGATGGACCTTCCCGATGTCGGCCTCGCGTTCTGTAAGGTATTGAACTACCTCCAGTTCGAACGCACGAAGAATATATCCTTTGGGATCTTCGTCGGCGTGTGGGCTTATTTCAGGCATTACCTCAATATCGTCATGCTTTATTCTGTGTACACACAGTTTGACCTCATGCCGTACGTCTCTCTCTCACCTCAAAAGCAATTGTGATTCTGATGTTTTTGCGGATTTGTTTTTGTTTTGTTTTTTTTGGGGGGATGGCAGTGAGACGAGCAAGCGCTGGGCACCGGAAGACGGGGTGTGGATGGAATGGTGGATGAAGTGGCAGATCTTCACGCCGCTTTTCCTCCTGCATTGTATCAATCTGTTCTGGTTCTACCTCATCCTGCGCATCCTCTATCGGTACGTTGTCATGCTTTCTCGCGCGTTCGACTCGACTCGATGATCTGACTTGTGCTTTACGCGCCACCTTCTTTTTCATATAATGTCAATAGCGCTATTACTGAGGTGGTAGTCGACGACGTGCGGTCGGACGACGAGGACGACGGAGACGAGAAGGAGGATTGAACTCGTTGAGATCATGCCGCTCTGACGCCCACTCACTCGGCTTTCTTTCATCAATCACCAGTCCACCGAGTGAGCAGAGCAGAGCAGAGCAGGGGCCGGGAAGAACGCGCGAAAAACGTTATTATGTATATATATATATGCAAAAGAACACAATTCGTCGGATACATACATCGCTAATCGATTTTTTTTCCTCTTTCTCTTTCTCTCCCTCTTCGCACTCTCTCTCGCTCTCTTCGCACCATTCCATTTCAAAGTTAACGACCTTCGAGATTCAAATTTTCGATTTCTTTTTAATTTGCATACTTCTCAGTCGCCGGATCAAAGCGACTGGGTTTTGGCTCTATTTATATATTTATCGTACCGTACCTTGAGGACGCAATGGAGGGGTGGGTGGGTACTGTACCAGTATATACCTCGAGTGTGAGAAGGGTCGAGTGGGGTTGGGGAAGGCGGATTGGAGTGTTCTTTGTTTATAATGGTGAAATAGATTGGCTGGATGTTTCGAGAACAATGACAGCAAAGCAGTAGCGAAAGGGAGCAGTGATAGATACATACAAGTACATGGACACGGTCATGATACTACAGCCCCAGGTTACATGCGTAGAACGGTAACGTACACGATACACGATACACGACTTGCGATATTTCTTCGATTCCGTTATGACTAGTGTTAGTCTGAGCCTTCTATAATACCTACACCGAACCACCGTCACGCAAATCCAAAGTTCAAACCCTCGTCTCCAACCAACCTACGCCGCACCCGTCCCCTCCTCCCCCTCCTGTCCCGCCTCCCCCTCCCCCTCCCCCTCCTGCCCAGGTTCATCCTCATCCTCATAATAACCCTCAAACTCATCCTCATCATCCGTCACGCTCGCGTTACTATCCACCTCGTACCTATTGAACTTGACCTTCACACCTTCGGCCCCGATGGCGCCAGCTGGGGTGTGGTCGGGCCAGCGGGCTTCGCGTTGGGCGTCGAGGGGGCCGGCTTCGGCCATGGAGCGGAATGCGAGGAAGGTGAACTGGGGATAGTATAGTCAGTTCAGTTCAGTTCAGTTCGGTTCGGTTCGGTTCTGTTCTCGTGGAGATAAAATAAACAAATATAGAAGGGAAATGGAGATGGAGATGGAGATGGAGATGGAGATGGAGATGGAGATGGAGTATTTGTGGTATGATGATAAGTAGGCACAGAGAGAGAGAGAGAGAGACGTACCCGTGCGTCATTCCCGGCGTTGTGGAGGTATTGCGTCGGGATCTGGAGGTGCCTGCACACCTGCTCGAGACCCTTCTTGTTCGCGCTTCCTTCGCCTTCTAGACCCGCGAAGAGGTCGGCCGTGTCGACGACGTAGAGGGCGGAGGGTTGGTCGTTGGAGGCGGATTCGCAGGAACTGGGGAGGAGGTAGGAGAGGCCGGTGAGGGGGGCGTTGACGTAGGCTGAGCGGAGGTATCTGGTCGGGAGTTCAGTGGGAGGTAAGTGAGTAAGAGATTGGGTGGAAGAGGGAGGGAGTAGAAGAGGACGGACTTGACGTCTTGGCTTTGGTCGTGGAAGATGAGGAAGAGGGGGCCGTTCTTTGAGAGTGTGTCGATCATGTCGTTTATTCGCTTTGCGAAGGCCTTCTTGGGTATAGTCTCGCTCTCGCCAAAGCTAAAGTTCTACGAGGGTGTGTGAAATGGTGAGCACGAATGACCGAAAGATACACTTACATCCCGGTTGCCCTGCACGAATCTCGTATTGATCAAATGTCGATTCTCTTTCACAATGAGATGTCCCGACTGCTCTTCCGGCTCGCCATTCACGAACGTCACGTAGCTCCAGCCGAACTCCGTCACCGTCATGTGTTCCCACTCGTACGCCTCAAAGTCCATGGCGCACCACGAGCCACGTTTCTCGGACCAGAGCGCACGGACGCGTTCGAAATTGAAACGCCGGTTCTGGAGTGAGGTGTCCAGTGCTGCGCCTTTCTTGAGTCGTTTGTTATTCTTGTCCATGACCTTCATATAGAAAGGAGCAAATGAAAGACGATTTACACGATCTGTTCAGGAAGTGCGCCCCGACTTGAGGTGACTTACCTTCAAGGCTTTCTTGAGTTCCGCCGCGGTCTTGTATTTGACAGGGGCCCAGTTTTGGAGGTTGGAGGACGTGAGCATGCAAGCTCTGTACGGAAGCGGTATCATCTCCTTCGTTAGACCTGTTTTGACGAGCCAGAGCCTGATATAGTCGATCTGGGCGGAGGAGTACAGCAGACGGGCCTCGCCGTTGTTCAAAGTGCCTGTACAATGTCATAACGCCACACAATTTCTCCAAATATCAGTCCGACCGTGACTTGGCGGTGAGAAATAGTGGTATGCAGCAGCGCACCGATGCTCAGCTCGATGCCATCGTGGCCTTTGCGTCGAAGTGGATGGTCTGGATGGACGAGGGTCTCGAACGCAAACATGGCTTTCATGGGCTCTTTCTGCTCCTCTGTCAAGACCTTTTCCCTAACGTCGCTTTTCAGAAGCATGTATCATTGAGGATACTGTTGAGGTACTCACCACTCCCACCAGATGTCAGTGAAGCGGTAGAACCCACTGATGGTCATAGTATCCACTCTGCTCATGGTGGTCGATGGGGGAGAGATGGAGATGTCCGCTTTGAGCAAAGGAAGAAACGCGGGGAACTTATCTGCGCCACTTCAATTGCCACGAGCGCCGCCACAGGCCGCCACTCGCGTTTTCGCACATCGATCACGTGGTCGCGTTTGACAGCCTCGCTAATGACTGCAATTCTCTCTCTCTCTCCGGTTGTTTGAGAGGTGTAAAGTTGCCACTTCTATAAAATCGTGCTCTCTAGAAACCAAACAGTCTGGTAAAAATAAGCAGACCATGGTGAAAGAAGCTTACAGCTGTGGCTCAAAGTTGATATACTCGTTATACGAGGAATAGCAAATATGCTTGAGCTGGAACCCACCAGGCGGGTGCCTCTTGTGGTGCCTCAGCTATAGGAGCCTCTCGACAAAATGATGGCATACGCAAAAGTAGGCAACCAGTGTCTACCAGCATAACTGGGGCTCACATTGAGCTTATGTTTACACCTAACATATATCTGTACAGACAAATATGTTCGTATCGAAGACTGGTCGAAATGTCTATGTCGGTCGGGCTCCCTGTATGTGACAAAATTGCAACACAAATACCACCTCCCATAGCATTTCATCATTTTCTGCAAAATACCCATGAGCATCACACAGAATATGCACAGTATGTAGTGTGGTATTCAGAAAAAAACAGCAGGATACAAGTACAAAAATCATATACCTCTAACCTACACGACTTCATATATGAGGCTTCTGCATACACTGAGTCACCGTTAAATTCGAACCCTCGTGTCCGTCGCGGCAGACGACCGAGCGTCGTGCGCACCACGACCAAGCGTACGCCGCACCCGTCCCCTCTTCCGCCTCTACCTACTCCCCCTCAGGCTCATCGGAATAGAAATGGTCAAAGAGTTCATCGTCATCTATCACACTCGCATTACTATCTGCCTCATACTTTCCCCACTCGACTTTCACAGCTTCAGCCGGTGTATGATTAGGCCAGCGGATTTCGCGCTGGGCGTCGAGAGGACCGCCTTCGGCCATAGACCTGAATGCGAGGAAAGTGAACTGTCGATGTTTGAGTGTGGTGTTGCGAGGAGCATTGGTTAATTCATGTTTGATAACACGGTCAATCAGTTCTCTCGGAGATAGGTGAACGTAGTAGAAATATAAATGGAGGTTTCTGATACGATACGTTTCTAGGGACGTACCCTTGCGTCGTTCCCGGCGTTGTGGAGGTATTGCGTCGGGATTTGGAGATGCCTGCATATCCGCTCGAGACCCTTTGTTTGCGTGCTCCCTTCGCCTTCCAAGCCAGCGAAGAGGTCGGCTGTGTCGACGACGTAGAGCGATGGTTGGCCGGCTTTGGCGCCGCTGGACGCTGATTCGCAGAAACTGGGGAGCTGGTAGGAGAGGCCGAGGAGGGCGGCGTTGACGTAGTTTGAGCGGAGGTATCTGGTCAGGAGTTAAAGGGGGAGGAGATATGATTTGCGAGCAGAAAATTGGGTGTGGAAGGCGGAGGTAGAAGAAGACTTACTTGACATCTTGGCTGTGGTCGTGGAAGATGAGGAAGACTGGGCCGTTCTTTGCGAGTGTGTCTATCATGTCGTTTATCCGCTTTGCGAAAGCCTTCTTGGGTATAGTCTCGCTCTCGCCAAAGCTATAGTTCTATAAGAGTTTGTGTATAGTGAGTATGATTATGCGACAGCCAAGATCTTAGCATGAGTACCCAAAATATACACTCACATCTCGATTGCCCTGCACCCATCTCGTATTGATCAGATGTCGATTCTCTTTCACGATCGAATGTCCCGACTGCTCGTCCGGCTCGCCATTCACGAACGTCACGTAGCTCCAGCCGAACTCCGTCACCGTCGTGTGCTCCCACTCGTACGCCTCAAAGTCCATGGCGCACCACGAGCCGCATTTCTCGGACCAGAGAGCACGGATGCGTTCGAAATTGAAACGACGGTTCTGGAGGGAGGTGGCTAGCGCGACGCCTTTTTTCAGTCGTTTGTTGTTCTTGTCGATATCCTTCACATGCAAAGGAGTATTGAGAGAGGAATTACACGATCTGTTCAGGAAGTACATCCTGACTTGAGATCACTTACTCTCGTGGCTTTCTTAAGTTCCGCTGCGGTCTTGAATATGGCAGGGGCACAGTTTTGGAGGTTAGAGGACGTGAGCATGCAAGCGTTGTACGGAAGCGGTATCATCTCCTTCGTCAGTCCTGTCTTGACGAGCCACAGCCTGATGTAGTCGATCTGGGCAGAGGAGTACAGCAGACGGGCTTCGCCGTTGTTCAAAGTGCCTGCACATATCATAACGCCACACGATCTCTTCAAATATCAGTCCGATGTATCTGGCTGGGAGAAATATGGTATGCAGCAGCGCACCGATGCTCAGTTCGATGCCATCACAACCGTTGCGTCGAAGCGGGTGGTCTGGATGGACGAGGGTCTCGAACGCAAACATGGCTTTCGTTGGCTCTTTCTGCTCCTCCGTCAAGACCTTTTCCCTAACGTCGCTTTCAGAAGCGTATCATTGATATTGTCGGAGCACGCACCACTCCAACCAGATGTCTGTGAAGCAATAGAACCCACTGATGGTCATAATATCCGCTCTGCTCATGGTGGTCGATGGGCGAGAGATGGAGATGTCCGCTTTGAGCAAGAAACGCGGGGAACTTTATCTGCGCCACTTCAATTGCCACGAGCTCGCGTTTTCGCACATTGATCACGTGGTCGCGTTTGTCTCAACTTTCTCCTGTGACTTGTCCTCCTTAGACATCTCTGGTTGTCTCTGCATTCTACACTCCCCCTCATCTCCTTCCCCCTCATATACTCTGTCCCTTTTTTCCATTTCCTTTCTGGAATTTTGATATCCCGCACAGGATGGCTCAAACCACACAGAAGAAGGTCAAGCGCAAACCCGGCCACAATTCTGACGAACACGATTCGAGTCCGCCTGCAAAACGCGCCAAGACCGGTACGGCGCGTAAATCCACGGGTGGGCGACCCCCCAAGGCTCGTGTATCGGCCGTATCAGACAGGGATGAGGACCGTGCAGAGGGACCATCACGTCGTGCGTCTTGTTCAGTGCTCTTCCCTGGGAAACAGAAGGAACTCATGCTTGTTGTTTTGATTGTGGCTCTATCTTCGGATGATGTGGGTATGTCTTTTTTTGGTATACTGTGTCGAAATGTGCAGGGAGATTGTCTGCGGCTACTGCAGCGGATGATTCACGGAAGAAGAAGAGGTTCAGGCCTGGGACTGTGGCGTTGAGGGAGATCAGGAAATACCAGAAGAGCACGGACTTGCTCCTGCGTAGACTTCCTTTTTCGCGAGTGGTACGTGTCTTTACTTACTTTTTTTATGTTCTTCATTGTATTCACGACGTTTGGCTCACTTCTCATGCGTAGGTACGCGAAATCGCGCTGGATATGACGACCGATCTCAACCAGTATGGCGACGCGGGTCTGAGGTGGCAGAGTACTGCTATCATGGCCCTGCAGGAAGCTGCTGAGGCGTATTTAGTGCATCTCTTCGAGGACGCGTGAGTCGAGTTTCACGCCCCACTACGTGCAAAAATACGAAATCCCGACTGATGCTGCTGCTGCCCTGTTTTGCGCACGATTAACAGAAATCTATGCGCCATTCACGCGAAACGAGTAACGATAATGACACGAGACATCGAACTCGCACGTCGCCTACGTGGTCGTTGGGGGTTCGATGCTTGACACCTCCTCTCCGCCTTTCCCCACATTCCCCACTTCGACTCCTGTTGAACTAGCCTTTCTTCCTCGTTCTCTCAGTGCTCTTTGACCATCTGTATTGCCATTTATTTACCGATCATCCGCAGCTCGTCTTTGTCTGTCCTTTCGCACGCTGTCGCTTTACTTACGCTCTTTCTTCCCTCATTTTGGTGCGATACCTCATCCTTTCAGACTTCCCACCGCGACACCCCATTTCCTCTCGCCCTTATCCCTCACCGTTTAATCGACAGACCCGACCGCTTTGCGAGTCATGTATGTAATGACACGATCTACCATGCATCTATGTGGTGATGTTACATGTTGCTTTGTCCGTCCGATAGTTCGCAAGTTCGCTGGTAGTTCGAGATAAACCTCATAGGTCAAAGGAAACACGTTGGCATAGGATATGAGGGCGTAAACGTCCGAGAAAACGAAGCCGCCATGCATAGTTTAAATCTAGTCTCTATTGCACGGTTAGCTATGAAACCACACTCGTATAGATACGCGTATGTACTCACTTTCGCAGCCGGTGAATTCCGAGTCAGACACATTCTCTCTCGCGTGCTAATCCTCTTTCTCGTTCTCGTCGCCATTGTTGTCACCTTCATCTTCATCGTCTGATCGGATGTCGGTGATTTTGACCTTGGTGAGAGCACTACATGGAGTTAGATTCCATGCAGGGGTTAGTATCTGCTAGACAAAAGTAGTGTGGGCCTGAGGAATGTGAACGTACCGATAGAGAACCCGAAGGATGAGGTAGAACCAAAAGATGTTGAGAGAGTGCAGAAGAAATAGAGGCGTGAATATCTGCCACTTCATCCACCAGACCATCCACACCCCGTCTTCGGGTGCCCAACGCTTGCTCGCCTCCCTGAATTCGACATAAAACAGTCAGCTATCGGAATGAGCCACAGAATTGAAAACAAAAGAAGACGCACGGAATGAGATTGAACTCGGAGTAGATAGACCAAAGTATGGCGATGTTCAAATAGTGGCGGAAGTAGGCCCAGATACCGATGAAGACCACGAAGCACGAGACTTTGGTGCGCTCGAGTTGGAGATAGTTGAGGATCGAGCAGAAGGCGAGGCCGATTTCTGGGATGTCCATGGATAAGTAGACGGCGTTACCGATGTAGGTGAGATTGAAAATGTAGCTCCAACTAGTCAAAGGGTGTAAGTAAATCGTGAGAGGAATAAACGGATAGCAGCATACCCAATAAGCCAGAGTGTAACGAAATGATGAACGACAAACTCATAATAGTCCTTCCTCGGTTTCTCAAGACCCAAAACGAGCACGACGAATTGTTGACACCAGAACGCAGCCTGCACGAGGTAATAGCGTTTCAGGTCAGCCTTCATCTGCCAATGGGGGTAATCTGAAAGCGGGCGTTAGCTCTGGACGTTCGGCCTAAGATTGAGAGCAGACGAACCAGTCCAGAAAGCATCCGTACGGTACCACCAAGTTGGCAGCTGCGACATGACATGCATACCCCACAAACTAGCAATGATGGCACAGAAGACAGCATATCCTTGTTCGCCGAACCGAGCGAGCTTTGCTTCCTTGTGGATACCGAAATGTTGGGCGAAAGGACGACAGAGATACAAAATAACGCTCTGTCGAAGAAAGGAAAAGAAGATGACATAGTAGGCGACGAAGACGATGTCGAGATATCCTTTCCGATAGTGTGGATCGTTGGGGTCATCGGTCGGGGACGGAGTAGGATGGGATATAAAAAGCATGGGGGCGAAAGGACTTGGAGGTGGATCATCAATAAATAGCGAGATAATATACGTCCATTGAAGGTGCAAGGCGATTGGTATGAGAAGCATACGAAGAGAGGAAGCTGCAAATGTCGAAGTCAGAGCTAAAAGTCATTATAACCAATAAGAATACATACTCGGAATGACGACCCATCTGGATGTCTTCAAATCATCCCAGAAGCCTCTAGATTTTGGAATCCCAACAGACCAATTCGAGCGGGAGGCTAGGGAGAATAAAGATGGCGAATGAGACACAGAGTTGCGGTGGCCCTTAGCAGGACTCTCGCGGGCTTTGGTGCCTACATGAGAGGCCATTTTGTCGCTGTGGTCGTAGTAATGAGTCCGTCGACATTCCTACCAACATAGTGTAGGCCAATATATATGTGTTCGTCTATTAGATCCATTCAACGCATGTGGATAGGGACACAATCCCAGTAAAGTCATTGTGGAATTTGATGGTCCCCATTGTTGGCCCCATTGCAAAAATGGGCTCGCATCTGATTCGTCCAAGATTCGTCACACCAGCAGGGCACCCTTGTGGTTTCTTCTTCGTGTCGGAAAAGCGAAACAACTCCTTACAAGCTAAACTGAAGTCCAACAGTAGTTCAGCACCCTCTAAGTTAGATAGGACACCGTGGAGTGTAGTCGAGATGCAGGTAGTTGTACACGAGAGGCGCTGTTGCGCGCTACGCCATGATCATGAACGCGCTACACGTGACAGTACATTCCCTTGTTTTTACCTGTTTTTACTGTAAGACGCGACTACGCGACACGCGGCCACCACCATCGTTCGTTCCAACCAACACAACAAAGCAGAATGTCTCAGCGTCCCCGCTCTGCGCGCACAGTGCGTCATTATATCTTTCCTACGACGATTTACCCTTCTAACTGCCTTGAAGTCTCAGCCTCCACGTCAGGTAGGCTCAAATTGACTTGGAGGCGACCGTTCACAGTCTCCTTTACAGACCTTTATAGTGATGACAATCGATCACTGTTCTAACGTTCACGGTCTGCCCGACACGATTAAAACCCGTATCGTGTCAACCCATACCATCAATGTGCGAGAAGGTTCAACCCCAACGATACTATAGACCCTTATGCCACCCATGTTCCTCGTACTCGTCTCCCCGTAAAACATAGTCCCGCCCCTTTCCTGTGCTCCACAGCGTAGTCGAAGAGTGGGCGGCTTCTGTAGACCCTTCCTATGTGCCCGAGTCTCAAGAACTACTCATGACCTTCCTGTCCGAAACAGGCGCGACCGAGGATACCCTTGGAGAGGCTATGGCAGCTCACAACCAGGAGATGATTGACAGATGCGGTGGCCGTTTGCAGATCAGTGGGGTGCGTAGCGCTAGTCTTATGACCATTTGCATAGCAGCTGATTAGTTGTTTCGCCAGCGTAACCCGGATGCAGATGACAGAAGCGTCATGTACTACGACATTCCAGACTCAGAACTCACGGTCCGTATCTGGGACGGCGGCGTGGATGACCTTGGGCATTACTGCCTTGACTTCTTTGACCCACGTGGTCATGGCAAAGCTGTCAACACTCTTAGGGCTTGGAAAATCACTTACGTCTCAACACCAGGTAATTTAATGCCTGGAAGACAGCTGGCTCCTTGGGAGAGGGCCTTCGGTGTCAGTCGTAGGGACACACCTCCGGGAGAAGAGAGGCACAGTGTCCCCGAGGGTTCGCGGCTCGCGCTCCTACGAGACGGACATCAGCCTCTCTATTTCCAGATCCCTACTAGAGCTCAGGGCAATATCACCTACCTTCAACCCCGACCTGCTCACCCCTAGACTGCCATGTTCCTCTTGACAGATCTATCTCCAGCAGTGACCTGCAAAAGAAAGTTGTCCACTCACACTTATTGACTCACTACATGTGTGCCTACTTCAATTCAAGTATTATTCAAATTCCCTGCTTTGCATATCCATCCCCTGTATGAGGGTTAATCGTCTTGGTAATCGCTTCTGTGCTCAACTATACAGGTAATCATCGTCTACGAGGAACACCTGCCTTGGATTCTACGGCCTTGCAGGTGTGGACAACGCCCACTTACATGACTTCTGCGTTCCAAGTCTCCTTCCTCCACTCCAAGTCCTGCGCACTCTGGTATAGTATGAGACATGTCTCGATACTGACTCAATGTTTCAGCATATGCGTCATACGAGGCTCGGAGGCAGAAAGGTGGTCAGGTTTCAGCTGCCGGCCTCATTCGTTAGTGAATAAATACAGCTTCATAGAGTGAGTTCTCCTCTAGTCCTTTTTGATTCCTCTCCACCATCACTTCGTCCGTTTTCCGGTCAAGAAAGCAAAGATGGCCCCATACACAGAAGAACAAATTCACGAGGAACGTTATACTCCAGATCCTTACGAAACACAACCTTTCTTCGCACGGCGCCCCTCCGACGCCCAAGCACTCACTGCCATGCCGTCCGACTCGTACTCGTTCGCATCGGGATCATCTGGTCTCCGTTCTCAGCCTCAGCCACGCCGTCCACTTAGACATAGTGTCTGGTCCCTCAAGATGGACTCCCAGCGCCGACCTAGCTTTCATATGGCCAGAAATAACAGCTATAGTTCGGAGCACACCTTGTCACCGATTGGCAGCGACGATGGTGATGACAGCGATAGAGATATCGTGGACGAGGAAGTCGGAGAAGAACCTCCAACAGAACTTCCGGTCTTTCAGGAGCAGAAGTCAAAGCTCGAGCGTGCGTACCTTACTCCCCGCTTTCCTACCTCCGGCACACACTCACAACGTCTCTCATTCAGTTGCATCCCAACGACGTTTATTCATTCGTTTCTTCGGCAAGGCTCTTCTCTGTGTTGGAGCACCGTCACACAGAATCGAGGCCCAGCTAAACAAGGCCGCCGAGACGATGAAAACAAAAACGTCCTTCGTCTACCTCCCTTCGATCATCATCCTCTCTTTCCACAACCTTTCCAGCAAAACGTCCGACCTCCACTTTGTCAAAGCCGGAGGGCGACTCTCACTATCTGCCCTTCACCGTGTACAAGACGTGTATGAGGCCGTTGTCAAAGAGAAAATCGGCGCCACCGCTGGTGTAGAACAGCTCGCCAGGATCATGAAGCGCGCTCCGATCTACCCAGTATGGCTTCGGTGCATGTTTGCCTTCATTTGTGGCGCAGTGATCTGTTTGCTGTCGTTTGGAGGGAGCTTTTTGGACATGTGGGTGGCCGGTGCTTGCGCATGCGCGTTGCAGTTCCTCAGCTTGCGTTTTGCGCCGCATAAGGAAGCGGCGAATATCTTCGAGTGGGTGTCTTAAGTGAACTCATAACAGTTTCACTAGCTGATCGGCGTCTTTTGTAGGATATCCATTGCAATGCTTATCTCCTTTCTGGCGAGAGGTCTGGCCACGATCCCTGGCCATTACTTCTGCTATTCCGCCATCTCATCCGCCGGCGTCGTTCTGATTCTGCCTGGTTTCGCCATCCGTGCGCTTCTTCTTCCTCTAGTATAATGACATGGATTTGATCGTTTCGTTCATAATAGTGATCAGTGCTCTTGAGCTTGCCTCGAGAAACATGTTCTGTGGCGCCGTCAGACTCGTCCACGCCATCATCTACACCTTCTTTCTCGTGAGTTCCCTTGCATAGCAGACTCTACATGCATGTTGACTAACACAATCGTTTTAGAACTTCGCCCTAACGTTGGGATCGGAACTCTTCATCGTCATCGTCCCTAGTGCGCAATACTCAATCTCCACTCCCGCTGGTCCCTCCGACATCATGCACGGCTATTTCGACACCGCCAATGGCACATCACCTCTCGACTTCACAGGCACTTGGACTTTTGCCACCGCCTCCAC
Source organism: Stereum hirsutum FP-91666 SS1 (assembly GCF_000264905.1). Lineage (NCBI taxonomy): Eukaryota > Fungi > Basidiomycota > Agaricomycetes > Russulales > Stereaceae > Stereum > Stereum hirsutum. The sequence goes on from NW_006763135.1 coordinate 1,272,809, forward strand.
GAACCCCTCCCACGTCGCTAAGGGCTGCTACCACGATCCATCCTGGTCCTGGTACCGCCGTGGTATTCCCTGGTGGCTCGTCTTTGTCCTTGTCCCCATCTACTCCCTCTGCTCCTCGCTCCTCAACCTTCAAGCGTACAAATCATGGCGCCTCCTCGCCATGGTCGCCTTTTCCTGCGCGGCGTACACAGCCAACAAACTCGCCGGGATGTACCTTTTCGCGCGGTCGGACATCGCTTCTGGGGCTGGGGCTTTCGTGCTCGGGATCTTGGGAAATGTGTATGCGAAGTTCGTGAAGGGGGCGGCGTTCACGAGTATGATCACTGGCGTGCTTTTCCTCGTGCCGAGTGCGTTGAGTCAGACAGGCGCGCTGTTACAGCAGACGGAAGGGAGCTCGGCACAGCAGTATCTGAGCAGTTTCGCGCTTGGAGTCAGGATGGTGGAGGTTGCTATCGGAGTGACGGTAGGGCTGCTTGTCAGTCAGATGATAACAGGGAGCGGGATGCGCAAGGGCTTCTGATTTGTTCCGCCGTCTCTGCCTCCACTGTCTACTTTGTAGTCTGGCAATATAGCCTGCGGCGTAATAATTGCATACCAAGTTCACTGTTCTACGGTGTCTATGCTTGTTCATGCGGTTCCGACAGTATGGTGGTGTGACGGTGGCGGCATTCTACTCACAACTTCGCTCATGACGTCATCACAGAGTTCACCGTCTCGGGTTACAAACGCATCATCTCCACTCAATCGCCATTTCCATACTGACTCGCACCAACTTACCCCACCAAGTTATGCCGACTCTATCTCAGGAAGGTGGATGACTGCGGTGGGTGGTGACGATTTTATGACGACGAGTCTCCAAACCACGGCAGGAGTCCTTCCTACCGTGAATATTGGGTGTCCTTGTCAGTATATAAGGCTCCCTGTCCTGTTCGTTGACAGCACAACAAATTTCCCCACAACCCACTCATACCAACAAACACCTCCAACCCAAACTCACAACCACTTGAAATCACTATAATGCCTCTTTTCGGAAAGCACGACAACGTATGCTTCATCTTCTGACTGGGTGATCTCAATCTCAGCTGGGCTGACTTTTCCGTTGTAGACCACCACCGCCACCGACCATACCGGCCGCGACACCGCTCTAGGCGCCGGAACTGGCGGTATTGTGGGCCACGAAGGTCATAACGGTCGTGAGTATAGACATCTATCTCTCGTGTTCAAGTTTTTGACATACTGTTGCTTTGTATCTAGATACCGGCCGTGACGCTGCCGTTGGTGGTTTGGCAGGCAGAGAGCTTGGCCATCATGGCAATGGTACCGCGACAGGTATGTCCATCGATATACGCTCTTCCTGGTCGACACTGACGAGTTGCTTGATTTTACAGGGACTCACGGAAACCGTGACGGCCTAGTCGGAGCTGGTACTGGAGCTGCGATTGGTCACCATGGAGGCCGTAAGTTTCCTTTACTCCGGCTCTTGAGGTGAACGTCGTTTGACCTTGTTCTTCAACTGTAGACACCGGACGCGATGCTGCTATTGGCGGTGTCGGTGGCGAAGCGCTAGGTCGCCATCAGGGACACAACGCCCATGGTGCAGGTGCGACAACAGCCGGTACGGGAGCTGGCCTCGGCGCGACCGGTGCAGCTGGTCCAGGGGGCGCGACGTCGGGAGTCCACACATCTAACCCCAGTAAGGCACACGGGAAGCTCGAGGAGATTGGTGGAAAGATGGAGCGCGGTGTCGGTGAAGTGACCAGGAGCACCAACATGACGTGAGTTTGGTTCTTTCCCCCTTCACGCCACAACGCACTGATTATTCTTGGCCTTGCTCTAGTGTGAAAGGCGAGAACAAAATCATCGCTGGCCAGCGGGAGCAGCAAGCAGCTGCCGGTCACAGACAGGCTGATCTCCTGGAAAACCAGGCTGCTACCCACCGCAATCGTGCCGATGCTCTTCATCCGACTGGTGGGATCTGAGCGCTGCTTATGGATGATTGAGAAGTTATATTCCACCCCTCTGTATCAATAGTCATGACCGCTCGTTGTGTTTTGTTACCCCATGCCATATTCCCCAAGCACACGGTGTTTGTATAATATGATATTATGTTGCCTTGTACTTTCTCTTCCTGGAGAATAATATAAGCTTCAACGTCAAGAACATTCGAGTCGCACTATCCAGAATTGTCCGCCACATGTGGCCCGACGGCGATACTGTACTTGGCGACATAGGAAACATGTTCTCACGGGCCAGCCAAGCCCACCTCCTCCTCAGACCCACGTTCATCCCAAGATAACATCCTACCGCTGTCTACTCACTCTCATTATACTGCATCAATACCTGTGCTCCGAGGCGCTCTGTTCGGTGCGACCTGAGTTCCAAATCTTGAGCGTCCACACTGTCGGTGGCTAGGCGACCGTGGACAGCGAAGTTGGATAGCACATCGGAGTCGTGCAGCTCTTCTCATGGTACTTGGCACACGCGCAACATGATACAAATACCAATCTCAGGACTCGTAGTGCTTGTAGCTGGTCTCCTTTTCACCCCGTCTTTACGTTCTTCATCTTGTTCCTGTCGTCTTTGTCATCTCCGTCCTCCGCCGGCATCCTCGAATTCTTCTCCCGGGATTTGACCTCTCGTCAATAATCACACTGCAAAGCACGTTCGTTCCCAGCTACCTCCTCTTTTATGAACTAGCCTCGCCAGTTTTCCTCTCTCGAGCTCATCTACTGGCACATCGCGACCATGAAGGCGACCACACTCACTAATACCCTGCCACTCCTTTTCTTCGGGGCCAAAGCCTTCGCTGTTCCGGTTCTCGACGCTCGCATCAACGTCCTCCAGTCAGCCGTCCTCTTCGATGGCGCCGCATTTCAGTCTCCCTCGGATAGTAGCACCACCGTCGCACAATTGCAGGCCTTCGTCTACCTCCGCCAGATCGATATCTCCTCCCTCGTATCCGCCGCATCTTCGCTCTTCGCGGACACCTTCGGTCTCGACGTCTCTGACGGTGCCACGAATCTCGCAAGCCGTTTAGAGCTTTTTACGGCCATTGGGGAGTCGGGACAAAGTGTAGATTTGACGGTGACTGGGTGTGGGGATGTGGTGTTGGGCAAGACGGACGGACTGGGGAGTAATCTGGGAATGGTGGAGAGGAATGTGACGTTGGGGAGCTGTGATGGAAGCGATACTTTTGCTGCGACGGCGAGTGTGGCTTCTTTCGATAACAGAGACTTCAACACCACCATCTTCAACCATGCACCCACTGGATTTGGTGTCATCTCCGGTATATTCATCCTCTAATTTTGTTCTGGCCCTGGCGACTGTGCTTGCTCCCGATGGCGTTTACTCCGTACTCAAAAAATCTACCCACTCCAGATATCGACGACACTTTGAAAATCACAGGCGTCCTCGACACAGCAACGGCTCTCCAGAACACGTTCCTTAACGACCCGGAACCGATCGCCGGAATGCCCGACGTGCTCTCCTCTCTCCAATCCTCCCTCTCGGACCCCGCCGTCTTCTACATCTCTGGTTCCCCTTTCCAATTATACCCCTTTTTGCACGACTTTATCGACAGCACATACCCCGCCGGACCTATGTGCGTGACCTCGTTTCCCTTTCCGTTCATGATCAACGTTCACATGAACTGATACGCCTATCATGGATCATGGTCATGACAATCATCCATTCGCGGATCAGTTATTTGCAGAACCTGTCGTTCAGCGATATTTCGGGACTGGTTTCTTTCATCACGGACGACGACGAGATTTTCGACTACAAGCTGAGTCAGATCGACAATATCCAGGGGATGTACCCCGCGCGCACGTTCCTCACCATCGGAGACTCGACGCAGAAGGACCCAGAGACCTATGGCGCTGCGTGAGTGATTTCTTGAATTTCTTTTCTTTCAGGTGCAGCACGATGGTTGAATGTAACTGACTCAAATCGCCGTCCGTGCGTTTAGATTCCGTCTCTTCGGATCATCCTTCGTCTCGTGTATCTGGATCCACCTCGTCGACGGCGCGAACAACACTGATGCGCGGTTCGCGGCGGCATTCATTGATGTCCCAGCCACGAATTACAGGCTCTACACGGACGAGGATATAACGAACGGGACGTTGACTGGAATCGACGTCGCTGGGGGTAGTTGCTAGCACTCTCGTCTCACTTCTCCCTTTGTATCGGGTTCTCGTGACAGACTAGTCCCACTTGCTAGTGTCGTATTGGTTCAAAATGCTAAGGATACATACTCGTGTAGCAGTCTCTGGGTACGAATCAATTGTTTTTCTATGCGCACTCGAGGTGTATCAAAGCAACGGTCTGAACTTGTGCACGAGCAATGCACGACTTCGATTCGTCGCAGTCAAGTCACGGTGAGCAAACAATTGCTAGATTACAACCCGATCCAGATCGACGAAATAAAGAGATGCATGTGTGAAGTCAGAATGAGAGACAGGCCCGGTGGAACATACAAGCAATAGCAAAAGCGAAGAATCCAAGACCAGAGACGACAGGGGGAAGGGAGCAGGGGGAGAGATTCGAATCATTATTACGAGTTTGGATGTGAATCAGTATTTCAGGAGATGATTTATCAGGAGGTACCTTGTAACAGCATTGGGTGAGATGAGATAGAGAGAAAGTATTTGAACAGACGAGATATAGCAAGGGTATTTTGCGAGAAAGGTTCGAGATTGAATAAATAAGCGTTTCACAAACAGACAGAGACAGAGAGACACGCGATAGAGGCATAGAGATTCAAAGATCAGGAGAGAGGAGGTAGACTGGCTGAAAGAAGAAACCGAGTAAGGCAAGGACAAAAGCATGGTCATTCATAGGTAAGAGGCGACATTCAAGACATTCCCAATAGAGATACGTAGGTAAACAGAGATATACAGTAGATAGTTTCCAAGGACGTAAGTGCAATGAGCAATCGTCGAAATATGAGATTTTATACATATGATGGAGCTGTGAACGAAAACAGGAGAAACACATCACTCTGAGGACGTCGCCGAGCTCGAGGTAGGGGGAGCTGGCTGCTTCCTAGGCGAGGTGCCAGAGCCACCCAGGGTCTTCATGATACTCGATATCGCAGAACTTGCGATAACGGGTCGACTGCCCTGACGAGCATGTCGTACGGTCGGAGCAGCTGGCGGAGTGGATTGCGTACGTGCATGCTGCATGTTCGAGGTGTGAGGCGTGGAAGGACCGGATTTAAACGGTCTAGTCAGCGTTGGCCCTGGTGCTGGACGACCGAGAGTACGCGAGCGACCATGAGCGGGGTTGAACGAAGTGGTATTCGTGGAAGAAGAGACAACATCCCGAGCCTCCGCCTCTTTACGCTGCGAGAGCGCCTTGGGGGCGTGCATGGATGCTTCAAGCCCGGGTCTATCTGGAGCAAAGAGATCCTTTCGCGGTGGCCGCGCCGATCCTGTGGTCGACTTTGTGGCGCTGTCAGCAGACACAGGCTCCTTCACGGATGGCGATGTGGTAGCTGTAGCAGGATGTTTGGATTCCGTATTATTGCCTGTGAGAGCCGATGGCGACTCCGCCTTAGTCGGTTCAGGCTTCGGCGGAAGGGAGGGGTGAAGAGTGGTGCGAGAAGAGACGATTGTGGAGGGCGTGTGTGTGGACGCTGGAGACGGCTTGCTGGGATATCCATTGTTTACGGTCTTCGCCTGGGGAGTCCTTTCGGAGACACTTTCGATCGCTTTGGGAGGGTTGTCCTCATGTTTGACACCATTGTCTGCCTGCACGTTCGACTTCTCATCAGCAACGTCTGCCGGGAGTACCTTCGGAGAAAGCGCGGCCCCATTCACGGAAGGTGACTTGGACTTGTCGTCGTGTATGGGCAATTGTTTCAACGAGTCGTCCAGAATAGGAGACATCAGCCCCAGCATACCGGCCTCGCTCACGGTCGTCCCCAGTGTACCCGTGGAGTGGACTCCCCAGTCATCCAGGTCGGGTAGCGTATCGTCGTCGTCTCCTGCCCAGTCGATGTGGCTCCCGGGGGTGTGTGGGCGCTCCATGGCGATCGCACGAACGCGCTCGACGAGAGTATCGATGTTGGACTTGATGTCGAAGGTTTGGACGCTCGGACCAGCGGACAAATGAGGTGGCGCGTCCTTGACGAGGCCATGAGGAGATGGTGGGCCACTGGAGGCCTTGCGAGTCATCTGGGGTCTGAGTGCCGCCATAGCAGCCTCGATAGGGATAGGTTTCACGGACGAAGCGAGGGTAGGTTTCGGCTGGTGAGAACGTTTGCGACGAGGTGACTTGGCAGAGCCCAAAGACGCGGATGCAGGATGCCCATCGACGGGGGAAGCGGGTTCGATGTTCAGGGCGGGGGGTTTACGTGTAGAGTTCTGGTGGGAGATACGTCGGGAGGGAAGTTTGGGCTTTGAGGCTGCTGCGTCCGACGAGACGACAGGCCCATCGCTTGGTGCACCGTCTGACTTGGAGTTTGAAAACCCGCGCGGTGTGGTCTCAGAGATAGAGGTTCGCCCGCCACGAGTGCCACCCCGACCGCCTCGCCCTCTATCTCCTCCGCCTCTCCCACCTCGTCCCCTGCCCATCCCTCGAAAGGCCGACCCTTGGTCCGTGCCTCCGCCCCATCCCGCTCTTGGGGTGACGGTTGCCGTGGCTGTCTGTGGCGGACGCGAGGAAAGAGAGGCCATTATGTGGGCCTGGTAGAGCGACGAGATAGGGAGGAGACGGGGAGAAAAATAGTACTAGGAACGGTCGTGGCAGGTAGAGCGATATGGGCTGCTGGTTCAAGAAACGACACTTGTGGTAAACATCCGAGACGTTCCGAACCCGGCCCTTCGGAGAATTACTCACTGGCTTTGGTACAAAGTTACTTTGAAATATTCGAGAAAAAAAACAAGAGGAATAGAAGTTGTGGGTAGGAAGACTGGGCGAGTAATGGGGAAGGCTGTGGGGGGAGGGAAAGAGAGGAGCTGGACCGACACGAGACTTGCCAAAGCAGGTAAGCACGCGCCGCATTCTCGCTTCTTGCCCACGCTCGCGTCCTCCAAGCTCTCTTGCAGCCACCACCATCATGTCCAAAGCATCCCAGCCAGAGCTCAAAAAGGTGCTCATTTATCGTTATAATTTGCTCGCATGCAGAACTAATGTCTTCGCCCTTCAAAGTTTATGGACAAGAAGCTCTTTGTCCATCTACAGGGCGGCCGCAAGGTCAGTGGTACCCTCCGCGGTTACGATCTTTTCCTCAACCTCGTCATCGACGACGCGATTGAGGAGACAACTCCTGCACAAAAGCACCCTATTGGAACTGTCGTACGCCCCGCTATCTTTTCCCGCCGCGAACAATGCTGATCATGCTCTTATTCCTAGGTAATTCGCGGAAACAGCGTCACATCCATGGAAACGCTGGAAAGTCTCCGATAGCGATCTTCACATTCCTCGAATTCTACGATGCCCAAGAAAGACATTCCTGACAAAAGTGCTACCAGGCAATTGGACTGATGAGGGTCAGAGCGTTCGTTGCCCACATGTATATCTTCGCTTTGACAAGGAGCGTCCGAATAGCCATCGGTTTGTACGATTTATCACCCTGCTCCCTGCATTCTGGCAGCGCCGCGATGTCTCTGCACTTCATCTTGTTGTTTCTGCAGTATCACACTCCCGAAATCACTTCCATTCTGCAGTCATGCTCATAGTTTGTGGCGTGGATTCTACCGACGTGAAGTCTGCACAAGCGCTCGCGCCACCGGTACTGCTGGCCTCGCTCTCTCTGTCTCTGCCTTCACACTAGGACAACGGCCACAACCTCATGTCTGATTTTATGCTATCAGTCGGTCCTGACACCCTAGACGTGCTCTAAGTAATAGCTTCTGAACTCTCCGGATGCAACATTGTTGATGGCCGCGAACAGTCTTGTCTTTTGACCACCAAAAATAGCCTCGCAAAATCAACAGCCAGTGTCTTATGTTGCTCACGAAGATAACGGAGTCTCAACGGCTCAGGAAGAACAACTTTAATCTCCAGCTGCGCACTAGGATTCATTCTTTCGTAGCGTAACTCGTAAAAACATGCAAATAAAGTACATATCGGCAGTCCGACAAAACTAAAGTACAAGGTCGTGCGAAAGTAACCACCACAATCACGCACAAAACGTCCTAAATGATAAAAAAGAGCAACGTCCCCTCATCCACGTTATCACCGACTTCGATATCAGTAGGTGTAACGGACTGCACATTGCAAACAAATAACCGAGTCAGCAAAGAAGAGGCGGTCTCACCACAACTGTAAACACTCACAGTCCGGGTTTTCCTTGTCCGTCAGATCATCGAAGGCATGCCTATGCTCGATACGCTCTGCCGCCGGGTCTTCGCTCTCCGCCGCGAGCTGAGCCCGCCTCTTGAGCGCGTTGAGACGCATGAGACGGAGGCGGAGGAAGACGATGGTGACGAGCTGGACGCCGTAGACGACTATGTGGGCGATGAAGGCTTTGACGTAGCGCGGTGCATCGTTGCTTTGGAAGACTGGTTGAATGGAATGAGCGAATGAGTGAGTACACAGGAAGGACAGCCAAGGAGGGCCAGGGATATGACACTGACCTTGGGGTCCGACTGCATTTCCGACTGCCCAGGCACTAGACGGGATGAGAAGTAAATGAGTAATGCGTTAGATGTAGGAGAGGTCTGAGTCGCGTACATGAAGACCATAGACGAAACCATAACCTGCTTCGTACGACCGCCAATATTGTTCGACATAACGGCCAAATTGAGGACAGCGACCGCTCCAAAGCCTTGCGTGCAGCTATAGCCAAGCATAGCGAATCAGCCAGTCGTTCAAACGAACTGCAGTGAAGGATACAGGTACATACTAGAAGGCGATTAGAAGTCCGACTTTTGTGTGGTCATTCGTAGGGACGGCTAGAGGTTGCGGGTCAGAAGGACTACTTCCGAATGTATGATACACACTCACTTATGAACACAATCGTTCCTATAACATTCGGTATGGTATACAGCTACAATGGTAGTCAGACCACTAGCAGAAGACAGGACGACAGCCAGGATAGACTCACGAAGGCAAACATGAGCTTGTTCTTCTTGCAAAGATACGCTGCCGTGAACAAGAAGGTCATAATGACGCCGCCCTGGGCAATCGCGAGTAGATACGTCTGCAACGTTGTGTAGCCCTATGACATTTCATTGAAAGTTAGTCGTAATATGGATTGGGGCATGGGGATCCACGTACAAAGGCACTGATGATCAAGTTGGAAAAAGCACCCAGTCCTCCTGTGGGTAAGGCGTTCGTGAAGGAAATGAGGGTAACGGCCCATACGGTGGGATCAGTGAGAGCCTCAACTAGATAATAAAATACAGCACGTCAGGAATTTTGATATTCGAGAGGAATGGAGATGAGGAGCGCACTCATTTGGTATTTCTACGAGGGCGTGAATGTCAGAGCTGCATAGACATTGGCAATACAAACAGCATACCACATACCTTGAACGTCTTGTTCTGAATACCAGTCTCGTTCTTCCGCACCCGCTCAGTCATAAGTAATCGGTCCTCAAGCGAAAAGCAGCGAGCACGCATGGGAGAGTCGGGCAACCACCATAAGACAAAGCATCCCCAAACAACAGTGATAGCACCGAGAAGCTACGAAGAGTTGATCAGCCAGTGGCAGACAGCGGACAGAAATAAGTGTTGCATACCGTGAATAGTATCTGCCAGTTCTTGAGCACACCATGTTGGATGTGGTAGATCCCATATGCGATGAGACCGCCGACGCATTGTTGGAAGCCATTCATCGAGTAAAAAGCGCCGATGACCAGGGCCTGCTCTTCCCTCGTGTACCACATCGTTGACCTAGCCATTGTGTAAGGTATATGAGCATTATGAGACTGACAACGGAAGAGTGGAGTCACAAAGATGCACCCACATGAAAACGAAGGCAGGCTGGCAGACGCATTCGAAGATCCCCAGGAGTGTTCGGACGATAACGAGGCCAGTGAAGTTGTGGCATGCGGCGGTACAGGCTAGGACGGCACCCCAGGCGGTAATGCTGATGTTCAGATGGCCCCATAGATGAGCTCAATGCAACGTATTGAAGTTTAGAATAAGATACTGACTTGAACGCCAGTAGCTTCGCGATAGGAAGCCGTTGGATTAACCGATTGGCCGGAAATTCCCAGCAGAGGCTGTTGAGCAAAACAGTTCAGTATAGCACACTACACAACGTGCGAGTCATCACATACATTGCGATGTAGACTAGAATGACGGAGACCTTGTTGAGTTCGTAAAACATGAGAAGTCGAGAAAACGTCTACGTACCACATGTGGTCAGCCATGCATACTGCTGCCCGTGAAGCTTCGTGTCTTGTTGGATCCCCATGATGGAGGCAAAGTTCAAGGTCCTGTCTCAAAATGAGGGGTCTGCCATCGAAGTCGCAGAGGGTTATAACGTACCCCTTATCCAAGGTCTGTGCGAAGTACGTGACCACCATAACCACCAAGACGCGCTTATGGATCATCCACCTCAAGCGCCGATTCGTAGCGTCGTCGATAACAACGATGGGTTTGGTCACACCCGCCGCTGTCTCGTTGAAGAACTCAGCGATCTCTGCATCAATCCCTTTCATGGGTGCTGGCAAATAAGTAGCGGTCAGAACACTTCATCCCATGTTAGATAGGATGTCGAGGAGCTAACATACCTTCATCGACTCCTGGAGAACCGCTGCGGAAGGAGAACGTGTCTTTGCTGTCAACATTCTCCCTATGCACAGGGATCTCCGACTGATCCTTAGACTTGTCGAGGGAAGTCATAGTCGTGTTTTCGTGGTTTGAGGTCGTGAAAAATTGTGGGATACGTAGGAAAGAGACAGGAGTGACGTGCAGCTCGCGACGTGTCTGCGATGGAGGAGGATAGGACACCTGCAGAAGCCTCAACAAGCTCAAAACGCTCAGAAGACTCCCATCTTATAACTTGTCTTCTCAAAAGGTCCGCGAATGCCGACAAATTCTGACCAGTGTGACCCCGTGGGGCCCCACACGCGATCGTTCCTGGCACGGCCAATCAACAAAAAGTGAATCGCGGATGTTTACCATCCGGGCTCAGGTCGTTGAAGGTATGAAGCGAAGGAATAAAGTCCGCACAAAACCGGACCACCACGGATGATGAAAATATTAGCGCAGTTGAGTTGTTCCATATCATTGACATAGACGAACATAAGCAACTTAGACACAACCGCTTCGTAAAACGAGCTTCAAAATTCCTCCACTGGAAGCGCGGTCATCTGCCAGGAGAAAGACGACGTACAGAATAATGCCCCCACCTATGGCTCTCGCCTGTCACAACCTGCCAAGATTGTTTTCCCGAACACGAGTCCATTGCCTCACAACAATGCGGTCCGCGGCGGTCCGTCTCGCAGGGCAAACATGTTCTTGAGACGGTCATGTCTTCCAGGGGCCCTTGCTAGATAGCAAATTCCCGTACACTGAAATGAGGCGAGTATGAGGTGCATCAACGACATCGCCCAGATAGTAAGAGCAACCATCATCTCTGAACAGCCCTATTATCCGCGCCCGACTTCATAGTATCACACGAAACGCACCATGTCCGCAGCGAACATCAACCCGAAGAAAGTCGCACTGCTGAAGCAGATCAGAGGCCTCATCGACTGTTTAGTCAATATCAAGGATGAGACTGGAGAGTTCTTGATGACTCTGGAGGATGGCAGAGTCATCGACACGAAGGGTTGGAACGATTGGGAGGTGAGTAGCCCCTATTCACCTTCCAAACAGATCTCGTCTTTGACGCCACACCACTTTGTAGTGGACACATGGAGTAGGACTATACGGCCTCTTGAAGTTCCACGAGATCACAGGAGATGAAGAAGCGCTACGCATCTCCCTTCTCTGGTTCAAGGACCGTTTCGAGATCGGCACGACGAAGAACGTCAACACGATGTCTCCCCTGCTCACTGCAGCATACCTCCACGAAGCCAAGCATGCAGACTACCTCGCACATCTCGATTCATGGGCGGAGTGGGTCATGTACGACATGCCACGGACGGAAGAGGGAGGTCTGCAACACATCACGTACCTCGTCGACAACCACCAGCAACTATGGGACGATACGCTCATGATGACTGTCCTTCCCCTGACGAAGATCGGTCTCGTCTTGGGGCGACAGGAATACATCGAAGAGGCGAAGAGGCAGTTCTTGCTTCATATCAAGTATTTGGCTGACCCGCAGACCGGATTATGGTTCCATGGTACGTCTCCAAAAGCAGATTCGATACGTACAAACATCCTCATGCCCTGTTATGCAGGTTGGACGTTCGACGGCCGTCATCACTTCGGAAAGGCCCTGTGGGGGCGAGGGAACTGCTGGATCACAGTCTCCATCCCAGACTTCATCGAGCTCCTGAAACTACCACCAACGGATGGTGTTCGCCTCTTCCTCACTTCAGCCCTCAAAGCCCAGATCGACGCACTGGTGAAGTATCAAGACCAGTCGACCGGCCTCTGGCATACCATCCTCGACGACCCGACATCGTACCTAGAAGCATCCGCGACGGCCGGTTTTGCGTACGGAATCCTGAAGGCTCTGAGGATGCGTTTGATACCTAAGGAGGAGCGGTATCTGAAGGCGGCGGAGAAGGCGGTGAAGGGCGTGATGGATAATATTTCGGAGAAGGGAGAGTTACAGAAGGTGTCGTTCGGGACGCCGGTGTTTGATGATGCAGAGGAGTACAAGAAGATCCCGTTGACGTCGATGCCTTACGGGCAGTCGCTAGCATTACTGGCACTTACGGAATATTTGCGCACCTTTTTGTAGCTCTAGTCGTCGATTCAGCAGAGGACTTTACATCGTGATGTTTGCAGTGTGGCGCCTGGAGTTTGTATCCTGAATCGCATGGGCAGCTGGGTGCGGTAGAGATAGAATGAGATAGAGCACTGTGTTGCAGCTTTCCTGCCTCAATTATTCGAGTAGACTAAGCAGTAGTATGGAGATGGGCTGGAAAGTCCACCGACAGAGAACGAGGACAAACGGTTTAGAGCGGTGCCACGCTCGGATTTACTTACATGCTTATGTAATCAGCCCGTGCCACTCAACTGCTCTCGGTGAGCGCGACTGACTTGCGTCAGGCCTTTACCTCCTCGTTCTACCACGGCGACTTTGCTGCCATCCGCACCACTATGAGCGCCGCAGACGACTTCCTTGCTGACCTCGACGGTCTCTCTGACAATGATGACGAAGACCAGCCCGTCGAAGAAGGAGCCCTCGAAGACCTCGCCACACAGCCCACTGGCAGCAATGGCAACAACCCCCTCAAACGCAAGGCCTCAGGCTCTGACGCCGAAATGTCGGACGCAGACGATGGAGAAGCTCCAGACGAAGAGGCTGAGGGGAAGGCCAGAGGAGGAGGGTTGGTTTTGGATGGAGGTGTGAAGCCTGCGGAAGAACTGGATGCGGAGGATGTGCAGTTGATGGAGTTGGGGAGGGTCGAGGACGTGAAGGAGGTGGCGAAGTTGGAGGGGAGTAAGAGGATGAATGATATTTTGAAGGTATGTCTGTGCTACCTGCTACCGTCAAGAGTTCAGCGAAGTCTTGACCTTCGCGGCATGTCTAGGAAATCGAGAAGTACCAGGCCAACCCGTCTTCAATGGACACGATTTCATTGCCTATACACTCCAATCCAGAATACAATCTAATTGTCCAGGCGAATAACCTGTCAGTGGATGTAGACAACGAGATTCTTGTCGTTCACAAGGTGCGTTCTCCTGCCCTTCCCAACGAGTAAACAGATCACACATTGAAACCACGGTCTCCACAGTTCATCCGGGACCATTATGCTCCCAAATTCCCTGAGCTGGAACAGCTGGTCGCCGATCCTGCCATGTACATTCGCTCCGTGCGCGTCCTGGCTAACCACGAGGTGCGTCCAAATTCTTCTTGACCAAGGCACTCTTCAGCGAAACGAGACTGGAAGTAGCTAATGGTGTGTGTGCTCATCCAGGACCCAACGAAAGTCGAACTGCAAGGCGTCCTCCCTCCCGCAATTATCATGAGTGTCCTCGTCACCGCGACGACCACCTCCGGCCAGCCACTAGAGGAAGCCAACTGGAAGTCGGTCGAACGAGCCTGTGACCTGGCCGATCGACTGGAGGAGGCGCGCAAAAAGGTGTGTTCCTTCTGCATGCTGTTCCATGTCATAGTACACCGTCCAGCTTGGAATCGAAACACTCATATAATTGGACTTTGTTGCCGTGTTCGACGTGATAGATTTTCATGTACGTCAGTTCACGAATGAACGTTCTCGCACCGAACCTATCAGCCATCGTGGGCACAACTACAGCGGCCAAACTCCTCGGTGTCGCAGGCGGACTCAGCGGACTCGCTAAGATGCCCGCTTGTAACGTTCACGTATGTTTTCTCTCGTATCCCTCTCTCTCTCTCTCTCTCTCTCTCCTTCCCTCTCTATTTACCCACGCGATGCTGACACCCACGCGTACGACAGCTTCTGGGCGCACAGAGGAAGATCACCGCCGGTTTCTCGACGGCCACACAACGTCGGCACACCGGCTTCGTCTACCAGTCCGAACTCGTCCAACAAACGCCAGCAGAATACCAGCTCAAGCTCCAGCGCACAATCGGTGCCAAGGCCGTCCTGGCCGCTAGGATGGACCTGGAGAGGAACAAACGCGACGGCGAGTCCCCTTCTCTTCCTGCGCTGTGTCGTTTATGTTTACTAATGTACGTGATTTATATTTTTGGGGCCGGGGTATACAGGGAGCTACGGTGAAGAACTACGAGAGAAGATCGAGAAACGTTTGGATCGATTGACCGCGCCTCCACCCTCCAAAGTCGTCAAGGCCCTCCCACTGCCTAACGACGGCCCCAAGAAACGTCGTGGCGGTAAACGGTGCGTTTGAATCCCTCTCCTCTCTCCCTCCCTCCCTCTCCTCGACTTGCACCTCCCTCGAGTACTGATTTCTGCCCTCAGAGCACGCAAAGCGAAAGAAGCCTACGCGCAGACCGAGCTCCGCAAACTCTCGAACCGGATGGCGTTCGGCGAGGCCGAAGAAGAGGTCGGCGCGTTCGACGAGACGAAGGGACTGGGCATGATTGGGGTGTCTACGGGCAAAGTGCGCGCGAGCCAGGGCGAGACGAAGAGCAAGGGTGCGTTTTATATACTCTCCTCTCCTCTCCTCACTTCTCCTCACTTTCCTTCACTTCACGTCACTTCTCCTCACTTCACGTCACCTTTGTTTTGTCTCGCTCCATCCCGTGAAACTGAAACTGACTTGCATTTTCATTTTTATTCTTTCGTGGTCGTATGTAGCCAAAATGTCGAAAGCGAACAAGCTACGAACCGCGGCGCTCACCAGGGCCGCACAGGGCGCACAAACCTCGGGTACCGCGTCTTCCTTGGTCGTCACCCCCGTCCAAGGTAAGCTCACGATACAGCCCATCATCTCTGTCAAGTTCCGACCTCACACTTTTTGGGTCGATCTATTTTCAGGCTTCGAGCTTTCAAATCCTGCGGCGAGGGCGGCGCGCGTCAAAGAGGCGAACGAGCGTTGGTTCGGCGGCGGGACGTTCTCGTTCGTTGGGCAGAAGGGGTCTTGAGCCAATCATGAGCCAGACGGGTGTGCCCGGCGCGCCTTTCCGCTCGTCCGTTCGGGTTCGAGTTTTCGTTTGCTGTCTTCTCCTTTCGCTGTTGTTTCTTTGATGTGACGACTCGGATGCTTATGTTCACGCTTGTAATGTTATACGTGCTGATTCCTGATCGGAACCATGGAGAAACATGATGCATATAATGTAGCGGTGTAAAGTGCGGATGAAATGCTCGGTTATAATCGTACACAACGGATGGATAAAACGACCTCGTCAACAGCAACTCGACTCAAGAAGAACACAGCGGTATCATACTATGCGGACTAACACAACTGACGAGGCAAGAAAAAAAGAGACAAAGATGCGAGAAGGACGAAATTGGGTTTAGGCCTGCCCTGGGTGGGCGGTGGCGACGGTATCGCCGGTGACGACGCTCTGTGAGACATCGATGAAGCCCGCTGCTTTCTTCGGGTCCGACATCTTTGACCGCTTGGAGTGGTAATCCCTGATAGCGGCGCGGATTGCGTCTTCGGCCAACACTGCAATTTGAGATTATATAGTCAGTGACCATGCCCCCTAGCCCCTGAGAGGAGTGAGAAAGGATGAGAGAAAAGGAAACGCACTTGAACAATGGAGCTTGACTGGTGGGAGCGCGAGCTCTTTTGCGATCTCTGTGTTCTTGATTTTGCCGGCCTCCTCGAGGGAGAGGCCCTTGACGCGCTCGGTCATGTATGATGAGGATGCGATGGCGCTGCCACAGCCGAAGGTTTTAAACTTGACATCGGAGATGATGCCGTCCTCGTTGACGCGGATTTGGAGCTTCATAACGTCTCCGCATCTGTGGGACGAAGATGAGTCAGCGTGTGACGACAGGGGGAAAAAAGGAGAATGAAGTCGGGTGCGGTCGCTATCACACGCGAGAGATGGGGCTCCTTCAGCGAGGAATGTGTACTCACGCAGGTGCACCGACAAGACCGGTTCCAACGTCCTTGTCAGCCTTGGGTAATGAGCCAACCTGTGCGTACAAACGAGAGAGAGATTGTCAGATAACAGAGCTAGAAAGAGAGACGAGGGTGGATGACGCACGTTTCGTGGCTTCTCATAGTGTGAGATGACTTTTTCGTGGTATCCACGGGCGAGCGCAGGGCGGGCAGCTACTCTGCTTACAGCTGCAGCTGCAGAGGTAGAGGGGCGCGCAGACGCGCGAAGGACAGACTTTGCGACGGCAGAGCGAAACATTTGTGGGATGAATGCGGTGATGGCGGAGTGAGTTGGTGGTTGCGGTGGAAGAGACGGGAAAAAGGGCTGAGCTCGTTTGGGAGAACGTGATGGTATATAAGACGCGGCGGTGGAGCTCGGGCCAATCGCACGGCACCGGCACTCCCAGCCAATCACAGCGCGAGCGGAGGCTGCGAACGAGCGTTCCGCCTGCCTCTTTGGGACACAGCCAATGGGATGTGGGACGCTGTCCTGCCGAGAGTCGCCGTTATCTGATAAGTAACCACCGAAATCCGACGCGTTCGGTGCCCCTTGCCGCTCTTCAACGACGCGTATACTCGCGGCCAATCACTGCGCTCTCTGCTGAACAAAGGCTGGAACTGTTGCTTGTGTATTTGATTTCGACCTTCGCGTGTCAATCCGAACATAGTGTGGCCCATTTTCAGCTACTATCGTCAACCATGTCTCGAAACAACAACTCAGCCATGGACATCCCGCCGACTGCACGTGCAATCGCACTCCTCATTGCCTCCACCCCCGCAGTGCAAGACGCACAAATAGGCGTCCTGCAGCAGCTGCTAGAGTTTTCCCATCGTTACACATCCCAGGTGCTCTCTGACGCGTTGGTCTACGCGGATCATGCGGGACGATCAAATAAGATCGAGGCAGAGGACGTGAGCCTTGCGGTGCAGGCAAGGGTAGGCTGGGAGTTCGGAGGCAGAGTGCCGAAAGACGTTCGTATCCTTTCTCCATTCCTTTTGATGTCATCTGGGTTTCTCCTTTCTCTCCGAGCTATGCATGCGTTATACAACAATGCTAATTTAAATTGCGTGATAATAAACAGTTCATCACCTCCCTCGCAACCCAAACAAACGCCCAACCCCTCCCCTCCGTCCCCGAAACCTTCGGCCTCCGCCTCCCACCCTCCCCCGACTGCCTCACCTCCGTCGACTTCGACCTCCACCCCAACCGGCCCCCTCCCGCCATCAAACAATACGACGAGGAGATCGAGGAAATAGAGGAGTCAGGCTCGGAAGACGACGACGAGGACATGGAGCCTGCGCAGATTCCGTCGCATCCACACCCTCAATCTCAGGGGTATGGGTATGGCCAAGGTCAGGGGATGGGGATGGGAATGGGTCAGGCTCCACCGCAGATGCAGAGGCAGGATAGTGGGATTATGATGAATCCCGTGAGCGCGGTGCATACGCCCTCGGACGTTGATATGATCGGCGTGGAGGACGTGCTCGGTGGTGGGCGCAACGCCGGAGCAGTAGGGTTGGGCATAAGCGGCGTGCAGGCCATTCCGCAAGAAGCGGAGGAAGGAAGTGATGAAGAGGACGGGTTGTTCGGTGGTGAGGGTGGGGACGATGAGGAGAGTGGCGGTGAGGAGGGCTTGGAGGAGGTTCCGACGCCTGCGCCCGGTGGGGCACCGACTCCGAATGGGGTGAAGAGGAAATTGGTGGAGGATGATGATTATGATTGATCAAGTTCTTTGAGTCTGCGCTGTGTTGTGTTATTCTGTCGATGTTCGTGCTTGTACATTTATATATTTATCTTGCGGATTCGGCGCTCTAGGCCTTCAACTATCGACGACTCGTCAAGAAGACGGATCCATGTTGTAATATTTGAAAGGTCTATGATATATAAAACGCCGACCCCCGACCACAGGACCGAAAAGAAAAACAAAGCTACCCGAGCAGACAGCGATCCAAATAATAAAAATCCTTGCTCCCTGCAGTTCAAAGAACACCAGCAATATACATCTGCAACACAATCGCGAACAACACCGCAAATACACCCATAATCACGATCAACACCGTCGGCCAAGCTGCAAACGTCATACGTCAGCATTACGGCCAAATCACCAGGTAAAGGGCGTAGGAGAGAGCAAACGTACATGAATCCCCGAGTCCGTTCGGTATCGAGACTACGCGCACCGTGCTGTCCGCGCTTCCTGAGACGAGAAGACTCGAGCTTGGGTTGAAACGGAGCATTGTTGAGGGGAGTTCGTGGGCTTTGAGGATCGTTAGGAGAGGCTGGACAGAACGTTAAGTGTATCAGCTCGATAGAAATAGAAAGAGGAGTTGATTTATGGGAAGAGTACGCACGACTAGTGTCCAAGAGTCCAATACACCGACTGAACAATCCGACGAACCGAATGCTATCCATTTACCGTTCGGACTGTAATAAGGCATAGAACATCGGCCGTCAATAACTACTCACGCATGACCGTAACGTCGAACTTCCAAGGTAGAAGGAGTTGCATACCTGATATCAAACGACGCAACCCCCTTGTCTCCCACCTTCCTCACCCTATCCGCCTTCCACCCATCCGCATTCACATGCCACTTCACGATATACGCCCTCTTCGGTGCCGTCTTCACTCCCTTCTTCCTCGGTAATGTCGCGTTCAGGACGGTGTAGAATACGCGGGGCTCGAGAGGGTGAAAGGCGGAGGCGCGGAAGGAAGCGATGGCGTCGGGGCCGGCACCGGGGAGTTTGGGGGAGGCGATGGTGAGGAGGAGGGTGTAGGGTGCTGGGTCGGCGTCCGAGGAGGTGGAGGTTTCTTTGGATTTGCCTTTTTCGGAGTTTGATGAAGGAGGGGACGGAGATGAGGGGAGGGAGTAGACTAGAAGGTTGAGCTTTGTAGTGACTACGAGCTATGTGGTTGGAGGTGGATGGTCATTACGGTTGATGGATGGGGGCGAGGAGCAGGATGCGTCAATGGGACGTACTAAGGAATCTGAGAAGGAGACGTCGTAGATTTCGCCTTTGTCTAGGCGGATTGATGTAGGTTTGAGCTCAGGGAAGGTGAATACCGTCAACTGTGTAGTGTACGTATAAAGTCGACTTCGGTGAGCAGGAGTGACATCTGTGAGCGAAACAGAAGTCACGTACTTCTTGTGTACCCGCCACAGCGAGGTAACGACCATCTGGAGAGAATGCGGTGACACGCTGGGTGGAACCTCAGGCCAATCGTTAATGCACATATCTAGAAGACGAACATACTTGGTAGTCCTCCTCGTCTTTCATACTCAGTGTTCCGCGCATAGTGTCAAACTTCAACCTTCATTAGCAGAACATAAGTCATCCATCAGACAACGCTCACAAACCTAGAGCAGGTAGCAATATAATACGCACCTCATCCGCTCGATATTATAAAACCGACAGTTCTGATTCTCCCCCTTCTGGACCTTGTCCACCGCGCTATTCACGCCACACACCACTTTCCGTTCCTTCTCGACGCGTTAGAGACATTGCAGATCATAACTGTAGGATAACAGATGGTATATACCTCTGGATGTGCAGCCATGCTCATCGGCGCGTCCTCGCCACTCCCGAGTTCGGTCTCGTCTACGAGCTTCAGGTTGAGAGTCTCATCCATCGCGTAGAGCCTCTATCGCGTCATTCAAGCAACGTTAAACGGCACAGAATCAGCATCTGGACCATAGACACGTCAATGGAGTATGGAAGGGACCTACCAACTTATTCTTGATACCACTCTTCGTCGTACCACCTCCGCCGCCGAGAACGAGCTCATACGGCGAGAGAAACGCAGCGGAATAGACGGGGAAGCTCGCGAGCGCATGGGCTACATGTCGGGCGCGCATCTAGTTCAATAACCGATTATTCTGCACGAGAGCAGAGAGACTATGTTGCAGTTATGTGCAGAAGCGAAGGTTAGTGTTGTTGGCCTGTTGTTGTGAGGGAAGGCGCGTCCACGTCGTCGACGTCACGCTCGGCGAGTCGCGACGGACCAGAACATGATTCCCGATCGCCATGTTCCCGTCGTATGGCGTTGTTCTGTAAACGGAGGCAATGACGGTCATAATGTCATGGACCGGCTATTTGGCAGACGCAAACGTTCCTGCAACCGCGCTTTGCATGCTTGCTCCTCCGTTCCTGCCTCGGGTTATCTATCCTTCCCTTGTCCTTTCCCTGCAGTCTACATACCTATACCCGCTAGTCTACTCCGGTTATAGTCGAGCTCTTGTCCGAGCTCGTAGATTGACGAGCTACGATGTCGCCTCTTTCTAATGCTATGAACCTGATAATCGGCAATAGCAATAGCACTCGCGCTCCCTTCCCCGAACTAATGAACTCGACATCCTGGCACATTTTCTCGGGCCTGGAAGATATTGGCGCGGGATTCGGATTCCCTAATCTCTCTAGAAGCACCGTCGCGGGTATCAGTGCCGCAATCGCTGGCAATATGCTCATTAGTCTGGCGTTGAACCTACAGAAGCTGGCGCATCGGAGGTTGGAGAGGGAATGGGAGGAGCGGAACCCCTGGGCTGAGGAACATGCTAATGGGATGGAGCTAGATGGTGATGGTGAAGAAGATGAGGGTGACGGTGTGGATGGGGCTAGTGAGGGGAGTAGTGTGAGGACTGAAAGAGCTGTGAGGAGGGATGACGTTGATGATCGAGATAGGGCTGGGAATGAGGAGGAAGAGAGACGGAGTGTTGATGAGTTGTTGTTTAGAGAGTCGGAAGCTTGGAAGTCGCCACCTTCGACTGCATCGTTGACACTCTCACCGCTGCCGTCTCACCTTCAACCGGGCACTATAACGAATGCGGACGTCGACATCAATTCACAACCATTTCCTGCCGTTTCGGTCGTGCCTTCGCCCCTGGCCACGCCTCCCATTCAGCCCCAAAATGGACACCGCTCGTACGGTGCCATCGTCACTGAAGTTCCTACCGAAAATGTCAGTGTTGCGTCAAATGGTCATGATGCTGATGAAGGTGGAAGGGGACAGGCTAGGAAGGGATTGAGAACTTTGTTGAGGTGGAGGCCGACACGGAAAGTTAAAGCAGTGAATGGGAACGGAGAGACGCATGAGAGATTGAAGACGGTAGGTGAAGAGGATCCTCTGCTTGAGGATCATGAAGAGGAAGGTGAGAACGGGAATGTTATGAATGAGGAGGGTAGGGAATCAGAATCGAGATACCTAAAATCAAAGCTCTGGTATGTCTTTATTCTATCCCGTTCAAAGTACCGACTCTGTAATCTTATGTTAACTGTTCTGTGCGTGTCTAGGTGGTGCGGCTTCTTGCTCATGAACATTGGTGAATGTGGCAACTTCATCTCCTACGCGTACGCGCCTGCGTCTATCGTAGCCCCACTCGGAACAGTATGTGTTGAACATATAATGTTACCCATTCTTCAAAATCATGCTCTGATGCATCTTCTCGATAGTTCGCTCTGATAGCGAATTGCGTCTTCGCTCCTCTCATCCTCAAAGAACGTTTCCGTAAGGTACGGACTCTATTTTCCACCGTCCGCTCATAACTCCTGTCATAAGTTCACGTCTTACCTCCTTGAATCAAACTCGCGTACACAGCGCGACCTATTCGGCATAACTCTCGCCATAATCGGTGCAATCACGGTCGTCCTCTCCTCCAACACCTCCGAAACCCGCCTTTCACCTTCCGGCCTCATCAAAGCTATCTCTCAACGTGCATTCCTCGTATATTCCCTCGTATACGTCACGGCTGCGGTCGTCCTTGCTGGCCTGTCGAGGGGACGGTTAGGGAGGCAGTATGTGTTTGTGGACGTTGGATTGTGTGCTCTATTCGGTATGTCTAGTACTCGGGAGGCACTTTTGGTCTCTATGCATTTGACTGACTCGGTTGTGTATATATTTTGGTCATATTTGCACAGGTGGATTTACAGTATTGGCGACCAAGGGCGTATCGACACTGCTCACGATGGAGTGGATAAAAATCTTCACGGAATGGATAACGTATCCTATCCTTGCGGTATGCAAAACAACTATCATTTCAGCGAAGTTACTGAAAGATCTAAATATGGGTACGACACATTTGTAACAGGTCTTGATAGGTACTGGAGTCGGTCAAATCAAGTATCTTAATCGTGCACTCATGCGATTCGACGCGAAAGTGCGCACAATACTTCTCTAACACAATTTCACCCTCGTTCACTGAGTTGACCATTACTTTCTTTTCTGTGGAACTCCGTCTTACCCCCCCAAATTCATTAATTGCACATCCCGCACCACCGTATCACACTCATATCAACACCACACACCCACAGGTCGTCATCCCGATCCAATTCGTCCTCTTCAACCTCTCCGCGATAACAGGCTCCGCCATCCTCTACCGCGATTTCGAAAAAGCGCAGTTCCACCAGTTCGTGACGTTCGTCTACGGGTGTGGAGCCACCTTCGCCGGCGTGTGGGTCATCGCTTGGGACCCGAATTCGTCGTCGTCGTCGAGGAGCGCGTCAAATAATTCCAGATCGAGGACTGCGCCTGCTTCTGGAGCGGAAGACGGGGATCGACTGGCTGAGGAAGGGGGTGCGGAGTTGGAGATATCGATGGCCGTTGGAAGGGGGGCTGGGGCGGATGGTGGTGCGGGTGCGGGTGCGGGCGCAGGGCAAACCGCGCCTGGGAGCGTGGCGAGTAGCTATGGGAGGAGGCAGAGGACGGGAAGTATGGGGAGGAGGAAGGGGATTATGGGTGTGTTCGATTTGATGGAAGGGGAGGAACTCGATGTTGGAGCGGTCGGGAGTATGCCCGTGCTGAGGACGAGACATTCGGCGATCAGTTTGGTGGGAATTTCGCCTGCGCAGGTACGTTTTTTCACAGTTCGGTTCGAGTCTGTTTATTATCAGGGAGCTCGCTTTGTGATTGGCGGAGGCTTTGGTTCGCATCGCTACCAATGCTCCTCCTTCTTTGATCTATAATTGCCCGTTGCCATTTCACGGGACGTAGAGCTGACAGGTTCTGTTCGGTTCGTTTATTATAGCGGCTGCTCCTCGTACACACTCCTCCGCGGGACGACGACATTTGGTCATACTCCGGCTCCTCACCACACCAGGACGTCGAACGCGGGGTGACAGCCACTCCAAGCACGTCAGGCCAAGGGTTGGAGTCGCGAAGAAGGGCGGTTAGCTGGGTGGGAGAGGAACGGGGAGGGTCTAACAGCCCACATGCGTACGGACGACAGGGCGGCCGGAGGGCGCTTCGGTCGTCGTTACCTGCGCCTCCGGCTGGGATGAGGAACGCAACTGCGAGTGTTGGGAGCCCCGGTCAGCCTACGAGGACGCGGACGAGGTCTTCGACGAGAGAGAGGGCAGAAGGGAGCGAGGGTGGGAGTAGGCGCAGTAGTAGATCGAGGAGCTAGGACTTTCGTAGCGGCACAAGGACCTTGGAATGCATGATGTACTAGAGGTGTAGGAGTATAGTATGTTCCAGACGCAATACATTATTCACTACTGATCGTGGTGCTGCGTTACAGCAGTTGGTGCGAGTGTTCTCAATGGATGATGAGCTCATTCGGCTCGTCGTCGGGGGATGGGATCATTCTTCGAGGCATAACTTGGGCAGACACTGCTTACTCAGGAAATTGAGGCGCCTAGCGGAGCTGTGCGGTAGTTATGGATGTATGTCCAGGTCTTGCCTAGCGTTTGATCTTATGGAGTGCACATCAGTGGAGAGTTGGTGACGGATTTAGAGCACAAATTCGTCTGCTAAACACGTCCGGTAGGTGACAGAACGTATACCAAAAAGATGTCTGTGGAAGGTCAGTGGTTTTACTCCTGGAGATATGAAGGGCCTGAATGAAGTACTCAAGGGCAGAAGATGGACAGCGAGGGCAGGAACGACGAGGGATGGAGTGGACTCGGAGAGGGCCGAACGCGGCGAAGTGGAGATGACGTACGAAAAAATGACGTCAGTCGGAGGATGAAAAGGAGACAGGAACGCGGTCAGCCATCTTCTCAGAATCTTCCCGCACCGGCGCGCCTTCCCTCTGCCCACACCATCCTTCACGCACCTCATCCACAACCACCAGCCCGCCATGCCTCCCGGTACCGTCGTCGACGCCTTCAAGAGTGAGCACGCACCCTGCGCTCACCGTTCCTCTGTACACTCATCTTTACTCGCTTCAGACCTTATCCGCCATGGAAGGGCCCACAACCACAGACAAGACGAGTTTTCCGTACCCCCCTCGACGGTCTCTTCAACGCGAGATTCAACATCCTCACGCACATCGGCAGAGCCAACGCCGCGTACGAGTCAGTCTACACCGCAGTCGCAGACCCGCCAGCAGGACCGTGCTCAGGCTGAGAAAGTACAACAGCAGCAAGCCGCCAATGTTCCCGTCATTGCTGCGCAAAAGTCGTCCAGCACGGCTCAACAATACTCGAAAGAAATCGAACAAATAGTGCAGGAGGAACGCGCCGGAAAGGAGAAGATGCCGGTCTACAAGGGACTCGAGCGCTTCAAGCTCGTCGACAAGATGGGAGAGTACGTCCGCCCCATCCATCTCGATGACGACATGATCCTCATAGCTGACGTCCCTCTTCCAGCGGTGCATTTTCCAATGTCTACAAGGCCGTAGATGCTCAGACCGGAAAGAAAGTCGCCGGTATGCCCATTCTTCATTTTGCACTCTTCGATTAACGCTCACGCCTCCTGCTGCTACTAGTTAAGGTCGTTCGCAAGTACGAACTGACATCATCTCAGGTTAGCATTTGTTTCCTTGTCTCTTTCTCTTTTACTGTATATCTTCTTCCACGCTGATTCCGCTCCCCTTACTGTACGTCCCGTACTCGTACTATACGACATTACTCTATACAGGCTGGCGACAAACATCTAAATCCTCAGTTTAAGAAACGCCCCCGCGTCACAGAGGTGCAGTGCACTTCTTTTTTTCGTCGTTCTTTCTTTTTTTCTCGATTTTTAAACCTTTACCTCCTCGTCGGTTGCTGACGGGGTTTATCCTGTTTTTAGCGCGCAAATATCCTCAAAGGTTGAACCAGTTATCTCTTTTCCAGCAAGTGTGGTTGCTGACCACATTCGATACCTTTTTCAGAGGTTCAAATCATGCGCACAACAAGTCACCCGGGCATTGTCAAACTTATCTCGTTCTCAGAATCGCCAGAACACTACTTCCTCGTCCTTGAGCGTGAGTTGCCCGCTGGCAGAGTATCCAGCAGCTTCTGATTTTGTACCCTCCTGCTTAGTCATGGAAGGCGGCGAGCTATTCCACCAGATCGTTAAACTAACCTACTTCAGTGAGAACCTCGCACGGCACGTCATCCTGCAGGTGGCGCATGGTATCCGGTACCTCCATGAGGAGCGTGGCGTCGTTCACCGGTAGGTTGGATCAGCGCTCCACCGCTCAGTTCACACCTAATTTATGCTTGTAGCGACATCAAGCCCGAGAACCTGCTTTTCGACCGGATACCAATCATACCCTCTAAACACCCAGTACAGAGGCAATATGACGAGGAGAAGGAAGATGAGGGCGAGTTTATACCCGGCGTCGGAGGAGGAGGAATTGGCCGAGTCAAGATCGCAGATTTCGGCCTCTCCAAGGTCGTTTGGAATGAGGAGACAATGACGCCATGTGGGACGGTCGGCTACACCGCTCCAGAAATCGTCAAGGACGAGCGGTATTCGAAGAGCGTCGACATGTGGGCCATGGGTTGCGTTCTGTATACCCTTCTCTGCGGTTTCCCTCCCTTTTACGACGAAAGCATCAACGTCCTCACCGAGAAAGTTGCCCGTGGTTATTACACCTTCCTCAGTCCGTGGTGGGATGATATCAGCTCCACAGGTTTGTTCAGAATCTCGTTTCCTGTAGACTTCCACACTGACAATCGTATTTCAGCCAAGGACCTGATTACTCACCTACTCTGTGTGGATCCGGCCCAGCGATATACCATCGACGAGTTCCTCGCACACCCCTGGTGCAACGCCGCCCCAGCCCCACCGCCTCCTCCTACACCCCGCGCCGCTCCCTTGGACTCTCCTCTGTTGCAGGCCGCCCGAGGAGGTGGTCGCGACGTACGGTCACCCGGTATCGCTACGCTCAAGGAGGCGTTCGATATTACCTACGCTGTGCACAGGATGGAGGAAGAGGGCGCCCGGAGACGAGCATACAAGGGTCGTGGTGGGGCTGGTCAAGCTGGTTTCCTCCAGGGACTCAACGAAGAGGATGACGAGGATGACGAACTATCTGACCACGAGAATCATCAGCGTCAGCAACAACAGGCGGCGAGAAGTCAAGGACAGAATGAAGTGTACGATGGACGGGCCGGACAGCGCGATGCGCCGAAACGCACGCATGGAGGTGCTTTCGACTTGACGTTGGACGGTGCGACGTTGCTCGGAAGGCGACACAATAGGGGCGGGCCTAGGGGGCAGATGGAACCGAGTCCGTTGGCGAGGCAGGTCGTAAACAATGATACGATCGACGCGCCGCAAAGTCCGATGAGGATGTAAACCGTTGAGATTTCTTAGCTTATATGTTTCCTTACCCATCCTTGTTCACCTTTTTTCACTTTGGATCTCGTCGCAGCCGTCGTTGTTTTCCGACGAAGGAATTGAGGAACTCAGCCCTCTCTTTCGTTCAGAGTCGCTGCGCGGCTAAATACCGGTTGAGCTACAGGGAGCTAGCTCTCCTGGCCCATCATCTTCGTGCCATCTTCTCTCGGGCATCGCATTTCATATCTCACTCTTCCATTGTCTCCCCCTCGTCTCCCCGCTCCCATATGTTTCCATACTGTCCATACGGGCCATCCAATGTAGTAGGCCACCCAACGTCATGGACACCGACTTTACTGTTCCCTCTTCCTTGCTTCCTCCTGCGTTCTTACCTTTTTCCACTCCCCGCCTTCGGATCTTCGCCTTTCTCCCGTCCGTTCAAATAATTGTTATTCCCGCACGCACACGACATTTTTTCTTTTGGTTCTCGCTCATACACATCTTCGCTTCCGATCTCGTCCGTTTCGTCTCAGCTTCCAGTTTGAGTCGGTTCCTCCATGACCGACAAGTCCGGTCTTTCGTCCTTGTACTCGTGGTCTTACTTGTATATGAGTTGTGTATCATTCGTGTTTTGATAGCGCTATACGCAGTACCACATATTGTAGTCTGGATATCAGCCTTTCGATTGACAAGAAACGGCTGCGAATAACAAGAACATGATACTAGCAAAAGCGGATTCGAACACTTCCTCGAAGAAAATGGTATTTTTACGGCTATGCAACGGCGAGTATAGATGCTCCTCCGTCTGTCGTCACTCGCCTTCGGGTCGTCATCACGATGTATCCGCGGCCGATTTGAGCGATATCTTTGTTGGAATCCTTGTCCGAGGTCGAAGGGACTGTCACGAGGCCTGATGGCGCGAGGAGAATCGCTTCACCTGTCTGAATACGTAGATGTCGTGAGTCGAAGTTATCGTAACATGCAAACTTCGATAGGCTGTTGTGCACGAGCGGATGCTTACCTTCAAATTAACGACTCGATCGAACCCGTCTTGCTGTGAGAAGTCAGCAGAGACGTGTTTCGTGAGGTGTCCCCACCAAGTCGAAGAGGAGAACCGGTGTAGGATCACTACGCTACATAGGTCGATGAACACGGAAGGGATGACGGTGGGTTCTGTGAGCGTAAATTCAGTACGGACTCAATGGCGGCTAGGGTCCCTAATGAGAAACGTACCCTGTGTGCTGACGATGACGCGCATGGCCATATGTCGTTGTTGGCGGATAAGTGAGAGCAGGGCATTTGTCAGGCCCGAAGATGTTTTTGTCTGCGAGAGGTACTACAGCGATATCAGTTAAGTAACATAATGTCAGGAAATTTCGTGGAAGAAGTCAAACTAGAACATACTTTGTGCGCTTCATCCACGACAAGGACCTTTCCAGTGCCCACATCCGCACGCTCAAACAACCGGATGATGATCTCGAAAAGCCCACAAGCCGCAGCAGGATCAATGAACGGATCGGAGAGGTCGATGATGGTGATCTGCCCACCCGCGAAGCGAGCCTCTGCCGTTGGGCTTTTCTTCTTCTTTCGAGTGAAGGTCTGGAGCAGGTCTAACCTCTGTTTGAGGCTCCCTAATTGCGCGGGGTTCAGATCCTTCTTTTTGATCTCGAGCTCGTCCATGAAGGCTTTGTAGGTGTACTTTTCGCCCATGTTGCGTAGAATAGCCTGTGAAAATGGGGTTGAAATTAGCCACGAAGGCGTAAGTAGGGTGAAGGAGAACATACAAGTACGGTCTGCATATACAATGGCGCTGAGTCGGAGGAGCCGATGGCCATCATGGACAGAAACGCCTGTGCATCGAGCTCTGATTCGGAGAAGTAAAGAGGCTCCACCACGATTTGGCCTCCGAGACTGGCGTAGAGTCTTGTCATTTTATCCAAGGAAGAGGGAGAGACATATACGTGGATTTTGGGCGTTTGGACCTCCGGGAATGAGCTGATGGATAGAAACGCTGCTTCGCAGGGTTTGGCACAGGAACCTGTCTCGCCAAAGTGCAGTACGAGGCCAGATAAAGGGTTCGTGAGGGAGCCGACGGCGGGACAAGCGGGGATGAACATTGTCTCTAGCATTACTGAGACGGTGTGGGATTTCCCTGCGCCTTGGAGGCCACAGACGACGGCGGAGAAGGGCGTATTCTATCGCGGACTCAGTGCGGGCAGTTCAAGTTGGTGTGGAGAGATAAACTCACAGTGTTCAGATAGAACGAAGGGTCATCTGGAGTGGAGTAGACACCGCTGGCATGACTGGAATCGTAGTTAGCCCGACAATAAGTACAACCGGATAGGAACAGTCGAAGACTTGCTGCAGCTTCTGCATAGATCCGAGGACGCCATGTTGCCCGATTGCATCCTTCATGACACTGGTGTTGAAGGCCTCGCGCGAAAGAACTGGAGCTGTTCTGAGTTCGTGAACCCGATTATGGCCATCCTTAGGTTTATCGTTGAGCAAGTGCGTTTCATCCTACAGACAATGTTAGAGCTTGGTGGACGGAGAAAGGGAAGTTGAGCTCACATCAAGTGCGCCTAGGACTAGTGCGGAACCACGACCATTCACTTTTGGAGAAGTCAAGAAGGCCTAAAAAGAGTTCAGCAATGGATATCGACCAGATATAGGAGAGAAGGTGGCGCACGGCGGAAGGCATTTCGGGGGAGGTCGAGGTCCGTTGTGAACAACATGAAGGCGAGGGCCTTATTTATGGACGGCACTGGGACCCATATAAGTTCTGCAGATTATAATAAAATGCTCGTGCGATCCGCCATTTAACCTTCGATATGACTTTGACGCAGAGATCGAAAGGCGAAGTGAGGCAGTAATTCCATCAAAATAGTCCACGATGAGTTGATATTTCATAATCGACGGAGCCTAGAGGTAAACAAAAGCTCACAAAGGTGACACGAATACGCAGTAAAGGCATGTGAGCAAGGAGTTGAAGGAATGGGTAGTATTATTTCGGCACATCGAACGGGGAGGTGGTGACAGTTGAGGTGGCGGAGAAGTCGTGGCGTGAGAACCGTGGGATGAACCTCAGTCTGTCTTTGCTAACTTTGATTTCCTGTTTTGCTGAACACTATTACCTTGACTATGTCTTTCTTTGAGGTTCCTGGATGGTCTGTGCCCACCAAGCCTGCTCTAGACTCCAACTCGCGAAAACGCAAGCGGCCTCAGCCCGACGATGCAGACAAACTCCAAGGGGCGGAGGTCAACTTCGAAAAACTCATGAAGAAGCTGCACACGGACGATTCCAAGACATCAGACTCTCCTCGAACAAAGTCCAACAAGAAAAACAAGAGGGCACGAGGTGGTGACAAGGCTGACCATGGGAAGTCTGTCGCAAAGCAACAGACAGGGCATCAGGAAAAGGAGTCGCAGGAACGTCCACACGCTGCTGTATCCCCGCCGCCACAGAAAAACAAGTCCTCGAAGAAAGGCAAAGCTCCCGCCTCTTCGCCGACGAGCACACCTCCTACGCCTTCGAAAAAGAAGAATGCGCCACAGAAATCGAATGGAGGGTTGACAGCACTTCAAAGTAACATGAAGAGCGGTCTAGACGGTGCACGTTTCAGGTGAGTTACCTTTTATCTTGGTGTTACATTTTACCATGGTGTAGTTCCGCTGACAGCTGTGAGACAGATGGATCAACGAGGTGCTGTACAAGTCGGATAGTGAGAGCGCACACAAGATGATGAGAGAAGACAAGAACGTTTTCGACGAGGTGAGTTCATATGTATCATCCAGTCCCACTCAATATAACGTCTGCTCCATCAGTATCACAAGGGCTTTCGTCACCAAGTCGAATCTTGGCCTTCGAATCCTGTCTCACATTATATCGCGACATTGGCTTCGTATCCTCCGAAGAGCGTCATCGCAGACCTTGGGTGTGGTGATGCTGCACTAGCTCAAGCTCTCATCCCTCAAGGATTCACCGTCCTTTCTTTTGACCTTGTTGGCGACGGCGTCTTCGTCCTCGAGGCCGATATTTTTGGACGGCTCCCGTTACCTGGCTCGGAGGTCGCGGGTGATAACAGTGAGGTAAACAAAACCGAAGGACATGGCCATGTCTGTGACGTGGTCGTATGCGCTCTCAGTTTGATGGGCACGAACTGGCCAAACTGTATCCGGGAGGCCTGGAGGGTTCTTCGTCCTGAGTAAGCCTTTTTTTCTGCAAGGATCTAGCGTGTGGCTCACACTCCTCCGTGCAGTGGGGAACTCAAGATCGCCGAGGTCTCCAGCCGTTTCACTGATGTCGAGCGGTTCAAGTCATTTGTCTCGTCATTCGGGTTTCGTCTGAAAACTCATGTAGGTTTTTCGAACTCTATTCTTTCATCGTAAAAGCTGCATATGATCTGACCTTTAATCCGACATGGTTCTTCAGGATGATAGCAACTCTCATTTCACACTGTTCGACTTCAAGAAGATCGCCCGAAAACCGAAGCCAGATAGTGAATGGGAGAAGCTCCTCCAGCAAGGTCAGATCTTGAAGCCTTGCGAGTACAAACGACGGTAGCTTCTGTGCTTCTCACTATGCTCCCTCTGCCCGTTTTCGGGTTCCCTCTGCGAATGCATTGCACAATATATGTGGTCGACGAACCAACAGCGATATTTCTCCATGCCAATTGAAATGCATAAGCTGTTCGCACTGCAAGGTACCGGCACCGAACCTTTTCTATCTTTTTCGTCTGCCCCTTGCCATCAGGTATCATCCTTTAAGTTTATCACAGTTCTCATCAAAGGTCTACAGCATACACGAAGGCACGATGAATATCTTGCCCTGTTTCAGAGCCTCATGTGATCGAGACCGCCTACTTACAATACGAGATATCATCTCGGCGTTCTGTCGACATGCTCAGGACTGCTTTTTGTCAATCTTGCTGTGCTACCATGGCTGCATTCACCGAGCAGCTTCGTCGGTCAAAATACAATCTAACGCATACCGCACACATAGATACCCTGTGATAGAAAGTTCAGAAACTTACGGAGAGGACACGGGCGGCGGGATGAGTGGCCCTGGGGGCGCTTAGACTCGGCGCCCAGAGATAGGTGGAACCGTATCTTTTATGAACATATGTCCTTAAGGAAACATACCAGTCTTTGCTGCTTACCGTCCGCTGTAGGGATTTCGCCGATAGCTCAAAGAGAAGTTCCTTCCCTGCGATGACAGGGGTGCCAACGCTGTGCACTGGAAATAAAAGAGGGGTATGGGAAAGATCCCCCTGCGCTAAGACCCATCGACCTCTGACAACGTCAGCTCGCATGTCGGACTCGGAACTTAGTCTGCAGGAGCTGGTGTTGAGTTTCGAGACATCGTGAGTATGAATGTTTTTTTGTTGACTTATGGCCAGTACTTATTCGTTGATTCTTGGTACACAGCCAACTTGCCAATTACATCGTTCTGGCAGCCACTGGTGAGCACTAACCTGAACCTCCTTTGTTGATCCATGATTGCTAACGGTTCTGTCCTCGCCAGCGATATGGATATACGAATATAACCTCACGTTCTGGACGATGGAGATACCCATCGTCTGGCTTCAGCCATGGAACGTGATGTCGGTGTTGTATCTCGTCAACAGATACAGTTTTTTCTTCAGTTGTGTCGGTCAGACTATCATGCTGCTACTTCCCGGCCGGACTGAATCGTTGTAAGTGATTGGTTCGATCATACGTCTTCCTTAGGCATGCCATCCTCGTTGCTTACTTCCTGGCCACGCAGCTGCCATGACTTCTTCTACGCTCCCTTGACATTTCAGACTATTGCTTCGTTATGTACCTCTTGTGAGTTGTCTGACCATTCAGGCCGTATATGTCTTACGGTGAAAAGCTTACTCTTATCTGCCAACAGGCCTTTTCGTGTTTCGGGTGTACGTTCTATACGAGAGGTCATTGACGGTGCTCGTCGTACTAGTGGTGATCACCATCGGCGCACAGGTGCAATCCATAGTACGCCTCCTTCCCCACTTCCTCGTATGCTTTATTCATGCCTCGGACATTGTTAGTGGTCTTTGTCACTGGCTGTGGGCGTGGCCACAAACGATATACTCCAGACTGGGATTCCGGATGATACTGTATCGGTATGCGTCTTCGCTACAAGACTGGACTCGCAGCTCGAATTGTTTTCACGGTGCGTTCACAGCCATATGACATTCAATTTGTTTTACTAATACGTGTGCTGAGTTCAGAAGTAAGTATTCAAGGACATGATTGCGAGAACAGCAAGCTGAATTTGGGTGATATTTGTAGTACAGTTCACAGTCGTGGTGACGGAACTCCTGTTCGATGGTCTCATATTCGCCATGACGCTGAGGAAGACGTACCAGCATGCTCGCCAGATGCGATTGATGGGGGAGTCGAGTATCACCCACCTTCTGTTACGCGACGGTCAGTTCGATTCTCAACTTCTGCCACACTCTCTAATTACTCTACTATACAGGCACATTGTATTTCTTGTGGGTATCCCTATTCATCTTCCGGAACGGATGAGACTGAGGTGGCCCCGCGCGGTTAGCTTCTCGTTCTTGATTGCCATCGCTGTAACAGGAACACAATTGTATTCAATGACACACGATAATGCCGTAAGTGAATTATTCTACCTGCTGTTTTTTTTTGGCCTGTACTGATCTCGTTCGACGACACAGCCTACGGGATTAACGTCAAACTTCTTCCTGCTACTCACACCCCTATATAATGCGTACGTTCAACACCCGTCGAACCCCATCATCACTGACACTTGATTCCGTGCTCAGCACGTTGATCTTGCCAATTCTCATCTATTTTTACAGCCTTCCCAATATCCTCGTAAATCGTTTATACCTCAATCTCAAAGCCTGGCACACTGCCCCGGATCCGGACTCATCGTCTCGCCGAACAGGCCAACTCACCGGCATTGAGTTCGCTCCCGATAAGACTAGCAGGCTATTAGGAAATATCGGCGGCCCGCTACGGACTCTCGATGAAATTGGCCAATGGTCGGTCGATGAGAGTGGCTTTCGAGATAGTGAGGATACCGTGGGCAGTAACGGACCAGGAAACGGAACAGCGAATGCCTCGAGGATTGAAGCGGAAGTTGGGGACGAAGAGGCTGGAGTGCCACTGACCTCAAGAGAGAGTGCTTAGGCGTTACGGAGGATGGTTCACGAAGTGAGTTTTATAATTTGTGCTGTGCCTTGAGATGTGGCATCCTAACAGTGATCTTCCGCGAGATTAGGGTGTAGAGATGGTCCAGGGATCTTTCCGTCTTCTCGGTATTGAACCAACTCCCAGCGGTCTTCTCCCCTCTGTCGGATATCGCCATGTGTAGAAGGATGTACGATAGCTAGTTGCTTTACCAGTGTTGTGTTTGTTGGACTTGATCGAGAATAAGATAGAATAAAAATGTATTGCCGTTGTGGTCCAAGGCCGAGGCAACGGAATGTGGCGCGAATAATTGATCCAGTCCCGCTCCGCTTGGCCT
Source organism: Stereum hirsutum FP-91666 SS1 (assembly GCF_000264905.1). Classification (NCBI taxonomy): domain Eukaryota; kingdom Fungi; phylum Basidiomycota; class Agaricomycetes; order Russulales; family Stereaceae; genus Stereum; species Stereum hirsutum. Next base: position 1,307,374 of record NW_006763135.1, read on the forward strand.
AACTTTTCACTGATAACACTGAGTACTACAGATGTCTACATTCGGTCTCGAGTCAAGTCGTCGGACTTGTTGCGCTCGACGGCAGAGCCGACGACGGAAGACAGGCCGTAGGCGGGACGGTTCCCGCAAGGCGAATGACTTAAAACCCCTTGAGCGCTATTATGTTCAAAGTCTCCCTCTTATCGTCTCGCCACCCTACCCCCTACCACACTCCTCGCCTCGCCATCGCCTCGCATTTGACCGGGTGCTAGCCTATCCTATCTTCCACGTCGCCCACTTGTAACACAAACGGCCTTACAGTTTCAAAACTTTGAACTAAAACACTATGTCTAGCAAAGTCCATGTCCTCTCGCACCCGCTCGTGAGCGCCAGGTTGTCGAAGCTGAGGCTGACCTCGACATCGGCGAAAGAGTTTCGTGAGGTGCGTTCTTGCTTGACTTATAATCGGATCGTCATCTCATCGACGACTTGTCGGATATGTGTGTTTGTATAGGGCATCCATGCTATCGCTTCTATGCTAGGCTATGAGGCCAGCCGTGGACTCGAGACTGCTCCGTATGAAGGGGTACGTCTAGCTCATCGCACTAGCTCAGCGACGAAGTGTACTTACCACCGTCATGTTCAGAAATCACCTATCGCCACATTCACTGGCACGGTCATCACGCCCAGAATCGGCCTTACCCCTATCCTCCGTGCAGGTCTTGGTATGACTGAAGCCTTGTTGGAACTCTACCCGTGCGTATTTCGTAAAAAATTGTCCGGTCATGTCATTGACCTTCGTTGGCATATAAGTGATGCACCAGTCTACCACCTCGGCCTCTATCGCGAGAAAGTCACCCTCCAGCCCGTAGAATGTAAGTCCAAAGCTCAAGGCACCCGTCATCTTCATTGTAGCCATCAGGGATATGCTCATCCGGCGGACGCTTTCATAATAGACTACTCGAAGCTGCCCAGCGAGCCGCCTATCGATGAGTGTTGGATCTTGGATCCGTTGATCGCCACTGGAGGAACGGCACTGTCTGCGTTACACATGATTGTCGAATGGGGCGTTCCTCGTGCGTTCTTCCTTCTATTATGCAAAGAAATGTGTATGCTAATTTCCATTGCTTTACCAGTCTCAAAAATCAAGCTGTTGTGTGTGCTTGCCTCGGAGGACGGCCTGAAGCACGTCCAGGCGCAATTCCCAGACGTCGAGGTAAGCGTTCCGCTCGCTCAAGTAGGAGGTAGGAGATACTGACGGTCATTGTAGATCTGGGTCGCTGGGGTCGACCCGCTGTTGACTGAGCAAGGGTTGATTTCACCAGGGCTGGGTGACACTGTGCGTGTTTATTGCCTGTTCATGATATGATGATGGCTAATGGACGTTCCATAGGGTGACCGTCTCAACAACACGCTCCGGGACGCGTAATGATGACGAAGGCATGAGATTTCTTTTGGGGTAAATGTGGACTCTGTCTGTAGTGTATACACCTGCTGTAGCTTCAGATGTACTTGTGTGCTGTGAGTCGGCCGAGAATCAAGAAGATTGAGCAGATAGAATGAGTGGCGACTGGTGCCACACCCGCTCAGCGGCAATGCCCGTTCAAACACGAGGGAGGGCCGCGAAAGAATGGTGCAATCGACGGTCATCCTTCTCATTCCGAATTTTTCGTCGCTTTTTATCATCCAACCAAAAATGTCGAGTTTCTTCGTTTTCCTCTCCGACGACGACGATGGCCATCGAAAATCCTACCCCCTCTCCTAAATCTGATTTACGAAACGCACAGAAATCCCTGCACGCTGCGTCGGACATCGTCGAGCTCATCTCTTCCCGTTCGGCCACTGCCTCTGCCGTCTTCATTTATGACCTCGCATTGCAGGCAGGCTTCGGCTCCTTGACAGAGTCTTGGTCGCACTCCGATGACCAGACTGCACCTGTTGTATCTCTTCAGACCAGGGCAGGTGCTGGTCTTAGCTTGGTCGGCAGGCTTTCTCAGGTAGGTCTATAAATTTTCAAAATTTCATTTCCTCCGAAAATACAGGAAATTTATGCCTGGGTTGTTTATTGTAGAGCACCAGCAAGGATGCTGCCAATGGCTCAGTCCTCACATCCTACACAACTCCGACTGGGTTGGCGGGCATGATTCCATCGCTCATGTACCTGCCCGCACCGACGCCCACCAGCAGACTCATTATCCAGGTTCCTACCGTCACCCCTGTCGGGGAGAAATTTGCGCTCTCTTCCACCCTCGCGGCCCTGAACCCGTCGCTCTCTGTTCTTCCGGAGACCTTCACCGTTATTCTCTCCGCTACCCCTCAAGAATCCGTCGATTTAGCTGCGGCTGCCTACAAGCTCCCCACTCATGCCATCCATCTCTTTGACCACCATAGTTCCGCTCGCGAGCACGGCGAGCTCCAGGTTCCCGCCACACCTGCCAAAGGTGCCGTCGGTGCCAGCGTCCGGGATGTCCTGTCGGAGGCGGGCTACGAGTTCTTCGACTACAGCGGTGCCGAGGACGCGGAGACTGTTCTAGTCGCGTTGAACGGCCCGCTCTCTTTGGCGGCCAAGGCCATCGCAAAGCGTACCTCGGGATTGGGCGTGTTGACCGTTCGCGTTCTTCGCCCGTGGGATGAGGCTGCTTTCAAGGCAGTCCTCCCCTCTTCGGTCAAGCGCGTCCATGTTTTGGACGATGTGGCGAACGGCGGCCAAGGTTTCCTCCACTTTTCCGTCCTCAGTACCCTCTTCGATCCCATCAGCACGGGTCCGACCGTCCATACTCAACCGATCTCACCGGCCAACGCCTTGGAGTACGTGAACAAGCCCGCATCTTTCATCCAATTCCTCTCCAGCTTCGTCCCTGTGGTCCTTCCATCCGGGCCTTCGCTGGACGCGCCGAAGACGACAAAGCTCTTGTTCTTCAACTCCCCTGGCGCGGCTCTGTCCAACGTCTCTCAACTTGTGCAGAATACTTTTGCGGAGGCGTCCTCCATCTCAGCCCGCCTTCTCACAGAGCACGATGTCTTCTCTAGAGCAGGTGGCGTTACCGTGGATCGTATACTTCTTGCACCAAAGGACAGTGTCGCTGACTTCGTCCCACTACCAACCGCTCTACCCGTCACCCCGGGAAGCGAGGGCGTCTCCAACTTCCTGGCCGTTCTCGACCATAACTTGCTCAGATCTCATTCGGTCCTGGAGCATGCCAAACCTGGTTCACCCGTTCTAGTCGCTACGTCGTGGACCGCTCCGGAACTGATCTCCAACCTTCATTGGGACGTCGTCGCGCTCATCAAGGAACGAGGGCTTCGTTTCTGCATCATTAATACCAAGGAGGTCGCCACCCAGCTTCTTGGTGAAGGCGCTTCTACATTCGACAATTTGCAGAGCGTTGTCGTTCACCTCGCATTCCTTCGTTTGTACCTCGGTCAAGCGGCTACCCAGGCGGCGGTCGAGAAGGTTGCTCGTACTATCTACGGAGAGAACGTCCAGACAGTCGACCTGTCAAAGGTCAATGCCCATGCTTGGGCTGCTCTTGCTGAAGTTGACTTCTCCACCGCTACTGAATCCTCCGACGACACGCGCGAGTTGGACTTGAAGAACTTCGAGTTCAACGCCATCGCTGTCTCTACAGACGATGGAGACACGATCGTGAATGGTGCGAAGCTCGTCTCGTGGCACGATGCTGCGAAGCATTTGATGTTCTCCAATGCTTTCACTCCTCCTGCTCCTGATGCTGCCCCAGGCGAGGAGTACCCGCAAATACCCAACCTTCGCCCCGACCTCCCGGATCGCACATATCTCGTTACTTGCACCGTCAACCGTCGCCTCACTCCATTGGAATACGACCGAAACGTTTTCCACCTCGAGTTCGACACCTCCGGTACTGGGCTGAAGTACTCGATCGGCGAGGCGCTTGGTATTCACGGATGGAATGACGAACAGGAGGTTCTCGACTTCTGCTCTTGGTATGGCGTCGACCCCAACCGTCTCATCACCATCCCTGTCCTTGGCTCAGACACTCAGTACCACACACGTACCGTCTTCCAGGCCATGCAGCAACAGATCGACCTCTTCGGCAAACCTCCCAAGTCGTTCTACGCAGATCTCTCCGAACACGCCGCGCTGAAGACCGACAAGCTCGCCCTGCAGTTCATCGGTGCTCCCGAGGGCAACTCGACTTTCAAGAAGTTGTCGGAAAAGGACACGGTCACGTTTGCGGATGTTTTGAAGCGGTATGCGAGCGCGAGGCCCGGGATTGAGGTGCTTTGTGAGCTGATTGGGGATATCAAGCCGAGACATTACAGTATCGCTAGTGCGCAGAGCGTCGTGGGCGATCGTGTGGACTTGCTCATCGTGTCCGTCGACTGGGTGACGCCTTCTGGTACGTCGTCCCTTCTCCTTGAGCTGTATAGTCCTCTGACCTTGTCTCACATCCAGGCTCTCCTCGCTACGGTCAGTGTACTCGTTACCTTTCCGGCCTCAAGATTGGCCAGAAGGTCACTGTCTCTCTCAAGCCCAGTGTCATGAAGGTTCGTTCCGTCGTATCCATATTTTCCTATCCCCGGTACTGACCGTTCTTACAGTTGCCCCCGGATAACCTGCAACCCCTCATCATGGCCGGTCTTGGCACGGGTGCTGCACCCTTCCGCGCCTTCCTCCAACACCGAGCCATGCTCGTCACCCAAGGCGTTCCCGTCGGCCCCGTATACTACTATTTCGGTTCTAGGTACCAGTCGCAGGAATATCTCTACGGAGAGGAGGTAAGTCTACTTGATCCAACTTCGTTATCATACGTCCCTGCACTTTTATATGATGTGAACCATACCATGATTCCGAGCACATTATGCGGAAATCCATAAACAAAAATACTAAGAACAGCCAACTGATCCCTTTTTCTCTTTCTATATCCTCCTGACTCTCTTGCCCTTTGATCATACGCTGACCTCCATCGCTCCCTTTCATCCTAGCTCGAAGCCTTCATCGAAGATGGGGTCATCACCAAGGCTGGCCTCGCCTTCTCCCGTGACGGCCCGAAGAAAGTTTACATCCAACACAAGATGCTCGAAGACGCGGAAGACCTCGCCCGTATGCTTCGCAAGGAGGAGGGTGTGTTCTACCTCTGTGGTCCTACGTGGCCGGTGCCGGATGTGTACGAGGCGTTGGTGAACGCTTTGGTGAAGCATCATGATATGACGGCGGAGACTGCGGGTGAGTTCTTGGAGGGGTTGAAGGAGGAGGAGAGGTATGTGCTGGAGGTGTACTAGGCTATAGCGTGTGGTTTGCTAGTTTGTAAAGTTTTGTCGGGATTTATCGTTCGTTTTATCAGTTATTCTATGGATACGCTCTGCGTCTTATCGAGAGCACTTGCTTTGAAAGTATTCTCTCATCGAAGATGATCACGTATAGCATTACAAAAAGGCAATAGTGTCCATCAAGGTGCTTCGTAGCCAAATGTCTCGTAGCCCTTCCATTAGTAGGTGTGTATAGATGTCTACAACCACATCCTCGGAGCATCGTAGCCATTATACATGCTTTAGCTCGGTATAACACAACAAAACATTAAACAAAGCAAGTCGAGTAGTCATGATATGAAGACCAAAACATAGTTCATAAGTCCTCAACCAACCTTATTCCTCCTCCCGGCGATCAGTAAATACAGAGTCAACCCCACGATGACAAGTCCGACAACCCCAATGGCGACTCCCATCCCAACTTTCCCTTTCCACGATAGAGGCGGTATAGGACAAGGGAGCGCAGCGTCGCATGGCGAGCCTTTTGGCCGCGAGTAGGACCCGGCTGCGAGGGAGGTATAGAAGGGGTCCGAGGAGTCGTTGAGGACATGCCACGCTGCGAGGGTGAGCATGGGAGCGTTGTAGTCCAGCGCAACCTACAGTACCACCAATTAGAATAAGAAGAGGGCAGCATGGATGGATGAACATGGTGAAAGGACGTACTTCAGTCTCCACCCAATCACTTCGGATATCCCAGAACTTGTCTGAAGGATCAGGGCCGCCGACGACTGCTCCGTACAAGACATAGGCTTCTGTCTCAGGGTCTGTATCGATATTTGAGATGTCGTTGCCTCCGCTTGCCATCGCGCTGTGAGGATTCGCCGGCGCGTTCGGGTTCGTTCCGACAATGTAGGGAGCTGTGAGTGAAGGAAGTTGAGCGAAAGATATATCTAGACAGAGGTAAAAAGGTAGGGGATCGAACATACCGTTCATGGGATTCTTTCCGAGAACATAGTTCAGCTGTTGATTTGCAAAATTCTAGAGACATCGTTGAGATACACCTCATGAAGAAGAGTGCGCCCAAGCCACGCACCAGGTATGATGTCTTTTTGTCGTCTGTTGATGCAATTGGTGCATAACGCGCCAACAACATGGCTGCGTTCAACGCTGGGTTCAGAGACACCTCGTCCGAATCGCCAGGATACCATAGCAGACCACCTGAATATTAAAATCATCCGAGAAAAAGCTGTGTTCAGGCGCGAGTTCGTAATTCGATGAGACGGAAGCTTACCATCCGTCTGACTACTTCTTCCAGTTCCATTCACAATCGTATCAAAATAGCTCTCGGCCTCTGACTGCCACCCCGTCAGATTTCCCACTAGCCCCGGCTCTACTAACGACAACTGAGTCGCTAACACCGCAAACCCTGGACCCTTCGAGTCCCAGTTGAACACTTGATCCTGCCCGCTGAGGCCGTAATCTTGCCAATAACCCACCGCCTCTTCGTACCTGTCGCTCGAATTGGACGCCCATGCAAGCATGAGTGCAGAGATGGCGAGTTCGTCGCCGTAGGAAGATGAAGCGTAGGCTGTACCAGCTTCTGGGACGGAAGTTTGATAAGTTTGGAGGCCGGCAGTGGCGTTTGTCGCGAATTCGTGCAAGGCTTCGGCGTGCGAGAGGAGGAGTGTAGCATACGTTGAGTTTTGTAATGATGCAGGAGCGGAGAAAGGACTCGTGGTGGTGTTGGTAGTGTTGGAAGAAGTGCCACCCAATGCACGGTTGGCGTAGAGGGCGGAACAAGCGGAGAAAGCTGCTGCAGTCCCTGCAGCTGCGTCGGTACCTAGACAATGAGGATGGTCAACCAACGATTGGGTGGGTGGTACAGAAAATATAATGGCACCTGGGGCAGTGTCATTGATCTGGTAGGAAGGTCTTGGTGTAGGGATGCCTAGATCGCCACCCCAATACGCATCATCCAAGTTCCCTGTGAAGGTAGCGAAGTGTGTTGCGTCAGATAAAACGACACAGTCAACATGAATGGCCAAATTACCATCCGCTACTTGCACATAGAGTGTATTATTCGAGGGGTGAGCCTATAAGCGGTTGCATGAATGATGAATACTGCCTGTGAACGCTCATAGCTGACAAACCTTCATCAGCCAGTCCATAGTCCATCTGATCATGTCATCGAGGTAGGCAGTCTGGTTTGCTAAATCGTACCCTGAAAAAAATGTCAGCGCGAGCTTTGATCCATGCTTTGCAGCAGCTTGCCTTGGCCGAAATCGTTTGCACCCCAGCAAATTGACATGGCTGTGAAAGCCTAATTTCGTGTGAGTTGGTAATGGTGTCTTTTGAGGACGTGAACAGCGTACCAAAGGAAAAGTAGCTTTGATATAATCTTACAGGAAGAACCATCAGCATATAATACCTCTACAAAGTGGTTAACACCTTGTTCCATACCTCCAGCGTCATAATAACCACCGCTTAAATCGAGCCCGACGTCCTCTCCATCGTCGACCGCACTACTATTCCTCCATGACACTCGATTCGTGCTGGGTAATGTTCCGCTGCGTTGTTCTTCATAGAAATATATGAGATCTCCTAAGAGAGTTATCCATTGTGGGTTGGGAGACCTGTCTGTGGTCGATGGCACGGCACCGGAAGAAGCGTTCGGCGGCAGCCAAGGAGAACTTGGAAGAGAAAGCTGAGCGATAGCATTTTGTGGAACAAGAAGCACTATGACTAGGACATGAATAACATATGGGAGCATGTGTTTCACTCGAAGCACTAAAGAGCTGTGGTAGTAGAGGGTCGTGTACGTTGTGCAGAGGGTTGGAAGGAGAGAGCTTGCAAACTCGTGTTCGGCGAACGTGTGGGGTTGAACAGGGAACGCCAGTTTGGCTCGCGACCAACAAGGATTTGGGCTTGGCGCGGCGTAAGGTTCCCGCACCGGCGTCGATCATCGAAGGCCACCTGGGCTGATCTGGGCCACACTCTGCTCTCTCCGCCACACATCCCCGATAATTGCAATAGCAACATTGTATAAGAGTCAGCAGCTTCGTAAACCGAGTTCCTTTCGTTACTTTCTCCCCTACCGTCTCAGTCCAAACCATGTCTTCACCCGTCAAAACCTGTGTACTCGGCGTCGGCCTTGCTGGTCTCGCCTTCCACGTCCCCTTCATCCTCGCTCTACCTGAAGTCTTCACTCTCTACGCTGTTCTCGAACGCAACCCCACCTCGGAAGGTGGCAAGGTCAAGGAACGGTTTGGTGCTACCGTCAAGATTCACAGGTCTCTCGAGGATGTACTCGCCGATCCTGAGATCGAATTGATTATCGTGGGTACGCCCAACGAGACGCATTATGCTTTTGCGAAGGCAGCGTTGGAGGCCGGGAAGAATGGTCAGTGAATACACTCCCGTAACATTGGATTTTGGCGAGACTCACGCAGGGTGTAGTGCTAGTCGATAAGCCTATCACCTCCAATTTTAAAGAAGCACAGGAGCTCGGGGCTCTCGCAAAATCCAAAGGCCTTGTCATTTTCCCATTCCAAAATCGTCGCTACGACTCCGACTATCTCGCCCTTCGTAGTCTCCTCAGCCTCCCCAAATCTTCCCCAGAATCTCTTGGAGATCTTGTTGAGTTTGAGTCTCAGTAGGTCTTGTTTTCTTATCCGTCTCATGAGTTTCCTCTATACTAATTAGAAATCCGTACAAATGTAAAGTTTTGATCGCTACCGAGCCTCGCTCAAGGGTACGTGGAAAGACGAACCCAAGCCTGCAGCGGGACAGACATTCGACCTCGGTGCCCACCTCATCGATCAAGCCCTCACACTTTTTGGTAGACCGAAGTCCGTGACCGCTTTCATCGAGAACATCCGAGGCGTTGGAAACCCCGCCGTCGATGACTCTGTTCGTGATATTCTCCGTCATCTACCATAACATCTAGCTAACTACGACTTTGTGTTCCTTGACACAGTTCACTATCACTCTGCGCTACCCAGCCGGCGCCGTCTCCCCACACCCCTTCACCGCCATCCTCCGCGCACACATCCTCTCCGTCCGCACTTCTCAACCTCGTTTCATCGTTCGTGGCACCAAGGGTACCTACCTCAAATACGGCCTCGATAGGCAAGAAGACAGACTACGAGTCATGCCCAAAGCCGAATCCATCTTCGAGGCTGATTTCGGGGCCGAACCGGAATCGATGTGGGGCGAGTTACACAGTTTGAGGGAGGACGGGTCCGTTGTGAAATCTACGTGAGTATCCTTTTATCCGCTGCCAAGTTGATGACTGATCGCTGCCATTGTATCTGCGATCTTTACTTCACTTTTTGTCGCCGTAGGTGGCCGTCGAAAGAGCCAGGTGCATACGTGAATCTGTTCAAGAATCTCGCTGCTACGATCCGAGGGACCGCAGAGCAAGAGGTGAAGTGGGAGCAGTCTGCGGGTGCAATCGAAGTGATTGAGTTGGCGCATAAGAGTTCGAAGGAGGGAAGGACGATCGAGCTCTCCTGAGAACCTGGAATAAAGACCTTTGTCACGTACGAATAGAGGGATGGATAAAGCAGGGTGTAGAATATGTATAATGCTACACGGTTCATGCTGAGTGACTTGGGAAAGACGGGTGATCGTATTTGGCTCTCTTGTGAGCGTCTCTTCGGCTCGGTGTCATACAATCCCAACCCCTAGGTGAACATTAGAGTCTCTAATCGATCTACCAAATAGCCGTTTTAGCGGTGGCATTCGGGGGGTTCACTCCCTGCTTCGCGTATATGCATGCAGAGACACAGGACAGAATAGGCACTAATAGAGGGAAAAGTTCGTATTCACAAAACCGGTGGCACCAAGTGACACCAGCCCGCATACTTTTGAAGCCAGCATATACATCCGCCTATGTGCTCGTCTCGACAGCATCTCGTTAACCTGTCATATAACCACCTTCAGTTCCTCTTCGCAGCATTCTACGAGACTCGAGATTAGCACCCATCCGATACCGACAACCTCCAATAAATCTGGAGAGAAAGACTCACCAAGTACGACATCAACTGCCCATAATCTCCAGGAGGCGCACCCGCATTTCCATTAGGCGGCGGCGGATAGCTCATAGGTCCAGGCGGACCACCAGGCCCTCCACCTGGCGGCGGCATCCCATACCCTCCCGGCCCAGGCGGTCCTCCACCCATAGAAGAAGGCGGAGGTGGCATACCCTGTGCATGCGATGGACCCGAAGACCCTGGGTGTTGGGCTGCTTGAGCGTTCTGCAATAACGCCAGGAGGTTAGGAGGCAGGCCGGAGAGGGCTTGCGAGTTGGGAGGGCCACCGGGTAAGGGTGTTGCTCCATTCGAGGGGGGATGACCAGGACCAGGGAGCATAGATGGGTAGCCTCCCGGTACGGGAGGTGGACCAGAGCCGTAAGGTGGCATGCCGCCTGGTCCGGCAGAGTTGGGAGGTGTTGAGTAGTAGCCTGGGCCTGGAGGTCCTCCGTGGGGTGGTCCAGATGAGGGAGGTCCTCCTGGACCTCCTTGGGGTTGTTTCAGGGCTGCAAGGAGCTAGTGTAAGGGTGTAGTCAATGATCACGTCCTGCTGTAATGACTTAGAAGTGATCTTACTTGTTGGACTTTTCGTGCTTGGTCAAGACGTTCATCGACGGGCGGCTATACGAACGATGTCAGCTTCGATATAGTTCATCCAAGAGGTAGCCCAAGACTCACCGGAGCCATAGGAGGAGGCCCACCGTATGGTCCACCAGGACCGGGCGGAGGACCATAGCCGTCTCCACCACCGTAGCCACCACCGTTGCGACTATCGAATCTATCGCCGCCATAGCTTCCACGGCCTCCCCTCCCTCCTCCTCTATACTCCTCTTTATATCTCCTCGGAGGAGGCCGGTCCCTGTCTTCTTCCCAGTAACCACCACCGTCGCTTCCTCCCCGACGATCGTCATCGTAGCCGCCACCACCACCGTATCCGCCTCGGCCGCGGCCACGCCCACGCCCTCTGCCTCCTCGGAATCCACGATCGTCATAATCCTGGCCTCCTCTGAAGTTCTCTCGGTCGTCACGCCTGTATGGAGGCGTTCAGCAAGCGAGACGGTGAATAGTTGTAAGGCACTCACCGGCCACCACCGCCACCGCCACCGCCACCACCACCACTGTGAGGAACAGGATTCGCGGTTTCATCCCACGCCAGCATGATATCGACCGTCCCATCCTGCAGGCTTTGATGCCGTAACCGTCCGTAAGCTTCTTCCGCAGACTGGAGATCCAAAGCAGAGTTAGGCTCTGAGCAAGATAATGATCAAATATTTCGTGCATACCCTGATATCGAAGAATTCGACGTAGCATTGATCCGGACGGTCGCCGGCAGGCCTCACGGACTTGACATCGCCGAATTGCTGGAACTTGCGGCGAACTTCGCCTTCATCGATTGGTTGGCCAGAGGGAGAGTTGCGGAGGGTCACGAGGAGGGCGCCTTGCATTTCCTTGATGGGTGTTACGGCACTCAGTCACAGGAACAGTAGTCGGGGTAGCGAGAGCTTACTTGGTTTTGTGTGCCGCCCTTCTGCGAGTCGTCTCTGGGCAGCGAGTAGTGAACATCGATCTACGAACGTGTCAGCGCGACTCAAAGTCTACGCTATAGATACCATGGCGACTCACAGGTCTACCACTAATTTCGGATCCTTGTAACCGTTCCCTTGCCCTCTCGGCCGCGCGCAAATCGTACTAAAGGAAAGCTTTGAGTCGGTGACAGATCATGGCACTCAAAAACTTACGAATGTGACGAAGACCATACCACGGTTCGCAATCAGGTCAAAGAAGGTTTTAATCTGACCATGTTCCTCGAACTGTCTTCGGACCTCATCGCTGTTCGTCTCGTACTGCAAGCAATAAACACTTAGCTCGACCGGACTCAAAATGCGCGCCGACTCAAAGCGCTGTATTTCGAACTTGCCTTGATGTTACGTATGAACAGCGTGCGGCAGGGCCTCTCGCGTTGAATGCGTTCTTCGATTATCGAGTCATGCACTTTATCGTCTCTTTCTCGGCGTGGGCCGCGCCTTGGGGGGCGACTTCCGGGTGCGTTGTCATAGCCGGGACCTGATACAGTGGTGACGGAAACAATTCAGAATGGTGGATTTACGGAGATAGGATGAGATGATGAGGTTCAAAAACGTAAAAGGAAAAGACGCGTAACGGCAGATCATGTTGTCCACGGTGCGTCAATCCGTCACTGCTTCAAGAACTCAGTACGTCTTTTGCAATCTCAGGCCTCAGTGGAAAGCTGTATCACCGAGGTGAGGATTGAAAGTGCTTTCCTTTGACCCGTTCGCGCCAGACATGATTTCTCATTTAATGACCGAGAACCAGGGGACTGACAAGAGACGTTAATGGCGCGGAGCCGCCATGATGCTGAGAATTTAGTGAAAATTTATTGAAAAGCACTTCCTGACTGTGACGCACTTAAGCTGCTTAAGATCTTTATTGACATCAGGTGAACGATGAAAGCAACCATGGCGGGGCCGCGCGCGCGGGCAACTGAAGATGGCCTTCTCTGAATGTTCCAGACGAAGCATGAAAGTCAAGCGCCCAGGGCAAAGAAAGGAAGAAGATATTCGCTCTTTCATGCGAGATGGCCTCAAAATGTTCAAACTCAGTAGTCAAGCGTACCTTCATAACCATAGTTGCTTTGACTGTGTTCTCCGGGTGGGTACTGAGAGGAAGCTCCATAAGGTACGGTCTGATAATAGTCTTGACTAGGACCAGAGTCGTAATACGGCTCTCCCTGGGGAGGCGCTTGATCATATGCCGAGTGACCACCAGCATCATAACCACCGCCGTAGGAAGCACGACCTCTGCCACGTCCACCAAATCCTCTTCCTCGCGGGGGTCTTCCATCATAGCGGTGTGATCTGTCGGGGCCGGGACCGGAAAAATCACCTCTACGAGGCGGTGCATCATAGGGCGTCGCGTACGGATGATGGCGGCTCATGTTCGGTATTCACGTCTTAGCAAGAATCGTCGAGTGGTGGGAAGTGAAAACTTATTGACAGTGTGATCGAATAGTCTGAGGTAGAAGACTCCGTACAATCAGACAATGTCGATGAAGTGACGGCGCGAGTAGGCAGGTGCGTTTAGAGGGAGAATGTATGCTTGATTGCGCGATGGGGGATGAACGGGCGACACTAGGGAGGACGCGGTGGTGCGAAGAAGAGCAGGGGAAGCAACGTCGTGGCCGCGCAAAGGCAACGACCAAAATTGAAAGTCCGGCGCCAAAATACCGGGACTGACGCAACAGACCCGGACCTCGCCGGACCGGAGCGAACTTCCACGTAGCGTTGACGCGACTCCGATCCGCCACCCATTGTTCCCCCTCTTCTGCTCTCAGCCATTCTTTCAGTCCTTCACCGTCGCTCTCTCCATGTCGATCGTAGAGATCAGGGTAGAACTACCTACATACTCCCGCACTTTCCATGTTCACGTTTTGTCTTCTTGTACCGTGCTTGATGTGAAGCACGCTATCTTCTCTACCTGCCCAGGGGCTCCTCGTGTGGATGGTCAGCGGTTGCTCTGTCGAGGGAGGCTTCTGGCAGACCACGAACGCGTCGAGGATATTTGGAAGGTGCAATTTCTTCTACTAGCTTTGCTGACCTTCTCTAATCCACATTAATACGCACAGAACCCAAATGATATTCCTGTCGTTCTGCTCGCCGTGGGTCCCACGTCATGGACCACCAGTCCCACCGAACCGTCTTCTATACCGCAGAATTCTCCTGCTCCCTCTACTAGGCCTACTCTGCCGGGGCCTTCTCCCCTGCAATTCACGCGGAGAGCACAGAGCACTCCATCGCGACCATCTTGGGTCACTGTACTTCAAAGTTCATCTCGCTATGGTCAACCACCGATGATGCCCACATCTACCCCGTTACCCTATATCTCGATGAAACACCAGAATGCCCTCTCAGCACTTACCACAGGCCACATCTCCGCATCGGTGACCGCTGACTATCTCGAGTTCCTCAAGCAACAGGCCAAGGTCATACTCGCCCAGCACGGCTATTCGTGGCCTGCAATATTCGATGAATTGTGGCCCCCGCACCGTGAGAGTGATAAGGGCGTCACTTATCAACGAACTCGAATAGAGTACGTCTCACTATACCACGTCCAATTCCATGATCACTCAATTTCTCTCATAGTGGGCAGGATTATCTACAACTTGTCGATGATTCGGCTACCCCGACTCCACTTCAAGTGCACGCGCTCAATGTGCTATCCCATACCTTTCCGTTACTCTCGATTCCGTTCAACATTGTGCCCCCGCATTCGATTTCCCCACCATCACAATCCTTCCAAATGCCGCCTGGCATTCTCAACGCTCATCTCCAGCAACTCGGTCTTCCGCAATTACACGTCCAGCCAGAGCATGCTGCGATGCCCGAGATTCGTATGGTGCCCGAGATTCGTATCATCCCCCTGCGAGCGCTCCTCACACCGATGCTTGCCTTAGCATTCCGACTATCCTTCCTCATGCTCTTCTTCTCACCGTTCCAGAACCCAGTCATCAGCATCCTCCTCGGGCTGTATCTCATTCTCGATGCCGCTTTGACAATCTATAATGTCATTTTGAGGGATCCGGAGGAGAACGAGGGGCGTGATCGCGCAGCACGGGATGGTGCGAACGCTGATGGGGCGGGTGGGGCAGCAGGCTTCGGTAATGGAGACAGACAGGTGGCTCAGCAGGATAGGCTGAGAAGAGGTGGTGCTGGAAGGGCAGGCACGAGAGACTCTCCGTTCCATTGGTTACGGGAACAGTCGGATCCCATCGTTGACTATCTCGCAAAGATCAATCTGCGGAGCGAGGCGGCAGCATTAGATTCGAGGGGAACTCCAGCGACGAAGCCAACGATAGGGCACCGAGTAAGGTCTTTCTTCGTGCTGATGGCGTTGACTTTGTACCCGGAGATATGGAATCGGCGGAGGACTGCACTGAGGCAGCGAGAGGGGCGGATTAAGACTGAGGCAAATGCACGAGTGGCCCCACCGGCGTCTTCGCCTCAGAGCGAAGGTGGTGAAGGCGGCGAGGAAGATGTGCGGGCAGCGGCCAGAGAGAGGGCGAGGGTGGAGATAGTTGCTGCACACGACAGGCGTCCTGGGTGGGTGAAAGAGTACGTTGAGCGGGTCGTCGAGGGTGATTGGGTGGACGAATGAACTCGTTTGCTTAGTGTTCTTGCTTTCGTGAAAGGGTCGGAGTGTAGTAATTATTGTTTCATTCGGTGTATGTATCATTGCCCTTACCGCTTCGGAGTTCCATTGGACGGTCCATTTTACCGTTTTGGACGTGAAAGGACGCGGGATAATGGCGCTGTGGCTGAGCTACTTGGTTAGGTCTTCCTCTGACTCTATATATCTCCGTCCATGTCTGGCAGGAAGAAGATTGCAGCGCGCTCACGACCATCTCACGACCATTCATCGTCATCCAACGTCGAAAGCTGCTAGATAGCACAACAGCAACACTTCATAACACGCTAACCGCTTTCAGTCAAGATCATGTCCTCCACGTTTGAGGCTCTCATAGCGGACCTCACGAGGGACGCGACAAGGGTCCAGCCAAAAGACGCTCTCCAGTTCTGCTCGTCCTGGTTCCAATCCCGTCTCGAAGAGCAACGAGCTCGCCTTCGTGATACACTCGCCCGTCATCCTTCACTCCCTATCGACCATCTCGTCGACATCCCCATCAGCAGCAGCCTCAGCAATGGCTCTCTCCTCTCCAATCCTCACGGCAACGCCATATTCACCGACCCCTTCGAAGCCACCCGGCGAGCGTCTGTGCAACACGATCCTATCGCACCGAACACTTATAGTGCTCGCAGTGTGACCGGACGACCTATGTTCTCGAGCGATGGCATGCCCGACCCCACCACCGTCGTCGACGGGCCACTCCCAGCGTTCCAATTCGACGACGACCCCTTCCCGCCACACGATCGTGCTACACCAATGCAACCACCAGGTCCAGGTTCCTACCTCGCTCCTGCTGGCATCTTCGGTCGTCGTACGTCCATCAGCGCAGAGCCAATTGATGTCGACACCCCGTCAGGCAGCCCGCTCCCCGTCTTCCCAAAGACGGACGAGCAACTCTCACGGATCAGAGCCTCCATCCTTTCGAGACCGAACATTCTGTTTAGTGAGCTGGACGAAGAACAGGAGAGGGGAGCATTCGATGCCATGCGCGAGGTGCATGTCCCGAAGGGAGAGGTCATCATATTGCAGGGCGAGATGGGCGAATGGTTCTACGTCGTCGAGTCTGGTCTCTTCCATTGCTTCGTCCACCCCGAACCTCTGCCCGCCAACTTCGATCGAAGACCTCGCAAGATTGACGTGGACAATGCAGACATGTCCACGTTATTTGGGCCGCCGGTGGAGGTGGTGTACGAGCCTGGGGGTTCGTTCGGAGAGCTGGCATTGATGTACGGTGCACCCCGGGCGGCGAGCTTGGTGGCGATGGAGGACTCCACGGTCTGGTCACTCGACCGGGTTACCTTCCGGACCATCATCCTGAAGGCTGCCCATCGCAGACGGACGATGTACGAGCAGTTCCTGTCCTCGGTACCGCTGCTTTCGTCTCTATCGGACACGGAACGGAGCAAGGTTGCGGATGCTTTGGTTAGCGAGATATACCAGGACGGAGAACCGGTGGTGAGGGAAGGAGAAATGGGCCACACGTTCTTCTTTGTCGAGGAAGGGGCTGCTGTTGTCACGAAGGTTCAGCAGGATGGGGAAGATGGGGAGGTGAGACATGTTGAAGTCGGGACGCTTGCCCGAGGAGAGTACTTTGGAGGTCAGTATTTACCTTGGTAACCTTCCGGCTACGCGCTGCCGGTCCTTGGCACACGAACTAATACACTTTGTCCCCCAGAACTGGCTCTTTTAAAGCTCGCACCGCGTGCGGCGACGGTGAGCGCCGTGTATCGAGAGGATCAGACTTTGCCGAAGTTAAAGGTTGCGGCGTTGGACGCGCAGGCCTTCACTCGCTTGCTGGGACCATTGCGGGATATGATGGAGCG
Organism: Stereum hirsutum FP-91666 SS1; assembly: GCF_000264905.1. Lineage (NCBI taxonomy): Eukaryota > Fungi > Basidiomycota > Agaricomycetes > Russulales > Stereaceae > Stereum > Stereum hirsutum. Next base: position 1,324,640 of record NW_006763135.1, read on the forward strand.
TCACGCTGGACAACGCTACTGAGAAGTTGATGTATTGCATACCATTGTCCGTATTTCCCCCGCTACTGTAGCCGTTCTGTTTTTCTTTTTATTCTTGGAGAATCCATTGTTTGACTGATTAGACACCGCCACACGGAGCGGGCATTGTGGACTTCGGGAGTGCCACATGGACGGACGCATTATCGGGGATGATCGGCGGCGACGGAGGCGACGGAAGAAGCACAATTGTTCCGGAGCACGTGTTCCTGCCAGCTGTTAGCCTCGTCATTGGCGGCGTTGCGTTGTCAACAAGACGCGGACAGAAGATGTCGGCCATATTGTCTTGCCCACTGGTGGAGTGGGAACACATCGGACCCTCCTTTCAACGCATGATCCCCTTTCCGACCCTTCTTTTATCCTCTTTCCCCAGTACCCTCACCAACTCACCCTCCGCATCCTCGTCCTCATCGCCACCCGCCATTGCGTTTCGGACATCCTCAAAACCTAGTCTCGGCGTAAGCTCGAGTTACACGTTCTTTAATCTCTTTTCTGTACTTGCACCCAATGGCCGTCCTTGACGTCGAACGCCGTGGACTCCTTGACGGCTGTGAGACTTCCTCCTTCCTTGCTTCGTTGAACACCGGAAGCTGACTTTTCTGTAGTGGGCTCTGCTCTCGATGGGTAAGGAGCACATCATCTCAGATGATTCGCAGACTGATATGAACGGATTTCTGCAGCGACGCCGGCTCAACGACCGCGACGACTACCAGCAGCAACGGGGGTCTGCTCAGTGGCCTCACGAGTGCCTTGAATCCTGTCACTAGCTCGACTGCGTCGACTACATCCTCGTAAGTTTCTCATTCCTCCGATGGTCGGTTGTAAATATTTGGCTGCTTTGATGGTTCTTACATTTCGCTGCACATGCTTTTTGACTTGTAGTGTTGCTACAACTACATCTACTACGTCGTCTACCACGTCTCTTACGACTGCCTCCACCACCTCCAGTTCATCGTCGAGTAGTACGCAGAGTACAACGTCCAGTACTTCATCGAGTAGCTCCTTGACCAGCTCCTCGAGTAGCACGTTGAGTAGCACGTCTACTACACCATCCACCTCTTCATCCCCATCTTCCACTGTGGCTGACTCCTCAGCCACTATCACCCCTACCGCTAGCCCGTCTTCCGAGTCGATCATCGTCACAAGCTCCCAGGGCCAAGTCGTTACCCTGACGTCCGTGGTTCAAGCGACGCCAACCGCCTCGAGCTCTCCGCAGGTCGCCACTTCTTTCCTCGAGAACAAATCCCTCTCGAGTGGTGTCTTCGCCGTCGTAGGTATCATCGGGTTCGTTATACTCGTCATCATCGGGACGATGTTTATTCGCCGTCGCAGCCGCAAACGGCTCGATAGGGAGATCGACGAAGTGGTCTCCTTCGAACCTACGACCGACCACTATGGAGAGAAGGACGGTACCACTGGTGGCGCTTGGCCCGCACGCTACAGTACCGGTAGCACTGCCCAGGGCTCTATCCACAATGGTAGCGACGGCACTCACGGTCAGCCTGGATATGGCGCTGCAATGCCCACCAACCGGTATTCCAACGGCCCCGCCTACGGTCAGCAGCAGCAAATGACCCAGAACGGCTACCCGGGCTATGGAGGAAACCAGGCGTATCAGGGGTACAACATTCCTGCCCAAAACCAAGCATATCCCGCTCCCGCTCCTCCCCGTTCTCCCGCTGTAGCATACGACCCCGCCCGCGCTGCATCCCCTCCCAACCCTATCGCTCCATACAGTGCTCCCGTGCTTCCCCAGTTGAACTTCGCGTCCACCGGCCCCCAATTCGTCAACATCGCGTCAGAGAAACCCCTCCCAGCCCCGGCTCTTTACCCGGGGCAGGCCCAGAGCAGCGAAGAGGCTTCTTACACGCCAGTTGAAAGGGCGCCCGCCGGTAACGCGAGCAGCGAGACTAGACATTCGCCCTCGAACTCTGTGGAACGCCAGCCCTCCACCCCCGTATTGGCGTACGCGGCTGCACCTGAGCAGGGATCTCGGCTTTCGAACGCTACGGCTTACGGTGGCGCACCCGCCAGCGTGGACGAACGTGCTGGTTATACCCCCGGTGGTCTGACGGTATGTGTCCCTCTGACCTTTACCTCTATCGTTGTCATCTGAGTCCTTGCTGATCGTCTTTCTTCCTCTCTTCCTCTACCCGCTTGATGCTTAGGTGGCCAATGCGTAACCGCGTTACATGTTGCCCGTCCACCTTTCCCCGTCATCGTCTCGGCCCCGATACCCCTTCTTCCCTTCACCCGCCTAATCCTACGTCAGGTCGTCGCCCCTTCGAGACCTCCTAATGAGATGTAGCCGCGTTCCCGCCTCTCAACTCTGTATTAGAGAACGTGACTTTTTATTATTGCTTTCCTTCGCATGTTTTACAGCTTGCTGCCTTACTCTTACCTTTGTATATACCCTGTTCTGAGGACTTACGTCTCGCCTTCGTTGTAGCATTCATACCATACCATCCGTTTTCGTCTGTCCTCATCCATGTCGTATTGATCTGCTGTGCACCTCTGACGAACATTTACTTACCTTCACGTTCCTTGTCTACCTTATTGCCGTCTACTCTTATTTCGGACTCTCGCCTAGTATCCCCGCTCTGCCTCCTCTTCCTGGTTCCCTCCCTCCCTCCTGCACCATTCCCTTCCCTTGAGACCTATTTTTGCTTTGGTTTTTTCTTTCTCTTCTTTGATATAGTTTATCAGGAAAGTAGAAGGTGGGGGTAGAGAAACTGTTCTTACGGCGGTTGAAGGTCGAGTGGAGAACGTGAGATCCACAAATTTGTATTTGTAGATTACGCCGCCGCTGTGTCCTTGCTTTTCTGCCTCCAGTGTGCGCATTATCGTTCAATTTGATCACTTTCGTGCAGTATGTGCACCGTATCCATTCGGAGGGAGGGGCGTGCGAAGAGAAGAGATGAACCCGCGGGTCCGGTTTTATGCGGATAGAGTTCACCATAAACCGAACGGTCATCATGGTGAGTCCAGAGTAGGTCAGGATATAACGCACTCAAGGTTTACTTTCGTTTTTAGACCGAGCGGAACTGCCTCACTCAGAACTTCTGCCTCTCGCATCTATTTATGACGAGATACTCACAGTACTGTGTCGGATGCGAATATCCTGGCGACAAGTCCCTCTCCCAGTGCGGCGTGGGCGGGACATGTATGTCACTCAGGCTCTTCGCACATCTCGCCTCACTGGCTCGTCCCTCCTTGGATACTTTGGCGAAGGAGCCACGAATTCCAAATGCTTCATCAGCTTGTCTGCCAAGCTCGCACCTTTACCTCACCTCTTCTTTTCAGCACAAGGCTGTTCTATGGGCCAAGGTGAGCTTGGGGTGCCGTGGAGACCATCCTGTGAATCTCTCCCGTAGGTTCTGGGAAAAAAGAGGAGGCAATGTCTCTTTCCCTTGAAAATCCTACGTTCCTGTTATTTCTGCATCCGCTCCTGGGATATTATGTGGATAAAGACGTAGACACGGACTCTCGGACGAAAACGAGCCTTGGCCCGCTGTGCATACGGTGTCCCGCAGATGCCTGTTCTCATAGCGCTCTATTGTCGTCTTTGACTCGCCAAGACTGCTCTTGACGATTCTCTTGCATCATTATGCTAGGAACCGCCGATAACGAGATGACTTCGGTGTCTCATAGTGGCAAGCACCATGCTCGATCTCTTAGATACCCGCCCGGTAAAATGTTCGCTCGGCTTTCTTACCAGAAGAGGGCGATTTTCAGCAGGACCCACCCAAGCGGAACGTTGGTGCTCTCCGACATTAGCTGAGCGCACTCTCAGGACGCAGTCAAAAAAGTTAACGTTGTCCCCACTGGATCAATACGACCAATGAGGGCCTCTTTCACTCTGCTACCTTTCGAACTTATGTCCCATTCGATCTCACGGTCGCAATACTTAAGCATTCCAACGACGTCCCTGGTACTCAGCACTGCCCAGTCGCACACAACATGATGTGGACAACCCTCCGCCGTGCCTTGCCTCTTGCTCTTCTCGGAGCTCGTCTCGCCATCGCTGAGCCGTCATGGACGTTTGAACTTCAAAACACGACGTCTGGTATCGTGGCATTGGAGGCCATAGTCGTCTCTCCTACTCTCGTTGTTTTCTTCGACAGGGCGAGCGATGACCCGCTGCAGATTGACAATCACTCGGCATGGGGCGCTCTGTGGGATCTCGAGACCAGCACGGTGCAGCCACTCAACGTTGTAACAAACTCCTTCTGCGCTTCTGGTGCTCTATTGAGCAACGGCACTATGGTGAGTTCTATTGACTGTCACTCGTATATATCCCTTATGCAGGAACCTGACCTTTTTCTGTGTTTGCTGCTCTGGACAGGCGAGTATTGGTGGTGATCCTCGTGGGTTCCCAGGTAACCCCACGATCGAAAATGGGACGACGGCCATTCGCATCTTCGAGCCGTGCGCAAGCCCCGACGGGACGGGATGTACTCTATTTGAGGATCCCCAGACTCTCAACCTCGCCGAACCGAGATGGTACCCTAGCTCCCTCCGCATCTTTGACGGTTCCCTGATGATCGTCGGTATGTCCGCTATATCTGGAACTTCCATTTCTCTCAAATTTGTCGCTCACTTACTTCGACCAGGTGGAACACACACGAACGCCGCTTTCTACAATGTCGACCCTGCTAACTCGTTCGAGTTCTTCCCACCGAAGGACAACGGTGTACCACGTCCGTCGGCTTTCTTAGAGAGGAGTCTGCCATCAAACCTCTTCCCAAGGTTGGTTGTTTTCTACGTCCCGGTCAGAAATGGTTTGACAATCATCGGATATAGAGTGTTCGCTCTTCCGGATGGCCGTGTCTTCATGGTCGGCGGCAACCAGTCTATCATCTACGATATCGAGGCTCAGACTGAGACCATCCTTCCCGATATCCCGAACGGCGTCCAAGGTACCTCTCAGGCTTCTTGACTTGCTTCCACATTCTGACTGCTGTATGTACCATTGTTTCCTCTTTGAAAAGTGACAAACCCAATGGACGGGAGTGCTATTCTCCTCCCTCTTTCCCCTCCGGACTTCGTCCCAGAGGTCCTCGTCTGCGGTGGATCACCCACTGACCCCGCCATCCAACCTGCCAACCTGTCTTCGCAGACTCCCGCTACGACACAGTGCAGCCGCATCATGTTGACGGACGAAGGCATCGCTGCTGGATGGCAAATTGAACATATGTTGGAGCCGAGGACGATGCCTGAGCTCGTCCATCTCCCCAATGGCCAGGTATACTTCATTTTCGCGAGGACCTTCAGTAATGCTTGTCGCTGAGCTTTCACACTCTGGTTTACTAGGTTCTGATCATCAATGGTGCTATGACTGGTTTCGCCGCACTCCACACCGTCGCAGACCCTATCGGTAACTCCAACTCTGACCACCCAGCGCTCACACCCTCAATCTACACGCCCGACCTCCCTCTTGGCCAACGCATCAGCAATGAAGGCATGCCCACCACAGACATCGCTCGTGTCTACCACTCCAGCGTCACATTGACGCCACAGGGCAATTTCTTGGTCGCGGGCAGCAACCCGAACGGGAACACAACACTTCCTGGCCCAGGCGTGAAATTCCCATCGGAATTCCGCGTTGAGATCTTGAACCCACCGTTCATGTTCGTGGAGAGGCCAACGATTGGAAGTTTGCCGGAAAAGCTGGCATTCGGGTCGTCAGTAACTGTGCCGGTGACGATCCCGTCGAACTTGACGGCGAGCTCGTTGCAAGGTCAGCATGCCCCATCGTCCATCGCGGATTCAATTTGCTTATCTATCGGCTGACTTGTGTTTGCTGGACAGTATCGTTGATGGACCTCGGATTTTCTAGCCATGCGTTCCATTCCAGTGCCCGCCTAGTTTTCATGAACGCCACGCTCTCAAGCGACCGCACCGAATTGACGTTCACGACTCCTCCGAACGGACGAGTTTACCCTCCTGGGCCCGCCACTATCTTCTTGACAGTGGACGATGTGTCTTCTCCAGTAAGCTCTCCGCTTGTTCAGTTGACTACGAAGAGGCTAACATGCGAATTTACAGGGTGTACGGGTCATGATGGGCAGTGGTGCGGCGCCGCCAGTGTCGGAGTGAACATTCCCTACTGCTGGGAGTTTTGTGTGGAGTAAGTTATATGGGCATGTCATGGGATTTGGATCAGAAGAACGGAACGAAGTTATATTTTTTTTGAAGGCTTTGTCACGTTATTCGAGCATCATCACACCATTCTGTTGGAAGTGAGGGAGTGGTCCAGCACGAGGTCAAGTAAACCGAACGCAATCGATGATTTTGGTGGACATGGGTTGAACATCAATAGTCAAAGAGTCGAACAAATATAGCGTTATTCTATTCGACGCGGCCGATATGCAGATGGAAGGAAGAAACATACATTTCGACTGGATGATCGTGTATGAGTCCACTTGATTGACAAAACGCAGTAGCGGAGGAAGCACAGCTGATGGCAGTTTGAGAGCGAGGCAGACGATAACATCAATAAGAGCGAAGCAAAGACCAAGATCAATCATTCTAAGGCCCATCCAATTCCCGACCCCATCCCCACACAAATCAACCCTCCTCTCGCGAGAATCTTGAGAGGAGGACGCCATCAGAGCTGTCCTAGCCCGTCCCTATTGAGTAACAAGGTAAGGTGTGCCGAACGGGCGATGTCACCGCCAGACCCGTCTCCTCCAGAGGAAGATTCGGGTCTGCGCTCATCGCTCTGCACTGCAACTTTCATCACTGGCGATTTTGATCGTGGAAGGATGAAGAAAAAAGTTACACGAAAATTCGCGTCGAGGGTAATGGTCAACGCTTATGTCATACTTTCCCAGACTTTTGGGCGATTCCGATGACGGAATCGACGCGTTGTGTGGCGAGCGCCACCGTCATCTTTCTCGGTCGGGATACATCACGAATTCAGGCTGTACTTTCCCACTTCGCAACTTATACTTGAACCACCGCATTGCATGTCTGCGCTGATTACTCGTCTTCTTTCTGTCTTCTCAGCTGCTCCCTACACCCCTCAGAACATCCACAAAGGCATCTCCAACCTGTCTACCATGTCCTCTACCACTCCCGAAGTTGCCACATTCGCGGCTGGGTGTTTCTGGGGCGTTGAACATATCTTCCTTAAGCAGTGGCCCATCAAGGATGATAAGGGCATTCTCAAGACTGCTGTAGGATACACAGGAGGCAAAGATGCGGAGGAACTGGGGGGCAAGGAGCCGGACTATAGGACTGTGTGCACTGGAGTGACGGGACATGCTGAGGCGCTGAGGATTGAATTTGATCCCAGCAAGGTATCGTATGATGAACTTGTCGGTGCGTAAACATCCTGATTTGGAGAAGTTGGTATGTAAGTGGACTGACATCTCTCCGCGACGTAGAATACTTTTACAGAACACACGATCCTACCACCGCCAACAGACAGGGAGCGGACACAGGCACGCGTAAGTACAAACACTCTCCTGTTCACATGTTTGCGTTGACACAAACGATCTTCAGAATATCGCTCCGCTATCTTCTTCAATACTCCGGAACAGGAGACCATCGCAAAACGTGTGACGGAGGAGGTCCAGAAGAAACACTTCGATCCTGTAGGCAAGAAGATCGTTACCAGCATCGAGCAGGCAAAGAAGTGGTACGATGCGGAGGATTATCACCAGGAGTACTTGTTCAAGAACCCAAGTGGGTACCAGTGCCCGACACACAGAGCGCACTGGTGAGAGGTTGATGTTCGACGAAGTTCTTTATTCTCTTTATTTCTCACCAGAGGGAAGGTCGAAGGGATTGTATGACTGAATTGTACAACAACGATCCGCACGAGTTATAGGATTTACAGTGGATGTCGGTTGTTTTGACGGTAATTGATCTAGCAAGGCTTGTCTTCGAAAGACTAGACAATATAAATATCCGTAGAAAGCTAAGCCAGGAGACGTGGATAACGAAATGACCTGGCATGATATGGGTGAAATTACAATAACGATACAGGGCGTGTGCGATGAATACAAACCAAGAGAATACAGCGTACAGCAGGATACATGATGCGTGGTAGACAGTTGGCCACGCAGGCCTCTATGTTGTCGCCTGTATTGTTGTAGCAGCTGTACCCGCAGGTAGCTGGAAGAGTGGAATAGTCCGTAGTTCGTTGGATGCGGGACCCTCGGCATCCATCTTTCGTCGTCCTCGATCTGTCTGCGAACATGCACAAGGGTGAAAGTAAACGATAGATCGATCAGGGAAGGGTGAAGTTTGGTACGTACGACCGCAACGTTCGCTAGCCCGCGCTCCAAGCCTTCGAGCAGTGTACAAGCTTTACAGAGGTCATTACTTGACATGTAGCCACATCGCTTGCATGTTTCTATTCCGTGTCCGCAGATAGTCAGTCGTCAGATCAAAAGATTTCGATCCAAATAATGGTTCACTGACGTTGAGCTTTCTGCGCCGCCTTCACCTCGTCCTTCACCTCAAAAGCCTCTCCTGAATGGATGATGTCAATAATAGCACTAGGTCGTGCAGCCTCGAGATCCTTTAGAAAAGCTCGTGCGTGTCCGCGATAAGCATCGGGGGAGTAGATGCATTCGGTGGAGAAGTAGTCGAGTTTCTTGAAGTACGCATACCTGGGTAGAATAGAACACGCAATATAATATGTGAACATGTTAGAGCTGATAGAAAGACGACGGAAATACGCACATAACAATCTCCTTCTCGTACGCGTACTTGAAAGGCTTTGACCGTTTGATAGTATCCTCCCCTTGAGTACATATCAACGTACACCGTCCCAGCCTTGCAATATCGCCTCTCATGACTATTGGTCGTTATATTAAACTTAAAACCATGACTGCAATGATGGAGCAACACAGGAAACTTACTGTTCATCAAGACTGTCTCCGCAATATCATCCGCATTGTGTCCCGTCACGATGTGATCCACATTGAGTGAAGACGCGCCCCGATCCAACGCTTGCCTCCTAAATACGCCACAGAACGTGCAGTTATTCTTCTTGCCTATTGTTGAGACGATTCTGTCCATTGTCCACCCATACAGCTCGTCATAGGAGAGGATCTTCAACGGCATGTCGTATTGCTGCTGATTGCGTTTAACGGTCTTCGAAGAGTTGGATGTGTGGCGTAAGTCGCTGGAACAATATGTATAAAAATGCGATATAGAGCGTACCTCTAGCGAGTCGTCTCGATAACCTGTGATGCCCTCGTCTATTGATAGAAGGAAAAGTTCAAGGCCGTAGTCATAGCGGTCGTTCAGTGTCTTCATCACATATGCCAAGACAGTGGAGTCTGAACATGTAATCCATTTCGTTTTAACAGACGCACTTCCCCGCATATGAAGTGAAAGAGACGCACCCTTCCCTCCTGAAGCACCGATTGCTACTTTGTCCCCGCGCTTGAACAAGCTAGCCTCGGTGATAGTATTATGCACCTCTGTCTCGAAGACATAGAAAAAGCAATCCTTGCATATCTGTTGGCCTGTCTTCGGCCTCTTCACAATAGCCCGCGCATTATTACAGAGCGCACAATTCCGTGGCGCCATGAGTATATGAGTGATTAGCAAGTAGAGATGTGGAGATGGAGGAGTGCGATGAGTGAGTTTGGGCCACAAAGCTGACAACTGAGTCGAAATTTCCGCGGGCCGGATCCCGGGGCCATTTTGGCTTTTCGATCGCTGACCGGAAAGGTCGTCCTTCCTTTTCCGTCAACTCTCTTTTCAAAAATTCCACTACTCCGCGTTCGTGTATTCTAATGCCACGCGAAAACAGGAAAAGAGGCAAGAAACATAAGAAACAGCCAGCCGAGGAACAAGTGGCTGCAGTCGAGGAAACCCAGTACGAAGAAGAACCCGAAGCTGGCCCCTCATGGATTGTTCCCGCAAACCGCGACGCACCGCAGGAGAACCCGGAAGCACCATTCGGATTTGTGGACGTGGATGTGAAGGCGTATTTCAGGACCGTGGATGTGCAGCTTAGGGAGTGGCAAGACAATGAGGAGCAGGCTGTGGAGGGTGATGAGGATGTGGACCCGAATGAGAGTACGTTCTTCCACTTGTTCAGTGTGGCGTTACGATTCTGACGGTCCTACGGTCGCTGGTTTCCTGTGGTTGGTTTATGAAGACAGGAGAATGTTTTTGCTTGCTTCGTTGCAGGAGATGACAGGGAAGGAACGAGAGCTGGCGACTGATCCAGATTGTTCGGGAGTCCTGGAGCGCATGACCTACTCCATGGATGACTTCGTGAGGAGAGTCTTCATGGACAGTTTGGCTGGTTCGTGAGTGATCCGTGCTTATAGACTTCATTGTTTTGTATTGTGTGACTTATGACGGGTGGATTAGTTACGAGCAGCTCGCGCGCCATCGCTTCGCCTCACATGTTGTGCAAACATTGTTAGATGTGGCCCAAGACACCATCTCGCGAGAAGTACGTCCCTAGATACACGTTCAAGCATAAATCTGCTAAAGAATTCACTACAGACAAGGGGCATTCTACCCGCAGTGGAAGACTCTCAAGACAAGGGTGAACTTCGTACATTAACACAGCTCGTACTCAGCTTCTGCGAGGTAGGTCACTGGCTACCGTCCAGTAACAAATCACCCCCAGCTCACACGTTCTTCGGTGTAGGAAATCCTTCCGTCAATATCCTCTCTAATCATGGATCAATTCGCATCCCACGTTATACGTTCGCTCCTCGTCCTTCTGTGCCCTGCCCTATTCACATCGGAGAAGTCCCAAAACACCGTCCGTTCGAAGAAGAGCACCGCATGGAAAGTGAAGCAGGGGCCCATGAAATCTGTCCTTACAGACGAGAAAGGAAGTCATGGTAAGGGGAAATTGTCGGAGTCCTCCAACACCAAGACGGCGACACCGAAGAAGTTTGGTGATGCTGCCAAAAAGATCGTCATGGCGGTGCGGAATGCCTTGGGAGAGAATGAGGTCAGAGCTTTGTCTGCCGACAAGGTGGCTAGTCCTGTGTTGCAGGTACGTATCTCCTATACTCTTCTATATATGCCCGCTTACTTATGAGTGGCCTTACCAATAAACCATTTTTTTAAAGATGTTGCTCGAGGTAGAAACCGACGCTGGTATGGCTGACGAGCCCGATTCCCTCATGGATCGTGTCCTAGTCGGTCTCATTACTCTTCATAGTACGCGTCTCGTTCATTCTGTATACTGTGATCAGGCATTTCCTCACCATCACGCACAGAGAACGATCTCACTGCCATCCCCGAACCTTCCGACTTCCTCTCCACTCTCCTTCGCGATCCCACCTCTTCTCATCTGCTCGAGACTCTCGTTCTTCGCTCTCCACCGCCCATCTTCAACATCCTCTGGTCAGTCTATTTCAAGGGCAACCTCGCGAAATTGGCCATTCATCCTGTGGCGAACTTCGTCGTCGCGAAAGCGATCGAGAGGGTCAGCGCAGAGCAGATGGCCGAGGTTATAGAAGAGCTGGGGGATGTATGGGGGAAGATCCGAGGTGAGGATTCGCCCTGGTTGGCGCACTCGGTCTTGAGTAAGAAAAGGCTCATATGACGTACCTTTTGTTTGGCAGCCTCGAGACCAGGTGTGCTGGTCGCAATGGTGGACCGTGCGGCAGTGTTGAACTCCATGGAGGCTGAGGTATGCAAGGTGAGATACTTTACCATCTTTCTCGATGCGTTTATCCTGAGCGCATACGACACAGGCAACCTGCGATGCATTCAGTCTCGTATCTCCAGAGGACCAGCTTTTAAGCGTGCCGTGCCTTCTACGCCTCATGACGCCTTCCGTGAGTCCTTGCAACATTCTGTATCGCCACTCCCGGCCACTGAATGTCACCATTCTCAGGAGTACAAGACAGCCCAATCCAAAGCAGAAGCAGCAACAGCCAACGAAATTTCCCCAGGCCAGCACCACCCCTCCGAGCCCCCCAAAAAGCGCTTCCGCAAAGACACAGCCCACTCCCCATACTCCCCCCTCGAACCCAAAACCGCCGGCTCCCTCCTCCTGCAATCTCTCCTCCGTCTCCCAGATCCGCACAATCAGCTCGTGCTCAACAGTCTCCAAAGCCTGCCCATAGAACAGACCATATCGCTCGCCCACAACCCCACCAGCTCCCGCGTTCTCGACGTGTTGCTCGATTCGCCAGCGGTGCCGTCGAAGGCGAAGAGAACGTTCTTGTTGGGTCTTGTGGGGCATTATCAGTCGCTCGTGGATGATAGGATCGGGAGTCGGGTGGGAGATAGGTGTTGGAAGGTCGCCGATCCGTATCTCAAGGTATGTTTTTTCTAGTCCAAAAATTTCACCTCACTCCTCCCCCCTCTTTTTGACGTGTATTGTATGCTGACGGTATTGTCATTTCACGAAAACACAGGAAAAAATCGCTCGCTCGCTCTTCGCGCACGAGTCGAAACTCGCGGGCTCGTTCTACGGAAAATACTTCGCGAGGAATCTGAACCTATACCTCCTCCAACGTCGCCCGGACGAGTGGAGGACACAACAGGCCCAGGCTCACGTACAGGCCAAAAGTGGAGCCAAACCCACCAACACCGCCACCACTGCCGCCGCACCTGCTCAGAAACGCAAGCGCGAGTCCGTGCGGGATGTGGCCACGAAAGAGGAGGAGGCGGTGGAGGAGGAGGAAAAGAATGTCGGGAAGAAACGTAAAAGGAGCGGGAAGGGTAAAGCGGACGATATCGACGAGTTGTTCGAGGTTGCGTTGGGGAAGAAGATGAAGAAAGGTTCATTGGCGGCTGTAAACGCTCCCGTTCCCTCCATGCACGATGACGTGGCTCTTGAGGCAGAAGATCAAGACGAGGGGGCAGAGCGCGCGGAGAAGAAGCGAAAGAAGGAGGAGAAGAAGGAAAAGAAAAAGAGGAAGAGGGATGGGGATGAGGGTGGTGGTGGCGGTGAGGATAAGACGCTCGAGGGTGTGTTGGGTGCGATCAAGGCGGCACCGAAGGGGCAGGAGAAAGGGAGGGGAAGAGTAAGAAGAACAAGGATCGGTGATCTTGCCTGAGCTGGCCGCTTCTGTTGGATAGATGCTGTCTCCTTGATTATGGCTGTTTTCCTTGGGCTTCCGTGCTTTACTGCGTGTTTGACGTCTAGATGCTTAGCTTGCCACAGTATGACTACGATCTCGTTCGTGCACGCGTACAACCAAGTTTTTATTCTCGCGCGGTGACCTCTTTCTGGAGCACGCAGCATCTTGAGAAAAAAGTTGGTCAAGCATGAACTGAGAAACGCGGGGCACGTCTCATGTCTGAGTTGCGCTGTAAGTGGGTGGCTCGTCACCCACAAGCCCAGTAAAATAGCACATGCAACCACAAAAGTCAACTAAGCAAAGAACCGCCACCACACAAAAAACACAACAAACTACCCTCGCCACCACCACAACTCCTCACGAAAGATCCATCGCCTCTCCTCCCACCGGCACCACCGCCTCCCCCCTCGCCACACTCGCCACAAGCTCCCTCCTCACCTCCGGCGAAATCTGCGGATGGGGATGGACCCTCGCTACATCCAACAGCGCGTCCTTCTGATCCGGCGTCATATCCGCCGCGTACCGCTGGCAGAACACGAGCAGGCTCTGATGCCAGAGTACCGGGAGCTTTTCTGGGGCGCGGGCGTGGGAGATGGTGGAGGAAGAGGTGGGGTGTTTGTGTGTGTTGGAGAGGCGGATGAAGTGGAAGACGAGGCCGTCGATTACTTTGTAGGGGAGGGCGTGTTTCTTGTCGAGCAGGACGCGGATGAAGAGGGAGTTGGGGCCTGGGGAATTGTTGTTAGATGGTGGATGGTGAATGGTGGGTGGTGAGCGGAGGAGTTAGTGTGGAATAGAAGGGGAGATAGGACGTACCGGTGTATTCCATACTCGCGATACGCAGAAGTGCGGCGGAGGAGTGCAATAGCGGTACTTTGACTTTGGCGAGCACGGAAGCGACGATGGCCGCTTCTTTCAACGTGCATCCGCTCTATCCAGGCGCGCACACAATCAATATCAGCGTCTCCATCAACCTACAAGTTCCAAGTTCAACTCACGTCAAGCATAGGGAACACAATCCCCTTGAAGAATGCCGCAGGCTTATACAACGCCCTCTTCAACGCATCATAATAATGCACATGCAGCTTCCTGTTATCCTTCTTGCCCTTATTGATCGGATTCGCGATATCTTCGCGGATCGCACCGAGCACGACACCCTCGAGGAACACGCGGGCCTGGGGAGGCTTCATGTTCGAGATGAATATTCGGGTGGCGGCGTGGCAGGCTTGGGGAGACCATTTTTCGGGGGAGGTGAGGGCGAGGATGCGGGCCCAGGCGGGGAGGGAGGGCACGATTTTGAAGGGTTTGGGGAGGGGGCCGGAGCGGTAGGATTGGAGGAGGAGGCCGACTCTGGTGTAGTTAGGTTAAGTTAGGGATACGAGCAAAGAGGGGAAGAAGGCGAACTTTTGGTATACTTCGACGACCTTGGGATCGAGGCCTTCTGCGGGATCTGGTGTGTGTGCACGACCGCCTAGCGCGAAGAAGTAAAGCGTCAGAGGTTACTTGAGGCTATGTTTGATTGGCGAATGAAACGGGAATGTGCACCTTCATGGGAAGAGTTTATTACGGCAGTATTGGATCCTGTCGGTGCCGCATCGAGTTTTGCAAAAATAAGATCTGCGAGTGTCTTTCGCTCGCCGGCATTGGAGGGCAGGAGTGAATCGAGTGCTCGGATATCACCGGAGTCGATTTGCTGTGCGCACGGTTAGACATAGAGGAGGAGGGGACAGGAGGGGCAGACGGACCAATTCATGCTCTTCATGATCGAGGTCAAGAAAACCCTCGTACTCCTCTGTGACTTCGTCCTCGTCCTCATCCTCCAGATCGTTCATGCGAGGTCTTGTGAATTCATCCTCGAAAGTATCATCGTCATCCGGCTGCTCCTGCAATTCCTCCTGCTGATCTCTTGCGAGTTCGAATATACGCTTTGAAGTTTTGGGATCGAGGATGACCTGTGGCGGTGTGGCGAGAAAAAAAAAGAAAACGGAGACAAGTTTCGGAAGAGATGAGACATGCACAAGAAGAGAGCACAGGTTTCGCACCTCATCATTTTCTTCGTCGCCGTGAGACCTCTTGGAGGCCTTTGAGCGTTTTGTGGGATTTGAGACTTTGCCGTATTTTGCGGTGACTTCGTCCTGCCTGAGCTGCACATGGAGGGGATCGTGTCTGGACTTTCCTGATGGCTTTGTTGCGCGGGGCATGTTCGGAAGGTGTTTGAGTAGTGGGCGATATGGAGGAGAATATTGTGTTAGGTGATTGGGTGTGGCGGAGGAAGGCCGACGAGGGAAGCGGAGATTGGCCGGATTGAGAAGGTATATAGCCGCATCTGGTCCCAGCTCGACGTTTGCGCAAATCAATTTTTGCCCTCTTTTTGACAGCGCCGAACCGTATAAATACCGCCGCCTCCATGTCGCGCCCCTCTGTCCACTCCCACTCCCACTCCTCCTCCGCAATCGTAAACATGTCTGTCCAGCCAAACCCCGAAGCAGTGAGTGCCCTCCATGCTGTCCGACCCGGTCCCGACGCGTGTTAGCCATCCTACTCACCATCCACCACAGATCAAGACCGTCGACAAGAACGGTAACGAGATCACAACCGTCGGCTTTGAGCGTTTCGGCTTTGACTGCGAGGTCCCCCTCGACGTCGTCCGTTCTCTCTATCTTCGTCCCCACTATGTCACCACCGCCAGCTCAAGCAAGACCGAGGAACTCGACGCAAAGGCAGACGAGGAGCACGCCCGCTTCACTCAGGGCCACGCAGCCTACCAGTCCAAGTCGATCTATCACCCAGACTCGCAGTCCATCTCCTACACCACCCTCACTCGCTTTCCCCCGGTCAAACTCCTCCCTCCCTCAAAGCGCAAGCGCGTCCTCGTTACCGGTGGCGCAGGTTTCGTCGGCTCTCATCTCGTCGACCGTCTCATGCTCCTGGGCCACGATGTCACTGTCATCGACAACTTCTTCACCGGGTCCAAGACCAGCTTGTCTCACTGGGTCGGTCACCCCAACTTTGAGATGGTCCGCCACGATGTCGTCGAGCCGTTCATGATCGAGTGCGATCGTACGTTCAGCCACTCTATCTACCTTTATCCGTGCCTTGACGCGTCTTTGCTTTGAATGCAGAAATCTACCACTTGGCCTGCCCCGCTTCTCCTCCCCACTACCAGTTCAATGCTGTTAAGACCATCAAGACCTCATTCATGGGCACCCTTAACATGCTCGGTCTCGCCAAGCGCACAAAAGCCCGTTTCCTTATCACCTCCACCTCTGGTGCGTCTTTACATCATCTTATTTGAGTGGCACAATGACTTATGCAACATATAGAGGTCTACGGTGATCCCGAGGTCCACCCTCAGCACGAAGAATAGTTCGTACCCTTCTATTACGTCCTTCCGACCACGGCTGACCCGCTTCTTCTTTTTATTTTTAGCTGGGGACATGTCAACCCCATCGGTCCTCGTGCTTGTTACGACGAGGGTAAGCGTGTTGCTGAAACCCTCACATACGGGTTCCAGCGACAAGATGGTGTTGACGTTCGCGTCGCCCGTATCTTCAACACCTATGGTCCCCGCAGTACGTTGCATCCAAGAACTGAATTAAAGGTTTTGTTCTAAGCCATTACATCATTAGTGAACCCCTTCGACGGCCGTGTGGTTTCAAACTTCATCGTCCAGGCTCTCCGTGGCGAAGACCTCACTGTCTACGGCGACGGCAAACAAACCCGTTCCTTCCAATACATCCACGATCTCATCGACGGTCTCATCGCGCTCATGAACTCCGACGAGACCCGGCCTACCAACATCGGTTCCTCGGACGAGTTCACGATCGGCGAGTTCGCGGAGCTCGTCAGGGATATCGTCGAGAAAGTGCAGGCGGAGGACGGCGTGCCGGACAAGGAGCGGAGGAGGGTCGAGGTGACTTATCACCCGATGCCGACCGACGACCCGCAGAAGAGGAGGGCGGACACGACGAGGGCGAAGGCCAGCTTGGATTGGCAGACGAGGTGGACGGTGAAGATGGGTTTGGAGGAGATGGTGAGGTATTATAAGGCGAAGATGGCAGAGGGGAGCTTGTAGATGCTCGCCGGGCCCCAGCCGTGTCATCCGTCGCCTCCGCGTTTCTCTTTTTTCTTTTTATTTCTCCCTATTCGGTCTTCTTTTCTCTTGGTATCTTGGATTGGCTTAACTTAAAATGTGGAGGATGGACGCGTCGGTAGGATGGTGTTTTCAGGCTTCTTCTCTGCCTTGTTTCAGTTGTTTTTTTGGGCTGTTGTTGTCGTCGCGTACGCGCTATTCCCCTAGATAATCCCATACATACAATTGCCTGTTGTTTCGCAACTGATTACATAGAGCACTATATATAGACTCGCAGTATTTGCTTGCAATTGCCGCTTCCTCCCTCTTCTGAAATGTGTCCGTATATACATCAATTACATAAAGCAGCGTAAAGTCTTGTCGAACACTCGCAATAAAACTCATCACCCTCTCGAGATTTTGACTGACGTGATGCATCCGTGCTGGGTTTTGTCGATCCATGATAATGCGGCGTCCTGGTGTCGAACTTCCGGGTATTCCAAGATGAGGAATTGTTCTCCGATGTGGTGTGGCATACAGCCCAAGAAATCAAAAGCGAAAGCGAATGCAATAAGCGAAAGTGAAAGTGAAAGTGAAAGTGTAAGGGATTTGAAGCTTTGAAGAGGGGGTATACTAGGTTTAAAAGATCAAAAAACGGCTATAGAGTACACACGAATTCCAAATGAATCGTCTACGTAGACCAAGGTTGAAAAAAAGGGATATATGTGCTTATTATCGTAGAGATCATGACGGTCGATGCCAGTGGACAAGAAACGAAAGATGAACGCGGTCGTATGTACAGTAACAAATGCAAGTTTGAGCGGTGTGTGTGTGTTCGTGTGGCGTGTGGCGTGAAAGAGTGGATGTGTGTGTATCTAAAGTTAAGTTATGTACGACGTAGACGTACGTGCGTGGAGAAATGACTGTGAGGATGGTATGAGCACGAATGTCCAAGCACGGTGAAGGAGCCAGGTAGGCGAACCGCAGCAGAAGGGAATGGCGGCCTGAAACAGAGTCCCGTATCGCATCTTATGCAACTCCCGCCACCAAGCTCTCGAGACTGATCCTGACTCCCCACTCCATCTCACTCTCATCATCAGGACCAACATCAATCAACAAATATAAATACTCCAGACCTCTCCCCATCAGACGCATGGGTGGTGGAACACACCGCTCAACCCACCCCTCTCCCGCCACCATTGCCTCCGCGAATAACACCGGCCACCGTCTTCCTCCTCGGAAGCATCAATCACCAGTGCATCCGAAAGAAAGACTCAGAAGAAGAAGAAGAAGAAACCGGACGCCATTTTTGATGAGTCCCCACTCAAGACTTGAGCAACTTCGTGAATGGCAATCCCGTCGCGCTCGCCACCCTGCTCACGCTCCCCTTGATCACCGTCCTCTCTACACTAGCGACCGTCTGCGGCGAGAACGCGATCCGCCTCGCCGCGTTATCCGTGATGAGCTCCTGGGACATCGTTTCTGGTGCATGGGCGCAGACGTCTGGACTGGCGAGGTCGTGTGCTCTTTCTTCGATAATGGGGATTTTGTTGCGGTGGGTAGGAGGTCTGAATTTTTCTGTGGGGTGGATGCGTGGCATCATTAGACAGTGTTGGCGCCGTTGGTAGAAGCGCACGCAAAAGGGAGACGAAGAAGGGGAAAGGCGGAGACGTACCGACGTAGGACCAGCCGTTTTGATCACCCGTGAACCAATGATCGTGTAGTCTCTCTGAGTATCTATGTTCGAGTAAACATTGTTCAGCTCGCAGAACTCTTTTACAATGGCTCACAGTCGAAAGAGAGAACAAAACTTACTTTCGCATAGGCCTTCCGTCCGAACCCAGCGGCGAGAAAGCCATACTTGCCCCAACAGCGACCCTCTTGATCATCTGCATCTGCGCCTTCTCCACCTCCCTCGTCACCCTCGAGAAGCTCATGGAGCTCCACGGGTTCCGATCCTTAAACCCATCCACGTCCTTCGCGAACTCTCCCAACTTGCGCAACGCGCGCTTCATTCGCTCGTCCGTGGGCTCCGCAGGCCTGCAGGAATCCTGGCGCTCGTGCCGGAACCGAGAGATCCATTTGTGTACGGTCTGGTTCGCGATGGACGCGGCGGAGGGGTCGACGGAGAGGTAGCCTGAGGCGCCTTTCATGATGTAGAGCATGGCACCGCCTTCGACGTTGATCAGGTCGTCTTTCATCTTCTTGGCAAAGTCGACGGGGTGTAGCTCATTCCGGTCGCCCTGTATGGGTTATACGACGACGCTCGCGCCTTAGCTGTGATGTTCGATGTAGAGAAGTGGTGTATGTGGAGGGACGTACGTGGATAAGAAGGGTTGGACATGTTATGGCTGCTAGCTCTTTGGGGGTGAGCGCTGTCCGCTTGAGAGGGAAAATGTTGTCAACTCTGGATGAGATTCGAACGAAACGGCACAGGAGCACTCACGTTCATGACGAGATTACTCATCTCTGCAATCTGAACCCTCTTCCAAGGAGGATAATGCATCTCCAGGTACCCTACCAACTGAGTAAACCAAAGAGAAGCAGGTCAGTAGCCATGAACTTCAAGCGAAGCATACCCGGACTTCGGGATATATACTTCAGAGAAGAACTTCCGTGCGTACCTCATCAAGAATATCGTCGTGGATGTCCTATTCGGGTCAGATCGCCCAAGTCAATATCATGCCATAAACCCCGAGACGACCAGGTGCAAAGTCCATAGGCGTGCGAAAGCCGAGAAAACGGTGCTCACGAAACCAATCAGGAGCTTCATTCCTTCCGCTAACGAGTGCTCGAGTGTATCCAGATCATCCGCAAACCCCCAGGTGTGAAGCAACTCCTCGAGACGGCCGAAGTATGCCGTCAGTCTGCCGGGAGGAAGAAAACAGAGTGGGGTAAAGCAGCCAACAGGACAGCACAACGGTTCGGGCACGATAAGCCATAGCTCGTTAGCGAATGTGTCATTGGAGCATTCAACATTGGACGGGGAACATCCGACGTCAACGGACTCACTCTGTCGGTGGCGGCACGGTCAAAATGACGAGACTTAGACACATTTCGGGGAAGCTAATGTGTCCGCGCGCCCGGTGCATGAGTTACGGAATGTGCGCATGCGTGAAGCGAGTGGAGTAAATAGACGTACAGTGCGGCAAGGCGAAGTGCGGTGTTCGTTGCGAAGGACTCTGAGGCCCATATGTGAGCGGGTGGCAACCACAAGGCCTGAAACGAATATGTACCGAGGGGTAAGACGAGGGAAGACAAAGTCGTGCGATTTTTGTGAGCTTTTCGGAAAGGAAGAAAGGTATAGGGAGAGAAGACGCACCTGGATGGCAAACGCCAAATCCGCAGCGTCCGTCCAGTGGTCATGCTTTCCATTTGGCCGCGAGTGGGTACGACCTGCGCAACGAGCATCGAACGCAATGATGTTGAAGTTGTGGTCTAGTCTTGGATCCTGGAGTTGGAGGTATAGCCATTCCGAGTCGAGGAAAATAGGGTGTAGCATGATGATGACTGGCTTGTCAGGGTCGAAGTCACCGACTGTCCCGCTGAGGCTGTTGGTGGTGTACCACAGCGAAGCATAGTCATCTTGTCCAGTCACGAGATCGACGTAGGGCATTTGGACGAGATATATAGACAAGCAGTTTCCTCACTGAGCATGTACAGCGAATGCAGAAAGGGAATATGGAGACGCTGGCAGTCGAAAGGCGGTTAATAATGGAGATGGGTGAGGAACATGAGAGTTAGGAGTGAGAAGAGAGAATGCGGATAAGCAGACGGGTCACCCCCGCGTCTCGGGCTAGTAGGCGCAGAATTGCTCAATTTTACAGTCAGACCCTGGAGTCAGGCGAGGTCGCCGCCTCTGCATGACGGAAGAAGCCCTGTGAGCATTTGATGGTACTCACGTTAACGTTACCGCGATTCTATTGAGGCAACGTACACCGATATACGGCGTGCTTTGACTGCAGGCTCGCACTCCCAAGCGTTCGACCGGTTCTGTTCAAAATTGGAGAGCAAAGTCGTGGGGCTATGAAGCTTCGGAAGCTCTCCATTCATTGGCCCCGCGATGGCCATCACCTCCGAGATATAAAAAGAGGAAACAGACAGAGACGGATAGCGCCGGAAGGAAGCATCTTCGTCGGCTTGTTGAAGCCCACGTGTACTCGTAAGCGAGGTACCTGCTTTATTACTCCCTTTACTTGCGGCGCCGGGTGCTCAGGCTGAGCACTTTTAAAAAGTGCTCACACCATACAGACACCGGCTGTATGGTCGGCCACGCCTGGACCCACAACAATTATGGCTATACGTATAATAGCCCGAGGTGGCCCATACTGTAACTCAACGCCAGAAATTCGTCGAGTGGTGGCTCTAAGAACTCACACAGCGCCCGCGGAGGAGCCATGTCGGATCGCTGGTGGTAGCCAAGGAAGCCTTGACAAGCTTTGACAGTGTAATGTTTGAACCAGCGAAGTCGAAGTCTCAGGCATCAGCTCTGCGGAGGGAAGGCGCCACATCCAAATCAAACCGACTCACAGGGGCTTGCTCCGTGAGTACAAACATCCCAGACTGGTCGTTTCAGCAGGTACAGGGTCAGCAGATACAGTCTTCCTATTGCAATGCAATCAATGATCGCCCTACACAAGAGGTCGAGAGCAGCCTCCACTTATCTGACAACAACTACTATTGTTGTGGGAGCGCAGCTGGCGCACGTGTAGTCCAAAAGTCGTTCGTCCAGAAGCCCGCGGAGTAGCTCGCTAGTTCAGAAGACGGCGGCATAGTCAAAGCAATAGTCAAAGCAAAGAACCCAGAACGGTCACGATCTCGGGCCTTCTGGCCAGTCAATACGAGCTAGAACATGTGCATGTCATATTAACAGAGTGTACATCCGCCCAGAGCTCCGGCAAATCAGATACAGATGATAATAAGTATAGAAAGAAAAGCAATAAGCACTATAGCACAAAGTGAGTCTATTAAGCTGACCTTGCCCCAGGCAGGGTAAATGAGTAGTATTATGTGGTTCTCCTCCGGCATAAACAACCATGCAAAGGGGTCCGTCCGGTCACTGCAAAAACTTGCTCAATGGCATTCCACTCGAAGCTACGACCTTGGAAAGAGAACCCGCGACGGCCGACCTGTCGACCCAGCTGGGGTCGAACTTCATCGGTTTCCGATTTGACTCCTTCACGAGATCGAGGGTAGGGAGATCTGAATGTCGTTTGTTGGAGCCTGACTGTGTTGATTTGTTGCCTGTCGCACCACGAGCGTCCAAAGTGGCCTCGCTGGCCACATGACCAGACACAGAAATGTTTCCTACGGTACGACGAATGTCTTAGTGTGCTGTACAAGGATTCAATCCAGGAACAAAGAGCAAAGGACAGGACGACTTCTTACCGGCATACGATGATCCGTCTGGTTCGGAATGGAACCAGTGCCCCATCTTCCGTTCTGAGAATCTAAGTCGCAACAAGATGGCGGGTCATAAGTATCGAAGTTATATAAATGTGCAGTGCCAAGGTGACATACTTTCGAACCGGTCGTCCATCCGGCCCCAGTGGCGAGAATGCGGTATTCTGTCCTCGATGGAAGGTCTTCAGGATATTACATTGGGATGTCTCGACGTCTAAGGAGACCATCGAGAAAGAGAGTGGTGACATCGCGTTTCTCTCCGCTATTGCGGGATTACCGACCAAATCAGCGAGCGTCTCGAGTGCAGCAGCCATCCGCGTCTCAGTTGATTTCCGTGGTCGGACCAGATCAGAACGAACACGAGGGAGCCGTTGGAGAAACTTGGTGAACGTTTGGACCAATATAGATGATGATGTGGAGAAGAGGCTGAGGTAGCCCTGGCAGCCTGCGCGACGAGTGAGTTGACTAAACAAAGCCGAGAAGAAGTAGGTCAACCTTTCATGATGAATACATGGGCACCGCCCTTCGCATTACGGAGTTTTGAAGCAAGGTCCTGGGCATATTTGACTGGATGCAAAGGGTTCTTGTCTCCCTGCGACGAAATCAGAAAGATCGTGACGGGAGAATCATCAATAACAACTCACATGGATGATCAGTACGGGCTGTGTGACTGCATCAAGCATATGAGACTGTAACGGCACTCTCTTTTTGAACACAGCGCATTAGAGTCCGCAGTTTCGGATATGACATGAGATAGGGAACTCACATTCATCAGCAGGTTGGCTAGCTCTACGAATCTTGAGCGTCGGAAGGGTGGGTAATTAGTTTGCCAATAGGCGACAATCTAATGGTCGCCATTCCGAGGTATTAATATCACGCAACGAACTTCGATGATACGAATCAAGAAGCACTCACAGAGTCTGACATGTCATCCTCGATGTCCTGATTGTGCCAAATGAGAACACAGGTCTCGGAATAGATGTCTGAGCATGAGACTCACCGAGCCAACAGTCAGTCCGAAAAACTCCATTACAGCATGCTCGAACGTGTCCAAGTCTTCCGCAAAGGACCACATGTTCATCATTTCGTCGAACGAAGCGAAATACGACTTGAGTCTGTGCACGGGTCAACAATCAATTTTGGGCCACAAAGGGCGCGTCAAAGAGATCTTACTCTGTTGGAGGAGCGACGGTGACGAGCGTTAGGCTGAGACACATCTCGGGGAACCTAGAGATACCGTCAAACACGAAAGTAAAATGGAGAAAAAGCGCGTCACGCACAGTATAGCGAAACGAAGGGCAACGTTTGTAGCCAGCGGCTCCTCAGCCCAAACATGCACAGAGGGTAATTGTAGACTCTATCATCCACCAAGCCCTTCGTGAGTTAGATTTAGTATAAGCAGCACCATTGGATACGCACCTGGCAAATAAAAGCCAAATCGGCAGCCTCCACCCAATGGTCCAACTTCCCACTCGGTCTACTATGCGACCTGCCCGCATATCGCGAGTCTATTGCGATGACGTTGTAATTGTCATTCAATCTGGGGTCGGCGAGCTGAGTAGTGAGCCACCTGGAGTCAAAGCCCATAGGATGCAACATCATGACAGTAGGCTTGTCGGCATCGAAGGAGCTGACATATTTCGTGAAGCTGTTAGTAGTGTACCAGATAGAGGCGTAGTCGTCTGTGGATACGAGGTCAACATAGGGCATGTGTAAAAGCCTCACGGGCAGGTAGGAGTGGGGAAGGAGGATGTGTAGGGGAGATGACGGTGGTCGGGAACTGAAAGCATGATGTTGAAGAGGAAGACAAGGTCCAGGTACCCACCGAGTTCACGTAAATGCCGATAACCGACGGTTAGACGCCCATGGGCCGTCCCCAAATGGCCTCATCCGCGTCAAAAATGCAGAATCGTTTATTCACGACACAAAAAGACCTCTCCTGTCAACAAAATTAGACTTTTTATGTCCCTCTTTCACGTCACCCAGAAACTTGCTCGGCATCATACTTCTATCCCTAGAAGGCTCTATGTATATACGCAGGAAAAAAAGGAGAGGTATTTGTTCGCGCAGTGAGGAAAACACCGGTCACAAAAGGGGAATAATTCGTGTCTGACTATTATTTGATGCGGTAAATCTTCTCCAAAACTCGATCAAACGCCGTCTAAGGACCGCATCTAAGATACCGACGTTAAACAAGCAGCTATTTACCAATCACCAATTTGCTCAGAGGGACTCAACACAGAGATAAGCTAGTGAGTCGAGACCGATTCGGCGACATTACGGGGAGGAAACGCTTTGAAGTGAGGGCAAAGCGTAAAAATGCGTAAGTAAGAGCTAACAGCTTCGACCGTGAATTCGAAGGTTAGGAGAACACCAACCGCTACTTCGAATGCCCGGCCAGAACGGGTTCTTAACCACGGGGTAGCGGGAGAGAGAGAAGATAGACACTCGTATCAAATTCGCTAGTAAACGACATTAGAACAGAATGTTCTACCAGGAAGAGTCAATATATCTTGAAATATAGCGAGCGTCCACATCATGGCATTCGACCACAACGACGAACGCCGTTGGAAGCATGGGCATCCTGACCAGTATCCAACTTCGAGCTGGAGAACAGTACGCACAAGCTTGAGTACCTGTGAGGAAGGCTTCAGTCACACAGAAATGGTCGTCTCTTCTCCTATCTATCATACCAAGTCGATCCCTCCTCTCGAGTGGGGCGCCTGTCAACCAGCAAGGCGAGGCGAGCTTCAAGCACCGTCATTCGATGTTGTCGCCACCAACAATGCCTTCTAGCACTCGCATGACCTTCTTCTGCTTCTGCAAAGAAAGAAAGGGTGACCGATTCGCTTTTAGTGCGTTAAGGAGATGTCGAAGACGCTACACACCTCCATATCAGACGTATTGCTGCCCACAAACATCGTCGGGACGGCGAGAACCTCGAGGGCCATCTGCTGTTTCGCGACCATACCATCCCACGCCACCAGTGCTCTTTCGACATCAAACTTGTGAAGTTCCTTGCGGAACGCGGTCGACATCATCTGAACAGATGTCCATTCAGTATAATCTCCGTATGACGCATGGCGGAACAGATATGATAGACGAATATACTTCGGCTTCATGTTTTGACAGGCCAGCGCCAATCATACTCGCTCTGCAAAAAAAGGAATCAAACAAAGCCATATTGGTGAGTATATATGGCTAGTACGCGGGCATGAATGAAAGGGGTTTTTTTTATTCACTTGGTCCTAGCTAACTTCACCTTCTCCTGATGTTTCCTCTGAATCTCCTGTCTCTCCTCCAACAATTGTCTCTCCAACTTATTCTGTTCTTCCTTCATCTATAGACACGTAAGAAGTAAACATGTCCAGTCTCCACAGTATAAAACAACCCTACCTTATTCACAGCATCAACAAACTCCGCATCTTCAGACATCTGGGCAAGACGCGGTAACGCCTGTTGGAACGACATCGCTCGAGCATCTTGTTTTCGTATGGGGGCCACCGATTCAGAAGAGGTCGACGAGGCCCGTGGTGGAGGGCTCGGGTTGGCTGTAATCACGGGTAAAGATGCATATGGAGGATGCACACGTACAGTCGTCGGGAAGCCTTCTGAACCAGGTGGTGATGGTGGTGGTGGTGCTGGCCGGCGCACCGCAGACGCCACAGCTGTCGAGGACTGCAGCTGAGACAACAAAGACGCCACAGAAGGATTCGAGCCCACGGCTTCGATCTCCTTTGACGTCGAGGCCAGAGAAGAATCTTCTGCTGAATGTGAGTGAGAGCCTGATACCTGGGACGAGGTCGAATTCGAGCTGGCCTCAGTACCAGTGACAGAATCGGTGAAAGCCTGTGACCGTCGGAGCGATTCAAGGAGGGCTTGTACCCCGGCGGGGTCCTACAATATTCAAAGACAAAACAAACCTTCTTCTCAACGTTCAGAAAAAATATGAACCAGGATGAGCCATACGTTAATCTTGGTGAAGTCCATGGCACAGCAGAATTCTAGAAGTAGGCTGACAGCCGCTTTACTTAGGAGCGATGAGCACGCTCTCCCTTTTTCATGTAAACCAAGCGGAGATACAAGCGAGTTGAGCAACGACGTCGAAAGGTGCACAAGGAGGATGTACGTTGAACTTCGGTGGTACAGGTCGTGGAGAAAAGAATTGATGTGGCGGTCAGTTCAGAATGTCCAGACGCCGAGAACTCGGCCGTGTATCAATAGCTCACGCCACATTCCTTCTCTGGCTGAGGCCGAGGTGCATTTCTGGTTTGCTCCTGCCGCACGGTCAGGTCATTACTTGTGATAATAAAAATGAATAGAATGAACCATCACAAATACTCGAAACTACGACTCTCTGAACCAGGCCGATAATACTCTGGCTCTACTCTGGCTCGAACGACCGTCGACGCCACAGATGTATGATCATGTAGCTCAACACCACTCAGAAATTATTATAACGAAAAGCGGTAACGTGTAAAGAGCCGTATGTATGAAAATGTATGCATGTACTACTAGGTATACACGAGTCGGTCGGATAATGAGGGGGGATCGGAATCCATCCAGGATAGGACGGAATGCGGTGGGATGGGAGTAGGAAGAGGGAGAGGGAGAGGAGATAGGTCTGAAATACAACAAAGCGAAGAGGAAGAGGATAGCGCATAGTGTTCATGTGTATGTAAGGTCGTAAATAGGGTCATTAAAAACATCTCGCATCTCGAAGGGCAACTCAACTAGAATCGCGATCCACCACCAACTCCACTTCCACCTCCTCAGACCGTACGAGGAATCACGCATAGCGTAAAGTAAGGGCCTGACAAAACAGGCCAAAAAAACGAGGAATCTATCCACACCATCTAGACGGGACTCGAGTAAAAAACAAGACAGACTACCTTCCCATCGCCACTCAAGAAACCAGTAATCGAGAACGGGCAAGATCATGATCATTGCGCCTTCTTCGATTCCTCCACAGGTGGCGCCCCGTTCGCCTCCTCCGGCATGCTCGGCACCTCTGAGACACCCTTCGATGCCAGCAGCGGAGGCGTCTTCAATTCAGGGACGTTCATCATGCCGTTGCCGTCCTTGCCTTCGAGCATGGGCGACACAGGCGTGGAAAGGTCATCGGGGATGATCGTGGGCGATGCGCCGGCGGAGCGAAGGTTTGCTTCGGCGAGCTCTTTGCGGAGCGCTTCGAGTTCGCGTTCGAATCTACGTGGTTGGCCAGTATAAGTATAAGATTAGGACTGGGATTGTGACTAGAACTAGAATGTGGAGGGAATGAAGGAATGGAGGGAGACGCACTTGCGACCGAAGACTTCGATGTAGAAACCTCCGCCGTTCCATGCGCTTACGGCGAAGATGAGAAGAAGGTAGGCGCTGCTCCAGAACGCGCTGTCGTACAGGAGAAAGACCGGGGGAATATCCGTAATCACGGCGTAGGCTAGAACATATCGAACAGTCAGTTGGTGAAGCAAAAGCATCATGAAATGGAAGGCTTGTACTCACCGAACTGGCCCGCCATGAAAGATTCTGGACGATACTCGGGCTTGATGGCAGCGAGGGCCCGCCCGATGAGCCCTCGTTTGTTGTTCAGGAGGAATGAAAGTGACGTCGTACGTTCGCCAGATTCGACCTTGGCGCGGCGGCTAACGTAGACGAACTACATGCCCAGAAATACAACATCAAGACGAAGAAAGAACATTTGATGAGGAAAGAGGACGCTTACCCTCCAGTACAGCAACTGCCAGACCAAGTCTGAAAAACCAGAGTATCAGTGAATTTCATGGGGATGTGGTGGTTGAACGTGGCATACAGATCAAACTAGACAGTAAAAGGGCTTTCCATGGGTTAAGATGCGGGAGTTCCTTGAGTGCAGGGAAACGCTCCGTTGCGCCAGGATAATAATGCCTGTACACCGATGTGAGCTCAGCCGTCCAGAATCAAGGAAAAGGACAGATCAAACGCACCTGATGACGGTAAAGACAAGTGGCGGGTACATATGCACGAACAGCGACGTGTTCTTATCTGAATCGTGGAAGACAAGACTATTCCGCCATGTAATCACCGCGCTCGCGACGGACCCATGTGATAAACAGTAGCACGCCACGAAGAGGGCAGGGCTCTGGGGGAGGATCCAGATGTAGACGAAGTTAAGGATGGTGACGTAGTAGCAGAGGTCGAAGAGGAAGTAGTGCCACATCCGCTTCTTGTATCTGTAGATGCGCAAGGGAAGGTGGAAGGCTGCTTGGACAGTGTAGGCGATGTGCATCCATCTGCGAGCAGAACAAGGGAGAAGGGACGTAAATAGGAAGCGGTCAATTATGTTGTAGGGAGTGAACTTACTCCGGTGCCATGCCGAAGAGGAGGGCAGTAAATAGCACGGTCATGACTCCGATAAAGAATGTGATCTTCTCCCTCGTTCGGACGATTCTGGCGGATTTCCAAGCTGTAGCCAAGGACGTCATCCGAAGTTGCATCTTTGCCACAAGACATGAGTACGAGCGAGTCGGAGAGCACGGACAGAGAGAGAGCCAACCTTGAGTTGCAACTTCTTGATCTCGCGGTCGATATTCTCCCTTGCAACATCGGCCTTCGGAGTCTTGATGGTGGTGAAATAGTCTCCGAGCACCTCAGCTCTTGACTTGAGCTTATCTGTTCGCTGGGAGAGCTTTCGTTGAAGGAGATCGATGCGGGAGTCCCAATAGGTTTCCATTGTGTCTGCAAACAAAAGTGGAGCGAGTTCGAGATCCGTCTTTTGTCCAAGAAGTGTAGTGTAGACTTTCACTCACCCAGCAAAGTGAAAGCGCTACTCATGTCTACGTTGTCGTCACGCACGAAGCGCTCGAACGGTTGTGTAAAATAGCCCATGGTGAAGAGGGTGTCAAAGCGGGACGTCGGAGAAGGCGGTCGTGAATTTGTGTCGTCGTCTGTGGCCATAGCAAAAAAACTGTTGAGATCAAGGCGGCAGACAAAGAGGTTGATCGGTATAGAGAAGAAAAGAAAAAGCTAGGACGGGCAAGCCGCGTCAATGCGTGGAGAGCTCTGTGTTACGGGGTGGGTGGTGAAAGCGGGGGAGGCAAGAACGACAGAGACGGAAGCAGGCTGGACCACTCACGTCAGGTCGCGTCGCGTCCACGCGAACGTTTGAAATTCAGAGCCTTGCTCCAGCCTCACGCGTGGCAATCGAGGGCCGTTGCTCGCTGTTCTCGACGACGACGACGACGACGGCAGGAGAGAAAGCTCCCCCCATCCCCCCCGCCGTTACTTTCTTTTCTTATACACACGATACGCCATCTCTCTCGCAATCGCTGCTTCGGACCGTTCTCAGCTGAGGCTCTCCACCGACTCACTCGCGAACGTGGCCACAGCGAGAGACACATCAGTCTGCCTCATCGTCTCTCCCCCGATCGAACGTGTTCGACTGATGCTCGCTGGTTCGCCTTTTCTCGACGCTCACGTTCGACTTTTCGCGCGCGCCTTTTAGTTTTTACTTCCTATCCCTGTCGTTCTCTGTTACCTCTCCTGCCACGAACTTCGAAAGCTTGACGAATAGAACGTCCCGCCGGTTTATCCACTTTGCGTTCTCTCAGCCTTAGGAGGAAGGTTCCATGATGGAGTAACACGGGTCACTATTTGTGTAACGGAATTGCATTCACACTTGGCCGGAATCGTTCGTTCCTCCAGAGCGGCACTAGTACTGTGGCCCACGGTCTCAGCTTTCCAGCCAAGGAACAGGTCCAAACTCCTCACGCCACATCAGCCACGTCTATTCCATGATGATCCAGCTCCGTGTTTTCTCCTTCTCCTCCACAGGTTTACCCCGACGACGAACGACGTGTCTCGTCTCGCAGTGCTACGTCCAACTCACTGACTCGTCAATGCAGTATGCACTAGCAACTAGTAGTAGTAGAAAGTCACCTATCCATCCGACTCCCCCCTCGTCAATCAATCTCAAATCTCAATTTCATCCACAACCCCACGAAACGGAACCCCACCGCACAATTGCAAGCTAACCTCAACAGGACTCCTACTCCTAAAAGCCTTATGTACCACTCGGAACCAGCCTCCGAGTCCCAGCACTCCGAAAATTTCACACCGCACAACGGTCGCCCATTCTTGACCTAAGTACCACTGTACCAGTGCGATCCATGCTACTGTACTGACAGCCGTTACTTAAAAGTTTTCATCAGCCGCTTCCCGTCGAAGGTCCTCTTCCGAAGTTTGTTCACTCTTGGGACTAGCTATAGGATAGACCGGGACATCGATTCACTGGACATCAAAGTAACCTCACTGTCTCTCGACGAGGCTTACTCATATCGACTCATCCATATACGCCAGCCACTCAACTTACTCAACACTCACTGAGAACATCAATCGCTACCGACTCTCGCTCCTTGACATACCACTTGAGCAAGTCAACAAACAGCATCCCATATATCCCACATGTCCCACGTATCTCACATATCCTTCGTATCCCAGGCATCTCACGTCTCACATCTCATGTATATATGCACGTATATCTGTATGTATGTATGCAATGAACATGAACATCATCATATCCCCTCGCCGTAACGCACCCCCGTGTATGTCTCAATGTGCGCGGCTGTACTAAGTAAAAAAAAAACGAAACTAAAACTAAAACTAAGACTTTAACTTTAGAGAGAGAGAGAGAGAGGGGGGTGAAAGAAGTAGTACAAAAAAGAAAAAAAGCGTACACATCTTTTGTTTTGTCGTGCCGTGCCGTGCCGTCTCATCTCGTCTGTCTCGTCTCGAATCAGAAGAATGAAGAAATGAAGAAATGAAGAGGGAAAGAAAACGCCACCTCTCGAAGTAAGGCAGTTCAGAGTCAGAGCGACCCGACATCGACATCCAAACGCCCATGCATCACCGTCCATGACCCCTAAGTACTGATCCAGATCCCCAGCCCTCCCTCAGCGCCCGATCAAGTCGATGACATCAGATGCGATCATTGTCCATGTCAATGTCAAAAACCCACGACCCATGGCCAGTGTGGCGTCCGCGTCCCGATGGGCGCAAGGTCGTGGCACTTCGGAATCCGTGGGGGAACGTCAGATGAATAAGACGGACGGACGAGACGCAACAAATGATGCATGAGCATGACGAGTGATCCGACGCAATCGTCCTCATACTACAAACGGCGATGAGGAGAATTTAAAGAAACAACGAAGCAATAAAAGTGACGATTTAGAAACGACAGCGTACACGGCACGGCAGGACGGGAGATTTCAGACGTGAAGCAGGTGCGAGCGGCGTAAAAGAACAAGGCTCGAAAGGGAAGCAGGCAGAAAGAAAAGGAAGAAAAAGCTACATGGGAAGATCGAGTCCATCGGGGTTCAGGGTCGCATAGGGGGCATGATATTTCTTGGATGTGTAGGCCATAGAGCGGCGTCGGACGGTACCACGCACAACGGAGTAGAGTATGGCATGCGAGGGGGTTGTGCAGTCAGGATGCTAAAGGACATACAAGAACGGTCGAAGCAGGGAGGGTACGACTCTTGTGTAATATATGAGTCGGCGGGGCTCGTTCTCGCCGGTGCGTGTATCGGACGGAACGAACAGTGCGTAGAAAAAACAACAACGAAAAAAAAAGTGAAGTAAAACTCAGAAAGCAAACGACAACGGGTGAATCAGTAGCCATATCCGCGATTGGACGCCGCGACGCCCTTCACCGCCGCGCTCGCTGGTGGTAAACTGACGTTGACGCTGACCGGCTGTGGTGGGTGCACGAGGGGTACACCACCCGGTGGTAGCATACCTGGGTTGACCGTCGCAGCCGCCGTCAGACGTGCGATCTCCTCGCGCGAGGCGACGAGGGCCTGCTGCAGCCTCTCGTTCTCCGCGCCGAGGAACTCGACCTTGGCTTGGAGCTGCGTGAGCCAAGCCTTTTTGCGCTGACGGCACTTGAGCGCGGCTGTATGGAGAACGTTGAATAGTGTACAGAGAGAAAAGGAGAAGGAAAGCATACCCTGCCGATTGCGTTCCAGGAAGTTCTTCCGTTTTTCCTCCTCCGTCTCTGGTTTCTTGTTTCCGTTCTTCTTCCCATTCTGTGCCTCCTCCTCCTCCTCCTCTTCGTCATCATCGTCGTCCATCGGAGAGGGCGGAGAGGCCGCGCTGCGCTTGGAGCCCCTGCCGTTGCTCGAGACAGTATTCGCCCTGGTGCGCTTCGTGCCTGCTGGTTTCGATTGGACGGATTGAGAGTCGGGACCTACAACGTTATTATCCTGCGGATTCCCAATGTCGTATGACTTGCGTTTCGTACCACGCTTGTTGTTGCCCCCACCCCCGTTCGGTGCGCCGCCCTGTCCCGCGCGCTGGGCCTCCTCGCGCTTGGTGAGCTCCTGATGGGCCTGGGAGAGGAGGAAGAGACCGTTCGCGGCGGAGTTTGCTGCATCGGCGGCATTGAGGGCGTAGTTCTGGGCACCGTCGCCGTTAGGGTGGCCGCCGTTGTGCTGCTGAGCCCCATTCGAGTACTGATTGTGGTTGGGCCGATCATAGTTGTTCTGCGGGACGTGGGAGATGGAGAGGGGATGGGGGGACTGGCCCGTCTGGCCGTGCGGGTTGTTGTTATTGAGGACGCCGGTGATGGCGCTGAGGGTGTTGGGTGTGATCGTGGCGGAGCCGCTGCCCGGGTTGTTCATCATGTGGAGGAAGGCTGCGGTGTTGGGGGAAGGAGGCGGGAAGGCGACAGGACCACCGAGGATAGGAGTGAGACCGGTGCCGGGGGTGAGACCGGTGCGGGGAGTGAGACCAGTGCGGAAGGTGGAGGGATCGAAAGTGATGGGTGGGTGGTCAGAGGGGTTTCCGTTGTTGGTGTTGCTGCTGTTGTGCTGGGGGCCGGCGAGCATGGCGGGGGAGAGGGGCCCGGAGCGGAGGGAGTTTGCGAGGGAATTGTTGTTGAAGCCCCATGTGAACTGGTCTGCAGGCGAGGAGAGGGAGGCGAGAGGCGGGAGGACGGGCTTTGGGGACGCGCTCCGGTCTGGATGGTTATGTCTCGTGGGCGACGGCGGAGAGCGGTTCTCTTGGTCGTGGCCGGACTGGGCGCTGTGTTCCGAGTCGCGGCGGCGGGGTTGTGACGAGCGCAGGTTGGACGTCGGGTTGGGCGGCCTCGCAAACGACTGCTCGAACGGGTTCGGCTCCTGGTCGAAGTTGGAGCGCTGTGAGCGGGGCTGGTTCGGTCTGGCGTTGGGACGGTCGTGGTGGTCGCTGGGGGTGTCGGTGGTGGAGGAGGGGGAGAGGGCTTGGTGCTTGACGTCAGGGGGCGGGGAGAGGCTGGCGGACATGGCGATGACGACGACGAGGAGCTGCCGTTTCGAGCATCGTGTTATGAGCAGCGGGCAGTCGTCATCACAAGCGAGGGACGGTCAACGGGCACTCACCTACCAAGGCGCGCTAACTCACAGGGCGACGATGACGGGGCTTCTGCAATGACGAGCTCTGACGTAGACCTCTCATATACCAGCGGACTTTCAATCCCCGGCTGCCAGCCACCGGCCTCTCCCCGTCCTCCGTCCCCGATGCTCATCTTGCTCGCATTCTAGTCCACAACGTGTACATACATCCATACATCTACTCTACTTCGGCCCTCGCACACCCATCCAGGTACTCCAGCAGTTCCTTCTCATACGACTCCTGCCTTTTGCGCCTGTGGTACAAAATAAAATAAAATAAAACACCTGGTCAGCTTCCACCCTGTCCATCCGAATCTCGCACGCCCCGAATCTTGGAAGCACCCCCTCCGTGTCCACATCTTACCAAGCCTCGCAATCCCCTTGCCGCTTGCTGCTCCACAGTTCAGTCCACGATGCCGCCGTCCGACGAATCAGAGTCGTCTTAGCAATTATCCCGAGGCTTGACTGTGAGATGAGATCGCGATCCTTATCCAGAACGCCATCTCCTTTGCGCCTCCCTCGCTTGCTTGCTTGTCCTCCCCTTCCCTCGTCCTTCCTCCCCATCATTCAAAGCAAACCGCAAACGAACGGCGATAAGCACCACAAACGAAAAAACACATCCACATCCGCCTCCCGCACACCGGATCAACGGATAAACCCCCCGGAGCGCAATACGGCGCTTGCGGTACTTTAATCGGCATATCGGACCCGCCCCGATAGCGTCATCTGAGATCCCGCATGCCACCAAAGGAGAGAAAAAAATCATTGCGAACAGGCCCCACCCGGCGGCATCACTATTTTCGACGACGGCAAACTGATCAGACTCGAGGAAGCCGCAACGCCGCGGGTCTCGAACGGTCTTTCTTTCTATGCAGAACAGGGACTTGAACGAGTAAGAACAAGCACTGCTCCCGTTACGCTCACCAAGGAGGACGTAGACACAGAGTTGGTCTCATGCACACAAAAGGGCGGACGGTTTCCAACAGAACCAACCGAAACAGCGTTGAAGGGTCCGAATCTCCCATTCGTGTGACATGAAAACCACCACCACCACCTTTGCGCACCCCTCGAAAAAATCATGTATCCACACAATACTTAGCTCGAGGTAGTAGATAAAAACGGCGAGGCTGGGGAGGCTAGGCAGAAGGCAGATGGCAAAGCGAGGCGAGGCAAACCAATGTAAAGCCGAATAGGCCACGAGGGCGTACCAGCTGCCGTTCCCCATCCTGCCCTGAACACCCCGGGCCTGAGCTCGCACACGTCCCCAAGCGATGAGAATTCAATGACCACCCTTCTGCCTGCGTCTGCGGATGGATGGTATGTAGATGTGCGATATGAAGGGACCTCTCTTCGACCTCGAGGTCGAGTCATTTCTCCCAGCTATGAATGCATGACGAGCCATACCTCCTGCAGGAAGCCTATCCCATATCCGTCTCGACGGATCACAAGCACACCGAAAATACCCCACAGAGACCACAGACCACCGAAAACCGCCCTTCATACTTCATGCCGAGGCCATGCACTGGTCAGACGACCAGAAGTCCAGTGCGCTCTTTGGAGCGACGGAACAGACATAACTTAGGCTCATAGGCTCACGGAACGTGAACGGAACAGGACTGTGTCCCAGCGCCTCAGGTCAACCCACAACGGTCAACCCACAACGGACTCCGAATCCAGAACCAAGCACCACCAAACCAAGTGACCAAGTGACCACCACCACCACCACCACCACCACCGCATCGAACCACCAAACCAAAACCGAAGTGAAGGAAAGAGCAAACAGAAAAATTCACTCACGCAGCAACCTCCCCCTTACTCCCCGCCAACCCCCTCACCGCTCCCGCCAACCGTCCCGGAACACCCCTCTCCCTCCCCAACTCCTCCATGCCCAGCGTATACACCCGGACGCTAAACACGATCGCGCCAGACTTGGGCAGTCGTCTCAGGGACTGTCGTTCGGTTCGCAGTCTTAGGTTCTCGATCTTTGTTGGGGAGGCGGAAGTTGAGGTCGACGGTGTGGGGGTGTGTGGCGTTTTCGCCCCCTGGGAGGAGGCGGAGGAGGAGGAAGCGGAAAGAGACGATTTGTAAGATGACGGAGGATGCTGGAACGCGTCTTCTGCTCCGACTTGCGTCGTCGCCCATGATAGCTCGGTCTGGTCGATAGAGCCTCTGTACCGCTCAGAATCGATATTCTGGATCGTCCAGTTGTTGCGCACGACGGGGGACGAGGGTGTGAGGCGGCGGAAGAAGCGCGTCATGGAGGGTTGGAGGTTTTCTTTGTCTTTTTGGTGTTTGTTGATGGTTAGTATGCGTGTCACGGTGGGAGAGGGGGACGAGAATTTACAGAGTGGGACTTCGCCTGTGTAATGGATTTCGTCGAGCGGCATCCCGATTTTATCGTCCAGACGCCACGTTCCTACGAAGGACCATCATAGTCAATAATCGGACGCAGGAGTCAAGGATCGTTCAGAGGCGGGACGTACCGGGAACGAGGATAGCCCCAGCCTGCAAATAATACTCCCCATCTTCTCCTTCAATCATGATCGCCATATCGTCCTGCGTCCTGCATCCCCATTTCCATTTCCATTAGTGCCACGAACACACATGTTATACGGCGTGCGCATGGGATATGTGAGAACGCACAATAGTCCAGCGACTTTCATCGGTTCGTCCTCGTCCAGATTATAAGGCACGCCCAGCGGCAAGATCGTGACCTCCTTGATGCGTCCATCGCCATACCACCCGTTCCCTTTCTCTGAACCAGGAGCGTGACGAGTAACAGAGTAGACCTTGGGATAGCGACGGCTCAGGAATTCAGCGAGTTCGTGCGCGAGTTCCTCCGCTACAGTCCGCAAAGCCCGAAAGAATGAGTACACAGCGAGATAATCATACAATCATACAAAAGGGAAGAGGGGAGAGAGGAGAGGAGAGAACGCACCGGCCTCAAAACCGCCCTTCACGACCCCGGGCCTATCAGGCAGAACTTGTACGACTTGCTCCTTGCGCTCGGCGACACGCTGTGTGCGGATGCGGTGGTACGTCGCGAGTTGGTCGTCTGGTTCGATCCATTCGTCGAAGGGCATTTTACGGATGCCCATGGTTATGCTGTGATTAGAATTAGGATTAGAATGGAGGGATGGGTTTGATAGAGAGTGGAGGGCGTGGGGAGGGTGATGTGGCGATGATGATCATGGCGGTAGTGAAGAGGGAGGGGGTGATGGAGTGTGGGAGCACGAACTGATATTCTCCCTCTTTGAAGGGTCGGTATGGACGTGGGGCCATGTCTTCTATATTCGTCTCGACGGGTGTGATGGAAGGATATTCGAACGGGTCCGGCGTCCATTCTATCGAGCACGGCCGACATGAACACACATTGAAACACAATAGAATGAACAGCATGGTTCGTTAGTCCAAATGAACGCAGACAGCGAAGACAGTGAAAGAGACGAACCTCCAAATGGACCCTGTGCGGCCCTGCTCTTCACTTTCGTCTCCTTCTCCGCCACTATCACCGCCTCCCCAGAAGGGGATAATACCCGCACCTGCTTGTTTCGACTAATCCACCATCTTCGCAACAAGAAACCGGAATAGCAAGCCGCGACGACGCCCAGCCCCACAACCTCGAGCGAAACCTCCGGGAGTGTCGAGAGCATAGTTGACTAGCTGGATACAAGACTCTCAAGCAGAGATGAGGAGCAGAGATGATGAGAGTTGCGAATCAAGGAGGACCAATGTTCACAGGACTGGTATAGACCCGAAACTTCGTGGTTCGGGCGTCAAGACGGTCAGGAAAGCGCCCGAGTAGACTACTTGCTGTACCCTGGGTATTTATTCTGGGAACCAACGCAAGCAAGCAAGCAGGAGGTGGGATAC
Source organism: Stereum hirsutum FP-91666 SS1 (assembly GCF_000264905.1). NCBI lineage: Eukaryota > Fungi > Basidiomycota > Agaricomycetes > Russulales > Stereaceae > Stereum > Stereum hirsutum. The sequence continues at coordinate 1,362,463 of NW_006763135.1, forward strand.
ATACATAGCTCTCCGGCCCACGATATGTAAACGGAATGGAGGCGGATGCGGGAAGGCATTCTGTGTGTGTGATGTCGACGATAACGGACCGCTGCGTTGGCCATGGCCACCCCCATTGACATGTCAGTGACGGAAAAGAAAACGTGTGCCCCGTGTGTATAGGGTCGGCTTTGGTCACGATAGGGAACGACTTGGAGAGTGACGAGTGTTTAGGTGATATAACTCGACCGACGTCAGGGTACATGCAAGTATATGAGGTGGTGCCGACAAGACAAGAAGTTCGAAGGAGCAGTGAAGTAAAGTTCGGAACCCCTGTCGAGAATGAACCTGGTCTTGAGCAAGGTCAATATGCAGGAGGATTTCAGCAGGACAGACATACCTCGCCGGCCTCAACAGAGGAAGGAAGAAGATAGCTCCAAACTCAAGAAAGTCGTTGCGGACGCTGAACACGTCTTCCGCGCCACCATGACTTCAACGTCAACACGAGCGTCGGAAAAGGCAGGAGCGATCACTCGGCCATTGCCGCGACAGGCAAGCTCGTCCGAACCTCGAGACCAACGCCAACAACAAACCCGCTCGCTCTCTCCATACTTTCTCGTGAGATCCGACATATATTTTATCATGAACCGATAGTAATTTACTTACACTTTTTGCGCTCTATTCGTAGCGTGATGGCATCCAAGGCAGCCACGACAGCAGCGGTCGTAAGTGCCGTTTGTTTGTTGTTGCCGTATCCTCCCGGAGCTGTATCCCTTGACTGAACCTGCCCTCGTTTTACTAGGACTTCACCCGCATCTACTCCTCGCTCGGTCTTGGAAAAGGTTCTCTTTTTTGCCTCACAACCCTCTCCGCGTTTCTTCACCTCACATCACCCAACCTGACCACCTCTTCCTTCCCTTTCCCTGTCCACACGTACCCTCCACATCTATCCAGAGACCGTCGCGGCCCTCCAAGCCTTCCGCAAACGCCACTCCGATGCCCAGCGCATCAACGCGACATACGCCGCCCAACCCACAACGGTCGACATCGCGCACTACAAGTCCGTCTTGAAGAACCAGGAGATCGTCAATGAGGCCGAGAAGATCCTCGCGGACTTCAAGCCCGTCACTTACGATGTCAGCTCGCATGTGAAGGCCATCGAGACGTTCGAGGTCAAGGCGGTGAGTGTTGCTTATCCATTGTCTTTCTACCGTCTACCTCCATTGCGAGACGCGACTGATGGATTGGATGGTTGCGCGTTCCGGTTTTTTTTTCTGGGATATTCGTTGGGTGTGATGTGATGGTGTGAATAGGTTGCTAAAGCCAAGGAGACCGAGGCTCAGATCGACGTCGAGCTCAAGGAGCTTCAGGCTACCCTCGCCAACATCGAGGAGGCCCGTCCTTTCGAGGACCTCACCGTGCGTTTCGTCCCTACACTAGCCTACATCTTCAGCCTCGCGCCTTACTAACGTATGTATACATGTCGTACTCCTCGTACGCTACAGGCCGAAGACGTCGCGCAAGCCCACCCTCGCATTGTCGAGGCCGTCGAGACCATGCTCAAGAAGGGCAAGTGGACCGTGCCCGGTACGTGTTTTCCTTATTTCTGCTCTTGCTCCGTCCTCCACGGCCTCTTCCTGTACTCATGTTGCGTTTTTGTTCACGTGGGCCTACAGGCTACAAGGAGAAGTTCGGCGACCTCTCGATTATGTAGAAGGCGTGATCTTTCATGTTGTTGTCGGTGCTGTTGTCGCTGGATAGAAATAGAAAATATCGCGCTTGACGCGTCTGACCATGATTCTCTTTGCCGTTCACGATTGACGTCGAATTTTCTTGAGTCAGGAGTATAGTGTACAGTAAGTATCTTACCGTGGTCTTCTGCACAAAGACCATGGAAGTAGCAGTTCTTTGAAGTCCGTTGACTCTTCTTTTCTCAATCGACAAGCCAATCCACCCTCCATTCTACATTACCCTCGCTCCTCCCTCTCACCCCCTTATAAGGCTTATACGTCTCCCCCGTAACCTTCAGCTGGTCTACTTTCAAAGCTGAAAATAGGTGAGAGGATAATGCGAATGTTGTAAGAAGGGATCGCGAGGGTCGAGGACTTGACGCTCTGGATGCATTTTGGAGTAGACGAAGATGAGAGTCAGAATGCAGTAGGGGGAGACTGAGTAGAGAGAGGTGCGAACGACGATGTAAAGGTTCCCTGGAGGTTCCAACGACCAGATGAAGGATGGATGATGGGTATTGTCCAGCGCAGGACCTGTACAGGATCTAATGAGTAACAATAAAATAAAGGTAGTCTGGACGGAATGTAAAGCGGCTCACTTGTCTGGTCGGGATGTACGTCCATTCCGCACCTCCACCAACTGTACAGCTCGCACTCGTCGTACCCTCCCCGAGATAAACTTCCAGGACAAAATCATCTATCGTGCGTGTCGTAGCGCGAGACGTGACGGTGATATCGAGCGAGCCTACATCGTCGACGCCCTCGTTCAGTCACATACTCGTCGTGCATGTTCACTCAAAAATATCGACGCACCGCCATTATCATGTACTCTCAGGTTGGGCTTCACGATGAACGGGATCTGAACCTGAGTCTGCGCTTGCGCAGCGGCAGTAATAGGAATCGGCGCAGGTCCGGTAGTCGGGGTCGGTGCAGATGATCCTTTGGAACCGGAACTCTGTGATGCAGCGGACGGCGAATAGTGGTATTCCATGAGGGTAAAATGTCCGTCCGGAGGCACGAACGAAAGCACCTTGGACTGGGCGAAACGGGTGAGGCTGGTGTCCGTCTAGGCTCAGCGCTAGTGCGTACGGTACGAATAGGAACTGCGTACCGTATGCAAGGATGGAAAGCCGGCTCTGAGATGACATTCGGGTTTGTGAAGGTCAGGGAGAGGTCCGGTGTGCCTGGATATGCATATGAATATCAGGAACATGCCTGAGTGGCGTATGTGGCGGGTGTGGTGGATGGGCTCACCTGAGAGGTGACAGTTGGCTTCAACCTTGCCGAGGACAGTGCTGTTGATCACTGATCCAGTCCTGGTGAGCCCGATGAGGACGTAGGCGGAGACGACGCCTGAGACGGGTGCTCACTTGTTCGTGACCGCTTTCAGCACTTCGACGATGTCAAAATAGATCTCGTTACTGTTGTACCGGACGCCTGCCTTTCTCCATGGTATAGGACTAGCAAAAGCGCCCATGTTGTGTCCTCCCTGAGCTCCGGGCGTCGATAGACCGGCAACACCTGCCACGGAAAGGATCTTGTGGAGGAGTGAGGGCGGCAAGACGATGTCTTTGAGTGCGTTGGGCGACGTAGTGAGAGGATGCCCTCCGGAGTCCAACGTCTCTTCGAGGAGCTGGTAAACGACATCGAAGTTGTCCCTGATGGTAGGGCCGCTTATATTTCCAAAATAATCCTGGAGAATCTCGATGAAGGTCTGGAGGAACGCGAAGGCGTATAGCGGATCGACTGAACGAACAAACGGGAACTCAGCAGTCGAACAAGTTTGTGATTGTCAAAAACACAACGCACTGTCACCGCTAACGGGACACAAGAAAGTAAGGCCTCCGTGTTCGAGATGACAACATGCGCTGGGTGCATCGTTCTCAAAGGTGGGGACGAAGAGAACGGGGTCTACGTCCTGTCTGCGCTTTGCCTTGTCTACGGCGTGGATGAAGGCATCGATGTGGAGGAGAGGATATGCGGCCGAGAATGCGCGAAATGCGGTCTGGACGATAGGCCTGCCGGTGTTCTCGAGCACGATGAGGCCGTCGATGGCCATGCGTGTGGTCGAATGCTAAGGAGGGCTCCGGGTGCGCTCGCCGATCACGGTCTTTGTCGGTCCCCTGTCCGGATTTATCAAGTCGCTCAAATTCTTCCCTGCTTATATCCCCCACCCTCCACTTCTCCACTTCCCCATTCCCCACCCATGCCCCCCACAACCGCTCTCATGCACGCTAACCCTGCTAACTTCAAAGCCATCCTCGACGACATCGAGCAGCAGTTCGATCTCGACCAACATGCGCTCGATGTCATCACTAACAAGTTCCTCGAGGACTTCAATACCGGTCTAGGAAAATATGGCGAGCCGATGGCCATGATGTACGTGCGCTGATCTCCGATTCTTTTCTTGATCTGACCTACTGTCTGCATCACAGTCCAACTTTCGTCACCAGCGTACCAGATGGTACAGAGACTGGGTAATACTCCTTCCTAACACTCTTTCACCAAGGTCTCATAAGATGCCTTGATATAATCTACAGTACTTTCCTTGCACTTGATCTTGGAGGAACAAACCTGTACGCCATACTCTTTCTCTCTATCGGCCCTCAGTCTGACTTAACTTGTTCCTCTATAAAGCCGAGTGTGTGAGGTCACCCTCAACGGAGACAAGACCTTCAGCCTTCGCCAGCAAAAGTACAAGGTCTCCGAGGCACTCAAGACAGGAGAAGCCACCGTATTATTTGGTGAGCGTCTACTACCCTCCGACTAGTCGTTCGTTCGCTAACATCGCAATACAGACTACCTCGCCGACTCCGTCGATGCCTTCCTCACCTCCCTCGGCCCGTCCGCAAATTCCGACTCAGAAGCTACACACATCCCTCTCGGACTCACGTTCTCCTTCCCCGTCGAACAAACCGCCCTCGACGAGGGTGTGATTCTCACCTGGACCAAAGGTTTCGCTGCCAAGAACGCCATCGGCAATGACGTCGTCAAACTTCTTCAGGACGCCTTTGACCGGAAACACTTGCATGTCAAGTGCGTGGCGCTCGTCAACGACGTACGCATGCCTTTTCTGCTCACTGCATCCAACGCCCTCTGATAACCGTATCTATCGTTTCCCAATTAGACTGTTGGTGCGCTGTTATCCCGAGCTTACCAGGCCGGTGGATGCATTCTCGGATGCATCTTCGGTACGGGAACGAACGGCGCTTACGTCGAGCAGGTGAAGAACATCACCAAGCTGAAGAACTCCCCCGTCGCTGCCAAGGGCGGCGAAATGATCGTAAACACCGAATGGGGAGCATTCAACAACACCGTCAGTGTCCCTCCCCATCTCACTTCTCAACCTTTGGCTCATACTTACCCGCAAACCTGTAGCGCACCATCCTTCCCTCCACTCCGTTCGACAATAAAGTCGACCGAGAATCTATCAATCCTCGGTTCCAAGCCTTCGAGAAGTTCATCTCAGGGATGTACCTCGGCGAAATCACCCGCAACCTCCTGCTCGCCCTCATCGACTCCGCTCCCCATCCGATCCTCTTCGCCGGCAGAGCCAGTAAGATCATGAACACCCACTACGGCTTCGACACCGAATACATGTCCTTAATAGAGGCGGCCTGGGAGTCCGAGGAAGAACCATCCTCGGATCCAAGCGCATCTGGGCCGAAGCTCGCAGAGAAGAAGTTGTCGAACGGGAACCTGAAGACGATCGATGACGAGTCTTTGCTCGATTTCGAGAAACCGCTGACGGCGGAGACGATCAGGCCGATTACGCTCCATCGGTTGCAGAAGATTAGGGACGTGTTGGTCAAGAATGTGGGGTATGAGCCCGAACAGGTATCGTTGAGGGATGCGGCGATTGTGAGATGGGCCTGTGCGATTGTGGTGCAGAGGGCGGCGAGGTTGAGTGGGTGTGCGGTGGCGACGGTCATTAAGCAGATGGGCTTGGAGCATAGGCTGAAGGAGGAGCTTGAGCAAGGAGGCGGATGGATCTCTGTTGGTGTGGATGGAAGGTACGCAATCTCGATTCTTATTTTATTTTATTTTACGTTCCGTGGGCGCTTACCCACGACCGTTGTATAGTTTGATCCAACATTATCCGCGATTCGAGGAGAGGATGCGACACTCGTTGAGGATGCTTATCGGCGAGGATCTCGAGTCCAAAGTGGAGATCGGATTGGCGAAGGATGGAAGTGGTGTCGGTGGTAAGCGCAGTCCAGTCCTCTTCTCCATCCAACACCAGCGAACTGAATCCTCATTACAATATCACAGCCGCGTTGTGTGCGCTCGTCGCCACCAAGGAAGCCCTCGTCTCGAAGAAGGAGCTCAACTCATGATCTTTATCTCTATTTCGCGCAAGATAGTCGGAGGAAAGTATATTTGTATCCGAATCAAGAAAAGAAGAAGCAGAAGAAGAATTCGCCGCACTACAATGTTACTGTACTGTAATACTACTGTTGAGCCGTCTGTGATCCAACCACTCGTCACGCCACTCAATCATCCCTTACCCCTACCTCCACCTTCGCCACTATCCACTTTCGCCGCCCACTTTGTTTCAATCATCTATATTCGCCGGTGTCCCGTTATTGTTGTCTTCGTCGTTGTCGTCGCCACTGTTGTTTTATTCATAATTTTTGTTTAACTCTACGAGCGTGTGTAGCCCGTGCAGCCTTGCTCCAGCGGTCCCCCCAGCTGCTCTACCCCTCATCTCTACGATAAAGACATAGACTCGTGGTGGACCATAGTACATAGACCGAAAGGAATTCACGAATTAGAACGGATCCAGTATTTATCGAGGAAACACGCAGTAGTAAGTAGACTTCATTATGAAAATAGTGGATCTGTGGTGTACTGTCTGTCATTCGTGGTGTCCTATGTGTGGTACTAGCAGGCCTGGGGTGTTTCTCCCGTTTCAACACCCGTTGTCTGTCAGTCTGTAGAACCAACGACTCCGACTATCTGTCCTCCTGCATCAAAACTCTCGAACCTTGCACCACTGACGAGCCACCCCGCAAACGGCGCACCAGGACCAAGGAGGGCTTTGCGAGCCAACTGGTATGCACCGTCGGCGTCACGTTTGATGGTATGGTAGGTGTCGGAAGGACTGTTGATGATGGAAGAAGGTCAATGGAGATGCGAGATGGGGCAGAGGTACAGAAACGTACGAAGGTCTTGGAACATTTAGGGTTTTCAGTGTCAGAAGATGTAGATTCAGGAGCGATGTCTTGGACGTGAGGGGCCTTGAGGGGACGTCATATGAGCGAGTAGTACGAGTATTAGAAGAGTCAACGTCACGGCATATCGATAAGTCATGGGGCCCACCAGTATTTTGGGTTGGATCTATGTTTTGGTGCTACACCTCTTCGGAGACCATTGATAAGAACTTCGGGCGATTGTGGGTCGCCGTGGACATGGCAAAGAGCTGAAGAACGTTCCACCGTTCAGGTGCGCGCACGACTATGCATGGATGAAGGTGACGGCACGCACCGTCGTTCGAAGAGGTTGAGGCGCCCGGGATACTTGGTCGAGAGTGTATGAAAGGTCGGTCAGTGAAGCAAATCTCAGGACGAGAGATCCGATATTTTGTAGGTAGGCCTGTACAAATGTGAGCACGTCAACGCACTGAAAAGCAATTGAAGAGTGGGGAATAATGTCTACCGTTCAAGTCACCCAACCGGCCATAGAACGCCCTCCTGCAGTCCTCGCGAACAGCGGTTCTCATCTCCTCCGCAACCTCCCCGATGACGATCCCATCAACGTACACAGGCTCAAAGAGCCTGCTCATCAACGCTCCCTGCATCCCCAACACGTTCCATCTCGCGATTTTATCGCTGCAAGTCATGGATAACACAGGAGGTGCATCGGCACGTCCAGGTTTCGTACGAAGGACGCCCAGTCGGGAGTAGTCGTCGCGACCTCTAGAGGGGGCTTCTGAGGGGAGCGTAGGCCAGGAGTTTGCGTCCTTGAGAGAGGCCATGGTTGGATCTTGGAGTGAGGCTAAGAGGCGGGTAGAGGCATCTCCGCCTTCAGAACATACAGTCCGTGCAAGTTGGCAGGGGAAAATGACGGAAAACAGTCAAAAAAGTTCTCTGTTCGTACAGCGACCGAGCCTTACATGGAACAGTTGAGACGTAGAGGACGAGCTTGACACCGTCTCTGAGGCGGTACTTGCCTTTGCCACACGACTCTCTACAAATCCACGGCGACCGAGAACGACTCGTCGGCGTATCCTGAGAAGTATCAGAGGCCTCAGGCTGTTCATCCGCATCACAATCCCGCATAATCTCTTGCGCAAGCCAGCGTATAGCGCTCCTTCTGGCCAAGACCTCAGCATGAGAGTCATGCAGCGCGTCCCCAGAAGCCGGCAGCTTATCCCGGGGCAGACATTTAGACCCTGTCCCCAGCGACATGACTTGTATCCGTGTGGTCTCCGGTGGGCCCGTATGATGGACGAGGACGAAGGAGGCTAGGATGGTAAATTTTGTGGGTTGAGGGCGGAAGGAGAGTGCAGCGTAGGAAGCGAAGGTCGCAAGGACGATTTGATCCACGAGTTCCGGAGGAAGGGCTATAGTCATTGTGAGTTTCCTTGGGGAAAACTCTGTGCTCCACTCTATTCCCTGTCGGAGTGACTTTCTTCAGTACGAATCTCAAAAGAAACTTCAGCGACGTACAAGAGGGGTCTGGAGCGTATTGTGAGGCCTTGCCGCCCGGATTGAGATTAACCAGAGTAACACTGGGTATATTCACTGTTCGACTTTGGTGCCAAAGGCCGCTGCTGAGAGGTTGTGTGGTATCCACTGCTGCAAGTCCAGCTGTCAATGTTTTCGGCGGCGTCTAGAGAGGAGATACGGGCAAAGCATGTGAATGACTGAGTCATGTCCAATCGCTGGAGTTCATTCTCGCCTCAGCGGTTCTAGGGACAACGAATCATCAGCCCTGGGGCCTGCCTTTGACGTTGGATGGGGCGCAACAGGCGCAAGCCCGACTCGAAAGGAGATTGATCTCGTGACTTGGAAGCTTCTCAATTCGACAAGGCCAAACATAGGCAAACAACGCCTGTTGATTGAGAAATGAGCTCGGCGAGATCCGCAATTTGAACCACGTCATGAAAGTTGTGGCCACCCCTTCCGGTTGCTGTGGCGGCATGAACGCCATGTAGTACGTGCCCCTTGCAATTGCTGAAAACACTCTTTGCACAAACGTGTCTGATTATCCAAAGTAGTTTAGATCCATAAGTGTTGTACAAATGTACAATTGAGAAACTCGATGAGTTGTACCGACTCGAAATCGTGCGCGTTCTGGACTGTGTATATAGCAGTCCATAAGTGACTTGATATTTTCCAGTAAGATCAGAGAAATTCTTGGTCTACACATATGACCATAATGACTGTTTCCCGATCTGCAGAGTTCTGCCACGGGTAATCATGCGCAGAGCACCACTGGCCGCGCTGTACTAGGGCACGGCCTGTTATTGCTGTTAGGACGGTAAGTACCATTGGGAGAACAAAAGCCTTCTCATTTTGAAATTGATCTGACGTCGTCTCGTGACCGACGCGAAGCGCATTTTTCCTGTTGCTGCTTGTGTCTGCTCGCCGCGCGCTCGTCTACAGGCATCCACCGCCATCTTTCACTCATACAGAGCTTCCGTCTTGAAGCCAAGTACCGACTTTGAAGGTGTGTTATCTATTCTCTGCGGGCCTGATCGTGGACTCTTCTGTTCCCCTCGCTGTGACTCCTTCCCGAGCTCGCTCTTGTCGAAGTGAGCTCGCTTTGCATGTTGTCGATTGTATATGCGACACAACAGGGCCCCATGCAAGGAGCGTTGATCTGTCATATCCAGTAGCACTAGATTGTGTACTCAACGAGCCTAAACTCATCATCTACCTACACCTTCCAGATGACTCACCAACCCGAGTGCCCTCAATTCACTTTCTGCATGCCTACCTCTCTGTGTCTGCGCCGGCCTGCATCACCGGCAAGGCCTACTCGATCGACAACTTATGTTCCACATCGCGAGCGACATCCTCGCCCCCAGCATCGGACCACACGATACAAACGATCAACGACAAACGCTAAAATCCAGGATCGAGCGTACCTGCATGGCGAGGATCGAGAAATCTACCAATCAGTTCCACGAGGACCGCTTTTCTGGACGACTCACAAGAGGAGGATCATCATCGATATGGCAGGGAGCGGTTGGGGCGTGTTCATCGAGCGACGGCCATTCGTCAAGAGAAGACTGACGTACAGAGAGGATTTGATGGATGGATATGTGCGTACATGACACCATTCTAATTCTACCCGTAGATAACCAGAAATTGTCTGCCCTCAGTTTTCAACTACCATCGGGCTCTGGTCACCCCGCCACGACGAGGTATTCATCAGTCAACCGATCTTTCACCTCCGTTGGCTGACTCACCTACAGACTGTATCACACGACGTCGACATGACCGACGGATCATCTCAGGTAGCGGCCCCGCTCAATGTTGAGTCGACAGTCTCGTACAGTGGCCCTCAGCCGTGGGTAATGGCACACCAGCCTACGTTCCGATACCAGTCCCCCGTTCCTTCTACGATCAACGTCCAATCTTCTCACCACGATGTCCCTATGCTCGACATGGCCGAACAGTCTGATTCTTCCTTGCACCATTCGCTCGGGAATAACGACATACTCCCATATAATATTTTGTCTGCATCCCCCGAGCTGCACATATTTGCAGACATAGGCGACGACCAAGTCTTCTCCTCGCAAGCCTTGTCTGCCTCGCCCCTCCCTGAATCAAACGCATTGCCTCTGCAGGCCATCTGTGCATTGCGTATTTACCCCACTGAACCAGCGGCGTCGAAGCATGCTTTAGACCAGGCCTCAGATAGCTTGGCAGGTATTTCTGCGACGTCCGACGTCGCTATCTTGTCCGTTGCACCCGAACAAGAAGACCGTGCGTTCGAAATAGACCAGGTAGTCGCCATAGGACCCTCTGCTACTGGCACAGGTGCACCAACACCGAATCATCTTGCAGAGCAGGCTTTGTATAGCTTCTGGGATTCTCTTTCTCGACCCGCTCCATCTATTCCGTACGCCAGCACAGGAGAAATCGATCGCTCCCCCAGTGTAGACGAGGTCAACCTTGAACCAATAGGTAGCGAGGTGATAGATCTTCGACCCATGTCCGATATCGCTGTCCCGCCATCCACATTGGAACAAGAAGATGGTGGGCTTGAGCTTAACCAGGGAGCTGTCTCTCCCACCTCTGCGGTCCCAGATCTCGCCAGATTATCTGACGCTGACGACCAAGCACCCGACATGTGTCCGCCTCGACCAGCCGAGTCGGGGGAGGAGGAGGACGGGTTTCCCACTGCAGCTGCCGACCCCAGTCATGCTAGCGGCGAGGTCTCGTCTGTCGCCCAGGATAGTACCGACCCGGCGTGTATTGAACAAGAAAGCGAGGAACAGCCAAACGAGAATCAAGTCGAAAATGTCCTCGTAGATGATGAAGATGACCTCGACGGTCAGTCAACACTTCCCTTTGACCAGTGTACGCCGATCACTTACCAGGGAACTTGTTACTTTGCAGATTACGAGGATCCAGAAGCAGCCGCGACGGACGAACGAGTTCATGAAGATACTTCAGAGCCCGATGACGATGAGACCCTGCCCCCCGCTCCCCTGAACATCTTACACGGATTGTCCAGTCACAAACGACAGGAACTCCGTCAGGAGGCCCACGATTTCCTCCTCGACATCGTTGCCGACCTTGACCCATCGACCACATCTGACGAAGATGATGACCTGCTAGGTATCAGCTTCGACGTACTCGCGGTATGATAGCCTGGCAAGTTACTCCCGATCTGGCCTGCGCAAGTCTGGCGCTAGATGTCGCGTACCATGGATAATCGAATCCCCATAACGGACTCGCTGCTCGCAGATGACTTACGACACTCCCGATCTTATATTCACCTTGTGCTTTCCCCATATTTTCCCTATGCTTTCCTAGGACAGTCGCGTCCTATTTCTCTTCGCATTGATGTCTTTCTGCTCTGTAGCTCGTTGTCTTTGCTACCTCCACATTGTTATCGTCATTGCTTTTCTGCTGTAAATTTCTTCTCGAAGTTGGTCGTATCTGAACAGCAAATTTGTTGACATCCTCTTCTCTCTGAATAAGGAATTGTGAACATAGCGTAATCCTTGCGACGACCCAAAGATATTCGAGTTTGCGAGAGCGAGGGTCCAGAGTGGAATGGAATGCGGTGATAGGAACTATAACGACGAGCCGTCGAGGTGTTGAAAACACAGATCTAGTGTACACATATAGCTACAGAGATGTTGAACCCTGGGAGAAGTTCCATTGGAGTGTGCAGAGAATGAGAGGAATAGGTATGATGGAGGTTGAACCCAACGAGTGATAGCAAGCCCAGGATTTGTCAAGAAACTGTGATGCAGCCGTAAAAGAAGAAGAGGAAACAGAATGAGAGATAGAGGGGCGTAGATGTTGAACTTATCGTGTGAGATGTTACGTTCAACATGGCGCTGAGATTCTTTACACTCAATGGCTATAATCGTATCTTCAAAAAAGACGGTTGAGTAAGTGTCTCATCGGAAGATAGCAAAAGCATACTTCTTGTAGAAGGTCTCTGAATCGGACGGGAGAGCCTGCAAAACGACGTTAACGATTAGATATGAAGATGGATTGACACCCACGAGGTACGCACCTGATCACGTCTTGCGCCTCTAACCTTTCGTCCAGACTTCTCGAGCTCTGCTCTCTCCTTACGATCTTCCCTCAACCACTGGAGGGCGACCAGATACAATGACTGACTGTCATGGATTGCAGACGTGCCCCCGACAGGAACAAGAGGCCAAGGAGTCGGGTTCGTGACGAATGATCCAAAGCGCATGTGAGCGACGTGAGTTGGGAAGGAGGATAGTCCATCGAAGATGTGGGTCGCATCTGGAAAGCAAAAGTTAGTAGATATTGCCGTAGCCGTAATGTTGAGCACCTACAAAGGATCGTCGAACCCCGCGCCTCACTATCTTCTCTAAGAAATGTGAGAAGATCATCCCTGACTTGCACATCCAGGTCGACAGTGACCTAGAATAAGAATGTGTTAAGGGCCTGATTGTCGAGACAAGACAAAGGAATCACTTCGTCGAGCAGGAGCACATCCCACGGCGACATAAGGCCCATACACAATTGTACTCTCCTTCTCTCACCTGAATTGTACAAGAGTAGACCATACAGTTACTCACGGTGTTCTTGGAAACTACCAGCGCGATCGAAGGAGAACGCACCATCGGATATCTGGTGCATGCGCCAATCCAAATCCACATCGAGGATGTCGAGCAGATGATCCCTTCGTTCCTTATGTCTGTATCCACCGACACTATCCAGGAAATCTGAGACCAAGATATCGCCGCGAACAACAGGATTCATTGCCCTTCGCGCCAAATCCACCATATGAGAATCAGATATACCCAACAAGAACATGGAGCGTACCACTCTGTTCCAAGATGGGTAACACCTGGTGGGGTGTTCCTAAACACATCCCGCTCTTTAATGAACACCTTGGCCCCGTTGGCCGTCACAAGCTTCTTCCCAGCTAGGATCTGTAGAAGTGTAGATTTACCAGCTGTAGACCCGGATAGCATGAGCCCATCGACGTGAGCTACTCAGCGAACGGCAACTCACCGCCATTGGCACCAACGAGGATAGTCCTTGAGCCTGGCGGGAGGTGTATGGAAATGTCCTTGAGTGATGGTACAGTGGAGTTGTTATGATGATAAGTCAGGCCATCCACAAAGACGAGTGAATCATCTTCAAGTGTCATTTCGCCGAAAGTAGTTGACAGTAAACGAGGACGGAGGAAAGAGCGGACGGTAGACAGTAAGGAAGCAAGAGGCGCGGACGTTATACTCCCGACGCTGACTCGAACATCGATATTGCTCGCTTCCACAGGATCGCGTCATCATCCTCGAAGAACAGGTACGTTTGAATACGCCTTGATTATACACGAAGTATGGAATTTAATTACGTGATGTACAACTGTAAAATACAAGTGGGTGCGTGCGTATGTTGATATATGTGGAATGTCATCGAATTGAGTCGGAGCAAGAAATGTCAGGCGTCTGCTCAAGCAGAAGTGTCCCCAATCTTCTCATTCTGTAATCCTTGGAGCACACGCTTCATCTCATCTATATCCGCCTGGAATGCAGCACTACTAGCACCAGCCGGTCCGCGAGCACTGGCTGCGCCGTCTGCTAGAGTAAGCTTCCCGTCGTCCTGGGCCAACCACTTGTCCAACTGTGCCGTAATTGAGCGGGCTTTAAGACGGAAGTGGGTTCGGATGACGTCCCCGAAAGGCTCTGGAGGATTTCTGATGTTGCCCAACATCTATAATGGAGGGATGCCATGAGTGACGAGCTCTCAGCGTAAGAGCATGTGTACTGACCGCTGTACGGACCACCATCCTTCGCACATTTGCGGAATCTATAAATTGAGATGAGTTAACTAAGAATTAGATATAGCGTGCGGCAAACAGTAGAACGCACAAGCGATGGAAGGAGGTGTCCCAGCAGCGTTTGCCCAGCCCGGCTCGTTAAGATATGGTTCGTCGCACAAAATCATGGATTGGATGGATATGAGAACCTGACGAAGAAAGACGGTCAACGACAAAAAGAATGGGGATGAATTTAGACTTTACCTGCAGCAAAGTTGATTTTCCTGCAACCCATCCAGGACCTTGCCAGGTACCAAGCAGTGACAAGCATACTTTGCCATCCTGAAGAAGATGCGTGGGATAAAATTTTGTTGACTAGAATGCTTCAATTGTCAAACCACTTACCGCGTAAAGATTAGGATTGAACCGATACTTTCCCCCGTTCGTCTGCGAGGTGGAAATATGAACAGTGACATCGAGGATTGTTAGACATGAAAACTTACGGTCATATATTTGACAGAAGGCGGTGACTGGTTATAGCTGTTACCAAGGAAGATATCAAAAAGGTAGCTGTATCGAAGCAGACATGTTAGCCCTGCACCAGGCGAGGCCAAGGAAGCTACACTGACCAGCCGTTCTGATATCTGTATAGAAAGGCGATATAAACGTTGTTCGAACAAGACTTTCGCGAGGCGGACAGTACTTACGGTGTACCCTCTGGGCCTATGATCAATGCCTTGATGATATCGACCCGACTTTCGTCAACTCGAAGGAAAATCGATGAGTCCCACGCAACGGGCAAGTTTGTAGTGAGTACAGCGAGCTGAAACGCGGGCCAAGTCAGCTACGCTTCGCAAGATAAGCCTGTAGTGCTAGTTCGCACCTCCTTTGCAATCGCAAGTGAACGTTTGGGGATATCTGCAGACGCGAGCATCCTGGCTTCGTTGTTGAAATAAAACTTGTAATTTGGTGGCTCATCCGACGAGCGTCGGACATCGGATTCGGGTGCAGGTATTGAGAGGTCGCAATACTCGAATCGCACACGATTGGCCCATTCGACGTACGCCTTCTGTGTTGCCTCATCGGTTGCGTCCGCCTCAACATACACTTCTTCGCTTTTGTCCTCCGAGGCTCTGTGGATCCTTGGTAACGAGTCATGTAGGCGTTTCACGAAGCTGTCACCCTTGACTTCGCGCAGAGCACGGTCAATGGCGTTGGCAGTGGCTAGAATACGATTGCAGAAACTGAAGAGTTTCTCATTCTCTTCTGAAAGGGCAACGGCGGGGATCTCCTTGGTCTTGCCCTTCGTGTCGTTGGTCACCCGCTTCTGCTCTTCCGTCATTTCCGCAGGCTCAAGCTCAGCCTGCTTCGCGCCCTCCAAACCTTTGATAGCTGCTTGCGCTTGAATAACGATGGCTTCCAAGAGTTCTCGAGGGCCGGCACTGCCTTCATAGACAACTGCCTTTTCGCGGGGAGGTGGAGTACCATTGGCAGCCTTCTTCGGAGTGGTCTTTACAGATTGGACGACCATGATGGGCATGGCCATCATGCTCGCGAGAGCTTCGTGATTTGAAATTGTCTGCGAGAGTAGGATTGAGTATAGACACAAGAGCATAAAGGATTTGACTGACCTCTAGCCACTCGAACAATTCGAAATACACAGCAGATCGCTCGGACATATCAGTGAGAGAGTCGTTTCGAAGGAGAGAGCTGCAGATATTGTTGAAGCGTCGACGAAGATGAGCTAGTGCTGTGGGATGGACGAGATAATCACTGGCCTGTCCGCCACCATCTCGGTGGAGGTTAGGCAGATAGACTCGAATACGGGACATGAGGGCTCCGAGACTCTCATCCTTGGCTTTCTGCTGAGCCAAAGCTTCCGCCTGTCCAGTTGTCTGAAAGAGCCAGATCAGAAAATGGCCTACAGTGCGTATGAGAGCCTTACATCTTCTTTCATATCGCCAGCATAACCGATGCCACCCTTCGATTTCTTCACGACGCCAACGGGGAGTGGGTACGCATCGTCCTCGTCATCAAAATCCAAATTCGGAGGCAGGGAGACAGTCGGCGTAACCTTTCGTTTCTTGCTTTTTCGAGAGGCTTCATCTGACAACGTCGACACCTCGTTAAGTTGGTCATGATAGAGCTGTTCGAGCATTGCAAGGCCGATTCCGAGGGTGACTCCTTGGATATTCGAACAATGCAGTAAGTCGATATCCTCATCCGAGGGCGCTGATCGTCGGACTTTCTTATGATTGAACGGCTCGCCACAGGCTAGACAGAAGTCCTTCGAGCAGGTTCGACATTTAGCTCGGATGACGTCGCGTACATGTTCAATATATTCTGCGAAGGTAGGCTGAGACATGGTCTGTGAGTGTGATAAACAGAACGAACATAAACGCGGCACTCACATAAAGTGCGAAAAAGTCTGCCTTCTTGCGTGCGACACTCGTCCCACAACCGTGGGGACAAAGACAAGGCTCGTAGGATAGTTGATTGTAGAGACCGAACAAGTAGTTCTGCTCGCCACCTTCAGGACAACCTTTCATCCATTGACCTTGCGGCATGAGCTTGAGATTGGAGCTCGTCCCGGGGATATGATAAATCTCGAGTGGCTCTTCTACTTCAATGACTTCTTCTCGTCTGTCCTTCGAAAAGAATATACCTGTCCGGCGTTTAGATACAACAGCGAAAGCAGCCTAACAGGATGCACACCTGCATAGGGATCGCTGACCGCCCTAGAAGACTCGTTCGTGACTTTCACACCCTCATCCGAGTCGTAGTCCACATAGTCATCTGACCTCACAACAGCCTGGATTGAGCACCTGGTACAAGACTATCATGATAGAAACTGACCTTCATCCCCGTCGTCGTCGTCTTCATCATCGTCCTCCGCCATGTCGCCGGAGTCAGCAGGACCGTCTTCGTCTTCGTCGGGTGTCTGAAGGGTACGATGAACAGGATTCTCAGGGCAGCAATCCATTACTACACGCACCGCCAGACCGGACAACTTCACATCGCGCCCACTGGTCGAAGCACCGACAACAGACATCTGCGCGTCTCCATCCTCGTCTACGACATCATCGAAAGCGCCCTCAAAGATACGTTCAGCGGCCTGCATGACATCTTTGTATCGTTTGAGGGCAGCTCGCGCTTGGGCAGCGGTAGCCCCCTAATACTGTGTCAACAATAGTAAATGAATTGCGAGAGCACCGTAGACATACCATTTCTACGAGTTGATTCACCTCGCTCTCCATAATGATGTAGCTGAGATAAACAGAGCGTTTCGGGTGCGCGTTCAGAGAGGAGCAGCAGGTCAAATGGGAGTGTCAAAGAGCTATTGCGCGCGAAGGGCTTAAATGTGGTCGAAAGGAGCCTCGAGCTCATCGAAGAAACCAAGACGCTAGAAGCGGAGCCCGAAAGTGCCACTCAGTCTGAAAAAGTGGCGCATGACACCGTGGCTCTTTTGTGTGGCACCATTCGAACCTTCAAGGAGAGGCCGCCTCTGTATACGCAGCTGGGCATTTAATGCGTACTTAACAGCGTCTATGCATACCCTTCTAAACAACAGCTTGGAGCAATCCCGCAAGTAATCCATGATGAATCGTAATTACTACACGCGACCTGCAAGCTTTGGGGCGTTGTCTCACAGCGCGTAGTTCGGGACCACGGAGAGAAAATAGATCATTATACACATATAGACATAAATCACAGTACAGGTCCATTTCGTCAATAGGCGCTGTATCCTTCCACTCGATACAAATCTCACTTCCGCGTTGAAATCGGCTGCCCCAACCTGAGCCGAGCAGCCTTGCCCTTGAACATAAGCCAGACGACGGGGACGAAAAGAACCAGTCCAATCAATGCAAGCATTACGCTGAACAGGTGATACCCTAGGTTCTCCCCTCCTGTGCTGTAAAAAGGGAGGGATCAGCGATTAATGTGGGCCTGTATACGGTACACCAAAGCTACTCACATGGCCCAGAACCCAACTGATCCATGGCTGCGTCAGTATGGAGGAACGGTACCATTGCTTCTAGGCCACTCACCGGTCATACCCAACGTCTGACGTATGAAGTTGAATATCTGGGATATCTCTGAAGTCTGTGGTTTGTAGCCTGCCAAAATCGCAGTTAGGTACGTCCACCGGAGTGCAGCAAAGCATGGCTCACAATCTGTAGCGTAGCTGTAGACGACAGTCGTGACAATTCTGGAGAAGGTTGCAAGATCAGACATGACAGGCCGGGTATGCGCAGATCCAACTCACTGTAAGGCGAAGGACATGATACTGAAACCCATGGTGGGTCCGATCCATGGGGTATGGTAGTTTATCGTGAAGCCCCATATTAAAAGGCCGATCTAGTCAGTTCAAAGGGATCGATCAGTAGCGCTACGGCGGCTTCAAATGAGTGGAGGGCTTACTGGTTGGAGGGCAGCGCCTGCCCAAATCCCGTGTAACTTAACCTCTGGGACAATTTCAGCGTCGGGATGCCGTTTCCGGTGAATATACATGGTGCGATCCACGACGGTGCCGCCCAGCATCTCGCCCAGCGTCGTTCCGATCAAAGTGCCAACACCCAGTGCGAGTCCGACCTGGGAGGCAGTGAAATTGTATAACTCCGTAAAGATGGAGGCAGAGGTGACGGCCGGCAAGATTGAACTTATGGTGAACAAGAAGGCGTAGTACACGGCCAAGACGCTGACCGAAGGATATAGCAACCTACACCATAAAGGTAGGATGTTCAGTATACAAACACACCATGAAGTGTTATACTGGCCGCTCACATCTCGAATGGCCTCAAGAAATCCACTACCCTCAAATGGTGACCCTTCTGATGATAGCCCCACAACCTCATGCGCTTCAGGATAGGTCTTTTAGTCTCTACTGTAGTTGACCCGCGATGATAGAGGGTCTCCGGCAAGCAAAAGAGCATGATCGCGAACAGCGTGATATCACAAATGCCGGGAAGGTAGTAGCACCATCTGTAACTGACATACTGCCCGAGAAACTAGACAAAAAAACCCTGAGTCATGGAACAGAGGACAGGCAATGAAACACACGCACACCGCCAGGGATATAAGCGATGTTTGCTGAGTTTGTTAGACAGACGGTGAAAAGACCCATGGCTCGCCCCCTGAGGATAAATTGCATTCGACTTGAGCAGTCTCGTCATGAACCTGACAGATACGCACCTTTCATGAAGGAAGAAACAGTCCGATACCAGAGCCGCTCCAAGCGTGAAGAATGAACTGACGGCGAGGCCGTTGAACACCTGCAAGAATGTGAGTGGTAGAGCTACGTTACACCATGTAAATGAACGTACCCGGGAGACAATGAGTGTGCCCCAAGTCTCAGCTTTTCCAGAGCCTAGGCTAGAAGCTGCAGCGACCAAGGCAGTGAAAAGCATGACTGGTCGACGCCCATAGGCTGTACCAAAGATTTCTAGGTCAACTCTCTACGTCGTTATATGAAGAGACCAGAGCGCTAACTGTTTGCTAGGGGTACCCATAGAAATGCTCCCGATCCCGCGAAGGCGATGGCAATGGTAGTCTGATAACTGTAGAGAAACCCAAAGCATGATAAGTTATAGTAGGGGGCGGAAATAGAATATTCGCACCTCGCCGTCACCGTTGACACGTCGAAATGCTCGCCGAGAGGAACAAGGGCTAAAGTAGACTCAGGTCAGCTTTCCCATGTTTGAACGAGAATCGACCGAGAAATTACCTGGGTTAATTACTGCGGTATTAAACGGTCCCAGCAGTGCCATGACGGACGCTTGAATCAGGATGACGACCTTCAACCATTGAGGAAAGTTGAGAGGGTCGGAGGGATCGGAGGATGGCTGAGGCACTAAGGGCAACCCATTCTTGTCGAGCTTCTGTTCAATGCTCTCTTCACGGCCACTGCCACTCGCGTTATCGCCTATTGTCCACGAGTGTCAATCGTGCAGTCGACGAGGAACAAGAACGTTCTACGTACAATAGTCAGCCTCACCCTTGGGCTCTGGTAAAGACATCTTTCTGTGCAGCAGGCTAGGATGTCAGACTTCCCGCTGACCTACTGAACCGATAAAGTGGACATACCCGACAGAACGAGTTGGAAACTGAGAGGGATTGAAGAACCAAGGATCATGGGCGGCCGAGAGGCTCTAATTATAAGACACTCGCAAAAGAACACATCATCTGATTAATCCTGGCCGTCCGACCTCGCGCGCGCAAACCAGTAAGAAGTCACCAGCCCAGCTGTAAGGTGGTAGTGGATGAACACCGTGATTGGCGGTAGGCCTCGAGACCAGCCTGGTGATCTTGCTTCGTCCGCTGCGCAAAGTCTCACAGATTCTCACCTGTTGCGCTTCTAGAGGATCATAGATTAGATCGCATTAGAAAATCGGAATAAATCCCCAAAGCCTCTCGATGACGATTCTAACGGGCCCTGGGGGATTTCTTACCTTGTAGGGATATTGCCAGGTCGAAATATATCTTTGCACGGCCCAAAATCAGGGTTCATTGCGCTCCATACCTCGCATTTGCCTCGCATACGCACGGTGTAACGGACATAATTTATCCGCTTTCCCACCGCAACCTACTCGCGCTACGCGCCGCCAAACATAAGTTACGCATCGAACCTTTTGGTGGACGTCGGGCGTCCTCGTTGTAGGGTTGCTGTAAGCTCGGAAAGCAAGTAGAAGTCAGATTAGATCAGGGCGGCTGCAGCATTTGGATCTAATCCAATCTAATCTAATCTGACCCTCCACTCGGATGAGACTATGCGGCGAGCTCGAGTGGTGTCGTTTCGAACGCCCTAGCATGGATGTCAAAAAAAAGCTTAGTTTTGAAGAGTAGAGACACATATCGAACCAGAAATAGTGAATCCTTAATGGGGTAAAATATACGCACCTAACTTATCATCCTTCATTTTCTCACCGACCAAGATCGAATAACGCAACCTTAAACATAAATAGATACAAGGTACGCCGGCGATCTGGAAGAGGTATGCAAGCATCGTAAAAGCCCCACCGCTACCCACGGCGTTCCGAGTATGTGAGACTCGTCCGAGGGGATTCGAGCGCACGGACGGCGATGTTAGAGTCCTCAGAGATGGGTTGTGTCCTGGCCTACTTATCTCGGCTTCTCCTGATGCGCAGAACGGACTCTTCACAAGCAGGCTCCTTTGGGATTCCTAAGTTTCTCACCTCACCACGGTAGGCGTACCTTACTCCTGATCCTCTGGAGCGCGGGAGACGACGATCCTGCAGTTATGTGATGGGAAGATGGTCAATTGCGAAAGTGGTAGCCTTAGCACGAAGTAGAATCAGCAAAGGACAAACTGGATGCGGACGTAAATGTAAAAGAAAATAAGGCAGAATAAATGTACTCAGATGAAACAATGTGTGGCGATGGATGAGGCCGAGGCGAGACGATATGGATGATGCGACGAGGGTGATGTGGATTCTGAAGGCGATGAAGACACCTTGGATGCTAAGGATCGGGTCGATGACATGAGGAGAATGATGAGGGTGAGAGATGTGCAATTAGAGTCGAATAGTCGTGAGCATGAAGCAGATATGGGCTGAACGTGAAACATAAAATGTCAGTTAACGTGAAACTTCCAACCTCCCGCCCACCGACCATCACAACGAACAACAAACAACAACCGAAATCGAGCAAAACAACAACAACAAGGGGGAGAAGACACGACAACAACGCAGATGTATGTATGTTTCTATGTTCCTATGAATAGGTTGTTCAAGGCATGGCATGGAGGTGTTTTGAAAGGATGATGAATTCGGAGTCTGAATGCGCCGATAATCATGATGACGAGGCGAAGAGGATGGATGAATGAACGGAGAAGACGGGTGGATGGATGAACGGAGAAGATGGGTGGATGGATGATCGATGGAGGGTCGTGACGATGATGGGTGAATGGATGAAGTGAGGTATCATGCGCAAGGCTCGATCTACGAAAAGTGCGACGTCCTAGTCGGACTGCGCCCCCGCACGAGTAAGTACAAGAAGGCGAAGGCGAAGCAAGTCGGCCGTCGGACGACCGAGCAGATTCAAAGACGAGGAAGATTAGGAGGGGCAAGAGTAAATCAAAACCCACAGCATATATGCATTTTAGATGGAAGAGTCGAGCGAAGAAGAAAAAATCAACCATCCGCCCCCATCCCCCTCATAACCGCCTTCTTGCTAATCGCCCTCCTCGCCCTCACCTCGCTCCCCCTCCCATCCTCCAACGGCGTAAACCCAAGCCACGTCCTCTTCACCCCACTCGCACTCACTCCCGCACCCGCACCCGCTCCATTCACCCCCGCCACCTCCGCATCCGCCGGTGCCGGTGCCGCCAACCCACCAATAGGAATCGGTCGTTCATTTTCTGGAACCCATCCACCATTATCTCTTTCCCTCTCACTCTCCCTGTCCTGATCTGGTGCAGCAGCGGCGGCTCCGGGGACGGCGAGGTTGACCTGCGAAGACTCGAAGTTGCCCGAACGGACGGAAGGCGAGGGCGGGATGACGTCGAAGTCTTCGAAGCCCATGTTGGGTGACGTTGGGGTGTAGGTACCGGTATCGGGGTCAGCGTAGACGATAGGGATGGGTGCTTCGTAGGCCACGATGCCGAGCTCGCGACAATAGTATTGCACTGCTGCGTGGAAGGCCGTCTTTCGTGCGAGGCGGAGGCCCCAATCTTGCCATGTCCTACGTAAGTGTAACCAACCAAGGTTGAGAAGTGAAGAACGAAGGGAGAAAGAGAGAAGGGAAGAACGAAGGGAGAGAAAGAGAAGGAAAGACGTACCCGTTGTGGCCGATACCCATGGTGATCTCAAGATGCCTCTGGAACGTAATGTTCTGCAACATGATCGACGTGCTCGGCTGGAACCACCGGTTCTCGTCCTTCTGCAGCCACTCGTTGATGCACTTCTCGAGCTGGTCCAACTTCTCGATGGGCGTACGCCAGGAGAGTTGCATCGTAAGGTTCTCGAATGTTTTCTATACGTTCAAAGGAAACTGGGTCAGACGACGAGCAAGCCATAGCCATAAGGATCTTTGACTCACGTCGCTACGACGAGCGTTGGTACTGCAAGGTCGTGAAAGGAAGAATAGGGCACATCAATTAACGGGATGTGAGCAAAAGTGGATGCAATGCACGTACATGAACTTGTTGAACAGAATGCTGTTGAAATAATACGTCT
The DNA here is from genome assembly GCF_000264905.1 of Stereum hirsutum FP-91666 SS1. Classification (NCBI taxonomy): domain Eukaryota; kingdom Fungi; phylum Basidiomycota; class Agaricomycetes; order Russulales; family Stereaceae; genus Stereum; species Stereum hirsutum. The sequence goes on from NW_006763135.1 coordinate 1,385,801, forward strand.
CCGTTCCGTCTGCACGGGCGAAAATGGTCTGCAAGAAGCGTAATCAATGACATTGCATTGACCACGGCAGGGTATCAGATGCTTACCGCGAACAGACCCATCTTCTTGACAACCAGGTTCTCATCTAGGGAGGTCGTTCAGTCAGCGAGGTCAAAACTGGACAAGTCCGTGGGCAACTCACCATCGATGAAGACGCGATCACCGGTATCAAAAGGACTTGAACACAAAAACAAACGGTAAGTTAGCACACGTCACAACGAAAGTAGGCTGAGTGAAAGTAACATACTGTGTGACGAACAAAAACATGACCGAATCGAACGCATTACTCGCCGACGCACTAAATATGAAACTCGCCGCAATCCCAATCGTATACACACTCGTCAACGACTCCGTGAAATTCACTCCGAACACGCTCAACGAGATGAAGAACAGGATGATAGCGGCGAAGAAGAGGAGGATGCTGTCGAGAGTGTGTAGCGCGTTGCCGACATCGCGCATCGACCGTGAGAGGAATCGACGTTCCTTGTAGATCTTGAGTAGTGTGGTCTTGATCTCGGCGCGGGAAATGTCCCCGTTGTTGTCTGTGTCGAAGACGCGGAAGGCTTTTTGGGCTGCTTCGGGAGTGCCATATGCCGGCTCGAAGTCGGAGGGCAGAAGAAAACGACGTTTGCGATCTTTGAACGTGTTGTAGATCGACCTGGCCAGACGCTACAACCACAAATCAGTGTCAGTCCTCGGTAGGAGAGGCAGCAGCGAACGGAAAACAAACCTTAGCCTCATGCGCAGAAGTCACATCCCATACCAGTCCACCAGTCTCGCCCTCCTTACCCTGAATATTCCTCGCATCATGCAACACCGCGTTCTTCAACGCCTTCGCAGCCTGCATCACCACCATCTCATCGCTCCCATCCGACGTCCTTCTCTGTATACCGTCCGGCGACACCGGCGGATACCTATGCGGACTCGACGGACTGTCCATCGTACCTCTGGAATTCGCCATCGCCTCCGGATCAGGCGTCACCGTCCTAGTCGAGACCGCCGACATCCTATTCTTCTTATCCTTCGCTTTGCCCTTCCTCGCCTTACCCTTCCCGCCAGCGTCCTCGTCATCTGCGTCCAGGTGGTCTTCCTCGTCAGTTTGGCCCTGGGTGTGGCGAAGAGGTTCAGGCGTATCAGTACGGCTGCGCATGCCCCAGTTCATGTGATCTCGCTCGAAGGCGGGCGTCGTAAAGCCGAAAAAGTTGGGGGTACGTCCGCCACTGCGATGTTTGTGCTTTGGACGGTAGTCGCGCAGACGCTCGATCACGACGAGGGCCTCACGGAGGTAGTCTATACGGTCTTTGAATGCAGTTTGGTGGAATGCGAAAGCTATGGAGGTATGAAATGTCAAAACTTGAGGGGGAAAGAAATAGAACGGAATAACTCACCAATCATGTGGGACAACATTTTCTGAGCACACCAGACGAGAGCCAAGAAGAAGATGAACTCGATGACATCGAAAAGCTGAATAAAAGCAGAGGTCAGCAAGAGTTTCCTCGGGAGGACATAAAGCAAGACGTACTCGTTCAGTATAACTAGCTTGACTCTGCGAGGGATCGTCGCCGTCGTAGAGTTTGTATATGTGTTCGAAGAGGATTATCCAGCTAACCCAACCGCTAGCAGCATAAAAGAGAGGCTTGACGCTTCCCCTGACGGAGTTGTACATCTCGATGCGGGTTTTGATCTTCTCGGAGACATGACCCCAAGACAAAGCGACGATGCCGCGAAAGATGGCAGGGACGACGTCGATGATCATAGCGAGCCACCATGAGATGAGAACATTTGCGGCAGCCCAGAAGAGCCATGCCTCAATATTGTCCAGGATGTAGCGTCGATGAGCGGTCGGGTTCGGTTTGTACCAGAAGAAGTGGACAAGGATCGGTCCCGCCACAAGCAGGCCGGCAACGAACATTGATCCGATCAAGGAGCCGAACAGAAGGGTGAAGATCCTGTAACATCGCGATAGAAAATATCAGTACGTGTAAGTCGCGTAGTCGGAAACAGGGCACGGAGGGAGAGGTCGCTTCGGCGCGACGGGGGCATGTTCAATAAAACGACGGACCGTTTAGGGCCCCAGCCCTTGCGTTTCTGCTTGATGCCCATCTGACTCTCGAACTTTGCCTCCTCATCAACGAGATCTTCTTCGGCGCTCCAATCATAGTCCTCGTCATCATCTTCGCCGTCGTCGGATGTCGCATAGGACGGCTGCCTCGAATGCTGGAGCGGGAATGAGTTCGTGCGCGAGGGACCGCCCGCATACTCAGGAGCAGGACTGTTGGTATCCTGGTGGTAGTGCACTGTAGGTTTCGCGTTTTGCTGCTCGTTCGACGCGTCGTGCTGCTCTGGGAAGCGGCCCTTGTCGTCCAAGACGGGCTTCTCCATGAGGTCAATGGAAGAAGAGGAGCGATAGGGCGGAGTCGGTTGTGCGTCCGGCTTGAGATTGGATGTGCTGGGGACACGCTTGTAGGGGGGAGAAGGGAGAGGAGGAGCGAGGTCGTCTGTGTCAAAGAGACGGTCGGAGAGACGAAGGGGGCCGGGACGGGGATGTGACTGTTGGTTAGGAGGGAGATTTGACTGTGATTGACGATCAGCGGAGTGCGCAGGCTGGCCGTTCTGCTCAGCGGGGTCTAATGATAGACTGACTTCGGGTATCGGACTCGCATGGGAATTGTCCTCTGGCCTGCTCGTCATCGTGTCCGGCTTCTGTCGCTAGTGGGTCCCGTCCGTGCTCGCTGTGCCGCTCGATGCGAGGTCGCGTCAAGTGTTGATGTTGATGGTCGTGGACGAGGTCTACGACGAGGAAAATAAATGGGGATTTATGTCCGTGGACAGCGAGGGCTCAGGCACTGACCGTCGCAGCCTCGACGGGGTCGCTGCGTACATACTTGGCATTCCCCTCGAGCCGTCACCCCGATTCATGACAGCCACCCCCGCACTCCATATTTCATACCACCCTCATTGCTATCGTCTCCGACTCCATTTATCGCGGGATATGTGCTCTGTATCGCCGTTCCGACGTCTGTGGCGACAATTGAACGTGTGGCGACCGAGACATTCGGTCTCGGATGTAGTTGGCGACAACAGAAAAAAAATAGAACAGGAAGCGGTTTTTTTGTCTGCGCGTGACGTCATTGTGCATGTTCTCCGGGATATCTTCGTGGTTGGTGGCCCCGGCGCCAACAGCTGTCAACTAGCTGCAGCCACTCGCCACCTCGATCGACACTGACGCTGCGAGCAACGCTCCACTCACACCCTCGTCATCGTCCTCCAGACAGATAATTTAGGCTGCAACCCACCCGAGCACATTCACCCATCCATCCTTCACACCCCACTCACAAACTCTCACCACCACAATGTCTGTTTCCGACGACGCAAAGAGACTCGAAAAGGCCTTCGTCAAAGAAGCAAAGGCTGACGACAAGCAGGTCTCCGGCGCCATCAAGCATCTCAAAGCTGCCGAGAAGGCAGAGACTAAGGCCCACAAGGTATGTTCGAGGACCCTCTATTCTTCCCCTCCACCCATCCAACTGCGGCGAACTTTTATTCATTTCATACACAGGCCGTAGACCACGCCATCTCGACCGGCGAGAAAACAGAGAAGAAAGAGCACAAGACGGCTCAGAAGTTAAACGCGGCCGATCATGCCCACAACGTCGCCGTCCAGAACGCGCAGAAGGCGGAGAAAGAAATCAAGGTTTGTTCTCTCTCTCCCCTCACAAATATTGGCACAGTAAATGATATATATCCTGCGCACCTTGTCATTTGAATAGATGACCCATGAGCGAGAAGCACGTCTCCACCAGGAAACTCTCGCCAGGAAAACAGAGCTCGAACAGGTGCAGGAGCGTAAGGCCTCCGCCGACGTAGGTCACCTCCGTTGTCTTGTTTCGCTATCTTATGCTGATGGTCCGGTTTCGATCCCCGAATAGCTCCAGCGCAACAACACGCTGGATAAGGTGCTGCACCCCAAGAGCGCCGAAGAAGGAAACGCAATTTCGCCCACTCAGCCGACGACTGAGTCTCCTACTTCGATCTACCACCCTACTAACGGTGTGGCGTGATGCAGTGGATTTCCGTCTGCTACCTATGAAGTTTCTCTTTCTTTTTCTTTCTTCGACCGTGGAAGTATGACATCTTCAGCCTATTTCATCCTCTCTTATGCTTCATACCCACAATTCCGATTCCTTCCTCTCGAGTCCTCTTTCTTGGGGGTCTAATCCTGTTCGTGTACACATCTGCACTGTATCAAGGCAACCTTGTACTAGTATCGGTATCGATCACTGTCCTGTAGCTATTCTGTATTTTCTTCTGTCGCACCAATCGAATGAATGCGCAATGCGCAATGTCCAGAGTCTCCGCCGCGAATTTATCTATGAGGCAAGAAATCACTGTCCGCGTTCATCCGAAACGTTCACCTCAGAAGATTATATCAGTGCTTCTCACGAACTTACAGGTACTGTAAGCTACACACGCAAGACAGAATTCTATACATTTTTTGGCTTCTCCACCCACTCTCGCAGGACACCCGAGAGATAGTTAATACCAACAGCACGAACACCGCTCTATCCTCTCTAGACTTGACCGCCCGGACCAGGGTTCGCGGTCGAGGTGTTTGCGGCGTTCTCGACGGGCTTCATGGCGGGGAAGAGGAGAACTTCCTTGATGTCTATGTGATTTGAATCGGGTTAGTAATTGATTGCAAGATGTATGTAGACGTGTGGTTGTGGGGGGCAGTGAGATGAACAGAAGACGTACTGGTAGAGTCGGTGAGGAACATGACGAGACGGTCGATACCGATACCCCATCCACCGGTCGGGGGGAGACCGTGTTCCAGCCTGTATAGCGTCGACAAATAGAAGTCAAAAAAAAAAGATGGTCAGATCACTTGCGCATTCAGAGCCTTCAACAATGAAAGGGCAGGCAGGAGGGGCGCCAAAGATAGAGCAAGGTAAACAGCGAAAAACACGTACGCGTCTACGAACGTCTCATCAATATCCTGCGCCTCGTCGTCTCCCTGTGCCTTCTGCCTCACCTGCTCCTCGAACCTCGCACGCTGCTCAAAGGGATCGTTCAACTCCGTGTAGGCGTTGCAGATCTCCTTGCCGCAGAGGAAGCCCTCGAAACGTTCGCAGAGACCGGGGCGGGAGCGATGCCACTTGGCGAGAGGGGACATGACTTGAGGGTGGCCGACTGATAATGAAAGTTAAGGTAAGGTCAGATTGGTAAGGGGGTTGCGTGCCACGGATGAGTGAGACGTACCGATGAAGGCAGGTGAGATACAGAGTGGTTCAATATATTCGCCAACGAGCTAAGAGAAGATATTTTGAATTAAGGAGGAATCGAGTGCCTTTTCAGACTATACGGCATACCTTGTCAAGCAACCGTGCGTTCGTTCGGGGCTCGCTGCAATCAACGTTGTGCTGTCGAGTGAAGATCAGTCAGTATTATGTTCGGATCACAATTTAAGTAGATAAAACGTACCTTCTTGCACAAATCCCTCAAGAAGACATTGGTCTCATCGGTGTGAAGCTGGTCGCCCGCCGGGAACTTCACACCCAACTTCTCCTCCAACGTCTCAATCATGTCATACCGCTTCCACGGCCTCTTAAACTCCAACAAATACTCCTTCCCACCCTTCCCCTCCGGATGATATGTCAACGTCGTCTTGCCGTTCGTCAGGTACTTCACCATACCCTCGACCAAACACTCCGTCAAATCCATGACATCGTACATATCCGCATACGCCATATAGAACTCGCAGATCGTGAATTCCGGGTTATGCGTCATGTCGATACCCTCATTCCTAAAGACACGACCGATTTCGTATACACGGTCCAATCCACCGACGACGAGTTGCTTGAGATAGAGCTCGGGGGCGATACGAAGGTAGAGGTCGAGATCAAGGTCGTTGTGATGCGTGACGAACGGCTTAGCAGTCGCTCCGCCCGCAACCATGCTCGTTATCGGCGTCTCAACCTCCAAGAAACCAAGGTTATCGAAGTATCGGCGGATATAGTTGATGATGCGCGAACGAGTGACGAAGATACGACGGGTCTCTTCGGAGAGGATGAGGTCGAGGTAGCGCTTGCGGTAGCGGGTCTCGACGTCCTTGAGGCCGAAGTGGCCCGAGGGAAGCTGGTGAAGGTTGGGAGCGAGGAGAACCATTTTGGAGGGGGAGATGGAGAGTTCACCCTTCTTGGTACGAGAGGGAGTGCCCACGACACCGACGATGTCACCTCGACGGAAGATATCGTGCGTCTCGACGTAGGTGTCAGGGTTTTCCGCATCCCTTCACGTTAAGAGGAAAAAGTCAAACGAAGGTGGAAGACGGAAATAAATTTGTTGACGTACTGCAGGGTGGCCATGATCTGCACCTTCGTGCCCTCGCCGTGCAAGTCGTAGAAACGCAACTTCTGACCAGAAGCGCGTACGTTGTGTATACGACCAGCAAGAGCCTGCACCGTGCCTGCCAGCTTTTCTCCAGGCTTGATGATTGAATGTCTCGCCCTCACCGACGCCACACCCTTCTTGAGCAGCTCATCGCCGACCTTCTTCTCCTTCAACTCTGCGGCCACCTTCTCCTCCTCGGCCTTGACCTCCTCCTCGTTGAACCCGTAAAGTTCGACGTATTCGGTAAGAGAGATAGAGGGCTCAAACTTGTGAGGATATGGGTTTGGAGACTGAGTCTCTCGTAGCTTTTGGATTTGTCGAGACCGAAGCTCGAAGTATTGCTGTAACGAAGAGAAACCCACTGTCAGTATACACTCAGGAAACACCGCAGGCTTCATTTTCTGAATCGAGAAAAACACACGTTGGGGTTCAAGTCATCCTCGTTCGCAGCAGCGCTCTTAGATACGGCTGCTCCCTTCTTTTCCGGTGCAGGACCCTTGGCGGCCTTCTTGGCCTCCCTTTCACGTCTGTCCTTACGACGCTTCAACTCCCTATCACAGATCATACCGTTCAAAATGTCAGCCTCCACATCCATATATTCACCTGCCCATACCCTCACCGAAACAGAATATATAAAACAATAAAACAAGACATCACACGCACTGCTTGGACACCAGCTCGCCCGTAACCTCATCGAGGTGAGTCCCCGCTGCCGGAGGAGTTGCTTCTGCAGACATAGTGGCTCTGAAAGATCGGACGACGATTGGGGGGAAGCTAGGACGCTGGCGATTAAGACTAAGATGAGAGTGATAATGAGGGTTGTGGGTGTACGCCTGTAATCGAGTCAATCTTCTCAACATCCAAATCCGCCGAAGGCAGGTCAGACTTTTGTTCGGCAGATGCCGCTTCGCCGTTCACATGAATTTAAACTCGACGAAGTCAATACGCTTTGAAACGCCACCCTCAACGGTTACGACGATCCTTGTCTAATTTCATGTCAACACAGCTGATCTGGATGCTGGTATGAGCCGCTTGACTCAATCTATTACCACCAGTTCACCGACTCATGCATATCATGGATCATTAACGAAGTTAGTGATCTGGTGCCTCGTAACAGGGGCCACAATTCTCTGTTAGCAGGATTCGCCTCGATAATACCTACAAACCTGTTGTCCTGGCTGCGGCCTTCAAGTGTCTCTTCCAACCCACCAAGATAATGCCGTCAAAGGTGTCCAGCGAACAAGGCCATCATGATAGGGACATGGTACGTTTCGGGCGCGGGTCACTAAGAATTCATTGCAGCATTCATTCCTTCGCCACTTCTTTCGACGCTGCCTGCTCCTTCTCGCGCTTCTCCCGTCTTCGTTTGACATCGTAGTTGTACACCCTGGCCGTATTTACCTCCATCACCGTAATCTGCTCTCGAATAAACTCCAAGTCTTCTGTTGTGTTGTTGAGACTCGTCTGCGCCACCTGCAGCTTCGATTGTAGGAGCTCAATGGCCACTGGGATTTTGTAGGACAACATTACATTGGCCTAGATACATTCAGTAAGAATTATCAAGACATGACTGAATGTACGCACTCCTAGCCAGAGGTACACGGTGTCCGTCTCTTCCAGTTCAGCCTCCGCGTACAGAGTGTCGGCGAGCTCGAAGGTCGTCCGCAAAGCTTTAGGCTCTCCTTCGTCGGCTTCGTCTAAGTCATCATCCAGATCATCTTCATCCGTCTTCTCGGCCTTTTTGCCTTCCTACAGTAGCCGCGATCAGACGCTGTGATATGTAGCGGTCAAGGGAAAAGAGTCAGACGCACCCGTCTCTCTCTGAGATATTCCACCATGTTCAACGTCTTCTTGATATCCGGAATCTTCTCCTCCAAGCTTTGTCTTCGTTGACCGAGATTACCGTCCATATATCGGTACTTCCTGCATTATGATGAAGGGTGGCGAGGATCAGTGTAAGATCGCATGAGCAGAGCAGAGTGTACACACGCTATTGCTTCCTGGAATGCGGTCAGAACCTTTTCAATGTCGGCATCTGGACTCCCGAGATATTCCTCCACGTCGCTCTGAGTACAAGGTTGGGTATGTCAGTATGTGTTTTCGAAAGACATGGATCGTATACGCACGATGAATAGAGCTTTGGGGATTCCTCGAGGGTTTTTCTCCTCCTGCATCGTCTTCGCGGGCGTTGAGGATGCCATTTAGATCAGTCTGATACAGAAATTATGAGGATGGGAGCTCTTTGTAGGATAGTGATCGGAGGTACAAGCGAAGTGAAGTGTAATAAAACATCGTGACCTCATTTCACGTTCTGTTCAGCTTGCGGAAAACGCCGAGAGTACTTCAAACGCGAACCGCGACGAACGACGCGGTCTTATGAACTGCAGGTCCAACTGTCGTAAGCCATTTTTTGAGCCGGGCTCCTAGTATTGGTGGGTGAGAACTCTCTAGCCAACAGTATAACTACCGAGCAAGCTCACTCGTTGTCAAAATTTGTTTCGTTCATTTTCGTTACAGCTCTACAATTCCATGTTGAAGTCAGACCAGTAAGTCGTTGTACTTCTTCTCTCCATTGCAGATTGATCATTGACGATGTATATGTTTTGGTACTATCTTTAACGCGTCATCTTGGCCCTTCGTGCCCAATAGCTAGTTGCGCGTACACGATGGTACCACCACATTCCTAGTGTCGCGCATACGCTTCTTGCTGCACGGGACCGACTAGAACACAAGGTATATCGGAACCGAATCTCTTTGCCCCATGCGGCCGCCGTCTTCAGCTCTGATGCACCCAAAACATACATTTCTCGACAAGAATCTCAAGTCAGATACATGCCACAGCGGACGCTGTGCCTCGGTTATCAAAGTTATGTTGTATACAGAAACGTACGTCGTCCATTTACATTTCAATCCGCCCCGCATGAACTTGTCACGGCCTCCGGTCTCATCCAAGACGTCCCCACTTCAAATCGAAGGACGAAGTCAAGCAGACGTTCGACATGGTCTTGTTCAAAACGCACCTTCTCGGTCGTATGCACCAACCTGTCCGGCCGCCGTATTCTTCGTACTTGCGCTATTCCTGACCGTGGAGGTTGGTTCCGTGAGATTCAACTACCCATAGCAAACATCGATCCGTACGACGATGGTACTCGCCATGGCTAGTACTCTTCTCGGTCCTTTCCTCACGCACAAGCTCAATCCATGCTTCACATCGGTTCCATGGTGATAGTCCCGCTATGTACCACCAAAGGCCCCATCATCACGAGTCTCAACAGATCAGCATGGCGTATGTCACCATCTCAACCTACCTTAAACTACCGCTGGACCATACATTCCGCACGTACGTATGCATCTACCGCACGGTGCAGCGTTCCGTACCTCTCCACACTCTAAAGCTTCAAAGCTGTTCCGATCTAGGTCCTATCCATAGCTTTCTACCAATACGACACTCGTGCACGCCATCAGATCCACTCCCAGCTGCTAAGCACTTCTTTGCATATCGACTCGGACGCGCCACCAACCACACTTGACCGTGCCCATTTGACTTTGCAAAATGCAAATCTCGAGTTCATCCTCGCAACCCTCGCGAACACCGGAGTACTCTGGGTTACTTCACCGAGCCCAAGTCCGATACGGTCCCCGTCAAACGTTCTATCCTCCCACAGGATACAGGGCTAGCGTCGAAGGATTGCCTTATGCCAGAGATGACCCTGCCAGTATCATCATGGATGGATGTAAGTAAGAGCCCCGATGATCTTCAGTATCATATACTGCCGATCACTCCCGCCAGATCCTCCTCGAGCCCTGTCCATTTCTGTCTCGCTTAGAGACCCAAAGGGTCGACATCATAAAGATCTCATATGTATATTTATGAGCCCGATTATGAGCCCGATTTGCCCAAGGTTTTTGTGGCGCTGGAATACATATATTTTGTGGCGCTACGATATGTAATGGCATTGGAGATCTTCAGGGTGCCGGTGGTAAGTTCAAACGTGGCTCGTTCCTCTATAACTTACACCCTGCGATGTTTTTGCGGCGAAAAGAATCGGATTTTATGCTCCAGAAACAAGAAATAGGCATGACTGTACCTCATTCCCTCGCTCTCCCGCCGCCGAAACCTCTCGGAAAGACCAGGAAGGGAAACCACACATGTCTGGGCTTACGCTCCGTCCGGACTCATCGACATCTGTTGCTCCTTGCTCCTCGCCCCTCGCCGTGAATCGAGGTCTTGTCGCCCTTGGGTGGCAACCCTGGGGTCCTCCTCGCAGTTCCTAGGAACTTGAATCCTATTTATAAGTTAGGTTTTCATATTATTGACATCGACATGCCCTTTCCTGGCGCTCTTTCTGATACATACTCCTTCTTGACGTTGCGCGCGCAGTGCGTAGTAAGTTCCTTAGGGCGTCGTGCTCAGCTCTCAGTCCAGGTGAGACCGCGTCCAGGTCTTGGCCATCTGTGCGATTCATTTTTCGGGAGAGATCCTGTGATTCTACTTACGGTAATGGGCTGTCGAGTCGACTTCAGGTAATTGTTGCCTGCGCTTCAGTCTGCTGCCCGTGTCTGGAGTGGGAAAGATGGAGGAACTCCCCTTCCCTCTGGACGTTCCTACTTACTACTGTCACCTGACACCGTACCCGTCCCTTCCTCCCGACTTTCCCCATGTTTGGTCTACAGCATGTAGTATGTACCTAGCGACTCGTACATAAGTATGAAGTATGTGACCATCCCAGTTTGCAATCACGCCCAGATGTTTGATGTTCTTTTCATTGCCGTGTGTAAGTACTGTAACTAGTGCAACTACTTATAATGACTATCGCTCCAAGCTGCCAGACTGGCCGCGGCAGGCCTGCAACTTTCTCCGTGTAGTACGTATACGTATACGCCGTATCCTCCGAATCCGAGTCTATGCCGTAGACCGTAGACCGTAGACTATATGTCCTCGCATTTGCATATATGCATGAGGGATTCGAGGTCACGTCCAGGTCAACATCGTGCAACACAGACACATTGACACACATGTACAAGCGTATGGCTCACAAAACGAACGTGTGGCGCCCGACTGGGCTGCACCAAACAGTTCGGCTCCGCTCGCTGTGGCACATGTATGTTCGCTCGCTCTAGAGTCCAATGACTGTAAAGCTACTCACCACAAGTCCGAATGCACAACTGCATCGTAACCACCGCATCACCCCCCTCTTCCGGTAGAACCTTCCCTATCGTCAAGAGCTCGTACATCCTCCCCACGGGCCACGATTCGTGAGACCCAGGATTGGAGTGGTAATGTAAACTCGACCCCTTCTTTGATGGACCCTTAGATTGCCAGGGGTCCGAGTCTTTCATCTCTGTGCAGGTACATACATACATCCTGAGCTAGAGCTAAGTCCCCAACCCCACACCGGAGAAGAAGCCCACCCAGCCACCTTCCTTTCCGGGAACGCCCACCATCACGGCGCGGCGCGGCCACACGTGGCTCGCAACTCCGCCGCGCGTCGACTTGGACGCAAATTCGTCCAAGTCCCGCCGTGGCCCCAACGTGGCCCTGTCTGACTGCTCGTACTGTTGCTCTGAAGCTTTAGATACATATTGTAATGGATAAATATTACAAACTTAGAAGTAGCCGTGAGACGGCTTGCGCTTCTGCTTCACCTCAAGGTCTGCAGCATAAATCTCTCGCTTGGTATCCCAACCCTTGGTTCTCCCTACTTCTGCCGACAAATCTGCATCACGGGCAGTGCGTTTCACGGTCTTCTTTGGTGGCGTAGGTGGACGGGCCACACATATCTCTGGTACGGCATTGGTCTGGTGTTCAGCCTGAGCTTCGATTACGAGGCGCTTGAGCTGGGCGGCTAGGGCTTCAACATGTGTCAAGGCTACTTCGGCTCGGTGACGATCCTCATCATCTTTCTTGTTGAGGTGGGCGTACTGCAGCCTTTCGGCAATATCGAGTAGACGGGGGCCAACGCTCTCGAGGTCGTGGAACGTTCGGAGTAGTGCCTGCGCGTTCACAGCTGCTTGAGCGTCCCCAGCTCGGTGTTCATACACGGCGCTCGATCCCGTTCCCACCACCGTTTGATCACTCCCACGACCGTCATCTTTTTTCCCATCACAACGACGCTCGCTCTCCCCCACCTCTTCATCACTCCCACCACCATCTTCATCTCCACATTGGCCGTCGACCGCGCTCGAGTACTCTGAGATGTCCATGTCACTGGTGAGTTCGAGTCTTGACGGTATAGTAGGATCCGGGCATTCGTCGTCTGACAATAGTTCATCCTGGGAACCATCAAAGCCGCCCTCTTCCTCACGGTCGGAGCGTGCGTCTTCTCCCTCGTAGATTCCGTCTCCAACGTGAAGGAGGTCATCGACGACCTGAACTGCACGTATCAACGGCCCAGCTTGGCCATTAGCGGTCACCACAGCCTTCTCGACGCTGCGCGCCACACGCGTGGCCTCCAGAATTCGTGCGGCGTCGATGCTTGTCGGAATCGGAACATGTGGTACGTTCTTTCCCTGATCGCGTAGTGCATCCAAGCGTTTTAACGCCGCCCGTATGTGTTTGCAGGAACCGCCGCGTTGAGTGAAATCGCCACAAGAGCAGGTGGCAGCACCATCGACCTCCATCGTTATGGTGTAGACTGTGGGTAATACCTCGGCGTCCAAAGCAAAGGCCGAGTTACACTGGAAGGTAAGCCTCGCAGTCGGTTCACTGAAATCGAGTTCTGGCGCCCCGATCTGATTGCGCTCGAATAGAGCGGTGGCAGCGGCGTCTCGGGTCTCGTCAGGGCTGAGCCACGCTATTCCAGGACCTCGAAGGCTTGCGGTTCCAGAGCGTTTGATGAGATGCTCTGCCCCCGCACGCCGCAAGCGCGCTTCCCAGGCCCGCCGTTGTATCTGGTCGAGATTTCTCTGCTCGAAGATGGATGGGAGGACCTTGGTGATGAGAATGTTGACGAGTACATCGATCCGAACGCGACGACCGTTCCGCTGCCAACGGCGTAAGTGTTTGTTCTTCAAGAGATTGTTGAACGATTCAAGGTGATTGGTGGTCGGTAGGACCCAGTCGAATGAGCAGCCGAGGATACCGGCTGCGATATTTCGTCCGTGGTCCGACCAAGATTTCCAGATCTCGATTGTATTGATCCAGTGAACTGATAGGTAGTCCAAGTGTGCGATACCGCCGTCAGCTGCAAACACTGCCGTGGGATCAACAGTCTTCAGCTGCTCTAGCGTAGACCGCTCGGTAGCGACAAGAAGGAGGGCGTCCTCGTGTGACTTCGTGCGTATCAGCTCGTCTTCAAGTCGAGAAAGCCGGATGCGAACCTCACCAACGCCGGTGGCCGGTGAGTTCGTCTTGAGCAGCTGGCTTCGGTGATTCTTCCAGGCCTGACGAACGTGAAACTTGCAGAGAAGAAGCCAGATGTTAGGAAAGACCGCGAGGAGCGCATTGCGTTCTTTGAGATCTGTGTCGGTTATCGCAACAGGAGAGTGGAAGGCCGATCCATCACGAAGACCTAGTGATGACTTCCACTGTGAAAGCAGCTCGGTGAGGATTTCAGTGTCATATCCGGCGGGGGTGAACTTGTTTCCGGACGGAGCAGAGAACAGTAGAAAGGCAAGTGGTACACCTTTCTTCTCTTCGTCCAATCCCATGAGAATGAAGAGTAGAATTTTGCTGTTACAGACCCCGAATGTGCCGTCAAGAAGGATCTGTTGGTTATGTCCATACCGCCATGCCGCCTCCTTCATCTCCGGTGTCGCAATACATATCTTCAAGCGCTCCTCCGTTGACGCACGAGCCGAGTAGAAGAAAACTGCCTCTGCGAGGACGGGGTTATACTCGGGAGACGACGGGTTGAGCCAAGAGTCGATATTCCGGTGAGGCCTTTCGTTTACATCAACCCCCTCCTTCCGCTGCGCCTGACGATACAGCGAGCGCGAATCTTTTTTATTGAGCAGCCAACGATACGGCGAATAGGCCCAGTCCGCAGTCTGTCCTGGGTAAAGACACCCCAGTACGTACTTTCGATTCTTCGCCATGATTTCGCTCCACGTCGAACCATCCCCAAGTTGATCTAACGCGACCTTCCAGACGGCGGGGTGCACAGCGTGTGTGGGCTCGTTCGACATTTTTGCTGACCGGCAGGCTTCGTTATGGTCTAGGAAACCACGAATACGCAGGACCTTGAGAGAATCGAGCTCGTAGGTGACTTCGGCGTGAGCAAGACAGCCGGTATAAGGAAAGGTAACACGCCGAGTTTTGGTCCCCGCGCTCTCATCGTCATACCCGCATTTGCTGAACCATTACTGTGGTCAATGACCGTCCTTCTGATGTCGTAAGGAGCTGAATTCGGCGCACCATTGATACAGGACCCTCTCAAATCCACCCTTCTTCTTTCCTGTAGTATCCTTCCACTGTATACTCCAACGGCTGGGTAAGTCTCCTCTTGCCTCCATATCGAGGTCGTTGGCCGTGAGCTGATGTTTCGCCTCTGCTTGATTCTCAGCACTCTCGGGCAAATACAGAGAATCCTGTATTTTTCCATCACGGTATAGTGCTGCAACGGAGAGGGCCTGTTCATAGGATGTTACGAGGCGCTGTGTCGGGATAGTGGAAGCGATTGCACGGGCAGAGAGCCCTTTCGTTTTCTCGCCCTTTGCCTCGGCTTGCGAGTACACAACAAACTTTCCACGATTGGTGTTCTTGGATGTAGCATGGTGGGTCTATTCATCCCGCCCCAAGTCAAATTATCAGTCTGAGTGTGGTAGTAGAGAGACTTTGACTAGAACTCTACCTGATGCAGGCTGTTGAAGCCTCCTTTTGACCCGCCGAACTTGCTTGGAGACAAGTTGACGAAGGGATTTTCAGCGTTAGAATTACGGGTTGGAGCATTGTTTGATGGCGGCTGGATTGACTGCTCAAGGCTCATCGTGGGTCTCGGTGACTGGACGGGGGAGCTCGCTGTAGAAGACGGTCTCGAGGGCCGCTGTAATTATTTCACATATCGTAGCACGCAGTGTTGATTGACAGCTACGGTGCCGCCGAGGGTTGGCCGACGGCATTTCCATTGAGCAGGCTGTAGGGCTACTTATACAGATGGGATGTTTGGTATCATATATTCCTATCTATGTACTGTTCATATGAAAGAGCATGTAAAAGAGTTCGTCTAGAATGGCCGAGTATCAACGTGAAAGCACCAATGGTGCCACAGATTGAAGGGCCACGGCGGGACTTGGACGAATTTGCGTCCCAAGTCGACGCGCGGCGGAGTTGCGAGCCACGTGTGGCCGCGCCGCGCCGTGATGGTGGGCGTTCCCGGAAAGGAAGGTGGCTGGGTGGGCTTCTTCTCCCCCCACACCATCAACGCCCTGAAACACAGCTAAGGGCAAGTGCCTTGACGATTCACAGTGCACCTTAGACTCAGGCAGGGAAACGATTCCAAGAGTGAGTCTACTACTATCATTGACATTATAGGACATCGGACAGACAGAAGTTGTCGTCGGGACGGTACAGTAATACAAAACATATGTAAAATGCGTGCGCGTCATAATTTCCGTTTCCTTTCGACCGACACAAAAAAAAAAGGAAAATGCGACATTGAGCGCTGGCTGCTGCTATGTACCATGCGGTGAAGTGGGTAAGTATCCGAGTAGCTTCCGCTCGAGAGTGAGTACCAAAAACAAAGAAAAAGAAAAGGAAGAATGAGATCAGATATCGAACAGGAGAGAGGAGAGGTATCCGACCGTATCATGAAGAAGCAGAGAGAGGAATAGGAGCAGTACTGCGGGAGTGGGAATGAGGATTCAATGCAAGCGAATGAAGAAAACAGGATAAGATAATGCGTAAAACAGCGGTCATGAGAAGCAGGCAGGGATAACAGGGGCACAAACAAGCTCCAAGCACGGACGGAAACCAAAATGCAGCAGCGGGCGGCGGGGATGCAAAGCTTTATCGAATGGAGGGAATGAGAGAGAAAGAGAGGATCACAGGCCCAAAAAGGGGTAACACGGAGGGAGAGATACGATTTTGACAAAGCGAGAGCGAGCGTCTACAGCCAAGCCAGCTTATGCAGCCGTCTCCATAACCTCACCAATCAGATCCCAATCAATCATCTCGCCATCCACGTCGCTCGTATCCAGGCGACTCTCCGACGCCCACCCGTCCTCGCCGCCGTCCCCAAGTTTTCTCCGGTCGCTGGCAGCGAGAGATGTATCCTGAAGAGCGCTGCCGAGCGTCTCCGTCGAGAATGACGCCCTCCGAGGAAACATCGCGATCGGTGTCGTGCACTCGCTCGGGGGTCCCGGGGCGACGGGAAGAAGAGGCAGTGGACGCACTCGTGGTGCGCCTGTGGGCGTTGGTGTTGAGTCGGAGGAATGTGGAGAAGAGGGCTCGGAGTCGTAAGCGCCGGCCTCTTCGAAAGGCGGGGGCGGAGGTAATGGAAATGACGATAGTGAAATAGCCGAAGCGGGGGAGATCGTTGGTACAGATGACAGGGGTGAGTACGTTCGTTGTCCGGCGGGGACGGCGACCGGTGACTCGATGATCGGCGTCAAGAGGTCGATCTGTAATGGTCTTGACTTGACGTCGGAGTAGAAGGAGGAATCATCCTGAGTCGTGAGTGGAATGCAGAGCTTCGTGAAGGTGGGTATCGGAGGCGGTGAGGGCAGACGATAGATATTCTGCCGTGGGGAATATGGCGGTGCGGGCGTCGAAGGGGGCGCCGGGAACTCGGTCGTGGCTGGTGCGGTGGTTATTGGAGAGTGGACGTAGTGGATATCATCATGGGAGTGAGATCGTGGAAGGCGTGTGGGTCGTTGAGGAGAGGGGGCAATGGGAGATACCGTCGCATGCGGTGGGGGAGACATCGGAGGCACTGGTAGCGGACGCAGTTTCCGATGGGTTTGCGTCCGTGGTCTGAGGGTTGGGGTCAGATTGAGTGTATGAGATAAAGAAAGATGACGGAGAAGGACGTACGAGGGTGATGGAGCGATTGATGACGGTGGACTGGACAGAATTGATGGAGGGGGGTATGATGCGGATGAGGAGGCTGAGGAGGATGAGGAGGAGGTGGATTCAAACGACGACTCGGAGAACATTGAAGGGGTAAGAGTGCGTGTCCGTGTTCGAGAGCGTGTGGGGAGATCGAGTACAAATTGGTCTGCCATGGAGAAGGAGCTATCACGCTTTGAGCCGTAGTGGGCCAAGGACGAGAGGTCGGTTGTGCTCGGGAGGGCGCTGGGGGACGGGTGCTTGCGAGATGACTTGGAGTCCTTGCGGGGAGCGAAGGGGAGGAGGACTGCGTGGGATGTCGAGTAGGTCGACATTCGTGGGGGGCGTCAGGGGGAAGGGGGACGGGAGATGATGAAGGACGTGGAAGGGATAAGTAGTGGAACAGCAGCGCGAGGGGTGTTATGGGTCCTCCACCGAAGCGCTGATTGGCGCCAGTTGTGGATCCGGCGCTGGCCTGCAAGCACAACCGCGGGCCGCCATTCACGAATCTGCCTTTATAGCGCACCGGGGCACCCTCTCGGCGGTTCGCATGTGCAGCGCTTGTGCCTGCCCACATATCTCCAATCTCCGACTTGCAAGCCGCGGAAGATCCACATCTTACTATATTCGCCCGATATAATATCCCTAGTTGATAGCCTACGGCTGTACCAAGGAAATAGCGCATCTCTCTGCCGATGCTAGCACCTCTCGTTCACCAATGTGCATGCGGTGAACGAACAGATAAATAGTACGCACTCTAGTCTCAGCCTTCATATCCCGTGAGCGCCCGCTCTCGATCCCCGATTGCTATCGCATAATGCGCATAGGTGCAAAAGCCTGCGAGTCCGGAAGATGATGACAACAGGTGAGCAAGAGTGTCATCGACGAGTAAAAGTCAGGGTCGACGATCTCAACGTCGACCCAGACGATCGAGGGCCACATATCTTATCAGCCAGAGCCGATCTTTAATATTTCAAAGCGCGCCTCGTAGCCTCGCGCCACATCTACGCGTACTGCCCGTATTCGCGACAGCGAGCACACCGTCTCACGCACTAATACCACTACTCCCACCTGCTCTCGTTTTTATCAGCATGGCCATCGCACCCTCTTCAAGGGCTCCAAGCCCCACCTTGTCTGAGGAGGAAGCCCTTGATCTCGCCGATCCTCTCAGACATCTTCGTGGCTCTGATCATCCCCACTCGCAGTCCAAAAGCTCTTCCGATGATGCTACCTTTCTGCCAGAACAGCCACACTCGATACAGAACGAAACAATATCTTTGTCTTTCCCGGCTGGCTCAGGCAAAACTATATCTAATGGCGAGCCATCACGGCCCATTTCCATCAAACTTGCTGTGGATGCGAGTCCCGGGTGTGGCGGCATCGCCTGGCCTGCTGGGGAGGTTAGTCCACTTCGACCCATCAGCTCTGCCGCACGCATTCTTTCTCTATTGCCATTTGCGACCACAAAGTGCACCATGCGATGCTCTGCACGCTTAATGTTACTTGCCCCTATTTGAGCTTTGCCACATCATCAGTTCATTCGATCAGAGCGCGATTGACCCTGCATGATAATATCCTCTCGCTTTTCTCATCAAGCTGAGACTGCTCTCACCCCTTCTCCAACCCTCCGCTTTGACTCGCTTGCTAGAGCACCTAGGGCCACTTTGAAGTGCTCGCCGCAGCCTATGATTGGGGCAAGGGTGTCGTGATGAGTGTTCATGGAGCGTACACTAACACCACTGTTCATCAATCCATTGACAAAATACACAGGTTCTCGCACGTCATATAGCTCGACGAGCTGATCCCAGCAGCGATGGGGCCTCGTTCGGCTCGACGAAATCCCCGCTCGCGAATATAAACGTGCTGGAATTGGGAAGCGGGACAGGTCTGGTGGGACTCGTCGCTGCGTTGCTGGGAGCGAAACACGTATGGATTACGGATCAAACGTGCGCTGACATCCTCCCTCCCGCCTTGGATACGATGCGATTTGGTTGATTTTTGACGCATCTTCTGATTCGGTTCTGACTGGTCGACGATCGTCCAGGCCATTACTCCCAATCATGCAGCGAAATATCGAATTGAATGGCCTCCAGGATCGTGTAACCGCATCAGAGCTAAACTGGTATGGTCCCCTGTTTTCCAGGTCGACAACCTATCGAATAACTACTAATTTCATGCTGGTGTGTCATAGGGGCGAACCACTTCCTCCTAGCATTCCCCATCCACAGCTAATCCTGGCCGCAGATTGTGTATATTTCGAACCAGCATTCCCTCTGCTCGTCCAAACACTAGCATATCTTATTCCCGCGACAAAGCTCGAGCAAGGAGAGGATCCAGAAGTGCTCTTCTGCTACAAGAAACGACGAAAGGTGAAATATTGACCTTCGTTAAACGATCTTCAACTCTATACATCCCGTTCATATTTATTTCCGCTGCTGCTAGGCTGACAAGCGGTTTTTTGCCCTTCTCAAAAAACACTTCACCTGGAGCGACGTGCGTACTTTCTTTCACGAGTTCGTTATCTCCCTACATACCATCGTGTTCTTTCTTTCTTTCATTCCGCCTGCCGTTCCATTCATTCCTCCCACGAATTCCGAATTACATAAAATAAATCCCGCCCTCCACACATTCCCGTTCCGCATCGGTCTATCCCAACACTCCCACCACCACCACCACCACCCCCACACTGCTGCCCTCTTCCATCCATCCCGGCCGTACTCCGTATTCGTTCCTGACTCATCTCAGAAACGCAAACCATTGCACATTCCAAACAGGTCGAAGACCCCGAGCACGCCAACTACACCCGCGACTCCATCTCCCTCCTCCGTTTACACCGAAAACGGTAATACCGATCCCATTATTCCCTCCGACCTCGCCCACCGCTTCCGCTTCCGCTCCCGACCTGGAGCACCCTGTTCGATAAATTGCAGAATCATAACTCACACACACACACACACACACACACACACTCGGCGTATGGCGCCCAAAGCCAGCAAGCGAGGAATGCCGGACTCGGAAAATCGGGAGCGAAGATAACTGGGGACAGCTTCCGGAGGAAGCTCCGAGCTTGGCTTTGAAGCTTGAAGCCGCTTCGAGAGTTCCTTGCTTGGAACCTTGGCCGCGCATCGTGTTTTTCCTTCCTTCCTCTCCAGTTAGGCGCCCGCTCACCCGTTCGAGTTTGTCTGGTTCAAACGCCCGGTATTCTTATATTGAATCCGACAACACTTTCGTGAGCTGTTATGTAGACTCTAGAGTCGCGAGCTGAGTTGGATTGTGTCGTGAGTTTTGTGCGTCTGTGCCAGTCCAGGTTCCAGTGTGCCTCTCTTGTTCGTCTCGGTCGATGGTTCGTTGGGCGTCAAGCAGGTCTTGGCTTGGACTTGGTTGGCGTAGTCGGATGCGTTCGACGTGCGGGCTCGAGAGGGGCTTCTAGCCACCAGACGAGCCTCGAGGGCGTTTTAAGCAACCTTTTGTCCGATTGAAGGAGTATGGAAGCTGGGCTAGAGCAATTGCGTCTAAGGGTAAGTTACTCATGGCACCGTATGTACGGGCAGAGACGGTGGCAGTCACCAACTGTAGCGTTACGATAAGCAGGACATTTGGTGCGTATGTACATACTGCTTCCGCATTCAGGTCATAATGCATAATGGCCAGATGAACACACACACACACACACACAAACTCGAAGGATTCAGACGGCCGCCGTTTCGCCCATAGCGAGCCTGTTCGGAGGCCGTCCTTCCCACTGGGTATAATAAGCTCATATGCTTCCACGTCCGTCACCCTTAGACTTCCCTCGTCTCACAGCTGTTCTACTCGGTGTCGTCACCTAATATGTAAGTGTCACATACACACAGCAGTCAGTCCAAAGAAGCGCAAAAGATCCGCAAGCGCCCATAGCGACAGCAGTAGCATGCCACTGACGTTTGCTTCGAATTCTGAAGCCTGAAGCTTTGAACGGGCTGCGAAACGGCGCCGTCGTTTACCATATGTGTGCGTGTGCCCAAGAACCGTTTAGATTCAGAAGCTCCGAGAGGCGGCCTTGGGCGGGGCGCTATCTTTCCATAGACGGCTTCATGTCCATTGCCCACGCCCATTGCCCATTCCAAAACCCGTGTATGTTTCATGCTATGGCATTTGGAGCAGGGCATAATTGCCTTGGGACGGTACATGCGAAGAGAATTGGAGTAGTTTAGGTTAGGTTAGCATGTATGTATGTACTGCGCCACAGGAGGATGTGATTGGCCCGTGACCACAGTACATACATACCAGTTCAAGTGTTGTCTGTCTCTCTTTTTGATTCCGAGCACTGTGCAAAATGAAAATGCTGCTCCACCATCTGAGTCTGAGTCTCGTCGGGTGCGATGGAAGATGAAGACTTCCTTGAACGGCGAGCGCTCGAGCCCGGTCAGCGACGTCGATGCCGATCCTTCTCTCGCATCCACAGCCCAATGACTACAACAGTACAGTAGTCCTGCACGGCGACCCAGAAGAACCTCAGACAGGCTCGCAAGACAAGGCCTAGCATAGACCAGAAGACACCAAAAACAACACACACAGCTGAGCGCCAGACGGGCGTAGTATATAGAGCAAGAGAGTCACAGGCCGTACAGCCTGCTCACCTCGAGCCTTTGGGCGCCTGCTCGTCCGGTCTTCTAGATGGATGCCGGTGTACTCGCAGAGCGACTGGTGCCACCAAGTGCCTTGGGGTCCTGATCCCGGTGCGCTCCTCGGCTGATCAGTAGGTATGGCCGTGAGGATACGTCCCTCTGTGATGAGAGTGACGACGACTGTAGGAGAGAGTCAGAAGGGGTCTGACAGAAGATATTGTTGGTATTGTTGGTTGCTTGAGGATCAGACCGGTATTAGCGGTGTGGAGTATTGGCCGTGACGGCGAGGTGCAGTGGACCCCACGAATGAGAGACGAGGAGCCACTCGAGAGAAATTGTTGTCGGATTTAGTTCGCGATATGTTTAGTTGAGCTCCAGGATGAGATGGATAGACAACCGAGAACACCGCGGTGGAATGAAGACATATATTGGGTGTGTTGTCGCGCGGACCGTCCGTTCTGCGGCGAGAGATGTATGGCGTGGTACGCCCGTCACAATCGAGAGTGGCGTCGAGACTTGACAGCGGAGGTCGAAGGACGAAGGCCTCCGACATTTTGACGGATACTCGTGCATGTGCCACAAGAGCCACAATCGAGCGCCACCATCCGAAAAGACCGCAGCGCAGCGGCCTGCCGCTATTTTGCTGGCGAGCGTCTACAGCCAGAATAAAACACAGGTAAAACTGAAAAAGCGTTCAGCGTCAAAAAGTTTCTGGGGGCGAGCTCAGGCGAGTTCTCGAGACGTACGTCGTGTAGTCACCATCTCACCATCTGTTAATTAAAGGAACTTCTCGACAGCGCTCGACCAGCGCCACAACGGTAGATCCTCCTTAAGCGCCGATTATGACAAGGGGCAGCGCGCCGTTGACGCAAGTGCGGCATGCACATGCTCGCGGTGCGTAGACGGTTCCATGTGGAGGTCAAGTGGAGGTGCGAGGGCGTCGCAAAGTGAGCAATTGGCAGGCGCTGGCCTGAAGCGCTACCAGCGTCGGTTTGGAATACATGCTCTCCTGAAGTTGAGCATAATACGTAGGTCCTCGAGATGGACCAAGCAGGATCAGAAGATTTTCATCATTAACGGGCAGGTCATGAAAGACCGTCGAGGGAGTACGAGATGAGAGCTAGAAAAGTGAATGACATAGTGCATTGATGCTGGAACAATCATATCTGTCACAGGGCTTCACGATTACGGACACCAGCATGTCTATAACCAAAGGGAACAAGGGCGTCGGCTCGGTCCAAGATGACAGGAACCTATGAGTACGGAAAAGACATCACACTCACCGAATAGAGCACCCTGAGCGCATCCGATACCGATAGCACCGTGTTCGGGACTTGAGGCCTGAGGGTTGTGGCTATATAGCATAAGATCTGTCCGCCATAGGCGTCCAATCAACAATGCACAATGAACCGGTGATGTATGATGGGACATACAGGACATACGGCCGCCGACAGAGAGTTATAAGGGGTTTCGCTCCTATTGCAGGCTTGTCAGTCCTAAGGACCTCAGAGGTGAACGGAGGATGGCGAATCATGTCCGAACAAATCGTCGACGTTGACGATATCCTCGTAGCATCGTGTAGTCTGCACACCCCATGCGTCACTCTTCTAGGACTTTGCATTGTCCCAGCATTTCGCAGATGTGGGCAGAGAAATAGAACCAGAGGACTTAGAGGAAAAGATAATCAGAGCCTTCTCTTGATTCAGATCCACGTGTTCTTTTGCACTGGTACGTATTTCCCAAACAATAGAGTAGCCCAAAGTGGAACTCCTGGTTGACCAATGACCAACGACCATATCAGAACACGACGACAATGTGGAGCTCTCTTGAACTCTTCCGTAGGTGGTACCTTCGGTGCACGGACAGGCTCACACCGAGCGCTGTGCTGTGGATGTGCATCAAGCAGGGAAGCATGGCTACAATGAAATAGCGGTGTCTCAGACCCTCGTGAGCTCAGAAAATTGCACCGTGCACACCGGCTGTAAACAAGAACACCGATGTTGATGATCAATGGGAAGATCGGAGAGTATGGGAGCACACTGTGTCAAAGTGGTGAGTCGTTAATTGTGTCCTTCAGCATAGGAAACCGTGTCCTGGCGGAGGCGGAGTAGAACGACAAGGCAAGGATGAGTAGATGGCCAGCTAACATCGTAGAATATGGACGTACACGATATAAACAACGATATCGTGAGCCAGCGATGCTTATGGTAATCTGCAGGCAACGATACGGCCGTTGCCATCTTCGCGTTCTATTCTGTCCTACGAAGAGTTCAATCGCCGCCGGGCGCTGTTCATGAGAACAACATCCATCTTCATCGAGTGATGTGGAACTCGAAAGGCTACCGTGGAGGGTGCTTGGGGGCACCGAGAGCTAACGGACCGATGCCGATCCCGCATCACCCTAGAGTCCAATCCACCCGCATCGATGGCATCTATTTTTGAAGAGAGTTTGGCAGGAAGGATAACGCGTTGGAGTAGGAGCAAAGAAGACACCGGTGGGTTTATTTGTGTACTGTTGAATGTTACAAAGCAGAAGCAGACGGGAATGGCCGTCCAAAGATGGTGCACAACATCCAGTAGCTTCGTCAACATAGAAAAGTACGGCGTTGCGCCTATCGCAGACGACGTAGAGGTGAGCTAACATAGTCTGTCGGCATCAGGTATAGGGCATAAAGACCACCAGCTTTCCGGACGGAGTCTAGAGTACTAGCGCACCCATTTATAACACCACACATAGAGAAGGAGACTTTAACGGCACTCGAAAATTCCACAAAGGTCTTCTCTCAATGCTTGGCACAACGCTGTTGAAACGCTACGTAGTCGCTGTGTTCGCCGTAGCATTCCCAGGTGCGAGAAGCGGACGAGACTCTGAAACAAGAACAGAAACTCACAGTATCACGTAGTAGTTGAGAATCCATGGGGAACAAATCGTACAAATAGTGTAGGTCTAGCGGGTGTCTAATCGAAGGTCTGTCGGTCATTGGGGTATGGTTTTTAGCTGCAGTGCATGGTCAGCATCCTACGCCACCAATTGCAGAAGCTCATGAGACACGCACCTGCAGCCCATGTATCCCCTCAATCTCCTTCTTCAAAGTGTCGTTCACCATCCTATGTTGCTTTATCATAGGTATGCCTTTGAACGCTTCACTCTTTATTTGGATCGCGTAGAACGATCCGCAACCGCCTATCAACCAAGTTGAATGGCCATAAAGGGTTAACTTCGTCCTAAATTTAACCGACGATTGGGACGTACCAGAAACATCTTGCACGAGCAACTCAGAAGGATTGAACCGCTCTGTCAGCTTCTGGAATATTGCTTTTTCACCGTCATCCAGTCCTGTCGGTAGTGGTAAGGATGTTGCCGCGGCCGAGGAACGCCATGCACTGGAGTGTAACGGACGAGACCAAAGTACCGATGTCGAAGCTCTGCGAGAAAGTAGGGAGAACATAATATCTTTCGAAAAGTAACAGGGCGCGGAGGAGAAACGCGTCGCGACTTCGGAAGCGGGGGATTACTCATATCGGGCCCACGTGGATTTGTATTGGCCTGTGGCGTCATGGGGTTGTATGCCGATCATTGTGGCCCACACCCTAATTTAATGATTGCGAAGAGGACTCGGAGGACGTCCATGTGCAGTACGCCGAAGTCGAGATGTTTATATGCCCCAATAAATTTTACCATCGCCACGGACGGCCGTGCTCTGGAACGGAATGCCATGAAAAAGACGAAGGTCCCGTCGATATGCTATCAAGGTTGGACGCCGCGGCCGGAAAGTCGATGCAATCGCACCCCGCCGAAGTACATAACCTCTGAGCACCCTTCATCGTATCCCATCTTCGCCACTTGTATCTTTGCCCCATCACCTCCTCATCTCTACCTGCTTATCCACAAAATGCCCGGTCGTCTCCAATACAAGGTCAGACATACCTTGTTAACCATCTAAATCATACTCACACTAGCACTTCTTGACAGAGTGCTGTCATTACTGGTGCTGGATCGTAAGTCATCTTGAATGGCCTCCTGCATCATATGTCTTACATCTCCGCGGCCCCTCCAGTGGAATCGGTCTCGAAACCTCCATTCTCTTCGCTTCAGAAGGCGCCAATGTCATCCTCGCCGATATCAACTTTGAGGCCGCAGAGAAAGCAGCGGCGCTGATCTCGAAAAAGTCGCCAAACGTGAAGGCCATCGCTGTGAAGGCCGATGTCGGGAAGGAAGAGGATATCAAGGCCGCTGTGGATAAGGCCGTGCAGGAGTTTGGTCGTCTGGATGTCATAGTGCGTGCTACTATATTAATGTCCGAGTGGGACGGTAATTTGTGCTAATTTTATGCTCACGGTTCTACTTCTATAGTTCAACAACGCTGGTGAGCGACATGAACGGTGCTATTATTGGTGCTCGAACTGACTGGGTATATACTTGTTCTCGGTCTCGTGCAGGTATTATGCATCCAGCAGACGACAACGCCCTGAACACGGAAGAACGCATCTGGGACCTCACCATGCAAATCAACGTCAAGGGTGTCTGGTGGGGCTGCAAGTACGCCATCCTCGCCATGCGCCAGAACCCCACCGATGAGGCCAAGGGCCTGCATGTGGGAGGCAGCATCATCAACACCGCGAGTTTCGTTGGTTCAATGGGTGCCGCAACGCCACAACTCGCATGTATGTCGCTCTCTTGGCTGCTCACCTCTGTTCTCAAGCTAATTGTGGCGGGACCCTACAGATACATCGTCTAAGGTGAACTAGTTCGGCTGAATATTCAAATCAGGGGACGGCTTGTTGAATCTTATATAGGGTGCCGTCCTTGCGATGACCCGTGAATTGGCCATGATCCATGCTCGTGAAGGCATCCGCGTCAACTCCGTCAGCCCGTGCGTATTGTCACTCTTCTCCAGAGCTCCCTCACTAACTGTATGTATATCTGACATCTGTCTAGTGGTCCTCTGAAGACCCGTGAGTCTCTTCCATGGATGTTCTTGAACCGAGCGATTAACTGACTTCGCCTTCAGCCCTCCTGATGGACTTCCTTAACACACCCGAGAAGAAGGAGCGCCGCGTAGTCCATCTCCCCATGGGCAGATTTGGTGAGGCCGTCGAGATCGCCAAGGCTGCACTTTTCTGTACGTTCACCTTATTCCTTCTTCTTTCGCGCGGCGCTAAAGCCCTTTTGTCTACTCTCAGTGGGCACCGACGAGAGCAGCTACATGACGGTATGTTCCCACTTGTTGTTCGTGCGACTGCTTGCTCATTAACAATCATCTTTGCGCTCATAGGGTACCGACTTGAAGGTCGACGGTGGATTGACGTCAGCCTACGTTACCCCTCTGGGTGAACCCGTCCTGCCACCTCCTTCCAGCCTTGTTTAGAATTTGTTTGCTGGGATGAGTGGACGGAGAGAAGATAATGAGAACGACAGCCAAAATGTAGACGTGATCTTGTTCAATATATAGCTCGCCGGAGCACTTGTACGACTGTAATCCCAAGTCACCCAGTGTAGACGAAAGTGATTTCAGGGACCAGAACCGAGCAGTCTTCGACACGAAAGCTAGAGACTTGCTCGAAATCACAAACCGTACAAATAATCCTACAAATTACCAAGTCATAACGAGACCTCAAAAAAGCTCAATTACGAGGAGCCCTTTGGGAGCGACCGACTGGCGGAGATAGATATGTTCAACGGGGAGAAAGACAGCAACATCTTACAGCTCCTTCGCCTCCTGCGCTCGCCTCTTCTCGCCTTGCGCCTTCTTGAGAGCCGTAATCTCCTTTCCAATATCGTTCTTCAGGTCCCGATGTAGTTGAGGCTTGTATCCGACCTTGAAGAGCAACTCGAGATGAACGAAGAAGGGAGCAAGGACGAGGGCTATAACCGTGAAGGATACACCATCAGTCTCAGGGTATGAAATCTTGATTGATACTGCGTACCGCCAAGAAGATTGTCCAACAGGGCCGGTGCCCTCTTCTCCGCCACTCCGTGACCAATGAACTGCATAATCCACGAGAGAACGTTCAAGCCGGCTGCGATTTTGAAGTTGTCGGCATTTTTGGACGCTTGGACTGCCGTCAACACGAAGAGAACCATTTGTGGCGTGTAGATGAGCTGAACCACAACATCAGACTGTCAGCGCTCATCCTGAAGAAGAGGGAAATGATAGCTTACGGCGGCTAGTGGCTCAAGGGCGTAGTAGTACGCGAGATATAGTGCCATAGCGATAGTAGCCCAGTTGATTTCGAAGGACATGTAGTCGTTGAAAACATAGTGGAAGTCGGGGAAGAAGGAAGGGACCGGTAATAAGCTTCCAAGAACTTGGAAGGTCCTGTTATGATAGATCAGCGTGTGGAGAGGGTGCAACGAATAAGATATATACCAAAGTATGAGGGGTACGAAGCAGATATGGATAGCAATATTTGTCTTGTTCGAATGGTATGCACCATAGAACGTCAACTACATATTCCAAGCTTAGACCTGAGAGCGCAGAGATCGACAGCAGTATACGACGTACCTGATGCCTAATATTGAACAAATTAGAGGCTGACATGTGGATAGCGACGAGTATGGGTGTTGGGGTGTATTATTGGAGAGACAGCAAGCGAATGCACAGACTTTATGGCCCCTGTGGGGGGGCATGAAATTCGGGCCGGGTGAGTGGCCAGAAGTGACCGAGACCGTGGAATGGGACACGTGGGCCCGTATGCGGTCACTGCTTCGTTGTGTTCGCTGCACTCACCAAACCCCAACTCAGGTCCCTCTGGACACAGTGCACCATCATGGTTCGTTCAACCATCATAGTCCGAGCGTCAGATGCTCTTCCTCTCGCCGCCAGCGTCGACGACGAACAGGTGAGCCTCATGCTCAGCCGTAACACGGTCCCACGAAGGCTGAGCGAGACGGAGGATACGTAGACGGAGCATTCGCTTCAAGAGCACAAGCAGCAGGCGAAACTCATCTTTCGACGCATTACACCAAATTCTGAACCTCGCTTGTCAATAGAAAGCGCCGCGTATACCTTACAGTGCGTCACATTTGTTCGTCCTTATGCTTGCTGTCTGTGGAGCGCAATGTACTGACGGAATGTATACGTGGCTCAGCTACCTCATAGCGGATAATGTCGTATACCTCACCATAGCCGATAAATCCTATCCACGAAAGCTAGCTTTTTCATACCTCGATGAACTCTCCAAGGAGTTCGCCAACTCATACGGACCTAAGGTGGACGGAGTACGGAAACCATATGCGTTTGTCGGCTTCGGTGCGTCAAATGTCTTCTTTCCGTGCAGTCAGCCACTAATTCTGACACTCTCCATATAAAGATACTTTCATGTCAAAAACTGCGCGGTTATACAGTGATACGCGTACAGCAAACGCAGCCGGCAACGGTCTTGATAGGCTGAACGATGACTTGCAGGATGTGACGAGAATAATGACCAAGAACATGGAGGAACTGCTGTGGAGAGGCGATTCACTCGACAGTACGTCATGTTACCCACTTGACTACTCTATGGGATGCACTACGCAGATAGAGCACTGACGCCGCAAAACTTCTTCGTTCAGGAATGTCACATCTGTCAAGTTCGCTGCGTTCAGAGTCGGAAAAATACCGCAAGGCTGCAAGAAACATCAACTGGCAGGCTGCTCTGCGGCAATACGCACCAATTGGCGGTATCGTCCTCTTTCTCTTGATCTTCCTATGGTGGCGATTCTTCTAGAGTATTGTTTTTGCATACTATTCTGATCTCTCGGGCCGTGGACGTTACACTGTGCTTCTGTAAATATATATCTCGCACCTTGGACTCGTTGCAGACCGCTTCGCTTGCTTGAAAGTATTCACCGTGCCACCTTGTTCAATCATTCAATATTCAGGACCCGTTTCACCTCTCGCCCGCGCAATCTTGTGCATCTAATCTAATCTTAGTGCACGTCATGAGCATGATATATATTAGGAGATCGCTCGAAAGGAGCCGCACTTTGCTCCGAATGTATTGTGTGTGGTACTATCAGAAGCCATCTACACACGAGGCATCCGCTAGGCAGGGAGCCATCGCAGGCGTGCCCTCTTCTTTCATACCTCCACGACGAGTCTCTTGACTCCCTTCTCTTCATACCCACTCATTCCACAAACTCAAGAATCGTGATCCAGCCTTCGGAGGATTCAAAGCAATCATGGCGATGTATGGCGCTCCAAATGTCTACCCCAGCAGCCCCATCATGGCACCGTCGAGTCCTTTGATGATGTCGCAGCAGCAACCACAGCCTTTCTCACCTAACAATGGTCAGCCGATCCAGGCGGGGCAAATCACCTATACATCGACGACCACCCCTGAGGGCAGGATCATCTACCATCCTTTCAAGTCAGCACAATTCACTAGATTTTGTGCTTGTATTTGCCGTACTAACCGTCGTCGTACGATCGTTATCATATGTTCAGAGCTGTCCCAGCGAGGTATGGTGGGCCTGTGTTAGACGCCGTCGACGGAAGCTAATCTCGTCCGCGCAGCTATCAGACTCCGAATGGTGTCGTGACGGGCATCCAGTGGATCCCCGCGGAAGCAACTAGGTATGTTAGATTCTACGGCAAGCTTGCAGTGCTTTTGCTCACAACACCGTTCTTTGTAGTGTGGTCCCTCAAGGTGCTGTACCAGCGAACGCGGTAGCTATCACCCTCTTTCTTTGCGAATGGATTGAGCTGACGCACGTTTTAGGAATTCGAAGCCTCCTGGAGGGGTGGAAGTCATAGCAGACAAAGCGACAGGGCCCAGAGGGAATGGTTAGTACCCTCTGCCTTCGGGTAGGTGTATGTACTGACGTCATTACGTCACCACCAGGCAGAAGGACGAAGAGAGGCGCCGAAGGAAGGAGGAAAAAGAGGCAGCCAAACGAGTTGCTCAATGGGACAAGGAACGTCGAACCGACAGAGAAGACAGGGAATACCGCCGTGCTGGCCAGAGGCTCAGCGGGAATTATAGCGCCGTACCCGCGGTGGCTGGTTCCACTGGAAGTGGAGGCTACTCTAACCCCTACAGCACTGGTGAACTCGAATCGCGTCTCGACAATTTCGACGGTCTCGGACGCAGGGACTACCAACGTGAACGTAGGAACAGTGGCTATGGTCGCAACCGCCAGAGTGGTTCGTATGGCGTCGATGACCGCGGGGAGCCATACAGCGCCGTACCCTACAGCGCGAGTGCAGGTCCCTACACCTCTGCTGGCTACCCTGCTGGACAGCGCCCTGCCTCTCCTTACAGTATGCCGGGCAACTTTGGGCCTCCATCTCCTAGGGCGGCCTCTGCTCCCCTTGGATATCCCTCCTCGCCTTCGCGTGCGGCTACAGATATCTATCAGCGTTCTGCCTCGCCTTACCACGGACCCAGCACCATCCCCAGCGTCTATAACGATGGTGGTCAGCGCTCCAGAGCTCCGTCGCCCATGCCCATGCCAGGTGGTATAGGTGGTATAGGTGGTGGTATAGGTGGTGGCGGTTTCTCGCGTTCGCGTGCAGCCTCCCCCATCCCTGGTGCGGTCCCTTATGCTCGCTCCAGGGCTGCGTCACCCAACCCCGGCTATATTCCTCGCTCCAGAGCTGCCTCTCCCGTCCCAGGATACGGTGCTGGAGGATACGGCTCTGGGATGCCCCAGGCCACGATCCCCGGTCGTGGTCCCTCTCCTCGTCCCTCTCCTCGCATGGGCGGAAACGCCGCGTTGATGTCTTACCCGCAAGACACTCAACAACCACTTCGCCCTCCCGAGGGTTTCAACCGTCCACCTAACCTTGCCCAAGCCTATACCTGGTTCGACATCATGAAGATTCAAGACATGGACGACTTCTTCGATACTATGCCCAGGATGCCCCTCGTCTTGGTGCCACACGATGTGTACCACGAGGATTGGATCCGGTTCATGCAGGTTCGTCCTCGTTTCGTTCACCGCCAGAGCTAGAATATATGTATTGACAATGTGACATGTCGCTAGGATCTTGGTCTTGCCTGGGCTGGCAAGCTACCCACCGCCGATCCCGGCCGTGCGGGCCACAATCCCAGGCGCTCCAGGATGACCTCGGAGCTGATCGACCTGTGGAACACCTCGTTCTTCATCCAGCGTGGTGTCGAGGTCGTGCTCTTCAAAGGTCGCGAGCGTCGCTCCGGAACACACGCCGGCATCGTCGAGGCTCGTCTTCCTGGCTTCGACTCTGACGACGAAGATTCCTCCTCTGAGTCGTCCTCCGAGTCTGATTCTGATCTTTCAGACGATCGGTATGGTCGAGGCGTGGCGTCACCCTATGGCCCGTACGGCCGCCAACCGGACCCGTACTCTTCTGAGGTTCGGGATGCGAAGAGGAGGCGCCGCGAGAGGAAGCAGGAGAAGAAGCGTAGGCATAAGGAGAAGAAGGCGAAGAAGAAGGCCTTGGAGAGGGAAAAGAAGTATGCGTTGTACATCACCTGCGTTCCCCTCAGAGACGGCGGAGCAGTTTACTGAACGGTCCAGTGAGGAGCTTATGAAGTGATCCAGCACGATCTTGTACGTTTTCGTTCGTAACCTGCGTCGGCCAGCTATGATGTTGTTGTATATTATATGCCACTCGCTGCATGTCTTGCCCTACTGTTTGGTTTATCTATCCTCAGGACCTCTGTTGCTTCTCAATGTCTTGTATGCGCGGAATTGTACGGCTAGGATCGATGTACATATTAGAATTATGATTCATCTGGACAGTCATAGTGCAAGCAAACGGAAGCTTCCTCCATCAACAAAGTTGAGTCGTGCTATGAAGAGTCCACAAGGTAGTATACCACGAGGATGTGAATGACGATGGGGTCCGAGACATGATAAATACATCCTGAAGCCACGAAGATAGCATGAGGGCATAATTAGTAGTAACCGCCACGACCTCTGCCCCGTCCGGAGGAAGCACCATACGTGGACGATCCCCCACGGCCAGAGTAAGCTCCGTATCCAGATCCGTTGCTGCGATCGTTTGTGTAGCCACCGTAACCATCATGGTCGCTATATCCTCCTCCTCCTCCTCCGCTGTATCCCCCTCTCGGACCTCCTCGACCATACGAAGCACTTGACGAGCCACCATAAGCACCACCGTTGTACGAAGAGCCTCCCCTGCCTCCTCGAGCATTTTGATAGCCTCCATTGTAGGTCGACGCAGGTGGTCGAGAGTCGTAGTTTCCGTAACCGCCACGGTTTCCGTAGCTCTGAGGCAAAGGGTAGCCGCCGGAGGGTCGGGGAGTGTATGAAGGAGGACCTTGTTGGTACGTAGATGGCCCTCGAGAGTAGGAGCCGCCACCACCTCCGCCACGTGCTCCTTGTTGTCTAGCCGCACTGTACGAAGATGGCATAGAGCCGTAGTGCGCCTGGCTGGCAAATGTTGAAGCATGGCCACCAAAGTCGTTTCGGGGACCTCCCCGGCCACGGCCACGGCCGCCTCTTCTGGTGAGCTCAAGATCGTGAGACGTAAGAACTCGTGGAGGTCGTCGGGCACCAGAGAGCATAACAGAGCGATGTGGGGTTGCTTGCGAGGGGAAGATGTACAGGGCAGACAGAGTACGGTCATGAGGAATATCAGGCAGATTCTCGGAACTCAGCGGGCTGGTGTACGTCGACCCCGGGATACAGTCAGGATTTGGTAGGACGAAGCCGCTCATACCCTTGCTCGTGCTGGGATTCAAAGGGATTGGCTGAAAAAGAGAAGGGTGAGTTGTCAGCACTAAGCAATGGGCTTTCACTGACTCGAACTCACCTCCTGTGATTTCTTCTTCCCATACAAGGTCTCCAAGAATGGGTAGAGAGGATGCTCTTCCGACGTAAAGAGGACATCATGGCCCCACTGATTACGACGTACCTCGTCTTCACTGAGCTTGGGATAGTGCAACGCCATGGCGTCCAACAATCGAGCTTGGTCGATGAAAGGTAAGAGAGCAACACCTTGCCAGGCCATCCGCTTGCCGTTCATGTCAATGTCGAAGGTGAGAGGGTAGAAGTCGATGATGGGAGAGTCCTCTTCAGTCATTAATGGATGGAAGACCGAAGGAATGTGCTTCCGACTGTTACGTTGACAAGAATTAGTCTTTAAGCTATTTGTAGTACGATGAATCCGTACCTTGAGGTAGGGAACACTCCCATGAGTTGTTCGTATGGCTTGAACGGTTGACCTTTATCGAAGGTGATGGTCATGGATGCGACATCCTCGAAATCGGCCGCGAATGGCGCGAAGTGGAAAGGATAGTACCACTGCCACGAGGGCGTCTGACGATTTTATCTCAGTACCGATCATACCGGGGAGGGGGGTGTTGAGGAGCTCACCCCTTGGTAATAGTAACACAAAACCCATGCCAGTCCTTGGACGTAGCAATATGTCACCCTGGAAAACCGCGAAAGTCAGTCGTGATTTAGACAGGAAGATGTCGAGCTGGGACGCACTTTTTCCTAAACTCTAAGTCCGACCGGTCGACACCGAACTTTTGGAGATAATAACGCTCCTTATACCCGGGTTCCCAGAGCCTACAAGGCAATGTTCAGACGATGACGACAGTGGTAGATAGGCACAGCATGACTCACTTTACAGTGTCCTCCTGCTCGACCGTACCATCATTGTTCACTTTTAGGGCCAAAGCCTTCTTCGCCACCTCAGCGTCCTCTGGATTGTCCGGCTCATCGTCCGCATTCGCGATGTCCTCGTCGATGATATCGTCGGTAGCTTGTGTTTGATCCTGTTGTACCTCTTCGAAAGAGCGTTTCTTACCCACAACAGACAGATCGTCTTGATCCATAGGAGTATCCGTTCCAGTGTGCTCCGAACCAGCGTCATCGACGGACATAGGTTGCGCGCCTCCGAGACCAGACACGTCGCCCTGGACTGGCTCCAGTTTCACGAGAGGCAGTGAATCAGCGACAGGTTCAGATTTCGTGACAGGCGCGGGGAGAGAAGGGAGAGCAACCGCAGGCTTTGCCGGCAACGAAGGACGTTTTGCAGGCATCAAGTTGGCCATTTCGGCCTTCAATGTCTCAGCGGCGCTCATGTTAGCCAGCCGAATGGCTGCACGATTAGCAACGACATCGCTAGCCGAGCCAGCTAATGCCTGAGCTGCGCTTGATACATTGCGGGCCGCTTCCTCAGTCTTTGGGCCGCCAAGGCCAATGGAATCAGCCTTCGCAGCAAAATCTTCAGAAAGTACGACGGAGTTCGGGTTACTGGTCAGCTGTAGGTTGGGGGATGGTCCTTCGGTTCCAACATGTACGATCTTTGCCCGTTTCGTGGCTTGTTTCTGTCGTTCGCGCTCCTCATTGTTGGACTTCTGACGCTGCTCCGCTAACGTATCCAAGACGGACATTAGATCAGATGCCTGTAGGACAGTGAGTGATGTGCTTACCTTCACGGCGGCGGCGGAAAATTCCATCCTCTCGTCTTGCCAACGCTTCGAGTATGATCTCAGCGCGAGACAGAACGAGTTCTCCGTGATTGGTGACATATCCACCCATCCTGGGTAACTCATCCTTCCAAATCTCCAAAAGAGTGTCGATTGCCCCTTCACGAATTTCCAAAGAAGGCAGATGGGGCAGGAAGTCGTTTCCGACAAAGAAAATCAGAAGTACCCAATCATCGATCGCCATTTCCAAGTTGAATGGAAATGGCACCTGGGGGACGTTCAACTCTACTTCTAGGTATTCGCGCAAAATAGCGACGTCGAGGAAGATGAAAGGCTTCTTCTCCGGGGCCTTCTTTGCGACAGCGCCTGGCTTGGGTCCAGGACACTGAGCCGCATAATGACCGTCTTCGCCGCAGATGCGACACGCTTGACTGTTTGCTTGTGAGAATACGTCCTCGCGGAGGACTTTGAAATAAGGTTCGTGAGTAGCCAGGGCGAGCATAATCAAGTCCGCATCCTGAATAGAGGCTGCAGTTAGATTGTGTCGCTGTGTAGACGAGTGACAGCGTACCAGTCCATAGATGACGTGACGAGTGTTCGGATCGTGGCCCGCATGAGACCGTTG
Organism: Stereum hirsutum FP-91666 SS1; assembly: GCF_000264905.1. Taxonomy (NCBI): domain Eukaryota; kingdom Fungi; phylum Basidiomycota; class Agaricomycetes; order Russulales; family Stereaceae; genus Stereum; species Stereum hirsutum. The sequence goes on from NW_006763135.1 coordinate 1,421,820, forward strand.
CCGCCTGATGTAGTCCATAATCTTGTGTTCACCTTCACCGGGAACACTAGCATCGGAGATGATGACTTCCAGCTAAACAACAGAAATCAGACTCATATCTAACGCGCCAAGTTTTCAGACTCGCCTGCTTCCACCCAGGATCATTATTCATCTTCTGAACGACCCAGTAACGCAAGGATGTCGCAAGGAAGTCCATGAACGGTGTACCGGGCGTGATGGCATTGGAATCCCAGGATTTCTTGTTCTTCTCTTCTTCGCTCAAAGTCTTGCCCATCGCTTCAAAGGTCAATAAATGCGTCAATATATGTCTAAAACAACTAGGGGCGCTTTTTTGTTGTTGCAAAAAATAGACGACTCACACTCCCATATAGCGATGGATTCCTTCCGAGCATCATCTTTGTCTTTAGCCTCCTGCGCAGAGCGGAATCGTCTCGACCTTTGCTGGTTCATCTTCGCACGAGGGGCGACACCATCTGATAGTACATTAACCGTTATGATGATAACAAGGATGCGGGGGAGAGCTTGAGACCGTACCAATTGCCATGAACAAGATTTTGCGTGGTCGGACCATGTTTACGACACGTTCTGTGTACTTGAACACCTCTACCATCATCTCGGCCTCAGTCTCCGGAGCAGGCTAGACGAAAGTAACATATATGTTGGCATGGACCGAGGAAGAACAGAGCTGCGCGCACAAACCTTGCCCTCCGGATGCGTGCATGGGTGAACCTGGGGACAAGCGCTGAAATGTCAGAACTAGCATCCGTGGAGACAAATAGCACGTACAATTCCGTTCATATCAAGGTATAGGTTGTCGTACTCCTCCTTGTTGGGATTCGGTTTCGTGATGTCGACAGGCACTGAGACCTCATTCCCGTCTTCGTCCATTATTTTCTCGTCGTCTTCCTCAGCTACCGGGAGAACTAGAGTACAAGTTTCATGAGTCCATATGAAAACTGTATTGAGGGCTTTAAACAGACCAATTTTGGGATATTTTTTGCTCAGCCATCTAAAGAGTGCGGGAACGCCCTGTAAAATGTAGGCTCAGCAACGAGACTCGAAAGCGCATCAATTGGAAACGCACCATGATGAATTACAGAGAGTTATGCAGATTAATACACAGCAGAAAGCAGCGCCAAATAAGTAGACTTTTAAAACGCTCGATTGTCAAAGAATGAAGAAAGAAGTTGAGAGACGATGGGTGTTCAAGCGCAAGGCTCGGACTGAGGCAAGCGGGAAATCTGACGTGATGCGTCCAGCCACGTGAGAGTTCCGTCCGAGTATGGTAACTGCTGTAAGTGACTCGAAAGCCGGAACAGAAAGTCAAGCATTTCTTGTCAACATCTCAGCTCTTCGAGGTACGCCGACTCAAAGTAAGTCGGTCAATGGCTTCTATGTCGCGATCTCTGTTTCTTATACCGATCTAGAATGTTGCTCGCACCCGTCTCGTCACCACTCCACACACCCCCTACCTCACATTCGCACACGAACGGTATGAATGGATCGAGCGGACTAAATGGCGCAGAAATTTCTGGCGAGCCCTCCATGTCTAAACCCATCTCTCAACATAATCTCTCCCATCCTCCACCCGCCAATAAATCGCAAAAGCAAATGACCAAAGCCGAACGAAGGGAAATGCAGGAAGCTCAGCGAGCAGCAAAAGCGGCGAAGACTGCTGCCGGCGGAGGAAGCCAGCAGGGAGGTGGAGGGAAGACTACAGGGGTAAAACAGGCACAACAACAACTATCAAATTCCAGTACAGCGCAGCAGAAGAAGGGTGGTAGGGGAGAGGGTGTAGGATCTACGAAGGGTGGCGTAGTTGTTACGGCCGCCACAACTGGTAAAATTGGGAAGGGAGAGTCTTCAAAGGCAGCGGCAGCTGGGTCGGAAATCGCTATAGGGCGCTCGCGCGGTCTACGGATCTTTTCACACTTTGCGCTTCAAAAGACTCAGTCGCATGTGCCAAAAGGCGATATACATCCTGCCATCGCGAGACTCGGCCTCAAGTTCGCGGAGTTTAAGATTTGTGGCGCAAATGCAAGGTGTATAGCGACGCTCTCTGCCTTCAAAGAGGTCAGCGTCTTTCGTCTTTTTTTTTTTCAGCTCACTTGGACGATCATAGCTGACCACTTCTTTCTGAATTAGGTCGTACAAGACTACGTTACGCCACAAAACAACACACTCTCGCGGCATCTCATGACGCATTTGTCTGCACAAATCAGTCATCTAGTTTCTGCTCGACCTATGTCGGTCACTATGGGCAATGCTATCCGACAACTGAAGTTAGAGATCAGCGGGTCGGACATAGACCTTCCAGAGCAAGATGTATGTACTCGTGATCGTAGATTATCATCCTCTATCATCGTTGACTGATGTCGCTCACGTACAGGCTAAAGACGAAATTTGCCTATGGATCGACAACTACATCAGGGATCGAATCATTATCGCAGATCAAGTAATCCAGGAAACTGCTGTGAAGAAAATCCACAACGGAGATGTTATATTAACTTACGCACGGTACGTCTTGCGAGCGCGCGCCTGTTCATACCACGCTAACGTATCGGTTTTGAACAGCTCATCAGTTGTTGAGAAAGTGCTCCTGGAAGCTTGGTCGGAGGGAACGCAGTTCTCTGTCGTCGTGGTCGATTCAAGACCTATGCTGGAAGGTATGCAACGTCGCTTCTCTCTCTATGGGATCCCACTCACGCAACACGTCAGGCAAACGTCTACTATCGGTACTCGCTTCTGCTGGCCTTCCTTGCTCTTATGTTCTCCTTCCCTCGCTGGGCTCCATCATCACGGAAGTTTCCACGGTATTCGTCGGTGCGCATTCAATAAATTCAAACGGAGCCGTGTACTCGCGAGCCGGGACCGCGCTGGTCGCTATGATGGCCAAACAACACTCCGTCCCGGTCGTTGTGTGCTGCGAGACGTACAAATTCAGTGAGGGTGTGCAATTGGACAGTTTCACGAAGAACGAGCTTGGTATGGTCGCTCCCGACTATCTCCGCGCAAACATATAATTAATCTCATACATTCATCCGTCCTCGATAGCTCCAGTTAGCGACATCTTTTCCTCTTTTCCCCTTAACAAATCGCCCGAGGCCCTCGTCCTTCACAACAGGCCGAACCTTGAAATTCTCAACCCACTATACGACCTCACCCCACCCTCAAGTATCACCGCTGTTGTTACCGAAGTCGGCGTCATTCCCCCGGATTCTATCAGCAGCATACCCCTCGCACTCGGCCGTCAGAGCATCTGATCCCGGCTCTGCTTGTATCTCGGCCTTTTTTATCTGCGCTATCTTCGTCATTCTTCCACAGAGTTCCTTTGCTTTCACGTTCTTCAATTACCAAAAGTTGTCCCCAATAGTAGTATAGTCAGAGCATCAAATTGTAGGAGTTGTATTCATCTTCAAGAGTTTGTTCGTGACATGTAACTTATCGCATTGTTGCAGTCGATAGTGTTGTTATAGCCGGTAGAAGTCTCTAAATGTATCTGATTGTAAACGACATCTGCCATCTGGCCTTCTATGGTAGTTTATAATGTAGCGCGCTAATCTCCCAGAATTCATCGTTTATATTAGCCTCGTTCAAAGTTGAGGTCGACGACATCAGCAAACGACTATTCGATAACTTTCGAAGAGCGTTTGATGGGAGCTCAAGAGCGCTTTTCGTGGAGATGCCGAAAAACAGCTCGATAACTCGCACGGCATCTCAAGCGCGGGCCTTGAGCCCACAACAAATGCTCTTAGACTCTTGTTCAGTAGTTATTCGACGGTCCACTTGAGCTTCAACTTTGAACGAGGCTTATTGCCAGCACTCAGCCTTGGTCCTTGCGCGCCACACTTCGGGATCTTCCGGAATCTTCAGTAGGTTCAACCTTACGCCACAGCGATCGCGAGCGCCACAGAACGCAAACAGAAAGGGTCAATATCGATATTGCACCTTGTCAAGGATGACCATACATTGATGAGATTCGACCACGTAAAAAGGTCCGTAAAACCCAGATAAGACATACACTAGACCCAAGCACGATACTTCACTAGAAACAAGTTCTCCCGCAAAGACTACATTGTAGTAAGGAAAGAAATTGAAGAATGACAGAAGATCAGGTCCTCTATGTCTCCTACTTGTAGACAGGCGTAGCTCAGGCGTTGAAGTGCCAGGTGATACCGTTGAGTACCCCAACGCTCTCGGGTTCAAATTCGGTAAAAACGGCCGGAGAAAGGTCTACAGAGCGGTATGATGAGGAGCCACCTTTGAAGCTTGCTAGTCTAGATTGATTAAAGGGCTCACCCAGGTCGTAGTAGCCGCAGCCAGGGCACGAGTAATAGTTAAAGGCCAGATTTACCGGGCTGTCTCGTCACCACTGAAGGACCCTGAAGGCGTCTGTCACGAGAAGAGGCCGTAGATGGGACAAGAGATAGAATTCTGTTATAGCACAGTGAGTATATGAACCGTAGATTTGTCCGAGTACATTACTCAAAACAAGTGGATCCAACAGCAACGAGAGGAGCGAATGCGTGGAGAATAACTGGTTCGTACCCAGGAGGAGAGACCATGGGAGCTACTAGGCGTCACTCCCAACCTAGATGATCATGACGAGCCATCAAATGCTGAAAGTCTGAAAATCCCGAGCTTAGCGTTGGCTTACTACAATGACCATAGAACCATCCAGATGACACTCGGCTTGGCATCGTTTCACCCCGAAGCTCAACCAAAACCTTCGAGCTTCGAAACCGGAGACCTTCAACCCGCTCATCAGGGAGGCGCGTTGTCTATGAAACTGCAAGGAGGGCATGAATAGTTGTTTGAACAGGCGCTATACGCGGGAAGCACTTCGGGATGGCATTTTCACTGGTCCGAACAAAATAAGATATGGTAAGGGTAGACAAACAACACGAGGGTCAACGAAAGTCTGGAAGTCTCCCTGGAGGCGCTCGGTCGCGGGTCATATTTCACAAAACAATCTCATCAGTAACATGAAGACATAGAATAGATTACTCATGAAAAGTTCTGCGGGTGTAGTCAAAGTATCCATATGTTCCGTGTTTCGCTGGCAGTCCTGATGCGCCGTCGGCTAGTCCAAGGGTAAAATCGACAGAGCTTTTACTATACGAACCGAATGTATTCTGGAGCAAGTCAAGTCGCAGACGTCTTGAAACTTTCCGATCAGTCCGCCTGACACGCCTCACAAATAGAACCGTCCTTACGCCACATGGCTAGGGACAAAACGCTGTATAATGACAAGAACGCGAACGGGCCTGAGATGGCACAATTCGGCGACTAGGATGCTATAACGCACTAGAATGACAATGTCAGAGATGGAAAAGTAGTGGGATGAGAAGGGGCTAAAGAATAAGAAGGAGAAACGTGTAAGTAGTACCGCGTCTGTGAAGACAAGAATCCAGAGTCAAAAGACGTGAGCCGAGTAGGAAAGAATAGGTCGCGTAAGAAGGCACATCCAGAACGAACGTACAACTAATCTGAGAGTAGATAGGGCAGGACAGGTCGAGACGGAGCAGGCCGCACCATAACTCAAACGCCGACCGATACAGGGGTCGCCTGAGTTTCTACCTCCAGTCTCCTTCGTTTCGCCGCTGGACCGTCTGAAGGTTCGGGATCATCGTCCACAACAAGAAGGGGGCTTGGTGGTGCTGGGTCCACGGGCACCTGAGCAGCGGCTGGTGTACCGGATGCTTGAGCAGGAATGTACTGAGGGGGTCTGCGCATAGGCAAAGGTACAGTTGTAAAAGGGCCTGACATCGGTATCCTGTCTTTGTCCCGTTCCCGTTTCACGCCCACTTTCGTATCACCGGGCCCGCTGGAAGCTTCTACGCCCTCCTTGACGGTTTTCACACCAGCGCCATTCTGGCCTGCCGCGCGCTTGCTTGCCTTGCCCTTGCCCTTGACCTTCCCATCCTTCGACTTGATCTTCTCCTTCAAATACTGCACGATGTGCCTGTGCAATATATCCAGAGCCTTCTGAGCGCCCAGTGCTTCGAGCTCTTTCAGCTGCTGGGGTGTAAGATGAGCGAAAATGGTCGGATCGAGGTAGAGCTGATTCTCGTGAAGGACAATCGGAGGAGTGGTAAGATGTGCCGACAATGAGCCTGAAGTCGAAGAGCCGCCAGTCGTTCCGGGAACCGGGCCGACGACGATGGGAAGAATGACAGAAGCGGGAATGGGCGGGATCCCGGTGGCAGAAGATGAATTTGTCGATGGTGAGGCATTGTTCGAAGAAACAGTTGCTGCTGCTGCTGCTGCTGCCGTCGAGAGGGTGTGCGGAACAGCAGGCGGCGGTGAAGAAGCTGCCGTTGACAATGATTCCGATGTGGATGCGGACGCAGAGTTCGCCGCTGGCGGTGCCTGTGGCGCTGAGGACAGATTGGGTGGCACACTGATGGGTTCTGTCTTGACCACGGGTTCCGTCTTCACGATAGGGGGTATCTGAGAAGGAGCAGGTCTGAACGCTAGGGGCGTCGAAGTTAAAGGCGGGGGGAGAGGTGCACCCTTCAAATCACCCTTAACACTCCGCTTCAAAGCAGGCTCGAGGTTCGAAGCTCCGCCCTTGGGTTTCTTCCCGCTGGTTTTCCCGGCTGTAGAGGACGTGCCAGAGTTTCCCGCAAGTGCCCGAGCCTCTTGCTCCTCGAATAAGCGTTCGCAATCCTCTGACACTGTCCAATAGTAGCCTTTGCCCCGTTCTCCAGCAGACCGCTCCTGCTTCGTAAACGCGCGATTCGAAGACAGGTTGTGTCGGACGGATTTCTATATGCGAGAGAAAAAAATCATTACATCGGGAAACGGTAAACATGTGATGAACAACGCACCTCCCAGGCTTTATCTTCGTTGAACCGATACCAATCGTAGTGGTCCTTGATCCAACTGAGAATGTCTTGCAGTGTTCCCTTGCCACCAAGAGTCTTGATAGCACGATAACAGAGCTGAGCGTAAGTGAATTGCGGCTTTGGTGGCATAACCTCGGGTTTTGGACGGGGTGGAGAGACATCTGCATCTGAGGCCTTGCGTTTCTTAGATGCCTGCTTCGACTTGCCAATGATGTTCGAATTAGGGAGTTGAGGAGGATCTGGTATGGGCGGAGCTTTGATTGGTGAAGCGGGCGTGTCGTGTACTGGAGGAGGTGACACGGAGGGAATGGAGGAAGGTGGCGAGAATGAAGTGATGTCCACGGATGGCGAGCGTGGACGGTTGAAGGAAGATGCATGAGATGACGGTGAGGGAGAGTCTTCCGGTATCGGTGGCGGCGGGAGCACAAAGTGGAATGTGCGGGATGCTATCTGTATCTGAGACCTGGCGTTATGGCCACAAATGAGTTGACTTGAGTCTTGGGCAAGTGAGGATAGTGACGTACCGTTCTCCCAAAGGAACCTTGCTGCCCTTCCCAGACCATGCGCCATCAACCCAAGCCCCGTTTCTTCCCAATACGGCGAGAACAAAACGTTCCTCATCCTCCTCATATTCAATCTTCGCGTGAAGCCTCGAGACGCTCTTCAAGGGACCCAGATCAACGTCCACCTGGGCTTGTTCGGAAGAGGAGGCAGTCGAGTTGGGAATGCATCGACGTCCGATGGTGACGGTCAGTGTCTGGAGGTAGTAGGTGAAGCTGGGAAAGACGAGACTGTAGTAGGCGCTGATCTTGTCTGGCATGATTTCTTGGCCTTCAAAGGGGGTGTCGCCAATGACAGCGGTGGCAGCAAGAGCGTCCGGGGGAGAGGCGGTGCGGGTATCCATTGTTGAGACGGGAACCTATGTGTTATAGGGCAGCTCTGTGGTGGTGGAGGGGAGCAAGTTCGTCAGTGGCGGACGAGAGACACAAATGACCGTTGACTCTACACGTTCGTCCCGAAACGGCGAGCACGTGAGCAAGTCCTGCCTCTTCCGTCCGCCTGCCGAACACAGGCGTCCCTTCTCCCTCCTCCGTCATGTCCACCTCCGAAGCTGTTTTTAACTCTGCGACAGACACAGTCAACGACCTTGCAGATCGCAATGTCGACAGTACTGAATCCGATGTACGACTCATAACTATACTCATTGGTTTTAAGTCCTGACCAGCTGCTTCAGGTCCGCTATGCCGCCTACGGTGCTCGGCTTCGTACCGCGTTGAGGGCCACCCACCGATACGTCGCATACGTTCGTACACTAATTCCTCCCATTATCCCTTGATCTTCACATCTCACTCACACTCAGACCAGTGATATCGGAGAGGCTTTCCGCCCCATCGTACCTCCTCGATTAGTCTCCGCTGCGTACGGAATCTCCTGGATGTACCTCATCGGGTCTGCTCCCTTTTCTTGCCTGCCGCCATCTCTGCCACTTATCGGTTCGACCTTTTCTCCAGAGATGTAAGCTACGAGTCTTGGAAGGCACGCAGACGAGGCCCTACTCCTCTCGAGGCTGTTCACTTTTCAGAACCAACACGCATAGGGATGGTCGCTGTGAAAAGAGCGGCATTCCAGAGTATTGCCTCCATGTAAGCGCCTACGTCATCACCGCATCATAGGATTTTTCTGACTGCACATCCATATAGGGCTCTTCCTGCCTTGACCATACACACTGCAGTGAAGCAGGCGAAGAAAGCCTTTGACAAATCCAAAAACACTCGACTCCGAGTCTGGGGTCCCACCTTCACCGGCCTCGCTATCGTCCCCGTCCTTCCGTATCTGTTTGACCACCCAGTTGAAGTAGCGACAGATCGTGCCTTCGAATGGATAGAGCGCAGGATCGCTGCACGTCAGGACGCGAAGGACGTCTGATCTACTCTGTTCTGGAGGCTAAAGTCTCCCTTAGACTTACCCAATCTTACAAGGACGGTTTTCAACACTTTCAGTGACTTTGTTTTACTAGAACCCAATACATCCCTGACATGCCGTGATCTCGACACAAGAGATCGTATTTCCGCTACGACTCCTTCTTCATCGTCTCAAACCTGATCGCGGTGTTTAAGGCGGCCGTCGACAATGCCGCTGGTCTAGCGGTAAGATGTTATCATGGTCTGAGCGCTTCATGCTTGCCACTTTTCCCACTGGGATCCCATCAACACCACACTCAAATGCATGAATTCCTTAATGCGCAGGAGAGATACAGGCCGCTCATTGACAATTCCTGCGAGGCAAATTGAAGAGGGACTCAGGTTCTCACAACGTTTGCATATTCAGAATGGTTGGGACCAATGCGGATACCAAAGCCAGATGGAATATCCCGACACATCAGCGTGAACCTTCGCAAATGATCAAACAGCCGTTTTCTTGCGCTATGCTCGGGGTAGAGGAATAGTGATTTTGTGACACAAATAAATTTAGCCGCTTGAGAACTGAACAAGCGCCACTGCAGGGCCACCGGGGTCTGCCGAAGGAAGTCGCGTTCGAGGACGTCCGACGACCGTTGCGCGGCAGCTCAACTGGTCGCTCCGTCACTATACCCTATTCTCAATTGCATACCCATTCTGCAAACCAAGATGACTCTGGTACAACAATATATGTATCCTTTGATGGATCCCATTGACATCATCGAATCCTTTGCCGACTGGAGCATCTCCATCACCCAACAACAACTCTCAAGACCCTCCGCCGACTTCGTCACCTACATTTACGCCGCGTGCGTCCGTCAAGTCACTGGAATACTGCAGGAGAATCTGGAAGAGGCGGTCACGAATGTACTGAGAGAAAGCGACGATCCCAATCCAGTACGTTCATGCTGAAGTTCTGACCAGCACATGTGGTAGAACTGACAATTATCTTCGTGAATTGCGAGTGTAGGACCTGTACGGGAGTGCTTTGAGCGCAAATCTCATGACATTCCACATGTCAGTCTTTCGAGGACTTCAAATCTGGCATGACCTGTTATTAACTGCTCAATCGTGGCAGAATGCGGCTGGCGGACGCTGCCAAGTTTCCGGACTTTACAGCAAAGGACCTCACCGCTCCCGATCCCTCTCGGACCCGCAACATCCTCTCAGCCTTTATCAACTTCATAAAGTTTACAGAACAACGCCAACCGTTCATTAACTCCCTACGAAACGAATCCGCACGTCTGGCAGAAGAACGGGCCACTGTGCAGAGACAGCTGGATATTACAAGGCGGGAACTGGCCGCAGCGAGGTAAAGACGACACACCGCCTTTTGAGTTTACAGAGTTCAGAATCTAATGTTTCATGCGTTTCTTGTCATTCAGGGCCAAATTGGCGGAGGACGCGCCTATGTGCGAGGCTCTGGAGAAGGAAAACGATGAAATGAGCGCCCAGATGATCTCGAAAAAGCAGATACAGGTGGCACTTATGAGCGACTGCAACTCGCTAAAGGAGGAGAAGAAGGCAATCATAAGAAGGAAGGCAAGTCCACTGTCCGGCCTATGTTATTCCTGCGCCGTTTTTACTCACGTTCACATTCCCACATCTTGTCCGGTTGTACTGGTCCAGGAAGTCATTCATAAAGAAAGCAAACTTGCGGCCGACGCCGTCAACCGCACGCGTCAGCGGATAGTGCAATCACCTGAGCGAATTAAGCGAACCATTACGACCATGGGTGCGACTGCGTCCGAAGACAAGAGAACTCTCGCAGCACAACAGGCGAAGGAGAATGATCTGCGATCAAAGAATAATGCGTTCCTCTCCATTGAGAAGGTAAGCGTCCTGTAACACTCTAACCATAGCTGCACACCTTCACCCAACTCAACTGAACGTCGACGCTAAACGATCTCTGTCACTTTCAGGACGTCGCATCATGTCTCGATCAGTTGAGGACCATGGAGAAAGATATCCAAGCGCTTGAGATCGCGAGGAAGAATCTTACGACGACTAAAGACCTCGTTGACCAGAAGAAGATTGAGCGAACAGAATTGGAACTTAGGATTGAGGTATGCAATCCGTTCTCTCTAGCCCTCCCGCACCTCACTGACCGCGAGTCAAAACTCTAAGCGCGTTCACAAGCAATTGTCGAATGCGCAGGAGAAGCTCGAGCGAGCTCAGAGGCACGCCGAGGATAAACGGACAGCGAGCCAGCAAACTATCGAGCGGCTACAACGTGAATACGAGGAAATGGTGTTGGAGCGTAGGGATAATGATAAGCAAGTCGAGGCTGTACGAGGAGAAGCGGATGATATTGAGCGCAAGGTATGCTCTATTCTTCACGGTCATTCTACTGCAGTCTCAGCTGACCGAATGATTCAAAATCGAACGCCAGATGGCCGCACATCTGAAAGAAAGTGAAACGGAGATCAACGGTCTGCTTGCTCAATACTGGAAGCTACGGCACGAGACAGGTTTGTTTCTTTCTTGCTGTCTACCTACTACAGTTTACTCAACTTTCGCCATTCTGCTACCGCAGAGGTCTACATGGAAACGCTCGCAAACAAGCTTGGGATCCAGGTCAGCGCTATTTGAGACACAGGTTCCTTGTTGCTCGTACTCTTGTATTTTAGGCTCTCTGCACTGTCTGTATTTGTTCGGTATACCCGCGCTTGCTCATTGTATTTCTCGTTACTCAACACTGGAGTCTGAAGTGCCATATCCACTTCGCTTCATTGGCATTTCAGAAGAACAGTCTTGTACCTTGAACCGCAGCCCTCACGCAAGATTTCTGTATGCGATGATACTTACATGATTCGCACTTCACGCCACTCTTTCGACCGCTTCACCCAGTCCAGACAGCAGGGCCAGCTGAGTACCAGTGGTTGAAGTTAATGGCTGGTAGACAATAAGACAGAAAGAACGAAACTTACGTGTGGAGTAACCGGTGAAATTAGACGGAAGGTCGTGGATGTCTAGAGGCTTGAGCTGAGTCGCGTTACATACAGTGATCCACCGGTCCTTTGGGCACCACTACTCCTTTGGGCAGTGTTGCTCCTGCCATGGGCCTTCATCCGGCCTACGACAAAATATAATAAAATTCAAAATCAAATCCGGAAGCATCGAAAGCTCCCCAAACATGTCCAATTTTACATGCATGCGGAATAAGAGGACGAGCCAAGAGGTGTGCGGAATTGGAATCGGGCACACAGCTCGGACATTCGGCTACAGGATTCTCACGAGGGGGGTTGTCGTAAACATGCCTCGGCTCCTTCTGAATTACCATTTTGGGCTGCGTGGCCGATCCGAGAGCGTCAATGTGGCCCGCGCCGTTCTGTGATATAACCATTGCTTCATGCAGAAATATCCTTCTAGGACTTCAATAGACCTTATATGTTTCAAGTTTACTTGAAACTCGTTGGCGGAAGATCTGTCCGATCTGCCAATGAGATTTCGCGAAAAATTCCAAGTTTTCACTAACATATAAGCCCTAATGTCGGTGTCTTACATCAAAATACATTGGTTCTGAAAAGTTAAATGAGCTGAAATACTCATGAGTGGCTCTCCAGACTTACAAACATCGCAGTGCCACTCGACTTCATGCGCGTCTGCCCCGCCGCTCGCATTGCGCAAAGCTGCCTTTTAGGGCAACGTTACGACAACCTCCCCCCCGTGGGAATCAAATAGCCGAAGACCTTCCCATGTCCGGGATTGCAATTCCGCACACCTCTTGGGACGAGCCATTGCGAAGGGGCTCTTTTCGGCATTCTCCGTTTTGGGCACTCTTTTTTACACTCTGCAGGTGGAAGAAATTGTTGTTGTCGTCCAGGTCAATAACAAAGTCGACTCTTAGGTTCATTTAGAGTAATTCAAATGAGAAGGAAATGGCTGAAAATGTTGTCTCGTGCGAGATGGAGGATGTTGCATTTTGCTGCCCAAAGGTCGCCGCCTCGCGAGTTTCGGTGCCGAGTCCCGTGACACGCGGCGACGTTACCTCAGTGCCACAAAGTCTTTTCACCATCTAATTTTCTTGCATACACGTCTCTGTGCTTTACCTGCTTGAATCTTGAACATGTCTACTACGGAAGTGCTGACGATACAGACCGCCGAAGTCCGTGTCAAGGACTCTACGCACAAGAAGAAACACGCTCGCACTGAAAAGTCATCCAAGACGCCACAGTCCGACCAGGATGGGCTAGGGCCTGAGGCGGAGAGGAAAAGGAAGAGAAAGAAAGAGAAGGATGCGGAGGCCGAAAATCCTGGACAGGAGAAGGATAGGAAGGCCAAAAAGCGGGCCAAACAGGAGGATAAGCAGCTTGGCGCGCAGACTGGTGAGCCCACTCAGGCTGAACAATCCGTCGGTGTGGATACGCCCGAACTCTCCAAAAAAGAGAAGAAGGGAAAGAAACACAGTGGGAGCGTGAAGTCAGACGCCGAAGAACATATTGTTCAGGAGGAGGACATTGGGGAGAGTCATGAGAGGGCTACCGAGAAGGAGCTGAAGCGTGCGAGGAAGGAGGCAAGGAGGCAAGAGAAAGCAGATCGTGTTGCGTCTAAAGATGCAGCGGCTGTAGATTCACCCGATTCCGTGGAGAAGAAGAAAAACAAGGATGAAAAGAAACGGAAACCCGAATCTGACGAAGCCGTCAAAAAACCCAAGAAACGGCGTACTAGTACTGGTGTGGCCCAGGATATCCCCAATCCCGAAGAAGATTCTGAGCTTCCCGAACAAGCTCGCAAAGGTGCGTTCTTTTTATCGTGTCTGGATTCACAATTAGGCAATACGTGATCGTTCTGATACTATGTACTGGATGATAGCGCTGTCGTATGCCTATGCTCAGTTCGCCGATGAGACAAACTGGAAGTTCAACAAGGCAAGACAAAACTGGCTGTTACGAAACTTGTGGGCAGAGAGTAACGTACGCGTTGTCCACCAATATTCCCTTCTCATACGCTCCAGTTTAATCTACATCATACTATGCAGATGCCGGACAAGTTCATGCCGCTCCTCAGCAAATATTTTGCGAAGGTCCAGGGTGGCGTCCGGGAGGCAAGTGCAATTCTCGAAATCCCTCCTCTATCTATCTCTACGCTGCCTTCTTCATCTGCTCACCCCAGAACTCTCGCAGAATCTTATTAAAACCTGCCAAGACCGCCTCGCCATGCCAGTCGCGGTGACCTCCTCGGAAGTCGATACCTCACCTACTGAGGCACCTCAAAATGTTACTGAACCAGCTTCGACCACTCTCTCTACAACATCGGAGGCAATGCACTCACGAGCGAGGACTATCTTGGAGGCCCTCGGTGTCAGCTAAATGTACCCATGCATCATGCATCTTTTGCACCTTCGGCCAAGCGTATAGCCATGATTATCATCTACGTCGATTCGGCTACAAATACGTTGAAGTTGTATACGTTCGGTCGATCCGTGAAGCAAAAGTCCGAGTCTGTGGTGTGAATCTCTGCCACTTGCTCCTCGTCACGATCCATTCTTGCATGTATGCCCCCACCGACTACTAGAGGACACGATAATTTCGACACTCCCTGCCTCACTTTTACCCAATGTGGTCCTCTTGAATCTGATAATGACCATAGGGCGACATCCGATGGGGCCTTCGCAAGAATGACAACCCAGAACATATCCTTCGTCTAGTCAAGTTCACGTCATCTAGTGCCGACAATGGAATATTGGAATAACGTACGAGTTCCCAGCCTGCAGGCCTGCCAACAGTGTCTGTTCTTGCGTCGGAATCTCTCTTGTGGGGCCTGCCCCACACCCAGATCTTGTCTTCAGTTACCTGAGGCATGTTACCTCTGCCTCGCTGCGAATCCTTGAATGCATCAATGAAGTGCTTGTTGAGCGTTAGCCATGCGGTATGAGGGAACCCGTCGACCCAGGCTTGACTGTTTGGTTGAGAACCGTGGATGGGCCCCATGTAGTGCGATTCGCCGTAATCTACATTGCCGACACGGTCAGCCGGACAGCAGCACATAAGCCAAGTGCGTGAAATGGGAACAAAGAACGCACCGTTCCAGGACAGAAGTTGGACAATGTCGATCTGCGAACGGCGGCTCAAAATGTACTCCCAACGGCGAACTAGTAGCCAATCGTCAGAATGATAGATCCACTGCATTCAGCCATTACAGTTTAGTAACAGCATAGAGAGAAGTCGCAGCAGTTAGACAGACGTTCTTGGTCCACGAGTCTTCTCCATAATGCTGTTTGCCAGTTAGCAGTCGCTACGCAGCCAGTCACTAAGTGTGCCACTTACTGTGAAGAACCATGGTGAGAGAGCGGCCATATAAGTTCGATCGCCAAGGTTAGCGAGGTGATAGTCGTCGCTATCTAGCTTAGGGCAATGAATATCCGACGGAGGAGAACGAGGCGATAGGTGTAAGGGCCATGAGCCATTCCACTAAAAGTATCACGATCAGAAGATGGCGACGACGAATACAATATGCGCAGAACTTCACATGGAATATTCCGTCGAGCTTCGAGAGACTGTGATATGTGGCGGGGTCGATGAAGAAGGCGGGGACGAAATGGATCTAATGAACGAGGATACATTTCAGTTGGATTTCGAGAAGTACGAGATAATACTTGTATACGGGGGTGATCTGTTTGAGGACGGAGAGAACATAACTCCAACCCTCTGCCATGGTATCGTGTCCGAACCTGATCCTACTGGTGAGCAACGCTTTATAAAATGTCGTGGAACACCCTTCTGACCTGCATTGATCCCCAGCAAACGTAGAAATCAATACCTTGCCTTTATATTTCATTTGGCAGGCATGACTTGCAAATCTCTTCACGTACTTCCGCAGAAGCTCGACGTCGTCAGCGGTGTGCCCTGGAATGGATCTGAACAAAAGACATCCATGGGGGCGACGTCGATAGCCTCCTCAACATTAAAGTCATCGTCGAGACATCAAAAGTGCACTTACGCCATGTCAAAGCTGAAGAATAGCTTGAAGGCCTCGCGGTCGGGCTGCATGAGTTTCTCAGCAGTGGCATAACAATCCGCCACGCGATCGAGTTGCCAATCTTCACTGCCAACGTTCAACGCAAAACCATCGCTAGAGCCGAGAGCAGACCTTGAGTAGACGGAGGGGACAATCGAAATGCCAGCCACTCACAAGCCATGGAAGCTCGCCAGCGAGATGTCCACCTCCCAATCCGCTTGTGTGTAGGTCTTGTACGAGGGACGATTGGCAACTTCATTGTGGGGCATTACACCGATGAATAAGGAGCGGAGCTCACGTATGTGTTCCCGACCATGAAACTGTAATTCAACCATGGTCAGGACTTCAGTAAATCACTTCAGGGCACCTGGAAGAGCGATGCTACGTGGTGGCCCACCAGTCCATACCACCCACCAGAAAGAAGAATACGTACTGGGCGACTACAAGTTTCTCTGTCAAGTTCAAGTTGGCGTTAATACTGGCAGTACGCAGCGGCGGTTTGTGACTTGTCGCTCTTATTCCCTTTGCTGGCCGTGCCAAGGAGTTCACAAGTGATGAAAACATCTTCAAGGTCGTGGTTGATATACTTCAAAGAGCCGGAGGTGAAGTGCTCATCGAAGTGGGTACCAGGACTGTCGCAGATTGAACGAACTTGGTCGGAGATCCGAACGGCGAAGTGTGCTCGATTATTGGCGGAGTTTTATGTAAATGTGTGTCCGCACGCCACTTCTTCCGATTCGCAGCGACAGCACCCAGTTCCTACCTATCGTTCTTGGACTGATTTTGGTGTGTAGAGCAAGCTATCAGACTAGACGAGATCGTCAACAGATGAGCAACGTGTATTGCAACGCCGCCACGACGAGTGGTACAACAAACGACTTCCTCCAAAATAAGTATATCCAAAAAGTCGACGCAACGGGAATGATGTCGGAAACAATGAACACCGTGCGTACGACATTGGAGAAAAAGCAACAGAACAACAAAATCGACGGTAACCAAGCAAGCAAACAATAAATGGACAGCGAACTGGAAGAAGGGACTTCACATTCAAGCCGTAGCCTCGACAGCGGTGGACGCGGGGACAACCAACTCCGGCTGCAACTCCCTGCGCGGCTGCGAAACAGCTGGACGAATGAGACCAAGTCCGACCTTCACCATCCTCGTCTGGTGCTGAGGCTCGACGACCGGGCCCAACAAGCCATCGAACTTGCTCCTCGCAACCCTAATCGCCCTCTGGTCCACCAACCTCATCTCACCCTCCCTCCTCGTCTTCGGCGTAACACCTCTCGTCAGACCCAATTGCTCATCGGACCAGATAGGCTCTACCGTCTCGTGAGACTCCATGCCAACGCCACATCGTCCACCGACAGCAGCCCAGTCGGCCTCCCGCTTGATACCAAGAGTGGCGAAGGTGTCATCGACGGCATCAATGACGTGTTCGAGCTGCTCAACAGTATGGCCGGGTGTGATGGTGAAACGAAGACGTTCCTCGCCACGGGCGACGGTCGGGTAGTTGATAGCCTGGACGTAGATGTTGTGGTGTTGAAGGAGATAGTCTGAAGCGTCCTTGGCCTGAGCGGCGTCGCCGATGAGCACTGGGACGATGTGACTGGGACCGGGGACGACGGGAATGCCACGGGCAGAGAAACGCTTCTTGACCTCACGAACATTCCACTGCATGAGCTGACGGTCGCCGTTGAACTCCTTTTGATAGACGATGGAAGCATGAGCGCCAGATACCGTGACGGGGGGAAGTGATGTGGTGAAGATGAAACCGGGAGCGTAAGAGCGGATCATGTCGACAAAACGGGTCGAGCCAGCAATGTAGCCGCCCACAGCGCCGTAAGCCTTGCCAAGAGTACCTGCATGAACGGTAAGCAAAATGTAAACAGAGGCAGTGGTCAGGCTGACGCTCACCGGTGATAATGTCGATGCGATCCATAACGGAACCGGGAATAGCCTCAGTAGATTGACCAGCAGCCTTGTGAGCCTCGTAATCGAGATGCTCAGCGACGCCAGCACCGCGAGGTCCATAAAGACCGACAGCGTGAACCTACATGTGGAAAGAATAGCGTCAGAGACGCCATCCACTTCATACGAGCTAGAGAAGGAGTAATGCGCACCTCATCCAAGAAAGTAATAGCACCGTATTTATCAGCCAGGTCACAAATCTCCTTGATGGGGCCAACGCTACCACACATCGAGTAGACGCTCTCGAATGCGATAATCTTGGGTGTCTCCTTAGGCCATTGCTGAAGTTTCGTCTCAAGGTCTTGCAGGTCGTTGTGTTTCCAGAGAACCTTCTTCGCACCCGAGTGACGAATGCCCTGGATCATCGAGGCGTGGTTGGACGAGTCGGAGAAGTAGACACAACCCGGGAGTTTGGATCCGAGAGTGGCGAGGGTAGCATCGTTCGCCACATAACAGGAAGAGAAGACAAGAGCAGCAGGCTTGCGGTGAAGAGCGGCCAACTCCTTCTCGAGATTGAGATGCCAGGAACCGTTGCCGGCGATGTTCCTAGTACCTCCAGCACCGTGACCGTACTTATCCAGAGTACGACTGTTGCGCAGCAGTTAGCTACGGATGAAGCAACGAAGAAGTGGGAACGGAAGAAGGAAACGGAGACGTACTGCATGGTCTCGAGGACGATAGGATTGTTGCCCATACCTAGATAGTCGTTCGCGCACCATACCTCCACCTCCGACTTGGGATTGGCGGTGTGGGCGACTGGGAATTTTGCGGCGAGGCGATTGATGTTGTTGAAGTAACGGTAAGAGCTGTCGTCGTGCTTCTTCTGCAGCTCAGCGGCGTAGAACTTCTCGTAGTCGAACCCTCCTCCGAGACGAGTGACAGGAGTAGGAGCCTTGGTAACGGGAGGAGCCGCCTTTGCAGGAGCGGCCGCATGGAAGGGGCAACCGGCGGCTTTGGCCGAGGACGCAGCGGAGGAAGAAGACGCACTGCTGCTAGTCTTTGCAGCCTTTCCAGCATCGGCGAGCTTCTTGGCTTGGGCGAGCTCCTCGGCCATCTTCGCTGCGGCGAGAGCCTTGCTGGCATGGGGGCACATCGAGACGTCGTTGGAGTTAATGATGACGCCCTTCTCCTGGTGGAACTTGTTGACGTCGATGTTACCGGCGACGCTAGCGTAGCCCGCGACCATCTGACCAGTGCGCTTGGCGAGAGCGGGGCCCATGACGGGGCATTCCGTAGCCTTCTCGGTGAGTTGGGTGAGGGTGGAGAAGCGGGGGGATGTGCTGGTCGACAGCGAGCGAAGAGTGTTGGACTGGGTGCGGCCGAGGAAGGGGCAAGAGGCCTTGAACCTGGCGAGAGAAGAAAGCTTGTCCATGGTGGACGAAACGACGAGGAACGAAGAAAGGGGGATGAAGTCAAGTGCCAACACTCTCCGAGCCCGGCCTCTTATATAGAATTTCTCAATTCGGAGTAGTGGTCACGCTATTCTCGGAATCATCGTGTTCTCATTGGCTATTACATAAGCTATTCCATCACCGACAGACAGCTCTCAATCACATCCACCGCTTGTCCTGCTTCGGCCTGGGTGATGTTCAAACTCGGTACCAGCCTCACACAGTCCTTCCCAGCGGTGAGCAACAGCACCCCTCGCTCCCGTGCGAGCTCGACGAGTCGTCCTGGGTCACCTTCCCTCTTGAACACCAGCCCGAGTATCATCCCCCTTCCGCGGATTTTCGGCGCCACCAGTTCCGGATACCAAGCTGACAGCTTCTCTAACCGCCCAAGCAGATACGTCGAGGTCTCCATCAAGTGAGAGACAAACGCTCGCTCACTCAGACGACTCAGGACGTGATATCCGACCGCACAGGCCAATGGGCCTCCTCCGAAAGTCGTCCCATGCGTACCTAATAAAAGTTACAGACCGTCCCACACAAGCGAATTGGTATCAGTAAACATACGCAGAACCCAACATCCTGTGAACAGAGTTACAACACTCACCCGCAGTCATAACTTCCGCAACGGCATCACGCATCATGACTGCTCCGATAGGGTATCCATTTGCAAGAGGCTTTGCCATGGTCACGATGTCAGGTTGGCAAGAGATTGGCCATGTCGAGTGGGCCCACAAGGAGCCGGTTCTGTAGAGCCCGCACTGTCGGATAAATTGTAGTCAGTAATCTGGACTGTAGCATTGGATGGCCCAGGCCCAGGGTACATTTCGAAGTTCGAGCATTCCAAACGTTCCACGTCAGTCGCACATAATGCAATGGTCACCGTGTACAACGGTCACCGTCGCCCATGCCTGCACCCACTGAAACCTCCATTGCAAGTACATGCACATACTCCGTCGGTCAATGTAGCGCTTTGAACATTCTTTAGCTGATACGGCTGTGTAACATCTTACTTAATAACACGGGTCTCATTGGTCCCCGACCGTGCGGGGCGGTGGAAGGAATGGATCGCCAGCGGGCGCAGAGCAAGTATCGCTCGAAGAAACGCCCATCACACAAAGCCGAACAGTCACTCACCTGGATCTCATCAAATATGACTATAGCCCCGACCTCCCGCGCGCGCGTAACCAATTTTTCCACCCAAGCTACATCAGCCGCGTTTACCCCACCCTCGCCCTGGATCGGTTCCAAGATGACAGCACAAGTGTTCTCATTCACAAGCTCTTCCAGCTCCGCGCCCGTGGTCTTGTTCACCTTACCCACCTTCACTCCAGGCAAGAGCGGCCTAAACGGGTCCTGATACTTCGCGTTGTTCGTAACGGAGAGCGAACCGAGCGTGCGACCGTGGAACGAGGATTCAAAGGATACGATCTCGGACTTGGACCCATCGGCAGGTCCTCGTGATTTTCCGACCTTGCGAGCAACTTTCAGTGCTCCTTCATTCGCTTCGGATCCACTATTCGCGAAGAAGACTTTGGCACCAGGTGCAGGAGAGGGCGCTGGGTTGTTGGCCGGGTAGCCAAGACCTCCCTCGGCCTGCGTGAGAGTAACGAGCAGGGACGCAAGCGGAGGAGCCCATTCGTTATGGTAGACGTTCGAGGCGTGTAGGATTTTGCTGGCTTGGGTGCGCATGACCTACACCAGAAATAACATAGCGTTAGTCCCTCAGTCATTCATTCCCTTGTAGAATATAGCATAAAGTAGTGCAACACGGTTTATTCACGTACCTCGACAACACCCTCGTCCCCATGCCCTAGTGCATTCACCGCAATGCCTGCGGTGAAGTCAAGGTACTTTTGTCCCGCGATATCCCACACCCATGCACCCTTTCCATGGTCCAGGACCATTGGTGGGCGCGCGTAGACGGGAAGAATGTACTTGTCGGCAGTCATGATCAGTTCCTTCGTGCGTATGTCAGTTTCCTCGAGGGGGATCATGCGGTGCGTTATCTCCTTATAGGATGTGCATGGTGTGTTCGGAATAGTTGATATGGGTTTGGGGTCCGACTATAGCAGCCCAATAGGGGATAGAGAAGATGGAATTACATGAGAGGTAAGCTTGGGATGAGCGAGAAACGCACCTCCGAATGGATCTCGGTGGACGTGGAATTATACCTCAGGAGGATGAGGCGCGAGCGTGGTAGACGCGCCAAACGAGAGGTTGTGCGAAGCATAGTGTACTTGATCCTGGGTACCTCCCAGACGAAGGTTTTTATAATGTAAAGCGAGTAGTATGTGTTCCGCTGCAAACGAATAGTGATACCGCAGAGTCAGTGAAGGGTAGCCCGACGAGCAAGGACTGGAAACAAGTTTCAAGACGCCTGAAGCATGCACCTGACTCCCCAACAAGAACCGAAACGTTTGCAAGAGCAAGTGCGAACGGCGCTTCAACCGTCAAGATGGGTAGAACGAACAGGAGTCGAGATGAAGCACTGTACATAAAGCGCCGGTGACTCTGACTGCAACTTTTGATGATAAGATCAAGAGATAAGATTGATAAGATAATTTTTCGACATTCTTTTACGTACGTGCCACCAGGTGCCGCCAGACACCAAGGGCACGAGCTTCTCGCTCACGACTGCATACATACGCGCAAAAAGAGGGAATCCATTACTGTCAACGGCGTGCTACACATCCAAAATATCTTCATCACAAACGTTAAATCTTCCTAACCAATTCTCTTCTGTGGGCTGCTTCGACGCTGCCAGTGACTACTTCAACTTCAAGTCCGACGTTTCAGTTTCCTCCGCTTTCGCTCCCCAAACTCTCATTGTGCTCGCATTGATTCTGCTCCACGCTTTCCCGCTCGCCATGACCTTCAACAGCTCCCAGGGCCATGTGAGATGGACGAGCACGAAGAACGGTATAGGGTCGTGAATATCCCAAACGGGGTCTGCTTCCGCACCCCGCGCATATTGCAAGAGGACATCGAGAGGTGAAGAATGTTTGGGCTGCGGTGATATCGTCGGATCGAGTGTTTGGGCTGTGGTAGAGGTAGATGAAAGGCAAGGATGAAGGATGCGGGCGAGACTTGTGGGCAGCAACAACGCAAGCGAGAGGGGTAAACTATGTGCGATCCACGATTGGGGAGGAGTCGTCGGTGATGGACGCGCGGTACCGGGTGTGGCACCGAGGTAATGAGAAGCCAGGCCCCGTACGGAAGAGAAGAGCGTGACGGCCGTATGCGCACGCTGCCAGACAAAATAGTCAGCCACGGTCACAAGTAGGACTGGAACGAACACACCGGGTTGCATTCGATAGGATACAACTTTCCATCCGCTTCATTCAAAATGAAATCCATGCAGAAATGGCCAGTGAGCTCGGTGGTGAACGAGGATTCTCCGTTTCCCGCCTCTTGCTGAAGTTTGGCTTTCCACCGCTGCAAGAATGTTTTGGTCCATTCCTCGGCCTGTACGCCGACCGCATACTCTTTCCGCCTCTCCTGCTCTGAACCCGCAGAAAATTGGGACTTCACGTCTACGTATCGCATGAGCATATCGCTACTACGACAGGTCACAAACGCGACTAGTTCCCCATCTCTGACGGCCGCATGAGTGCAGTACTCAGGGCCGTAAAGTAGGCGCTGAACGACATAGGTGTGGCGCTCGCTGATCGGCAATGGAAGCTTGTGAAGATGGTCTGCAGTTTGTTTGATGGTGGCGAGTGGGAGAGGCATCATGTCCGTTCTCGCCAAATCATCGAATGCGAGACATTTCGTGATGTACTGATTATTGCGGCGATGCGGGGTTGAGGAATGGAGGAACTCGGCCGCCTGACGTACTGATGAGACGAGTACGCTCTCAGGGACGACCATTCCCAACTCCGAACAGAGAGAGATAAAGTCATGCTTCCAGTGAAGGATGGATGTGAGGGTCGAATGGGGAATGAATGATGAGCATGCGGCTTTCGTTGTATTCCGGGCAATATCGAGAGCGACTTCGGCATCGAGGATGGTGTAACTCGGGCTGGAACACGGCAAGAAAAGTTCCACTTTCTCGCGATCGACGATGCACAAGATGGCAGACTTGTACGCTTCAGGGGAGTCTCCAGGGTCAGGAAGGCGGTAGTAGCTGTCGACGGAGCTGGAGAAGCGCGTCATGTTGAGGTGAAACCAGTCTGGCTCTTCAGCAACGACGACGCGGCACCCTTCGCGGTGAAATGCACGAGCTAGAAAAAGGCATTTCGTATTACGGGCTCCTGTGATGAGAACTGTCCTCCTGATGGGCGTCGGAGATATATGTGTGTGGATGAGAAAGCTATAGGTGCCAGCCAGTATTGTAAGAATGGCGGTGGCTGGTGCTGTGATCATCGATAGAGCGACCAAGAGAATTGTGCAGAGCGCAGACTGGATGTACGTCGGAGATGTCTGGTGCATGACGCCTGATTTGGAGGACGATTATTGGGGTGTCCTGGTCGGTTTGCCCGTCTAATACTCTGAATCAACCTCCTGACCCCTTCACCCCGCAAGCTAGAACGCGCCTCCGGATCGCACGTCGACTCGCCGTAAGCCCGTCTACAAACATAAATGGGGATGACGTCGAGGAAGATGAAGCGCATAGATTTCCTATATGGGCTGCTTACTACATGCCACTGCCAGAAGAAAGAAGGACCGAAGGGTTCATAGATGCTTCAAGGAGGGGCCGTGAGTTGACCGTGAGAGACAAGATTGTGATGGTTCGAGAAAGAACAGAATCAAACTCCGCAAACTGCTCTACAACACCCACTCGATTCCCACCACACCCTTGCTCATATGTCACTATCACCGCCATGACTCACTTCGCTCCGCTTTAGTCGTAATGGGCTTTTCCTGACAAGTCCTGTCGACCTCTTCATCATCTGGACTCAAGATCACGATGTCTGTCATGGGTAAAGCTGCGTTCCAAACTCGGCGAATGGCTTTTGGATCGTCACATTACAGTATGGGGCTCTATCCCAGCCCTCTTTTGTACCATTTGTATCTTCGTCAGTGCCTCGCCGAAGGGAGTGTTGGCTGAGACCTTTGATAGCGAGAAAGATGGCAATTTTAATGCGCGATCTTGGTACAAACATAAGGGCGTGGCAGAGGTACCAATAGCCGTCTTCGCTCTCCAGGACTACAACCATGTCTTCGTACCTGACCTGCACTGTCTCGCAAGCAAGAGAATTCAATGCTACTCTGCCTCACCATTTTGTCTCTTTGAACCAGTTGCTGGATGAAAGATCCGTCTCTCATCCTGATGTCGTCGTCGCTGGTTTCCCGGAATTGAGCGAATCCAAGGGATCATGGAATGTTTTAGAACTTAGTATGTTTTGAACCCTCTTCAATGTGATTAATCTAACGACAAGCACTGTTCCATAGCTTACTCTTCTCTCAGAGAAAGAGCCGACCAGCTCGCGACTTATTTCACCTTGTTTAGCGATCTCTCACAGCGCTCCCCTGAAGCTACTCAAGATAGAATTGTAGCCCTCATCTCTCCAAGTTGTGTCGACTTCCTGATCACGCTCTTCGCTCTCACTCGATTGGGCTACGGTGTACTCTTGATAGCGTGTGTATTTCGATTTTTCCTCTAGGTTTGAATATTAACTAACGACTGGTTTCACTTTACAGTCCCCAAAACACTCAAGATGCTATTGCACACTTATGCCGTAGCACATCATCCACTCATCTCATCTACCATCCCACTATGTCCCACAGGCGACGAGATGCCTTATCCGAGCTGAGCTTCGTCGAGATGCCAAGTCGTTCTATGTACTTTAACAGCTTTTGGCAACCTCTCGAGTACGCTCGCGACTTCAAAGAGGATGCTGATCGGACGGCAATAATCATGCATACCAGTGGCTCGACAAATATGCCCAAGGTGTGTCTCGCTTTTCTGAGCTGACCATACGGCGTTGACCTGTTGTCTACCCAGCCTATATACCAATCTCACAGGATATGGACCGAACCGCTTCCATGCATGCCCGGTCCGGCAGCTTTCACCACTACACCTCTCTTTCATGTGCGTATCAGGCTAGGTCATAAGTCGAAGGACTCGCCTTGACCCTCACATACAGGGCGGAATGTGCGATTTCTTGCGCTCATTCAATGCGATGTCCACGACATATTTCTACTCATCGCTATACTCCATTACCGCCAAGAACATTGTCCACTCCCTGAACGCTTGCAAGGACGTGGGCGGGTTTCTGTCCGTCCCATACATTCTCCAGCTTTTGAATGAAGACGATGCGGGCCGAGCTCTGTTGAAAGACATGAAAATTGTAAGTACGGGGGGAGCGCCATTGGGAAAAGATCTGGGAGACGATATGGTCCGTAGAGGCGTCAAGCTAGTTAGCCGATTGGGTTCAAGCGAGTGTAGCTGTAAGTGTGGGCTTGTTATTCATCGATTTTTTATGGTCACTAATCGTTGATATCCTTAGTCCTGATGAGTTCCGAGAGAGACTTTTCGGTCGATGAAGAATGGACTTGGCTAAGAAACAGCAGTCCCGTGGGATGGAAGCTACTTCGTTTTGAAGAGACAGGGGATTCCGGATTATTTGAGCTGGTTGTCGGCAAGGATTGGCCCACAAGGGTACGCATTTGCCACTCATACTATTGTATTCTCATCGTAATCCTCAATTACGGTCAAACAACTGTAGGTTGTGTCAAATCGCGAGGATGGAAGCTTCGCCACTGGCGATCTCTACACGAAGCACCCTACCGTTCAGCATGCGTGGCAGTATTTTGGTCGCTCTGATGACATGGTTGTCCTGGTTCGTTCAGTCGCTTAAATCTCCCTCGTCGTTGATGTTGATCACTTTTCCCCAAGACGAACGGCAAGAAAGTGCTGGCTGGACCCATAGAAGCTTCCCTTCGTTCTGCGCCTGCTATTGACGAAGCGATAGTTTTTGGTGCCTCGCGACCAACTTTGGGCGTCCTCGTCATCCCGTCCGCACTACCTCGGGTGGACCACAGTGCCATCATCCAAGCCGTACAAGAGTTAAACAAGATTAGCGCAAGTCACCAAGAAATACTGGATCAGATGATCGTTATTCTTCCAGTTGACTCCACCTTTCCAAAAGCCTCAAAGGGAACGGTGTTGCGCCCCAAGGCTTTGGACAAGTTCCGTGATGTTATTGAGGAGGTATACTCCCGTTTAGAATCTGGTCGAGTTCGAGGTGATGCCGGAGATGTCACTGTGGAAGACAATGACCTCACAGAATACGTCCGAAACGCGGTCAAGCATGGGTTACCGAATAGTGAGGATGAGATCAGGGATGACGATGACTTATTTGTCGCGGGAGTTACGTCGCTCAAAGCCTCGCAGATACGGGGGACGCTACACCAAGTGAGACGCCGCGTACACGTTTTCCTTCCGATGATGCCTCACAAGTCTATTCGTGACACAGGTGTTACCTCCGGGTGTGGCAGATTTGCCCCACAACGTAGTGTTCGAGTTCCCTTCCATCCGAAAGTAGGCTTTACTCCGCTCTTGGACCGTCCCATCACTTATGTTATAATTGCACAGGCTCACTGAGCTTTTGAGGCAACTCCGCTGCGGGAAGGGGACCAAAACCGCCAGTCAGGACGAGCTGAGACTCATGCGGAGGCTTGTGGCAAGCATAGGTACCTTTCCCGAGATTTCGGATCCCCTGGCCTTCAAGATCGACGATGCAAGCCGTCCCGTTGTCGTAAGCCGCCCGACCTATATTGAACTGGTCGGAAAACAAGCTCACGAGTCACTGATTAATCGAGTATAGGTCATTACTGGCGCCACTGGATCCCTCGGAGCGCATCTTGTGAACCAGTTCTTGATAGGAACCGAGTTCGACATAATAACGCTTGTGCGTGCGGAGAACGATGTTCATGCTATGGAACGTATGGACGATGCCCTTAAGAGTCGGGGCCTTGGAGGATTAAGCTCGAGCCAGTCACACTTACGCATTCAGTGCCTCGCTTCGCAATTATCGCAAGTCGAGCTTGGTTTGCAGGATAGGGTTTACCGCGAGGTTGCGAGCAAAGCAACCGTAATTATTCATGTATGTGAAGTCAGCTCCCCACCTCCCCTTTGAAGCTGAATTTCTTTACGTCAGTCAGCATGGTCCGTCAATTTTGTGGCGAGCTTGGAGAGCTTTGCGAACACACATCTTAGAGGCATGTACGCTCAGATGACCATTTGCTTCGCCCATCTCTAACCTCGTTGATCTGCAGGGCTCCGCAATCTCCTCGAATTTACCGCCAGATGCACTCGTCCAGCGCGATTCGTGTTCTGTTCATCGGTTGCCTCAGTCCTCAATGTTTCCGCATCTAGCCCAGACGGTGTAGTCCAATCGCCATTGGTGATCCCCGAGGCGATATCTCAAAATGCAGCGACAGCAAAGCCTATGGGATATGCCCGCTCCAAATGGGTAGCCGAACAGATCTGCACGAATGCGCACTCAAGTGGCTATCTCTCTGGGCGAGTTGCTGTGGCACGCATCGGCCAGTTATGTGGCGACACGGAGAAGGGCGTGTGGAACGAGAACGAGGGGTGGCCTATGCTCATCTCTACCGTCCGTGATGTTGCATGTTTGCCGATGGTAGACGAGGTCGGTGTTATCCACTTGTTGCATCTTTGGTGATTGACCTGTCCGACAACTAGCATCCATCCTGGCTTCCCGTGGATATAGCAGCTCGAGTCCTCGTCGAAATCTGTACTTCGGAAACTTGGAAATCCGAGAGTGCATCCGTTGATCCTTCCGTCTTCCACCTCGTCAACACTAACGTTTCCACCTCCTGGACCGACATCTTGGCTTACCTCAAAGAGTCGGGGCTCGAATTCACTTCTGTCTCGCCAGTAGAATGGTTGGAACGTCTCAACGGCATCGCTGACTCCTCCCTGAGTGTATCCGGTGGGAAGAATCTCAGGCTCTTGGATTTATGGAACAAACAGGTACATTATGGTCTCCCGAACCCCACTACTTATGTCTCGTGCTGAGTTTATTTCTCACTCGTGATGATGAAGTACGGCATAGTGAAGGTCGATGGCGAGCACGACGGAATCTCGGACAATGATGTCGTCTTCGATGCTTCGCGCGTGATGGAGGTATCGGACAGTATGAGGAACCTAACTCCGGTCAGTCTGGGTTTGGTGAAGAAGTGTGTGGGGTATTGGACATCTTGTGGATGCTTGTGAGATCGAGACTTTCTTAACAGCCTCTGTTGGATGTATAACATGTACATGGATATATTGACTTACTAGAAACGGAATGAAGGAAGGCGCAAGGATTGCTGAGAAAGTAACCAGCAAACCTCATACCAATGACCAAATCATCAAAAAAGCCAAAAAAAAGCCTGCATCGTTATGTCCTGTGTCCCTGGCTCTGTATTCGACATGCATTTACTTGGCTCATAGAACTGCTCGCTTCAAGCTGCACCAAATTTCGCGCGGACGGCCTTACTGATGATGTACGGTCAAAAAAGGCATATGTGAATACCTCGAGGAAATAAGCGGAGTCTAACGGCAGTGATGACCCGAACAAGATACAAAGCACAGCTGTAAGACACGGCACGGAACACGACTTCGCAAGCACGCGGGGACCAAAGGCTCAGCATGGAGGGTGCCTTTTCGCCTCTATTCACCCTTGCGTCTAATCAAAGTAACACCGTCTCGGATAGGCAGCAATACTTCCTCGACTCGGGCGTCGTTCCTGGTGAGGTTACATGGCGACGGCGTCAGTTACGAACAGCACTCGCCGAGCAAATAGGTACAGTCTTACCTGACGAACTGGTTGAATTCGTGTACGTCGCGGCCCATGGCGTACCTCTCAATATCGGGAGCCCAAGGTGTTGCTTTGAAAGTGGTATTATCAACTGCGATGAAACCGCCTGCTGCAAGAAGGTTAAGGTCCATGATGCGAGTGAAGTAATGCTTGTAGTTGGGTTTGTCCGCATCAATAAACACCTGAATGACAATCATCCATAACAAGCTCGATATGAGAATATAGGAGGCGCTGTACCATATCGAAGGTGGCCCCCTCTTTGGCGAGGATGTCGAGCGAAACCGTGGCGTCGCCGATCCGTACGTCGATCTTCTCCGACACTGTGGCCTCGTCGAAGTAAGGTCGATTATGCTTCTCGAGAAAAGCCTCGAGCTCGAGTGTCACGATTCTCTCAACGGTCGGCACGCTGGCAAGGGAAATGGTGGTTGTCCCCGTGAACATGCCAAGTTCAAGGATAGTTTTAGCCTATACAGACCGGTATTCAGCGAGAAATGGGGAGACAATGTGTACATACGGAACGCTCACCTTGGCCATACGAGCAAAATGGCAGAGAACGACTGCTTCGTAACCTCCGGCAGACATCTCTGGGATGAGGCGGAACTGAGTCTCTCCCTTCGCATGCAAATCGTCCCAATCAACCTCCATTCCGTGATCGACCATACGACGGACAATCGGGAGGGCGGGAGAGGAGTATGCAGTCAAATAAGTGTCATAACCGTCAACGATGCCTTTAGCCTCGTCTACGAGTTTCTGAAGAGTAGAATTAGACTGAAAATCTCCAAGTGGAAGAGAATGTATCTGATGATATAGATGAGTGATGATCTCGCAGAGGCGGTCATTAGGAGTCGCGGGAGGCTCTGAGACAGTGTCGGTCATGGCGGCAGGAATATCAGATGGTGGGGAAAGTGGGTACAGCTAGCTCAGACGCTTCAGTATACCTAAGCGAGCAATACATGAGTTTACCAACCGTCCTCTTCTGGAAAAGGGAGAATGTCCGTTCGTCAACGACCTCAGGCCTCGAGCTTCAAGGTCGATCTTTGCCTCAACTCATCCACCGTGTGGTGTTCAGTCGGGCCACGCTATAACCAGAAGCATGGCTACTTCTTGCGGGACGTATATAGAAAATGACACACCACAGAATACAAGAGATGTATCATGACCATGACCAGACTGACTCTCCAGTCGATGCCGAGCATCGCAGGTATGATGAAGGGAAATGGGACTGCGATGGATACGCTGACGAACTTGTTGTGGTCCCAGTACGGAAACAGCCGGCCCTCGCCTACGTTGGAGGACCTTCCGAGTTAGAATGAAGGCGTTCCAGGACCCCTGCATATGCGGAAGGAGGTCCCATCCTGGTGCGACAATTTTTGGCCCAAAAATCAGCCTTTGTCCGATCCATAGTGCGGACAAAAGCGCCTGGTCGCCCGCGAGGTACCATCGGCATGCGGACCAAATAGGGCTGCACATTTCCCGATATCGGTGGCGGCTGATGCCATTTATTTTCTTTTTTCGACGCGTTGCGTAGCCGACAGCATTGTTTTCGAGTTACATTCCGGCGGAGTGTACCTGCTGAGCTGTTTCTTTCAACAATGTCAAGCATTTCAGACCATAAATTAGGTTCTTTCATGAATTTGTCTATTCGCCAGCTCTCGCTGAGTGCAGTCCGAGAGTGTCCGAGTCTCTGTACCTGTACATGAGTTGGTTTGATCCTCGCGCCCGCCGGTTGAACCGATAGGCTACTCTGCTCAAGGAGACTAAGGTTGGTCGCTGATGGTCGCTGTTCAACGTTCAGCGTAGTCTCTGTTTACTCGGTCTGCCAGATTCTCTCGTTTCAATCCTCCAACCCATGCCCTCCTATCGCTAGCAATTTCGAAGGTCATCAGGCAGACAGACATCGACGTCGACACCTAAGGCCTTCCCATGACAATGAAACTGATACCTTAGGTATTGGCTTTGTTTCGGACCATATGCGCGCGTACGGGAGAAATCAACGATGTCGTTCGAGTCTTCATTGCAGTGCCACAGGGTGGCGCTGTGGCGCCACAAGAGGAGGATAGCTCGGAAATGGAAGAGGAGGTCGATTGGGGGCAAATTAAGGACGTACACCAGTATATGCAGTTCAATACCGGCTGGAGCAAATTTTCGTTGATTTTATATGAATATATGGAAGGAAAAAATGCGGATTTTGAGGTACCATCCCATCGTGCGGACCAAAAACGAAAATTTTGAGGTCCCATCCCGTTCTGCGGACCAAAATGGTCAAAATCCTGAGGTCCCATCGTCGTGCGGACAAAAAGGGGCCCAAAATCGTGCGACAAAAAGGGCAAAATTTGGGGATTTCGGATGGGACCTCCTCCGGCATATGCAGGGGTCCTGGCGTTCCCCTCTGTTCCTTTAGGTCTTCTGTATCCTTGGACATGATCAGACCTTGAAAATGTGCCGTCATCTATGAAAACTCATATTCGATCTTCGCCATAAAAACGATTTAGGTCTAGCAGACCCCTTGCTCGATCCCCAAAAGGATCTCTTCAATTGCCGTCTTTCTCCACCTGTGTCTCCCGAATCTTTTCGGACGCATCGAGGGTGTCTGCATTGGAGATGGTACTCCACAATCAATCGGAATGTAACATACGTGGGCCTTTTTGTATTCATTCAACCCCAATCAAGACCTTCGGTGGTTCGGCGCCCTGCCAGGATTGACCATCTATTTCCTAACAACTGCGACCATCGTCTCGTCCTGTCTCTGGACGAGAGCTTTGCGTTTGTACGAGTAAACATTGGTACCCTCGAATTTTGTTCTCGATGTAGTTGCCATAGGTTGCCAGCAAACTCGCACGAGGTTTGGCCGGACATATATCAATGGCGCGAACTTATGGATCAGTAGGCTTATTCCAACAACTACCTTCGTCCATTCTTCACCCTCATATTCATCATGAGCGAGCTCACCGCCGATATCACTACCACGAAGAATGGTTTTACTGTCGTTGGCAACGAGGAGATCAACTACGGTTTTTCTTATATCTATTGTCACGATTGTCCATTTACTCATAGTACCATGATTGACTTCATAGGGTTTCAATTCGTTGACAACATCTTCGATTCTAAGCACGACCATCTCGCGAAGATATACAAGCCATGGAAGCGGGTATTGCTCGTCACGGATACCAACGTCAACGAGCTTTACTCAAAGCAATGGTCCGCCTACTTTGCCCACCATGGTATCCCTCTGACCACGTTTATTATGAACGGTGGTGAGAAGAACAAGACCATGAACACCATGCTGTCCATCGTCGATGCGATGAACGCTTTTGGTCTGATTCGTAAGGAGGTTTGTTGCTTTATTTTATTGGTTCCCTTATATCGAACTCATCTCAATCCTTGTAGCCTGTTCTCGTGGTCGGTGGAGGTCTTTGTACCGATGTCACTGGCTACGCCTGCGCCTCCTACCGGCGCACCACGAACTTCATCCGCATTCCCACCACCTTGATAGGTTTAATTGATGCCTCGGTTTCGATCAAGGGTGAGTGATGGGTGTATCGTTCGACCACAGCAGTCTGATTACTTGTCTCAGTTGGTATAAACCATGGTGCTCTGAAGAACCGCTTGGGAGCATAGTATGTCGTTTCTTCCTGCCCGCGAGCTAATTCGACAGAGTTTACGCATACGCCATACAGTCATGCGCCATTGGTAACTTTCCTTGACTTCGACATGCTCAAGACCTTGCCTGAGGGCCAGGTCCGCAATGGCTTCGCTGGTTAGTGGGCGAGCCCACACTTCTCCTCTACAGATTTGGGAACTCATCCCCAAAACATGGGAACTCAACCCCACTGCAGAGTTGATGAAGATTACTTCCTGCGCTGATGCGCGTTCGTGGAAGTTGCTTGTCGACAACGGTCCTGCCTTGATTAAGACTCGCTTTGGTCGTGCTGATGGTAGCGACCCCGAGCTCAAGAAGATAGCCGACGAGATCACCTCCCGAGGTATCAAGGTCATGCTCGACGTCCGTATAACATTACTTATACACGTTTCAGCACGAACTCTAAGCCTTGCATTCTTATAGCTTGAGACTCCCAACCTTCACGAGATTCGCCTGGACAGAGTCATCGCATTCGGTCACAGCTGGTCACCGACGTTGGAGCTCGCTCCCGTCATCCCTCTTCGTCACGGCCATGCCATCAACATCGACATGGCGTACTTCGTTACTTTCGGATGGACTCGTGGATATCTCACGAAGACGGAGCGCGACGAGTACCACCGTCTCTCACACTCCGTCGGGTTGTCCATGGATCACGAGCTTTTCACTCGCGACATGATTGTACAGGCCACTGAGGCTATCATGTTCGTGGCTGCTTCGCTGCATCACCTTTACGATCTTGACATTTTTTCGAAGGAAAACTCGCGATGGGGCGCAACGGTTTGCTATCCCAAGGCCTTATGGATCATGCGTGTTCGTCAATGATGCTTCTTACGAAGAGCTTTACCATGCCCTCGACGTCCACAAGGCCCTCATCAAGGAGAAATACGGCAGCGGTGACGGAATCGAGGCAAGCATCTCTCTCTGCTTTGGCATGATACATGATCCTTACCACGTTGTTTTCCCAGGCGTTCGTCGACTACGGCGACCTCGGCATGGACCCTGCTCTTCTCAAGCAGGACGTGGCGAAGGCGAACGGCACGACCTCCAACGGACTGAATGGTACCAATGGTCACACCACTGGCACCCCAATCGCTGGGCCCCCCGTCGACATCGACATTCCTGCCCTTCCCAAGGTCGCGCCTGTTTCTGTGTGATTGTTTGTTCCTCAGGATGATGAGTTCGCGGTGAAGAGACCCTCATACAGGCATATACGTTACTGTATTGTGATGTACGATAGTGTAGATGATTTCCGATGTTGGCAGATTTATCGACCGAGCAAATTGTTGGGATGTCTTGTCTCTGATCCTCTACTGCGTGTTTCGGCTTCGGTACTTTGTGAGTTGTTCAACTTGGGAGGGCAAAGCAAAGCACAACAAACAAGCAAGGTGGATTCTCGGTCCAAACGACCGGCAAAATATTCCTACATCATCATAGCCGGAAACGAACTCAGACGGAGAATTTGGGAGCAGTTATTGATATCACGATCAGAGAAACATGCCATGTCCTAATCGCGGCTCCGGCTACGGGAATCGCTCCTGGAGCTGACACTCATGGAAGACGCTGAATCCGACCTCGCTCTCCTTCTGGGCGGTGATTGAGAGGGAGAACGGGAATCGCGGCCTCTCGATGCACTTCTTCCTCTCTTACTTCCATCAAGGCCGTCTTTGATATCGCGAGATGTCTTGTGCGGCGGTGCTGGGGAGCGGGCCCTCCTTGGAGGCGAATCGGACAAGGACCGCCCGCGGCGGGCGACGGGGGACCTGGAAGAGCGCGAAAGGGGAGATCGAGATCGAGAAATATCACGGCCACGGCGAGGCGGCGGCGAAGGCGACAACGGACGGCCAGGAGGCGAGCGTGAGCGTGAGTCACGACGTCGGTCTCGAGGAGGGGGAGAGCGAGAATCAATGCGGCGACGACGGGCTGGCGGTGAGGGTGATCGGCTGGGAAGGCGACGACGAGGTGGCTCGTCATCGTACTCGAGTGGAGGAGAGCGCCTACGAGGAGGAGGAGAGTCATCAAGGTCACGGCCACGGCGGGGAGGTGGGCTTCGGCTGCGACGACTGTAGCCAGAGTCCCTTGGTCTGTTTCGCCCGTAGGAAGGCGGTGGTGGTGGAGGCATTCTGCGACGGCCAGCATCATCGTCACGGGTCTTGCCTCCGACGCTTTCCATCTCTTTCCGCCTCCGATCTTCCTCGCGCCTTCGCAACCTGTCCTTCTCCTTTCTCTCCAGTTCCCACTTCTCCCTCTGCTCAGCGTATCTCTTCCTATCTTCGTCTCGCTTTCGGTCTCTCTCTTCGCGTTCCGCCATCCTCTTCATGCGATCCTGCTCCTGTTTCTCCTGGTTAAAAGAGTCTCCTTCCACATAATCGGAACGTGTCCCAAGAGCCATAGCCATTTTGTTCAACTCGGCCTTTTTGGCGGCCGCGAGGCCGTGAGTGTCTGATGGCTTGAGCGACTTCGCGTTTGTGGGAGGTGGAAGCATTGATGAAAGTTTTTCGCGCAGAGCAGCGACTTGTCGTTCAATCTCGTCCTCTTCGAACCTGAGTTGTCGAGCGCACTCGTAAGCGCCTGAATTGAGTTATAAAGTAAGCGAGACTCACTCCTTGTCTTCCAGTTCGAGTTGCAACTCCAGACACTTGACCTCTACCTTTCTTTTCGCTTCATGCTCCAAGATCCCTTGGTCCGGTTCCCTATGTTTTGGAGGTGCAACATCCCATGCGCTGGCACGGTCCTGGGCAGTGTCGCGAGAGCGAAGAGCAGAGAGGTTGCGAACGACGTAACCGTTTGTACCACTGAATAATCCGGTCAGCTACTATAGAGTATGTCCTGTACATTTACTTACCTTCCGCGAGGAGTCGTTAGTCCGATACCGTTGTACATCGTGCACTCTGTACTGGTTTGGTTGAGAAACACGGTTTGGCAGTGGAAACTCCGAACAGGATCGTTGGGAATTCGAACTCCCTTGAAGAAGCGCTTGTCGGAGCTTGAATTACTGTACGGGTGGCGCCCCAACGATGTGGCGTAGGATACGCAGAAGCTGAGTGTGTCTCCACCCAGGAAGTCTCCAATCTCATTCTTAAGTATTGTTTAATGGTTCTATATAATGAAGCAGACCTATGAAAGCGTAAACTACAATATCCAATAGGATTTCCCTCCTCAATCAGCACCGCTAAGGCCTCGACACCCACTGCGAGATCTATAAGGATATCGGTAGCAATAGTCGTGTCGACAAGGACTTCACGAGAGGCAGTAGATCGCTGGCACAGATTCAAGGATCTGAAAGCTCCGGCGCGTTGCCGATGGCGAGGGTCAGGGAAGATCCTGTTCTACTTGAATGAAAATACAATCTCTATATGTGGGCCTTTTCAACATGACGTTCCTCTACATCTAAGGCCTCTAGAGAGGTTCGTGCTGTTCTGCTTCACAGTTTCTGAGGGTGGAATGAAGGGTCGGATGCAAACTTCTTGTAGTCTGGTCGTTCAAGCGACTTGATGGCGACGAGTTTGTCGGTTTCGATGTCATCAATGAGAGCCTCTAGATAGTAAATCGACATATTTGGGTGAGATTTGGTCAGGAAGTCGGGAAAGAATATTCACCTCTGGACGTGTAGTCGAGTTCTGGGCGAATGTAACCGAGGACGATGGCCCGCATGTTATGCCCGTAGAAATCGGACTTGAACTCGTGCATGATATGGATTTCCTGGAGAAGCATTGGATATGAGCCACTATGCCTTGGTGACAGAGTTAAAGAGAAAGACGAACTTACAGCTGTCAAGCGTTCGTTCTTGTAGAACGGGTTCCACCCCAAGCTCATGACCATGGGCTGTACTTTAATGTCATCCTCGTGCAACACCGTCTGTTCATCATTAGATGGGGAGACTTGAGCGTATCCATAGTACACGCCGGTCTCGCAGACGCTGCTCATGGGAGCTATGGAGTCATCGGGCAGATTGGCTACAAGATAGTACGGTATGAAGATATGGATATGGATATGATTCATGCTTTCAGAAAGCTCACCAGTTGGACAACCAAGATCCTTTCCTCCTCTTCCAAATCCGCGTTGGACTGCACCAGACAGGTATATGGGGAATGGTTGCGTGGGGCTATCTGGACCGACAATAGGTGGACGGGATGCGCGAAATGTTTCTGTCCTTACAGGCGCATGTGGTCTCTCGGCAAGCATTTGCTCGGCCTCTGCAGTAGGGTGAGACATCACAGTATAAACTCGTGTATAGATACAGAAAGTAAAGAGCCGTCAGAAGTTAAGAATAAGTAACAGGAAGGAGGTACGATAAGAAGGTCTGTGAAGGTCTGTGATGGTCGGCGGAGTCAAGTTAGGTGTCGGTGGCGGAAGCAATACGGCGCGCCACAACTTGGCCACAAACGCTTCTTGAACCAGAACCACGATCATGTCCTCCACCTCTGGGCAAACGTATCCTCAGTCGTCCTCTTACGGCTCCTACTCGATGTCGTACGCTCATTATCCATCACAAACTCACTATCCAGCAGCAAATTACACGCAAATGCAGCCTGGTGTGGTCCCTTATACTGGCTACCCCGTTCCTCTGAAGACTTCTCCCGATCCGGAGCCCAGCGCGTCTGCTACCCCTACAGTCCCGGAAGTCACCCCTGATGTAGCATCGACTGCTCTGCGGCGACTGATCTCCTCTGAGCTACAGAATGAGGGATTTGATGCAGCAGAGCCTGCTGCGATGGGATGGCTTGAGAATGAGTTTGTGGCTTGTATGTGACTTCTACCATCGAAACCGTCTTAGAATTAACACGAGACTTTCTCTCTAGTCATTGACAATCTTCATCGTCGAGCTCAAGAGTACGCCAATCTTGCGAGTAGAGCTGCTCCTTTGGCCAAAGACGTTATCCTTGCTTGCGACGAGTTTGGACTCAACCGTGACGATCTGCGCACTTTGGCGGATGAAGAGAAAGAGAGGAAAAAATCAAGTGTGCTTCCTCTTTTGCCTACTTTCTGTGCAGTCCATAATTAAACCCACACCACAGAAAACGTTGTCCTCCCTAAACCGCTGACTGTTGTTCCTGCTCTTCCGGAGCCTCCTCTACCCGACCTTCTGCCATCAGACGACGAAGGCTCTATCCCTGTGATACCTGCTACGCTTCGTGCCATACCGCACTTCCATCCCGCCCTCCCGCCCAAACATACCTATCTTCGGACACCTGTACGTCTACTCCTTCATTCGGATATGCCGCTTCTAACATGATCCACCTCTATCAGCCTTCACCACCAAAGAAACAGGCACTTCCCTCCTTAGAGAAGAAGTTGAAGAACGCAAGTTTAGTCCAAGAGTCACTCAAGAACCTTTTACTTGCGACAGAAGACACGTCGGGCCCAGATGATGGCGAGTTGCTTGGTGCGATTGTCAATTGGGAAGCTCAAGGGCAACAGAGGAAGCGTTGGAAGTTGAGTGCCTAGTAGCTGCTTTCGATCTCTATGTGTTATTGTACTCCTCGCCTGCTGTGGTAGGCGAGATCTTGTATTTTTATTGCGGCATCTGCCCTCGCATTGCTATGCGTTACATACATATGACCATACAGCATCTTTTCGGATTAACACGATGCTGTTACTGGCTCCCAGCAAAGTGACAATGTATTCTCTGGGTATTCTACTCGACCGACGACAGGTCAGAGAGCTCGGTCATGTCGTGTTTGTTGCCACTAGACGGAGCCTCCGTCGAATTGAGATCGGACGCTGCAGTCCCTCGTACACCCCTCGAAGGTTGCCTACGAGTAGGTGCGGTGGCTGTTTTCCGTGGCGTTTTCCCCTTGCGTGGGGAAGGCGGTGAAGACGGTTGTTCAGCAACAACACTTCTGTCGTCAGCGTTCTGAGTGTCATCTAGAAGACAATCAGCATCGAATAGTTTACTTCAGTTCAGACAACATACCGTGGCTAGGCAATATGTCTGCAGAGCTACCTGTATTCGCAGAAAGTTCTGCCCCGCGTGAAGGGACTCGTCGTCGTTTAGGAGGCTCAGAGTTCGGAAGGATTGTTTCATCGGGGGCTGGCCGTTTTCGGGATTTTCGACCGGCCTTCGAAGTGTCTGCAGAGAGTGCAGTGGGGTTAAGCGAGGGAGGATCCGCTTTCTTCTTTCCCTTTGATTTAGAGGACCGAGGATGGGGCAGAACAATGGATTCTTCTTCATGCTGGGCCAGTGTACCAGTTTGTGGAGTAGCGAGCCCTTCGTCTGAATCTGCTCCCACGTGTGAGATGTTGGTAAAAACCGCTGGGTGTGGCGTCGCTTGGCTGGGCCCACCGTTATTGGACCCACCGGAAGGACCAGGTTGGGATACCTCAGACGGCTCTGCGACCTTCTTGCGGGGACGTGCACGAGGACGCGGGAGAGGGCGAGGAGGTACAACAGGTGGAGACGGATCTTCTGCTGATGCGACCTCGGGATCAGCAGTCTCAGGGATTGTGGCCTCGTCGGTGGGAGTATCGGGGACTGTGGCGTCAACTTGCTTCGGCCTGCGACGTCTGGCGCGAGGCTTAGAAGCGGCTTGTGTAGCAGGCTCAACCAACATGGTCGCAGATGAAGCGCCCACGGGAAGCGCTGCTCTTTTTTCCGCGAGCTCTGCGGCGGGGATTTTGTTGATTGGACGGGCGCGAGGTTTACGCTTGCGAACAGGAGGGGGTTCGTCACTGATTATGTCGACCTCAGAGGGACTTACGCCTGCCGCAGGCGCTTGCTGAGGAATGGCTGTCGATGTCGAGGCGATGTTGGGTGCTTCTGTAGTATTAGTATGCGGACTGGGCGTTTTTGCGTGTTCACCAGCGATAGACGTGGGTTTCTCTCTACGTTTCTTCGTTATTAGCTGATATCGATGGCGGCACTAGATTTCGCTTGTTAAGACGACAGACTGATCAGAACCAAGTTGCACATACCATATTATCTGTCCGACCAGTCCCAAGCTTTTCGCTGACAGCCTTCCAAGTAGCGTCTCCCAACTCCTCGACAGCGGCAAGCATTTTCGCATCTTCTTCCGGAGTCCATTTGCCCTTCGCGACATTCGGGTTAAGACGCTCGGACCACCTATCTCGGCATTGCTCGTTGTTGCGGCCTGGCATGACGGACGCAACGTCAACCCACGAGTTTCCGAAAAGAGCGACGGCTTGTCGTAAACGAGTATCCTCTTCGTCTACCCAATTACCCCGCCTGAGAGATGGATCAAGTGACCGATAATATCTATTTTGGCATTGTGCAGGGGTGACATCCTCGGATACCTGCCGGGCCACTGAGCACTTGTGCATTAGTTTCTGCGCAGAAGTACGGGGTGTAGAGCAACGGACCTAGGGACCAATTCTCCACTCCGTAGACCTTGACGGCGTCCAAGAGGCGTTCGTCAGCATCTCTGTCCCATACATGGACGGCCCTCGGAACTGCACGCCGCATAACATCCATTGCAGTGCGCTGGGTCTACACGACAGACGGTGAGTTGTGAAGCACGCCTGTAGCAGTAGGTATGTGCTCACTCCAAGCTGGTCTGCTATGTCAATCCAGTCGATTTGACCTCGAGGAATATCGGCAATGAGAGCCTTGGCCTTAGTCACCTCTTGAAACGTCCACTGGGTATGATTATACTGAGGGTGCCGATTTCCGAGCCATCGTATCTGGCATTCCAAGGCAGTCCGTGTACCGGTGGATCCAAGACTCGTGTTGACCTATCAGAAAGGAATCTAGTCGAGTAGACGCAGAATACAAAAGACGCGACATCTACCTTGTCTGCAACACGATCCCAATCAATCCCGTCCTTGTTCAATTCTAAATTTTGAGGCTGATCGTGTGCGCTGAAGAAAGGTGGTAATCCACTGTAAACCAATGTGTCAGAGCAACTCATTGTCGAATGTTTGATGCCTACTCACCGTCTTTGGGCCTCATAGGCGTACAAGCGATAGTTCTCCATGCGTATGGCCTCCGCCAACGCCTCATGTTCCTTGAGACTCACTGCCAAGATAAATAAGAGAGTAAGTGTGGCGCAGAGTGAAGAAGCTCACTAGGATGAGATTCGGTGGCCGTGAGGTATCGTTGGCGTCTAGCACTATCATCGTAGAATGGGGAGCTCTACAGCGAAATGTTAACGCTCATAGCTACAGGCCTTGTGCAAGGGGCATTTACCTCAGAAAGAAGTTCTGAAGCAGACAGAACGCCCAAGGGTCTTATTGCGCCTGGGATTTGAATCGAGCCTTGACCTTCAGGCTGATTGTCCTCTTCGGCTTCATCTTCCACATCTGCAAGTGCCTGTGAATATGAGCTGATGAAAAGACTCGAAGTGAAACAAAACGTACCAGGAATTTGTCAACTGTCTGAAGCTCAGCCTCTAATCGTTCCGTATAGACTTTGAGAGCGTACTGGTGATCCTTATTGTTCTGCAAGACCTTCTGCGCGACAGTCCTATCCTCAGTAGACATGCTATGATCGCATGTAAGATGGTGGCAAGAAAGGAGAATGAGTGGCGTTCTCACGCGAACGCGAACCTGTGTTGACAATCGGCCTCGCTCGTTGCTGTTCTCCACGTCAACCTTTGCGATGGCCAACGCATCCGCAAAACGCATTGGTGCGCTATGTTCGAAACGTTCTGTTCTCGCCCTAATGACTGTTACGCACAACAACAGCTTCACAAAATGAAACAGCACTTCAGAACCTGTTCTATGGGCAGACTGCTAGCGTCGTCCTTGCCTTCATTCTTCGTCTGCTCTTCGGGACACTTCTGAAAACCAAGAAAGGAATGTTTCTCTACACAACTACTGGAGTAGGTTCGCAGTATCTGTATACACGATTGAAATCCATGGGAACACCAAAGCGGGACGCAAGTGGTTCGATGATATCACCTGGAGAGGATCTCAATCAACCTGGAGTAACGGAATGGATGTTCGACGTTCTCTATATCTCATGTACGCTTTACCTTTCTCAACCCTTCCCTCAACCTCTAAATAGATCTTATTACCGCAACAGGGGCTGCTCAGGTTGGCAGCGCTCTCCTGGGTGAATGGTTGTGGTGGTTATACGCAGTGGTACGTCTGATCGTGACGCTTCGCTATATCTCAATCTTCATCTCGCGTGTATTGCCTCAGATACCCGCCTTTGTGATATATAAGTTCTGGGGTTTCATTGGACCCATGCTTGGCTTTGGAAGATCTTCGAGCAACGCAGAAGAGGCACCGGCTGCCCCAGAGTCCTTGAGCAAGAGACAGGAAAAGCTAAAGAAGCGAAGCGAACGAGGAGACCCCAGGGTAAAGATGCAGGCAAGACGATGAGGGGATGTAGTATATTGTGGACATCTCATGTTAGTTGTGCACAAATCCCATATTTATGTCCTGGTGCTCCGCGTACACCCGTCGTCAGGAGCCAGACTCGAATATCAATACTTCCTCGTCCATCAAGCGCCCTACAATGTCAAGCAGACTCGGCCCCAAGGATCACCTTTTCAAACGCCTCCCCGCAACCTTTCTCTTTCAACCAATCCTGCAACTCAGCCATCTCTCCTCGGTTACCCTTCTGTCCATGTCGAGTGATGGCCACCTCCTGCATATCTGCAAACTTCCTTGCAGTTGACGACGGGAGGCTTTGGCGCCATCGCTCGCTGACTTTCTTTTGACTGGCCGAGAGCGATGGCAGTTGTTATGGTTCAGTGAGCTACGAACGGGGATCACAAGTTATACGACGAGATGGGGTACGAACTATGACGGTATGTCGGCCCAGCTTCTCGTCTTGATGTCCTTCATGTAGTTGTCGATCTGTGTGGCCCCACCTTCCAAGCACAAGACGCCCGGTTTACCTGACATAAAAGTCTTTGAGATGAGTAGAACTGACAATGTGTTGTTCTCACCTGCGAGAACAAAGCCTGTCAGGCCATATTGGGGCTGTTAGATGATGCTAGTACGTCAATGTTTTGGTTGCGGTATGCGTAGTTCAGACGAACTCACGGCCCACTGTACAAGGTCTTTCCGCTTTTCTCTTGTGGATAGA
This sequence comes from Stereum hirsutum FP-91666 SS1, assembly GCF_000264905.1. NCBI lineage: Eukaryota > Fungi > Basidiomycota > Agaricomycetes > Russulales > Stereaceae > Stereum > Stereum hirsutum. Next base: position 1,464,358 of record NW_006763135.1, read on the forward strand.
GATGGAAAGTAGAACCAAACCCGGAAAAGGTTGTCTACTATATCTGCTGGAACGTCGGGTACACCCTCCGCCTCCAACAAAAGAAGAGCAGTGTCGCGGATTGTATCTATTGTGGCGTATATGTCCGTGTCTTCCAGCGGATGTCCATGAGGAATAGTCCCAGATGTAAGAGAATCCAGGGCAGATCGAGATAGATATGATGGTTTGCGAATTGATAGTGCAGGGGGCGGACTGTGGTCATGTTCTGTGGTGGGGTAGCGTAACGGTAGCCGTATATCGATTCGTAATGCTGAGGTGGCCCGAGGTGATTCAAGATCCAAAAACAGAGTAAGGTCCAGTGTGCTTGGGAGTGACTCTGCGGAGAGGGTGGACCTAAATTCCTCAATGTATTTTGGTATTGAAGGTTCGCAAATGAGTTCGCCTGGTAGGCAAAACATGGAGGAGAGAAGGTCGAATATCGAGAATTGCATCTCCAAGTGTTCCTCAGATAACGGCCCCATTTCGATGAAGAGATTGCCTGTTGGACTGCGAATGAATATGTCTCAGTGAACGAAGATCGAGATGAAAGCCAAAGCTATCCTGTCCGTCGATGAAATTTACTATACTGACATCAACTTGAAGAGATTCGTTGGCGAGCAGAGAATGTATTTGGATCAGAGGCCTAGGTAGTCTGGTAGATGCACACCGCCTTTTGACGATGGCATGGTGCCTCGACTCTGTAGGGAGTGGTTGTACCACACGAAAGCGGCCAACAATGGTCGTGACTGAGTATGTACCATGCCGCGGGGGAAATCGGAGCTCCTTCGGACAATCCGGAGCTCACAACTTGAAGCAGACAACATTCGCTCAGACTCGTCCAATATGATCCAAACGCCTTTGGTAGCTCTTCTCCGGTGCATTTCCAAGACTTATGAAGGTGCCAGATGTAAATAATTATCCGAAATAGCACTACATGTCTAGCATACAAATTCAGTTCTGGGTACAATTCTCCCAGCCTGACCAAGCGACAGAGTCCGATCAGGCCTGAGTAGCAAACCCGACTTGAGTGTTGCCGACGTCAAAGACTATCGTTTTCTGTTAGTGGATCAGCCGTTCGAAGAATGTATGGAAACACAAACCTGCGTAAACATTCTGCAAGAACACGTCTCCGGCGACCCAGACTATTGACAAGAAAATTTCAATTGAAAAATGATGGATCATGAAAGCAAAACCGACATACATGGAATACCATCTTCGCCGGTGATTCCGCCAACACAATCGGGGGAGCCGACAGCAACTTGGCCGAGGTTGAACGTGTCCGCGGAAATAGGAAACGCCGTCCCACCAAAAGTCAAGCTGACGTCTGGCACAGAAGCACATGGGACTAGTAGGAAGGGACTCTGAGCACGACTGTTAGATAAAATTAGATTTTGGAACATACATGTGAAGAAGCCAGCACCGAGGGTTTGTGAGGCGTCCTGGGAACCTGGGTAACAGTGATCAATTGACATCACTGTAAAGGTTCATGAGAAAACTGAAAACCTGGTACAGCAGCGTAGAAGGCCGCCACGTCGTCAGTGGGTCCGATGATCAGGGTAGTACCTATTCAGAACTTGAGCAGGAGACCACACAACAACAGAGAAATGGCCGTACCAGTATCAACAATAGTGGTTACGTCGGTGACAGCAGCTGTTCCGTCCGCTGACACAGCATCCATATTGACTTGCCAAAACCCCTATAAAACAAATTATGTGAGAAGCGGGAGCATATGTGGAAGGAGTAAAACATACGACGGGATTAACGGGGACGTTGGTGATGTCTCCAGTGAAGGCAGAAGTGTCAACGCCTCCCAAGAAGAGCTCAGAGCCCGTAGGTGCGAGTTTGACCCCGAATTCAGGAGCAGTGACAACGCCTTCTGCGACGAGCGTTTGGAAGAAGGGATTGTCGCCAAAGACAGATATTTCGGGGAAGCCCATACCCAAGAGACCGTCCGGGGGAAATTCATCGATTGCAAAACCCGCAGAGTACTGGCTGGAGTCGCCCACAGATTGACTGGTCGCCTGAAATTCGATATATTAGTGTTCAGTTATGCACCTTCGAGGTAGCAGATTATCTCACAGTTAGGCCCGCCACAGTTACTGTGTCGGTGAATACGTCTCCTTCAACCGTAGAGCCATCGCCGAATGCTAAGCTATATGGTTGGGCCTGGTCGGCTGCCGTAGCACTGGCAGAGGGATCGAACAAGGTGTGACCTTCACAGTTCACCGTACAGTCGACTCCTGGTAAGAACAGATCGCTACTACCTGATATGCATCGTCAGAACACTTTGGATTCTGGACACGAAAGAAGCCTTACCAGTGTCGAAATCAACTGAAATAGGTCTAACTCAGTCTCAGTGCTCTGTTAAAGTGGACAGTGACCGTACCAGTGAAACCGACAGGGGGCGTCCCAACGCTGATATCTCCTTGCCACAGTTCGCCCTCATCGTCAGTCAATGCGTCTGCGCCGGTGGCCCTTTTTGTAAGGCCCGCTATGTTGCTAGGATGAACGCTTCCTGTGTTTCGCTCAAACGCAGCGAAGCCCCGCTGAATCTTCCTCTGCACAGAAGATTTATGACGCTGGATGAAGGTCGTGTTCACTACACCACTGTCGTCCGCTAGATTGAAGCGACGTGACAACGGTATGACGGTGCCGACACGAGGAGCGGTACGTTCAGCCGCGGTTAAAAATGGAAGGGCCAAGACGAATGCAGCAAGCGCAGTGTTCATAATGGCTAGGCGGGAGGGGAATGGGGATGAAAACAGGGCCTGTGAGTAGACCGCCACCCTCTTTATGGCTGTAAACCCAGAGTCTGAATGCAACGCTGCGCGTCATGAGAAAGGAGTGATAATTGAGCACACCCTGGTAACACACCTCGGGTATGTAAATATATGCAACTTCCTCATGACGCGACTTAGGTATCCACGACTCGTCGAATAGAAAACGTCAGGACTCAGAGTGAGCATGGCGCTGTGAACGAAGATCCTAGTGGAGATCCATCGTAGGTGGCACGGGAAGGCGATGAAGGAGTCCTACCGTATCAACATGTGTCTGTATCTGGCGCAGTGGTACGTGTCGGTGTGAAGATGGGTACTTATGGTTATCGAGGGATGTGCCACAGTCCGGCAGAAAAAGTCACCTAATACTACGACGACTCCACTTCATCGTGGAACCAATGCGACCAACAGCATATCGAAAGTGAGCGAGCGAGCCCGGAGTGTCAAGTGACTTGCACTCGGTATTATAAAAGATATGACTGATGAGAGTGAGCAGCTGCGGTTTGCTATGTGTGGGACAAAATGCGAGTTCATGTTGCAGCTGTTGAACGAATGTTGACGTTGGGCATCAAGAACCCTTCCGGACACTGCCGATCCAACGACCCTATTTACGCCTTTCTGTTTCTTTCCCACGCACTCCATCTCCTTTTGACCGCCACGGTAACGTACAAAGCTCGCTACTCTCAAACGCATATATGAGCGACGACACTTCAGTACGTTTATTTGACCAGTCGTTATGCAGAAATGCTAAAATCCGTGTTTCTTAGCTCCTTGAACGGTGCGACGTGAGTCTCGAGAGACCGACCCGCATGGAAAGCGATCTATTGGGGGACCACGTCCAGGTATTCCCTTCTCGCAATCTCGTTCCGGCATGCTGCTCACAACGAGTCTCCTAAATCCCATGGAAGGACTTGGTGGATTCTGTGCATTCCTCCCGTCCCACAAGCATGGAACATAGAGTGAGTCTTCAGACCGTGCGGCCACGGTCCACGGTGGAGGCATGCTACCTTCTGGCCACAAGGCTACGTGCCGTCCATCATTTGGGCAATCATAGCGTGGCTGCACTATTTGAGGAAGGGAATAAATGGATAACTTGTCTCGTCTTCCCATCGTATCCACATTCCTCTGATGCATATGTTCATTGCTTAGAACGACTCCTACGTCGAGGATATCCCTTTCCGCGACTCTTCTCTCCAGGAAAGTGCGGAAGAACCTGACGAATCAATCGGGTCCTGGTTTGGAAGAACACTCGAGACCCGCCAACATGAACCGCATCCGAGCCCCTCTGTACCCTCGTCCTCTCCTCCACCGTGGGGTCTATCCAGTCCTCCTCGCGCAGTAGCAACGTCACCTCCGACCTCTCCACCTGATGCGCCAGTAGGGACGTCTAATACCATCAAAGAGGTGTGCTAGTTATGTTCGTGCTGTTTTAGGTGCATATATGCTCACTTTCACGATTGTCCAGACCCCCAGCTTAACGGATGAGTTCGACGGATCACTTCCCGTACCACATCGTCTGGAAGCTGATGATGCCCAGATAACAACGGTCAGTAGAAATAGCAATCTTCCAAGGTTATATGCTGAGGTATGTATCATCTTAAGGAGTCCGATGGAATCTCTCGGGATGGCCGCATATATCCTGACTTGACCGACTTTGCCGCTTGCCCCATCCCCTCTGCCTCTCAGTCTGCTCTCGCTGACGAAAAGTCCTTGCTTTCTGCTATGGCCACTGAGAGCACCAAGATACAAGGCCACTTTCTTACTCCGCCTCCTAACTCTCGTCTTGATGGCGGAGCAGAGGTTTCAGATCCTAAAGACAGCTCGAATCTCAATGATGTCCCTACTGCACTTGTTTCTCAGACGGCCAACCTTAGCAACTCCCCTCGCTTAGTTCATTCGCCTCGCCCACTGTTTCCCATTTCTCAAACATTCACAACTGCTCGCGATGAGGAGTCTACCATCCTGCCGCCTTCGAGTCCTTGTTACCCGGAGCCGTCTCATGCTCATGACCTACTACTTCCGCCTTCTTCCCTGCCTGGTTCTCCTATTTCTGAAGTTGCCCCGGACGCTTTTGATGAATCTTCTAGGACTCATTCCTCGCCACAGGCTGCTTCTTCCCCTCCTCCGGATCCTTTACCAGAGGTTCACAGTGATAGCATCCTTATGGATATCCCAGACGATGCCGATGACACATCTTCCTCGCGCATTCGATGCACAATGTCGAGCCCTGGACCTTCGATGCATCTCAATGAATGCCTACCTAGCTCTTCCCCTCCGCCTTTGTCACCTTCACAAGTTTCTCCCAGAAAGCGCGCCGTCAGCCTCACCGAAACCGACGCCGAAGAAATGGACGGACAGGCATCTAAACCTTCCAAACGCCAGGTTCGCTTCTTCTCACGCTCCGAGCCTATGTTCTCTCTCACAAATGTGTGACTTCATCCCTTTTCTCAGAGAATGGATGACGTCCGTTCTTCCCCACCTCGTAGCAGCACCCCGAATCCAAAGAGGCCGACCCTCGCTTCGCAGCTACGTTCCCACAAGAAACTGTCCACGCCGTTCCGCTCTCCTCTCACGAGCAAAACGGCCACAGCGGAACGCCAGGTCAAGCTCGAGGACGAATCGACTTCCACTCAATCCTCCGCTGGACCGTCACGCAAAACCCCCCTTCCGACGGTTCCAAATGTCAGGGCTACCATCGCAAAGCAAGCTCTTGCTTCTCGTGCCGCCAATCAGTTCAAGTCACCTCTCGCGCAGTCCAAGCCTTCTGATGGTTCACGTACGGTGATCTTGCCTACACCGAAGATACAGGCCCTGGAGCGGAGGATGACGCTTTTGAAACGTGCTGTGAAGATTCAGCGAGAGGGTGACGAGGACCATCTGGCGGAGTTGGCGAAGAAATGGAGGGATGCTGGCAGGGAGGCGGCGTACGAGCTATGGGAACTTGTCAGAGACATGACGAAGGGTGATGAAGGTGTCACCGGGGCTAACAAAGGTAGCCAGTGGGGATGGGGATGGGAAGAAGGGGTTAAGAAAGATGAGGAAGGCGATGAAAATATGAGCGTTGATAAAGTCGAGACGGAAGCTGAGAGTGAGGTGAAGGAGGAAGAGACACTTGGTCTCATGCTGAGGAGGCTCGGTATTGCACCTGAGACGTTGGGTTGGAATGAAGAGTCTGAGACGTTCGAGGAGTAGATGTCAAAGGGCTTCGTGGCGGATGTCTGCGTTCGATGACTTCTTGTTCTTCTTGTTGGAGCTGATAGCATTGGTGCTAAATAACAAAATTGAACCAGCTTGTTACAATGTCGGCATGTTTTCCGTCCGTGTACATTTAATAAGTTCAAGCGATGAAGCAAGTTGCAGCTAAGCAACTGGATCACTGTGCGGGCGAGATGATTTCGCCACCGTGTTCCTCGCCGCACGAATTCTTGTGGCGTTGCGCCTTCAACTTCCTCCGCTCTGTCCTCTCCACCAAATCTTTCTTCTGTTCCGCTGCATAGCGTATATACCGTCATGGCTGCTGGCCGAAAATCTACCATCCACGACCTCACCTCCCTCCGTCTACACCCAGACGGTCGTCGCGTAGCACCCAACCCTTTCGCACCAGGTCCCAGCAACACTCATGACAGCTCAAACTCCAAGGGAAAGGCGAAGGCCGTCTCTCAAGATCCCAAAGTGCCCGAAGACTTGCTCTACGTTCCCAGGCATGCACGCGGGCTCCATACGAAAAAGACGAAATACGTGGTGAAGGATGCGAGAGGGAATTGGATCGCGAGGGATGCTGTGGGTTTTGTCGGGGTACCGAGGGAGGTGAAGAAGCGGAGGAAGGGCGCAGAAGGGGATATCGAGGAGGCTGAGGAGTTCAATCCGGAAGCTATGGGGGAAGGAGAGGGAAGTTCACCTGAGTTGCAGACGGAAGGGGATGGTCGCAGAGCAAGAAAGAGACATAAAGGTCTTGTAGAGAAAGATTTCGATCTTCTTGGGTCTGGATATGAGAATGTGAATGTCGAAACCTCAGGTTCTGGCTCCGCTGGTACAAGTTTGCCTTTGCCGTCTTCCGTACGCATCTTTTCCTTGCTCCTCTTACTCCTCCAGTTCGAAAGAGGATGTGTACTCAAGCGATGTATTTACTTTGCGTCTTAGGATCTATTGAAATGCATCCACCATTTTGCAAGCGCGTACTACTCCTCACAGGGCCAACTCTTCAACGCTTCTGCCGAGGTCTGGCAGGAGAGAAAGGAAAGGAAGGCCAGGAGGCTACAGAGGCAGAATGAAGGCAAGGAGTCTGAAGAGGAAGAGGACACCGACGATGAGGAGGACGGTGCGACGATGAGGGATAGTGCGAAAGGGAAGGGAAAGGATAGCAAGAAAGAGATACGGAGAGATATGTATAAGAAGTTTGACGGGACGGCATTGATGGCTATTGGTACGTCACGTTTTGCCACTCGCCCACGAAGTACGTTTTCGAAATTGTCTTGTCTGCAGGCATGATACTTCAAGAGCATATGTCGCATATGTTGAAGGACAGTGTACCACCTCGGAGAGTCAAGAGGGTTGGTCCCAAGACACAACATGACGACGAGGAACAAGAAGAGTCCGGTAGAGGTGCAAGAAAAGAGGATATTGAGAGCGAAGACGAGGATGAGGACGGTGATGAGGGTGAGGGTGAGGGTGATCTAGAAACAGACTGAGGAGTCCCACTCAATGTCTTGACATACATCCACTCGCCGTACTATTATGGCTGGCTCCTCACAATCGTCTTGTTAGCCTACTGGTCCGGTGAAAGGATAGCAAGAGCGGATGGATAAGATGCCAACGACAACAAAGGAGAAAGCGAAAACAAGCTGGATGCTACCGCAGTGTGCCATCCTCCCACCGCTTCAAGATATTCTTCTGGAGCACACCCATATTGTCGTCCTCAAAAATCCGCAACCTTTCCAGCCTACGATCCCGTAGTTTGTTCTTCGGAAGCATGCCTGAAACCGCGTGGCGAATGATCTACATGGAGAGGTTCGAGGAAAAGACATGTTAACACCATAGGACTTGGCACGAAGAGGCAATGACAGACGCACCTCATCAGGTCTTCTCGCCATCATATTCTGGTACTTGACCTCCTTCAAGCCACCGGGAAACATAGTATGTGAACGAAAGACAAGCTGTTGCTCCTTCTTTCCGGTGACTTTGATTTTCTTGCAGTTGGTCACCAGGACGTAGTCGCCACAGTCAACTAAGTGTGTACGTACGTGTCAAAAGTGTCAGTAGTTCAACATATACTTGATAATTGACCGAACGCACCAGAAGGATCGTAGATGGGCTTATGTTTGCCCATCAGAACGATGGCAATTCGCTCAGCAAGTTTCCCAAGAATGCGGTCGCTGGCGTCGACATGATGCCAAACGCGTGCATACGCGAGCGCAGTCTAGTAAAATATAGCCTCAGGATCCTGCTGGTATATGTGATAGAAGAAAAAGGTACCTACGTTGCCAACGGCTTGAGACATGTCCAGTCAAGGTGCAATGCGCTCGATCGCGAGCCAGGAGGAACGCAAGCTGGTCGTACCACCGACACCTAACCCTATAGTTGGGTCTCAAGTCGTTCTCGCCACTCGTCGGCTCTTCAAGTTCTTCCTCTTCCTTTTGCCACAGTTCACCTCCTTTTCTGAGCTACTATCCAACGCAATATACTGCAATAGTCCACCAGGCTCTCCACAGAAATACTTCCAGCTATTCCGGCCTCGTATACAGCATCTTTACTGCACGAACGCGGTTCATCCTGGGTCATCAAAGGAGGGAACCAATGTCGGAAATTGCTCTGGGTCTTATCCACGACATCCTCACGCTCGAAGCCTGAGCTCGTAGATATGTCATGTGAACTGCTTGCGCATATAATGTCGACATCAAAATACTCGTTCTCTGGTGTTATTCGTCACTGTCCCTCGATAGTTCTGCATCGCACGCGGCCCATCACGTTTTCTCTTGTTGACAGGATATAATGGCTATCAGCGGTTCCAAAGAACCCTGAGATGGTATATATACCAAGAATGAGAAGGCAGAAGGACTTAGCATCATGGGCTTAAATGGCACCGACCTTGTCCCACTGGATCCCGAGGCATGGTGGGTAAAGGATGATGGACCCATCTTCCAGCAGGACGACATGACCGTCGGTAGAGGACAGCGTACCTTGGAGAACCTGGTAAGTCTAATTAGGCATAGCTATCCTTGTGGATCGCTCATGCCTTTCCTTTAGTCGCGGCAGGAGTCGAGTATCCAGCTGTTGTGGGATTTTGAAAGGCCAGTAGAGGTATAAGTGATTCTCCGGTACTTTGTCTCCTCGTGATTGAAATACAACATAGACGCGTCAGATCGTGCGGTCGCGATCGAGAGAGGCGCTCTATGAGGTAGACAGGCTGTGATGATTCGGGCGAGCATCTCCCTCTGAACTCATCATCGACTTTCTTGTTGTGCCCACCATGAACCGCGCAAATCCCTTCATCTTGATCTGCCCTGCGACCCGTGGTCTGTCTTTGGCCTTGACGAGGCATTACCTTCGTACAACCAACCTACCCGTCTATGCCACTCACCGTTCAGGCAAGCCCGAAGCCATCTCAAATGACATCCTCGCGCCTCTCAAACACGTTGATCCCAAGCGACTATCACTTCTACATCTAAACCTCGAGAACGAGCAAAGCATCTCATCCGCTGCTCAACAGCTCTCCGACTCACTTCCCAAAGACGCGGACTCGTTCCTACATACGGCCTTCTTCACCGGGGGTATCCTGCATCCTGAAAAACAGCCCGCCGACCTCGACGCCGCATCGCTTATCCAGGCATTCCAGATCAACGTCATCTCACATCTCCTCCTCATCAAGCACCTCTCGACGTTCCTCCCTACTTCGCATACCCTCGCTTCTGCTCCGAGTAACAGCCTGAACGGCGGGTTAGCACGCTGGGTCCACGTCTCAGCCCGCGTGGGCTCCGTCTTGGATAATAAAACCGGGGGATGGTACTCATACCGTGCGTCGAAGAGCGCGCTCAACCAGGTCGTAAAAACATTCGATCTGCAGCTGCAGATGAAGAAGATACCGGCGATGTGCGTGGGTGTGCACCCGGGCACGGTGAAGACGGATCTGAGTAAGAGGTATTGGGGTGGAGTACCGGAGGGGAAGCTGTTTGAGCCTGAGTATGCGGCTGAGAAGTTGAGTGGGGTGGTTGCAGGTTTGGAGGAGAAACAGAGGGGGAGAATATGGGACTGGGCTGGGAAGGAAATAGTGCCTTAGAGAACCACACGATGTACTTATCGATAAAAATTTTGATACCTGCAACAACACTGTGACTGTCAGCGCAGAAGAAGCCTTCATGACGGGAGGGAAAAGGTAAAATAAGAGACTCAAGATTCCCAGAGCGAGCTGAGGTCTGAAAAATTCGCAAGGTGACTTTGAGATGAGGCCTGTACACGGAATTTCCTAGTAAAAGGCGAGGAAATTGTCTGTTTGTATTGACCTCAGCCACCAAGTAACGTTGGAGCAAGGCCGCATCCCAACAGACAACTCTGAATTTTGCGTGGGAGACGGGTGCCAGTCTAAGAAGCGACGAGGCTGCCCCTGTTCGATCTCCGCGCGTCACTTGCCTCTCCTCCACATCGCAAGCATCATGTCTGAGGACCAGCTGAGGACTGTGGCGGCCTCGTCCATATTTTCTCTTGTATCATCAGCGAAGATATCTGCACCCATATCCTCCATCGACCTTCTCACTACCATCATCGCCGCAGGTACACCTCACGGCTTGCTCAGCTCTTCCCCCGCACCTTCTTTCCGTCTCACAGACTTGCCTCGTTTTGAGCGTATCCTCGACTGGCTCTCAACCCATTGGGACCAAGGCTCTCTCACTCTTTCTCGTGACGATGATGGTCTTACCGTCATGGACATTCATCTTGGCTCGGGCAGCAAGTTGGACGCTGCCGCCTTCGTAGCTGCGGGGAAGAAGCGCAAACGAGTGGTTGACGAGGATGCGGACTCAGCAGCAGGTAGCGGGGATGAGGCGGAGGAGTCTTACGAGGAAGTGAAAATGCCTGTGTCTGCACTTGAGAGCTTGACGAAGGATCTCAAGGAGGTCTATACCGTGCTTCAGAAGAGCACGGCTCGCGGGCGTCTACTTGCTGAGCAGGTCTGTCTCATTTCGGATCACTCTGGAAGCACTCAACTCATGGTTTATTCATGTTCAGTTCCGCTCAGCCAATCCTTCATTCGAACCCATATGCTCACATATCACCAAGTCAGACTGTCTGAAAGCGCGTTCTGCTGCGTTCTCCACCACCCCCGCCACCATCTGCGACCGCGTCCACTTCAGACCCCTCATTCGGCCCCATACTGACCCTGCCCTCGGACACTGCTCCTACCTAAATACCTGCTATTCGGAGCCCACATACGCTCAGTCACCGTCCATACCACCCCTACCGTCGTCGCAGAACCACATGAGCGCGCAGTGGCCCAAGCCGCAGCTTCCGTCAGGTCTGGGAGCTGGAGGCAGAGGGAAAGAGAAGGCTCCGTGCCGGTACCTGCATTACGAGGTGGACTGGGATGCGGGAGATGCAGGGAAGGGAGACGATGTGAAGAAGGATACGACCATGAGGAAGAAGCCTTATAGGTTGGGCATTGGTTTGGGACCCATGGGGAAGGGGCTGACCACGGTAAGTCACGATGCTTAATTCAAGCTGTCGTCACTGCAGTTAACGAACAACACTCGCGGTACAGCTTCCACCACAGTGGATCAATTGCGACCTTCGTCGGTTCGACTACTCTGTTCTTGGTAAATTCCATGTCATCATGGCAGATCCACCATGGGATATTCACATGAGCGTACGTCCTCCACGTTCTGTTGTCCTGACAATCCTCTGACCAAACATTTTCTCATAGTTGCCGTATGGAACCATGACGGACGATGAGATGAGAGCTATGCCCATCCCAGCTTTGCAGGATGAGGGATTGCTGTTCCTATGGGTGACAGGTCGCGCCATGGAAGTCGGACGCGAATGCCTGCGTGTATGGGGCTACACTCGGATAGACGAGGTCGTCTGGGTGAAAACCAACCAGGTAAGCTCGTTTTTGATCCATTCGATAATCGTCCGCATAGACCATTAGCTGAACAACTCGTTCAGCTTCAGCGCGTCATTCGCACAGGCCGTACGGGCCACTGGCTCAACCACACCAAGGAACACATGTTGGTGGGCATGAAGACGAATATCGACGCCGATGGAAACCTGAAGTTTCCGCCGTGGGTGAATCGGGGGCTCGATACGGATGTCATCGTTTCCGAGGTGAGGGAGACGAGCCGAAAGCCGGACGAGGCGTATGGATTGATTGAGAGGATGTGTCCTGGTGGGAGGAAGATTGAGATTTTCGGAAGGAAGCATAATGTGCGACCAGGGTGAGTCTGTGGTTGTTTATGAGATGTGGATTGAGGGAGGCTGACTTTTACTGGTGACTTCGGACTCTCCAGGTGGTTGACTTTGGGAAACCAATTGGGCGGAGACCAGATATTTGAGGAGGATCTGGCGACGAGGATCAGGACTAGGTGCGTTCTTGCTGGTATTTACATCATGACCAGTCTCTGAATGGCTAATACGGTTGATTCATCCAGGTATCCTGAGCGTGCGGTGAATGTATCTACTGTCCCCCAATATTCGTGACAAATGAGGCACGCATCCGTCCCTCCGTCTTGTTATCTGCTTTCTTGAACTGCACCTCGGACATTTGTCGATCATCTTGTGTAACTACCTGCTCCATCTCTGTATAATCATCACAGTCAACTCGAAATATTCGCAAGCTTTGGGCTCGCCACTGAGACTTCAACAGTTCAGCAATGTCGTTCGCAAGAAGTACCAGAATTATAGATGGGAGATAGATACAGAAGTTGAACATAGTAACTGATGAAGCACTGGTCGAAAGATACACGGATAGATCTCAAGTTCGCTGCCTCTTGGACAAATCTATTGTCAACCATCCATCCGTTCACCTTCAGCTTCGATTATCCTAGCGGTCAGCCATTGAAAGAACATACCGTCATAGCTCTCGTCATTTTCCCTCTTCGTACCTCTGTTTGCCACCCTGGGGTCCCGAGTGCGTTCGACAAATTGAGCGCCCGGAGGCGGGAATGGGAGAGCTCCATGATTACGAGTTCCTGGTCCTAATCCACCAAATAAATGAGTTCGAGAACGAGGGTGATTATAGTTTGCAAGCATTGAATTCTCACCTGGGCCATAGAGATCACGGGGGTGAAAGGCCCCTGGCCCGCCACGGGTGGTAGTATCACGCCGAGGCTGATTGTACCCAGTGATATCGCGTCTGGAGGGGTAGGAGTATCCTCCTGACGAGACAACAAAAGATACATGAGTACCAGTACAACACACCGTGGTAGAATCAACGAAACCTGGTCCTGAGTGTTGATGTTGTGCGTGAGGTATTCCGGGTGGGCGAGGGTATCCTTGAGCGCCGAGATTGTCATGCCCTGGCTCAGACTTGACAGTGTATGGGTATTCTGTACAGGATGATGACGTTCGACTTGGTACGAAGCTCATTCAGACGGCCTTGGACTTACGACGTGGGCCCGGTGGTGGTGGGTATAAGTTGTGTGGCTGATTAGGCTCGTGTTTCACGGGGGGATATCCTACTTAAAGAATCAATATGTTTATCACGACGAAATGAGTGAGGGAAAGGATCGTGAGACGAAGGCAGGCAACGCACCAGAGACGTTCGATGACGGGGCTGCTTGTGGGTTTTGATCTTGTCGCGCCGGAGGAATGCCAGGCTCTGGTTTGACCACAGGCTCAGTTTTCACAGCATTCGCCGCTGTTGAGGACGGCCCGGCTCCAGCTGAAAATTTGATATGAGATATGAGGCCAAACGACTCCATAACGTAGATGTACTCGATATACCTGAGTTCGTTGCAGGTGCAGATCCTCGCCATTGCAGGTAAGCTTCCAACAGAGCAGGAGAAGGTTTGTGCTCTGTACGAGAGTGAATTCGACGTCAAACGCTGTGACTAATCACTAAAGAGATTGCAATATACCCTCAGACGGTTCATCTTTGACGGATCCGCTTCCCGGCTCTCGTTTGACATGGTGATTAGAGCGAAGAGCCTGCAGAGAGGCCTCCTCTGGGGTGACTCGTTAATGAATGTTGCGCACGGGATGGCAAATAGAATGAAGTCACCTTGCTCGTATGGATCCATCTTCGACTTCAGTTTGGCTATTGCAAGGAACAGTAGCTGTGTCAGCCCTGGTTTGCAAAGCATGCCACCACACAGGCTCGAAGACTGACCTGATTGATCTTGGTGCTCTGCCTTGACGGTAGGAACGACGGACTTCACGTCCGCTTCAGTCTTCGGCTTAACATCTACTTCAGTCTTCGGCTTAACGTCTACTTCAGTCTTCGGCTTCGCGTCTCCTGGTGCTTCCGGTTTGACCACCGGTTCCGGAGTAGGGGAGCGCAACATATCTTGCGGCCACGGTAGAGCCCATCCCATCCTTTTAATCGGCTGTGATATCGTGTGACCCTTATACCTCTTAGGTCGAGGGTACGGTAAAGAAAAGGGTATCTTTGTGCCTTGTTTCAGTTCGTCCGGTATAGTCTCGGTCCAGCCATCTCCTGTATGAAGCAACGTTGACATTGTTAGTCGGGTTCAAATGGAAGACGTCGAGACCTACGGTTCGCCGGATTTCCCTTCGCCTTGTAGTCATAGAGGTAAACATTCGAAGGAGGCAAATTAGGCCTCGGCCCTATATGTTGTCCTAATACTGGAAGCGCGAACAAGTCATTGCCTTTGGGGATCTTGACAAGGACTTCATTTCTCTGTGGGCGATGTCAGCGATCCCAAAAGGTTCTCCGCATGCTATAAAACGTCATACCGTCCTCGTCCAATAAACGGCTTCAACGGGATCAAACTGTGTACCTAGCATGAATTTAAACCACGTTCCAAGCCGGGCGAAGCTCTGAGGGTCTGACGCCCTGTGGGCAGGCTGCGCCATGCCAATAGGATTCTCGACCACCAGGTAGTCAGAGTCCTCATCCTCTTTGTATGTTTTGACCATTAAGTTCAAGACGGTCAGAGACGCATGCACGTCGTCTCCAGACTACCAGACTAAGAGAAACACCGGAGCTGCTTACTCAAAACTCGCCACAAGATACGCTGAACGGTAAACAGGCCACAGCGCGATATCTACCAACCGAAGGACCCAGAAAATACGCAGTGAGCGGTTACGAACTTGAGCTGAAGCTAGTGATGCAGTCAAAGTAGCCTCGAGGCGGACCACAAAGCCGTCGATGATCGTGGCAGCGAAGCAGGAGTTGACGAACCTCACCGACGCCACACCATTTGGTGTACCCATTTCAAACTCCGCGCAATCGCAATTTCAAATCGCCACTCCGACGGTCGCGTTGGAGAAAACAAAATTTAATTCTACAGATAATGCATATTCATCTTGGGCATCCTGTGTATTTTATCCTGGGAACCTTAATGCATTTTCTCAGCCCCAAAGTCAACAGCTTGAGTGAGTATGGGAAGGGAAGCGAGAAAATGAATTAATTTAGAATGGCGGATTAAGGAGTGGGCCTACACTGTAGGTCGACGCCCGGCACGGCGGCAGCTAATGATTATCGTAGTGGGCCACACCAAAGTTCTGCCTACTCAGAGGCACATTATCTAGAGAATTCAAAACCTTCAGGCGGCAGAATTCAGACAGACTGAAAACCGCTAAAGCGTAGACCTAAAAGCATATTAAGTACAAGAGAGAACAAGACAACAACACATTCGTAGATTATAGAGTCCGAGTACACGTCCCAAGATGATCTAGCGATGAGAGACTCCCCACTATCCATACCACAACATGCGACAACCAGAGAAAAAGAAGGTGAAAGTCTTGGGACCATGGTTGAGCCAAACAGAGGAACGGGGCCCCTCAACGCTCTACCACGGTCTCCGACGACAGCGAGATGGAGGTACCGATCAATCACGATAGTCGAGTTCCTTCATGAGGAGCTTGTTGACGGCCTTCGCATTGTCGAGGTATACTACAAGGGGACAAAGAACCGGTGTGAGCTCTGGTGCACAGGGTATGGGGCAAACGAATGTGCGCTCTGGGTAGAGTAGGCGCAAGTATAGAACGCTAACGTACCATGGTGGCCAGCTCTGGGTACGATATACATCCTTCCATCCTCATTGCCAGCTGCGCGCATGTTATCTATGGACTGAACTCCGCCTTCTGGGTCCATCCAGTCATGCTCGCCGTCTATCGCCACGCAAAACGATCGAGAGTCAGTTTAGTTTAGATGCGCTTGCACTCCGAAATGAAATGAAAAGGCGGGGTCGAATCCGGTTAAGACCGGGGCTGAGATGTGCACAGGACTTACAAACGAAGGTGACTGGGATATCGAGTGCCGCGATTCGATCGACGAGAGGCATCCGAGCGTGAGCACCTGGTGCTAATATATGGGCTGCAAGGGAGTAGAGAAGGGCCGAAGTGACAGGTCCGTGTCAGTGATATGAGATATCGGTGAGAACAAGGCGAGCGAGGGAGTTGTGAGACGAAAAACGGAGCTGAAACTTACAAATGCAGTACTCCCCAGAACCCTTTGCCAATGTGATGTTCATAATGTAGTCATGCATCTCTCTCGTCTCCTCTTCGCTCAACGCCGAGAACCGTCGAGACGAGTACTGAGAATGACCATGGTTAATAGGGAGTCGAAAAATAAATGTTGGGTAAACTGAAATTACCTTGCCAACAAGCATGGGTCCCCAGAACAAAGTCGACCGTACAACCTGGAAAGGACTCCATCCTTCTTCCCATAGATAGGTGAACAATTTGGCCCTCGTACTCTCCTGTCTTTTCTGAGCCGCCTGCTCCTGCCTAACCTCGTTCACATTCCGTCTCGTCGCCGCTTCCGGCCCTTCAGAACCACTCATCTGCTCATCCGTCACCTCCCTCGAAGGCATCGTGGTATTATTCGGATCCCTCGGCACGCCCGCAGGCGAAAGCAAGACCAACTTGCTGACCCGAGTGGGATACTTCAACGCATAAACTACGCTGAGATATGCGCCAAGCGAGTGACCGACGAGTGTCATCTTCTCCAACCCCATTCGTTGCCGCCACTGCTCCAGAGAGTCGACGAAGAAAGACTCTGCCTCGGCGACCCTCCCCTCTATATCGTCGCGTCGAGCCTTGACGCGGAAGGGAACGCGAGCGGAGCGACCCATGCCGAGCCAGTCGAGAGCATAGGCGGGTGTACCTTGCTTAGACACCCACTGGGCCAAGGTTGGGAAGTTGAGGAAATAGAACCCGAGGCCGGCACCATATCCGTGAAGGAAGACTGGTGGTGGTGGTCCGTTGTGAGATGGGGAGGTGGGAGTGAAGGACACGGTGTTTAGGTAATGTTTAGGATTGTCGAGGGCGACCTGGGTACTCCGGGCGACGACCGGACCATCCTCGGAGAGAGACTGTTGTGAAGAAGACTTGAAGAATGGTAGGCGTCTGTTCATACATGAGTGCATGATAGATACGCTAGACAAAGTGAGGGACGCACCGTAGAAGACGCTCTTCACTATGTGCGCTCTGCTTCTCTCCAGCTGACCACCTGGATGGTCACCATTGGCGAGAAACTCTTTGGCGATACAAACAAGAGTGCGTACCAAGATTTGAACGATGCAGCGAACGTCGAGGGGATCTCGCGGGCTGGTGGAAGTGAGACTGTCGCACCGTCGCCGAGAGGGTCAGTAGCAGTAGCCATAAGTCTGAAGAGACGGGCGCGTGCAGCTGCTGAAGCCAGGAGGGGTGTTTAAGATAGTGGGAAGAGTGTGAAGGTAAATTGGGAGAGAAGGGAGGTGACGGAGGGAGAAAACGAGAAGGCAGCGAAAGAGGTGAAAGTGGGCCAAAGTGATATAGCGTGCCGGAGCGTGCGCAAAGCCGGCTGTGGCAATCGGCAGACGTCAGCGATTGATCGAGTTATGTAATCGTTAGATACAGCTTCGTGCCACCGCCACACCTCACCATCTTCAAACTGTCCTCAACACATTCTCTTGAGTCTCGACCCCGTCCATTCCCCAACACGTTGTCCTACTCCCCAGCATGCTGCATCTTGAACGGGTCAGGCGGCTCCTTGTGTAGAATAACAGTCATCGCGCTGATCCTCTTCACGTCCATTATCAGTGTCGCACCGTGGTCCCCATTCTTGTGTAGTGAACCTAGACTCACGACTCCAACGATGGGGATGAAAAGCTGCCCCAGTTTTGCATCAGGATTTCCAAAAGCCTGAGAACAGACCAGGCCAGAACATACCTCTACCGTCCTGCTCCTCGTACCACTTCGCATCGTACAGCAACAAGACTCCCTCATCTCCACCCATGTCCATTAACTTTCAAATCGCCGCCTCATGTCACTCTGTAATCCCAATCTTCCTATACGAGCATCACGTACGGCAATAGTGAAGCGCGCGCCAAGATGTTGTGGTGTTTGGAAGCGGCGACCATGCACGTCGAATCGTTCTCGTAGCAGTCAAAGCCAAAGGCCAACGGACTTCTGCTTCTCACTAGAGGTAATGCGTGCGAGAAAGAGAGGAGTCGGCGGAATACACAGAAGTGGCACCAGCAAGGATATTCGGCTCTTTCGCTTGAGAGGGACTTGAAGGAGGAGAGAGCGGCCAACTTTGTCTTGCGTTTCGTGATGGAGGTCAGTGCTTGGAGGAATTGGAGAGGATCGCATGTCGTGGAGATTTGTAGTTGGAAACAGTGTGTCATGACGTCGAAATCTTTGGCCGATCGCTGGACTGACGTCCTACCATAGAGAACGACCATAAGTTAACCGTGGGCGGTACCAAAAGAACCGACGACTCGTTCGTTGTGAATCAGGCTTAAGATTTCGAAGGCACGGTGAACGAAGCACCATACAAGAAGCAAAGCAAGGGATGAATATGACGGCCACTAAAATGCAAATAAACATAGAACGCAGAACGAGTCCTGCACCAAATAAACCAAAGGGGGGTCAGACCTCTCACAAAACGAACTCGAGCACAAGAAAAAATAACGCACAGAGGAAAAGACACCACACCCCTTCACAATCGCCTCGTCTTCTTCGCCCTCGTTCCACCAATCTTAATCGGCGTCTGGTCCGTCAGCCTATTCACCATCGGCCTCACCATCTCCCCCTCACTCGTCATCAACGCATTATACACCGCGTCCCTCCCGTCTCCGAACCCCTTGAACAAAATCTCGACCTTCAGGGTCGGTATCTTAATCTGCAAATCCTCCAGCCTCTTGAACGCCCTCACAACACACTGATACCCCGCCTCGTAGTCCCCCTTCTTCGAGCCCTTGAACCCGACCGAGCCCCCCGACCAACCCGACTTCGAAATCGGATTGCCCCGCTCGTTCGTGATCACAATCTGCGTGTTGTTAGGCCCGCTTTTGACGTACAGACGGTGTTGGACCACATTGGTCGCTTGTGCGCTGAGAGAGGTAGAGCCGGAGGACTGGGCGAGGGGATTGATGGGTATCGCGCCAGGAGGGGCTTCTGGCGGTCCTGCGTCCGAGGCCGGTAAAGCGCCTGTTGCTGTTGCTAAATGAAAGGCAAAGGGTGGGGTCGGTGCTGGTGGTGGAAGTGTAGAGGTAGACGTGGATGTAGAAGTCGAGGAAGAAGGGTACGCGGGTGTTTCCTGTCGTCGGTACAGCGAAGTCGAAAGCATCCGACGCGTCGTCGTCCTTGGTGTGATAGTGCGAGCCGACGCCCGCAGAGCAAACAACGACATGGCCCACCGCTTTTTGGTGTGAATTGAGTGAAAGGGTGAGTACTGAGCGAGCAGACGCGTCGGCCGGTTGAGATTTCGACTTGGTCAAAATCGCGAGGAAACCATTCGTCCGTTCGGGCTCCGCCGACTTCCCCATTTGGATGGGCACCTTCGGACGCGAGCGGAACGCAAGGACGAGCAACCTGAACCTCTTCACCGCACGCACGCACAACTAAAAGCCATGTCTGGGGTACGTTCTTTCTTCTGTTGTCCGTCGAACCTCTGTCACTGACATATAAACCATTTGATTAGCTCTCCAACGCGTTCTACAACGCTTTCGTCAAGCGAAACAGTGAGCCCCGCTAAAACCATAAATATACCAATCGCAAAGCCCTCACTCATCCTTCCCTTACCTTCTCAAACGAACAGGTGTCTACGTGAGCACTATCTTCGTCGGCGCATTCGCTTTCGGCGTCGGCTTTGACGTCGGCGTCACTAAACTCTGGGATACCTGGAACAAGGGGGTACGTCCACCTCTCCACCTCTCCACCCCTCCACCTCCCTCTGCCACCCCATCCCCCCCGACTACCACCCTCTCACTTCCCCGAACGAGCGGAACTTAACGCCCGAACGCCTATTCGGTTTTACAGAAACAATGGAAAGACATCCGCTCGAAATACATCACGGAGGAATGAGCGTCTGACTAGATTAGGCTCTGTTCGTCTCGTCTTGTATGTGGTCATGAGAATCCATTTTCTTTCTTTCTTTCTTTCTTCTTGGCATCGTTATGTCTTCCTTGTGAGCTCTGAGCAACACACATCCCGCGATCGCGACGAACCGAGCATATCGACCGACCACCACATCGACTTCAGCGCACCCTTCCCATCCCGGCAGACCAACTCCATCTCACCCACCCTACACATACCTCCAAGCCTTCGACCATCTATTGATGCCCAGCCCCTCAGCCTACGCAACCCTCCATCATCCAAGACGCAAGACGCAACCCAATGCCTTCTATTCAATAATTTAAGGAAAAGAAAAGAAAGAAACGAACACAGTCCCCAATATTACGTATGTATGTACATCCCGCCGTCAACAAACAAACAACCAACACCACGAATCGCAAATCGTTCGGAACGGCAGGATAAAACAAAAACAAAAACAAAAAAGCAAACTATTTCGGTGGACGGCCACCCTCCCAGGATCCCAATCAACCAAATAACCGCGAACCATGCACCATGCCCCGCCCACACACAGACAGAGAAAAATTCGAACCGTCTATACTGTAACAACCAAGATTTCAGACTGAGGGAATTTGAGACTTGGGCACTGAGTACTGAGATTGAGAAACAGAAAATATTTGGAGAGAGGAGAGAAGAGGAGAGACAGAAAGACAAGACAAGACACTGAGGCATGCATGCAACAATACTGGAAGAGAGAGATGGGAAAATGAGAGATAGGAAATAGGAAGAGAGGGTGAGAGAGAGAGAAATGACATTGGATTGAGCGAGACAATCGAGCAATGAGCGATAATGAGATGCGATTGGTAGAGAAATGAGAGAGAGAGAGAGATGCCAATGACGATCGAGCGCAAACAAAAACAAAATTAGAGTTATGCAAGTATGTATGTACATACGTGTGAGACACAGACGGTGAGGACTCGATCCGAGTGCGTCGAGTGAGACAAAACGAGGTAGGTGGGAAAGAAAGGAAAACGGATAGGGTGCCGCACGAGTTGAAACAACAGAAATAAAATGGTGAACAGAGAACGAGACGAGGAAAAAAAACAAGACGCAAAAAATAGAATCAGACAAGGCCAAAGCCATATGTGAGGAAGAACGAAGCCGCGAGCTGAGAGAGCCGAGAAAAGCAGGAAGAAGACCGACAAGAAGAGAAGTCACCACACTCAAGTCGACAACATCCCATCGTCCTCCTCCTCCCCCTCCTCCCCCCCACCCCCAAATATCTCATCAAAAATCTCCTTCCCCTGCACCTCCAACGCCGGCAACTGCTCCTTAACCACCTCCGGATCGTCCCTACTCTTCTTGATCCTCCTAATCCGCTCATCATTCCACATCTTCTCCAACGCCTCCGCCAGACTCTTCAGTCCAAACAAAAACCCCCGATCGGGTTCCTCCGGATAATGCGGCGGGAACCTCGCATAAATCAATCCCGTCTCCGGGTCGACCTCAGCATGGTACCCCTTCCCGCTCGTCATCTCCTGCACCGCGCGATGGTCGAAATCCGCCGGATAGCGCAGCCAGTCCCTGCCCGTCGTCATATGCGCAAAGTCGACGATCCGGATATTCACCTCCCCGCGCTTGCGTCTCCGTCCACAGCGCTGTGCGACGGGACCGCCGAGCAGGTCCTCCGAATGCGACCGCCGGAGCGTAGGCTTGTCCGATTTTTGCTCGGAGGCCGTACGGCGCGCCTGACGTTCGAGGGACTCACCGCGCTTGGTCCGAGAGGACGGGTGCTCCTGCATTGCGGAGCGGTACGCGTCCTGGACGTCGCCGTCGCCGTCGTAGATGAGGAGGAGACTGCAGCCGTAGAAGCGGAAGCCCTTCATGCGGTAGATGATGCGTGCGAGGGCGTAGAGCTTGGTGAGGATGACGGGGATGTGGTAGGCCATGAGCCGTTCGCCATTGTGCAGGAAGGACGCGAGCACGTTTGGGAATTCGTCTGGCTTGACCTCCCGTCCGCGATACTTGTCCTGCATCACATACGACTGGGTCTTCCGATTCCAGACCTAGAGGAAAGAAAGGAAAGGGATCATGGGTCAGTTTAGTCCACTGGTGTGCGAGAGGAAGCCGAAAGGAGGTAGATGGACGGAAAGAGAAAGAGACTTGCTTGCATCCCGCATATTCTCACGCCGAGCGCCCTGCTCGTCGTCTTGTCGCACTTCTTCCTCTGGCTTTTCTTCTTCGCGGGGGTCGCGTCCATGCCGTACTGTCTCGTCCCCATCTTGAGATCGAGCACACAGGAATGCTTTAGTCGACCGGTCAGGTCCTCCATCAGGATGAAGTGATTCTGGCGCGTGAACGGGTCCGCGCCGTCGTGCTCGTCCGGCGGATGCGGACGGGAGACGACGGGACCGAGTTTCGTGCGCCGTTCAGGTGAGCCATGTATCGACAAGCCGGCGCCCTTCATGTCCTCCAGAGACCGCGACCGACTCTTCCGTCGCCGAACCTTGTCCGTCTCACGAGCCCCGAACCGCTCCGGCGCATCCTCCTCCTCGAAATCAAACACTTCCCCGCCACCGCCACCTCTCCTCCTCCTCGCCTCCTCCCTCTCCCGTTCAAATTCCAACATCCTCATCTTCTCCGCACTCGCCATATTCTCCTCGCTCTGCACCCTCCTCAGCGGCTGTCCCAACAAGCCCCCACTCATCGCCGCCTCCTCCGCCTTGATCCTCTCCACCCTGCTCAACTTCTTCTGCCTCCTCCTCCTATGCAGATCTCCCCCAACTTTCAACACACCCCTCCCGTTCCCATTCCCATCACTGTCCGCCTCCCCGTCCGCCTCCGCATCCGCCACATCCCCCTCGTCCTCCGTCCTGACTCCGCCATTCCACCTCCCGCTCCTCCTCCTCCGGAACCTCTTCATGATCGTATTAAACACATGATCCTTCAATTTCGTATTCACCGTCGTCGACCCCAACCCCCCGAACCACCCGTTTCCTGTTCCATTCACCAGTGGCGACCCCGGAGCAGTCGGAACTTGAGGGTACGCAAAGTCCGAATGAAACGCCCTCATCGTCGGCCGTCCGTCCTCGTTCGTGGGCGACGTACTCGCCGTGGAGGACATGGCTAGGTTATTGAAAGTCGACGCACGGCCTGCGGCCAACCAGCGCGAAGGCACGTTCGGAGAGTTCGTCGGTGTGGTCGGTAACTCGCGATCTACCGCACGGACTTGAGTCGGCGTCGTGCTCGGATCCCCGAGATGCTGTGACCTAGAGAGCGGACTCGGACTCGGACTCGAACTTCCACCTCCACCACCACCCTCACCTCCCTGTCCCGCCGCATGACCACTCGAAGGCCCCGCCCGTCTTCCCCCTGGAGAACCCAACTCAGGACTACTCGCCGCCGCACCTAGGAAAGACCGCCTGAGCGGTCTCAGATGACGTCCATGATGGCTCGTCTGTCCTCCGTTCGTATTCGCAGAAGACTGCGACATCGCTCTGCTTCGCGACCCACGAAGCATCCACTCCGGAATAATATGCCTATTCCGATCCAGCGCGACTTCCGGGATCTCAGCAGCTTCTTCCTCCTGCTCGTCGTCCGCACGATCCGTATCGCCTCCACCACCTCCATCTTCGCCCTCACATTCCGCATCAGGTACGGGTGACAGTTCGTTATGTGCGAGTTGCGAGGGTGCTTTGGTGGTGGTACTGCGTGAATTATGCGCCGCGGCAGAGTCGGAGATGGCTTTGTGTAAGGGCGGACGTGCACGGCTGCGATCGGGAGGTTTTGAGGATTCGGTCGATTTAGGGGCGCGACGGTAGTTGACGAGCATGACGCCGAGGTAGCGCGGGATGAAGTCGAGGAGGGGAGGTGCTTCGCGTTCTACGGTTTCGTAGAAGAGGTTTTCGCGCGATACGAGAGGCTGCGAGTGATATGTATATAAGAGTGAGAGTGAGCAACACATTACGAACGGCAGTACTACACGATAGTGTTCGTCCATGAATATGAAAAGAAGAAGAAAAATTACCTTGCAGACGGCTCGCTTCGTGAACTTATAGATAGAGGTATGACCTCCGACTTGATTCCGAAAGGGCCTGAGCGGGACATGAGGCAGGTGTTCCTGCGAGAACGAAGGAAAGTAATCGTCCTCGACGAGTTCTCTCCCTTCCTCGCCCTCGAGCGGAAGATCGCCATCCTTAAAGACATCGTCGCCGAACGCGTGTTCTTCGTCTTCGTCGTGAGTCCAGGTGATCGCCGGGTCGGTCGGTGCGAGCGCTTGGGCGGGGGATACGGGGAGGGGTGAAGACGCTGAGGTGGTGGACGTGGTGGTCACGGAGGCGGTCTCCCAGTGGGATTCGTCGTCGTCTGTTGTGGACCATACGGAGAATGTTGAAGGTTCACGGGTCGAGGCGAGAAGACTGGGATCGACGGTATGCCGTACGGGAGTGGGTGAACGGGAATGCGATTCGCGGGGTGGGGTTTCATGAGGGGGAGAGAGGATGGTCGGTGGAGCGGGAGTAGGTGAAGGTTCGAGTTGCGCAGATGAAAGGGGTAGGGGAGGAATACTGGGTGAACGCGACGGGGACGTAGAGGAGGGAAATGTCTGAGAATGTGAGCTGAGGAAAGGTGTGGTGCTCTGCAAGTTGCGTAGGGAAGGTGTGGCAAAGTTATCTGGCTCGTCAGCTGTCGGCGACTGAACTTGGACGCCGGGGTCTTCTGACCACTGAGGTCTATCCCGCTGACGTCCACGAGAGTCCTGCTGCTTGATGACATCGTTGCGCCAGTGAACGAGGTCGTTCATGACGGAATCCCTGACGGACGACATCGTCCTGTCCTTCCTCCTCTGCTGTGGGGAAGACGACTCACGAACATCGTTGTCGTCCCAGATCTCTCTTGCGCTGCTCGCGCTTTCCCTCGTACGCACCCTCTCGAGTGCATTGGCGCTCTTGTCGCGCCGGATGGCAGCGGCCTCGCGCTCCCGTTCGGGCCAGTCTGAGCGTTTGACAAACTCGAATTCGGCTTGGCCGACCTGTTCTGGGGCGTGAAGGGAGCCTGCTCTACAGCGAGAAGGGGTTCCGACTCTGGGGAGCCCGAGGGGGTCGGCGTCCTCTGTTACGGGTGTGCCTGATACGGACTCTTTGAAGAGCTGGAGGGAGTCTGCGACCTTGCGACCTATGCCGGCCGGGGGATGCATGGGAGGGTGTGCGGGTGGAGTCGATGAGGAGGATGAGGAGGATGAGAGAGTGGACGATCTGGAAGAACGACGGGATAGAGTACGAAGTGACTTTCGAGAGTCTTGGATAGGGTCTGTTTGTAATGATTTGGATGAAGAGGGCATGGTCATGGAGCGATGTGTGGACGAGCGAGGGATGCGTTTTCGAGTGGATAACGAGGGCTGGAGACTGTCATTTCTGAGGTGAAACAAGAGACGATGAGTCAAAGCGAGGATGAATGAAAGGCAAACCACACACCCGTTGGCACTCGCCCGACGCACAAGAGTGGGTGAGGAGGAGAACTTATGGTCCGAGGGTTCCCAAAGAGGGCCAGAGTGCGAGCCAATGTTGAGCCTGAGAGAAGAAGAGGGGTGGGAGCTGGAGGAGGAGGGAGGAGGGGAGATGGGGAAGGGGTAGGAGGAGTTGCGAGCATCCTGGAGGGGGGCCATATAACGCAGGGGCCGCTGTGGCACGGCGGACGGTGATGAGGAAAGGAGTTGAGGGTGGGAAGCCGTGGCTATATCGTCGTTCGCCAGTGACGATGACTTGCCCAAAACAAAACGTTCGTCCTCCTCCCGACCCCCCGCCACCGACGGCCCGGCTATACCCGCCCACCCCGCCCCCCTTTGCAAATATTCTGGGCCACAGCCTTTGTTATCCATTTCCATCCAATTACCTCTCCATCGCCTCCAGCTCGACTCTCAGCAGTCCACTGAATATTCGAGCACACATATCTTCCCCAGCATCGTACCCGCCCCGGAGTTTGTCTCAGTGCAGCGTGGCTGTTTGCGTAATGCAAGACACATCGCACGTTCGTCTCCCCCTTTCTCCACTCCCTCTCTCGGCCTTTCCCTTCTTCTCTTCCTCGTATTTTTGGCCCTTGCAATCCTCCGACGACCACATCATCCCGTCGCCACCTCACTCATTTCTTCATCACCCGTCTATCCCCTTTCCACCTCCTTGCAGCGAATCACCACTTGCACGTCTCTCTTAGACTCTCCGCGTTCTACATCGCCACACACATTCCTTCATGTCCTCTTCGCAACTCTAACTGCGTCAACAACGCCCTCGATACCTCCGTCGTCTCCATCTCGGTAGCTTAGCTTCCCTCATCCGTCATATCTTCCTCTCATCGTCCACTCAATCACGCTTCTCTCCGGCGCAATCCCGCGGTCCCCTCCAGCCGCCCTTAACTTCACTTCCCACCCACTCATTCCTCTTCTTATCTCGCTGACACGCAATCATGAACGGATCGATAACGCCCTCTCCTGCGTCTGCCTCATTCTGTCGGCCTGGTTCCCTATTGCGTACCCATCCCGTTCAGAATCAACTCATCTCCGTTCGCTTTCAAGAAAGAATCGACGAGCCTCTCTACCTAAATAACCTTTGCGCACTCGTCACACCTACCACCCTATAGCTACTCTTGCGAAATGAAACTTCTGCGTAGCATCATACGCCAATGACATCTCTCGACTTGTGCTCGTCATTGACCACCATATATACCGCAAACAACCCACAGCCCCGATTCTTCCACACTCATTCTAAGAGCCCAAGTTCATAAAACACAACTCCCGCATCTGGCTACTCTATAAGCTTGCCACTCATCCACCTGATCAAAACCGCCGCTCTGTTGATCTGTTGAACGTGCTCCTCCTCACTGGCCGCACATACTTACTCTAGATCTCTCGCGCTCTAGTCTGGTCCTACCGACTCAACTCGACACGACTTCAATCTGGCAGATCCCGACCATCGCTGGGCTCCGTCGGCTTCAAAACACTTCAGTTTTTCCCCACACGCTCTCTGCACAGGATCTCGTTAGGGGGAGGACACGGTTCGCGTTAGAGTTATGTTCGTCCGAAGGCAAGGCAGTCGAAACTTTAACTGCTATCTGAACGTTACAGCAACTTGGGGTTCTTTTAAGGTTGTGGTATCGTAGTCGTGTGCTTTCCTTTTTCTTTGGCTTTGGCTTTTGATTTCGGTTTCTTTGCTTTTTCTTTTCTGTGTTATTTTGTTTTTGTTTTTGTTTTGGCATATCGGACATGGAGGATACAGACGCAGCGGCCCAAGTTGAAGCGATCGTACGCCCATTTTTCTCCTTCTCCCAGCAAGCAAGTCACTCACTTATCTGAATACCCCCTATCAACTGTAGCAGACGCTCGCACGTACATACGCTGCCGTATAGGACGCAAACCCCTCGCGAATCCCTCTGAGAAGCTGGAGAAGCCTTGGTGGATGATCAACGTTGACCATCCAGCGTCGAGCGTTTACCGCATACAGTGCACAACGTTTTGATAAAGTTCCAATTACCAAACCGAAACCCGATCCAGAAGAGGATACTACGATTTGAACCAAGAGTCCAGGTAAAACCGATTCTCCCCTCTCTCATCCTCTATCTTCTATCTTCTGACACTACGGCTGTCCTTGTCCTTGTCCTGTCCTATCTTTCTCTCAGCATATTTGTATCTTGTAGATACGGTGCCTAACGTCCAAGAAGTTCGAGTCGTGCGTTGACTTTACAACGGTCGAAGCGCTGCTGTTCATGTTGCATTACAGCTGCCACCTGTATACTCGAGTACGTATGTACACATTGGGGTTGAATGCAATATCAACTCGCTCCCCTCTGGCTCTGGCTCAACGCAGCTGCATAGTCCTAGGGTCGTCGGCACCTCTCACCCCTCACCTCAGCTCTCACGTCCAAGCTTAAGTTCTTCTTCTTCTTCGATCTGCGAAAGCCTAATCTCGACCAACAACATCCAAATTCCAACTTCCAACATCCAACTTGAACACTGGCATTGACAGATCCCGCGACTTTGTAAAATTTAACCTCATCCTTCTCACCCACACTAGAGACACTGTAAAACGCCATGCTCAGGCACTTTACGTATTATGGACCTACCTACACACACATATACGACCAAGTACAGCCAAGTACCTCTAAACATGCACGAAGTCCTTCGCTCGTGGTATGTAGGTAAATCATTCTTCTTCCACCTTCTCGATTCTCCTCGATTTCACCGCGCCGCCGGCTTGCTTATTGTGACTGTCTTTTCTGCAGATTTGGTTCGCACACGGGTTGTGTCGTGTCCGCCGGGATTATTATTATAATGGACCTGCATATAGCGGAAGCGAGAACCCGCCTGGACAGCTTCTCGTCTGGTTCAATCTCGTTGGTGGTAAGTGCAGAATCTTTCAGCCAGCCAAGGACTGGGACTGGGACGGACTCGACCCTACTAGACCACCACTGCTTCAACGTAGTACTAACTACAGGCTAATAGTGCAACGACGGCTTGTCTGTGCGGATCGTTAGCTTGAATGCTTTCACTTCTGGATCCAGCATGCGTCGTTCCGTTCGTCAGACGTCGTTGGACATATAACGAAGATAGACCAATAAACCGTTCAACTTCCAACCACCAGATATTCTAAACTCCTCACACCTTGGAAAAAAAAGACTAATCGCTTTATGTATCTTTAAACCAGGTACCTCTTCCTGATCTCGAACAAGTTTCTCGCCTGCCTCGTTCCGTTCTACTTATCGTCCACTGGCCGTAACCCCTCGTTCGCCTCTCCAACCTCTCCACCGGCAACCCGCGCGCCACTCTCCCATGGAGGCATGTACTACCAGGAAATACTTCGTGGCATCGACATCAACCAAGTTTCCCCGAAGTCTCTCCATTGTACCGAAAATCAACAAGGTTCACCCAATTCCAAATCGTGAGTCCTTCTCAGCCAGCAGATCTCCATCCATCCATCCATCCATAGCTCTATCTACCATCTATCTCTGGAACCCAATCGCAACTTTGTCCAAAGTCAAGTACTCCTTCTGCGCTGCGCGAACACTAACCACTAACTGCTTCCTCTATAGCTTCGCGGGCCGGTCCAGGGCCACTTAGTGCGACTTATCCGAGTCGTTCTCGCGTTCTCATGCTGCTTTTAGACTGCTAGGCCTAACCTGGAAGGAAGGAAGCTTTGTGGAATACAAATTTCTGGTGGATGGGGGTCTTGCTTTGAGTATGTTGGGTGCTAGTGAGTCGCGTGCGATGGTATCAGTGTCCGGGGTCTTGGAGGAGGATGGGGACGAGGATGGGCGCGGAGGATGTGGATGTGGATGTGGGTAGGTCCATCTTTTATTTGCTCGTGCTTCTGCTGCGCGAATCTGCAGCGCGGCCGGGAAGATGCACGAGGTCGTGGATGATGTGGGCATGGATGCAGATGTTGCAACTTGCCAGCCTATAATCCATGGCCGGGGATTGCTATCAGGTCCAACGTTCGCCCAGCAAGCGGGCGGGGAGGCAGGTGGGCAACGTTCTTCTCAGTCTTCCGCTGATGTTGACGTTGTCCTGTTCATAGGGGCTGACCAGCATGTCTTCATAGATTGCGCATCGTCGAAATTGATAGAGGGATGCTTAAGCTTACTTTCCCTATCTACCTATCTAGCTTACTGATTACTTGGTTTCGTCTTTGTAGGTTAAACCGATTGAATGAAACTGTAATGCTAAAGACTGAGTATGAGCTTGCCACTATAGTCACTCGGAGGCAAGACTCGACGGATCGCTCGCGCCACTGGCTTCTAATGAGGTAAGTATCCTGATCCCGAGTTTCGACCACTGCAATCTTGCCGCTGTCTCGACGAGACTGGGCAAATCGAGAGGAACCGCCTGGTTTTAATCGAACATGTATCTCCTTTTCCTGGGTTCAGAGGCATCTGCTTACTGCCGTTTGCATAGAAGACTGAACGCACCGTTTTTTTTCGCGCCGGGCGTCTGATCTCTACGTGACCGTGACGACGCGGTCCGTCGAGCGCCGACCATCTTTCTTGGGCCACAGTACGACTGCCGTTGTCGAGGCCGGTCAGTTTGTATGCCTAGTGAGGTAGGGAGCATGAGTTTAAGGACTCAAAAGCATAGAAAAGCTACTGGTTGCGTCGAAACCAATCAGACGAGATTACTTATATCCTTGTGGTTCGATACAGAGGTAAATTTCTACCAAAGTAACTGTGGCACCAATAGATTCAAGCCGACTCGCAACCGACTCGCATACTTACCAAGTCAACACGATGCCCTGAGATGCAGCAAATTATATTGTGATTGTCTGCATCTTGTATGACATTCCCCATCCCTCTGAAGTCGACACAGATGGCTCTGTAAATGGGCACGCTCTGAATTCTCATCACGGCACCCCCAATCTCGCCACATCACTCGGTGTCCTCGGACGGCGTTGTCACGGTCACAGAGCGCCAGGCACCGCGCGCACAAAAAAAGTGCGCGTTCAGTCTTCTATGCAAAGGGCAGTATTGGTACGCTTTAGTTCCGTAATCTCGGCACTGCTGTAGGTCCTCTGCAGCTACAGACTTTGCTCATGCTTCAAGCTATCTTCCTTAGAGCCACCTTCAGCACTACTCTGACCAGAACACTACTCACTCTGCCCTTATCGCCCTCAAAGCCGCCAGTCTAGATTGGCCCGGGAGAAATCTTCGAATTGTCACCGTTCCATCGCAATCCAACTCGTCTCTTCAACTTCCTTGTATCGTTGTTGACAGCGTCCGTTCTTCTGCAATATACCTCAAACCTAAACCTGAAACACTACCAGCTCAGCTCCTGAACTATAGCTATCCGCTGGCAGCCGACGCAGCCCTCGCACGTTCGACCCAGAGCTATACCCATCTGGCCTCTTCCACCAGATATTAGTGGCCTGATTAATTCAATTCGTTCGACCCACTTTTGTTCGTGTCACTCATCCTCGGTTGCTAATATACGCTCAGATCGGCGGGTGGACTCGGGGCTGGAATAACCTCTGAATCGCCATGTCTCGGAAAACTGCTCGAAGCGGAGAACGTTCGTCGTGGCGATGGCTACTACCGTGGCTACCTACCCACTCCTCAGGGGACCGTTCGCTCGCTCGTTTGACTGCTAACTTCTTTGCTCCGTCGTTGAAACTTGATGATCAGTTGCTACGGAAATGCTCTGACTCGGAGGGGCAGCATCAAATGCCACGAGCCTCGGACGCCACAAAGTTGCGAGTCTGCAGCACGTTCAACGAGTCGTCCAGATTCATCGCGTACTCACCCAAATTCCGCGTCGAGGTAGTTGTTCAGGAGCTTATCGTTCTAACTTGGTATTGTGATAGGATGATCCGGCGGGGAATTCGCGCACTCTGCTTATACTCAGGCTGACGGTGTGAATGGATGCCACAGCGTAGACTTGGTCCTGACAAGCTCTGGGGCCTTTATGGAGGTGGAAAGCAGGAACGTGCGGCGGAGGGTGGTTCAAGCGCGCAAGTAAGTCGGTTTTGTTTCTGCTCCTGTTCGCAGACGGCTCAATATATTGTTAATGGTCCGTGCGAGAGCCTCCTTGGGAGGCGACAATGTTGACCCGACTCCAGAGTAGTGCGTGTCTTCCAGTAGAGTGCGCTATGCATCAAGTCAGAATTGAACGTTATTGTGCTGGTATTTTCTGGCTGTGCACATCTGTGGCGGCTCATGGTTCCAACAGATGACCCATACATACTTATGCACTGGATTATCAGAGCCTAAGCGTCAGAGCTGTTCTGTCACACGCGTTAGAAGATCACGATAGCAGCACAATTGAGCATTCGATAAGTTCCGATGACAGTAAAAATTGTGATACATCATCGACAGTTACATAACTCGAAGACGACAACAACAATTTGAGACAACAACACGACAGAGCGCGTACAAGGACAGCGTCGCGATAGGAAAACAATAAGGAAAGAGCATAAAGAAGAACAAATACAAAGCGAGATATGTGAGACAGGAATGCATAGTGAGGAAACAGGTGTCGCGGTGAAGAGCGTGGGCAAGCAATACGAGAGCAACCAGAGAATATATGAGGATCCGCGAGTCCTAGGATGGCAGAGCGAACAGAGAGTAATCATCTTCATCCAGTGGCCGATGGTTCGTGCTTGAGGAAAGCCCTGACCTAGTAACGGTAGAGGCGCAGGAACTTCTTCGACGCATGCTCGGATACGTTGAGGATTTCGTGGAGAAGGAAGGCGCGGTGCGTCTCCTCGATGCGATCCCCTAAGGGAAACGGAATGCTTTCCCCATTCCAGGTGATGTGGGTCATTGACGTCGCTCCATCCCGAGCTTCTTTGGCGTTGTGGTTGCGCTCATCCTCGCAAAGTTTAAGCAATCGCTGGACAGGTGAGATAGGAACGAAGACCCGTCAGCAACGCACGAAACAAGACAAAGGGTGAACTCACCTTTCGTCCAGAGCTAGTCATGTAAACTCTCAAGGTCTGGGCCACCAAGAGAAAGGCTGTGCACGAATGCTAGAATTCAGACACAAGTAAGCCTCCGGAATGTCGTCGCCTCGAAAAGATAACATCTCATACCTGCCGGACGTCGAAGAGGGCGTTCAAGCTGCATTCGGGCTTACGATCGAGCCCGCGTTTGAAGGTCACCCTCTTTCCTTCTCGTTGCACGGCAATCGCCCACTGGAATCGACAGTCGAGGACTCAAGAACAGTGCATCATAAGTCCCAGCCATCGATACAAGGTACAAGAGAATGAGCGTACTTTGTCGTGCTTCAATGCGCGCGGCAGCTTTCCTAGCGCCGCAGAGGGCGAGGAGACTCCATTCGGTTTGTCTTCGCAACTCATTCTCATCGTCCGTGAGTGGCCGCTCACGCTTGGTTTCGTCGAAAATACTTAGTGATCGAGCATAGCGTATGTACCTTTCGGCATCTGGTCGCTCCATGGTCTTTTTCAGACCAATAGCGGAGACCTCGTCCAAAGGAACGGTCGGTAGGCTTTGCCATTCATTAGGGTAGAGGGACGCCGGTAGCAAGGACGTCGTGCTGGACACTGTGATCGTCTTGGGAATAGGTCGTAGTTGGATTTTCGGCGAGGCCGGAGAGGCTGGAATAGTGAGGTCTTTGCCAACGATACGCCCATCCGGGTGGTCGGATTGACCTGGAGGTCGCCGAACGGGCCTTGACAACGAGTCGGAATCATCTCTCTTCTACAGATAAAGATTCTCGTTCATATTTGTGTGGACAGACAAAATCATCGCCGATGAAATACTCACACGCTTGACGCCACGAAGGCCGGATTGCAAGAACGATGAAGCCTGTGAAAAGTAATGTTGGAATAGAGATCCGGACTGCGGAGAATAACATTGAAAGAGAGATGCGAGAATCCAACAGGGAGGATATGAGACATTCAGGGTCAGGAGAGTCGTAGTTCGGAAGACTGGATGAGGCCATATGTACTTACCATGGCTGGAGATTCTTAAATCTAGAAAATGATGTATAGATTGATCGATGATGAGGGAGAGAACAGAAAGCAGAGCGAGGGCTTCGGAAGAGACTCGCTCGTATATATACCCAGCGCTGGTCGGACCGGGTTTATGTCATAATATGAAAAAAGGACGTACCGTGAGACCTCACGCCACAGGCCACTGTACGACCTCTTGTCTTGATTCAGAAAATTGCCTGTTTTGGTAAGAATTGAGAAACACGAGGCCTGCTTCTGGAGCATACTGTCTCCAAGG
The DNA here is from genome assembly GCF_000264905.1 of Stereum hirsutum FP-91666 SS1. Classification (NCBI taxonomy): domain Eukaryota; kingdom Fungi; phylum Basidiomycota; class Agaricomycetes; order Russulales; family Stereaceae; genus Stereum; species Stereum hirsutum. Next base: position 1,498,323 of record NW_006763135.1, read on the forward strand.
ACTGTAGTGGTTTGTGAGAGATATTATAGGTGACCATAATTCCGACTCAAAACGCTATGCATTGAAGACTGGGAGAGTCTCGCAAAGCGAGCGTAGGATTCCGTTAAAGGTGGTGGTCAAAGCCGCGTCCGTTTTGGGAACTGGTGCCTGGCCGGGATTATTCCGGCCAAGAGCCAAGAGGGCGCTGACCAAGCATGCTGACCATAAGCTGCAACGACTTGTTCCAGCTTGTTCAGCACCTTCACCAACCAAGTCACCCCCACCTACTCTCCACACGAAATGGGCCTCTCAGTCTCTTCATTATTCTCCTCGCTCTCTTCCTTGCTTAGCTGGAGCAAGGACCAGGACGTCCGTATACTCATGCTCGGGCTGGACTCAGCCGGAAAGGTGTGTACTTCTGTTCGCTGTCAGACGCGTGAGCCAGACGAGTGAGTGAACAGCGTTGCTGATGCGTTGTTCTTGGTAGACAACGATCCTGTACCGTCTACAGGTACGTATCACAGCATAGACGTATATCGGTCATGGAACCTCATAGAAGGGCTGCACGAGTAGATAGGCGAGGTTGTCTCAACAATTCCAAGTGCGTCCCCTGCGTCCTGTCATCTCTGAAGCGTGCTAAATCAGCCTTACAGCGATCGGCTTCAATGTCGAGACAGTACAGGTATGTCGACTTCCTTCTTCCTTCCTCATGCCTAGCTTCATCGTCGTCTACAGTACAAGAACATCAAGTTTCAGGTGTGGGATCTTGGTGGACAGTCATCCATTCGGTATGCCAAGCACACACACTCTTCATCCCTTGGATCCTCGGGCCTCATAACTTCAAACAACCCTCTGTGATCCAGACCATATTGGCGCTGTTACTTCCCTAACACCTCAGCAATCATTTATGTCATCGACTCATCCGACCACGACCGCCTTCAAACATCACGAACCGAGCTCCTCACGATGCTTTCAGAGGAGGAACTATCGGGCGTACCACTCCTCGTGTTCTGTAATAAACAAGACGTCGAGGGTGCACTAAAGCCGGAAGAGATCAGTGAACAGCTGGGACTAGCCGGTGGTGAGAAGGGCAGGGCTTGGAGTGTGAGAGGAAGTTGTGCTGTGAAGGGAGAGGGTCTGGAGGATGGTCTGGACTGGTGCGTTCCGTGTTCTTCGTCATGCTCCTCGTGATTAGTGGGAATATGAATGCTCATATCTGACTTGCTTCGGTTGGTCACAGGTTGGTGAACGCAATACAGAAAAAGTAACATAACTCGGATGCTGCCTAGGCATGTATACCCCACCCGTCGCATCTCCCAGTTTTGCACATCACAGACACAGACTCCACATATACATCTTTGTAATCCATAATCATTTCCATTGGTTCTTCCTGGGGCATTTCTCATATTCCTTGCTGACATTGACAGCGGTTCGCTGAACATCCAAGTCACATGGGCAATGATCAAGAATAACTATGCTACATAAGGATAATGCGTGTTAAAGACAAGATGAATGAATGCTCCACAAAACAGGCAAAGAACACTTTGCTACATCTAAAGTTCTGTCAATTTGCGCACGCCCAATCCCACTTCGCACTCTCCGGATCCTCTTCACACATTCTCTTTGCCTCGATATCAGGCCTCCAGACGCGCACCGTTCCATCGTCCGCACATGACGCAACACACCCATCTGCCCAATCCACCGCTCCCACCTCACCACTTTGGCCCCGCAACTCTACCGCTTTCGAATCATCCCCACCGCCACCAAGCGCAATACCAGGCCCACGACCGATCCTTCCAGTGTTTTCCACATCCCACAAGAATGCGCTTCCTCTTTGTCCTGCGCATCCACTCGCCAACCATCTTCCACAGGGACTAAGCCCCAGCCTCACGTAAAACGAATTACTCTGCATCCGCTCGTCCGAGAACGTGGTATTGTTGTGTGGGGATGGTGATGATGACGAGAGTGGGGATAGCGTAGGCAGGTGGTAGGTATAGATTTGCGAGTCTGTGCTGAGACCGAAGAGGAGGCCTGCGGTTGGTCCTGAGCCAGGAACGAGGGAAGCGAGGCCGCGAGGACGGCGGGATGTTTCGTTGAGTGCTGTAGGGTCGGTTTGGGAGACGAAGAGAGGTTCTTTGATTGATCGGGTGGTCTTTGCGCGACGGGATGGGGTAGGTTGGCGGAGATCCCAATAACGCAAAATGCTGCAATTGACGTCGAAGTCAGCGTGAAATTCTAGGACAGTGCAGGGGATGATACGCACCCATCGAATGAGCCTGAGCTAACAAGCCCGTACGGATGCTCCTCGCCGTACACTACGCTTGTGACTGTCCTGGCAGCAGGCACCGCGACTTTGAACTTTCTCTTCCCCTTGGGCGTTGCCTCCTTTCCGTGTGCTGCTTCGATCTTCATGACCGGATGCATCTCCCCGCCATCACCCGCTCTCAAATCCCAAACACAAATACCACCGTCCCTGCCGCCTGTGCTCAGCAAGGCCTCATTCGTAGGGTCCCAGGTGACGCACTTCACTGTGCTGGCGTGGCCGCGAAGAGTATGGAGTGGATTATTGATGGTGTGTGAGGGATCGAAAATGACAGTGGTATGGTCGCCTGACGCTGTGGCAATGTGGGTGTCCCGAGGAGACCATTGGACGTCGAAGATGCCGTTGGCGTGGAGAGGAAGAATCGCTCGTTGGGGTTCTGTAGATGTGTCGCGATGAGGAGGCTATCGAAGTTGGGAAAAGGAAAGGAATCACCGTAATCCCAGTCATTGCGTTTTGAGGTATCAAGGATGTGTACTGTTCCTTGCTCCGTCGCGACAGCTAAGACAGCTTTGCCTCCTCGTTTGGCAGCTAGAATACGCGAAAGTCAGGTTGCGGGAGTCAAAAAGCATAAGCAATGCATACGAACCGTGTGTATATGCACAAGCATATGGTGGTGTCAAATATGAGTCTTCGTCCTGTGATTGACACTTATACACGTCTGACTTATGCGAGGAGACGAAGGCCTGTAGAATTGGTCGCGTAGAGACTAAAAGGGCGTTGGTCACATAGCCAAACAACTAAGGCATTGCCACTCACAGTTCACTCTTTGTGATGATAACCCCGGTCTTCCCATCGCCCTCGCACCCATCATTCTCCAGGGTGTCCTCCGGCTCTGCTTCGAGGTGCTCGCGTCAACGTCCATCAAGTCAGCGTCTTCCTCCTCATCACTAGTCTCAACATCTGTATCCTCTTCCTCTTCGATCTCCTCGTCCAACTTGGCGCGTTTATTCGCGGTCTCCTTCGCGACAGCGGGTGCAGGACGTTTGCCTTTGCTGCCATCCTTCGAATTTGACGTGCTCGGACTGAAGAAGAACGACGAGACAGTGGTTTGAGTAGTATTCGTCCGGTTATTGAGCACAGCATGAGACGAGGCAAAACTAGAGTTAGGAGTAATAGCCATGGTGAGTGTCGTAGTGTTTTATGGTGAGCGTGGTAGCGAGAAGACAGCGACCGCGTCTGATCGCGGACGTAAATTGGGACGCGTCTGTGCCGTGGGACAGCAACAAACGACGCGACAGTCACGTGGAAAACGCGTCGCGAGCTCGTGCATTTTCGGCGCTTGGTCGGATTTCCGGTTCCTTCGGCTTTACTTGCTTGCAATTGACTAGAATTTAGTTATTGCTCTCATCCTCGACTTTCACTTGGTATAGACCTCTCGACTTCACAGAGGTAGTTCAGTCGACAACTGGTCATCATGGCATTCAGAGCACCACTCCGTTCGATGGCTACCGCTGCGCGGTCCTCTCTTAGAATTGGCTTGATTCCGGCCGATGGTATTGGGAAGGAGGTCATTCCGGTGCGTAATAAACATTCTATCTTGTTGAAAACGTACTGAGCAGTGTCGGAACGATATCATATAGGCAGCCCGAAAGGCCATCGAGGCTCTTGGCTCCGATGTTCCCAAGCTAGAGTTCTATGACCTTATGGCTGGATTCGAGCTCTTCACGAGGTCTGGAGAGGCTTTGCCAGAGGAGACGATAGAGTACGCTTTTCCTCCTTTCGCAATAACCACCCCAATGAACCGGATATCCAACCACTTAGAATCATGAAGAACGATTGTGATGCTGCTCTGTTCGGTGCAGTCAGGTAAGTTTTGTTTGTGCCGTTCCATCCACGCTGTGTGGCGTCAGGAATAATCATCTGGATAGTTCGCCATCTCGCAAGGTTGTGGGATACAGCTCTCCCATTGTTGCGCTGAGGAAGCACCTTGACCTGTATGCCAACATTCGTCCGGTTGCTGCGGTACGCTCACGCATCGTCCATGGTGTGATATCATTGAGCTTACTATGACGCATCGCAGGTCACCGCTAACCCAGAAGAAAAGTCCAACGTGGACATGGTTGTTGTTCGTGAAAACACAGAATGCTTGGTACGTCTACCCTCTTTGAATCTTATTCGGCGAAAGTTGAATCCCTGATCGACTTTCGTGACGCAGTATGTCAAGCAAGAAAATCTCACCATTGGCGAGAATGGCAAGGAAGCTCGCGCCACACGGCTCATCACAGAGCGTGCATCAAGACGTATAGGAAAGATGGCCTTCGAGACTGCTCTTGCACGGGACCGCAAAGTCCGTCTACTCCCCCTCTGTGTCTATATTTGTGGCAAGGCCCTAAATCTCGGTTTCAGTTGGTCACCATCATCCACAAATCCAACGTCCTTTCTGTTACCGACGGTCTTTTCCGGGAGACTGTTCGTGGAGTTCCCAATCTTCCGGAAGTCGCTGGAAAATACGACGGTGTGAAGGTCGCGGAACAGATCGTCGACAGTGCGGTATACCGGTGTGTTTCTTGCTTCTACTTCATGGAAGATGTTCACTTCGAGCTAAACCTTTCCCCGGGTGTCAGATTATTCCGGGAACCAGAGTATGCTTCGAGTCAATACTAAAGCCACGAATCAGCAGCTGATGGACTCCATACTTTTCAGAATCTACGACGTTCTGGTCGCTCCTAACCTTTACGGAGACATCTTGTCGTATGTTCCCCACATTTAGCTTCCGTTACGAAGATCTGAACTGAAGCAACATCACTAGGGATGCCGCTGCTGCGCTCGTCGGCTCACTTGGTTTAGTGCCCTCGGTAAACGCTGGCGACAACTTCGTCATGGGAGAACCGTGAGCCCTCTCTGACATATCGCCCTCGACGTATTTTCTGCCCCCATTTCTGACTCTATCTTTTCAGTGTCCACGGCTCCGCGCCTGACATTGAGGGCAAGGGAATCGCGAACCCTCTGGCTTCCATTCGTTCGGCTGCTCTGATGTTGCGTCATCTTGGGTACGAAAAGGGTGCTGATAGAATTGACACTGCGGTGAATGCGGTGATCAGGGAGGGCCAGGTGCTGACGCCTGACCTCGGTGGAAAGAGCAGCACGAACGATGTGGTGGACGCGGTTCTGAAGAGGATTTAAGGGTGTTTGTTTGAGCACTCTGCCTAGTCCATGTAGCACCTAGATTATATCTGAGAATCGAAATATGTGGAACATGAGGGTTGTGTGGCGATAGACGATAAATTTGGAAAAGAATGCCCACGCCAAGTGCTGTGGCCAACATTGAGCGCGTGGTTGAGGGTCGCACTCTTGCACTGCGCTCAGCAACCATCATCTGCCTCGCCACTGCCCAACCTCAATTGTCTCTTCTCACTGCTCACGAACCAGTCATGACACTCCCACCCTCACAGCCTGATTCTGCCGACACAAGCACCGCGAAGCGCCCGTCTACTCAAACTCGTTCCTCGAAGGAGAAGACACCACAGCCATCTGCACGAACCGTCTCCCGGCCCTCAGACTCTCACTCTTCGTCCGCACCTGCGACACAGTCCAAGAAAGATAACGCCAACAAAGACTTAGACTCCTCCATGCCGTCTGATCCACTTCAGTCGACTCTTGGCCCGTCTGCCCATGCTCAGGACTACAAGAAACTCGGCCGCAGGTCAAGCAAACCCATCATCGACTGGTTCCAGCGGAAGCTCGGAGGGACCGTTCGTGCTCGACGTGCCTCTGAAAGCGCTGCTCGTGCACGAGCCTCCAATGCTACTAATGCAAGCGGTGCCACATCCACCAGAGATAAGAAGAGGCCTCCCTTGCCGGACGGGTTCAAGGAGTTGACGAGGGTCAAGTCTACTCCTTCGAGGGGCCGAAAGAGCGCAGACAAAGAGGTGCGAAGGAGTGTTCAAGAGGATAACCGGTCGTCTCTTGCGCCTCCGCCTATCTCGCTAAACGGAGACGAACGCACCGCGTCGGACGATGGACACGAGGCTATTCAGGAAGGTGCGGCCTCGACATACAGGTCCTCTCTTGCCAGAGACTCGTTGTGGTCGCCCGCGAGCCACCTTGAGGCCGATGAAGATGCTTCCGTTCGTCCTTTGCCACCTAGCACCCCTCCTTCACCGTCCCCTTCGCGCTCGTCCTCGTCGTATCTCTCAGACCCGAGGACATTCAGGAGCATGGCCGCGAGCACGAAGCCCACCACTGTCCTTAGTATCGACTTGACTCCGAACGGCATGGCTCATATCGCTCAGGCTCCGCCGACGCCTATCACTGCTCCTCAAAGAGTACCTACGCACATGCGCTCCGGCTCAGGTGCTGCAGCTAGCTCTGGTCCTGCTTCCATAACCTTTTCAGCTCTCGCATCGTCGCCCGCCTCCTCGCGCCCTTCTTCCGTGCAGAATTCACCCAACGTCACCTCTCCTAGTCCCACCACTCCTAATCACCTGCATGTGACGACAGGCACTCAAGCGTCACATTATCCTCAGCATACCACTCATCATCCTCGTAACAACCCCCGTCCATCTTCGCCACCCAACGATGACGCCTCGCTGTTCACCCTCGCATCGTCCGCATTCGGTATCCCGGGCGCGCGCACGGCAATGCTCAACGGTGGCGCAGACTCCATGTCGGTATCCCATCAGTCGCATTTTGCAGGCTCTCGCATCCTCGGGGAGGATAGGTCGCTTCATTTCGCTCTGGACAATGATGGGGATCGGGATACAGATGCTGGGCACCTTGGAGACGGGGATATGGATCTGGACGGGGGAGCCGAGAGGGAAGTCGATGCTAGTGTGAGAGCATTGAGGCCCAGGAGCTCGAGGCGCGGTAGTTGGGAGAGCGAGGCCAGTGGCTGGAGTGCCCGTGTTCCGGGGGGCACTGGTGGTGCTGCTTCGAGCTTGATGGGTCTGCGTCCTGGGACACCGTCTGCGTGGAGGGATAGGAGTTTGTGGACTGGGACCAGTGTGAGGACAGGTGGTTGGTTGAGTGACCAGATGGACGCTGGTGATGTGAGCACGGATCCGCAATCGAAGGACGAGGGTGGTGCAGTGGAGAGCGATGGGTCGAGTTCAAACTCTGATGAGGCTAAGTCGGAGGACGGCACGCATGAAGGAGAACCGTCCCCTATCTCGTCCTCTGGACATCCACCGAACGCAACCACCGAGGATAAGGCGGATGTGCCCCCCGAGTCTACGGATGCTCCCGCCCCCTTGTCCGCTCTTGCCAAGCAGGAGAAGAAGGATGCAACCCCGACACGTATCGAGATGCCTGCTGCTATTGCTCACGGAGATGAACACGAAGCGCACAGTGCTGCTGGGACGGATGGTTTGACGGATGTTTGGCATTCTGCGCCATCGACGCCGATGTACTAGGCTGATTGCTTTTGGCCTTGGTGTGTACTGGTGTGTTTTTTTGGTGATCGTTCTCGCGTGGCTAACACAACGTCGTGTCGTCCTCTACAGTAGCTTCCTATGGATGTACACTTTCGTTTTATATTTTCTCCTGGTTATCTTCTTGGACCGTTTTGCTCGTGTCCTAATGACGCTCGTTCTTGTCTCCCCTGGTTATGAAACATTCCTTATGCCCCCCTCTCTTGCTTGTTTATCCGCGGATACCCTTCTGTGTAGTTTACTGATGACCGGTGTCATTCATAGTACATATCTGTATACTCACAGTCCGTGAAAGTTTGCCCTCGATATATGCCCTAATTCCAAACCGAACATTCTCCTCCCCGTCCTCAATTATCACAGTTACAGTCCGTGCAGGGTTCGGGAAATAAGGACCGATGACGTCGTTGGAGGACGCGGTCACGAGGGCTTCAACGCCCCGCCGTTTTACGCGTTTTTTGCTCTTCTCGTCCAAGTTCCACTGGCCTATCCACATCGAATCTTCGTGCAACTGCACATTTGCCTATACGCACCTCTTCGGAAACCTTTACCATGGCTATTTTTGTGCTCAATTCTTGAGGTCATTTGCAGTGTGACCAGATGAAAATCCTCGTTGGTGTACGTATCTTACTCGGTCCGGAAACGATATCGCACATGTGCGCGTATCAGCAGGCCCATTGCCCTCCCCTCTTGATGCGAACTGAACTGAAATTGGATTAATCTGGTTCGTAAATGATTTCCTTCGAATATCGGAAGTATTTAGAGATGATAAAAGGGCGCACCGCTCGACCCTCTCCTGAGAAGGACCAGGGTTCTTCGACTTCTGCGACTCACTCCTGCCGCGGTTCGACACGTCCCGGGCTAGTAGTGGTTGTTCATATCATTGTTCTCCCCGTTGTAGCTGCCTGCTTGTGTTACTTTGACGCCATGACGAAGATCGGGAGTGCGTTGAAGAAGGTTGGGTTGTTGGTTGGGGTCATAGGGACTGTGAGCGTTGCGGTGGTTCGAGCGGATTGTCCTGACTATTCAGACTATTCTTTGGTCAGTCTCTCGTTTCATCAGCTTGTTTGTCGTGTATTGATCTTAATTATGGGCGTGTGGCGATAGACTGCTCAAGGGAACCCGTCTTCGGGTCCCTTGGCTTTGCCCTACATGAGATTGAATGAGACGTGTCGTACGTTCAACAGTTCTGCTGTCGAGGTGAGTGGGGTCATTTCGCGACGGGTTCTGCATGGTGCGCACTGTGTTCTGATAGGATACGTTTTCTATAGCAAGTCATCTCAGATATGAGGTCTCGTTTGAAGGATCCGGATATTGCGAGATTGTTTGAGAACGCGTATCCGCTTACTCTCGGTAACTCAGATACTGCCTTCATCTACTGGAATTGGAGGAGCTGATGACGAGTCTATGTGGAACCTTTCAGATACTACCGTAAAATACTTCAACGACGTATGGCTATGATTCTTCGTAATGGATCCGCTTCAGTCTGACAATCGATCTTTCTTAGACAGAGAACTTAGCCTTCATCGTTACCGGTGTAAGTCTCTTGGTCGTCTGAACTACTCCGCAAACGCTAACTCTTCTCCCGGATCAGGACATCACGTTCGTGTGCTCTCTCCAGTGAATCAACTTCTCAGACACTAATTCATGGGTTTTAGCGCTCAATGGCTTCGTGACACTGCCAATCAGGTGTGCAAACCTTGATACACCTTCTTTGAGCAACTGGAGTTCTGACAACGGAGTAGCTCGCAGTGTATATGAGCCTCGTTTCGCAAGACTCTAATCTTCAATCACTCATCAAGGGCGTCATTAACAATGAAGCTCGTTATGTCTCTGCGTATCCCTACTGTGGTGCGTTCCAGCCTCCTCCCGAAAGTGGACTGGAGCCAAGCCACAACGACTACGCCGATCTCGTCACCGTTAATCCGTGAGTACTCTCTTGCTGGTGGCATGTTTTATTGTTGACCGGGAGATCCGTCAAAGGCCTGTCGACAATCAGACTGTGTTCGAGTGCAAAGTAAATTTCAAGCCTCCTTGAGCATCACCGACCACCACTGACATTTGCGCCGTTGTCTTCAGTACGAGCTTGACTCACTTTGTGGTTTCATCAAGCTTTCTCGGTCGTACTTCCAGAACACGAACGACTCAAGCATCATCAATGACAATTGTTCGTATTCCAGCCAATAACTGCATACCGTATGCCTAACATCCAGGCAACCTAACAGGGATAGCCGCCGTCGACCAAATATTCCAAGTCATCGAAGAGCAGTCCCAGGGTACCTTCGACGATGACTTCAACTTTATATCGTACTACAACTGGACGGGCACATCGGGTTCACTCTCCCCTCCCGTGAACAACGAAGGCAACGGAGAGCCTAAAGCGTACACTGGTCTGGTGGGAACACATCACAGGCCTTCTGACGACCTCAGTACTTTCGGTATGTACTGCATATTTGTTAGATGTTCATTCTCGTAACTCAAGCTGATGCATCCATGCGTGTGGCGTAGCATTCCTGACTCCTGCAAATGCGATGCTGAGCGTGGAATTGGGTTATCTTGCCGATATGTTGGACTCGACGGGACAGTTGGCGAATATCAGCTCGCTGGCGAGGAACTATAGTTCTGTGATCAGTAATGCTATCTGGAATACAACGGTACGCGTTCTGGGTCACGTTTACTGCTATGATTTCCAGGCTGACGGTTCTGCATATCTAGGTCGTCAACAATATCTTTGCCTACGAGACGAACGGATTTGGAGGTCGTTATGTGATGGATGATGCGAACGTTCCAGTAAGGATATCACGACCTTGCATCACATCCTAACTTTGTGCATGGCTGATATGTATACTTTGTTCAGTCGTTGCTCGCTCTCCCCTACATCGGCTTCCTCGAGAAGGATGATTCAGCTTACGTCGCCACCCGAAAGGTGCTCTTGTCCCGCCAAAACCCGTACTACGCTGCCGGCAGTAACTTCAGTGGAATTGGGTGAGTACCAGCTAACTTTTCCTATTACCTTATATTGCCCGTCTAATTAGCGCGATACTTCGTATAGTGGCCCACACGTCAATGCCTATTCCCCCTGGCCTATGTCCCAAATATCTGCTATTTTTGGTACGGATGATGACGATGAGATCACAAACAGCTTATACCTGATTGCCAATGTGAGCTTACCCATGATCATCATCCATGAAACCACATCTGACCATCCCTGTCTCTGTGGTACCACAGAATACGAACGGATTGGGTCTTATCCACGAATCTATCAACATCTACAACGGGTCGGATTATACTCGGCAGTGGTTCGCATGGGGTACGTTGCCACCTCTGCTTTGCTCCTGATTCAGCTGCAGATGCTGAGAAATCCTTGTCTTGTAGCGAATTCGTACTTCGCTGAGATGATGCTTGATCTGGCGGAGAGGAAGCCGTACTTGATCTTTACGAGCAATGAGAGCTATGTGCCAGGACAGTAGCCGCAGTCATACCTGTACATTTCGTTGATTCATGTGGGGAAAAATATGAGATCGGACTACACTACCCGGCATGGAAATGTTGATGCGGTATAAACGGCAAGGGAGCGTGTGGCGCCTATTAGCAAAGAGGTGCCACGGAGGGGTTATGGTTCCCGAAACGAGCTGTTCAAGGTGCGCGTCTTGGCATCGCGGCGGGCAGTGTCTTGTCTGGGACGCCTTTCATTCGTATATATACCCGTTCTCTCAGCTACTGCCACGTCCATAATTTCTTCTCGGATCTATGACTACAGAATCTCGCGAAATTGGTACTCTCATTGCAGTCATCCTCAAAGCTGTAAGCACGCGGCCTCATCCTCCCCCACCCCTCGAACAGGATGTACTCATTAGGCGAACGCTGCTTAGAGAAACCTTCCCAATAAAAGACACATCGGCAAACAGGCCCCTTATTGCACTGTCGTTCACAATGGGGAGACTCGCAGAACGAAGGCCATCAAGCGTGGTGGACAACATCCAGAATGGGACGAGGAGATCCGCTTCAACATCTATGAGGATGATGAAGATGAAGTAGCCCGTGCCGCCATCGCTGTTGGCTTAGAACCACCAGCCCCGCCACCTAAGAATGGAAAGGGACCAAAGAAGATCAAAGGAGGGAAAAATCTGGCACTAGCATGCTACGCAGATGATCCCAGGGAACCAGAGCTTATAGGCGAGGCGCTGGTGGACTTGACTGAGGTTTTGACGAAGGGCGAGACAGATGGTGCGCTCTCATATATATGTATTACTTTTGCATATCTAACCTAATCGCCATATAGAATGGTTTACTCTCCTTCATAAAGACAAGTACTGTGGCGAGGTCTATTTGGAGTTGACGTTTTGGTCCAATGTCAGTCCTGTTGGCAGCATTAGCGAACTACTTCGGCTGACCGTCTTCGCAGGAACGTCCTCCAGAGAAGAAGGCTGCCACGAAACAGCATAAACTCAGTAAACAATACGGCGGACCTGGATCCTTCGTACCATTAGCAGATTCGCCCTATGACGCCGACGGTCGACCTATGTCCGTGTCGGACAGCCAGTTGTCTATAGCCTCTCGGGACTCCGTACCAGCTTCTCTCCGGCCATCTGGTCTTAGCTCGAAGATTGATCTTTATGTGCCTCCTTACGAAAGCACAATCCGAGCACGGTCACAACAGCGTGAATCATCTGTCGAGGGCATAGCCAACGACTTCGGAGAATTAGGCATCCATCCACCAGGTCATCGTAGAGAAAGCTTTCCGGTATGCATTGCATTCCGCTTGTCACTACTAAATATCTACTCACGAAACTTCTTCAGCCCATTCATCACGCATACGGACGGTCCACGTCGTCTTCTGGGTCTTACATGACATCTTCTGTCTCATCCTCCCATGCCTATCCGGCGTCTGAGCATAGTTCGTGGACAGATACAGGACCGCCCTATACGGATGATCGTCCTCTGACGCCGCAACCTCCTGCGCCGCATCGATACCACTCGGATTCTGTCTCTTCCTCCCGGTCGTACCCTGCGCCTTCGAATTACCAACCACCGTATGAGTCTAATCAAGCGTTGGCACCAAGCTATTCGTATCAGTCTCCCGTACGACACAGTCGCTACAGCATACCGGCGTCCTCTTCTGGATTCGTGTCTATGCCTTCTGCATCTTCCTCCTCGAGCTTTTCTTCTCTACCATTCCCATCTTTTGCATCTGAACCATCTGGACTCGCGCCGCCTCCTGCGCACACCCCAATCCCTCCATCCGGGTATCAAGCACCATACCCACCGCCAACGCCAACGCCAGCCAACTACGCGCCGATGCCATCACATACCCCTGTTCCATCATCGTACATGACTGCGCCTCCCACTGCTGCGTATGGACAATACAACGGCTATGCACCCCCTCCACCGTCGTCAGCGCCTCCGGGCCATTATCCTCCACCTCCATCAACTTCCCCATTACCACCGCCGCCGCAGTCCGCTCCGCCTCAGTCATACCAAGGCTACCCTCCTGATGGGTACCAATCACAGGAGCCGCAACCCACGAACCCTCCGATGTCAAATATTCCACCAAGTAGTTCGTCGATGAGCACGAGTACCAGCTCAAGACCTCTACCCCAGCCCCAAGGATATGCACACAACGGTCTTCCAGCACCACCACCACCAGTTGCGCCCCAAAACTATGGCTATACGCAACCACCTGGCTCGCATTATGTTCCTCCACCACCGGGTCCTCCCTCACAGCAACCGAACTATGGCCAGCTCACCCAGCAAAGCCAGTCGAATACACCGCGTGATCCTCTCCCAACTCCTCCAGGCCCACCGGGACCTCTACAGCCAGGCTCCTATAGTCCACCACAACAAGGTGGCTCCACGCTGCCTCCTCCGCACGTGTACAACAATGTTCCACCACCTCCGCCGCTCCCGCACAATTCGTCATCGTCGTCAATTCCGTCTCAGGGCTACCATCAACAACAATTAACGAATAACGCGCCTACACCTAGTCCATCCGGTCCATTGAAGGTGCCGCCTCCGCCGCCTATACCTACGCAGAATTCGGGTCATACGCACCAACGTGTTGTGTCGCACAGGTCAAGCCTACCTTTGCCCCAACCTCCCGCCGGTTCACAAATCCAGCAGCCCATCTACCAACCCATCCCGCCACCGCCGATGCCCCCAGCGCTTCCAGTTTCCCATTCACAATCGCTACCTCAGGTCCCTACCCAGTCATCTATCACTCCCTCTCATAGTGGCTACTCGTTCAACCCGGGACCTCCGCCTCGTCCACCCATGCTCAACGGAGTACCGCCACCTCCACCGCCCCAACCTCAGAGCCCGTGGGTGACGCAGCCTCAGGCGTATTACCAGCATTGAAATGACGATTAGAAAAGCATGTGTTTGTATTCTCAAATTCATTTATTGACCTGCATTCATTCGTCTCGTTTCGTCGTCTCTCCCAAATATGTTCGCCCACCGTACTCATACGCCGTCGTTGACATTGTGCATTACTTGACTCAACTGTTGTTTCGTTATCTCCGTCTTCTTGTTCTCGACTCATTGCATACAAACATGGACATTCTCAATGTGATCCCTTGCCCAGCATTAATATATTTATTCTTTCCACATAGCACGTAGTCATATATACAGAACAAGCGTGTTGGCGAGGAAAGCGCGATGAGCACGAAAACAGACCGTGTATGATTACGTAGCGTCTAAAAAAGATGGCCGATTGGCTCATGGTGGCGTACTGGGTTCCTTCGTAGAAGCTGCCGCCACCAATGCCTCCTGTTCCTTCCTTGTCCTCCATTTCTCGATCTCTGTCTCGGTGGCCACCATGCCCTTACGTGCAAGATCTAGAGCTGCGGCTCGCCGTATTTCGCCCTCGGTGACTCTCTGACGTCTCTCGAATGCAAGAAGGGCATCGTCTGCGTATGTGACGAGACCAAAGACGGTGACTGCAAGGATGAAATAGGTGAGGTCTGAGAGGGTATTCGGCCGACAAAATAGGAGAGTACGAACATAGAGTTACCGCGAATCCCTTGATGGCGAGTGTCTGGCGCCTGGTTCGTTGGTGGAATTGGAGGGTTCATCGACTGATATAATACACCCTAGACGATATGAACGCACCGAAATGTGGGGAAGTAATAGTGCGATGCGGTTATCACACCGACGCCCAGTGCGAAGTACCGAGCTGCACCCTTCGTAAACGGGTCACAGGTTGAGGCCTCTAATTGTTTTTTTTTAAAAGACAGGGGTACTAAACGCACCATGAGGCCTGCTCTCGTTTGCAACTGGTGTGCATAGTCAATGTCCTCCTTCCGACGATTTTGCAAGCGAGACATCTATCGCTGAAAGTGAGCGCATTTCAGCTATTGCACTGTTATGGAACACTTACTTGTACGGGGCCAAAAAAGAATGGTGATTGAGGTGGTCAAGTTCGTCAACCCATTCAAGGTATTGAATGGCTCTAAGTGGCCTCAGTGCTTCCGTCTAGCTCCGTTCAGTCACAGCCACGACCACTGGAATTCCGAATTGAATGCCGTAGTCAAGACCGTTTGCTCTATAGGACAAGGAAATCTGTAGTAGTAGCGGACGGTGGAAGAGTTGTTGTGGTTAGTCGTTCGTCAATATTCAATGACGCAGGGCACTGTTTACCTCTGTTAGTCGGATCGGGATCGGGCCCGAGAAGGTGGGTAAAGCCCGTGCGGCGCCACAGAGTTCTGTGGTTCAACTTTCATCAAACTTTCATTTACTTATGGGATGGCTGTCTCTCGTTCATCTGTTGCTACGAGGAGCGATATCTACCTGTTTAATATCACACTAGGTATATTCAAAACGGGTTTATCTCTAAAAGACCTGAACAAGCTTCCAACAGGAAGACAAAGGCACTGCATGACATGACCTGTTCTGTTTCTGCGTCGCCACAGGGCCTGCAGGCTACCATCTCCAATACATCTTTGAGCCTTCGGTAGGCTTCCCTCGCTTGTCTATGTCTCTCAAGTCAAGAGAATCGACTCAATTGGCCGTCTAGCAATATGATAAGTATAGCGCCATCATACGAGCATGCCTTCGCATATTCTCCTGCCACTGGCGGCCGGAGTTTCAATGACCGAATATAGTCCTGCATGGCTGTCACTTCCTTTCAAATAGAACGGCGCATTTGTAGAAACCGTCCGCACACTCGGCGCGTGTGCGTCCAATGTACGTCAACTGTCTTCCTATTGTCCGTTCTTTTCAGCGTTAAAAGCACGCCGTTCGTGCTCCCCGCAATCGATGTTGATTATCTTCACCTGATCTTCTCCTATGCATTGACCATGATGCCCGGCAAGTACTTATACGCCCCGCCCGCACCTGTCGTGCACTCTCTCGCTTTTCATACTGCGAAAGTGGAAGAACCATGGATTGTTCTTTGCAAGTGAAGATTCCGACGTGCCAGGGACAATTGCTCCCTTTGCACCACTTTCTTGCCCGAGTGTGCATGACATACAGCTGTCTCTTTACGTCTGCTCGAAGGACTTTCGCTGCCTATCGCATATCCACAACTTTGCCGTCGGAGATCATCGATCAGGCCTTGAGATTCGAGCGAGGACGACCGCCCTAGATCATCTCGTTGTGAGAGCCTCCACACCTGCGTAGAGACCATTCTCAACCCGTGACCGTTGTCCGTCGCGATTATAGAAGTACCTCATTGCTATCCGCCGTTCTGCTGTGCCCAAACCGCACTATGAATGCTCCGAAGAATGGTCTTGGAGGCTTCAACTCGCTCAATTACTATCCGCCTGGCCACCGTGCCCTCTTCGCCTAACGAGAGCGCTGGCAAGAATACACATGCTTGTAATAGTCCCTCGCAGCAGCGTAGATCTTATCTACCTTTCTCTTCCCCGCTATGGGATATCCAGCACATCGTTATGGCTGGGTATACACACCCTGAAACTCCATAAATGAGCGTTTCAACTGTGGTTAATCCGACCATACGTCACCAATCGTGCGTCTAAACGAGCTTCAGAGAGCTCACACGAAGCACGCCGCCATGAGTTTCCTTGCCGCTCAATCGCCGCAGCCCTCAAACCAACCATGCCTCTCACAAACGAGCATCTCGCAAACTCCGACCTCCGAACTACCTTCCATCTAGATCATCTCAACAGAAGAATAGTGGATACGACATGTGCAATAGGTTCCATCCAGGCAGGCAGAAGAGGCATGTCGCACATCGACCCAGTCGACTGATTGACAAGGCTACTTACCCTCAGTTTGTGGGGCCAACATCCCCTCCCCACCTCGAGCCCTCCTCGCCCAAGTGTGAATTAAAAACAAGCCTGAAAAGGGCCGCAAGCCTTTTGTTATCGCTCACAGGCGATATGGAGAGGGCTTGTTCTGCTAGGACTGTATCGAGAAAAGACAATGCCGCCTTTATTTGGTCATGGCGTACCTGCATGCAACACGCCGTTCAGGCGTGTCTTATGTCTAAGAAATTGGCACAAGCCGTAGATGATCCGAGAGGGTGACCGGGCCTGAGAGTGATAGTTGTTCTGTCACCGCCACGAGATTAGATCTCTCTCAGAGCGTGAGTCTGTTTGTCGCTAGCTAACGGTGTATTCCCTGTGGCGAAAGGAACTGAAGCACCTTACACGGACGGGCTGTCTTCAGAAGCGTCGACGAGCGGCTGGAAGTAACACTCTCGATTTCTCCGTGCAACCCACGATAGAGCATTTGCAAAGGCTACACCGATAGCGCCGCGATCATGCAAAACGGACTCTGCGAGGCGCTTTCATGATACTCGGGTGCTCGGACGATGGAGCGAGAAGCCGATGGATGCTGCGAGGACGCTGTAGGAAATGGACTCTGGATACAGTGCTTAACGCACAAGACCTGTCTTCCGATTCACCGCAACAGACACAATTATTTTAAAGTCGGATCTCATGCATGCAGGCCTTGCTGACCGGGAAGACACGGGTCTCACACCAGGACGTTCCAAAGCCCGATCACGGGTCATTATCATGAGATCCATCCATGTATATTCTACAAAGCATGACGCAGAACGTTTCGGTCCGTATGAAGCACGTTGAAAGCAAACGAAAGCGACGGAGCAATTACCTTAGTCGCTCTTGGTCCAACCGCCGAGCTCGATGGCGAAGGCGACAGCGAGCTTAGAGAACTCAAGCATGTGAGTGAAGCTGAATTCGTCGGAAACGTCGATGCGGCTACAATGCTACGATGAGCACCTACAAGAGGAGATGGTACATCAAGGAACTTACTCGTTAGCCGAGTGGATGTTCTTGTTCGAGTTCTCAAAGGTGCTCTCTATAGAATAAGGTAAATCACAGTGACAAAGCAAACGGTGGACGATCACGAACCGATGGTGAAGGAGCTGGGGTATCCTGCCTTACCCCATGAGGCACTAGACAAAAAGCATTATCAAGCTATGATTATACGCCTTGATAACATGCACATACTGGTCACTGCAAGCATATCCACCTGGACCAAGTAATGAACGATTAGTGGAAATACTGGCGTGAGAAAAATATAGAACTGACATTTGGTCTGTAGGACGGGGTGGCGTCAGAACAAAATTAAAAACATATGTTATAGGCGAAGCGCACCTCGACGTAAGGGATCTCCAGGTACGAATCAACCAACTTCTTGTTGAAATCGGTCAAGCTAGAGAGAGAAGATCATCGCTCAGTCTATGTTCTACTGGATCGAATTTGAACTCCGCTGACCCCGAATCAACATAGTCAGTGATGATCCCCACTTCCTCTTTGGTACCGCGCTTGACCCACGCCGTCATGTCGAACTGGACAAATATATGTCTATCAGAAGGAGGAGCCTTGTCCTTGGGTGATAGCAGTAAGGCTTCGCACCTGACTCTGAGCGATCACATTAGCGGACCGCGCTTCGTAGTCTTTGGCGACAGCTTGGGATCCAAGAAGTCCACCTTCCTGTTTAAATGAAATCGTTCTCAGCGCTTCAGATCGGGAGCTGGGTTAGAGGGAGAAAGTGAAGGTGGGAATCAATACCTCGGCTGAATACCAGTGGAACTCAACGTGTTGCACGGGACGGAAGTCCGAAGTGATCAAAGCCCGATAGGCCTCGAGAATCGTGACTGTTCCAGAGCCTAAAACATATCTGGATGAAGAATGGATGTAGGATGAAAAGAACAAGATGAATCACCATCATCATCTGCACCTAATGCAGGAAGAAAAGTCAGTAATCGGAATCAGAGTTGAAAATGGAGAGCACCTGCTTACCCGGGGCAGGCAAGAAGGGCCACATATTGGTGCTGCGATACCGTAAGTGACCTGTGAAATGTACCCGATCGAAGAGAGCGTACCTGTCCTGGTGAGCTGAAGGAGATAGACCATTTATCAACCCAACGAATATTAATATTCATTGAAAAAAACCTACCAGAGATGATGACGATACCCTCATCGACCGGAGCAGAGCCATTGATACGGACAATCTGAGACGACAAGATGAGTATTAGGTAAACCAGGACAACACTGAGCTGACTGACGATGGAGTTCTGGCCCCAAGAATGAGAGAACTCAGTCTGGGTAATGAGATTCTGAAGGCTCTCGGGAGCACTAGCTTCGGTTATCTAAACTCTCGTTTAGCAACATAGAGAACGTTTCTGAGATGAAGGACGTGCCTTCGATATCTTCGAAGCTAGCCATTGTTGGCTTTGTCGACCCGTCTTTAAACCCCACTTCAGTAACTTATACATCTGGACGAGAAAGATCAGATGGTCGTACGTCACTGCGATAATCTACGGAGCGCATCAGCATGTATTGATTGCCGCAAAGAAGGAAGTGATATACATCTGGTACGGAAACTGGAGAACTTCTCAAGGTTCTCGATAGGCCCGTCGGTCGAAAGAGTCTTCAAGACGCCCTTGACCTGTTCGGTGGCGTTCGGGGTAGGGAAGCCTAATAAGACGTGTTATTAAGTAGGAACAACGTTCAAAGACAACGGCATGCGCACTCTGTTGCACCCGGAGACGAGCAGAAGAGCCTAAGTCGGGGGCATCGGTGCTACAACGCAGTTATGCATAAATAGTTGAGAATGGAGAACGAAGGGCACATGAGTTGTCACTGACATATCAAAGAACTTGAGCCCCTGTGCCTTGGTTTCAATCTGAATACGGAACGAGGGGCCGTTCAGTCAGTTGTGAGGGTACATGACCAGACATAATGCTCGCCTTATCCAACTCCGTCATCCAAACAGGAGGCTGGCCCTCCATTTGGACGAGCCTGCGGCTGCTGAGGTCGATGTCAAAGCCGTCGACATGGAAATCAGCATCTATAGGCTCATTCACAAGCAACGGAGACTGAGCTGGAATCGCGGCGACAGCACAGGCAAGAGAAACAAAGGCGAGTATGGACTTCATGGTGGTTACGAACAGGAGCCAGCAACGAGCAGGCAGCCTGAGCTCGCCGCGCGAGGACGCGTCGGCGCGCACGTGACGAGCGTCGCGTCGGACGTAAGAATTAGCGAGCGCTTGTGGAGGTCAACAGCAACGACGATGTCGAAGGGTGCGGCGAACGTAAAGGCGCAGGTCGTGGTGCGTCCCGTCCCATACTTCCAGCCGGCCGCTCTCTAATCCCAATATTGGCTGTCAGCGCATTCTCATCGCTGCGGGAAAGGCTGCCCCAACGCCTCCTGTGGGTCCTGCTCTTGGTGCTCGTGGTGTAAAGTCGATGGACTTCTGCAAAGAGTTCAACGCACGAACGGCCCACCTTCAACCTGGTATCCCGACCCCCACCCTCATTACCATACAGCCCGACCGAACCTTCTCTTTCGTCACAAAAACTCCGCCCGTCTCCTACTTCCTTAAACAAGCTGCCGGAGTTGAGAAGGGCACTAGCCGTCCCGGTCACGACATAGTCGGCACAGTCAGTCTCAAGCATGTGTATGAGATCGCAAAAATAAAGGCTACCGACCAACATCTCCAGCACCTCCCGCTGGAGGCTATCGCGAGCACTGTCGTTGGTTCAGCCCGTACTCTGGGTCTACAGGTCGTCCCATAATTTGTTCGCACTCCCTTCTATTGTGCGTCATTTGATCCCGCTCTTCGCAAATCGATTACAGGCTCACATATCTTTGTTCTTTCGGTCACGCAGCATCTTTCCCTTCGAGGACGCACTTTCGTGGGGCACCTTGACTCTTTCTGTCTTTAGGCTAGTCTGTACATATGGTTCACAGTAATTTCAGGTGTGTGCGGTATTGCCAGGCTCCAAGGCTCGTGGATGATCGCCAGCAGGATTGCAAGGGTCGGCCGTCGAGTCGGCCGTCGTATCGTCTCATTGGACTCGTCCGTCATTGCACAACATATCCTCGAGCCCGTTCTTTGAAATGTTGGCCGAAGAATGGCAGAGATCGCTCAATTTCCTTAGATCAAGATGATCGATTTGGTGGGTTTCAAAATTAAGCTTTTTCGTGACCTCGAGGCAGATGCGAGTACTGATGTCGAGCTCTGTCTCCTCTTTGCTAACCATTTTTCCGTGAGGGTGCTGCCTTTTTTTGCTCCCGTCCTCTACCCTCTGCTGACAGCGGACAGCCTGTGGCATGTATTTGTCAACGCAGCACCGGGCTTCAGAGCCGGGTCCAACCTACCCGTGGGCGAGCAAACAGCACCTTCCCTTATCGCTACCCGCTGCGTTGTGGAATGTGCTTCCCGCCACGCCGTTTACACGCACTGTCCAGGTGAGACGCAAACCGGGGGCATCGAGGGGCCACCTCCAAAATGTCGCTCCTGAAATTCCAAATTCAGGCGCTTCCACACCGCGTGGGGCATTGTCGATGGGCACCTCTCGCCTCCCCTTATTTCTCGATTGACCTGCTTGCGGATATATCCGTGCTTGTACTTTTGCGTGTTGCGGGATCTGGTGGGAGCTCGCGCCCATCGACTTCTCCGGCCTTTTATGTTTTGTTTTCCTTCTTTGACTCCATCCTTCACACCTGGAGGAGATTTTGAGCGCTTAGTTCTCCCTCGTGTCGTTGTCCGATCGAGCTGACCTCGACCTGGAGATGCCATCCGGATCCCTCCTCCGTTGAACAAGGCCTCCACGAAAACTTCGTCAAGGGCCACCTTCTCGTGCCGACACGCAGCGTTGCGTCCTCCTTTATCTGTCACCCCACGTTCACGTTCCCGATCGAACATTCACCATCAGGTGAAAACCAGAATGCCATCCCGGTCGCGGTATAAATGCGGGCTCGTTGTCTTGGACTAAGCAGCCCAAGCCCCCATCGGCCTCACCTCCCTCGACTCTTACCTGCCACTTCCGTCCGCCGTCATGTCTGCTGGTGCCAACGACGTTTTGTCCTGGACTGCTCAGGACCCCCGTCAGAGCCAACTCTTCAGCTCCTGGGGTGTGGTATACCGCTTCCATGTATGTCCTCCTTTACCCAAATCTACGTCGTTTCCCCCAGCGTATAAACTCTCGTGTTCGTAGACGGAAACAAATGGACAGGGCGTCAGCGTCACCACCGTGTGGCGAGCAATTCGTGCGAACAAAGAGGACCGTGTTGCCAAACTCGAATGGGCGCCCAACGGAGGTCTAGGACGCGCCGTCATCGGAAAGGTCTTGCTTTATTCTCGTTGAAACTCTATTATCAGCTGTTCTGACCCGAGTGCTTTGTCCACAGAATACCCTACCTATGGGTGACCTTGTCCGTAGAGAGCCACGCATCCCTGTATGTTTCTACCGCATTCGACACCATCTCCTTTTGACTTAAGCATCACCCACGCCTGCTCCCCCACTCCCCCACATTCTTCTTCCGTTCTCAGGACTGCAGAGTTTTCAACGGCCCGGACGGGTTCTTGTATCGTTGGAGGCCTAGTACAAATAATTCGGACACTGTGGTGAGTTTTCTGACTTCCGCTGTGGGAACTGAGAAGACTGGCCTTCGGATGTGGCGTCGACTTCTAATCTATACCCCTGCTATCGCCACCAGCTGCAAGACCCCAACGGCAGTATCATTGCTTTCATCCGCCCCACTCGACCTGTTTCATACCCCGGTTTCGGCGACGTTTACGCAGAGTTACACTACGTCCGTTCTGCAGGTGCAGGTGTTGTGGTACGCCTCATGTTCCATCGTTTGTCGTCATCACCCTCGCTTATCGTCTGCCCCGTGCCGCAGATGCATCCACCACTCATGGACACAGTCACCGTCACGGCCATGCTCTACCGATTCGCCCAGATGTACAACCTATGAGTTTCCTCGTCTTGACTTTTTTAGGGTCGTGGCACGAACGTTTCTCGCCATGAACCAGACGGAGGGCAGGCCCGCCGGTGACTGTAAGCTTGTACAGATCTCTCATTTGCTGTGGTGTCCGCGCATACTTCTTTCTCTGTCATCCATCCATCTCTCTCTCTCTCGCTATATCCATTCGCGCTGCTATTTGATTTGTGTACGTATGGGGGTGCATGTGTAAGAGTACGAGTACCAGTCTTGCTTGCTTGCGAAACACATCTTTTATCTCATCTGCCGGTCCTGGTCCAGGCGATTGCCATTGTTCGCGCCTTTTTGGATATCATCGCCATCATCGATCGCTTTCTTCGACGTAAACTGACGGGCGAAATTCCGTCAAGTCCGATAGTAAATTGAAAACACGCTTTGAAACATTATATGTCACGGCGCCTGGGAACGAAAGGACGGGTGGGTGCCGCATCGATATCTTGGTCGAAGTGGGGTGCCGGACACCTTCCGTTTACCGGAATCAAGAAGCATCAGGGTTTGGAAGGTTCTACACGTGTAAGTGGTAGACAGGAACTCATCCGGGCTCGAGCTCATAACTGGCCAGTGGTAGTACTGCTGACCGAGACATCTACACCATGGGTTCGCGTTGCAGGTGCAACTGCTGTTGGTCTTCCAGAAAGCGCTCGCGGAGCAGCAGTCGAATCTGAAAGAAGCGAATCTTAACGCCACCCAAGCATCGTGTCTGGCCTGTCGTGGCATCTGCAACTAAAGCAATACGTTATGGACGGATACATTCGACGAACGGTACACACATCTATATGGTCATCCGACCGTGAACAGTAGGTGTGGTCAATCCATATATCAGACCGAGGTCCGGAGAAGCCTTGCCAGGGTGTGCGATTCCTCAGAGCTTCGCGGACAACACGCCTTCACCTGCCTTTCCTCCTTCCTCTGCGGCTGGCTGTACGACGTCAAGGATCGAGTCAACGGTCCTGATGACCCACTCCGTCCCTTCGTCCGAGGACAACCATCTATCTTCATCGTTCAGGCCCTGCGCGTTCCGCGCTTTGAGAAGACCGAAAACGTGGCTGATGAGCTGGGGGCCGACTCTGCCCTCTGCGCGAAGACAGGCTGTACCGACGACCGAGCCAAGCGCACGGCTAAGATTTCCTTGCTCGCTTTCGCCACCAGGGAGAGGGGCGAGCACGGCGCCGTATGCTTGGATGATGAATGCTATAAAAAGGAGAGAATGAACGAATGAGAGGACAGTGGGATCAACGAATGGCCATCGCGCGAAGCCACCCGATGGCGTTGATTAACGCGATCGGTAGGGACGAGAGGATCGAGGGGCTTCGACTGGAGGTTCGATGGATGGACGAATGAAGGATGGGGAAGGAAGTGACCGGTAACTTACAGATGAAGTCTGGATGATAGGAACCGAGTTTGTCGTGCAGCTTCACCGCATGGGGCTCGTAGATGGACTTCCACAGCTCCTTACCGCGTGTCGTGACATTGTCGATATTCTCTGCGCTCGCAGCCCTATATGGGGTTCAAAAAGTAAGCACACGAGCAGGCGTTAGCATTCTGAAGAAAGCAGGCATCGCGGATCATGCGGGGGAACTGGAAGAACTTCGGAGCCTTTCCTTCAGACGACTTGCCTGTCCGGATGAGTTGTATTCCTGAGTTGGCCTTTCACATCGTCTTCAAGCGCTTCCATGAGACCCGCTAAGGAAAGAATCGTCTGAAGGCATCCATGCCGTTTCAAGATCAGCGTGTGGCCCAATGGCAGGAAAGATACAGACTCGCTTACCCGAGGCACGCCAACAAAGATAGAGCTCTTCACAGCAGCTTCGCGTATGAGAGCAGCCTTCTGCACCGCGCTGGCGACGCTCGTCCGTGAAGCAGCGTCCGCCGGATCAGTCCTCGTCGTGAATTTGTACAAATGTCCCATTGAGCTGGGTATATTCGACGTCAGGAGTGTGCAGGTCTGGCATGATTAGCCCACGGTCAGCATACGGCGAGGTCCACATCCATCAAGAATCATATCTGTCCCAAAGGAAGATAACGCATGATACGGCGAGAAGTAGAAGGAGCTGCTCACGCTAAGAACGAGCCATCCCGTCTCCGCTTGGCGTTGCTTTGCATCCGTAAAAGTCTTGTTGAGAACGCCATACAACCTACCAGCTGGCGGCCCAGCGAACGAGTTTGGATTGCGAAGCGTTAGGAGCTGTTTGACAGCTGGGGGAAGATGCTTGACCATGGTTGAGAACGTGAAAGGGAGAGGGCCGTGAGATTTCGTCTATATTGACATCTTGTGTTGAGTTTGCTTCTAGCTATGCGGCCTTCCGCATCTAACTTCAAGCGTCGCTTCGGACAACATCGGCCATGCGATGGATAGTTGACTTATCCCCACGACGGTCTCTAAACATCGCAGCTCACCGTACGCCGCGTTAGCATCTCGAGGGCATTTACAGAGGAAGCAAAAAGCAACACTCAAATTCTCAATTCCATACCACAAGAAAGTAAAGCAAAACCAACAATACCGCAAAACGAGAAAAACCCTCGGTGATATTTGATGATAGTACCCCGTACCATACATCGAAAACAGATGGGAAAACATCACCGGTGTCAAAGGGATTGCAAGAGAGTTATGTAAAAGTAAAGGATATCGGTGCAGTTCAAACGGTAATCCCCGACGCCCGCACAACAGGCCCCAGGATTGAGGGAGGGTATATATCGTAGGTAGGTTGAGGGTCGGAATGAGGAGCAGAGGGAGCGTGCAACAACGTATAAGACATCGTAAGTGTCCAAAGTGAGGGTGCAAAACGCGTTTAGTTATCGATGTAGTAGTAACCGAGGGAAGTGGGCAGGCCGCTGGACTCCATGAGGCGGTCAAGGTCGTTGACACCAGACATGTCGGTCATGACACCTAAAGAACAATGAGATGAATGTAAGACAGACTAACGAAAAATAAAAGACTAACCGAATGCGAAGTAGGCAGCAATCCACTCAGTCTCCTCCATCCACTGCTTCGTGGTCTGCATGAAGGTCCAGACATCGGCATCAGAGCACTGAGCACCACCGTTGAAGTTCTGTGCAGGCTCCTGTCAGAAAGTGCGAAAAAAGGACGAATGTGTGGGTCTTACCTGGCAAGCGTACTCAGTCACCCAGATATCCATGTTGAAAGCATCGTGGAAGCTGGTGACGTAGGTCTCGAAGGTGTCGGCACCGACGTCATACCAGTGGACAGCAACACCATCGAACTGCAGATTCAGGTTAGCTATCAACTTCTATTGGATCGCTTGACAAGGCAGATGTACGAACCGTGCAACCCGAGCAAGCGGCGAAGAAGTCCTTCATCCAGGTCATGCCGGAAGGTGCGGAAGAGGTGGCGGGGGAGATAAGCTTGTAGCCCTCGTTGGCCAAGGGCTGGATGTACGTTTGCCACATGCTAGCACCGGTAGCGGCGTCCATGTTGGATTGACCAGCCTCGTTAGGCCTAAAAATAGCGGAGAAATCTCAGAATCATCGCTATGGAGAGAAAAAGTGATACGTACTCGTTCATGCCCATAACGTACTCGGCGTAGCCAGCGACCACAGTGCTCTGGAACTCACTAACCTGGTTCCAACCCCAAAGCATGGGCATGAGGGTGAAGCCAAGTTCAGCGGCACCTGTGGGCATGGAGGGACTCCATGTGTAGAGGCTGCAAAAGTCGGGTTAGTATGGCGCAGCGACCGTAACATATACCAAGTGGACGTACTACTTGGTCTTGTCGGTCTTGAAGTTCGACAAGGACGAGTCATCTCCGAGGGCCCAGGCAATGCCGACTTTGCCACCGGAAGAGCTGGAAGCGGTGGAAGTGGCAACAGCTGCAGAAGTGCTGGTGGAGGTTGCGACCCAGGCGGAGGAGGAGGACCAAGCGGCGTCGGTGCTGGAGGTCCACGCAGCGTCGGAGGTTGACGTCCAGGTGGAAGCGTCGGAAGAGCTGGCGACGTAGGCGACGGCTGCGGAGGCAGTAGAGGACTCTGCGTCAGAAGAAGAGCGGACCTTGCAACGCTTAGCGTGAGGAGCGGAGTCGCGCCTCCTCTTCGCGATGCTGTCGTGGCCGCGGCGGGAGATGTGGTGCTCCTCGAGGGCGTTGACGGGAGAAGCGACAAGCGAGCAGGCGAGGACGGCAAGCGAGGCGACGGAGAGGAGGTTCGATAGTTTGTGGGAGACCATGATGAAGGCTTTGAGGGTAGGGGGAGAGAAAGAACGGGGATTCAAAGAGTGTCAGCGGCCGAGGCCAAGTTGGGGAACGAAGGCAAGAGGCGGGGGGAGGGAGGAAAAGTGTTCGTCGTCCTTGGCTACGACGGCGGCCTATATACCCCCGTACCTCAAATTATTACATAAGCCTCCACTTGGGCTTGGTCCATGCTGCCCACTCCGGGCTTGGCTCCCCTCAGCGTCCCTTTCCAGTACCTTGTTGTGCGCTTTATCTCATTATTCTCTGTGCACTTCCATACAGTACTTAGACATAAATCAGATATACAGGACAGCCCTCTGCGCGTAACGAACCCGCGCCTGCCGTGCGAAAGAAGGCAAGTACTGTAAAGGAACATGCCCGCCACGCGAGCGCTTAGCGGAGTTTGTTCGCGAGTAGAAAAGGGATGGGCGGTGCCCGAACGAGGCTTTCTCCTTAACCTCCAAGTTTGACACGCAGAAACCGGTTCATCAAGTTCATCCCCAAGTTCATCAAGCTCACATTCACCGCTCCCACCTCCTCAAAATGTCTGACGCCCCAGTCGCCCCCGTCGTCCAGGACGGCGAGCCTCCGGCTACGCAGGAGAAAGTCGTCGAAGAAACCCCTGGTTTCAAGGTCCGTTTCCACCCTCCTCCCTTTCTCCCTGCACGCCGCTCATCCCGCCCGCCCAAATCAGGTCTTCGCCGGCAATCTTGCGTACTCTACCACGGATGAAGGGCTGAAGACGTTTTTCGCGCCAGTCGCGAGCGACATGTGAGTCGTCCCCGCCAGTCGTCCTCGTGTTCCTTTCTCTTACGTCTCCCGCCTGCCTCGCAACAGCCTCACCGCGCAGGTCATCATGCGTGGCACAAGGTCTGCAGGCTACGGCTTTGTCGCTCTCAACAGCGCAGAGGCTGCACAACAGGCAGTCGAGGCTCTCAACAAGCAGGAACTCGACGGTCGTCCCATCATCGTCGAGGTCGCTAAGCCCGCCGAAGAAAAAGACAAGGAGAAGAAGGAGAAGAAGGCTCGTACCCGGCGTCCTGGCAGACGTGGTGCGAAGGCCGTTCCCGGCGAGGTCACCGAGGCTGAGGCCAACGGTGACGCTGACAAGGCTGACGGCACTCCCGCTGCTGGCGATGCTGAGAAGCCCAAGAAGAAGAAGAAGAAGGCCGCCGTGAGTCCCTTTGTTTCAGATCATCCCTTTCCATCATCATCATTCTCATCCACCTCTTTCCCATCATCTCAGAAGAAGCCAAAGCGTGCGACTGAAGGTGCCGAAGGAGAGGTCGCCGCTGACGGTGCCGCTGCCCCCACCACCACCGAGGGCGGTGAGACCACCAAGAAGCCTCGTCAGAAGAAGGCTCCCCGCCCAGCTCGTCCCGCGGGTGAGGACCCCTCTGGTGAACCCTCCAAGACGCTGCTCTTCGTCGCCAACCTTGGGTTCAACATCGACGACGCCGGTCTCGCCGCGTTGTTCACCGAGAGCGGCATCAAGGTTAACTCTGCTCGCATTGTTCGCAGGCGCTGGGGAAGGCCCCGCAAGAGCAAGGGCTACGGTTTCGTCGACGTCGGTGATGAGGAAGAGCAGAAAAAGGCCATCGAGGCTCTCGAGGGCAAGGACGTCGGTGGAAGGCCCATCGCCGTCAAGATCGCAGTAAACTCTCAGACGGAAGAAGAGGAGGAGAAGGCTGAGGGTGGCGAGGATGCTACTCCTGAGGCCGCTGTCGTTGCCTCTTAAATGTTGCCGTCCATCATCTCACGTAATTCGATAATCGCCCCACCCGTTCCACGACCCTGTTATGCCTTTGTTATCGTATTAAACCCCCCCTCCATCTCGTTAGGACGACTGTCCCATGTTTTCAAGTTCCACGCTCGTCCTTTCCGTCGGGCGGTAGCGCGTTCTCCAGTTCATAGTTCAGTTTGTGCGCTCTGCCCTCCGTTCATCGCCGCCCCCGCGCTATCATCGTAATGCGCGTTGTCCATACTGTTGATAACTTGTTATAGCCGTCGTTAGGTACACATTTTGGCAACGACGGTTTCGTTCATCGGTTTCATTCTTGTCTTGGAGCCTAAGTCTAAAGTCTCGTTCAAGAAGCAAAAGTAACCTTTTAGAGTGGCTTCGCACCCCGCAACGTCACCGTTCGAAGATGTCACGCGACTGGGGCGATCCTATATTTGATCTGAGAAAGGGTTTCATTTGAGCCCCGTAGAGGATTGAATCAAAGCAAAAAGTCATCTGCACGCGCTAAAGTAGTTCAGGATCGGACATGGCTTCGGACGACGAAGACGACTATCTGTCAGACAAGTTCCTCCTTCAAGCAACAGCAGCTGCTCCCTCCACTTCCCGCGCCAAGCCGACTACCTACTCCGATAAACGACGCGAAGCGCTGAGAAAGGCACAGTTGAAGAATGAACAGAATAGGACGAAGAGCAGGAGAGAGCGTGAGCTCGAGGCGAGGGAAGAGGGGCTCAGTAAGAGTTTGTTTGAGCGGGCGGAGGAGGAGCAGGCTTCAGGGAGTAATAAGGCTTTGGCTATGATGATGAAGATGGGGTTTAAGCCTGGACAGACTTTGGGGAATGTGGAGGACCGTGAGGAGGAGAAGGCGAAGGTGAAGGTAGAGAAGGAGGAAGAACCGAGTCCGACTCCCGTCACTGCTTTTGCCTCTGCGTCGCGCCGTTCGGTGTCGAGTACGCCTACGGGAGACGGTCGAGAATCTGTATCTGTGGAACCGCCAGATGGCAAGGTACGAGAGCATATTAAACATCTGGCAGAGCCGCTGCCTTTGAACGAGTGGGCAGGTGCGTCCTCGTCTCGACTGATTCAGAATGTTGGTAGCCCCTGAATGTACCCGTGTTGACATGCATATCACACACATTTCGTTGCATCAGGTCGTAAGGGCATAGGTCTGGGCAAACGTGCGGCCTCACCGACTGATCTCGAGCGACTTGCCAAAGCGGCGAAGGTAGACGAGGAGACGAGCAAGGAGTCGTTCAGGGATCGTACGCGGAGAGAGTTTGAGCAGAAACGGGCGGAGAATAGGTTGATTCCCGCTCAGAATACGTGTGTTACGCTGGATGAGAAGGTAGGGAAGCAGGTGCGTAGTTTACATTTACTTTCTTTCGTGAATACACACACTGAGACGACCTGGCGTTCATTTAGTTCAATGTCCTCTGGGTGAATGTGAACAAGCCCGAGTCGTTCCCAGAGGGTCTGCTCGAAGCACTGGCAGATTCGTCCGTCAATCTCGTCCCGTCATCAGACGATGGTACCATCCACGAACGGCTTCGAGCGCAGATGCAAGCAGACGCGCTACGGCCTCTCTCATCTCAACAAGATGCGGATGGAGAGCCTCAAGCGCCTCTGAAGGAGGCTCCGATAGATCCGGAGGTTGTCGAAGAGGTCGCTCGTTTTCTACGTTTGGGGGTAAGTCGCACGTTCGAATTGATCTTCTCGTCGGTTTGACTCACGGGACGATGGTAGCCTCAAGAACGACTCGGACGTGTGGTGGAGTATCTACGGGAGGAGTACTCGTATTGCTTCTGGTGTGGTACGCAATACGACGGTGCGGAAGAGATGGATGAACAGTGTCCGGGGCCGGACGAGGAGCAACATTGATTTGGGCTGATGAACTGGAACTTGGGGACGCGGTAGGGTACCTACTGGATGCTGACGGACTGAATGACAGAATGCAAAGGATATAAAGAGAATAAAACAAGTGTGAGAGAGGAGGGGGAGGAGGAATAAACATAAGGCAGGCGGAAGCAAATATGTCTAATAGTACACAGCACAGACAACAGGGGACCCAACCACGAAAACATGGCACACCGATGAACGAATAGATAGGTTGGGTGTAGAGCGAGTGTGGAAGATTATGCGAGGGTAAAGACTGGAAGTAATGTCCAGCATAATGATGGTGCAAGTCCGATGCGACGCGCAGATTGCGGTAGATGAAGGTAAGAGAGAGAAAGAACAATGTCCATTGAAACACACATCATGGTATCGAGACAGTGAGGGGAATATGTTACCGATGCGAATCTTGGGGAGTGGCTGAAATACGGGTGCCAGTACGGTGGTAGGATCTAGGGTCAATGTCCATAGAAAGGTGGGTCGACTCTGATGATGAATCTGTCGACGTGGGGGAAGCGAGAAGGAAGTGGGGTATGAGAGTGGGAAGGGCGGGTATTGCGACTGGAGCAGCGGGACTGTGGACGTCGGCGGGGAATACGAAGGATGTCGGTGAGGGAGAGGGACTTCGTGGCGACTTGCGTCGGACGAAAGTTGAAATAGGGGTTATGGCCGGGAGATCGGAGTCGATCCAAGGCTTCTGCCCTCGTCGCAAGGGTCTTTCAGATCGTGGAGCACGAGATGCCCGAGTTGAGCGTTGAGGGAAGACGGTGTCCAAGGGGGAATGAAGGGGAGAGGAAGAGGGAGCCTGACAGGGGCGTTATTATCACCTTCGCGACAAATGCAAAACATGGATACGGAGGAAATTAACATACCCGCGCCGGTTTGTCGAACGCCTCCACGGCGTCTAGAGATGGCATGCTCGCCTTTCGAGGAATCTGCATAACGAAAGGAGAACATGTCAGAGTAAGTTGGAGCATAAAATGTCAAGAAACACACGCTGGAGACGCCGTAGGGAGAGTATCTGCCCTTCCCACGGAGTTGGATACTCGGTTCGGTATCCAATTCCTTGCCGTAGTAGATGCGTTCATGATGAGAGGGAACCAGAAGGTATTTCCCGGCAGGATGAGTATTGTGGCGACGTCGAGGAGATCCAAGTTCATCGTCCGCATACGAAGAGGACGATGTGGTAGAGGAAAGGGAACTCGAGCGTGAGTGAGAGAACGGACCGGTCGCTCGCCTCTCGTCGGTGAGACCGAGAGACTGCATGAGCTCGACGAAGGAAGGAAGGGGAGTCCTAGCCATTGCTCGATAGCGCGACACTAAGGGTTCTGAAGAAGGGGCGGCAAGGGCGCAACATGGGTACGAAGGGGACAGATGATATATATACGAACGAGCGGTGGAGACAGACGCAGCGGTACGGGACGACGCGACGGGTGGCGATGCCCGTAGTTAATTGTCGTCAAGCCGATCCCTCCATACAAGAGCCGCTCGCTCGGGTCCGCGTGCCTGCGCCCACCATTTTACTGCTGCGTTCCGACTGCGAGCGTAAACAACCCTCGGCTCGGCCCCTGGCTTTCATTATGGAACGTCAGACAACCCCAGACCTCGTCATCGTAAAATCCACAGAGCGTATGTTCGCCGTCTCTCCTGTAGAATAAACACTGTGCATATTCTCCTTCGAGACACGCTACGCCCATCACAACACAGGCGCCAGAGAACGCGGGGCGCACGGAACCACGCCTCCAAGCCTCTCGGCGACCAGATCTAATCACCTGTACAACATAATCGATATCGTTCGACTCCTGCTGCATTGCATGGGAAAACCGCTCCGAACACAAGAAAAGCACGGTAGACATGTAACCTACCGACCGATAGCCGCCGGCGGTAGCAGAAGACAACCTCCCAGGGCACCAAGCAGCATTGTGGCTAGCCAATTAAAACTTCTTCAGGTTCATTATGCTCCGTGCAGCTGCACAACCAATGCACAGGATGTGCTCACACCAACGCCAAGGTAACCCTACGTGTTGTAGCATCAGACAGGAGGGACTGACACACTTCAGGATTTCATTGGTATCAGTTCCAACGTTGGTAGAGATCCCCTTGGAGAACTGATCTCCAAGCTTCTTGATGCTACTCAAGCCCGAGTCTACCTGTCGCTTCATCTCTGTATCACTCCTACAGAGAAGTCGAGAATGCCGGACCCGTATCTCCCGCGCACAACGCTTGAGCTTTACCGTATTGTCGGGAGTTGGAATAGGTTGGATTGCATCACTGCATCAGAGAAGGTGCCTCGATAACGACTGTGCTCATCTGACCACCGGTCTCCAAGAGATTGTTGTTTCGAAGACAGAAGACACGACACAAACGCCCCATGGGACACAAGCAGAAAGTGTGGTCAGCGTCGAAATAACCAAGGTGACCTTGTAACTCCAACACACCAGGAGCGTCGCGACCGCGAGATAACAGATGGTCGCAACAGCATCAGAAGGCAAGCGGAAGACGTGCTAGAAATATACACTCCATCCGTAGGAGGGTGCTAGTGAACTGCACCAGGTTACCAAGTCACTTCGGCGGGAGAATGAGTCATGAAAGCAATTCGTGCAACTGCCGGCCAAGAGATGTATATATCTGAGGCTAGATGCACAGTCAAATGTAGAACACGCATCTTTGTATTGAATATAACTCCGATGTGCCTCCAGCGAATCCCAGTGGGACGAAGGGGAAGTCCCTGAGTATAGCGGTCCGAAAATACCCCAGCAGCGTGGTATGTCGGTAACGATGGCTACCTTAAGCCAAAGCAGGTAGTTTTGATCGCAGAAAAGCCTCGTTCACAAGGTACAAGAATGATTGTCGAGGCACAGCATAAAATCCCGACTTGAGTGTGGGTGAGAGAAGTGCGTGTCACAGATCGTGGCTCGTCACTTTTCGTCACGTCTTCAATCGTCACACGCGTCCTGTCTTCTTACCACCATGAATAACCAAGGCGCCACAAACACGAACGGGTCGAATACGGGCTATATGGCCCCTCCAAGGCAGGATATGGAGTATCTTTGCGCTGGTCTGTGCACCTTTTCATGCTTTAGGTTCGTTTGTCTCATTCAAAAGTGATAGACTGTGGAGCCAAGAACGAAATCAAGTCCCGAGAGCCCATTCGGTGTCGAGAGTGTGGGCATCGTATCATGTATAAGAAGAGGACAAAACGAAGTACGTACCTTCATCTCTTGCCAAATAGTCAAGTCTAACATAATGGAATAGTGGTTCAATTTGAGGCGCGATGACGCGCTAAAAGAGTCGCCACACTCGTAAAATCTACACACCCGCACTCTCTACCACCCTCCTGCATGCGATCCGACGGTCCACAATCGATGTTTATCTGTCATAGAAATACATTCTCCCAGGCCGATATATCTGATTGGTCTATAGACCTCCTCCTCGGCTATGTGTCGATTCTCGTTATGGAGGTGACTATGAATCAGTTTGAGGCGGTAGGCTCGAGGGTGTGAAGATGGGAAGATGGGAAGTCATTGGGTGCCTTGGGGCTGGGTCGGTCTGTTCTTTCTGTACCTTTCTGCTGCGATTCGAAGAATCCATGTGTCTTTCGTCCTTGTGGCGTAAACGCCACCGTACCGCACGCCTGCTCCAATGCAACACCACTCATTGCTACCAGCATCAAGTTTCAAGGCTGCGAGTCTTTGACCAGATCCGCTACTCACTCCACGCTCACAACAGATCAATATAAATTTTCGAGGGGTCACTTCAACGGGAGCTTGCAATGTGTGCGGCTTACCGTCGCCCTTTGGTGTGCACTCATCACTGTCTACGGATTAGGCGTTCGCTCTACGATCATCTCTTTTTGCTTTCATGGTATGTCGATCTTCTATGCATTCAACGTGGTCATGGTTAGTGCAGACCATTGTGGCGGTATTCACAGGGCGTTTCCTCTCTAAGACCGGTTTTCTGACATGGACCACTATGATATTCTATCTGATGGCGTGTGTTCCAACTTGCATCCACTACCAAGCTATTCATCTCTGCTTTCGATGGATCAGATATCATACGTCAATCAGGGTATCGCGTGTATTTAGGGTGCGTGGATGGCCGATGTACACCGTCAAACAATAGCCGGAATTTGTACTCTGTTTCGCCACGATGATGATCTTCGACTACTTTCTTCCCATTACCGTGCTCCGCGAGTCCCAGGGTTTATTGCCTTTTCCCATAACGGACAGGCTGCACAGTCTCTTGCGGTTGTTATCCCGACATCTCGCACAAATCAAGTCTACGCGTGCAAACTGCCCATGCCGCCCATCGCGATGAAGGGAGCCACAAGGCATGAGATGAATGAATTAGTCGTTGTAAGGTACATGCAGTAAGTAGAGAGAATTAAGGTAGACAGACAGCAACGATGCAATACACGCTCGTACAAGCAAGTCGACCAACCCGCAGGTAATACAAAGGAGACACGAGTACACAGTAACACACTCCGCAAAAACGCGTAAGAAAACTGTCATCATATGATCGTGCAATCGTAAGAAATAGCCACCAAACGAGACACTGGCTCTACCACTGGCCCTGCCGGTTCATCCACGTATTGAGTAGGCAGGTCACGACGATTCGATCCAGGATGGGTTCGACCCGTTTTTCGACCCGTAGGGTGAGAGCGGTCTGGTTCCAAGACGCCACCGTTTTACCTCGAGAGTCAACGCACTGAATAGATATCATACATATCGGGAACCAACGGTAAACGTGGGACTGTACGGAGAAAGCGTGATGAGACGTACGAAAAGATCTTTGTTGTTGTCCGCCTTCTTCCACTTGTACTCCGAGCCAGATGCTTTGAAACGCCGGGACCTGGGAGCTCGATGCAGAAGGTTAATTGGGGAAAGGTCAGGAAATTTGGAAATGACTGACTTGCTATCCGCCTTCTTTGGTTTTCGAAGTTCTCTCATGGGTACCTGAGGTATGACGAGCATTGGTTCCCGGATGAGCGAGTTGAGATGTAAATAGACTCACCTCCTCAATCCCAAAGTGGGCAGTGGCGTTCGTTGCTGATGTCCAGTCAATCTCCCCCGCGGTCTCCCATTTTGCTGTGGCCATGTTCTTGCGGTGGAACGTTGTGGAGCCGAAAGTGAGTCCCGAATTCGGATGGTAGAACTGTCGGGAGAGAGCGATCGACAAACGTACAAACGCTATCCGGTCAGCGACCTCTGCAGGCATGCATGTACATATACGTGGACGACGTACCTTGTATAACTCGATGGGTCCAGATCCGTCGTCTGTTGGTCTGAACACGGTGAATGTTCGAGGATCTGGATTTGTCTCCGGCAGAGGAGAGACAAATAGAAGGACAAGTGCAGGTTGACTGTCTGGCATGGAGCGTAAAAGGCGGCCACGAGACGAAGCGAGAGAGGAGGGCAGGAATCCGAGGGTTCCTGAGGAGAATGGTGGCGCGAGCTCGAGGATGCTGGAACGGAGTGGATGTGATCTGGTACGCAAACATCGTAATATAAGAGATCCGGAACATCTCGCAAGGCGGCATCGCTCGTGCGCATTGTGGAGAGCGGAAAGCTCGGGGCAACAACCGAAGAGTCTCAGAGCCAGGAGATCCAGAAACATGAGGTAGATCTGCGCACACCTCGATCTCTGCAATCAGTTGAAAACGTATCTCCGAGCGTGCACCGGTTACGAAGGCGTGCGAGGAAAAAGAAGGATAAGAGTCTTCCCCAGGTTTGGTCAAGCACCGAATACTGAATCTTGGAAGACGAAAACGTTAGCCGAGCGGTTCAAAGCGTCCTCAGCTCAGCCAGCTGAGTGACGATGGGGACGTTGAGCGCCGAGGACTGGCGTAGAGTACCCACATATAGTGGGAGATGATATATCCACGGCCGAGTCATGTCATGAGGTCAACAGATGTATATTTTATGGACAGATAATGAGGAAGCAAAAGGATAAGTATGGAGCCAAGGGACGATTTGTATATACTGACGAGCAATTGGACCTGTTAGCGTTATCGATGGTCTTGCCGGGAGCGCGAGGGCCCTGCGATATGGTTCTGACGACATGGATGCGCCTGAGTCGAACGCAAAGTACGCTCAAATAGGTGCGACATAGATTTCGAGAACATCTAAATGGGCCACAAAAGTGAATTCGTCGGGAGGAGGAGAACGTAAAAATGCCGAAAGGACGCTTACACGGATGTGTCGATGATGTGTGCAACCAGACAACGTGAAGTGTCAGAGGTTCTAAAATGGGCCACAATCCAGGGACAAAGTCGATGCGACTGCGAGGAAAAATTGTTGTGGACAACGCCATAGAGATGAAACAGATAAAACGGGTCTAGCGTAGTCAGAACGTGTTTATGAAGCAGTGCAACTGTGGCATGGACTTACCGACCGTTGCGGATCGGGTGTGGCCCCTGTGAGGTTGTTGTGTTCCATCTCCGTAAGACGTAGATAGACTCGCCTCATGAAAAGGAGGCTGCGTAGTGCGCCTGAGGATATGTCGCGGATGTCATCGCAAAGAGTGTTACATATGTTTGAACCGCTGTGCGCCGCGATTTCGGAACAGGGCTTGCCGCGGTGCTGTTGCGTGGCACGCACAAAATAAGCTACGGACGAGGTACGAGATATCCTCAGCTGAGCTGAAGGACGTCAGAGCTTGCGAGCCAAGGGATACAAAAGAGGAGAGGGGGAGAAGGAAGGATATTACGTGAAAGTAGTCATAGAAGACGTCTGAAGGTTGAACAAAGTAAGTCGGACATTATTTACGGCTGTTTGCCTCGAAGCCGAGCCCATAAGCGGCACTGCCGAAATACGGGCTGAGCTGGCCTCCAGCCGAGCCGTGACCCACCGTGACCGTTGAAGGATATTCGCTGATATTCTTCTTCACGGTGAACTCCTCTGGGCGAGTCGTGTCTTTTGTCTATCTCCGAACAACCCGCGTCGTACAGTCACAGAAAATCGTAGCATAACTATGTCATCCCATGGTCGCGACCGAAGCGTGTCCGGCGAGATAGAGGTATTTGCCGAATATTCCTGAATATGCTGTCGTCAGCTCTCTGACTCAGGACCTGCAGGAGTCCGAGTTGGGCTCAGCTCACGAGAATGAAGGTTCACAGGAACCGTCATCTAGCAAACCAGGCCGCAAGAAAAATCCAAAGTCTGCTCTTCTTGCTTTGATTCTCCACTCATCTTACGTCCTGTCCCTGACCCCAAACCTTCGCGTTCACAGCTCACAGGCCGCACGGCGCGACCAGAACAGAATCGCCCAACGCGAGTTTCGTCTGCGCAAACAACAGCGTGTATGTCTGCCGTTTGCTCCATCACTGCGACCTCTCTATATCCATGGTTCGCGTCTTCTAGATCCGTGACCTCGAAGCTCGTGTCGAGATCCTTTCAGGAGGCAAAGATGAGGCTCTTGGAGAAATGAGGAAGATTCTCAAGGGTGCGTGCTTTTGTCTAGCTCGGTTCCTCTACTTTGTCGAACACCTCCCGTCAGATTTGATGGCTGAGAACCAGACACTCCGTAATCTCCTCCGGAGCCTCGGAGGGTTCATTGGTGATGGTGCTGGCGGGCTCCTCCCAAAACTCGGCTGGAACTTGCAGGATTTTGAGCATTTTATCAACAAGTCCGAAACCGACACAGCATTCGAAGGATACCAAGCACGTAAACAAGCTGCTACCGTCACTGGTTCGTCTGGATCAGGAAGTAACGCCAGGAAACGCACCTCTGAAGACGATGCTGGCGCGAGTAATGCGAAACGCTCTCGGGGACCAGGCGACCGAGATGATGGCAGTTTTCCCGCTATCATGCCCATGGATCCCGTCACCTCTGGAAGCGGCCTATATCCACCATCCACTCGTTCTCCGCATGAGAGCAGTCTTTTCACGGACCTGATGCGTGGTTCGAATGGATCACCCCTATTTACTCATTCTTCTTCCTCAACTTATGGGGGCACACCTCAACTACCTCCACCACCGGGCGTCTTTCCTCCGCCCTACATGGGCTCTGTCGGTCTGAACGTAGACGGCCCTATGGGGATGCCGTATTCCACTAGTGGCGCTCAACAGTCATCTCAGCGACTGTCTCCGCCCATACCTACCCCGGTTGAAGACGTGCGTGATTTGGACCCGAAACACGAGGAGGCTCAAAAGCTGATTTCGTGCGTATAACTTCGCGGATTGTGAGTCTGGACTGTGTTACGAGCTCACAGTTCGGGGTCACAGTTATCATCTGGACAATTACAAGCGCAACAGCGGTTACCACCTCCCGGCCTCTCTGCGTCCGACTTTGGTTCAGAGGTATGACCTTTCTGCCATTCATCATCAACGACCTGCTCACGCTAAATTCTCATGTGCTAGAACTGTTCCTCATGGTTAGTTGACATCGCTCTTCGTCGGCATACTTGGTGGCTGACGATATACATAGAGAGCGTTATCGACAGAATTGTGCATCCTGATTTGCGTGATAGACTGATACTTTTGCGAGGTAAGCATGTCATCCCGTTACGGACGTCGAGCGTCGAACTTACTTCAAATATCGCAGGACGCTTTAGTTTAGTGGATTGCATCCATGACTATGGCCTTGCAGTTACCATTCACGGAGATGACGTCCTTGCTCACGCAAACTGGGAAATCAACGAGTCGTGGTTGAAGAAATATGGGTTCGTACACTTCACTTACGGCCATATTATGTCGCGTCCAAGACGGTTTTACTAAGTGTCGTTATCGCCCATCTAGGTTTCTTCTCGAGCAAAATACGTTGAACATATGCAACAGATGGAGGAGAGACAGAGGTTTGCAGGAGTTGAGCCTCCGTGACATCGCTCCCAACGAATCTCAGGCGAGTATGTGAGAGTTACGCGGGACGTAGAACAGGCCCGTGGGGATCGTTATGTCTAGCGTTTATGGGTCACTGTGGGCTCGGGCAGCCTATGGGCTAAGTGTGATTTTGTACGGTATGTAAAGTCGGACTACTGTAGTACCAGCACGGACTGATAGAGAACAGTGAGATCGCAGGGGACGTCGATGGGTTTCGTAACGTACATACATATAAAACCATTATTGGGTTCTGGGATTATGTCCTTGCCTTTACCACGAGGCTTTCTTAACTCCAGGGATGAGGTTCTGACGTGCTTGGTCGCGGAATTTATGCTACGAGATTGGGAAAGAACGAATGAGGTTACTCCAGCATGAAGTCGAAGGCGACTAAGAGCATGACGTACCCTGCACAACGCGAATTCCCCAATAATACCTCTGCCTCTCCCTGTCTCTGCACACCTGTTCTTGACAACAGTAGGGTGCGTGTACCTGTCGAACGTGTTCAGCTGGAGTTGAGCCTGATACCGGACTTGAGGAGGGAGAGTTTGGTTGCGGGCCACGAAGAGGTAAGCGCGGCGGACGACTTCGGTATTGGCCACGCCTCTTCGTGCCTTCATATCGCGAGTAAGATGGACGTTCCACTTCATGGCTTGGGCACCGTGGGAGAAAACGAGTACGGCAGCAAGACGGTGGTGGTGGTGGTGGTGAACGACAGAGGTTTACGGTTGTGGCGGGCGCGTCTGCACTGAATTTGGCTATCGGAAGTCGCCGGACCATGGAGGCGCCGAAGGACAAGCCCGGCTGCAGCGAACACCCAACCAAAACTCCTCCTGGTCGTAAGCACCACCAACCCCTCCCTTCATTGCGAAGACTTACCCCCCAAAGGACATGGGCTATTAGGTATATATTTATATTGTCGAGGAAAGTTATTGTGGCTCATCGGTTGTGCACAGGCTGAGAATGGCATTGTCCAATACGCTACACCGTTTTACGAACCGCAACCATCGCTCTCTCACATCGTCCCTTTTCGGGCTCACATTCCTCGCTTCTATCATCACCGTCTCTGCTTCTGCAGTACTACCATGTCCCGTGCGTCCCGTACGAACCCGATTTGCGGACAACGGTGAACAGATCGGAGAAGACAAGGGGAAGGCATACTCTGCTGTGGTGGAGAAGAGGCCTAGGAGGTGGATAGAGGAGAAACCACCGAGCTCGTGGAGTTCATAGATGGCGAGGTCATCCGAGGTCAATAGGCTAGGGATGCTACCCAATAGATTTGTCTAATATCAGTGCGGTACGGCCAGGTACCTTCACCCTCCACATTTCGACCGTTAGCCGCATCAGGCAGCTGGAGTTCGTGCTATGCGCTGTGCTTGACTATCTTCTAATGCTTCTTTTGAAGTAGACCCTCTTGGAACAGCTCAGACTTGACGACTCTAGAATCATCCTGGGCTCTATCACTGGTGCAATTCGTGTGGTTTACACCTGTGGGACACTGCTCCCCACCCATACACTAGGAAAACAACAGCTGTCTGACGGGGCTACATGAATGTTTCGACAACAAAACATATAACATAATCGTCTCAATCTCTGCAAGTCCACACTAAATCGGAAAGCGCGTTCACGCCGTGTCATTTGCCTGGTTGCTCTCGTTTCTTCGGAACTGTGCCTCCTGTTCCTCGTGAGTACCCCTGGAAAGCAGCGGAACATGGAAGCCCTAGTCAGTGGCTTGAACAAGCATCGTGAGCAGACACATACGGCAATGGGTTCTCCTGTATCGGCACACAACATATTAACATCACCACACTTAACGCGGTTTGACAGATGAAGACGACGCGCAGAGCATCTGCATAGGAATCTATAGCTGCTTGGCGGTCGTATGGGTCTAATGTCGGTATCACCTCTGTTGAGTGTCTGTGTAACACACATATCGTCTCAGTATATAAAACAAGACTCGAGAATGACGACTCGAGAGGGGACATACCGGATGCTAGAGATTATCTACCGACGAGGATGTTCATCAGCATCTTCTTATACCATTAGGAAGTCGTTCCGACCGAAAACTTACTTCTCCAGCGTTAGGGCCAGTGATGCGCTCGCGAAGCTTCTGAAGCAGAACAGCCTGCAGGACAGTACCGCTGAGACTGACTCCGAGTACTTGTCCTGTCGTTCTGAACAGATACGTGATCCCTGTGGCGACCGCCAGATCACCTTTGGTGACCCCCGCAATCATAGCCTGTCATTCAAATAGCGAGCGTGTGAGCAGAACCTTCTCGTGCGCCAATAATGACGCTGGATAGACCCATACTGACTATGAGAGTGCTGGTGATGAGGCTTGCCATGCCGAATCCTTGTGGGACGATATCTAACCACAGGTGCCACTGTGGCGTGTCGTTGTTCCAAAGCGTGACGAGGATGTTTGCGAGGACGGAGAGCAGGGCGGATACAAGGGTAAGGGTATAAAGTTTCCCCGTTCGCCGCATCATCCTGTTGTGAGAGACCAGTACTGAGACGATAATATTTAGGGCATACTTGGATCATAAGACTTGCCATCCAGCGAATACACTGCCGGTTGAGAGAGCGATCTTCTCGGAGAAGATACCCATGGGGTAACTAATGTCAGCGATAGCTTTAACGCGGTTGGTATGAACGCCCGTACCGAGTGTGGAAGTAGATGCGAGCCTATATGAAGTGACTGTATTAGTACAGGGGAGGGACTATCTGAAACTGATGCTGCGTACCAGCATTTGCTGCAGTCGACAGTCTTACGGCGTTGAAGTACTATGCTCACCCGGTCAGCTTCGAGACGGGAATATAGCGTATGATGCTCACCAGTGGTACGTTGTAAAGCTGGAGAAACAATTAGCTGTGGTATGGAATGCAAGGAGTACGGTAACTTACCATGGAAAATGCAATCACACTGCCGAAGAAGTTTGTCAATGACACGGCGAGCGGAGTTCTCTGTGTAATAAGATGTAAGGGCATAACCGGATACGGTGCCCATCGCGACTCGACAAGCACGAAAAGAACACAGAAAACCGCGCTGGCGATGAACAGGCCATATATAAGTGGATTTGACCATGGTAGGTCCTCGGTCGTCTTAAGACTGAATCCCAACAACAGAGAACCGACAGTTCCGACAAGAGTGACTGAGCCGAAGAAGTCCATGCGCTTGATTCGATCGAACAGGCTTTGCTCTTGAACAGCAGCGGGCAGTGGTATGTCGACCTTTACTGCAACTAAAATGAAGGATATCACAAGGATCGGGATCTACAGGAAGCAGTATAATGAGTTGATGTCCGGAAGATGAGGGTGGTATATATTCCAGGATAGCATCGTTGCCAAACGAATACCAAGACTAACCTGGAACAGAAACGCCGATCGCCTGAGTACGTAGACAAAATGAGCGTTGAGGACGAGATCAATATCGAAGACTGGACTGCTTACCATCCAAAGGCATCATTCAACCATCCTCCAAGGGGTCCTCCGATACCCGCCCCCAAG
Organism: Stereum hirsutum FP-91666 SS1; assembly: GCF_000264905.1. NCBI lineage: Eukaryota > Fungi > Basidiomycota > Agaricomycetes > Russulales > Stereaceae > Stereum > Stereum hirsutum. Next base: position 1,541,348 of record NW_006763135.1, read on the forward strand.
CCGAATAATCTTTCACTAGCGTGAGCAAGAGGAAACAGCTGCGATGTCGAGTATATATAACTCACATATTTGCAAGCCCTTGATATAGCCCTCTCTGTTTGCTGTAAGACAAGGCATTAGACATCGCATGACACTGGACGTGTAAGCCGCAATAAGTTTGACTCACAGCGGTATAAGATCTGTCACAGCCACGCTTGACACTACGTATTGGGTCAGTAGACGCCTTTAAAAAACTTATGGCTATTACCTGTCATAACTCTAATACCAACCATCGTCAGTTGCTATTTCCATGGAAAGATCTGTGTTCGTCTACTGACCCACCTCCGCCCATGCCGGCGACTGCACGAGCAACGATTAATGCCTCCATGGAGGGTGCCAGGCCGCACATTGCAGTACCCAGGCCTGTACAAATGGTCTTAGTCATCCTATACACGGGTAGAACTACGAGACAAACCGAAGAAAGAGAGGCCCAGGAGCATCGCTCCTCGTCGGCCCAAAATGTCACAGAGGCGCCCTGTATGATCTGTAAGTCGGTATCCGTCTAAGAAAAGACATTGCGGTTGGTTACGTACCGTATAGAGGAGTAAAACAACACACGGACAATAGGAAACTAGTTCCGATATAAGATGCTTGGTTCGATTTGTGGAAATAGCTGCCAATGGGTGTCATGAGCGTGGCCACGATGGTCCCTGGATAGTGGTGGTTTAGCTTGTTAGAGTCGAAGACGTGTAGGAGGTACAAATTATTACCGTCGAGAGCTCCCAAGAATACAGCACTCCAGAGCCCGATGAGAATCCATGTCAGATCTGCTCGGGAGACTGGTTTTGTGGCAGGACCCGAAGACGGAGATTCCTCTTCGTGGTCCTCGAGGTCTACGGAGCCATCGACGGACTCGTATGTAGTTTGTGTTGCGTCCTTTAGCAAAGGCTGCGTCTCTGATGCAGATACAGCGAATGGAGATTGAGGTGACATAGCAGCCTGAGAGACGAAAAACGGGGAAGACAAGGAAGAACGCTCTGAGCAAGGAACTTCGGCCTAGCTTATAAAACGCTGCCCGGCGGTGGAGGCGTTCGCGATTGCTCTGATGAAGCTGTCGAGGTGGATTTTCCAATACTACTACAACGCGCTACTAGTCAGTTTGTCTTCGCAGGCACGACAGAGGGAAATACAGATTCCGAGGAAAGACTTCAAAAAGGCGATTGTCGATGTGCGTCATCCTCCGTACACTTCGGCGGATGTCTCCTGCCTCGAGCTCCTTCGGTTTTCCGTTGGTTTCCCATACAGTTTCTCCCAAATCGTCGAAACGCATATAAGATAGCTCTCACCGATACCAGTTCAACTGCGATATCCGGGTCGTCTCACGGATCTGGACAGACACATCCGAGTCGATTCCACGAGATTCCACGCTCGGCCACGGGTTCGCCACACGAAGACCAGATGACGCACACAGTGGCGGATATTTCGACTTTAGCACAAGACAAGGCTGCAGTAAACCACACCCGCGTTAGTTAGACCCAACGCCGTCCAGTCCAGGGTATGATCATGTCGTTACGAACGGTCCACATAGGTCCATACCAGTCTAGGACCAGTATCTCAATGCAGATAGAGGGCGATGATGGCCATGCAGCGCCACGCTTGCAGAACGTCAAGTTTCGCAGAACTCGCACCCAGTGTCCGAAGGCCCATGAACTTCTTTTCTTTCATGGAGATTTTCACAGATCAACGTAACTCACACCCTACTATTAGGCTCACAACTGCGCCCAGGCTGAACTTCGCCAACGCAAGGGCGCCAATGTTGCACGAAAGGGGAAGACAATCATCGTTCTTTATGACAAACTGGTACCCTATTGCACATAACCCCGTTATACGACGAGCGCAGTTGCACGATGAAAGCCTCTTTTGCGATGATCCGAACATATATGTGGTTGGTAAGTCATACCTGTAACCCATTCCTCGACCCACTCCATAAAACGATCTGATGTTATACTGGTTGGATGTAGGACGGATCTCGTTCAAACGGAATGCTGCGCTCACCCGCTGGGGCATTCGGGTCGTCTATCGCGCTATAATTGCATCTTACGCTCCGTAAAATCTCATCACGACTCGGTACCATTATGAAAGGTAATTCAGTAGGTCGTTCACGACGCTCAGCCACTCAAAGGTCCACTGCCTGTAGGAGAGGTAGCGTGTCAGATGGGTTCGAGAAACGTGCCGCGAGTCTCCTTTGAGTTGCGCGAATTTTTTTTACCCTCGGTCTGGTGATGGACATACAGACTTGCCATGATGGGCTCTTCACTGACCATGGTTCTGAAACAGTACGACAACATCATACGCTTACCCCTAACGAACAGACGGGCAGCAAGATGACCCTTCCGCACCCCGCTACCCCCACTCACACCAACACGACCTGTTCACGAGGACAGAACAGCGTCGGCCGCATCGTCACCGATATGCTCGAGGACCTAGACGTGTTCTGCGTCTCCGAGGAGTTCTTGCCTATTATTTGGGAACAAGGGTTTGTATCCGCATAGTATGGACCTGCAGAATAGGGAATTGTTGAACTTAGGCAAGTACCTCTGGCATCTGACTGGTACTACCATCCCTATTAGCTATGACTACTTTTCTGCAGCCTTACTGTCGCTGTTCAAAGAACGTTCACGTTGTTGTTTAGAACAACTTGCGTTCGTTTCTACTGCCTTCTTATTGTCACCTCAAACTAATTTGCTTCACTCGCAGATCGCCACCAGTCCACCGACATCATTATAAACAATAACGACCTTGTACTCGGGTCTGAAGGAGGACTTTATCTCATACCGAAAGGTATCGATTTCGAAACAGGTCTGTTCATGTAACGATGTTCCGCTTCGTACGGGTGTTAAGCGGTATACCTGCTCAGCATTGGCATTGACCATCTGATGTTCATCCTCAGCCAGTCGAACTAAAGGAGCATGGAAAGACGGCGTTTGAGCGGTTTATGTCTCCTTCGCTGTCCACCATTTCCTCCATACTCGTTCAGCCCGTCGTGCGAGAGAGCCGGCGGCTGGCCTATATAACCTGCTATGATTCCCGAATTATTATCTGCAACATTTCACCCGTCATGAGGGGATCACGAAGGGACCAAACGCGGGCTAGGTTCATCAAGTGTCGACGCCACTCCGAGGACTCTCGAGTTTTTCGCGAGCTACATTCATACCGTGGAAAGACGAAGGGGCTGAATGGAGCTTGGATGGACTTCGAAATCAAGGGGAAGACGGTTAGGCTTGAAGGTGCGGTTGACATCCTTCCGCTTTGCTATCAACTATTTTGAGCCACAAACTTCTTACCCAGCAATTCCAGCGTATGGAACCCTAAGTATTAAATAACGCACTCTCACTCGCACAGGTTGTCCGGTCAATTTCTGTATACTGCAAGGCGATTGAGAGACGATCACATCGCACAAGCTAACCTTTGCCGTGCCGTCTAACACTGCCCTCTCTCATGTCAATATTTCTCCAGCTTTCATTCTTCTACATCGCTAAAAGGCGAAGTCCTCGCGCACCTCTTCGCACGCTCTGCCGTGCGTTGAATCTATTTCAATGATACTCCAATGGGGTATCATTGACCTCTGTTATGCACGCTCTTCGCCGGGTTGAGCAATCACGGCGTCAACGACACTCCATTTGGGTCTCAGTCTTCTTAGACGTTCTGTTCACCGTGCCGCCGGTAAGGACGTATGATTTATGTTAGTGAGGTGTTGGTCCGATGCTTGGATGGCCTACATAACGATATAATTGGGTGCGGGAAACTATCTCTCAGCCGTACGGGTGGACATGACGACAACGCAACTCGAGCCCGTCTTTCTCACTCTCAAGGAACGCGGTTGTGAGAAAGCTCTGCATCGAGTCTCATTTAGTTTGACTTTGGGTAAGTCTGTCCAAAGCGGGGTTCTTTTTGGGACTTACGCTTCTTTGTCTATCTTAGGCCCGCTTGGTATTGCTTCCCGCCACGAAGCTGACATCTGCTTGTTTTCACGGTCATTGCCTTGGCCTTAGTGCCGAAGTTTCTTACAATAGACCTGTCTTAGTAAGTTCCTGTTAAGGTTACCCGTTTATACTCATAGCCTTCTTGAGAGAATCCAAGCAATGACGATAGTCCTATATATGGATGGAACACGCGGACTTTGAGAGCTGCCGACCTGTTCTACATAGTGCTTGGTGGAGGTGGCAGAATAATGCTTGGAGAAAATGTTCATCTAGTGATGGGGAATGCAAAAAAACACCGACGAGCGAATGCAAGTGAAGATGAGGAGGCCAGACGAGCCTGCGATGGTCCAGGATTCCAGAAGGGCTAATGGAGGTCGACGATGTCGATGAAGGCCTAGTGCCATATTTGTGGCGCTCATTTGAAGTGTACCGTAACGTTCCGATTTCATTGTGGGTGGCGAAGCGACGGAGAACGCCGGCCTCCCATCATCGCCGCTATTGCTCATGCTTACGAACAGCGTACTAAGCATGAAAAGAGTGTATACCGACCGAGAGCGTCGTCGAGAAAAATGTCAGCGAAAAAAGAGAGAGCAGAAAGCAAAGAAAGTCAATCGAGGTCGAGGACCAATTGGTCAGCTGGTGGCCGTTTTGGGTAAACGGGACTCCATAAGGATGGGTTCGACCGCGGCGGAAGAAGATGTAAAGTTACCGAGCTCACTGCTGCCCTGTCCCTTGCTCTCGACAACGACCGACGCCCGTAACTCTCGCCCTCGCCGTCGTCGACGTCGCCCACGCTCTCTCTTAGCCACCAATACCCCGCCCGAGCCGACCATGCCAGCGACCGCATCGCTCAAAAAGGGCCCCACGGCTTCTCCTGAAGGCACTCGGTCGCCTCCAAGCGGTCCCGCCTCTCCTACATCCCCAGGAGCTCCAAACTGGAAGTCCATATTTCGTATAGGGAATGGCTCGTCAAAGAAGCTCGTCATGAACGGCTCAGGCCCAGGGGGGTCCACTCTCACTCTCGAGACCGGCTTTGTCAACGGCGAATCCGTTCCTTCAACTCCCAATGCCTCACTTACACCCGCCTCTTTCGTCTCCATCGACCATGCCGAATCTTCCTCCTACTCGTACAACTCCTCCAGCTCTTCAGACTCGAACAATGGTCGCTCGCAAGCAACCCCAAGCACACCAGCTGCTTCCTCTCATACTTCCACCGACGCGTCAATGGCCGCTCCACAACCCCAGTCGCGGACAAGGACAAAGTCAGAGAAGGCCGGGCAAACAATAAAGGTCCAACGAGATCCTCCTGCAAGTGCATCAACTTCAGGCTTTCCTCGTCCGGCTCCGGCGACGACGTCGCGTTCGGGAGGCCCATTATCGCCTCGCTCGGTGGGCGCATCGGCTACTCGCTTCATCCGTCGTGTCGCATCAGCACCCAATGCCAAGGGCCTATTCAACCTGAAGCAGGGATCGGCCTCCACCACGAAGAATGGTTTCCTCGCTCCATCGAATGCAATGACTCCCGTTCCAGGAGGTGGCTTACCGACGACTGTGGCATCAGAGGCCGGAAACAACTCCATCGAGACCGTATCGTCTACATCTTCGCGTGGTGGACAAGCACCGCGCTACCTAAGCACCTCCGCATTATCAAAGGTATCGGAGGGTGCTTCTTCCCTGCAAGGACCGGGGAAGGTCGCGTTTCGTCGAACGTATTCCAGTAATTCTATCAAAGTCAAGTCCGTGAGTACCACAGCACTTCATCTCGGGCACCGCACTCTCCTTGATCTGTGTGATGTTACGGGTACGATGCTGGTATCGGGCCTGGGACTGATGTCCTCTTTCGCGTTAGGTGGAAGTGGGTCCCTCTAGCTTCCAAAAAATCAAGCTTCTCGGTCGTGGCGATGTGGGCAAGGTGTTCCTCGTGCGTGAGAAGAAAACCTCGAAGCTGTTTGCAATGAAGGGTGCGCGGATTTCATTCATTTTATCAGACCCTTGAACCTTGTTTTGCTACCATCCGATTGTTTCTGTGTTCGCTTATGTTCAACTTTCCACTAGTGTTATCGAAGAAAGAAATGATCCAGCGGAAGAAAATCAAACGCGCGTTGACGGAGCAGGACATCCTTGCCACCGCGAACCATCCGTTCATCGTTACACTACATCACTCGTTCCAGTCGGAAGAATACCTCTATTTCTGCATGGAGTACTGCATGGGCGGCGAATTCTTCCGTGCGCTGCAGTCGCGACCAGGAAAGTGTCTCCCGGAGGACGCAGCGCGGTTCTACGCCGCTGAGGTCGTCGCAGCACTAGAGTACTTGCATCTGATGGGTTTCATCTACCGAGACTTGAAGCCAGAGAGTGCGTATGGTCTTTTTGATCTGTGATTCGTGGAATGTCCCGGGGCATGTGTTTAGGAGCGTGAACGCTAATCGCCCATCTTTCCTTTGCATCAAAACACACACACAGACATCTTGCTGCATCATTCGGGCCACATCATGCTTTCTGATTTCGACCTTGCGAAACAGTCGGGCGTGTCTGGGGGAAGACCGGCCACGATTCATCAGTCAGAGCCAAACGGAGTGAGTAGTGGAGTATCTACCTACACACGCCCATCCATCCATCTATCTATCACCTGGAACGTCATCCTCACGCAAACACTTACTGATCTTGTTCGTTCGATCGAATTTTCAGATACCTATGATTGACACCAAGTCCTGTACGGCCGACTTTCGGACAAACTCGTTCGTGGGCACAGAAGGTTTGTAACGAGCTGTAGGCGCTTGCAGGTCCCGATCGCTCGTTGACGGTCCTTCTTTGCAGAATATATCGCACCTGAGGTGATCCAGAACTCTGGTCACACTTCGGCCGTTGATTGGTGGACACTTGGAATTCTCATTTACGAGATGATCGTGAGTTTTATCCGTTCACCTGCGTGTCTTGTGTTCACCATGATGACTGACGCCTTGTCCTCTGTCACGCAGTACGCCACCACACCGTTCAAGGGACGTGAGCGCAATGATACCTTTAACAACATCCTCAGTCTGCCTGTGCACTTCAAAGATACGCCGAAGGTATCACAGTGAGTGCATAAGCTCCTTGATCTACGTTTACCCGTCGAGCTCATGCTTCCTCGTGTCTGTTTTCTATCTGCCCTCGAAATCGCGTGAACTGCACAGGCCTGGAAAAGACATCATTGTGCGGCTGTTAGATAAAGAGGAGAACACTCGGCTAGGCAGCAAGAGCGGTGCGAGCGAGGTTAAGCAGGCCAAGTGGTTCGCCAAAATCAACTGGGGACTGCTGAGGAACACACAACCTCCGGTACGTTAGGCCCCTATTCTTGCCATGCTCCGAGCGAGCGTCGTGTGCTTCTCTGCCCCTCCCACGCGGCGAGTTCAAGGGCTTTGTGGCGTTGAGAAGCAGAGAATGCATGAAATGGCTGTCGGTTCTTACCGAGACCCATCTGATCTGGCTGCGAGACATTGAAACTTACTGATCGTGTGGTTCTTATTTTGTTTGCTTGCGTTCCCGTCCCTTTTTTGACACAGATCGTGCCGTCCTCGTCCAATGGCGTCGATGCAGTCAACTTTCGCAGGATGGAGGAGTCGAACTCGCTTCATCTCGAGAGCCAGTCTTCGCAGATCAAGGCTGTTGCGGGCGCTGGTGTACCGCAGACACCGGGTACGCCGGGCATGGACGATGGCATGGAGGCTGCGGCGGACGCGGATTTGTTCGGCGCGTTCTCGAGTATCACGCTGCACCATGACGGGGACAGTTAGTCTGCCCTGCCTCGTCTCGTTCGCTATCCATCTCGTCTGGATGGAAAGGTGCGCGGCCCTTCCTCACGAAAGACGGCCAGAGGTAGCTCTGACCGGGTGGAGTGGACCGCACGCGTTGTACTATTGACCCTATAGCCTTCTGAAATGCCCCTTTTGATGTTGTTCGTCCATACGCTCCTTCATTCTACTCTTTTCTTCCTCGAACCCCGGTGTAATGCTTTCCGTGACTGCTCACGCGTATGCGTACTGGATCTCCTTCGGCCCCGCTCTCTCCTCCCTTCTATTGTCCTCACTCGGAATCATTTGTTCGCTCATTGCATTCCTCTCCACTTTCCACTTCCCGTCCTGGGTCCTTTCCACTCCTCTCTCATTCCACAGGGTTGATTCCTGATTCCTTTCTGATGTCCCCACACTTGACCCTAACTAATCCGGCATCGTCTCGTCTTGTTTCTCCGTGTACCATCTTGCCTCATCCGGCTCCGTCCATGTTTCACCGTCCGTCCGTCCGTTCACGGTCTCACCGCATTCGTTTTCCTCTTTGATTCTTTTTCGTTCTATCTACACTCCAAGGCTACCTGACCTGAACTCGACTCGTCGCTCACACACATACATCTCCACCACCCCCACTCCACTCCAAGCAGCCAAAGACTTTGACCGTTTAGCTGCCCGGTTTTATGTTTCACCTGTTGCATGTTTGTCTGTCTCCGGTTCTCGTTCTCGTCAAGCTCTCTCTCGATTCGATTCGATTCATATTCCCCTTCATATTCATTCAATATACCGCTACCTACCGCATTATCTCATGGAACTTTTCTTTATTATTTTCACAGTTGCACCGATGCACTCACTCACCCCAGTCCACTCATTCCTCGTCACGCTCATTGCCTTGCCTCTATGTCTCTTTTCTCCCTCTGCCCCCACGTTCGTTTCACTCTTCGGGTGCCCGTGCCAGGGTTCGGGTCCTCGGATCGCGCTTCAGCTTAGACTTTTCCTTTCGTTGCGGTCGCTCGACAGACTTTCCTTGCCCCTCGTCCGTTGGTTTCGTTGCGTTTCCGGTCGGATTTTTACTCTTTTCATTTTGCATCCTGAATCTCCGTTCGTATCTCGTATATAAGTTACAGTACACAGGTATACATACAGCCAACCCTATTATTAACTCATCCATTCCAAACCACCACCACTGCATTGCGCTTCAGCCGCGGAGCCCTCGTCTGGTAAGTATGTATATGTAAACGTACGACGGACCAGAAAGAAACTGTGGAAAGAGTTGTGTAAGGTAAGGTAAGGTGAACAGGGGCTCGTTCGGTGTTTCTAGAAAAGTTGGGAGGCACGGAGGACAGTGGGAGGACTCGTCCGGATGTGGGGTTGTGAGCACGAGGTCACTACGTATACTTTTTTCTTCTTCTTTGACTGAGGAGGACAGTTGGCCTGCGGCCACGCGTTTTTGCGTGGTATTGTAAGACAAATACACGGAGAGGTAGCATGGTCTGGATCATTCGATGAGCGGTTTGATGTGGATGACGGTCTTGTTTTTCATCGGGTTTACGATTGGGTTAGAATGAGATAAGGGCGAGTAACGTTGTGTGTAGATGTACACATGTAACATAAGCCAGGGGCCATATGCCATGGCCAGCTGGAGAGGCGGAGGGAGCCTGAAAAGGGGGTTCGGAGGCCCAGATAGGCAGGTGGGGTTGTTGCGACTCGGAGGTGTATATTTGGGTATTGTTATAATTATGATTGTTTTATTGTCTGTATGTACGAACAACTTGAAGTCAGGGGAAAAAGAAGGTTGAGAGAACGTGGCGGCGTTGTGGGTCGTGCTGTATGACTCGAAGGGGCGAAGAAGACAGGCCCGGCGGAAAGAAGGGACGGCGGGGGGCGTCGCGTTCGTGAGGAAGCAAAGCGTCGAGGACGTGCTTGTACTTAGAAGATGGAATGGGCGATGTGCTGATCAATCGGGGGAACGGGGACGGGCAGCCACGCGGGGAAACGATCGCAGAAATGGGAATTGATGACGTGGGTAGGGCAAAAACAATTGACCGGTGAACCAAGAGGAGGGACCCCGGGAGTGGGCGGAGGAGAGGGTGAGGATCAGCGGGGGGTGGCCGAGTGTTGCGGCCGGGATGAATGGAAGGCTGATATCGAAAGCGGCTGGGGCACGGCTGGGGGCTCGCGTTACGGCAGCGGTGGATCTGCGATTTGGGGTGAGCTGGAAGGTTCGACGGAGGGCGATTGGGCGAGGGCGCGTAAGTTGCCGGCGGAGAGAGGCGAGCGACGGACAGGGTGATCGACCTCGGCGCCGAGGGTGGCGGACCAGTTAAAGGGCGCAGATGGTTCGGTAGATTAGCCTCCGTCGAGCCCTCTTAAACAACGCCTGCTCACGTCTTCCCTCAACAATGGCCGACTCGTACTACGCCCAGCGCAGCGCACCCACCCAGTACCAGCGCGACTACTCCCAGCAGCAGGTCGTCTATCCCCCCCAGCTCCTCTCCACCACCTCCTCCACCCGCTCCTCGCCGGAAGACGGCTCGCCCCACTCCCCCCCAAAATCTGACCAGCCGCCCCCCATGAACAAGTCCGACAGCAACGCCACAAAGCCCCAGGCCACCTTCCTCACAAAGCTCTACTCGTACGTCTTTTTTGTTTGTTTAACTCGCGTCCATTCACCAACCAGTCACACACCCAGCCTCCTCGAACGCCCCGAAAACCAGCACATGATTCGCTGGGACCCCGCCGGCGAGCACATCATCGTCGAGCGGCCAGAGCAGCTCGCGCTCCATGTCCTGCCCTCCATCTACCGCCAATCGCGCTTTGCGTCCTTCTCCCGGCAACTAAACGTCAGTCCTCCGTGCTTCGTGCTTCCTGCCCCTTCCGTCCGTGCTTACCTCCGTTCGTCCGCAGATCTATGGCTTCATGCGCAAAGTCAACCTCCGCAACGTCGACCCCGCCATCGACGATCCCGACGCCTCCACGTGGTGTCAGTCTTCTCTTGTCATTCTCGATGTCAGCCCAAAGTCCTGACAGCTTGCATGACAGCCCACCCCACCCTCAACCGGCACTCGCCCCCAGAGGTAGTCGCAAACTTTAAGCGTCGCGTCCCCCCTCGTCTCCCAAAGCCCAGAAAGCGCGTCGATGAGCAACAGATGCCCAACGCAGCTCCCCGCTCCGCCACTGGTCTTGGCTCAGGCGTCCCTCTCTCCATTCCCTCTGTCGACATGAACCAGTCCTACAAGGCCGGTGGTCGCAATCGCGGCTTTTCTGCCCCCGGCTCGTATACCCCTCTCCCGCAGCCGGGCAACTCCTGGGCCCCGAGCAATTACTCTCGTCAAGCTCTGCCACCGCTCACCGTCCCCTCCGACCCGCCGATGTCCCACGGCATGTACAGCAACTCGCCTCACTCGCTCCACCCCATACCCAGCGAGGAAAATGGTGGCCCCGGGTACAACTCCATTTCGTCGTACTCGACCTCGAGCCGCGATTTGATGGTCAACCCGGCCCAATACCCCTACGCCGAGCAGAACTCGTGGTCCTTCTCGCCCGTCAGCAGCGGCAGCTCGTCCGCGACCTCTGGCAGCCTTTCCTCCCTCCTCAACCCCAGCAGCTCGAATTATCCGCCCACCCGTCCGACCATCAACACCAACTACGCGCCTTCCTTCTCCTCCATGCCCCAGAGCGCGTCGTCTCTTTCGCCCGATAGTCGCCCCGCGACCGGCTACTCTGTCTCCTCCATGGGGTCCATCTCGTACGACGACACGACTCCGCACCATTACGACTCGCGGCCCGGGTCTGGCTACGCACGGCCGCTGACGCCCACCTCCTCCCGTCCATCGTCCTCCAAGGCGAACTACTCGACCACCACTGGCTCGCTTAGCATCCGGCGCCAAAGACGCCACAGCCAAGTCGTCGGACCATACCCCACTCCATACGACCACATCGATGACCGGGGGTCCTCATCGCCATCGGACCATATCGACGAGGAGCATTCCATGCACCGCTCGCGCAGTATGATTCAGCTCCCCTCCGTCGACCCATATGCCAACTTCAACTCGTCGCAGCCTGACTTTGCGTACACGGTCCCGTCCGGAGGAGGGTCGGGTGGCATGAGCTCGATGGAGGACGGGGCGTGGAACACTCGGTCAGTCAGGCCTTCGACGTCTGCAAGCTCAGTGTCCGCAGCCTCTCAATCGTCGTCCTCTCAGGCGCGAACCCCGCCGGTGATCGACGGATACGCAGAGGCGGACGTCCATCGTTGTGAGTTTCCTTCTATTCTGTGATTTGTCAGGCCGCTTCTCCACCCTCTCGGTGTACTTTTCATCCTCTCCTTTGCACCCAACCGACTTGAATGTGCTCACGACTGGGATGGCTTTGCTGACTTCCAGTCTATAAAACTCAGTCTCGCCCGACCTCGGCTACGTCTCCATGAGCGACCCGCTCGCGCACTACGCCGCGAAGGCCGGAGGGGACCCTTAGAGTGTTTACAGCATGCTCGCAATACCCGTCACCGTCACCGTCGTGATGCGTGATTTCTTTTGTCCTCCATCTTTGTCTTTTTCTTCTCCTGTTGCAATCTTTTTTCTCCTTTCTTTCCAGGACGCTTTTCTGTTATCTCGTCGATAAACTTACCACTTCCCTGGCTCTCCGTTCGTCGGCTACGGTTGCTTGTTTCCCCCCTTCATGCTGAGTTTGGACTCGTCCGCGTTACTGAACGGGTTGGGCTGTTGAAATGTCATGGAACGCGGCATGGTATATTTCCGTATTCAGGAGTTCAATTCCCAGGCCGTCGTCTGCGCCGTTTTTGCCTCGTCGCCCGTTGCTTTCCGTCCGTCCGTCCCCTTGTTCGTCGTCGTCGTCCCGTTGCCTTGGCCTTCCCATCGCCGACTCCACCGAGGCGGGGTTCCATCGAAGCAATTGTTATGTATATTTGTCGTCACACCCACCCCTCTCCTCTCTCCTCTCTTTGCTTTCGCTTTCCGGTTACCACTGCAATCCCAATCATACAATCGTCTCGCCGTGTAATATGGATCTCATCGTCTGCTCAACTCGCTCGCTTTTTTGCCTTCTACCTGTATGGGATAGTATACCTTTTTCCTGTCTGTGTGTGTCCAAAAAGATTTACCCTGTCAATTGTACTACCCGTTGCCCTTGCAAACACCCCGTCTGCCCTGCCTGACTGCCCCTGTCCCCTGACCCGCGTCTCGTCTCGCTCGTTCATACCCGCTCGCCGCCGACCAATAACGACCCGTCGCCCCAGTTTTTCCGTTCAAGGCTCGCGATGGTTATGGCTATGCGCACAGATACGATTGCACTTACTGCGATACGACACAGCTGGGCTACGCACCGACGTTCGGTCGTACGTGAACGCCGGTAAGTAAGCTGGCGAAACGGCCTATGATACATAGTAATGGTAATGGTAATGGAAATTTCGATGTGCCAGTGGCCATGCACATGCTCGTGCGTTCATATGTTCATGCTGCAGAGCTTCAAGCCTGTGATATTTACATACGTGGACTTGAGGCCAGACTCTCTCAATCCTCTGCGTGCGAGCGTGCGTCTTCGTTCCGTTCCCCGTTCCCTCGAATCGCCTCTGCTTAGCTAGAGGTAATTTGCATTCGAGATATCGACCCTGCATGCTTATGGAAAATGCAAATACGGGGACCTATGCGTATACCCTTAGTGCACGCGGTTTTTTGCGCTTGGACCGTTGACCGTTGGGCTTTCAAATTATTCGTCGACCATCGCGTCGCGTGCCGATGGCGATGGGCGATGGGCGATGGTCGGAAGGTCGATTTTGACTCTTTTTGCAAACAGAAAAACGGAGATTTGGGTATTTGAAAAGAACGGGTGGTTAGTTGATTGGTTGGACGGTCGGTGGAGGGAGAGGACAACGACGGTGACGGTGACGCATCATATCATCGAGACTAGCACAGACTGCTACTAGCACGGTTGTCCACGAGCAACGTTCACGTTCACGTCGACGACCGTCGACTGTAACTTTGCGACAGCTTTTGCGTACCGCTTTAACCGCTAAGCAGCTCAGCAGCACCGCAACGGTCACATAGAGCCCATAGCATAGCATAGCACGAACACCAACGCATCGACGGGCTCGGAAACACCATCCTGCCGGGGAGACAAACATCGCCTGAAACTCGAGACCCCTCCTTGCAATTGCAGACTTTTTTTTTCATGGATCACAAAACCGTGCTCTGGTCCGCCGTGTACGATATTATACCCGGAAATCGCCGGACCCACCTAAACGACTCGAAGCCCCCTCCCAATCCGGCAAAGAGTGGCTTGCAATTCCAGTTGATATGAAATGCAAAAAGTGGTTCCGTAATCCGTCTACGCACGCAGAGAGAGAGAGATATAACTTAAATTGCAAATTATGCTGGAACGTACGATCGAAGCTTCTCTTTTTACTTCCTGGCCCGATGGGATCTTGACGCGCTCGCCTGTCCAGCGTCCAATTTCCAAATTAAAAAATCTCGCGCGCATGTAAATCGTACGTAAGAAGCTTGGGATGTGGATGAGGGGGAATGACAGCTGTCGGTTTTGCGTTTGCCGAGGATGTGCCGGTGTTTGAATGAGGGGGGACCCCGGGGAGTCGATGTGCAGTTGTTTCGTTTTTGGATACACAGTTTGAATCAATATCAAGCTCGCGCACGATTGAATGTGCTGTCGGTCCGCGAAGAGCGAACGGGACTGTGATGTGATGGAGCTCAAGGTGGATGCACTTGCCTTTTGTTGACCGCGTACTTATGGAGGTGTTGGACGGGGTTCGGGAGGGAGGAGGGAGGATGGCGTCAGTGGATCGATAAGTTCACCATCAGTTTGAAGTCTCTGCGATACACTCAATATCACGGGAGGTCTGGAGCTCGCCGCTGCAAAGGGGATCACACACTTGCGCCCACCCCCATCCATCTGAAGACCCGACCACTACAGGTGTACTTACGCCACAAGTTACAGCAACTCACTGGGTAGCAGTGACTCCACCTCAATCGCCTATTTGCCTCAGACGATCCCAAGCCCATCTCGACATACGCATCTTCTCAATCTACATATGTTCTTCTGCCATCCATAAAGCCTCCTTTCCGAGATCAGATCAGCCTCGCGCGATTGACTCTCGAAGCTCGAAGCACCCACCCAAGACTCTCGAAGTCCCGTCTAATCAACCAACATTATCGCATTTCAAAGCATGCTCAAGTAGGTCACCGTGGAGGACAGATGGCATGGCGTAGCGTGGCGTAGTTCGAAGGCTTCGTGTGCGCCATTTGGTATTCCGCACGTTGACTCGCACTTGATCATGAGCAGACTAAACAATCGCACATGTCTGGATCATGCGTTCACCGATTGGACCGTATTGGATCCGGGACTGCGTTGCGACCCTGCTCGGTGTTACTCGCTGCGCTAGTACTGTCCTCGCCAGATAGGGGCTAGCAGACATCATCATACGGTTGGTCGGGTTGGGCCACCCTTTTGCAAAGCTTTAGCTCTGCATGAAGCGGATGAGCATGTGCGGCTCAATTGGTATTACTATATGTCCAACGGATTCATATGGCTCTACGACGTACGTAGCGAGTATCAGCGTGCGTCCTAAGGCTTGCGCCACACGCCACTGGCCTCCCTGCTGTCAGAAATTCGCATGCACGCATATGTACTTCACGACGCTCTTCACGGGTCACAAATCAGACTTCTGTGCGCTTTGAATTCGAACGGAATCCCCGCACGACGTGATGTATGATGCACGTCTAACGCTGCATGCTGCTACCTGAGCCGCCTTCCTGTGCATGACTGTCATTAGACGCATATGGACGCTCCATAGCGCCGCAGTGGTGTCGACGACGATCTCCTTCGGCGGATATCACGCCCCCAGCGTCAGATGGTGCCACCCGACAGTCCCTCGAAGTGTCATGCCATTGCATAGCCTACAGGACAAGTTCTTTACTTACCACGTCAAAGGTATACGTAGGTATGCGTAGAGGTTTCGAATTCCCCGAATGGTACAGTGATACAGTTGGCAGTGACGTATTTCAATTCCATGCTATATTCATGCGCTATGAAAGGATTTGTATTGAGCATTTGACAGGGGAAAGAAAGAGGATAAGGTAGACTGTGGTCAGTGATCACGATGGTACACAGTAGTGCAACATCCCTATATCCGTTTCCCCGCTTTTCAGGCATAATGCATGCTAACTTTACCTGCTAACTACAGTAGTACGTGGCCAAAGTCGTCAAACCATCATCAACGGTTGTATAGGGGTGCATAGAGCTGGCCCTCATAAAATTTTACTCGCCGTAAGAGCTCACAAGACTTAGTCGGTGGTGTTATTGCTCACGTACGTTACGCCGCGCCAGCGCCACACCACTTTGCGACGACAAAAAAAGTGGGGTGCAGGTCGTATCAGGATCCAATCATGGGTTCCACTTGAAAGCTAGCAAGTAGTAACAGCCAGCTGGCAGCCAAAGTCGAGGTACTGATGAAGGTTCTCGTTCAAACCTTCAAGTTGCTAGCATGCTCATGCTCACGATCATTGAACATTCGGGCAAAAGCCCAAACGTTTCAGCATCACGGTACGGTCCTACTACTCTGCGGTGGTCATTCATTCACGAGACCCCCGACGACCTACTGAACCATGAATGAGGGATGAAACCGTACTTGCAACATTGATTCTTCATCATGACGCGGCCGCGACTCGGTCAAATCAGTCGGGTTCGAAACAGATGGAGATGGTAAGTCGCGACGAAACTATTACCGGAACTCGATTGAGGAGAGCTATTAAGATAAGATACCCCAAGCAAAGAGAGTCCAAACAGATGACTAAAGTAAGGTTGGTTGAACGAGCGCGGTGAGCAGATGATCAAGTGAGCAGTGAAGGGGGTGAGAGAGCGAACGAAAAAGCGATAAAGCACCGAGTTGGTGGCAAATGTGCGACACTAGTGACTGCAACGCATCATCCCACCTATCCCGCGGACCACAGCCAAAGTGCATCGGGAATGGACCGTTCGTTAATGAACTCCGTCCGTGCGTAACGCTAACGCTGGCGGAAGAATGGAACGGCGAGTGCGAGGATGAATTGGGAAGGGATGATAATGACGGTGCGAAAAGTCGCAGTGAGAAGGAAAGATCCAGAAGACGGACGGTCCATAAAAGGTGTACTAAGTATAAGCATAAACAAGAGGGCGGCTCATCATCATTAACAAACGAATCCGAAAGTCCAAACGAATAGAAGGTCCATGCGGCGATAATCGCAACGCAGAAAAAAGGACGGGAGAGAGTAAATATACAATGCATGGAAGAGATTCGACTTCAAGACTTCATAACGCTATACCACATTTGCCAGCACGCACCCTCCTAGAACCGCATTCCGACCCCACGAACATCAACGCCCGACCAAAGACCTCGAAGGAGCAAACCAGAACAAATCGACGCCCACAATCACCCTCAGGCGTCCCCTCGGTACTCTCCCACGCCATCCCCGAGAGAAGAAGAAGATCCTCCACGGAAAGGCGAACACTCCCGGGTGCCAACAAGGATCGTCGGGGTCCCCGGCCGGAGTGGGACTTCCGCCATCAACGAAGCTCCAGGCCGAGCACCGAGAGCTTCGTTCACATCGTCCCAAGAACCATTGCGTTCGGCCAAAGGCGAAAGGAAAGCGATAGCTTCTTCGTCAGTGTGCGTGGGCAGCACTTCGTCGTCTTCCAATTCTTCGTCGACCGCTTTGCGAGCGACGTAGGACAGATAAATTAGGATCCCGACGCAGAGGACGATGCCACCGATAGTGGAGTAGTGTGCCAGCGCGCTTTCGTCTTCGGGTTCGACGAACTCGACCTCGCCTGAGCTGCCGTCTGGACGGGGTTTGACGTGGTGGTCGGCAAAGGAGTGGATGGAGGCACCGAGTGATGTGTGGATGATAACCTTGAACAAAGAGATAGCCGTACATGAAATGTACGTCCGCAGAGTCAACCTGAAGAACAAAGGAGTAAGATCACGAGTAAGCTAAACCATGTACCATACGCGTATACCAGGAATGACGTACGTCGGAGAAGCGCCCAAAAGGCAGTTCATGATGTTGTATGGATAGGGGGCAAGGCGGATTAAGAAAAGCAGCTTGGGTCGCTTCTCGATAGCGCGCACGACGCGCTTTACGGATGTGGCGCAAGAGAGCCAACTTGAGATTGTGTCTCGCAGAAGGTAGCGTGAAAGCAAGAACACAACGATGGCACCGGTTAGGGCAGCCCAGTAGGAGATAACGGCACCAGTCCAAGCGCCGTAGGTGTAACCCGAAAGGCCAATGAGTGTAGAATAGAGTGGTAGTGGAGCTGAAGAGACAGGAAATGTGTTCATGTCAGTCCTCCGGGGGGTTTTGCAAGTTAAGCTGTGAATACGTACGGAAACAAGTCAAGAAGATAAGGATGAATAAAACACAATAACCGAAGGATTCATCTTCCTTGAGCCATTTAGATAAGTCGTCCAGCCCTATGATACGTCGCCACATGTGCATCAGCATCTGAAAGCGGTGACTGCAGACTCTGATGGCCAGCAGAAGAAATGTATATGGTTGGGATGTACGCACCTCGGAAGACCTCTTCCTTCCAGAAAGCAATAGCCAAAAGAAATCCGAGAGATGTGCAGAGATACAGGATTAGAGGAAGCCAGGGCCTGAGTAACGAGTGTAGGCGCAATCGACGTGCGTGCGGGTGATTGCAATGAAGCGAGGGATGAGGCGAAGCGAACATGTTTGCCGAGTCTGGTGCTGAGAGACGCATTGCTGGTCTGCACGCAGGAGAATTGCGACGAGAAGATGATGGACGAGATGAAGACGGTTGGGAGAATGTCTGAGAGGGACTAGCGGATGATAGAGAGTCGAGTCGATTTGATCGTGAGCCAGAAAACTGATCATGGTTTGTCTCTCCGAGTCTTTGCTTCTCGCTGCTGCTCTGCTCGAAGTGGACATAGCGGAAGGGCGATTGTGAGTGCTGGTGTGGCGCTGGAGATGTTGAGACGGGACGCGCGGGTGCAGCTTGAGCAATGAGACGTGATGGACGACCTCTCGACGGTGGGAGATGTGGGGGAGCATCGGAATTATGTGTTGGAGGATTCATGGCAAAGTGAGGAGGGAATGTATGAAATGGCAAACCGGAAGCCAGTCAAACGAATTAGGATGAGATAAGTGAGCGAAATGTCGGTGCAGCGACAGCGTAAGAAGTCGCTATCGAAAGAAAGGGCGGGGGATCGCTGTGGAGGGGGAGCTCGAGGGGGAGAAGGAGAAAGAGGAGGGAGAGGACGGGAGGTATAGAAGAGAAAGTAGAATTTGAGATAGTTGACGTGCCAGCACTCGCGAATTGGGAGCCGAAAAGGCACTCCGCATCGCAGCTGGCTATCTTTCCCACGCCTCCTCCACGTTCCCCACAACTTATCTTGTCCTCCAGCTCGACGAGCCACCAACGTTCTCAATGTGAAGTCAGTCAGAGGAGGTCAATTCCGACAATCAGCTCTTGGTGCAACCAACTATTCTAGACACAGCACACAGGCTGAACCTCTTGTGCAGCGCTTGTCCAGGTTATCTGCCAGTTCGCCAACTCGCCCTTTACGTCATGACGTATCTACCTTTAACGGCTCGGACCCGCAGCCTGAGTGGGGAAGCCCTTCAAATATTTTCCTGCGATTGGTGTGGCCCTCGAGAGGAACAGCAGATGAATGCATTCCACAAAGTCTCGTGCCTAAAGTCATCAGGGGTACTAACGTACCAGCCATAATGCACGAGCTCTGACCCTCCAACGATATCAGCTTCGGAGGACCTGTAGCAAGGGGCATGAGATATGTCAAGGGACCCGCCACCGCCACCGATATGCTCGGAAACGGTCCGGCAGCGGACTGTCAATCGCGCCTAGACTTTGCCACATCCTGCAACTTGACAAGGAACATAGACCATGTTCAGCTCTCTTCCGCAGAGCCTCCGCTCCAGGCTAACATCTGCCACAATCACGTCGAGGAGGACTTTCAGAAATTCATCAACTCGATACAGCCAGCCACCACAACAGCATACTTCACATGCTCAGTTTTACTCTGACCTCCTCCCGGGTATGATTCCCGTCGCTCTGCTGGGTAGCGCAGTATACATGGTTCGTTCTCCTATTCTCTCGAACGCAGTCCTGTGATCAAACAAGAAAAAAACTACGGAAAAATAAAATTCAAAAATCATATGGTTGCTCATGCATTTGCTTCCGCCGCAGGGCCTGCAACTTCTTCAGTCACGCCTGTCCCACGAAAAGTATCTCGACGAGGCGCTCGTGCGCATTGACGAGCTCGAAGCCGAGCTTGCCACCCTGCGCACAGCCCGTAGTACTCCAGGAAGCATCGTCGCTGATCCTTCTCCGGCGCCAACATCGAACGGGTGGTTTGGGAGGTTTTGGTGAAGAAGACTCATCAGGCAGGGTGGCGTGTCCGATTCACTTGAGTTGCCGGAGAGATTCTCATGTCTCCAGATGGGATGGCTTGGCTCGACGAAAGGACACGGTTGTTTCTCCGGACGGTAGTACACGACTCAAGCAACGCATGTTGATGTTTGTTCGCCGGCAGCACTTCGTGATGCTTTCTATAGTGTATTAGCCTCCCAATGGGGACTTTCAGGCCTTCTTTTCACTCGGCGGCGGAACGTGTTGTACACCGGGTATCCAGATTCGAAAGAAGAGCATAGGGTAAGTAAGACGAAATAACAGAATCCTAAGATGGAGAGATCAAGCGCCAATGGAGAATGGGGACAGGAACAGGAACGAGAAGAGGAAGAGTCTAAGGGGAAGAACGCCGAGCAAGAAGTCAGATCTATCAACTCAGAAGCTCGACATCTTGGATTTGACAAGAACGTTATGGTGTCGATCATAGAGCTTCGCGGAGCTGTGAATCCGGTGAGTCAGTCTACACGCGGGACATGGAAGTGTTCATAGCGAGAACCAACCTGAGTGCCGCCGATGCCAGACCGGTGATGGCCTTAACGGAGTCACTGCCCCGCTTGATCTTGAACACATCGTATGCTGAGCGAATAGGTCATATGTCAGCACACAAGATTGAGGAAGGGAGATACAGGCAGCTTACAGACGAATATGAGATCCATCAACAGCTTCCATCGCTGGACCTGCAGCCAGTAATCCTGCCGTCTAAGTAGCTGCAATTCCTGCTCGTCTATCTTGGAATTGCGAGGAGTCGATTTGGCCGTAGCGCCCGTGACAGATTCAGTATACGCCCTATTCTCCACTGAAACTCGGTAGTAAGTCGCACAGAGGAGATTGTAAACCAAGGAAAGAGGGCATACCTTCACGTTGCGAGTTGACGATCATGCCTCGTTCGACTTGGTTCTCCACGAGATTCACCAGGGTACTCGTAAACCAGCACCAGTTGGCGAAGTTGCCAGCTCGCTCGCCTGTGCGCTTCCCGATAAGACCAAGCTTGGACAAGGTCGCAGTATCATCAGCAAAGCCGTTCATCAGCTCCAGCAGAACAGGGGGTGGCGCATGTAGAAATGTGTGAAGCAGAGGCTTTCCACTTGGCTTCGACATCTGTCTGCCATCACGAGGAGATATTGGGGCTGACGTCTCGGCCAATATTGAGGTCAGAGGAGTCAACCAGTTGAACATGATGAGGCATTTCCTGCAAAGCTCAGCTCAGCTCAGGACAGAATAAAAGACACTGACCACGAGCCTGAAGAGACAGACCTCGTCAGGGAGAGCCCGGCAGCAGTTGACTCCAGTCTCCTAACAGCCTCGGCCGCCCATGAAGAACCTGGAGCCTTCAAGGAAGAGCGTCGGGCCAAAGAATAATGGAAGACCAAGTACACGCGAATGGCGTACTGGATCAGTTTCTATTGTCGTCTCTTCATCAGTACTGAAGGATGATCTAGCACACAAAGTACCAATATATCTCACGAAGGCTTTGTCCCTGCCATTACTCGTCAAGACCATTTCCCGCCAGACATCCTCTCTCCGTACACGCTGCTTAGCCTTGGCCAAGGGAGAATTGTCTGAGTCATCAATCTCCTCTTCCAAGTCGACCGGTCTCTCTTCAAGTTCCTCCTTGCTCGTGAATACTTCAGAGTGGAATACCGTCGCATTTGGTGCCACAATAGAGGTTCGGGGTGTTCGTGGTGGGTGGGGAGACAATGGGTTTATTTGGAAGCCACCAGTGGACGATGACTCGAACGGCAGGTGGCTGTAGTATGGTCCATCCACCTCCGAAGAGGAAGACGATGGTGCACCTTGCGAGTATGACTGAGGAAATGAGACTGACGACATGGTGAACGTTATGTATGTACGCCGCCTGCAAGTTGTGGACAGGATCAAGCACGGACGAGAAGCGACGGTGGGTGGCGCTCACGTGGCTAGCGCGTCTTGAACAAACAAGATGCCAAACGAGTGCGGTGGCGACGACAACCGCGATGGCAGTCAACTCTCTCCTATTCCTCTTCACCACCACTTACTACAATGTCTAGCGGACTCCTTGCTGGAATGCGTTCACCCACTACCCCTCGCTCTGAATCGGCCCCTTCTCCACGGCCGAAGTTTGATTCAGAGCTGCTGAAGACTTATGTCAAGACATTGCTCTCCATGACTTTGCAGGGCGCGACCTGGCCAGAACCTCGAGAACGGGACAAGGTTCGGGCGTGGATGAAAGAGATAGGTGAGCGTGTTAAGGAGAGGATGATTGGTGCGTCTCTTTTTCATGTCCGTTGACTTCGTGTTCATGAATCGGCCTTTTTTCTTGCAGAGATCGAGCCTCGGGGCTTGTAAGTTTCTCGTTGAGTCTAGCTTGGATTTGTGTGGTGTCTGATTCACATCGATCTTCATCCATCCAGCAAGTATATCGTGCTAACACAAATCAACGAGAACTTGGGACAAGGTGGACGGTACGTTAATATTCACATGATACCATTACCCCTGTCTGATCATCCTGCTTGATCCACAGTGCGGACATGATATGCCATTGGGAAGATTCAGATACTGTTGTACAAGAGGTCCTCGTGAACGTACGTACATCCCCTTTTTGATCTTGCAATCTCAGTTCATCCGAGCTATCTGGTCTTTTTTTTTCAGGATTCCCTCATATGTATCTGCATTGCTTTCGCCGTCCGGACTGTGTAACATGTATCCCTCGCAAGGCTGACACACTATACCCGGTATTCATCACGCTATAATTCGCCCCGACTATACCCAACTCGACCTACATGCGATTCTAGTTGTTCGTCGATTAATGTCATTTGAACGCCCTCAAGGACCTATATGGATTTATTTCCACAGCCCGAGACTAACCTGATAAACGCGTCTCCTCAATCTCCGTGCAGCGCTTATGGCCCGGGTTCCATGGCTGGCTGATGACTCCAAATCTTGTCTATGTTCTCAATGTTCTCATGCAGCCTGCACTGGCCGCGGCCTTCCCCAATGAGAAAAGGCGGGGCTTCTCCTTCTGACTGGGTTCGCTCTTCTGCCGCCGGTGGAACAGATGTTCTGTTCAGATCCCACATCCCTCGGTCACGAGAGCCTTCTCCACTTTGTCACGAAACACGTCCCGTCCAATCCTCGCCAATCTCAGTCTAGACGCGTCTTTTCACTGACTTGCAAGTCCGCGCGCTCCGAGCTAGGTTCATCTACGCAGAGCGGAATGCAAGGCATGATGCATTATCTTCAGCTCCTCCCCTCGCGGACCATCCATATCGTCCTCATCGGAAAATCCAATCAGAGACTTGAGGGCGTTTCATGTAACTGGTATGGTATACGCGACTCTCAAGCCTCGACACGTAAAGCTCGCTACTCTACTAACTTTAGCTCATGCGACGTCTCATCAGAACTTCCATCTGTTCCGCTTTGGGTAAACCCTGTTCATTGGACCACCGTCGCTGCCGTGCGATCCCGAGGATGATGAAGGTTTCGAGCCATCCAATTCTATCCAAGAATGACAGTAACTTCAGCAGAGAGCGACACCGTCGTACCGGTTCTTCACAAAACTGATCCACCTCAGCTATACTTTCCCGAGGAGACTATGTGATATACGGAGCCGAATAATCTGCGCGTTGTGTCTATACCTCTTTTTGTGGTAGTCGGAGCCTGATGGCGGCAGATAGCATCCCAGTCCAAGCGCATCGTACGTACATCCCCCTAAAAACTGCTGTGAACAAAGCGCCTGGACTGACATACGATGGGCAAAAGGATCATGAGTGATTGCACGCCCTGAATGCTCAGCGATCTCGTTCACAGAGCCCCATCCGAGGTTTTGCACAGTGGTGTGGCTCGACGCGCAAAGCTGATGACGGTGGTCAATTCATTCTGTGAATATACACTCCAAGTACTGCTATGTTTAAACGAGGGCTTCTCTCTGCGAGACATGTCATCGAAAACGTTTCGCGACGATCAGGGTTGTTGTCTTCTGGAAGGGAAGTTTGAATGGATAGGAATCTGGACGGACGTCCGGCATTCAACAGGTATTGACGAGACCCATGACACCCTTGCTGAGGACGAACCGGAGATGAGCAGTCGAGGAGGAATGCTGCGTCCGAATGAAGCAGGCGTAGTATAACCTCT
Source organism: Stereum hirsutum FP-91666 SS1 (assembly GCF_000264905.1). Classification (NCBI taxonomy): domain Eukaryota; kingdom Fungi; phylum Basidiomycota; class Agaricomycetes; order Russulales; family Stereaceae; genus Stereum; species Stereum hirsutum. Next base: position 1,565,643 of record NW_006763135.1, read on the forward strand.
ACCGAGCTAACCGTTTTCGGTCGACGGTCTTCTCATGGCGTCGTGGCGTTATCCGTCCGCTACATGCTCATCGACGCGGCATTCCGTATGGCATGATGAAGAGAGCCCTCTGCGCCTGTGATGTACAGAAAAGGATATAAAAAAAGTGTACCATGTCCATTCCATCTTGTTGGTGCATCATGACCGCGGGCGATGGATGATTGGCTCCGAGCCGGGCCTAGCCAACAGATTTCGTCCATCTTCCACAGAAAACAAGGAACAAGATGGCCTACATGATGTAGCGGTCAAAGATGTCAGTTAGGCCTACAGGCCAGTGCCAGAGCAGTGCTAGTATTCCATCGCTCGCCTGGGGCACATGCGTCGAGATCGATTGTGGAGTTATGTGGGCGAAAACTCGGACAGACCGCGATGCATAAAAATAAGCTCGCGCCCCCTACATCATCGACAAGGGTATTCACTGTATAGGTGCATTGTATGTTTAAGGCCTTCGAGACAAGTTATGACTCTAGCCGAACCATAAAGCACGATACCCTCTCGGCCGACCGCTGTGTATTCCTCCGCATCATCATCCTTGTGAAAATGCGCTTCCAAGCCGAGTGGCCCACTTCCACACAAACATCAGACGAGAGTTCGTAATGTCCTCCTGGATGAACAGTGTGTCGAAATCATCAGCAATCTGTTGATCAACCCAATTATTGGTACTCCACCGTACTTGACTGCTTATGGTGAGGGACTAAGCACCCTGTGAACAAGAACGGACCACACCTTGTTTCGCCAGGGCCTCCTGCTGTGATACTCTCTGTGTAGCACATTCAACGGATGTTTCCGTGCGTCGTTACCAGACGTTCGAGATACAGATGCCTAAAGCATGTCGAGACAGCGGCGGGGTTGCAAGCCTACGGATTGTTATCCCATTGATGCCGTACTTTGCCTCGGACCTATTCGGAGGCAGGTAAGTAAGGCCAAGAAACGCGCTCATGGTTGGGATAAACGTGATGCTAGATAGATAGAGGCCTATGCCTCTGCAGGGGCGCCCTAAACGTCAGTATCATAGCAAGTGGATGGCGAACTACCACCCACCACCGAGACCGTTCAAGCTGCTTTCGACGCGTTGTTTTAAGCCTAAGGCTCAAAGCGTTACCGTGACGTCGGACGCAGAGATTCTATACGGTATAGAAATCTCTGCGTCCCTTTGTCCGCTTGTCCTATGTTTGCTGGAGCGACCATCGGAGAGGTTGGCTCCCCTGAGTAAACTGTATTCACGGTCCAAGGTTGAAGCAGGCTCAAACCGTCGGATCCCGGCAAGGGTCCATGAGGGCGAAAGGGTTCTCTGGAGAAGGTCCCGGTGGATCGTGTGAGTAGGACCGTGAACGCTGGTCCTCGGGAATCGTAGGCACGCGCAGTGAACAACGTACTGTACTGATTGTTTGGTATGTGCTCATCGACACCAAGTTCAAGACTAATACAGAGGCTATTGCGAGATACTTGGTTGAGGTGTCGTGCTGGGCTGTTGCCTTGAGGCGTCTTGCACCAACTGAATCCGTCGTTCAGCAAGTCAGTGGTCTGGAGCGCAATACAAGCTTTAGGAGTCACTTACAACGTCATGAATTACTGAAAGAGAAAGTCAGCTGGATAACATGTAGCAGAGTGCCCCGTTATAGAAATATAGCGAACTGGAAGAAGTCGAACATCCGCGGGGTGGCCGGATAGGGTACGGTCACTCTACTCAGTAACATTTGGGGAATTAAAGCAAAGAGGTCAAGATGCGCGTGATCACCTTCACCGTTCGCTTGCCAGGGAGACTTTGTTCTAGACGTAGGCAAACTCTACAAGGGCTCAGGAACGAAAACATGATATTTGACATCTGGTGGACGAGACGAGAGCAGACAGGAGGTGTTTTCTCTGTCTGAGAAGAGCTCGGTAAGTGGTGCAGGTCCAAAAATCGACGTGATGAGTTACCTTTTGGGTAAGAGATTGCGTTGCTGGTCCGTAGATTTTATTCCTTCAGATACCCGACCATTCGGCCGCCTGACCTGCTCTGCTCAGTTGCAGTGTCGGACAATAGCGATAAGCCTTCCGTTCGTCAGCAGCGAACTCTGTGAGGCGGAGGATATGGCTAGCTTGTGGCAAGGTTCGCTCTCGTCGAACAAGGGGTATCACAATGGCAACCTGAGCGGCGAGTGTAGTCATCGGCGCCATGGACACGTAGCAGAGATTTCTAGGAGCCAGAGAGTGATGTTCCGCCATCAAGGACTAGCGCAGGGATGACTTTGGTAAGTTTAGGCCTTCCACCTCTCCGATTCGAACGCGAAAGCAGGTCAGCTATCTGTAGCCGAAGTGCAGACGACTGACGGCGCCATGGTCAGCTGGAGAGATAGATGTTTGCAGAACCAAACGTGTTGAGTTTCAACCACCTAGTTTTGGCTGCTGCATGATGCTCGTCCCGACACGTAGATTTGAAGTCGTCTGAGTCTCAGACTGAGGGCAGCTCTGACAGGCGAACCGTGACTACTGCCAGGGCCAAAGAACATGCCAACATAGCCAGATTATACGCGCGACAAAGACAGGTCATTATGGGGGGAATCTTGCGGCTAGCTGACTGGCCTGTTCTGTACCATTATGACTTGGCGAGGTATAAGAACGAAAATGAAGAATTGCTCGAGTGCCATGATCCTGGTCGCGTATAAGTAAGTGGTCCTGTGTAACGTATGGACCATTGAGACAAAACCATGGTCAAACGTAACGCTTGAGCATGCTAACCTCCTATCACCATGGATCAGGGTGTGTCTCGTGCGACCAGTAGCATGCAAGAGAAAAATATTGCCCGCACTCGGATTCGAAGGGGAAACATACGCTCCGAGTCCGTCGCGGTCCGAATGTCGTAAATTGGTAGTCACCGCAGTGATTGCTGCATACCCGTCGCAGTAGAGCCGTCCAGGGCGGACAGCAACGCCACGGTCAACTACGACAAACCAGATGCTGGACGGTGCGCGACTTGGTGATTGTGTTAGCGCGGATGTACACCGACGCTCTGTCCCAGGCTTCCCGATCTACGAACGGCCACGTGAGAGGCCTTTTACTCCCGCGAGCCGATCATGGCCATTCATGGCCTAAGATGACAGTCGTGCCTGCGCGGTCCCGGGTCTCGACTACGGAATCCGTTACTGCGTCGTTGCTCCACTTTTTCTCGCCTTTTCTACTACTCTTCAACTTCAACAACAGCCACGACCAGAACGGCCCACTAGGTGAGTGCTCTTCGGCACAAGGGGAGCTGAAGAGGGAACTGAACTGCTGACTCCCAGAGCATGGATTTGACTTCGTTCGGGCGACTATTCGCTGGGATGGCAAATGACGGCGTTAAAGGTGTCAGACGAGTGATCTCTGACATCCAAAACTCAGGCTGGGAGGAAGCATGGTGCGTACTTTACCTTCTCTGGATGTCTCCTGTACTCATTTGCGGTTAGGACGCGGGACCTCCCTCAGTATGACCCCGCAGAGGTACAGCCTCCGCTACGTGACCTCATTGTCTCTGGTGTCCTCGATTTGCCAAGAAATAGAGGAAAAGCATTAGTGCCAGGATGTGGGAGGGTGCGTGTTTAATATAATTTCGCTTGTATTCTGCCTTGCTGACACGCGACTGGTAAACAGGGCTACGACGCAATACATATAGCCAGCAGTCTTGGCCTGGATACGCTAGGAATCGACATTGCCTCCACCATCATTCTTGCTGCCAATGAGTGCGCTTTCGCACTAATTCATTCATATGTATTTGGGACCTTATTCTTCTCTCCACTCAAAGCCTTCTCTATTCAGCACCAGCTATTCGCGAGCCTGGCAAAGTCAATTTTCAAACACAAGACTTCTTCACCATGACTGTAGGGGACAAGGAGCGTTTCGACCTTATATACGACTACACGTGCGTGTTTTCTCTTTTCACACCTTTGCTTATGATTGAGTGGGTCTATCAGGTTCTTCACGTACATTAACCCCTCGCGAAGATTAGAGTGGGGCCGCCAAATCACTGCATTAACAAAACCTGGAGCGTTCTTGATCACCCTCATGTATCCATTAGGTCTATCACCAGACGAGCCAGGTCCCCCATACTACGTGACACCTGAGCATTATAACGAGCCGCTTGAAGGCTGGACGAGGATTATGGACCAGGTTCCGAGAGTTTCCTCACATGGTCATCTAGGGAGGGAGAGGATTGTAGTATGGCGAAAAAACACGGGCTGATACTCATTTCACATTGGTGAGTCATTGTCCGTTGCGCTTGCCAGTTTAACTTACCATCATCACAGTTCTATCGGGCACGGACGATCTTTCATATATACTACCCGAACATAATTTAGCGACGTCGATAGACATATGGATTGCGACGTGGGCCATTGTCGGGCTTTGGCCTCTCCATATGCATCTTCGGGGAGATTTATCTGGTATTGGGTTGATCATGTACGATATACCCTTTTGCTTCATTCACGGCATCATTTGTACATACAGCTTTGCCGCTGCACATACTTGGGCTTTGGCTTGTGTTCCTCTTCGTATTTTATTTGTGTCCACACATATTGTAGCACGGTGCCAAAATCTACTACATATTGCTTCTTGACTTCCTTAACACGACTTTATCTGGTTGGGCAATGTATGGTTCCTCGGGCCAAGGCAAACTCCTCTATGATGCGTATTCCTGTCAAGCACTTTGCGTCATCGTGTAGTATGTTACATAAGCTGCTGCGAACTTGTGCTAGCGCGACGAATCCTTGAGGCTTCCAGCAACCATTTCGTTTGACTGCGACCTCCCGATTTTTCGAGGGTGAGATGCGTTCGCTTGGCATACGCAAGTCAGATCCCGCTAACACCTTCGATTACACTTGGTTTCATTGTACGCTCGTTTTGTGCGGACTTATATATAGGCATCTCGATCAGATTACGCCCTGAACAATCTATCACAATGAACGGAAGACCATCCAATGCAGAGCAACGATATGCGGTCAAGAAGTTCGTCAAAGAACAAGGGGTGGATGGGTGGGAAGAGGCATGGTGCGTCTCGGCCTACGTGACTTTCAAGAACATATTTTTGTCCTCCGCCAAGTTCCTGAGTTTGACTTGTGGGTTTGTAGGAGGCGTGGTACGTTCACTCCATTTGGAAGAAACTCTGTTTTGTCCTGCTTATCTGGCTTTCTGATATTGCGGCCTCTTTATACGCAGGCATAACTCCTTGGGAGAATTTCGATGGGGCTCAACCTCCTTTGAGAGATCTAATTGTGTCTGCGAGGGTCCCGTTCAAGTCTCCCGGACGGGCTCTCGTACCCGGCTGTGGACGGGTGAGCAGTCCTCTGTCAACTTTCGCGATATTAGGCCAATGAAGGTAGTTTATAGGGCCTTGACGCCATTTACATAGCCTCGAGCTTGGGGGTTGATACCCTCGGGATCGATATTTCGCCAAGCGCTGTGGCGGCCGCGAAAGCGTAAGTATTTATTATTTTCCGTCAAATTGTCCTGCCCTCATGGTAGTTGTATGCAACTCAGACAATTATCGAGGCATCCTCAAGCGATTCGGGACCCGGGCAAGGTGACTTTTGAAGAACTTGACTTTTTCAAGCTTACGGTCCCGGAAGATGAACGCTTTGACATCGTCTACGATTATACGTGAGCCTTTATTATAATCTGCTGTTCAACTCCATACTCAAGATTTTTCTCAAAGATTCTTCTGTGCAATCCCACCGTCTCGACGGAAAGAATGGGGCCAACAGATAACGGCGTTGACCACGCCCGACGCCTATCTGGTGACGCTGCTATATCCACTCAGCGTGACTGCCGAGGATGGAGGACCACCATATCATATGCGCAGGGATCATTACAAGGATGCATTGCCTGGCTGGAAGAGGGCCATTGATGAACAGCCCAAGGCTAGCTCTCCAGGTCACGAAGGAGAGGAGCGATTGATGGTGTGGCGAAAGGTGGGCTTGAACAAGGAATCTGCGGATTGAAAGTTCAGAGCGGAATAGGATTTAGTCTCGATGATTTATACCCTTGTACAATGGCTACGCTTCTATCTGGGTTATATGACGTGGTATTTATTGGAATTGTCTATCTTCCTGACGGCTAGTTGTAGTTCTATGGAGTTGCTAGAAGATCCCGTCAAGTGCCACATCTGGTGCCACTCAAGATCGGGAACTCAGCTCACACGTGACGGACCGTTCCGCGATTTTTTGGTCTCGGACGAGAGCGCGTCGTGAAAGACGACGCCGACGCGGATGAGCGTCTGGTCTCCATGTCCAAACGAGCCATTCGAAATCTCAGGTTCAATAGGCCGCCATCAGCTTCATCCCTATACCCTTCACCTCATCGACATGTCCTACTCCCTTCGACATCGACCGCCACGGTGACCTCAGGCTCTCGCTCTCTGTCGACCTCTCTGTCTCTCAATGACTATATCTCGACTTTCTCATACTCCTCGCCGGAATCTGCTCCCAAAGATAGACTTCTGCTAGCTAAACAGCGAGAGCTTACCGACAGTCTTCGCGTGAAGGATCCTAAACCCTCGCGAGTTTGGGCCTACTACTTAGACCTTATCGACTTTATGGGCCACGAACAACTCCCTAAAGAAATTCACCAAGCCGTTCTTCGGAAATGCATACCCCCCATTGCCGACATTCGTTTTGCCATCTCGAAACCGAACCGCACATGGTATAATTCAACCGCTCCTCACGGCTATGAAAACCGGATGCGAGCCGTCATTCGTAACATCCGTGTGGGGGGCAATGTCCCGGACTTGGAGGACTACAACTTCATCCTGGAGCACTTCGCTGTAGTCGGTCACTATATGGGTGCGAGACAGGTGTTGAGGGAGATGGCATTTTTGGGTGTCGAGCCGAGGACGCGAACGTTTGGACTTGTCTTGCAGGCTTTGGCTCATAGGTTCACCTTTCCGTTCGCGAAGGATGCGAGGTCGTACTTGAGGGACGACGTGACGAGGGTATGCAGGGTGGTCATCAATTCTATGGGCAAGAACAACATCCCGTTTACTTCCGCGAACATGGATCTCGCGTTGCGGATTCTGAAGGAGACGGCGGATGTGGATGGGTTCCAGAGGTTACTGAAGTTTGGGTACGGGATCGACCTATCCTTTCCGGATAGTTCCCCTGCAGATGTGATAGGCGAGCGAGCCGATGCACTTGGTGACCAAAGTTATCAGCCCCTGTCTACCTCGTCTCTCAACTCCATCATCGACTTCTTGGGTTCTTCGGGTTCAATATCGAAGATGGTCACCGCCTTTGAAGTTTTGCTGCAACCCCTTCCACGAGAAAACGATCCTCGTTCCATTTTCGACGAAGATGACGAAGAGGATGTTTTCCCTCCTAGCTCTTCCTCTCAGCAGCCCCATGTGGCCGACGAATCATGGTCATCCAGTTCCAATGTCCAAAGCGAATCCGAACCCATTGCACCCGCCGAGCCACCCACTCCCAAAGGCCCTCAAACTCTACACCCCCCGCACCTCAAAGCTTACAGGCCGATGGATACCGGGACTGTCAGACCTAACATCACGACTTTCAATCTCATCATCCGCCACGCCTCCAAAGCAGGACACGCCACATTCGTTCGACACTACCTTCTTCATGCCGTATACTACGACCACGCCGAGGATAGCCAACTTCGCAAGAAGCTTCGCCTGCTAGCCGGCCGTCCTCCAGAGACTCTCGAGGCGCCACACATGAACATCAATCGAGGAACGCTGCTTGCAGCGTTCCACGAAGCTAACCATGACAAAAATGTGGAGCTTATGCGGTTTATACTGAAGATGACGAGCAGGGTTTTGAAGAGGAAGAAGGCAAAAGTGGCGTTCTATTCGAAGTGGAAGGCTGATTGGGAGAGGCGCGAGCGCATTGCGGCGATGGCGCGCGAAGAGGCCATACTGTCGGATTCTGTACCCGCTGACGAGGGCGGTGTCATGTCTGCCTCTGTAGAATCTTATGTCCAGGACACGGCCTCGACTTCTCCTCCAACCGAGGAGTCACCAGCCGACTCTGTCGTGTCCTCTTCCGACCAAGCTACCCAACCGTCCACTTTCTTCACGCAAGCTTCGGATCCGGCTAGCGACGAGACTCTATCGAGCTCAATATCGGATTCATCTCCTTCCTTGATCAAACGCCTCATCTTCCCTCCCGTTCCTCCTTCCTCCAGCTCATCTTCCGCCGCACCAACGTTGTCACAGGACCCATCCCCACCCCAAGCACCTCTGCAACTACCTCACGATGTCCCTGTTGCTTCTTCCTCGGCCTCCTCGTCCCAACCTTCTACAGTATCGAAAGCCCCACCACCCGAGGCACTCGACGTCGACATCGACGCTCCATTCTACACTCCTCCACCCCATAAACCGTTCTACATGAGCGAACACATCCGCATCCTTCGCCGTGATCTCGCCGAGCTCATGGACCTCGAACAGGTCATCGTCAATGCATTATCCAAGACACTATACAGGGTCAAGGAGAGGTTGGGTAGAAGGGTGTGGGGTGATAGGGACGTGTATCTCTCGGAGGTGCAGAGCAGAGTGAAGGTTGAGAGGGATGAGTGGAGACGGGTGGTTAGGTTTAAAGAGCCTAAAAGGGAGGAAGTAAGAGGGAGGTACACGTTAAGGGCGCCTAGGGGAGGAAATTCATTCCGGGGACGATGACCATGATGGTGAGTTGGCTGAGCTAGCACATCAACTCTGTCGACGTAAGGCTGATTCGGTTCAGGTATATTTATTCGGATCGTGCAATTAGAAGGTGGTGGTGGCTATGGCGGAGGCGTTGTGGCACCATCCTCCGCCGGGCTGCTGGGTTGCTTCATTAGTAGGTTCGTCTCGTGTCGTTGAATTCATATCTTTGATGATCGTTGACTGGCCGTTTAGTGCACGCCAAAATTATTCACACTGTTCTATACATTTTCTGAGATTAATTGCATTTGCATCTGCTCTCATTTCACCAAGTATCTTTTTGCTTTCGTGACCTTCAGCCCACCGGATGCATACGAAACTGAACCACAAGGCATATGGTATGGTATCGCTCGAAGCAAAGGTGATTCCAGTCGATCGCAGAAGAAAGGTGAACCCACATCCATGTATCCGCCCAAGCAAAACCATCAAGACAGAAGAAAGTCCTTGGAATATTATTAACACCTTGTTAGAAAATTCCGCCCCGACGCTTATTCGTCATCAAGTATCCTGCAGCCTATTCTCCCTTCTTTCCCTCCTCCTTCGAACCCATCGCCAAAAATACCTTCAAGGTAAGCCCCAACATCGCCTTCGGAAGATCCTCCGAACCATCTTCCCCCTCCTTCGGCCACATCATCGGCTCCATCGCCGGCCCAATATACCTGAACCCCCCAGCCAGTCCGCTCTTCGCGAAAGTGGTCTCGATGATCTCGCGCGTGAAACCCTGTTTGGCACGTTCGGTGATGATTTTCTTGATCTCGAGGTCGGAGGCTACATCGACAGGGATCGCGGTGGCGTCGGGTTCGGCGGGACAGTTGTCGACGATGATGAGGGTGCCGGTGGGTTTGAGATGGGAGGTGAGGATTTTCGTGCTCTCGAGGATGTCGGGGAAATGATGGTACGCCATGGTACACTGTTGGTGTTATGTTTGTTAGTCGTTGCTCTATAACGACTTAACCGAGCGACAGGGTTCAGCGATGCACTTACCAAGATGACGTCGAACTTCTCGTTCTGGAGCTCTCCTTCGTCGCCCTTGAGCAACTTGTGGATGGCGCGGAGGGTATCAGGCTCGAAGCCCTTCTCGACCGCACGAGCATTGAATATCTCAACCGCGGCCGGGCTTATATCCACCCCGAGGATGGACTTGACGTGCGGAGCGAGCTCGCGGGACACCAGGCCTACAATATTGCAATTTCAACGACGGCCACACAATGACATGGGCGAAGAAAGCGTACCGGTGCCACAGGCGTAGTCGAGCACCTTGGTGCTCTCTTTGTCGAAAGGATAAACCTTCGTGATGGTCTCGGCGAGATTCTTCCCGAATTTCTGGAAGAAAGGGTTGTTGTCGTATTTCTTCGCCTTCTCGGTGTCGTAGTGCTCGGCGTTGGCTTTCGCGAATGTGGCCTGCGCATCGTGCTGGTGCTGGTCACGGTCATGGCCAGAGTCGCCGTGTGGGTGATCATGGGTGTGAGACTGTGGCTGAGACATTGTGGTGAGAGCTTTGAAGCCGAGGTAGTGCTGGGGGTAGCGAGGAATGGATGTGAGGAGGCAGTTAGAGTGGATGAGGATGGTGAGGATGAGACTGGTGAACCGAGGCATGCTTTTATAGGGAAACCGAGGCTGCCGCTTTTATGGCGAGGGACCACTGTCATTGAGTATTGCTAGCGGTCACGGCAACCGTGTTGCGTGGCTTTGCAGTATGAATGCGAAGATGATAGATCATCTTGAACACGCCGCGTTACGTCGGGAGACGACCTTCCCAGTCATCACTCAAAAGTTGGCGCTGTGTCTGGATCGGGATCAGGAGAGTACCGCGCCAGTCATCGGTGAACCGAGGAAGACTGAGGATAGCCTTGTTTAGGAAGCTGACATAAGGTGAGTACCGCTCCGGTCGCGAGAACGTGGCCTCGCCGGTGTGCCAAATGACGGGTCACGGAGCAAGACAACGATATCGGCAATTCCGGTATGCGGTACTTACAAGTGCTGAAGAACGCAACAAGTAATAGACATTACTTGAATGTGCCATTATTTACACGACAAAGACTAATGCTACAAAAACTGCTGTATGCTGGTTGACGAATGATGGAGAAAAAATGCAGAGGAACCATAACGACAAAGAAACTCAGAGCAGAGGATGCAGGCATGCAGCTGCAGCTGGACAAACCATACGACACATCCACACACAACCCTCACTTCTCAAACCTCTTCACCTCCGCCTCCCTATTCTCCACCACCTTTTCCATAGCCCCCAACCACACCTCTACCCTTGTTCCGAGCCCCGCCATCCCCGTAAGGACGATCTGTGCTCCCCTCGACTTGCTCGTCCCGTTGACCCTTTGGGTGGGAGCTGGCGAGGGAGTGGTGGGTGGTGATGTGGCCATGGATTCGGAGACTGAGGAGGAAGCGGCCCGGGATTTTGCGGGGGGGACGTAACTAAGGCCGATGTACCGTGCATGAGCTAGGACGGGAAGACGTCGGAGGGATCGACCAGACATGCCTTGGTCCTGAAGAGAAGGCTACCTGGTCAGCACATCACGCAGAATATGAGTTCCATGGTCTGACGGTGAGGAAGACATACCCTACACTTCTGAGCCAATGTAAGCAAGCGTACGGATACTTGCCTCGCACGTTCTCGTGGCGAGATGGTGGATTGGTTTAGACTGGAATTAGAGGTGTTGACGTAGGAAAGTGCTTGATGAATCGGTGGAACATCCTGTGTCATATCAAATGGAAACAAAAAAGGTATTGGTTAGGACGTTGATTTGTAATGGTGCAAGGCAAAGGTTGAGAGGTGGATATATGCTATATTGGTGTAGCGACAAAGGAAGAAGTATATGAGTCGAAATGAGAAGAAACGCACGACAGGGGCTACTACGCCTTTGTTGATGAGCTCCAGCAGACATGAGCGGAGAATTTCGTATACCGCTTCTCGAGGTGGTAAATCAATATATTGTACGATGTCGGCTCGGTCGACAAAGGCCGTGTCTGCGTGAAGACAAAGAACAATTATTGTGATGAGAACGAAGTATACGTGAAAGTTAGGAGCGCATACCAATGGCTTTGGCAAGATTGCTGGTCGAGACTACGAGAACGTTCTTCTTGTACCGAAGTTTGTCTAATTGGGTGAGGAGAGCATTGACGACCTGAAGCAGAAACAGCGCTTTATGATGCAATGTCCATGCACGTAGACATCGGAGTAGCTTACTCTCAAAGCATCAGATGGTTCTGTTCCAGCCATGGCGCCAGCTCGAGCAGCAGTCAGAGACTCGACTTCATCTACGACAGCGACATACAAACATAACAGTTAGCTTCAAGATGCAATACGTGATGAAAAGACAATAAACCTATGAGCACCGTGACGAAAGTTTCTTCGTCTTCGACGAGATCCATGACACTGCTGAATAGGCCTTGGACAAGCTTTCCGGATTCCGAGAACCAGCGAGAGAAGAGCGAATGGGAGTTGATCTCGAGGAGGCGGGAGTGAGGGTATCTAAGTTAACATGACGTCAGACAAGATCTCCAGCTAGAATAGAGGAGGAAATAGATCACTTATGGGACAGTCGGATAGACAGCTTCTGAGCGAGTGCGCGACAAAGTGACGTCTTGCCTGTTCCCGGTGGGCCGTGTAAGAGTACTACTCGGTTCCAGGTAACAATATTGACTGTACAGAGGTATCAGCATCGAGCCGCGAAGGACAAAATGATACTCACAGTCAACGTCTGCATCACTGAACAAGACGGTAGCATATATGTAGTCCAACAGCCTCGACTTTGTGTCATCCGAAAAGATCAAACTATCCCAAAGCCCGTCCCACATCTTACTCGGCAATTCGCACACCGTGGCCGCCATGACCTCCTCGCCCTCCGCACCACCAGCGTTAGAGTATTCTTCTGGTGTATCATTTTCTGAGTATTGATAAACGTGAATCTGGAGAGCGATTTGCTCGATGGGAAGTGAGGTGGAGGGACAGGGAGATTCACAGGCGATGATGCGGTCAACGGAAGAGGAGAGGACGGAGTTGTCTTGCCAGCCTTCGAGAGTGGTGGGAAATGTGAGAGTTGAGTAGGACGACGTGATGTAAGTGTTGGCTGCGTTTCGGATGGTGTCGAAGCGGGTGACCACGTCGGGCTTGAGCCGGACCTCGACTGACAAAGGATGGTCAACGAAAAAGGGGTGGCATTATTCCAACGCGATACTCACTATGAAGGGGCCAAATGGCGTCAATGTTGCGGTCGTCTTCGCCGTCCATAGCGGTATCGTAGGTCAGTTGAGAGAGCAGAGCGTGGTGGCGAGGAGACGCGTCCCGAAATTACAGAACGCGTCAACAACGCGCTGCACCACGTGCTCGTGTCGCCAACAACGCCATTTCCTTGAACCTGTACGGACACCAAACGGACACACTGTTTTCACTGATTTCTCTGAGTGCTCGGAACTACTGTCATCTGGATGTACTACTTAGCGAATTATCGACATGGGTATTGAGAAATGCAGAACCCTAACCTTGAATTCGTTGCGCCATCCGCTGTGGCACGCCGCCATGCAGTACTTATGCACACTGGCTGGATCTAGTGACTTGTCTTACTATCATCACTACCATGGCCGCTACCAGTGATTGCGTCGACTGTGCACCCACTTCGAATCCTTTTGTTTCTTCGGAATCAAGCTCAGTTCCAACAACCTCTGACCAGTCCACGAAGCCTCACGACCCAATGGACCCGACAACATTTGTACCCCCTGGGCCCAGTGCTCCTGCTATCACGATCGAATTCTGTGATAGGGTGCGCTCATGCCTGGTTATCGTGGTTATGCAGAAAGCTTAAATTTCTCCTTTGTTCTTTTCCAGTGCCGCTGGTAAGCTTCGTTAGCCCCTAAACTCAGAGCCAGCATCTCGATTTGCTCAATATGCAATTGCCTCAGGCTGCACAGAGCCCAATGGGTTGCGACGGAGCTGTTCTTGACCTTCCCGTCTCCTGCTATCAAAAGCATCACTACCATCCCGCTCAACACGGATGAGACCGCTGGCCGATTTCGTGTTTGGCTAACGGTGGAAAGAGAGGCGCAACCGGTCCTGGTCTGGGATAGGAAGGTCGAAGGCGGATTCCCAGAGTTGAAGGTGCTTGTACGTGTCTGATTTTCAAGTTATACGTATAAGTATGTCGCTGATTGAGATGGGCTTTGTGCAGAAACAACGGATCCGGGACAAGATACAGCCTGGCAAGTCTCTTGGCCATTCGGACAAACACACGCAGGTAGCGGCATAGACCACACCTTGTAGAGAATTCCGTAGTTGTAGTATCGGCTGCCATGTCTGCATGCCTGTATTATTCGCAGCAATACTGTTTCTTTCTATTCTGCTTGTATGTGGACCTATATGGACCAATAAAATGGAAATGGCAAACTGACGAGTGGCGTGAAGACATGTGATCGGCCGTAGCCGAGCTGTGGGGAAGACTTTCAGCGCCCGAGCTTGTGCTTGTGGTCTCTCATCCGAACTTGTCTGCCATATGCAACGTCCCGACCACGTCTGTCTCTCAATCATCCCCTAACACTTCTTGCTCAAGACCGTCATGGACGACTCTCCCTATTCTGAGTTTATCCAGAAGATAAACAAGAACGGTAATGTCACATGCACACATAGCTCGCGCCGGCGGGTTCGTTTTCTGAACAGGTTGAACTGACGTCCGTGCGTCATATCTAGATGTTGACGCAAAAATCAATGGCGTCTCCAAGTTACAACAGCTCTTTGAGAGCGGCGTGGAAGTGCGTGATGCTCTTGTCATCCCAATCGAGCTTTTGTAGGCTTACCGATATCCATTTCAACGTACTGCAGGTCACGGACTCGGATCCAATCATTCAAGCCCTCAAAACATGCCTCCGCACATCGAACCAACATCTTCAGACCGCAACGCTCTCTGCTATACCCCCTTTCCTCTCTCTTATCTTGTCACATACCCTCAGCCGACCCTTGCCCACTTCCGGCCCCGCTTCTTCAACCGCATCCACATCTTCCGCTGGCTCATCTTCCATCGACACGCCAACTCTCCGTCAAATCCTTGCGGCATTCCTTCCTTCTCCTGGTATCATCGAGCGCCTGAGTGATGCGAAAGAGAAGAACAGAGACAAGGCGCGCGAGAGTCTAGTCGTCCTCGGCGGGTTCGCGTTTCGAACAGGCAGCTCTTCGTTGACGAAATCCGGAAGTGGAAAGGGGCAGGAGCCTCCTATGCTGATATTCGAAAGATATCTCAAAGAGAGTGGGCTTGGGAGTAAGGTTTGGAGAGTCCGCGAGCAGGTACGTTCTTCCTTAATCGTACTGGCCGTCGCTCGCTCGTTGACACTCCTCGTGATGCACTGCAGTCCATTCTGACTTTGGTTCATATCCGACGCAATCACCATATGTTCCCTCTTCGTCCTTATCTCTCGCTTCTGGTTGAGGCACTTGAAGATGGTGACAGTACTGTCCGCGAAGTTGCTCGTTCTTCTGTTGTAGAACTATTCACAGGACCCGGCGTGACCGACGCCGCACGTTCTGACCTCAAAAAGGAGCTCACCAAGAAAGGCGTCCGGAAAGCCATCATCGACGATGTTCTCGCTAAAGTGCTCGGCGGGCGGAGTGGAAATGGAAGTGAGATGGGATCGGAGAATGGAGACGCTCCTGCGCCGGCGAAGAAAGAATACATTCCGCCGAGCCTGGCTTTGCAGCAGAGGAAGAATCCGTCGTCTTCTTCGACGTCCACGTTGGAGAGGCCTGGCGGTGCGAGCGGTGGAATGTCGAGGTCGGTTAGTCAAGGGACCGGGTTATCGAGACCGCCCAGTAGGGCTGCTGCACTATCCTCGTCTACACCTGCAACTCCGGTGGGAGAGGGTAATTCAGACGTGCAGCCTGTTTATGTGAGTACAAACTTCATTGATATAGTATCCATGTCTGACACATTTCCCGCCAGATTGCTTCAAGCAAGGATCTAGAGAATGAGATCGAGAAACATTTTGGATCAGCATTTGAGGTGAGCGTCTTTGTGACAACATTGGTCTAACATATCTGACGAGTTCCAAAGGGCAAAGAAACCGAGCATAACTGGTCGGCCCGAGATCAAGCTGTCATTCGGGTACGAGGTATGCTCAAGGGTGAAGTTCACGTACACTTTCGAGAAACGTTTTTGTCACACTTGAAGCAGATAGCAGAGGCCTCGATTAAGACGGCAAGTACCGCTCTTTGGCCCTATGCTGCATTGACTGACATAGATTGTTGTAGCTGTTGAGTCTTCGAACCATCGTTGCCACAAGCACCTGCGCACTTTACACTGAGCTAGCCATTGCTCTTGGTCCGGCTCTTGACCCAGTCTGCGAAGTCATCCTCAGGAACCTGCTGAAGATGTCCGGTTTTACGAAGAAGATTGCTGCTCAATCCTCACAAGCCTGTGTTACCACTGTTCTGACTCACATATCTGCTCTACCCCGCGTGATCATCCCTCTCCTGGCTGAATTCACGAAGGAGAAGACAGCTCAAGCACGCCAATACGTGGCTGAACACCTCAATGTCTATATCACTACGCATGGCGCACGCTCGAAGTATCTTATTGAAGCGCACGGACTCGACAAACTCGACGAATCCCTGCGCAAGGTTCTTATAGATGCCAACCCGGGAGTTCGCACCAACGCTCGGATGGCCTTTTGGGCGTTCCAAGCTGTTTGGCCCGAACGAGGTGCTCTTATCATGGCAGCTCAGGATGCGACAAATCGCAAACAACTCGAGAAGGCCTGCCCGAACCCTGACATGCTCGAATCCGTCCCTCCTACTCCCGCTCCCGTGGCGAAGAAATCTGTGGCGCAGCAGATCGCGGCGACGAGGGCGAAGGCGAGGGTTATTAACCATGATCCTCCGTCATTGCGCCACCAGGCCACCTCAGCCGCACGGACGATATCTCCCCCTCAGAAACGCGCGATCTCGCCTTCGATGTCTTCCAAGAGCCTCAGCGAGCGCGCCCCGTCTCCCGTCTCAAGGCAGTCGACTGCTTCACCGTCGTCTCCTAGGCAGCGAATTGTGTCGAGCGGGAGTGCGACGATGAGCAAATCGAGGGTAGTGTCGCATTCGAGGACACCCTCGAGCGAGTCCGTTCCGTCCACGTTTTCTGTGCAGCGGCATCCTATCCCGACAATAACCCATCAACCTCCCCCTCCGATCTCTCCCCCACGAGCTTCCGTACTGAAAAGAGCGATGCTAACCGCCTTGCCCGCTTCGCCACCTTCTACCGTCCTCACACCGCCCACGCCGACACCTAGGAAGAATTTCGACATCCCTCCTATCGCTTCTCAAGAACCACCTCCCCGTCTCAATTTCAATATTCCCAGAGATTCTGATGCCATGGACTTCACCACCGAGCCATCGCTCCTCACCGCCATAGCTATTCCTCTACCCGAGGACGACAGTGACTCAGACATGGACCTGGACGACCCCAACCTCATCTCTTTCTCATCTCCCTTCGAGAAATATCCCCCTCCTTCAGGAGCTCATCCGCCTGTTCCTCTGTCTCCACAATCCCTGACGCGCTCCCGAAACAACTCGAACTCGCCACGTTCCACCGGCTCTAGACTCGGAATGTCGTCCCCTCCGGCCAGTGCTGGTCAACCTCTCGTGGAAGATGCCATGCGCGCACGAGCAGAGCAAGCCGAAAGCGCCGCCGAAAGGCTCCTCGAGCTCGTCGAACCCGACGAGACGATCAATCAAGAACCACAGCACTCCCTCCTGCTGAGCAGTAACTCGGCCACACAGAGGATGAAGCTGCAGCAGGTGACACCACCGAGGACGACGTCGGGGATGCAAGTGAGGCCGTTGACGACGACGGTGAGGGCGCCAGTGACGCCGCAGGGGAAGAGCACGATTTGGAAACAGGTGGCTGCGTTCCAGGATAGCCCGGCTTATAAAGGAGGGAAGGGCGCGCCTTCGCTGATGGGGGAGTTGAAGACCGCTGCGAGGTCGAAGAATGATAGTGCGTGGTGGAGGAAGAGGATGGCTTGTGAGTTCCCTCTTACGACCTATGCTGTTGCGATCCTCTGCACACGGCTTCTTGACTTTGATACTGACCGCTTGTGGCATTTTATTTCAGTGGTCACTCAGCGGAGGCCAACGAGATCTTCTGATCCGTTTAGCGAACTCCAAGGGTACATCTCTCAGCTGGAGCAAGGCACGGCAGATGTGGCCATGCTCCAGAAATTAGCGTTGTTCTGCAGCGCTCATCCCGCCACGGACCTCATCTCACCTCTCAGTTCGAATCTCTCCTTCCCATCCAGTCCTTCGCCCCTATCAAGCTCGCATCTGGGCAGCGGCAGTAGTTTGTCGAAGAAGGATGTGTGGTCCGCGAGCAAGAATTTCGATAGGCTGTTAAGCGGACTGGACAAGTTCATGGTACCGGAGCAGGTGAGTCGCGTTGTTCTCTTTGTTTGAACGAAGTTCCGAGGTTGATTTTTTTGGGGTTATGTGTAGCCTGACGAACTGTTGGAGTACGGCCTGATCGCACTTTGGGAGATGTTGGAGCATCAGCCTCTGCACGCTGAAGGACGCGAAGCCGACATCTTCACTATTCTCCTCCGGGTTCGATACTCCAACAAACAACTCGTAAGCACCGTCCGTCGTCCCAGTCTCATTCACAAAATTGATCATTCTCCCGAGCAGGTCATGGAAGCAACCAACACTATCCGGGACTCACTCGCCCAACAGATCGAGCCCGTCTACGGTCTAACGACGATGCATGCAGCCCTCCTCGCGTTCCAAGCCGAGCCGGCCCCCATCTCAGCTACGGCACCGGCGGAGACAAAGTCTGCGACGTATGCGTATGGGTTGATCGCACTGGGGAAGTTTATCTTGAGGCTGCCGGCTGAGATTTTGGAGGAGGAGCTGCCGAGGATGAAGATGACGCTTATCACGGTGCGTTTCTCCTCTCTCTTGCTCGCCTCATGGATGTGTTTGCTTACGTATATGTATATCGACTTGATCAGGCGCTGAATGATACCACCTCGCTCGTGGTGCGCGAGTCCGCCGCCGCCGTGCTCATCTCGGCACAGGTCGTCCTCAGGGACGAGACGCACCTCTTCGCGCTCCTGGATGGCCTGGCGGACGAGAAGAAGAACCTGTTGACTTATCTGTTCGATAAGCACGGGGCGAGGGGACAGGACGAGAACGGGAGCGGTAATGCGCATTCGCCGTATAATGGGCATGGGCACGGGCACGGGAATGGCGCGTTGGCGGCGGCGGGTGGGGTGGATAGGTTGGAGAGGGAGATGAGGAGGTTGGATGGGAGGACGAGTACGCCGCCGAGGGGGGTCGTTTGATCTTTCCTTCTACCCCGGCGGAGTGTATTGTATTTCTCTCGGTTCCGTTCCGTTCGTGCGCACGCATGCATTACAGATGTAAGTGACATTGTTTTTAGAAATATACCTCGCCTCTAGCGTTATGTTCGTTATATGTTTGCTTTGCCTCCTGTGTTCTTGTTCTTGATGATTATGCTTTTCTTTCTTCTTCTTGAAGTTTGCCAGTTTTGCCTACTACTACTAATACTTGGTAGCTTTCTTTTCTGATTCCCTTTGATAGCTGGCTCGCGCTTCGTCTGTGTATCGTTACCGTCCGGCTCGGCCGTCGACTACTCACTGTCTTTAAATGATACCTGAATTCGAGTCTCGTCTTCTTCAATCGAGCGAATAAAATCAGTTGAGATGGGAGTGTCGTGGATTAGATCAACCTCCACAAATAGCCGTCTCGTACTATCCCCCTAAGTCCTTGAAGCGCCCACCCGCCAACCCACCCCATCAAACCCTCAACCCCCTCATCTTCAACACAAAATACACCGCCCCGGCCACGACCCCCCCAATATGCGCCAACCCATCCGTATTCCCGATGCCCTTCTGGCCTTTACTCTCCCGCCAGGAATTATAGCCGTCGTAGGCGATGGTGCCGGCGACGACGCCCCAGGCGGGACAGGGCACGATGCCGAAGAGGAGGAAGGTGGTGCGGGGGGAGAGACAGGTGAAGAAGGAGATGATGGAGAAGATGGCGCCGGAGGCGCCGACGGAGGAGATTTGGTGGGTGGATTTGTAGGAAGATTGGGGGAGGGTGGAGAGGGTGTGGGAGAAGAGGGAGGAGAAGATTCCGCCTGGTTATGGAGTGGGGGTGGTGCAGAGGTTGTGAAGAGGGTTAATGAGGGCGAGTGGGAGAGGGTGGGAGGATGGATAGACGTACCGCCAAGGTAGAGGAAGAGGAAACTGGAGGTGCCGAGGATGCTGGCGACGGCGGGGGCCATAAAGTAGAAAGTCATGCCGTTGAAGAGGATGTGCGAGAAGCTCTGGTGTGAGAAGCAGGATGTCAATGCCGTCCACCTACATCACACCATGTTAGCATGATCAGGTACAGGTCAGAAAGGTGTTGCGGAGGTACTGACCAGCGGCCTGCTTCGTAATTCATCTTGCTCGACGTGAAATTCTCGGCCATGAACTTGTATAAAGTCTGATCTCTCGTTCGTTTCTGTGTAAAAGTACAATGTAAGCACATGAATATAGATATAAACAGGGTTTATACGGACCAGAGCGTCGATGGCGACCCACCACCCAGCAAAGACGATACCGTTGAGGGCCATGATGCCATAGACCACGAACGAAGGCGGGATACCGTCTAGGAACCTCCGAAGGGATGTGAAGAATCCAAGACCAGACCGTCTCGGAGGACGTGGGGGACCATTTTTTCCTGGTCTGTGATCACGGTGGGTTGCGTTGAGACGAGAGGAAAGACTGAAGGGCTTAGGGTGCAAGCCTAGTATCAAACGAGTCGGCTGCCGAGGGGTCTGGAAAGAGTTTGCAAGCAGACAAGACAGAATGGGGCTCGTTCTGGTGCTTATGAGCCGATATGGACGAAGAGAAAGAGGCGCTCTGGCGAGACGGAGAGGGTTGAGAGTAAGAGAGGCCATCGTCGTTGCACGCGGTCGGTGCCGCCACACACGCGTTTCTCATCTCCTGTGGCGGGAGCATCTCACGCCTTCAAGTTCAAGGTTCGCCACAACGGCCATCCTAACAGTTGTGTTCATCACAGACGACGACGATGTCCCACCATCTCTTCCTCCTTTCGCCATCCGACACTCCTCTCTACAGCCTCACCCACTTCTCTGCGAAACCGTCAGTGTCAGCGCCTTCGCCTCTGTCCTCAAATCTGCCGTCATGGTCGACCTCCGCGTTCGCAGGCACGCTCACGGCGCTCTCGGGCGCGTCCACGGTCACTCAGACGTCAGCGCAGGGAGGAGGGACGAGGATGGGAGGCGGACAGGACCGGCATGTGATACAGATGATAGCGAACGCGAGTCTGGACGTGATTGAGGACGTGGTGAAACGGAATACTGCGATGTCTGTATTTCTTTTTGCTGCGTTTCGTCCTGGAATGCACTGCGCACCTGTTGAACTTGGACTGCGCTGAATGGTTCTGTTATTGCGGCAGGTACCTCAAGTCTGTGGACAGGTTCAACGAGTGGACGGTCTCGGCGTTCGTTACCCCTGGCAGTAAGTACTAGTGCCACAGCTCCTGCAATTGCGAGCGTCGGTTGACGTGCGGCGGACAGACATGAAGTTTGTGCTGCTGCATGAGAGCAAGAACGACGAGGCGATCAGGCTGTTCTTCAACGATGTGTGGGAGCTGTACGTCAAGGTATGCTCTGCGCCACTCGTGGATGGCGGTGTATGGGGTGTACTCGGGCATGAACAGATAATAATGGATGTTTTTGTGGCAGACGATGTTGAACCCGTTCCACACGGCGCACACGCCCATCCGGAGCAGCGTGTTCGACAACAGGGTGCGAGCGAGTGCGAAGAAGTATCTGTAGCGTATTCAAGTTGTAGCATATTTGGGCCACAATTGCGGGGTGGTCGGGGTCATGGGGCACAGGGCCGGTGGCTGCGGTGGCAACGAGGGCAGACCCCGGAAGGGAGGCGAGCTGCTGGATGTGGACGGGGCACGGCTCTTGTCCTCAACTCTCACTCTCTCTCGCTTTCCTGGCTCTTTTTCTTTTCTTCTCTCTCCATATTCACATATTCTTGCCTAGCCGTGTCTCTGTCTCAGTCTCTGCCACAAATATCCATAAACATCTGAGTCCTGAGCTGATCTGCCTGGTTGGCGCGACGAAGTTGAGCGTTCATCGCAGCGGACCGAATATCGAAGGAGGAAGTGGGCCCTGCGGTAGCGGGAGGGTTGGCATAGTTGCGAACGCTCTGCTGTTGCTGTTGTTGCTGCTGCTGCTGCTGCTGCTGGCGTTGAGCCTGAGCGAGGAGCTCGGCCTGGTACTGCTGATTCTGCAGAGCCTGAGGCGTTGATGATGTAACGTTAGGCGCCGAAGGGCAGGGCAAAACATGAAAGAGAGGACGTACCTGCAACCGCATCATCTCCAGCTGGAGCATCTGCATCTGCAAGGCCTGCTGCTGAGCCTGAGCCTGAGCCTGAGCTTGCTGTGCCTGCCTCTGGGCCTCTGCCGCCTGCTGCATCCCGATCGTGTTGGGCATCGCCCTCGAGTACTGCTGCTGGGAGAATCTGTTGATGCCATCGACGGCAGCGGTCATCGGGGGCTGATGCATTCTCGGGGCAGCGGACTGGATGTACATGTTCTGGGTAAGCATGTCGGCGAGATCGTCGGACTCATCGGGGTAGTAGCTGTTGCTGTTGTTGTTGTAGGCCTGGGAGGCGAAGCGGGTGACGTTGAAGGACGCGCCGGGGGCAGCGGAGTGGGGGAAGTTGTGGGTGGGCCCGGAGGTGGAGCGGACGCCTCCTGTGCGAAGACCGGAGAGGAGGGAGGCGCGGGGGTTGGGTGCTGGAGTGGTGGCCATTGGGAAGGGGTTGAAGACGATTTGAATTAAGGGGAAAAGCTAAATGAAGACGACGATTTGTGATACAGCTGGGCTGGATGGGAGATCAGGGGTCGATGCTTATCGCAAAGATTGTAAGAATACGTACAAGAAACAATTTGGGTGCTTGTGGGCTGGCGGGAGTGCTCTCTGACGACTCTTCTGCTGTTCGATGGCTTTGGGGAAGAAAAGATGGGCTGAAGTGGAGACAATAGGACTATTAGAACGTGCTGTCAGAGGCGCTTTGATCTGCTCGGTCTCGCTAGCGACGAGCAGCACATGCCGAAGACAGCCGCCCTCAGCGGCAAGTTCGGCGTTCGCGGTACCGGCTATGGTAGCGACGAGGATTTCACGAGCAGCAACAGCAACAATGGCAGCAGGAATGGCGCATACCAAGTGCCGTCTGCCCACACCACCGTCATCTCCGGTGGTACGTCCCTTGGAACACCCACCGTCGCCAGTACTCCCATCCTCGGTGGCAACAACAGCAACAGCGGCTCTCCCGTCGTTGGACCCTCCAAGTCCGATGCCGCTGTGTCCTGGAGGCGCGGGGGAAACAACAACTCTGTCCTCAACGGCGCGAACAGGCCCAGCGTGAAGATCACCCCTCCGCCCTCGGACGCATCTTCCCCGCCTCCCTCGACCGCCGTCAGCCCGTTACGCACCCGTCCTCAGCCGCTCCATTTCTCCGCTGCGGTCTCGCAGCCCATGAGCAACGTCGCCATTGACGAGAGCGCAGACGAGGGAGACGAGTCTTCCGTTACCTCTTCGTCCAAGTCTGCCGCTTCGTCCGGACAGTCGCCCACGACACCCGACTCGGCCTCTTCCTCCACCGCGTCTGCCGATCAGCAGTCACTCTCGCCGCGCGAGGAGGCCGCGAAGAAGCTTTACGAGGGACTCGGGATCGGGAGGCCCCTTCCGGGAGGAGTGAACGGTGCGGGTGCAGGTGCGAGTGCGATGGGACGTTTGGGATCCGTGTCCGCTACGATTCAGAATGGTGCTGGCGCTACGCAGCGCGTGATGAGCAGCCAGCCGATGAGGCAGCCTCGAGGGCCGCCAAGCGGTGCGGACGAGCTGGGCCCGAGGAATTTCGCGACGAGGATCAGGAGGAAGGCGATTGGGGGTTTGGGAGCGCTCATGGCTAGCGCGAGGGAGAGGAGGGAGATTTCGATCGAGGCGTTCTGATCTGCTACGTTTCTTTCGTCTCTTCTTTCCCTTCTTGCGAACTTTTATGTGTTTTCGTTTTTCGGCCGGTGCGATTCTCTCGCTGTGCTTTGACACGCGCGACATGTCACCTTGCTGAGAGTGGGCACACAGTCAGTCGCGCTTTCCGTTACTCGTTCCGATCTCTCTCTCTCTTTCCTTCCTCTAACGATATGATCCATCATCATCGCTCCCTCGAGCGGACTCTTTCTCTTCCACTCTCTCGTTTTCTTAACCCTCTCCTGCTGGTCCTCTAGCGACCACCCCGCCTCTCCTCTCCACTTCTCCTGTTCCCTCACTTCAAATTCCAATTTCAACTTTCAATATAACTTTTCTTCTTGAAGAAAAAAGCCAGTCCGACGCTCGATCGACAACCCTCTTCGTTCCTTTACAAATTACAATCCACTTCTCACTTAAACCTGCCCTACTAGTGGGTGCAGTTTTAACCTTTATTTATCTGCCCTCCTTGTCTGTTTGCCTCGTCTCGTCTGTTTGCCTGCGTATCTCATATGTTTACCTGTCTGTCTGTTTTCTTTTCCTGTTGAGGTTGAGGTTTCCAAGTCCTGTTTACATAGTCTGATCTTTTTCTTCTCTGTCTTTTACTTTCCTTTTTCGTAGGTCAGGTCGGGTCGGGTGAAGCGGGTCGGATGAGTCGGATGGATGGATTTGGGATGGGTTTCGTTTGCGTAGACGTACCCGTATTGCGTATGCGTTCTCGTGCGTTTGTACGTTGTTGTTCAATAGGAAGGATTGGTTGATGACGATGGTGAGCGTGTGCGTGTGAGTAGGTGTGGGGTGGATGTGAATCCAAGTCTGCTATTGTTCGGGTAAGGAGAATAGAGTCCTCAGCGCAATTCATACTGTCATACTGTCAGGCATCTGTAAAGGCTGGGGCATCGATGTGCGGAGACGGCACAAGTATTCTTTGGTTGTTGTGTATATTTATGACAACAGCGACGAGGTCAAGAAACGAAAACATGAAATAGAAACGAACGCAAACAACTATTATGCAAACAGATACAGAGAAAAGAGTCCTCTGCCCTCTGACCGGAATCGATCCACAGCTCCTGCGTCGGTTTGCCGCGTTTTTACTTGCACCGTTGGCCGACGATGGCTTTTCCGTGTTCCTGCAAATTTCAACAGATAAATGATGAGTGTTAATGCGTTGAGTCAGAGCCGAACAGAAACGGGGTAGAAGGTAGTGAAGGACAGAACGAACCTGCCATTCCTCTTTGCTGATCCAAAGCTGGTGGAACGTGCCGAGGCTGGCGAGGATGCTTCCCCCGAGCCACCCGCCGTATCTTCTCTCCGCCGTATTCCCCGGTGCGTGGATCTTGACCTATTTTTGTTCATTCAAAAAGTCATCGGAGAAATCAGAAAGTCAGATCAGTTGATAAATTCCTTAGCCCATGATCAGCCAGACCGGAGCAAAATAAACACCATGAACGAGGCAAGAGAGAAGGGTGATATACCACGCGGAAAGGGGAAAGGGGAAGAGTCGGATGTGAAAACTGAAAACGCACATGAGGATAATGACGGCTGAGCTCAACGTTCAGTCTGTCCGCAAAACCGGAGAAGGAGGAGCCCCCGCCGGAGAGAACGACGTTGCCTGTGAGGACGCCGCGCATGTCGGGGTCGCAGGCGCTGAGAGCTTGGGCGATGAGACTGGGGATGGGTCGCGGGATGGTGGGGTTTGTTTCCTGTGGTTCGAGAAGTCAATGATGTGATACATGGAGTTCGAGAAGTCAGTTCTGTTGTAAGGAAAGGAGGTGCGAGTATGCGTACGAGTTCGCGACCATGGTTGAAGAAGAGCTCGCCGACCGCGAAGCGTTCTACGCCGAAATAGGTGTTGAAGCCCGTCGGGAATTCATACTGTTTTGGTGGATACGCTGCTGCTTGACTGTTATGCAGAACATTCCGACGTTAATCAACGCAGAAGGGTTTCACAGTCGAATTCAAGAAAGCGCACTGTTCGTTCCATCCCTGTTCCACTACCCCTGCAACACTCTGGATCCACTCGTCGACTTCGCGCGTCTCGTAGTATAGTCGGAGGCTGTCGGTCGTGTGGGGTATTCGGTCGTCGCGTGCGACGTAGCGCGGTGGTGCATTAGGTTCTACTGGCTGAAGTTCCAAGATATTTAGTGACTATATTTGGTGGAGCGAATGAGATAGAGGGTCATACTTCTTTGCTGGCGATGAGTTGGTAAGGGAGGAGCTCGATTGGTGGATGGTATTGTGCGGCGTTTGTGAGATGTTGGCGGGATCGTGCGTGGATTAGTTGGGGGAGGGTGGACCAGTGGAGGCCTGATAACATTATTGAAGTGATGGATAAAGAAATGAACATAGAAGCCCACCTTTTCGTAGAACGAATCCATCGACAACTGGAGTGACGCTTGCCTGCGACTGTCCAATATCTACGACCAGAGCGGAGCCCTTTCCAGAAGCAAACCTAGCCATAGACGCATCAAGCAGGCACAATAGACATGAGCTCGAAGAGATACCTACGCGTTCAATACGCTTGTGTTCGCGATGTAGAATGCAGGGACGTTGAACTCTTCAAACATGATCTCTGCCATCCTCTCACGGTTCGCGACAGTATTCCATGCCGGTTCTGTCACTAGAACTGGATGTTCCTCGAGATTTACGCGCATGACGTCCTCGAATGCGTGTCGGATGAGCGCAGGAATGGGCTTGAAATCATTTACTGACAAACACGAACCGACACAAGACTTATAAGTACTATACAGGGAGTGACAAGAAAGGAGACGCACTCAAGCCATCTTTCATAGGGTTTCCAATCTCCATGTTGGCCCTCCAAATCGAAGGTCCATGTTGCCCGATGAACAGTCTAGTCTCCTCCGCAGGAGCGGCGTCTTTTGGTGGCTGTTCACCGTTTTCTGCAGTCGCGTCGTCCATTGTTACATCTGGATTTGAACTTGCTGGTTGAGTGATGTAACCATATGAAGTAGGTATGATGGCCTTTGGGGCATCGTCCCCCGCATATCCAGCGCGCAGGGTAGACGTGCCAATATCGAGCACAAGCGCGGAGACTTCGTCTGTAGAACACCAAACACCCCAAGAAATCAGCGTAATACGCGTATAAATATGACATGTACAGACCGCCTCCATATTGGACCATGGTTTTGTGTCGGGGTGTGAGTGTGGTTGGATGAGTGGCTAAGAAAGGCAAGAGAGATCGAAGGAGGCGTTGAGTTTGCCCGATCGGATCTAAAGCTATTGGCTTTGAGCGTGGGAATCTCAAAAGTTCCTTCGAGCCCGACGCGACTTGGAAATTATTTGCCACTGTCTGCTCCGATCCCCTCTTTGCTTGGTCTTTACTTAAAATACCCCTCTTGGGTCATAGCTTGGGCATCTCCTTGCTTCATACATAGTCTCTCCATGGCTGTCGGTCTCGTTGCCAATGGCAAAAAGCGCAAGCAGGCGCCGGTAGAAGAACCTGTCGTCGAGGCTCTCCCTCAGGTTGGTCTGGATATGCACAGCGACGAGGAGGCGGAGGATGGGGTGGAAGGTTCGGATGATGAGGGTGTCGATGAGTTTCCGGAGATAGATGCGAGGAGTGATAGTGAGGGAGACGACGAAGGAGATGAGGAGGATGAAATCGAGGGAGAGGATGAGGAAGACAACGAAGGTCCCGAAGAGAGCGAAGAAGATGACGATACTTCGACGGATGACGATCTTCACATCTTCCCCAAATCTAAAACGGTGATATCAGACATCACTGGCCAACCAAAGAAGGTCTACCCGGAGATAGAGCCCGACTACGATTCAGACTCGTCCACAGAGGATGTGGGTATACACTGCCTCTTTTCCTAGCCAAGGTTTCTTATCACGCATTTTAGGCACCCAATCGTGTCGGTGACATTCCAATGCACTGGTATGACGACTTGCCGCATGTAGGGTATAGTATTGAGGGGAAGAAAGTGCTCAAACCAGCAAGAGGAGACGAACTCGACAAGTTCTTGCAGACAGTAGATGATCCCTCCGCATGGTACGTTTCTCCCGCTTTGTAGGCGAAATTAATCCACTAACTGTCCCTTTCAGGACTTCGGCGTTTGACAAGAATACGCAGATGGATAAACCCCTCACTGCGGAAGAACTCGACATCATCCGTCGTTTACAAGCACATGAAAACCCGGATGCGGAGTATGACCCTTATGAACCTACCGTCGAATGGTTTACGGGTAAGGGTAAAGAGGAGATTATGCCGTTGTCTGGCGCTCCTGAGCCCAAACGGAGATGGGTGGCCAGTAAATGGGAAAAGCAGAAGGTATGGTTGGTCTTCGTTTAGCTCGATGGGCCTCGGTCGTTTATGACGCGCAATTTACAGATCATGAAAATCGTGCGTGCGATCCGCCAAGGCCGTATT
Organism: Stereum hirsutum FP-91666 SS1; assembly: GCF_000264905.1. Lineage (NCBI taxonomy): Eukaryota > Fungi > Basidiomycota > Agaricomycetes > Russulales > Stereaceae > Stereum > Stereum hirsutum. Next base: position 1,593,791 of record NW_006763135.1, read on the forward strand.
GTCCCCTCAAAACCAAAAACCGCATCCACCCAACCACAATTCTACGCCATCTGGAACGAAGCCCCGTCCGCACACGCTCCACCACTTCCTGCTCCCAAGCCTCGCCTACCTACCAATGCCGAATCATATAATCCCCCAGAAGAGTACTTACCCACCGAAGAAGAACGTAAGGAATGGGAAGCCACCGACAAAGAAGACCGTGAACGTGACTTCCTACCACAAAAGTACTCCTCGCTTCGACTCGTTCCCGGATACGACCAGTTCATACAAGAGCGGTTCAGTCGTCAGCTGGATCTCTACCTCGCACCCCGGATACAGCGTGCAAAACTCAACATTGATCCTAATAGTCTCATTCCGAAGTTGCCTAGCCCGAGTAGTCTGCGTCCTTTCCCTAATTACAGGAACTTGAGGTTTCCCCACACGAAGGGTCGTGTGAGGTGTCTGAGCGTTAGTCCCGACGGTGCATGGACTGTCAGCGCAGATGAGGAGGGCGTGGTCAGTTTATGGGAGGTGACGGTCGGCCGAGAACTCAAGCGGTGGAATATGGGTGAGATGGTTGGTGCGATTGAATGGTGTCCAAGGACAGACGTCAGCTACTTCGTCGTTGGAACGTACGTTTTCCACCTCATCATGGGATTAACATAGGCGCTGAATCTTCCTCTTCACAGTGACGAGAAACTGCATTTTATCATACCACCAAACGTGCCTCAGACAATTCTAACCGCCACCCAAAATCTCCTCGCACCAGCAACGCTGCCGCCAGCACCTGCAGCTCCATCACCAATCAAATGGACCAATCCTCCTTCCGCTTCTTCCATTTCCAGCGAGAAACCCATCTTGTCCGTCGGTCTCCCGCAATCGTCCGGAGTGCCCAAACAAATATCATGGCATCGTAAGGGCGATTACTTCGCCACAGTCTGTGAGTTATGCTATGTCCTGTTCTACTCAAAGTGTTCTCATGCGGAGTTGTTGGATCAGCGAACGGCGAGGGCGTCGGTGGCGTCTGGATTCACCAAATTTCCCGTCGCCATTCCCAAGCGCCTTTCAGAAAGGTCAAGGGAGCTGTACAGCTGGTATTATTCCATCCGACAAAACCTCAATTCTTCGTAGCCGTACGTTCCTCTTTCCTATCAGGTGCTGTGCGTGTTACTCATTATCTACGGTACCGATAGACCCAGCGTCATGTCCGGGTCTACAACCTCGCCGAGCAGAAGCTGCTGAAGACCCTGATGCCTGGCAGCCGATGGATCTCGTCAATGGACGTGCATCCCTCAGGAGACCATATTATTGTCGGTGGCTACGACCGCAAACTTTGCTGGTTCGATCTCGAGCTCAGCGACAAGCCTTACAAAATCATGCGGTATGGTCTTCGAGGTTCTACTATAGCCAACTCTTTTCTGACTTCGACTGGTCTCTTATATAGGTACCATTCGCGCGCAATCCGCTCCGTCCAATTCCACCCCACCTACCCATTATTCGCGTCCTCTTCAGACGATGGCTCCATCCAGATCTTCCACTCTCGAGTATACAACGACCTCATGACGGACCCGTTGATCGTGCCCTTGAAGATCTTGAGAGGGCATGAGGTTAAAGATAACCTTGGTGTTCTACAAATCAAGTGGGTCCCGAGGCAGCCTTGGCTGGTCAGTGCTGGGGCGGATAGCAATGTTGGCGTGTGGTGTAGTTAGGACCGTGAGTGGAACTGGGATTTGTTCGGATCCCAGTTATCTCTGGGAAGTGATGTTGTAGGGGGGAACATTTTGAATTCATCTGCCCTCTTTCCAAGCTTTACCCGAAGAGCTTGCTATCCTACTCACAAGTGCGCTGCTAATAGGTTAATTGCCACAGCCGTATGCAGCGAGCTTGAGCTTGAGTGATTGAGTCGTCGATGCCCGCTCGACTCGTTGTACGTACCTTTGCGATGAATTATTTCTCCTGTGCGAGTGAAATCCCCATTTTTGTCAGGATAACCGTCGTGTTTGCCACTCCGTGGGTGGCGGGTGGCCCGTCCACCGTAATAAATGTTTGTCACCATTCCGGACGTTTTCGTAATTGTTAATTTTGATCTCAGCGGCGACGAAGAAGCTTCCGATGGACTTGATCAAGGTGAATGGACAATTTGCCTCCGTGGCCTCCTCCGTCCTTGCACAGCAACGTCCATTCGTCCGGCGTCTTCATCCGTCTTGATGTGCGCTAAACGCTGTCCATCCGTCCATCCCGGTCAGCGTGTCCTGTTTTACATCACCTACTTCGTCTCTCATCCAAGTCATGTTTTCAATTCCATAGGACCCTCGCAACGCGCCGCAAGACTCGAGATTCACCCACGAGCATTGGCAGATGCTGAGAACAACCTATATTCGGTAAATGCCTTGTACTGAGAATGGAACCTCCTACGGTGCAACGGGACCGGTTCTCCACCTCACCTTTCGCTTGCGCCATATCACCGAGAATTCACACGGAGGCACAGGCTACACGGAGATGAGTCTTATAAGCTATCCCACTATCGTCAGTCTGTCGCTGCCTTGCGATGCGCTTGGAGATGTAGATGCGGGTATCTCTTCAGAGCGCCCTGGAGGACTGAAGATGCGGCTGCGACATCCGATATAAGGTAAGAGAAGTTACAGCGCGGGAACGAAGAAGTCCTGCAGGCCCTTTGTAGACAAAAAAGGAAGGGAGAGGGTGTGAGCTGGCGGGGAATGTCGAAGGGCCGGCGGTCAACGTCAGACTGCAAGATATATTACATCCTCATGTCATCCTAAACCCGTTTGGCGCTGCCCCCTCTCCTTTTGCCGTCGCACCCTTGTCAAAAGCGCTGTCCTTTCTCGAGCCTTCGTCGGTTCACCCCTTCCTCCCCGCCTCAGGCCGTCTTGTCAACTGCTGGCTCTCTCCCGATCCATCTCTTGGTCTTGAACCCACTTTCACGTTTCCAACATGACAGACTGGACTAGTGAAACCGAGCTTGCTACTGATGCCCGTATGTCAACGCGATCGTGGTGGGCTTGGTAGACGGTGTACACTGACCTTGGCATCTGCTCTACAGGCGCTTTCACCAAGATTTTGTTCACGTTCTTCGGCATCTATGTGTGGGAGCTATTCCAGACGAGTGACTTTGAAATATCTATTCTGCTTGGTCGTCGGAAGTTGCAATGGCCCATGGGTACGTTTTGACTGTGAAACTATATGTAGCTTGTGTCCTGACCCGCTCCGATGCAGTCTTCTTTTTCTTGTGTCGATATAGCATCTTGTGGTCACTCGTTGGATTGTAAGTTGTCTGCAACATCTCCGACGTGGACGAACCTAAACTCCCATTTGCATAGATTAATCGCATCGTCGGTTACGCAGCCCGTGAGTAACCATCCTCTGTCTGCTCAGCGCGTAGCTTTATCTGATGACCATATGCTGCAGATCCACTGTCATGTATGTCTCATGATTATCACCTGGCCTGAGCCTCGCAGGCTCGCTCATGACAGATTTCCTACAGGCACTCTATACCTTCACCACTGTACGTGATCTTCCGGTCTGCTCGAGTGACCCATTCCCTGACCCACCCCTAGATTGTAGGACAATTGGCGATCTTAACGGCTTCAACGTCATTAATGATTAGAACGTCGGTACCCTCGTGAAGCTTGATAACTCACTTTGCTCATAATGCTTTGTGTAGGTTCATTCTGTGGAAGAGAAAAATGTCTATCGTGATCCCGTTGACTGTGCTGTCTCTCGCACAATGGGGCCTTATCTGGCGTGGAATGTTCCTCGTCAACGGTAGTTGGAGCGACGATGTTCAAACTTGCACGGTGACGACCGTTAACTCGCAGTATCTCCAAGCCACCTTCTTTTATAGTGCGTTCATGCTGGTTCATACTGCTATCAATGACGATACTGATCATTGACCTCGCGTGTATAGCGATGGCTTTTGATTTCGTACTATTGGTTGCTGCTGGGTACCAGTTTCTCAGGCAAGCGGCCAGAGTCAGCATCTGGGACCTACTCTTCAGGGATGGCTTGATTTTCTTCATCGCTGCGTCTGCCTGTAACATTCTTCCTGCGGTGAGTCTTAGTTACGTGCTTCTACTTCGCTGTCGGCCAGTGCCTCATTGAGGATTCAAATGCTCTAGATATTCGCTATCTTGGACCTTAACTGTGAGTAAAATTTCCCTACATTAGTCTTTTTCGAGACTGACTCAAGCATGGAATACAGCTGTCATGAATGTGTGAGTCTGAAACAGCTCGTGGGCGTTCAAAATTTTGTTCCTCACCCCTGCCATCTGTCTTGCAACGAACTTTCTAGCATCACCGCCGTAAGCTCCTAATAGTCGCCTGCTTTACCTTTCTAAGTCTCACGAGCGCTTCCATTGTCCACATCCAGGTCCCCGCGGGTACAGTCTCGTAAGTCCTTCAAACGCCCTCGCTATCCTATTTCCCTCGGACTTCGACTCATTAACGCTCACCACGCAATTCTCCAGTGCCATCGCAGCTTGTCGCACAGTCATCCAGCTCAAAGACCTCCATGATGATATTTACACGCATACCGCCGCCATCATCGGAGGTGGGAACCGCAGGCCTACCCACTTCACTCGACCGGTGGTCAGCGTCAAGACTGAGCAGTTCGTCATGGATGACTTTGGGTTCGTCTTTTCATTTCACCTGTCTGGCAGCCTTCAATATTGATCTTACCGAACTTTCGACTGGTCTCGACGGAATGTCATGCAGGAAGCGACCGAATCAGCAAGACCATAGTCCTGCGAGCCGAAATTCGCTTGACTCCAGTCCTGGTGGTTTCAGCAACAAGGAGGCCCATGACACTTTGTGAATGCTCCCTTCGGCTTCAGGATTTATTTGCCTCCCCTTCCGACTCTCCCGCCGCCACGAAAACCGCCATATGCTACACGTTCTTCCTGGTTTTGGACTCTATCTGATTCGCCATACCTTACAAAAGTGGTATTGTTTTGGTTCTCAAGGTTGAATTGGATTGCCGACATCCATACCGTCCCGCTTCGTTCTTATTTCTCGCCATGTAGGACTCCAGTTAATGTGCAGCAGTGCCGCATAGAGTACAGTGGTTCATTTCCGAGTCGAGTCTCGGGTCTCGTCTCCATGCGTATTGATGTCTTCTTGCTTACCCCCCTCATTCCATCCGTGATTACGTTCACCCGTTCGATGTATTGTATAACTAAAACTACTTGCGAGGTCTTTTTGCCGTCTTGTATCTTGTCTTGATTTGGCGCGGTGCGCGCTACCCCTTACTCTCTCTTACCTTACGCTCCTTCGGCTTAAATTTTGTTGTGAATACCCAGTTCTTATGGTCGTATCCTTGCAATCGCGCAAGTAGTGTCAGTCAAAGGATAGGGTGGGTAAGCCCGACGACAGTATGATTGTATGCCATCAGATGCAAGAAAAAGCAGCGCCTACCAAGCCAAACATACAAGCTGGACACCAACTCCTACTCACCACCTGGTCGTTACAGACACGAAGAGCCAAAACCAGAGCCAATACAGAACGAAGCACTGCAAGGAAAGACAAATAAGAGGAAAGGAGGAAAGGAGTAAGAAAAAACGAATCGCGAGCCGTAGGCGGAAAATCCGACGTTTATCGCCTCCTATGCGACCTCCCCGACTTTCTCTTCGCAGCGACCGTCCCCTGTCTGTTCATACCCCTCGCCTTCGGTCTCGGTGCGAGGCCCTTCGAGGATCTCCACGATTCTCTCCGTGATTGTCTGGGTCCGTGTGTGGATACGCGTGTGGATTTTGATGAGGATGCGGCACCGTCCACATCCATGGTTTCTGAGAGTGGAAAGTATCGGAGGAGAAAAACGCATCGTCAGCCACAAGTAAAATTGAAGATGCTATGAGACTGAACGAGCAGAGAAAAAGAGATCGGAATGTGTGTGGGTATCGAAGTGTAGACATGTCGAAACCCTCTCAACTGCTGAAAGAAAAGCATGAGAGTAAGAGGGCATACGAAGCGCAAAAGCTCTTCAATGACAGCCCTTGGTCTGTGCTGAGCGCTTGATTCTGCGGCATTGCCCTGCTCCTAGGTCACCTTGACTAAAGGCAGGGTCACCAAGAGCGATAGCAGCCATAGACGTGAAAACCGACGAAGGGCCGCTCCCCAGAATGATTGAAGTCGCTGTCTGCGCCGTGACCCCACCATCTGCACGAAACCGCTCCATGACCTCAAGCGTAATATACTCCGGCCCCAACAGTCCAAAAGCCGGATAATCAAAGCCATCGTCGCAACCATCCCAGTCATTCGAATCTCGACACCAACCTTTTCCTTCTGTTTTCTCTCCGTCTACGCCCTCAGCGTCCGCATCCTCCATAACCTCGTCGCCTTCCGCATCTGCCCTCCCTTCCTCTCCTCCTTCCTCTACGTCTTCTTCAGTTGGAAGTGAGGCGACAGCTTTGAGTTTTGCGCTGAGACGGGCGAGACGTGCGGCTTCGATGGCTGCGTAGACGCCATCTTCACGCTTTTTGGCACGGTACGTGCGCTTGACTTTTGAGCGGGTGGATTTAGCCATAGTTTATTTGGGTGACGATGATGAACCGGAGAATGAGATCGGTGTAAGGGGTTCAGGTGGAAGGTGAGGATGAGGATGAGGAGCTCGAGTAGAGAAGAAAAGACTCGGAGTGAGTAAAAACGACAAGTGTGGCGTAATTCGCACTGCTTCAGCCGCACTGTGGCGCTGACTCCTGTGACCTTGGCCCACATTCGTTTTTTTTTCTGAGTCAATAATTTTTTAAGGTCACAGAGTGCTACAATACTGGGCTACATCATTTTGCGATAAATATCACAGAATTTATCGGTTTTACAAAGGCAAGTGAGAACATGATAACGAGCGACGGTAACGATAGTCCGAATGGTCATAAGGAGATGTCCGCTGGATCAAGCAAGTCAGAGCATAATAACGAGCAACGATAACAATGGTCCGAATGTCCACAAGAAAGAGTTCGCTGAATCAAGTCCAGCGGCTGCGGAAGTCTGTCAGATGCTACAAGCCGTCCCGTTCACCGTGTCCGTATATCCTGTGTACATGTCAATCGTCTTGATGTAGGTGTGGGTATCCTCGGTCGGGGGACCTGCGGACCACGTAGGGTTGCCGTTGCTCCAGACGTTCCAGATCCAGCCGCCTGGGTTCGTAGGGAGCTGTGTGGCGGGAATGAGAGGGCATGGGTAAGCACGCGGTACGGTAGGGGGAAATAATCGGAAAATGTGAGCAAGGATAAACGTACGTTGTCAGTCAGGCTTGCCACCTGGTTCCCATCAATGAAGAATGTTGAAGCAGCAGATGTCCACTGAATGAAGGTTTAGCCACCGTGACCGTGCGAAGAAATATGATCGTAGAACTTACGTCGATACGATACTCGTGGAAATCTTCAGAAGGATCAAACGAGAAGGGGATGATCTCGTATGTCTTGTTGCCTCCTTCAGTAGTGGCCTGGTTCGTTGCCCAAATCCCCATAGAAACATTCGGGCTGGATTTTAAGGCGGTCGTGGTCAGAATCTCGAAGTCGATTTCTTGATAATTGTTGACTAAAGCAAACACATTTTTGCATGAGCGAATGTCGTGACGGTAGTGGCGAATATGCGACTCACGATAGAAGAAGTTTCCCTCGACAATACCCTCAACGGGACTGGACTTGAGCATAGTCCTTACGCTGGCGTACTCAATCGAAACAGAGTCCGTGCCGACCGCGGCGCATATCACGTTCCCAGAAGTATACGCAGATACTTTCAAGTCCAACACGGTGAAGCCATCGACGGTAGATAGTGCGGCGTTGGCGGGGGTGAATGTGTGGTTGAGCGGGTCGTTGGGGACGGAGTAATCGCTAACATGCATTGAGTTGTTGCTACACGAAAACAATGAGTGTGAGTGTGAGGGTGAGGGTGAGGGTAAACACGCTAGATGGGAAAACTAACCCAAGGAATGCCGTAAGATTACCTCCAGCGGTGGCGGTAGTGAAGTCGGTGAAGTTCCTCATCGTGAAGCCGCCAGGTGTACCATTGAGGGTATACGTATCGCACTCTTGTCGAGATGCAAGGTGCGAGCGTGCCGGACTGGCCGAAGCAGCACCGAAAGAAGAGGCAGCGAAGGCAAGGAAAAGTGGGAGAGTTTGGTAAGAAGACATGATAAAGAAGATGGTGATGGCTCAAACACTGCGTCGAGGTCCCCTTCTTATACAAAAGATGAAGCCCGGATCCGCACGCTGACATAAAAGTATGCTGGCTCATCATTGGTTTATGACGCCTTTGCACTGCAAAAAAAAAAAACGGGTCTTGACTGAGTGGTGTAAAAACGTCATAAGCCAAGGATAATAATTTGGATCCGACTGTCTCATACAGGGCAAAAGCAGTTACGAGGGCGGACGGGCGAGACAACTAGATGGTAGATATTCTTCTCTATAGGAATTGCGGTAGCTAGCTAGCAGGGCAAGACTGATGGGCCAGTCATTCAGGCCAATTCCTGCACAGAAACAAGGCATATGGTTCCATAGTGAGGCTGTCTAGCATTTTACACCCAAGCTTTGTGGTGGTCTCGGAGGAAACCTGACGGTCAGGCTGACGCTCGCCCAGGCTGTCACAGCGCGGAAGGTCACAACCTGTCACGATCGGTCACGGTGACGCAGGAGCGCTTCGGATTCGGCGAGCTGGTGAAGAAATAATATCACATCAACTTTCTTTACTTCGCGATGGCCGACGACGCTGAATCCACGCCTGCACCAGACAATGTCGTCGATCCATCCATCGATGACAGCGAGGAGGCAGAGTCTAAGGTGCGTGCCCTTCGTGTTCACCCCTCTATATAGCGCTGACATGCTACGTCCTTGCCCGTCCTCCGCAACGCCCTTTCCCTATTCCCTACACCTTTTAACTATACATCACCGAATTTTGGACCAAAGGAGATCATGCTTATGAAACAACGGGTAGAAGAAATGGAGAGAGAGGCCATGAAATTGCGCGAGTTGCAGGCCGCTGCTGAGAGCGCGGACGGGAGTTCCGGACGGGAAGGAAGTGCTGGCGCCCCCATGGAAGGGGACGACGACAAGGCTCAGGCCGATAGTCGCAGTATATATGTCGGAAATGTATGTTTTAAACACCTTGACCACTTTACCTGTGTCGTTTCTCACGTGAAATCGACGCCAGGTCGACTATGCAGCCACGCCGGAAGACATCCAGGCCCACTTTCAAGCAGCTGGTACTATCAATCGGGTGACTATCCTCTGTGATAAGTTCACCGGCCATCCAAAAGGGTGGGTTCCATTGGTTTATCTTTTGCAACAATTTCTGAGCCGTCTGGAGTAGGTATGCGTACGTTGAGTTCGCTGAGCCCGAACATGTTGATGCTGCACTCGCGCTCGATAACTCCCTCTTCCATGGACGGTTAATCAAGGTATGATATTCGCTCTTCCTACGATCGTGTCACGTTGCTCATGATTCCTTTTCTCGATCGACCTCAGGTGACTGCGAAAAGGACAAATGTGCCAGGGTTCAACAGGGGGCGAGGACGGGGAGGTTATCGCGGTGGGCAGAGAGGTGGCTACCGAGGATACAGCCCGTACAGAGGCTCTCGGGGTCGGTGAGTAGCCAGCGGATTATGTCCAGGAATTATCCACTGACGTGCTTTATAGGGGACGAGGACGTGGTTTTTAGTGGTAAAAATACGGACTGTGGCCTCTATGTATTCTTCGCGTTCCTTGCCAGACAAACTTCGCACCGCGTATCTTGTTACCTCGCTCCTATCCGTATTTACTTATAAGCACTTGCTCTCTCTCTATGTTCTGAATGTATACAATATCTGCGCGTCCTCTACAGTGAAGAGCCGACCGTATAATCAACGAGACCGTGTTCGCGGTGCAGAATTGGGTTCAAATTATTGGCAAACTTACTCCGGCTGGTGCCGCGTCGAAGTCGCGAAGTCGACTTTGACGAGACGCGTCGAGCACTTGTACTTGGCCACCACCACTACCACCATGTTCAAGTTTTCTTCCTTGCCTCGTCAACTACAGCGGACATGTCGCTCATTATCCACCGCCGTATCCTACCCATATTCTTCGTCTGCTATCATCCCACCACCGCCCACCATGGCGCCCACTGAAGGCCTCCGGAAGGGCAAGGGCCTTATGGCTTACTTGCAAAAAACACTCCCAACAGCAGAGAAACAAACGCTCATCTCTACCTACTTCTCCAAGACGCATCCAAACCGACTACGGCCAGGGATGATCCTCACCGTCACGCTCGCGCACGCCCCGACGACGTTCTCCGGCGTCCTCATCTCCATGCGCCGACGTGGACCGGATACGTCTTTCGTTTTGCGGAACGTGGTGCAGAGGACGGGAGTGGAGATGCAGTTCTTTGTGAACTCGCCACATTTGAAGGATATCAAGGTGTTGAGGGCGAATGAGAAGAAGGCGGCAGCAGAGGGACAGAAGAAGGTGAAGGGACCGCGGTTGAACAAGTTGTTCTACTTGAGGGACTCGCCAGACAAGATGTCGGCGCTGTCGGCGGGGGTCAAGGTATAGACGTTGACATGGTATGTGGTCGTTCGTCTGCTATGTTTACAACGAAATTGATCTGACTTTACTGCCGTTCTTGACTGTTCTGCAGGTGCATGGTTCACTCTACTCTATAATACATTGCATCTCGAGCGTTCTGGAATGCTACCATATGACGTGATCCCCTTTGGAACTGTCCTTGACCGTGTCACAGATTTGGCCAATTGGGAGCGTCCCTGTTTGCAGCTGAATTTCGGTCATGCAATCAATTGTAAAGATGTCGCAGGGTGCTGTATGATGTTGTTGGCTGAAAGCTGGCAGATATGGGTCTATGGGTATATAACGAGGCTGCTCCCAACTGTGGCCAAGACCCTTCTGTAAATGCGGCTAAGACGAACGAACGTGAATTGAAAGAGAGCCGAGGGCGTGTCTTGCGGAGTGTCATAGATTACGGTAGCACGAGGCCGAAGCCGCGCTGAAGATATCGAAGGAGGTCTGATCACTACCGCCAACGTCTTTGCCTTTCCCTCATCTGTCCTCGTCCGTCGTCCGGACCCCTGCCATTCCTCAAGCTGGTCGTCTGATTTGCCCTTCAAAGCGTCGAAGCTTTGCTCTTATTACATTATCCGACCCCTAGGTTATTCAAGTCCCGAACAGTCAGGCTCATGCCGAAACCACGTTCACTGCGCTCGCTTGCCATCTCCACTAATCTCCCGAAACACAATGCGCCTCCAACTGGCAACGGACCCCCATCTCCTACGTTCTCGGACGCAACGAACGCTTCGGCCATGAATTTTGGTGAACATGGGCCGGCGAAGATCATTACGAGGATGGACCTGAAGGCTGGAATGCAGGCATACGAGAACGTGAGTCCGTTTCCACATGCTATCTCTGTCTCGGAAAGTGTGCATGGAGGAGTGGAAGCTGACGGTTGTGTTTGTATGATTTTGCTGGGTCTGTGATGGATGCTAGTTGCTCAATTGTTGTGCGAATTATCGGGCCACACTTATAACGATGTCGAGGGTTACTGCTGCTTTCGCAGATGCGATGGAGACTTGTGCAGGGTACGTCACTTTCGTTGTGTGGTTGTGGTATCCTTTGTCTCATCGTAAGGCCGTCATCACCCAGTCTGAAAGGTCCGACGTATGAGCAGGCCGCACGATTGCAGGCTGCGGGAGGCTTGCATTTCCTGATAGGGAACCATTGGCACGTCTTGGTATGCTGCTATTCGTCTCATTATTCGTGCGTTACATTGACAAAGAACCCATACTCCCTGAAAAACAAAGGCGGATACGCTGGACAAGAACTTCGAGAAGCCCCTTCGGCAACATCTAGAAACTTATCGGACGATAGTGAACGTGCGTCTACCCTGTCATTACATCTCTCGACCGTTCCTGAATTCTAGCATAGGATCGCTCTGCTGCATACGAACGAGCACTTCGTGAGAAGAGCAATATCATTCGCGACACGGAGAAGCGGAACATGAACAGAAAGGAGAGGAGTAAGTTATTTCACTCCCGAGGTCAGCTCCCTTGCCTGGATTAATGAGCTTCGGTAAGATTTGCAGAGCTTCCGAGAGGCGTTGAATGTCCTGCAGCGTCAGGTAGACGAGCTCGACGATTTGAAGGCACAGCATTATCAAGAGATCATCGAGCATGAGGAAGAGGTCTGGGACGTTGTGCAGGGCAAGGCGTGCGTAGTGGTGAGGTCAACATTGGACGTCTTCGATCGGTTCACTGCGAAAGCGTACGTCAACATACTTCCTGTCTTCGCCCATACTGCTGACCGGCATGATCCTACAGTTCAGACCCTGTAATCGAACCCATGTTACAATCCGTCCCAGACCCCTTCGATTCTTACGGCCAGCCATCGTCTGATGATCAAATCTTCAGCATACTCCCTCCATTTTCCATCATGGCCAACGTACCCTCCACATCCCCCAGCCCCATTACTGGCACACCACAAACCGAAACTGCCGACGTTTTTTCCACCACCAGCACCTCATGGACTCAACACACCCCTGAGTTCAACTCGCCAAATGGCTCCCCAGGCGGCCCTTACTATTCTGAACCCTCCTCAGACTGGGCAGATGCGACTTCTCCACCGACTTCCCCACCGCCATCGGGCTCAAATTCACCAACGCCACGCTCCCCTTCACCATCGAAAAAGCCGTCACGGCCTATCTCTCCCAATGGAGGGAGGCGAACGGAGAGCAAATTGCGAAGTGTGCTTTCAATAATCGATGAGGCTGCTGCCGGTGGTAGGACGGCTGGAACCTCAGCAGATGGCGGTGGTGGAGGTAGTAGTGGGAGTAATGGTCTAGATACTGCGGGCGCCTCGACAGTCGCGGAGAGAAGTTCGGGAACGAGTTGGGCATCGTTCCCGTTTGGAACGGGAACGCACTCCCAGGCTGGGACCCAACAGGATCATGACACCACCCCTCGAGTCTCGACGTTCTATGATATTGGGCTACCACCTCCTGAGATCCCGGAACGCAATCGAAGTCCACAGTCTGACGAGACGGCTATTCCTGCTTGAACGTTGAATGTTAAACGCTCACCTCACCCCACCCCCATTAGGCTTTTTTTCCCGCTTTCATTCCGCGACAGCTCAGCAACTCTTTCGCTGCCTAGCCTTCCCTCGGGTATTTCTGGTTTTCCTTCCTGCGTTCTTGGTTGTTCTCGGACCGTTCGTTTATTGATGTACACAGTACCCACTCACCCACCCAGCCCGTTCCGCACCGTTTTCTATCTTACTCTTCCACCTGCCATTCTCATCTTTGAATGCCACGCATCGTCCTGCTGCTCTAGTTTGTTCTGCTTTCATCCATCCAACCATCTTCTTTTCGTACTTTTCGCTACCGCTGAGACCTTCGCTCTCGCTCTTCATACATACACTTCCCAGACCCACCTTCACAGATCGACTCTTTTCAGTGACCTCCGTATGCGCTATTCCCACTCTCTGTCCTCCATTTCGCCTTTTTTATCGTCGGCCATTCACATGCTTGCCCTGCCTTTAGCGTCCTATCACATTCTGGATAGGCCTTGCACATATATGCACCGTTATTTAATGTAGCTTTGTATAAACATCCATCTTCTGTCTGTCTCCTGACCAACGGTGACCAGCCACTCAACATTACTGCACCCCCCGCTCGCCACACAAACATTCCAAGTATCTACAACCCTCGTCTTTTTCGGCGGATTGTCCCCACCTTCCGCATCAAGGATCCCTCCCACCAAATCCAAATCCCTACAACATCTCGATATTGTTGGGCCCCTCTTCACTAATCGAATGTCGCGAATGAAAAAGCTCGGGTTTGCGACTGTCGAACCCGAGGCTGAATGCCGTATTGTCGTAGCACGTCTTCACTGGCAACGGCCGCCGGGCTCTTGAACAGCAAGTCCGTGCCTGCACTCGTCTTTGGGAAGGCGATGACGTCCCGGATGGAGGTGGTCTTGCAGAGGATTGCCATCAGGCGGTCGAAGCCTAGAACACACATACACCACACATATAGAAAGAAAAGAAAGAAAAACATGACGGCCGGAAGGGGGATGGTGAGGCGGCGAGGATGTGGATACCGCAAAGGGGCAAAGAGACCAGAAGTTAGTATTGGGGATTGGGAATTGGGTATCCTGATTGGAAAGAACGAGAACGGGGGGCGTCGGGGTTTGAATAAAGAAAAAGGTAGGGGCGACGAATGGACGGAGTCGAAGGGCGAAGAGCGACGAGCGCAGAAAACAGACAAAGGTGGCTAGGGCTAGTGGAGAATCGAGAATACGCACCGAGAGCGATACCGCCGTGAGGAGGCGCGCCACATTTCAAGGCATGGAGGAGATGGTTGAATGTCGCCTTTTCTGTGTTATCGAGCTATTTATATTTATTGTTTTGAGTTCAATTTCGGAGGACCGGGGGTTCAGTGGCGAGCACCATGCCCGTCAGTATGCGGAGATGTGGCGCGTGCTAGGAGGAATATAGGATGAGGGCGGGAGCAGTGTAACTCTAACTCACTTTGAGTACGTTGGAGAATATGTGTTCTTGCATGGACGAGTCATGCACACGGACCGAGCCTCCACCGATCTCTACGCCGTTCAGGACGAGGTCGTAGTGCTGTCCACGGACCTATTCATAGGTATAGGCAGCAAACATAAGCATCGTTATTAAACTGGATAAGTAGACTCCTCTGCGCCCACGGCTCATCGCTGATGCGGTAGAGAAAGAACGAGGTAAAGGCCGTACCTCATCTACTCGCCCTGCATACAACTTATCGATGTCTTCCCACATAGGTGCGGTGAAAGGATGATGCGAGCTGCTCCATCTCCCTTTCGCGAGGAAGTCTTTGTCCTCATCCGCGTGCGTGAACAAGGGGAACTCGGTGATCCAGAGGAAGCACGGCGATATCGGAGGCACGTACGTCCCTGCCCACGAGAGCACAATCATATAAACACGGACATGCACACATCACAACAAGCAGGCAATCATGAGCGGGTATTTTTCTAGAATTGAACAGCATTTAGAGATAGTGGGCGTACCGGTGACTTGCGCTAAGTCGGCTACGCGCAATCGTTGGCGTCCCAGTGCGGTCGAGCCACCCTAGATACATTTTAGCCGTTCTGAGTTGGATGACACTGATAACCAAGAGTTACCTCTGGGCGTTGACGCCTTTTGGAGAGATATACGACATCTCCTGGGTCCACGGAGGGTGTCTGTAAGTCTGTTTGCAGGTTCTTCCCGGCCATATCCATGAACGTCCGACTCTCGGACAACCACGAAGATGGCGTCTGGTCTGTGATGAGGATCCGCTCCTGCACGACAGATGGATGGCGATGAGTGTTCGTGCATGAGCGGGCATCGATCGCAAGATGTATGAATAACTCACTACCGCATTTTCCAACGGACATTCGCGAGCCGCTTCAATGAATGGTGTATCTGCGGATTTGCGCACAACAAAACACTCCACAATCTCTGCCTTGGGAGAGGCAGGGGGCTGGTCGTGTTTGTTTGTACCGGTGATCTAGGGAAGAAGCCCAGACAGGACAACGTTGAGGTACATGCGATATGTTAGTGAGCATAAGACATGGCACAACTTTGCGCTGTGACAGAAAATAGACAAACCTCAAGGCCGAATCTCAAATCGGGCTTGTCGGACCCATACTGCCAGGATTGCACGTTTGGACAATGTTATGAGCAACGGCAAGGAGACAGACATGAAAAGGGAGTCACGCACACGAGACATCGCTTCGTTGTAGGTCATGACCCTGAACCTGTCGGGCAACTCAACGTCCTCAACCTTTGACCAAATAGCCCGAATAATGTCTTCCACCACCTCTCGAACCTCCTGACCACCGATTCGCCATCCATCTTCAGTATCCGGCTTGGCGCCCGACTCCGTGCCGTCATGATGGCGACGACCCCAGGAGACGAAGGCCATCTCGAGATCGATCTGCGTGAACTCAGGCTGCCTGTCCTTCCTCCCGTCTTCGTCGCGGAAACATCTGGCGAGCTGGTAGTAGCGATCGACCCCGCCCGAGCACATCAACAGCTGTTTCGGCTGTTGTGGCGACTGCGGCAAGGCGTAGAATAGAGGCACCTGAGCCTGCTCGGTCCCAACAGACGCTGGGCTGGCGTTTGCGTTTGCGTTCGGGTCGTCTGACGCTGACGGTGAGGATTTCGATAACCGGGTCGGGACGAGAAACTCTCTTGCGCCCTCTGGAGACGATTTGAGGAGAATCGGCGTCTCGATCTCAACGAAATCTGGACGGCCGCCGAAGGTAAGCCCGAAGGTTTCGATGATGAACAGTTGCAGTATTGGGCAGTGAGGATGCTCGGGACAGGGTCACAGGGGAAGTGGTGGGAAGTACCTCGGTCATCTAGAACTGAGCGCACGATATGGGCTACTCGGCTTCTTTTCCTAAGATTGCCGGAGAGCTCTGAGCGTCGAAGGTCAAGGTAACGATATTGGGCACGTAGGTCGTCGTTCGCCTAAAATAACATAGGAGCGCGTACGTACGATCGCCGCAGTGTCATCGAACTGAGATAAAGGAAAGGACACGTTCATGTTCGTTCGTGAACTCACCATATTTTGGGTGTCGGAGGGAAGGAAGGGCATGTTACGATCCGCGGGATTGAGCAGGGTGAAGCTCTTTACCTTGACCTCGATGTCACCTGCTGGCAGCTTTAAGGCAGCGGTGACAAATTGGCCGAGTCAAATAATGATACGAGATAAACATACTGGTCTTCTCTGGTTCTCGGGTCTCAAGGAGACCTGTCCCTGTATAAGGACAGTAGACTCCATTGGAACGTCGGATAGAGGCGCAAGAGGAGAAGGTTGGTCAGAGTTAGAGCCTCTGTACACAGTTAATTGAGTCTGGCCGAAAGAGTCCTTCAGCTGGAAGAAGGACATGGCTTTTGAGACCTTGCTTGGATGAAGATCAGGCCGAGTGGGTGGGCCACATAGTGTGGCAAAGGTTACCGTTCGGAGACAAGCCAGCCGGCCAAGACGACATTGGAGCCGACATCCTTGGAGGTTAGTGCGCCACAAGTATGAGTACGATTAGGGAAAGGCGCTATATTAACATGCAAGAGGTATCATGATGAATATTAGGAGGAGAGCAAAGAGCGAATGAGCACCCACCGGAATGAGCGCGTTGAATACTTGAACCGTGGGACTCGGATGTTGAGGCCAAGTGAGGCAGAGACGAAAGCGGTCGTGCGAACCTATTCAGGAGATAGCGGGCGTTCGGAACAATTGCACGAGCTGCAAGACGTAGGCTTGATGAAGATACGAGCAGGCTCATGGCCGACCCAAGCAAGAAGGACAGTCGCAGACGAGCGGAGAAAGAGAAGAGGGCGCGTGTACGTAATCAAATGAGCAAGTGTCGAGAATAGGACAGAGATGAAAAGAGTTGTGCCCTGATCTGTCTGTGTGCAGACTTTTGAGCGGTTGCTCTCAATCGGATGGGCTACTAGCCCTTTTCCTACTCTCTTTCTCCTTGGGGACCATCGCACGGCCTCGTTCCATATATACTCCTCCACTGCCAGCGCCAACCCGCTCGTTTATAACCCCTGCCACTCGCAGTCACCTCTTGTCATACCCATGTCTCTCCTCGCCCTCCCCGTCGAGCTCTTGAACGCCGTCTGCCAGCACCTCGAATCCGACGACCTCGTCGTACTCTCCCGCACATGTGCCACACTCTCCCCCATCGCTCAACGTCTGCTCTACCGCGTTCTTGCCATCTCCCATGCCACCCACAATCTCGATGTCGTCCTCACTCTCGCCGCTCGCCCCCATCTTGCTCTTTTTGTGCGCGAATTTTCGATCGTCATCGAAGCGAAGACGGTCGTCTTTAATTCCTACTACCGCGCTCTCGCCCATGCTCTTTCTCGCATGACCCAACTCACCTCCCTCAACATCCGCCTCGACACTCGCGTCAGCTGGATCCTCGGACTTACTCCGCCACAAAGACCACGTCTGCGCCACTTCGCCAGTTCCTTTCTTCTTGATTCATTCGTCGCCACATTTCTCCAACAAACCCCCGCTCTGGAAGAGCTTGAGCTAGACTCGTCCGCTCCACCCTCTGCCCATTCTGATACACTGTCATTGCCTTCGTCATCTCTCCCTCGCCTCATCCACTTCGTTGGGCCTACACAAGCCGCCAAGGTCATCGTGCCAGGTCGCCCAGTTCAGAGAATCCACGTTTGCGACGAGGGGATCACCGAACATGAAGTGGCGTGCTTCGCCCAGTCCACAGCTCCGATTGCTGTGCTTGACGCGATGACCACATCCCTCGTCGTCCCCCTCCTCCAGTCGCTTGCCCACCACCTCCCCTATCTCTCCTATCTGCGCGTCGCAGCACCATCACAATCGTCAGATGGTGGCTTCGCCCAGTCTCCACTACCAGACGCGGTACGTATTCTCGTAAAACCCGCTCCTGCCATCACTCTTCGCATCCAGGGATGATCATCCATGTGCTCATGACAGAACACGATGCTGATATCTGATCTTCTCATTTGCTTGTTTTTGTGTTTCGTGCAGACGTTCTACGAGCAGGTGTCCAGCGCGCTCACCATGCTGCCGGAGTTGTCAGAGTTCGAACTATCCGGTACGCACTGGGCGTCTCTTCCCGTGCACGAAAAGGGAGCCCACAAGGGCCCCGGACGCATGTGGCAACGACCCTCGTTCAGCCCGGCTCTGCCGCTCGTAGCGCCCAGAGACGAATATTTCGAGCACTTCTCCGACTTCGGTTTCAATGATTTCGCTTTTGGCTTTTGACTCGCATGTCAAGCTAGTGTCTTTGGATCGGGATCGGGACTGAGGAACCGCGAGCGACACTGTCAGCTGCTTACCGCTCTATTTTTTCTCCCCTTGCTCCACCTTCGTCTTCGTCCCGTCATGATGTTTCTTTTTTTTGTTTGTTACGGATGCTCTCTTTGCTTTGTAGCCTCTTCTGCTGTGAATATTCGTTCTGTCGTCTTCGCTTATTACTAACATACTTATTGCATCGCCTGCAGTATTTTATCACCGCTTTCGTATTCGCCTCTCCATACAGTATACCTCGTTCTCGTCGCACTAGTCTCTTCTTCCTCCACCATATTCCTATTTTTACTTACTTGTCCGATCCGCATGGCTTGTTCACATATACGAGGGCTTCTTGTCGATTGTATTGCTATTTTTTATTGCTCTGGGCTCTGGGAATCCATCCGTCTTATCTCTCCGGCTCTCGAACCGTACAATCTATATAGTAATCCGTAATACATTGATGTCCATCTGCCTTTCCTGAACAGACCCACCTTACGCCACCTAAACGGTACACTCTTCCCCCGTCAACGTCCTCACCGCCCTCCTCAAAAACATCCCCGCCTCAATCTCAACGACTTTACACCCTCCCTCTCCCTCTCCCTCCGAACCCACCGTCCTCGTCACAGTCTCCCCGTCCCCACCGGTGCACTGAGCCGCCACACCAACATACACCCCACTCCCCACCACCTCAACCTCAAACAGACTCACCTCCCAACCTCTAGGTACCTTCCCATCCACAGTGAACGTCCCATCGACCTTCTTCCCACCCCCACCACCACCCGAAGACCCCGCATCACCGACACCGACACCGACACCGACACTGGCACTAGAACTAGAATGGTTAACGCTAACGCATTCGATCCGAGCGAAATCGAAACCGAGCCCAAGTCCGAGCGCTTTCGTGTATGCTTCTTTGAGCGTCCAGATTTGGTAGAAGGTCTTTAGCGCTTCGTGTGTTGGCTTGGATGGATCGAGGAGGAAGGCGGATTCGGAGGGGGTCAGCTGGTTTGTGTGTTTTGTGTGTTTTGTGTGTTTGTGTGCACATTTCGTGGCGTGTCACGTCGGGAGTATGTATTGTCCGTGCCCGATCGACAGGTCGAGTGAATGAACCATAAAATTGATTGCGGTGGTTTTTGTGGGATGAAGAGTATGGTTAGTTGGTCTCTGTTTATGCGGGGCGTAGGGAGAGAGATGTGTGATGTGTGATGTGTGAAGGGAAGTGGGGAAGGAAGGAAGGAAGGAAGGAAGGAGTAGACTTGGCTGGATGGGGATAATGAAATCGGGCATAGATGCAGAAGATTGATGCAACGCTAATGCGAATGCGAATGCGATGCGATGGAACTCGGGGCCGACTAGCTCAGGCCGGTATTGGGTATGATACGATTTCAGGATTTCAGGATTTCAGGCCCGAAGCTCGGGGATAAGGGGGGTACGGGCGTCGCGGTAGAGATCAGGGGGCGACGAGGAAGTGAGGAATGAGAGTGTGAGTGGATCAGGGGGGGCAATAAGAAAGGTATGGTCGGAACGAATGGAACGATATCGGGAGGGTATGGCGTGGTTGGTGCGATATGCCCGAGTCAAGAAGGAGGTGTGAACGATTCAGAACGAGAATGAGACGAGCGCTTACCGCCTCTCCTACGGTGCGTACAAAGCTGCGAAAGGGCACTCGCAGCGGGAGTTGACACTTCATGATGTCGACGCCGAGACGACCGGCTCGCGCAGAATCGCCATCGCCATGCACGTCGGTATTCGAGTCCAGTGGGCCGAGGACCATGGCCACGAGTTCATTGTCATGAGATACGTTGAAGGCAAGGCGGGGGTTGAGATCTGGCGTTGTCTGTCGTACGGTGTAAATTTAGGGTTGGGTTGACAGCCAAGCAATTAGCGTTCACTTCATGAAGAAAGTTAAGACGTAGGTGTCTAGATGGTCGATAGGATGCGAGGCCCGAAGATCGAGGACGCACAAAGTACGGTTTGCCAGCGTCCGTTTTGTCGAATGTTATGGACTTGGCGGGGACGCCTCGCTCGCTGAGGAGCACTCGAGGGAGCAGTCTACCAATGAGGCAGCCTAGTGGTATTCTATATCGGTCACATGCTCTGTTCCATAAGTCTCCAGAGGCCACAAAAACGCACGACAAGAGTCCTCTCTGCGGAAGAACCGCTTAATGCGGGCCACAGAGTCATCATCCACCAAGCTAAGGCCGCGTTGGTAAAGCTGTCAGCAAACAGGGAGTCGATTTCAATCACTGCCAGATGCAAGACGGAGAACTTAAGTACGAACAGGTTCCGAGAGTTTCGTAGGATGGGTGACGACCCATACCTCCATGCTGGAGGATCCCAGCCTTGCTCCCGAGATGGTCAAGAACAAGCTTCGTAGCCGGCTGATTAGATTAGATCGTCGCTCAACTAAACATTTGATCGGTGCCTGTCGTCCTCGGTTATCTTATCTATAGCAGCAGTCATTTCATGGCCCTGGTCCTTCCGCCATGGCACTCAACTCCGTCCACTTTCCTCATTTCTTTTACTCACCTTCAAGTGGCCTGCATTAACTTCACCGCCACGTCCTAACACCCTCATTTATAGAACAGCAATGTCTTTCCGGGACTTTGTAACGCTTGGGTTATTCATCATCGATGAGTTCAAGTTCTTGGACGAGAATGGCGAGCCAACAGGACGAAAAGCTTCACCATCCGTACGATTTTATTGGAAGCTTGCTGCAACATCAGACGTACTACTTACTGCTACGATGGTTAGATTGGTGGTGGAGGCACATTTGCAGCTGTCGGCGCCCGTATATGGTACGCTCTTTCTGCTTCATCCCTGATCACAACTTAAACCCCTTTGCGCACATAGGTTACCTGCCGACCAAGTCGGCGGAATAGTAGACAAGGGTCATGATTTCCCCTCAGACGTAGACGCGCAACTCAAAACCTATGGAGAAGATATGTGGCTCTTCAGGGAGAATCTTGACAGACAGACGACGAGGGAGTTGAGCATTTACAGAGGAGAACATAGAGGGTCCGTCTCGCCATCTACACCTGAGGCACACGATATGCTGACAATGGAAACTTGCATGACATGATGTGCATTTCTGCAGCTACGAATATCTTTCCGGACCACGAATACAGCTAAGTCCACGAGATCTCATCGGGACAAGGATGGAACGCCCCAAAGCCTTGCACTTCTGCTGTTCGCCCGCACGAGCGAAGGACATCACGAGTCAGATCAAACTAGTCGAGGACTGGCACCCTACGACGATTTGGGAGCCTTTGCCCGTGAGTTGTTCACTCTGTTGATATGACCGCCAAGAGGCTGAATGAACGCTGTGGTTCCAGAATTTCTGTATACCAGAATATTTGCCTGCTCTCACCGAGGTATTACCTGCGATCTCCATCCTCAGGTGAGCCTGCTTTACTTTACCCACACCTCGACCTGGATCTACGCCTCCAGCTTTCGTTTCCGACCCGACATAAACTCGTCCGTCATTATTATAGCCCAAACGCCGAAGAGAGCTTCGAACTCCTCTCTCTACCATCCACTGTATCCAAATCCACCGTTGAGCACGCCGCTACCAAGCTCCTCGACCTCGGTGTCGGCGCCGACGGGACTGGCTGGGTGATCATACGTTCCGGAGGCTTGGGTGCGTATGTGGCGTCTAGGGGGCGTAAGGGAGAGTGGATTGAAGCATTTTGGAAGGATCAGAGCAAGGTGGTGGATGTGACAGGTGAGTTCAGAGACGCATCGTCATGCGGGTGGGAGGGAACTCTTTGAGATGAGTTGTTTTCGTGAAATAGGAGCGGGTAACAGTTTCCTCGGAGGGCTTGGTGCAGGGTTGGCATTGACGGGTGGGGATGTTGTTCAAGGTGCGTTCGTGACTGGTTTTGTATTTAATCACCAGGCCCAATGACGACCGCACGAAAAAAATGACAGCGACATTCCACGCCACGATATCAGCCGCATTCACCATCGAGCAACAAGGCCTTCCCCGCCTGACCTCTTCACCCTCATCCTCGTTCTCAGAAGAATCTTGGAACGACGACACTCCACGAAGGAGGCTCGAGGACCTCCGGGCGCACCATCCTCATCTGCTCTCACACTCGAACTGAGACCGAGCTACAGAAAGCTCGTGTACAACACTCAAGAGGCACACGTAGAATAATGATAACACGAATAATAAGCAAGAGGAGACAGGTATTACAAACGTACTGAAAGTGCAGGGGGCCATCTGGGCGGCTTGTCGGACGTATGCGGAATAGTGATACAGTAGGGTTTCAATCGCCGTGTGTAAGGCCAGCGGCGCAGCCTGAGGTTATGGAATGGTCCAATGCGAATGTCATGAGCGGAGTGGAAGGTCATTCGTCTATTCATCATTGCTGCGTTGACTGGAAGCGAGCACGACTTTGTGCGAAGAGGGCCTCTTGTTGAGCTAGTAGCTCTTCCTCTGTAAGCCCCGACTGCTCGAACTTCGAGACCTTCTTTTCCCGGTCCTGGATATGGGCGGTGTTAGAAGAGTATGCCGCATCATGCCTACAGTTTGGCAAGATATATTGACGCACCTTTTGCAGTTGTTTGTGGTCTTTCAGCACATCCTCCACCTCGTCCTTGAACTTGTCGAACCCCAGCCGCTGTATATTGACGTTCCATCGCAAAGATTATCTCGGTGACTTTGTAGCTGGAGAAGACAAACCTTGAGCGCGCCGATGATGTGTTCTGGTGCGATCGTTTTCTTCGACTCTTGTTCGCAGATCTCGTTTGCCTCGGAAGAGATCAAGTGAATGAACTCTGTATCAAGAACAACACAGAATTTGACTAGTCAGTGACGGTATGGAAAGGCGTTACGGCGGGGGAATGGCCTCTTCACCTACACAACACTCGATGACCAGATCACGCGTGTCCTTCGCGCATGTCACATCATTTGGCAAGAGTTCTAAGAGTTCGAGATGATTAGTTTACGAGGAAGTACCAACAAAAGAATGTGATATGATCAGCAAGCTGATATTCTGAGAAGGAGCGGGGTATTCAGACGCACCTGCAATCATCTTCGCGACAGTTGCCTTTGGTAGGGATAAATCATCGTCTGGCGGTGGACCGGAGTGCCCTTCGCGGTCGGACATGGCTCAACAACAAGAAAAGTATAGATATATATGATAGGACAAGGCTACTGTGCCGCGCGGGGGTGGAAATGGGAGGCCTTCACGGCCGAGGGGAAGGTTTATATAGGTTTATATCAGTATGCACCGAACGGGTCCCATTTCCAAAGTCCGCGCGCGCACGGCCGCACGTGGACGAGTTCTTCGTCTCGTACCTTCGTTTGCGACGTCCATCATGTCTGCCGTGCGTGTCTTCTTGCTGTTTTCTCTTCCAGTTCCTCTAAAGAAATCTGTGGACCGATATGATATATATACTGACGCGTACTCATTGGTGATTTTCGTCTTTTCGTTTAGGTCAACCCAGTCAACCCAAAACCTTTCATGCAGGAGCTGACGGGCAAGCCAGTGTTCGTCAAGCTGAAGTGGGGATTAGAGTACAAGGGCTTCTTGGTCAGCACAGATGGCTACATGAATCTTCAGGTGCGTCTTATTCTGCCTGAATCTTATGATGTAGCGTGAGCGCCTAATAATAGTGTGGCTCCTTAGCTTGCGAACACTGAGGAGTTCCAAAACGGGGAGTCGACGGGTACACTGGGCGAGGTATTCATTCGGTTCGTATATCTCTTTCTTCTCATGTCGTGGAAAACAAGGTCTCTAATTGTGGTTTTGGTATGTCTTTCTAGGTGTAATAACGTGTTATACATTATAAGTTTCCTATTTACTATCTTGCACGAGTGTAGCAACTAACATTCGTCTTCGTTTCTGCACAGGGAGGCACCAGCCGAGTAAACGCAGTGCATCGAATACTCATGCTAACGACTGCTCTCATGGTAGTCCACCTCACTTCGGCACGGCATGTCGAAGAGGCGAAAAGCGGATCGTCGAGATCTGGCGATGTATCAGTATACTTGGAGATGGTGAACGTGGTGTTGGCATGGATGTTCTCCCTGTATTCTTCCAATTGGTGAATCAACGCTTGCCCGTACGTCTCTGGTAACTTTCGTTTCCAACCGCTGGCCACCTACCGTGAAATTGCTCCCGCCAATCCTCCCGCCACACCAGCGTTCAAAGTACCCGCGTCGTGATCTGCCATCTTTCATATGCCCTTCCAGCGGGCCAATGTAGACGCCAAAAAGTCACTGGATCCATCGAAACACCGCTGGCTGACTGGACTGTGAACCCAACGCGCTTAACCATGACTTATCCCACTTGGCAGACTTTGTTTTTGGCATTCTGCCCTACTAGTGAGTACAATCTGGACGTTTCGTTGACATGTGCAGAGCGTCGGGCAGAAGAAAGACAGGAGAATGTTCCCAAGCCATCAAAGATTTCAAGATGCCACGTTGAACGCTTGGGTGCCATTCTCCGAACCGGCGTAGCCGGTGTGGATGAGACAAGATACGGCCTTGTGTTGGATCACTTATGGAGACGATACGCGCGGGTGAAATTGTGAGCACAATAGCATGGCGCTGGATGGAATGAGAGTTCGCTCGCAAGTGACGACCGTGAACCCAACAATTGCTCGCCACAATAAGGCCCGCGGAAAGGGGCAAATGGCGGTGTTGGGTACCATGGCACTATGACCACCTGAATATTCTGAGACCTGTGGTGACTTGTATATGGAGTGAGAATCGCAAGCGGCCAAATACGAGATATCTGAGCGTTAAATGTGGCTGTAGTACTAGTGTGTAGAGGGGTTGACTCGGATAAGTAGGCGGGCGGGCTGTGTGCCTTTCCTTTACTGCTCCCTCGCTCCGGCCACTCCGCGTGCACCGACCCATTATTTCTCGTCCCTATCCGTCCTTGTTCCCGACATCCACCACGACATCCCCATGGCCCACCAGACCAAGAAGAAGCGCGTCGACGACCAACAAGTCCCCGTCGACGTCGGCCAACGTCCAGTGCAGTTGCAGAGGAGAAGGGTTTGGAGAGCCTGCGAGAGTTGTAGGTGCGCATACCTTCGTCAGCCCTCTTATCCTACTCAGCTCAGTATCTGAACCTTGCCTACCCGGTTCTTAGGCGGAAGAAGATTAAGTGTGATGGAACCGAACCAGTTTGTTCTCAGTGCTCGGCTTCAAACTCTCAGTGCGTTTGGCTGCAGACCAAAGACAGGGCGGCTCTCAGTAGACAGTGCGCCTAAGTCCATCCTATTGTTTTCAGTGCCTGTCTCACACGAAATCCATCAGCTATGTCCAGGAGCTTGAGGCCCGTTTACTTCACATGGAGAACATCTTCAACCAGTTAGCCCCTGTCATTGGCGAGCTGGGACAGAACGCGGACGGTACTCCGGTTCTCTCTTTGCCTCAAGGTCTATCTATCTCCGCCGCCACAAACGCTGCCAGCACCTCTGTTGTTCACCAATCTACCGTCGACAACGACCGACAGTGTCAGCCAGCTGTTCAGACATCCAATTCTAATCCAGAATCTCCATCTTCTGTCAAGATCGAGGACGATGTTACTGATTCTCTTGGTCAACTCACCCTCGACGAGCATGGCCACATGCGATGGATAGGGGGTTCCTCGACGATGTCCCTCATACAGTCGTTCAGGGCGGCGACAGCTTCGTCCCAGTATCGTCTATCGCCTATGTCTGATAACGATCCCAGTACACCCGCGGGAAACGCAAATAAATTATACTTCCCGGCCTCTGTCTTCTTTGGCAAAGTCCGCGCGCTCCCTGGTCCTGAGGAAGTTGAATATCCTGAGCGAGATTTAGCGGATGCACTGGTACGTACGGCCACGAAATTCAGAGGGGAATGTAAATGCTCATATCCTCACAGGTTCAAGCTTACTTCTCCAAACTTCATTTCCTAATGCCAGTCCTCGACAAGCCGTCATTTATGCGGCAGTACGAATATCTTATGGACAGGACGACAGACCCCAACCTTGCTCGTACTGAAACTGCTTTCATCTCTCTTGTTTTTGCCGTATTCGCATGCGCCGCTCAACTCGTTGAGGACCCAAGGCTCAAGGGGGAGAGGCCAGACGACGGAGGCATGGGTATGCTATATTACGAACGGTTGGTCTGACCTATATTTGTCTTCTTACATTGACTTACATTACTTTGATAGAGCTCTCATCCTTCACTACATCAGTCATGCATCAATCCAAATGTCTCATGTTCAGTGTTTTGTTCTGATGGCCTCA
Source organism: Stereum hirsutum FP-91666 SS1 (assembly GCF_000264905.1). NCBI lineage: Eukaryota > Fungi > Basidiomycota > Agaricomycetes > Russulales > Stereaceae > Stereum > Stereum hirsutum. Next base: position 1,620,814 of record NW_006763135.1, read on the forward strand.
TTCTTGTGCTCTGTCAACTGTCTACCCCAAGCGTGGCTCTTGATAGGACAAGCCGTACGCATGGCTCAAGACCTAGGATACCACGTACGTGGTCCCTATACGAAGTGCTAACGTGATGCAGAGAAACTGATACTATGAACCAGCGATCTCCACGACGTCTTATGATCAGCTCAATCGAGAAGGAGACTAGACGTAAGCTTTGGTGGGGAGTATACACTCTCGACCGAATGCTTGCCCTTTCACTAGGCCGTCCATTAGGCATCGAGGACTGCGACTGTGATGTCGAGCTCCCGGTCAACGTCGACGACGGAAGCCTCCCCGACTATTTCGCAGGCGCACCAATGACCCAGGAGTCCGAAGAACTTTCGCTCATGACGGGCTTTATCTATCTCGGAACGTTATATGTGATCGCTGGGAGAGTCATGCGTCAGGTCTATAGCGTTAACTTGATGAGCACGGACAACCTGGAACCGGAAGGAAGGGCACAACTGCAGCGCGACGTCGAGATCCTAGATAAGGAGTTGACCAAGTGGCTGGACGATCTGCCCGTCGTGTTCAAGTCGAATCCGGTGAACGAGAGCCAGGTGTCCATGGGAGCCGTGCTATGTAGCCACTACTACTCCGTTCTGACTGCCCTGCATCGGAACCTCCTTCCCGTCAAACGCGATCAGCCTATCGCCCCGCGTTCCACGGCCAAAGCAGTATCCTCTGCCCGTGCATGCATCCGCCTCGCGCCGTTTATCAAGAGTGTCGTGCCTCCATCCCATCACCTGGCCTTCTTCATCCAGCATCTTTTCAGCTCCGCAGTCATCATCTTGCTGTACGCTATGCACGTTACAGATCCAAAGGCCGCAGATTTGGCCATGAACGAGGCTCAGAGTTGCCTGCCGGCTCTCGAATCATGGGAAGGCCATTGGCCTGGAGCTCGGAAGTGCAAGGAGTTGCTGGAAGAACTTATGGCCACCGCACGCGAGGCCATCCAGTCGGCGCAGATGAACCCGAATACCGAGGGATCTCGACAGTCCAATTCGCCGGCATCTCAACCTTCTTTCTCCGTACCTCGTAGTATGGAGGAACGCAGTCGCAAAGAGTCACTAACTGCACGGACCTCTTCGACCGGGCGGCCCATCAAGACTCCTGGAAAATTGAGTAGGAATCTGTCGCCCGATGCTGGACGTGCGTCCAGACAAGGCCAGCCTGCTTCTGCTCTACGATATCAGGGTAAGCCTAGTCCCATTCTCATGAACTGGGTTGCTATATTAACGCTATTTTTGCTGTGTACTCCCAGCTGGTCAGCGTGCACGCTCGACGTCTCGCAAACGTGGTCACGACGACCCCGAAGGACCCGATCAGCCTGGCCCTTCGAGTCCGTATGGCCTATCTTTCCCTCTTTCGTTCAACGGTGGGAAGACCCTGACCTCGCAAGAGTCGCCAACGTCTCAGACCTACCCATCGCCTCCTATGGCGCACATCGACACAGTTAATGATCATAACTCTGGGATGATGGCTGGACCGCCTCTGTTTGGCACCATGAACCCGCCATTATCGCCCATGTCGCGGGCCCCATCTGGCCACTCATCTTTTGAGTTCGACTTTTCAATACCCTCAACGGCGTCGAATCCAAATCCGTTCGCTCAACAGAATGCAGAAACTGTGCAGTGGAACGGTCAAGGTGGTCATTCCAATGGCACTAACGGCATGAGCATCTTTACGAATGGCGGACAGGGCAACGACAACATGTTCCAGCCCACAGCAGCGTATGATATTTCCTCCTCAGCCCTCGACTCTTCCTTCTTCCCGTACGATAACAACACATCCCAGCTTGGAGTCGGATTTCCTGGCATGGCGTCCATCGCACCTTCGACTCACTTCCCAGCACCAGGACTGCCGTTCCGTGGGCTCGATTTCATTCGGAACTTCGAGACCGGGAATGAGGGATATCAGGCGCAGGACTTGGGGCACGGATTTGATGCTGGTGCATTTAGGATGGACCCGGAGATTGGGTTCAGTCTGGCGGATTATACGAATTTTGACCAACCGAACGGACAGTAACAGTGACTTGTGTCGGGTATGTAATGAATCTATGGACCTTTCTGCGACCTTTGCTTCGTTTCGCTTTGTGAGGTGTTGTCCATAACACGCTAACGACCTATGCCTCGTCTCTTCGTTCTGTGCATGCGCATGGGTTTTGCGTTCTTACGCACAATCGTCACCCATGGACATTGCTGTTTTCTCTGCACTTCTACGTATATCTGTACTCGTATATGTATGCGGAAGTTTTATGTTGTTTTGCTGTCTTTGAGGGGGGAGAATGAATACATTGTACATTAGTTTTGTCAGTGTTCTTGTACGCGTTACTTCCACGGTTTTTTTCAGCCGGGGTATACGTTATTTAGAACTACCTTATAACCTTGCTTTTACTTCGTTTACTGTACTTCATACTTCTATGCCAGTTTCTCTTTTCGCACCTTGACTTGTGTAACTCCGTCATGCTCGTCGAGTGCTCAGCGCTCAGGCTCCAGCTAACAATCTGTGGGCCACAGTGGAGAAAGGCTCAGCGCGTGGCGAGAAACGGAAGCAACTGAAGACGCCGGCAACTTGTAGCCGAACCGGGGTATGCCACCGGAACCTGCTAAAGTGCGGGGTAGAGCACATTCAAGTTCGCCTTGTTCACAACCACGACCAGAATCTTTGCTTGAACACTTCGTAACTCACATTTATGGCCACCCACCCCGTCGCTCAGCTCACATCACCCGCTTCATGGGCTCTGGTGCGGCTCGTTCATGATTTTTCCATGAGTGTTGCTAAAGTGTAGAATGCCCTCGCCATGAATAGGTCGAGGACAAGTTCTCACCGTATGGCAAGGAGACACTTACGAAGCTCATCACATTCCTCGAAGTGCACATATTTCTTGACTCGCACGAGACGATGACATATACTGAAGCATTCTGGTTTTAGGAAGACGTCGAGCCTGCTGCCAAAGTCGCACGAGCACAGCTCCCAGCGGACCCCGTACAGCGATGGAAGACTGTTATTCCTGTCATCGAGGACTTGAAGGCGAAGGCTAAAAAGCTGGGGCTGTGGAACCTCTTCCTCAGCAAAACTCATTATCCAGAACATGGCGTACCCCTCACGAATTTGGAGGTAAGGATTATGGATATTATATTCGGAGTTGTTCTCTGACATCGGGTGGTAGTATGGTGTAATGGCTGAGTTACTGGGTCGTAGTGGACATATGGGTTCTGAGGCTGTCAACTGCGCTGCACCTGACACAGGGAATATGGGTGCGTTGCCATTCCTCACAGCGCAGAAGTTTTCAATATTCTCACCGGCCTTGACTTTGCAGAGGTTCTCGCACGTTACGGTAACGCGGAACAGCAGAAGAAATGGCTCCTCCCTCTGTTGAACGGGGAGACTCGCTCTGCATTCGCTATGACCGAACGGTTTGGTACGTTCAATCATGCGCATTCATATGAACCCGGCTTTAGCTCATGCCGGTCCTTCAGTCTCATCGTCGGACGCAACGAACATCCGAACCTCTATGGTTCAAGAGGGCGACGAGATCGTCATCAACGGCCACAAATGGTCTTGTACTTTCTCTCTTGAGGTATTCAGACATGTGCTTCTCTGACCCGGTGTTACCGTGAATTACAGGTGGATTAGCGGTGCAGGTGACCCCAGGACCAGACTTCATTTAGTCATGGGCAAAAGCGATCCGAAGAACAAGAACACGTATAACCAGCAGAGCGTTGTCATTGTCCCTGCAGATGCGCCCGGCGTGAAGATCATTCGTCCGATGAATGTCTTTGGGTACGATGATGCCCCAGAGGGCCATTGTGAGATCGTGTACGAGAATGTTCGAGTACCGGTGGGCAACCTTGTGCTCGGCTGGGGCAGGGGCTTCGAGGTGGGCTTGGAAATCTCACAGGAATTACCATACGACAACTAAACTCGTATACGATAGATCATCCAAGGTCGACTTGGGTACGCTCATTATCGGCGACTAGCTTGAATAGCATTGCTAAAATAACCGCCTTTATGTGCAGCCCTGGCCGTATTCATCACTGCATGCGGTCTATCGGTGCAGCTCAGTTTGCTCTCGACACCATGATTGAGCGGGTCACTGATCCTAGCCGGAAGACATTCGGAAAATTCTTGTACGAGCACGGTGAGTATACATTTTCAGTAAAGATACTCTGTTGCAAGGCTAAGCTATCGTCTGTAGGGACTGTCGTGGCCGATATCGCAAAGTCCAGAGCAGAGATCGAGGGCGCACGTCTCCTCGTACTGAGCGCTGCTCATCAAGTAAGCTGTATTCGTAGTATCTTCATCAACAGTTCGACTCATTTACTCTCCAAGATCGACAAAGCAAGGGCTAAGGGCGCTCTGAAGGAGATTGGCATTGCGAAGGTGACCATTCCGTTTTGTATTTCATGACATACGGGGTGCTGAAGTGAGATGTCATCTGTAGTTTGTGGTGCCATCTATGGCTCTGCAAGTCATCGACAGGGCCATTCAGTCTTTCGGTGCTGAAGGTGTCAGTCAAGACACTGAGCTTGCAAATCTATGGGCAGGCCTTCGCACATTGCGGATTGCAGACGTACGTCACTATCGCAGCTCAATTGGACCTCCACTGATAGCAAACCTGCGAATTCTTAGGGTCCTGATGCGGTATGACAACTTCTTTGAACTTGAATCCCTTGGAGAAAACCCTTTACTGACACCCAACTCACTTCACTGTCACAGGTCCACATCCAGCAAGTTGGACAACGGGAGCTCAAGAGAGCCCCAGAGCTGGCGAAAAAGGCCGCTGAAAAGAAGAAGAGGGAGACAGCATTGCTCCAGAAGTACAACATCAAGTTGTAATTTAGTGTAGGCATGCTGGTGGATTTCTAAGGGGATTTTGCGGACTGCTTTGTGTACTTTTATCATTAACACCCTCAACCCTGCTTGCTATCTTGTATTTAGCTATTCTCTGTGTATATGTCTATGGATTGGTGCTGGAGCATGAGATAAATTGCATGAGAAGAGTTGCACGCTGTGTTGTAAGTGTGGCCCACAACGATGAGTGCCACATCGCCACAAGCGCCGAAGACAGCAGTCGCGCTAATTTCAAGTCGCGCGAAGAAACGACCTCAACGGCGAACACCAACCATGTCCTTCTCCAAAGCCGCGTCCCGTAGCCTCCTCCGTCGAACGTCCACCCTCCGACGCTATGTCTCTTCCGAAGCGTCATCCTCATCCTCAACGCCTTCGTCGTCCTCCCCATCCACATCCGCTTCGACTCCCAATGCACCCGAATTCGCCCTGAGCGACGAACGCCTCCGCGCCCTCATCGCCCTCTACCACCGCTCCGACTCCTTCATCACACACGAAAACCTCTCCGACGCAATCGACGAAGCGTTCATCTGGGGGCCCTCACAGCATACTGCAACGCGCCAGAAGGACATGTCGTTCTTCGACCTTCTCAACCAGGTCAAGAAACAGAAGCTGGCGCCGAAGTTTGGCAGACCGGAGGGCGAGAGGCCGTTGAAGGTGAAGGATGAAAAGAATAGGAGGATAGAACAGGTCTTTCAGGCGCTGTATGGGACGGAGGCGGTGAGGAAGCCGGGGTTGGAAATTTTGCAGGAGAGGTGGGCGGAGGTGCAGGAGCGGTTGAGGCAGGAGCGTGAGATAGCTGAGGGTGAGGGTGAGGGTGAGGGAGGGAAGCATTGAGTGCGTAGTTTTCTCTTTTGTATGATACATCTCAGAAGCTGACGTTTGGGTGGCTGTTGGATAGTTCGAACCAGTCATCCTGCGCTTTCTTTCGGGGCTCTATGCTATTTTGCAATACCACCGCTATTCCAATCTGCTAGATATGATCGCCACGACCAGCAACTCCTACTACTCATACAGCGAATTATGCAGTCTTCGCGAGATACATCTCATAAACAGTCAATCTTGAAAGGAAAAGCTTTCGCAAGCGTCTTCTCGCATGGCCCCAGGAAGAGAAAATCCGCGGCCTCATCACCCTGACTACGTTCGAGATTGAACACGGCCACGCGTCCACCGTGGCTCTGGACTTCTTCAGCGTAGGCTGCAGCTGGATACACCTATGCATGACAGTGAGTCAGGGGGCTGGAGGAGCAGGGCAGCCTGGTATACTTACAGTCGAGGAAGTGCCTATGACGAGACAGAGATCGGCCTCTCCAACGAGCTTATCAATAGTCTCCAGATGCTTAGGTATTTCTTCAAACCATACGACCCCAGGACGCGCCAGGGACCCGCATTTCTTACACCGCGGAAGATCCTCGACCGGAATATCAGGCTCCATCTCTCCCGCCTCAACTAGGTCCTCCGTTCCCTGAAGCGCTTTAGCCACAGGAGACTCGAAGTTGAGCTCAGAGTGCCGACAATGTGCGGAAGTGCAGGTGAGCTCGAACAGTTTACCGTGCATCTCGAGTAGGCGGGGCTGTTCGCCAGGGGCGGGTTTGATGTCCATGCCGGACGCTTCGAAGGTGGCGCTGATGTCGGAAAGTGCCCGCTCACTCAGACCGTCAACGTTTTGCGTTATCAGTGTGAAGGTAGAACTAGGGGCTAGCTGATGCCGTAGGGGTGGGAGCGAGAGAAGTGTGAGTACTGTGTGTGCGTCGTTCGGGTTGGCGGATAATGCCCTGTGATATGAGATTGGTAAGTGAAGTCGGAGGACTTGAATGGAAGGATATGTACTTCTCGCGCCGATAGTGGTAGAATTGCCAGACTCTTGAGGGATTCGCGGCCTACTTGGGCGGACAAGTGAGTCCATGGTCAATATAGGGTATGCAGGAGGAGGGACAGGCACGCACGAAGGCCGTAGGGGTTGCGATGCTTATTGCATCGTATTTGCGCCACATGCCTCCAGCACCTCGGAAAGTAGGAATGCCTAAGAATTCACGAAGCGTTTGTCGATCCAACAGTGTCTATCAGAAGGAAGCTCGTTTCCTCTAAGAATATAATACTTACCAGATGCAGCAGATAGTCCTGCGCCTGCAACTGCGATGATGTGTTTCGAGGATGCGAGGACTTTCGCGAAAGCCTCCATATCTGAGGAAGGATGGTGTGAGGAGTCTTTGGACATAGTGTGAATAGTTTGTGAGGTTGAGTGAAGAGGTGTAGGTTGAAGTTGGGGAGGCAGATATGATTGGCGCCTAATGTTGGATGAGTTATTATAGGCAGGCGGCTCCCATGCTTGGACCTGCACAGGATTGCCCAGCCCACTCCAGAGTACTCGGACCTTCGAGCCTCAACGAGTCAGGAGCTGTTGGGCTTCATCTATGATGATGCAGTAAGGAAGGGAACTGTAATATGATATTAATGCTGGCTACGCATCCAACAGCAGTAACGAAGATTCCCATTCATGTAGTAGGAAAGCACGACACTTGGGATCCGTCTGACACTAGAATCTGTCACCGTCTATTCTGATTTGCCATCGTCCTTGGCAGTGATAGGCATGTTGAATCCAACGCGACGAGCGGTAGCTTCTATACGTTCCTCGCCTGTGAGGTCGATCAGAGGATTATATCGGTCTAGTAGAGTCTGTTCAGTTATTGGAGGGAGGATCAGCATGCATTGTCAACATGTAGATACTGAACACACGACACCTTGTACATTCTCTGTGATTCCAGAAATGTTATAGCGTTAGCCATGTCATATTCGAATGTTTTGGCCTTCGTGGCGCCTTGCTCGAAGATGGCACGGAAGTTGGTGGGGACGGTTTTGCTCCGTGTTTTCGGTGGCGAGATGGACTATGCGAGCAGGAAGATCATGAGATGAGTTGGTTTCGAGGGGATAGGTTAGACGAGTAGTTTACCGCTTTCGCGACCTCTCTGACGACCTTCCGGTAGGCCTGGATATGGGGGACGGTGGACATGGTGGACAAGACGAGTGTGGCAACGCGAGCTACTCCAGGCTGTTCCTTGTTAGCCGAGTGTGGCGTCGAAGTATTGACTGCTTCTGAGGCTCCTTTGCCACAGGCTTTCAGGTCTGCTCGTCTTGACCTTCTTTGACAGGTGGAAATCAATACAGCTGTGATGCTCATTATTTAATGATATAATAAAGGGCACACAGGGCGCGCACAAGGTCGGACGGAGGGCAGGTGGGGGGTCGGAAATATCCATCAAAACGCAGCCGGCACACGGACGGAGTGCTGACGGTGCTTGCAAGTTGACGGTCGATTGTCGAGCCGTCGTTCGTCTGTGCTCGCCTGCACATGGGATCTGTCTAAGATCACGCTCATTTCCCTTGTTCTAACCAGTCAGTTCTTTTGCTCTTGTCTGGATACCGCTATTCCAGAACATCGTTACTGAAGATGTTGCCAGCCGACAGCGAACACTGACCGAGCGTCATCACTATCCGACCGCACGATCGTCTTCAGCCGTGCTTCCTTTGAACGCGCTTGAGCGATCATGGCAAAGAGCGCTGCTTTGAACCCGACGTCGATGCCATTCTTCCCGGGCGGAATGCGCTCTGTAGACGACGACGGCGGCCCCACCATGGCCTTCGCCTCACCCACGGGCAATCACGACCAGGATCGTATCTCGCTCTCCATCTCTCCGACCGACTACCGCTCTCTTCGGTCCTCTCCTATCCCATCCTTCAACTCGGACGCTCCTAATGGCTCTCAGAACGCGGGCATTCGTTTCCAGCAGTCTCCGCCAGGTCCGGACTGGATGCAGGAGTCTCCCACACCTCGTTCGTTCGACAGCGACAAGGCTTTCCTACCACACGAAACACGTCTCGTCCGTGAATCGAGTCTTTCGAGCAGCGTCGACACCTTCTCTAGCGCGGAGGACAGGTTTTCTAACGCCAAGAGTGACGAGGGCTTCATGCCACGTACCGGTACCCCTCTGTTGCGCCAGGGCTCGGCCATGAACATCCGTAACACCTCACGGTCGCCTTATCCAGCTCATGTCATCGTGACTTCCTCCTCGCCGGTGTCGTCGTTGGATTCGGGTAGTCAGCCCGCTTCGAGCATCGAGCATTCGTCGGGTTTCGAGGCGCAGCTCAGGTCTTCCCCCCTAATTAATGAGTTGATGGACCGTCTCGCTCGTAGCGAGATGACTTCCAAGGAGATACAGAGGGAAGTAAGCGATCTACACGTCAAGATGGATTTTCTGGTGGAGCGAATATTGAATCAGGCGACTCAATCTCCTGCGCAACCCCTCTCTCAACCCGAGTTCAAGAACCCGTTCGCGCCATCTACACCTTCTATACCGCTCAATGGCTCCCGTCCATCGATCTCCCTGGCTCCCAATCAACCTTCGGACGATATCACGCAGATATCGCAGCGCCTCACTACGCTTACGAGCTCGGTCGGGCAACTCCTCGCTCTGCAGACTCAGCAACATATGCAAGCCAACAACGCCGGCCTCGGAGGTGGTCCTCTTTCTGCTCTCAGTCCTTCTCAGATCGACATTGCGCCGAATCAAATGCTGCCTCCCGCCTCGAATGCTATCATCGGCCACGGACTACCCAACCGGCCCGATCTTCGTGGACCGTCTAGGACTCCTAATCCTCCGGCACGCACTTGGTCTGCAGGCAGCCTCGATCTTCCCGTGCGGCCGCCTGATGGTGCGGGCTCCTTAGGTCGTCCCGACTCGCTATTGCGTGACAAACGTCGCTCCGTGTCCAATCTTATGCGACGGGATTCTGCCGGTGTACGTCTCTCCTCCCGTTCCGCCTTATTGGTCCACCATTTTAAAACCTTCTCTAGGTTGATGTCTTGTCGGGGTCTTCCCGTGAAGGCCCTGCACTATCAAAGTGGGACCAGCTTGCTCTCGCTCCTGAGCTACTTCACTCACTGACTAAGTTTGGGTTAGTCTTGTGATTTTTGTCATGGTCCATACGGTCGTTGAACCTTGATTCTCAACAGCGTAGGTCCTCCGAACAAGATTCAGCAACGCGCCCTTCCGTTTTTGCTCCGTGGAGCGGATATCATTGCGCAGGCACCACCGACACAGGAACGTATTGCCGCATATGTGATCCCAGCCATTCACGTCGCCCTCGTCAATACAACCGGCCGTCCGGCCCCTCGTGGACCCGTGGTGGTCATGGTGTCAACGACGGTGGACCAAGCTACCCAGGCTCAACGCATGATCCGCGATCTGGGAGGTCCTATCGGTATACGCTCGGCTCTTGGTGTCGGCTCGCCCTCTGCGGGCACTGATCTCACTCAAGAGTTACGCTTGCTCCAGCAAAATATGCCACATATTATCTGCGGCACACCACAGAAGCTCCACGCTCTCTTCACTGCGCCTGGAGGACTGGTCGGATCCCAGGTTCGGTTGCTCGTTCTGGATGAAGTTGATCAGCTTATTGCTCGTAACCTGCATGAATTCATCTTCAACATCGTCAAGCTTCTTCCCGCACCACGTAGTCGCCCACTTGGAAACCTGACTTCTTCGTCTCAGACTTCGCTGTCCTCAATGGACTCAAGTCCGTCGTCGTTGTCAGCTCCTTTCCCATCCAACGGACGCAGGTTTTCGGGCCTGAGCACCTCACCAAATCCATCCGAAGGAATTACCGGTCCATCGGGGACAATCGAAAGGCAGACCGCTCTGTTCTCGAACACTGTTCCTCAGGATGTTCTCAACCTCGCTACCGCTATCCAGCTCAGAGAACCTGTACGCGTTCTCGTTAGGCGCGACGGGAACGTCACACATGCGGACACAACCCAAGGGGCTCGTGGTCTTCGCCAATTTTATCTATACCTTGCTCTCACAGCAGGAGGTCGCTCGGATTCGGTCTCCTCGTCGTCCGGTAGTGGACTCGGGATTATCGGTTCCGGCCGTGGTTCGACGAACGCTGAAACTGTGCAAGCCCGCGAGTGGAAGCTTGACGCGTTGAGTGATTTGTTTGAAGATATCGAGGTAGGACAGGCGATCGTCCACGTAGGCGGTATGGCCGCGTTGGATGCTGTCGTCTATAGATTGGCGAGTCGGGGTTTGGATGCTATCCCGATGGTGCGTTTTTCTCTTCCGTGTGTCGTATGCGTGAGACTGAATTGAGTGGCGACAGCACGGTGATATGAACGCAGCTGCTAAGCTTACAGCCCTGAACAAGTTCCGTGGCACTGCGAGCGGTCTTATGCGTCCGCTTACGAGCAAGGCCCTCGTTGTCTACGACGTCCAGATCAAGAGCCCAGAGATTTCTCATATCCCACTCATCATTAACTATGGTCAGTTCACTTAGGCATGGTTCACCCTCACCTTTCAATCTAATGCATTGAATTCAAATAGATTTACCCAAGGCGGTTGAGGAGTACGCCCATCGGTATGTTCAACTATTGTGATGATACAATGGAACAGTTGCTGATCACCTTGTCCCAGTGTTGCGCCTGCGATCGCTCCTACCCATGCTCGTGCAGGGGTCATCGTGAACTTCGTCACCGCTACCGGTGGCGACGTTGAAATGCTTCGCTCCATAGAATGTTTCTATAAGTACGTCAATCGTCTTGTTGCACATTTGCGCGTTTCAAACTGACCTGATTTCCCATAGGATTAAATGCGTACGTTTTCAGATTAACCATCCTTAATCCCACACAAGCAGCTGACATGGTTTTCCCCTTGCAGCCTGAAGTTCCCATGAGTCTGCGCGATATCGTTTGAATGACTTTTCTTTCTTTGTCTCGATTCTTGTATCCCTAAAGCTGCTCTTGCTATCTCGTTTCTTCTCCGCTGCTGTTATATCACCCTGAGTCTCGTACATTCTGTGCTATACCCTCTTCCTGCTGCAACCCACAACATAACTAAACTCTGTCTCCTTACTCGCACCCAGCCCCCTTCCGGTCTCGCTACGAGATCGGGGGATGATATCGATCTCATCATCTGCCAATCCAATCTTGCTTGCTTGCTTCGCTCATACTGTATAATTTGTCCCTCCGCTTGCTTTCTCGATTGTCCGTCTGTCTTTTGTCTTTTGTCCTTGGATGCTCGTCTTGTTTCGTTTCCGAATTGTGTTTCGTTCGTCCCCTCCCACCCTTTTAACGCTCCCACGTATTAACGCCCACACCACACGCCACACCTCACCGCACCCTCTTCTCATCCTGCACGCGTCCCACCCCCCTCCCCAAATGATGGTGTTAGGTCCTCATTTTAATTCTCAACCTCTACCTAGCCGGATGCTTAGTATTCTCAATGTACCATCTTCACTACAGCTCGCCAAATGTCTCAATTCTTCGTTCTCACCCACGTCCGGCCGCCATGCCATCTGATAGATCTGGTCTATGTGCGCCATCCTGATAAAGCGTTGCCAGAGTTTCGTCAGAGGTGAAGTTAATAAGACGGTGCGAAGGTAAAAGAAGTGGGACAGGCGACGCACCCAGGGTTGACAATCGTCGAGAGCGTCCAGTTGGCTGGAGTGGCGCCCGTGTAGATATGGATGTGGCCCGTCTCGAGACCTACGGCAAGGACGCGTCTGAAAAACATACAAGCACAGTCAGCGAACACATAACAAACAACTAACGTGAGTTCCAAGTCAGACGCACTGGCTGTCGTGGTCCTTCCCAAATGCCACTGCCGTCGCCGCTTCCTTCAACTTGATTGTCGCCGTCGCCGTCCACTTTTCTGCGTCAGTGGTCTCTTTTAATGTCCATATCTTCACCTGTGGTACGTTTGTGAGTTAGTTTTGACATGGGTTTGACAGCCGATCGGAGTATGGGATGCGTACCGTTTTATCACGCGAAGCTGTTGCAAATATATCGCCTTGGGGAGACCACGAACAGTCCCAGATGATACGGGTGTGGGACTTGTCCGCGGCGACAGGGACGTATCCTGTCCAACAATACGAATATCACATAAGCTTTAACGTCTCCATGCTCTTTAAAGGGCAAGTTCGTACCCACGCCTTCCTCCTTGACTCTGAACAATCGCCACGTCCGGTCTCTCGAGACAGTCAGAACGTGTCTATCATCTGGGCTGAACGCGATCCGAGTTACGGTCAGAGCATGGCCTTCGAGAGGTTCGCCAACGCTGTGGAATTTCTCGGTGTCGTAGAGGCGGACGACGGCGTGTTTTGCGGTTGTGGCTCTGCAGGCTGTGGCCATGAGTTTGCGCGAGTTTGAGATGGAGACTGTGATTGACTGTTTAAGTTGGTCAAGGGTGATGAAGGAGGGGTCAGTAGTGTATCGAGAGGAAGGCGCTGAAGGGAGATAACATGCCTCGTAACCGTGTCCGAAGACCTTTTCAATCTCGGGCCATAGAGTCATGGCCGCTAATTCTCCTTCGAATGGGCGTCTGAGGTGTTCATCCTCGCCGTCAAAGGTAAAAGGCTGCGCGTTGGCTACAGAAAATATGAGTATTCCTGAGGATAGTCATTGAGGGAGGAAGCTCACTATCGTTGGTGGCCTTATTTGACAGCCCAAGAGGTGGGACGCTGGCTCCGACTGGCCGATCCGCCTGTGCCAAATCCCTCTTCAGTTTTTTCCGTATCCGCTACGAACAAACTATCTGCAGACAACGCATACCTCATCCACTCCAAGGTCAGCAACATCTAGACCCTTGACGGTCTTCACAAATGCTCTGGGACCTTCAAAAACGCGGGCTACTTTTTCATCCGCGACGCTAACGAGCTTGAGTACATCGATGAAGGCGACCCCGACGAGGTCGTATCCATGTACTTGAGGACGCGCGAGCTCGTGCCATGCTACTGCCTTCGTTCCAGCCGGTAGCAAGGAGGGAATAGCGCCGTGTATACGCGTCGTTTGGTCGATTCTACATGAAATATATAACCGATCAGCTCGTTACTCTCGTTTCGGTGAAACGAGTAAAACCATACCCAGTCGAAGCGAGATACTCTCCGTTTGGAGCCCACGATATGCCCCTAACAGGACCCGCATGTCCTGTAACCGCTCCAACCTCAGTCCACATCTCCGCCGCACCTCCTGCACCAGAAGATTCGTCGGCCCTCCATCTCCTCCACCCGCCCGCCCATCCCCACGCAAGTGCCTCCTTCCCACTCCTGGCCCAGATCCCACCGACGAAACCTCCCAATCGTTGACCGCCAACGTCTCCGAAACGTTGACGGTTGACCCAGATTGTCGTTGTTTCGGTTGGCTGATTTGGGGTGGTGAGGATGGGGGAGGGAGACCAGAGGATGAGGGATGAGTCTGTTGATGTGGACAGGAGAGTCAATGGGGGTGATGATCCGTTCGTAGATGATGAGGATGATAGGTCCGGTCGCCATGATAGAGAAGTTACACCAGCTTCATGGCCTACGAGGAGTGCATCGAAGGTGACTGAGAACTGCTGTGGACTGGGATCGTTGTTTGGTCGGTAATGCTTTCCCAGAGAAATAACGAGAATGGGACTGACCTCCCATCGTCGCCTGTGATGGTCAGTACATGCTTCTTCAACGAGATCTGTCTTCCACCCTCTTCGGCATTCGATTCACCCAACGACGCTTCGAAGGCATCAAGCAACTCATCCGTCAATTGAGGTTTTCCCTGGTTGTCGGGACGATCCGACTTTTGGGCTGAAAATGGTTCGATATTCCACAGACGGATGGTAGAATCTTGAGCACCGGAGGCGAGAATCAGAGGGTCTGACCGTACAGCAGAGTCTTGGGATGTCAATGGTGGTCGGAATGAGAGCGAACGGACCCAGTCTTCGTGGCCAGAAAGCGTCGCCGATAGAACGAACTATAGATTACTGTCAAGGATGTGATGAGCGGCAAATGAATGTGGGGTATACCTGATCCTCTGAACGAGTATAGATCTGGATGCTTGGGCTCGTTGTGCCGATAGCGAGTACTCTGGCTACACAATGAAGAGGTCAAAGGGTGCAGCTGAGTTACTCATGAACGGAGAGAGACGTACCTTTAGTACCAGGAAGGAAATCAAGCTCCACAGAGAGGGGATATTTATTCTTGAGTGAAATCGTTTGCACCTCCTTCAAGTCATCTACCCAATCATTTATTTTGTTATGTTTCAAAACAGCTACTGTGAAACGCAAAGAACGAACCATCAGGACCCAGTTGCCACACCTTGATTGAAGAATCTGAAGCCCCTGTCACCAAACATCCTTCGTGATATCCAAGTGCAGATATCGATTTCGAATGTGCTTGCACGTTCAGAGTAGATTTGAACTGGTTCCACGAACAGATGACAG
The DNA here is from genome assembly GCF_000264905.1 of Stereum hirsutum FP-91666 SS1. Classification (NCBI taxonomy): domain Eukaryota; kingdom Fungi; phylum Basidiomycota; class Agaricomycetes; order Russulales; family Stereaceae; genus Stereum; species Stereum hirsutum. The sequence continues at coordinate 1,635,936 of NW_006763135.1, forward strand.
GCGGGAACAGTGTAAAATTTCAGTACATGATTTGAACATATTTACAGTAAACGAGCATGCCTTGGTCCCCTCTCTTCTCCATATCCTAACATTTCCCGTGTCATCTGCACTGACAAGCCTACCCTGCGGACCATCGATAAATTTCAAGCAGGTTACGAGGCCAGTGTGGCCAACAAGAGTGGAGTAAACGCCCCGGTCGGAAGGATCCTATAGTAGCGTGTGTTATGATGAAAGGACTTTTGCGGTAAAATCACTGTTGATAATAAGCACACCTCAGTATCCCAGAGCGCAACAAACTTTCCAGAGCCATAGACGATGAGAGAGGACGAGTCATTAACTGCCGCATGATGAAATCTGTTCGCCGAGGCGGCGATGTATTCGACGGATGCCTCCGTCATGAGCGATGCGGAAAGAAATGGGTAAAGATGGTGGTATTTCAAGCAAGAATACAGAACAAAGACAGATGGAGTGGACTATGGCTGAGACAAAGTCTTCCTCTGATTCCTATGTACAAGTCGCGAGTGAACGCAGATCTCAAGACGCGTCAGAAAACACGATCAAAATGAGGTGCACGTGCTCTCAATCGGGCATCATCTGACTCGCCACTCAGTTTCTCTTGAGTCTGTTCGATGTGGCCTCACAGAGTTCAAGCAAGTGCTGGACGCACGAACGCACACTAGCTTCGTAGAATAATGTACCTTGCATGAGCCTTGGCACAAGGGTTGACGAGGTATATCTAGACGGGTTGAACGACGCCCTCTCGTATCTACGTACAATCCTCCTTGGACATTCAAAGTCTCTGAACCTGAGATGCAGTGCTTGAGGTGACGGACAGGGTAGTGATGGTATTCTCGTCACCGATAATGTATCATGATATCGGTGCGTCTGCGGTTCCACTAGGGCTCATAGCGACAGGATCTTCTTCAAAATCTTCTCGGGTCTTGTGCAAGGTAGCGCCTCCGTTATTCCCCCTAAACCTCTTCCTCATATCCAGCTAATTCAAACAGATAGTTTCCAAGCATGAGCACATACATCAATGTGTTGGAAACCCATTGGACGCACCATCCCCCGTTTGCACTCGAAGGTAGCCTGCCGTAGCTGGCGGCACTGCTCCGGAAGTTCGTTAATATGATTCTTCAAGCAATCCGATGGGAGTTTATTTTGTTTGAGGACGCAATCTGAGTGAAGAAGGCAGTCCTTGAGGGCTTGGACGAGTGGTTCGCAGTAGTTGGACATCGCGTTAAACGGTGAACAACGGTGGCCCCCTGCAGTTGCAGCGCCACGTCCGAGAGAGACCGGAACGGCGGGCCACGGAACGGCATGCCGGATGATGTCACCCGCCACTTCGCTGAGAAATCCAAGGCTGCTTGTTCGCCACCGTCGACAATGCCAACGACGCCAGCATCTGTTCGTTCGCTTATTCGTCGTACACCAACCTTAGCTCGTATCTCAAACAGAGCTGTTATATCTGTGTCGGGCTCACAGGCGTCTGAGTTTCTTAATGGCCTTCTCACAACGTCCGTGACTAATCCTCCCCATGGCCCTTTCTACTCTGCTTTTCTGCAAGCACAGGTGCGTTCTTCCTCGAAATTGCATGGTATTGTTGTATCTTATCATTCTTAACGGATAGGGACGCGTAATATACGATGTCTTTGTTCATACAACCCGCGATGCGAAGTCGCAACCGGCCTACCTCCTAGAATATTCTCCTCTTCCTCCATCCTCCACTGAGACAGACATCCCAGAGCTCTTGCCAATGTTGAAGCGTCATGTATTACGGTCAAAGGTTCGTATTCGGGACGTCACTCAGGAACATGATCTCTGGGCCGCATGGGGTGACTCCCATACCTGGGATAATCCCGCACGAAGATGGTCGTGGGCACGGAGTGGCGTCGCAGAACCATTATGGGAGACCGAGGAGTGGCCATGGGGCTCAGAAGATATGTTCATCAAAGACAGGAGAGCCCCTGGGATGGGAACACGAAGGCTGGTGAAGAAAGGCGAGAAACGTGAGCCCTTACTGTCATTGAATGAGTTCTGTTCAGGATCTTACTCAAGCAGCGCAGGAGTCTTCTTCGCATGACGAAGTGCCGTTCGAGGATTACACACTGCACCGTATAATTCACGGTGTGCCAGAGGGTCCGACAGATATTCCACCAGGACAGGCATTTCCTATGGACTCGAACATGGACTTTATGGGTGGAGGTATGTCTCGATGCTGCTGGACAATATACTCACGCAGCTGATCAAGACATGTGTTAGTTGACTTCAGGAAAGGCTGCTATCTTGGTCAAGAGCTGACCGTCCGCACTTATCATACTGGCGTCATTCGTAAACGAATACTGCCTGTTATACTTCATCGGTACGCTCATTCGTTCCGGTTCTCCTGCAGCACCAAGCTCACAAAGTCCTTATTTAGGCCATTATCCCCTGGTGATGTTCCCACCGATATTCCTACGTCATCCTCGACACCTTTCCCTTCAGGCCTCGACATTCATGCCTCCCTCACTCAGGCACCGACGGAAGGTCGTGTCGCTCGTCCTCGGGGCACCGGAAAACTTCTCAGTACAGTGGCGGATAAGGGTCTAGGACTTGCGTTGCTGAGATTAGAACATGTGGATGGCGTTATGAATGGAAGGTTAAAGTTCGAGTTACGTGACAAGACGGAGGAGGTGGCCGAGGAAAATAGATGGGGTGTCGTACCGTACTGGCCTGATTGGTGGCCTCAGAAGCCGCCAGAGGAGAGTGGGAGTTTGGATACGGAATGAATGATGGTGGTTCTTCATGCACCGGTCCTACAGGAGCTACATCAGTTAACATCCATATGCATGTCGTGAACTTTATGCTGTTCTTCACTCACACGAACTTCGGCGATTCTGTTAGTCTGCCGAATCAACCTGAACGAGGCTGAACCTATAACTGGTCTTCCCCATCATACCCTCTCAGCGAGTACGGTGGCGAAAATATATTCTCCATCGTGGCTCACAGATGCGTGCATCTTCATCACAGTGTTGTCCACAGGCTCGCCTCGGTCGACCTTCAACGGTCGATATTCCAGCACCGGTTTTAAGTTCGCGACGTCGTCATGTATCCTCAGGAACGTGAACTCTTTCCAAGTCGGTTTCATGACAGGATACACAGCTTTGTACGCTGCCTCCTTGATTGCCCACCTAGCATAGAATAAGAATAGAAAAGAATGACACGGTGCAAGAAAGGAGCCTCAGGAATCGGGAACACAGGTTCGATTGCCGGACAGACTTACCTGACTCCTAAGAATCGTAAGGAAGCATCTCTCTGGTCCTTAGAGTCATCGATCTCCTTCCAGTGGGCGAGTTCTTGCTGGCTAAGGATACGAGCTGCGAGGCGCGACGAACCGGATGTATGTCGGGAGGTCAACGAGACTAGACGTGGGAGGTGTAGGATGTCGACTCCAATGCCAATAATTCTGGTCATATGATGGCCTCAATCCTGCGGCACTGATCTGACTTGGGATCTGAAGCTATATTGCAGAGTCACCGGTACCAGTACTCGGAGGTCTTGTTGTGGTGCTTGTCGTGGTCACCAGTGCAGTCTTGGTATGTGGCGTCGACGAGAAAGTCAAGACTTTTGCCTCGGATGAGGCCAGCTGACCTCAGCGCGTGTGATTTTCAGGAGATCGTCTGGCCGTCGTTTAGGTTCTGTAAGTTGAACTTGAACGGCGACCTTTGTAGGATGTTCGCTTGCCAAAAAGGGCGCCACAAAGAGGGGTGGACGATCACGACCGTTACAGGTCGTTGTGCCACCCTTCCTCGACGCCACTTATTCTTCCAAAGATCTCTCTTCCCTTGGCAAGGCACGGGATGCATCGATGCCGCAACGTCCACCCCCCATACTCACAAGTTCAGAAACAGAAGCATCGACCATATGTTTCGCTTGTACCACCACGTTTCATTTTACCTCTACGTACGACCACCGTCATATCATGCTCCAACTTTCCGAATGTCGCATCTTCACGCTGCTTGTCTGACGGTCATGAGCCTGAGAGATGTTGTTGGATTATTCGGAAGGAAGGCCTTCCAGGGCCTTCCGATGATCTCCGTTTTTCCTTTCTTCCTTTCTGAAGTGACGACCGCCTGCAACTGGAGTCGGTTACCCACCTGCCGTCGTGCGCCACCGCAACATCTTTGCCAGGTATTGCATATTCGTCGTCGGAAGGGCTGTTGAAAGTTGGAGGGTTGTGCTCGGAATGGAAAGATTGTTCACATCGATGGTTAGAATTTCGAAACATTGACTCGGACGTGCGCGAAATAAGCTCAAATGGTCGAACAATAGCGCCCGTAGCTCCCCGTAGCCGCGGAAGAACGGGTCGTCCTATCTGCCCCTGAGCCACCCGTCAGACAATTGCAGGGATCGAGGAACGGACGTTGAACGAGCTCTTGCGAAAGTAGGGCACGATGCTACGCCAAATCTTCGATAGCGTGTGGCGCAGCGTCATGAAACATTCGTCTTCTCACACGAGTGAGCCACTACCGGTACTCCGGAGTAGTACATAGAAGATTCTATTCGTCTACGGCGTTTATAGCCGTGAGTCTTCTATTAAGACAAGGCATATGTTAACCGTGGAAGGCACACGGTGACGCAGTTGATGGTGGAAGACGAATCTCTATGGATGTCATTTTTGGAAGTATACGTCTGTAGTGGCTACAACTATCAGCTTAGTGTGTTCGCATCAACGACGACAAAATTTCTTTTTAGATACTGATACGGTGAAGGAAAAACGATGCGAGTATGGACGTATAGAGATGCGTGCGATGGTTTCTAATCATCGTCTTTGAAGTACGGGTATCGATATGCGGATTAGTGATGAAAAGGGTGGAGAAAGGCGACGGTATGAAAACAAATCGGAGATGCGGACACGGTACAAGATACATGAGCGACGAAACACTCCGGATAAAGAATACATTATATGGATACTGGAGAACACCATCTACGCAGGCGACGACGCTGACGGCAAGATGACGAACAGATCAGTTCCCGCCCCGACCAGAGTGCACACGGCTCGCGAGCCACGACTTTCCGTTCGGGCCATTCTCGCTGGGAGGAGAGCCGGTAGGAGAGCCGTTGCTGGACGAGTTCCTCGGAGAGGTACTGCCTGGCGAGCCAGAGACCTTCGTGGCGCCGAGCTTGGGAGAGCCTGTCGGCGAACCAGAAGGAGTGGCGAATGGAGAGGCATCGGGTGTGACGTGGGGGGACATGTGGCCGATGCTGTCGTAGAAGCGCTGCGAGTGAGAGTTGCGGCGAACCTTTGGACGAAGGTTTTCGGGCATAGAGGGAAGACCCATGAGACGTTGAGCGAGATCGTCGGCTCTGTAGAGAACAAAAAGAATGAGGTGTTTTCGTCAGTAAAAGAGGAGTGTACATAAAGTAAGATGACGTACTTCATGTCACCATATAGGAGGTCGTATACAGCCTCTGCGATCGGCGCCTTGACTTCGATGCGCTCCAGGAGCTCGTGAGCAGCCTTGACAGTTTCGACACCTTCAGCGGTAGATCCGAGGGTCTCGAGGATGTACTTGAGGTCCTCGCCCTGTCCAAGACGTCTTCCGACAGTGAAATTCCGCGAGTTCTCGGAGCCACACGTCATGAAAAGGTCACCCATGCCAGCCAGTGACAAGAACCTGTGCAACAAAAGCATCATGTTAGAACTATGAAAACGAGGCGGGAGAGCGGGAAGAGCCAACTTACGTCATTGGGTCAGCTTGGAATTGCTGGCCGATCATTTGCATCTCAGCGGACGCGCGAGTGACAAGGCCAGCGCGAGTGTTTTGACCAAAACCGAGACCAGTGGAGACGCCAGATGCGATGGCGTAAACATTCTTCAAGGCGCCGGCGAGCTCAACACCGATTGGGTCGGCAGAGGAGAATGTAAGGAAGTGGGGCTGGTGGAAGACCTCGCAGGCAAGCTCGGCATGAGTCGAAGAGAAGGACGCGATAGTAACTTGAGTGGGCATGCGCTGACAAACTAACAAGGAGAAAAGCCGTCAGTGGAGATTAGGATGACGACATAGAAAACACACCAACCTTCCTTGGCAAAACTGGGTCCCGAGAGGAAAGTCGAAGTACGGGCGACCTCCTTGCCCAATTCGCGCTCTACGGAAACGTCAGTAACAACTTATGATATCACCAGAAGAAGGACTGACCAATGATTTCGATGGGAAGGTAGCAAGAGCCAATCTCGATACCCTTGTTAGCGAAGACGAGCAGGGGCAGCCGCGAGTTCTCAGTCTGTTCGGCCTTGAACAAAGCCCCACATTTTTGGAGAATCCCACTGCGAGAAAATTAGTCTTGTTCTGAAGACCAGTATGTGGAAGAACGAACCCCATATGTTGCGTTGGGATGGCGAAGACAAGAACGTCAAATTTCTCGAGGTCTTCGAGAGGTGGGAAGTCAGGACCGACTGCCCGAAGGCGTTTCGAGAAGGCGTGATCCGTGAGATACTGAGCGGATACGAGGGGTCAATTTTAGTTACAGCGCCACGCTCAGAGCGGGAAGCCGCCATACCTTGTTGTTTCGGTTGTGGTTGTTGAAAGTGTCGACGGTCTCTTGACTTCTCGACCAGATACGCACGACGTGACCGACGTCCGCAAGATGGTCCGCAAGGCATGAACCGAAAGATCCTGACCCGAGGACGAGGATGCGTTTGAAGCCCACCGAAGGAATTGAGAGTCTGCGCTTGGGCGGAGTCGGACGGGGTGGTGCACCGTCGACCGGAGTCATTGCCATCTTTGCGAGAGAGGAAGCCATAGTGATAGAGTTAGACGGGATGTGGCGAAGGTGGTAGTACTAGTAGTGGTATTGGTGAAGGTGGTGGTCGAGAGAGAAGTTGCGTGCAAGGCGGTTGAAGTGAGAAGGAGAAAATAAGTGGGTGCTCGAGATATGAATGACGCTGAAGATAAAGGAGCGGACTCTCCACGTAAAAAATGTTGCTGGTGGCGCTGAAGAGTTGGCGGCCGACGGCGGCATGTGCATGTGTAGTTACGGCTTAGCAAATTAATGGACGTCGAGGGGCGTTGCGTTCGTTTGTCACGACGTCATCCAACCCCCGTAAAATATTTTCCTCGCTTTGTCCGCGCTCGGCAATCGTGTACAAAAAGGATCTGAGGTGCGGATGGATCGCGATCGGGTAAACGGATAGAGGCGCCTGCCCGAAGTGGAGACCTCAGCAAGTTGTCCGTAAAATAGATAATCAGTGTAGGTAAGGAAGTGGCGCCTGTGCTCCCCGAGCCATTTCCGCCCTCACGAGGCGCAGAAAGTTTCCTAGCGACCAGCGCGGAGAGCATGCAGCAGTAATTTTTCATTCGAGCCAGCTTGTGCGAGGAAGAAACGAGTTTGGGTACGGCAAGCGTTGTGGCGCAAGGCGGAGGTCACAGGCACCGAGCAGCTACGCGACACAGCCACGCATTTTGTCACCGGTGAGTCGAAAATCTCGGGACAGATTTGGACTGATGGGATCTTTGGCGCGCCCTCGGAGCGCTAAAAATGTTTATCTTGAGCAGCCGGAGAAGACCGCTCTCTTCCGCAAGGGTGTTTCGCCTGAGCCGCTCCAACGTCTCGTAAGCAGCGATGTCGTTCTACGTAGATTTGGGGTTCATTCGTGCCTGCAAAACAACTGTGACCACCATCTTGGCGAGCATCATCTATCTCCTGTTTTTTTTTCTGCCGTATTTATTACTAGAGCAGCGCCCCTTTTGACGTCCATTCATCTCATCTTCGCTCCACCTACTCAATATCTTCCAGTTTCGAGAAACAAGTAGAACTTGCCCTTTCTCTCTTTAACTGCTACTAAGAGCTGAGCATCATCCACCGAACCACCCCAACTCTCATCCCACCGATTAGACGCACTATCATGTCTTTCTTCAACTTCAACTCTCCAGTCACCTTCTGTCGCCAGCCAGCGGTCGCTGAGCTTGAGAAAAACCTTCTCAAGATCGTCGAGGCTCGCAAGTCGGGCGCCGTTGGTACGACGAAACCTCTTCCTAAAGCTGAGGACATCAAGCTTGTCCTCTCCGACGTTGACGGTACCCTCCTCGACGACGCTCACGACGTGAACCCGCGCACGTCCGACGCTATCCGCTTCCGTGAGTCCTTTACCGCATTCCAGACTCCTTTGTCTCCACCTTTGTCTGTTCGCTCAGTATAGTTGCTGACGTACGATTTTAGTCCGCCAAAACTACCCCCACATTCCATTCGTCCCAGTGACCGGAAAGCAGCGTGTCTCCTGCGAGTACGTCGCTCGGGTGTGCGGGCTGGAGGACATGCCCTCTGGCTGCTGCCACGGCTCCATCATCTATACGCCTGAGGGGAAGATCGAGTCGCAGACGGGTATCGGCCCTGAAGTCGTTTGCGCCGTCACCGACTTCCTCAAGGGGATCAACAAGTCGGTATTCATTTACGAGCACGACTCCGTCAACTGCGTCTACCTCGAGGATCATCCTTCGCTCGACTTCTACGCCATCACCCGCGGCTACGACCCATCAATCCGCGACATGCGTGGCACAAACTACATGGACCGTGTACGCAGTGGCGAGGTAGTTGTGACGAAGATGTGTAAGTGCTCATCCTCCTTTGTTGTTATTTGTTCGGGTTGCTTATCACTATCTTCCCTTTACCCTTAATTTTAGTCCTTCCGATGGAGGTCGCTCTTGTTAACGAACACATGGAGAAGATGAACGCTCACTTCAAGAACGGCGAGGACTACCGCATGACGCGCGCTCTCCCCGACATCATCGAGTTGATCCCCGCCACCATCGACAAGTCGGTCGCCCTCGCGTACTTCGCAAACAAGTACAACGTCAACCCCGAAAACATCATCACCTTCGGCGATGGGGAGAATGATGTTGGCATGGTTAGTCTCCTTCTTATATATTTTCCATAGCCGTTGGCTGACCTTTATTATTACTTCACAGTTCCGCGCCTCAGGCATGTCTGTGTCCATGGGCAACGCCATGCCGGTACCTACAGGCGCGTCTGACTACCAGACCCTCACCAACAACGAGGGCGGCGTCGGCGTCTTCCTTGATGCTATCTTCCGTCCCGAGTATGTGCCCAAGTCCGGCCACGACTCAGGCTATGCCACCCGTCAACACTCGCGTTCCCATTCTCCATCGCGGGCATGAACGTTGTCTTCGCAGTTTTTCCCTCTCTTCACCTACGCATATTTACGATTCCGGAGGCATAATGCCGACTTGCTTTATACTTTTAATGTTTGACGACGTTTCGACCACAAGAAGTTTGTAGTATTTATCCCTCCGCACACACTGCACCTACTTTTTCTCGCTCTCGCATACTTACCTACATGCACACCCCGCATCTACTGTCTCTCGTGTACGCCGCATTCCTTGTATGATCATCTACTAGAGGTTGGATTTGCACGATGCTGCATACAATGACGATACATTTTGTATATGCTCTCTCCCAATCCGCGTACCGCCACATGATCAACATCGATGGATGACGGCCTTCTGTCTTCGGCTTTGCCACATTCCTCGGGATTGGCGGACGACAACCGTGGGAACAAGTAACGAACTGTCCCAGAGTGGCACACCAGGCGTGGCAAGGCGTGGCAAGGCGCGCAACTTCGGCCTGTCCACTGACCTCCACTGGCTCTATACTGGTTCTGTCCTTAATCTCGTCGTAATAGTTCGAGTTCTGAAATGTCCTTAGCGTTGAGAGCGTTTCAACGACTGGCACGCTCGGTGCACACAGAAGCGCACCTCGCTTCGTCTACCGCGATATCTGTTGTCCCTCCAGCACCATTCTCCCCTTCGCAAACCGTCCACAGAGACGCTCACACATCTTCTTCCATCTCTGATCCCGCTACTTCTCCTTCCTCAAATGTCTCTGAACCACCTATGAACTCCTCGACGTCTACAAACGCTGAAATCTCTCTCACCCCACATCCCAATGATCCATCCCAACCCTCTGCAGCCGGATCCTCCACTTCGTCACCCTCGTCGCATTTACCGGTACCCCCCGACCATCCCCATCTTAATGGTGGTCGAAATACGAGGACGTCCGGACCGATATCACCCTCCACGTACCAGAGCCCTCCGTTTCATACCCATCAGTTCTTCAAGGTGCTCGAGGAGACATTCCCGACCGCCACAGCGCGAAGTCTGATGCGCGCGACGAGAGCTCTGCTTGTGGATCGTATTGGTCGCGTACAGCGTGAGGGTCTCACAAATAAGGACTTGGATAACGTGAGTTTTGATTCATATGATACCTGCATGTATGTGAACGTGACAATAATATTTGTACCTCTGGCGTTCACCGGACTGTCTTCTGCGGCCCACCCTTCGTGAAATTCACAGCAAGCGTACCTATTTCGTGCTGCTCTCTCAGAGGCGCGAACTGAGGTGACCATGCGTGCTCGTAGCGAGTCAGCCGGCATACAGACTCAGTCCTCTGCTCTACGGAGAGAGGTTGACGCGCTCGACGCGAAGATGAAAGAGGAACTGTCGACTCTCAGACACGAGTCCGTCTTTTCGCGAACTTTCTGCCTTTGTTGCTCATATCGTAATTCTCTCTTTGCTTCCGCTGAAATCTAGGATTCAAATGGATGTGGATAGTCGAAAGAATGAGGAGAAGAATGAAGAGAAGAAGCGAGACATAGCGATTGAGGTGAGTTCTTGGTACAGTCGAAAAGAGCAAAATTGTATTGAGGTCTGGTTATGGACTTGCAGGAAATCTTGAACAAGTCACTCGTTTCTCTCTATGAACTCCGCTCCGACATGGAAGAAGTGAGATGGGACAATATGCGCAAGTCTGTTGGTGAGTCATTCAATCCGTCGTTCGCTGTTTCTTACAAGAAGCCGTAACCAACTCCTTCGTTCCTTGCCAATAGCTGCATTATCTGCCTTCCTTGTCGTGATCATCCTGTCCATGGAACTTCGACCAAGGCCAAAGCCTGTGCCTCCGCAACTCGCTCAAGTTCCTCCCACCATGTATAATACTCAGCATAATCCTCAACCTCACTTCGAAGGCCTGGACAAGATGGACACGATGACATAACCTCTTGTTTATATGCCGAGGATGCGGGCATGCTCGGACAGTCCGGTTCTTTTTATGCTAGACCCGTGTGGACTTGGAATGTGGAAGACTATGTCCAGTGTATAGTAAAATGTCCTATAATCTTCTCGCCAACCCCCACTTCTTCCTGCCCACGCGATTGACGTCCACTCGCTTCACGAATTCTCCCGTCGCTCATTTGCTTAAATGATCACCCCCTCATCTGCATCCCACATACGTAGACCGTCGTCTACAATACTCCGAGTAATATCATGCTTATATATCCCTAGTCATACATAACAGACCCTGTATAACAGCCGTCTACACATCGCTCGCCTGTCCAGATTTTCCTTCCCATCCCGCATCAATTCATTGAACATCGAGCTTGCTCAACTTCTCTGCCACCGCATCCGCATCCGCCGAATCCGACTTGTCCTTCTCGCTTGTGTTTGGCGTATCCTGAGTATGAGCTGGACTAGCACTAGCACTGACGCTCTTGGCCCCCGACTCTCCTCTCGGCTTATCATCCTCATCGCTATCCCAGTTATCCCTGACCTGCTCATCATCATTCGTCTCTTTCTTCTTCTGCCTCCTCTTCTCGTTCTTCTTCTGTGCCTTGCTCAGAGCCTTGCCCTCACCACCCGCACCTCCACCTCCGCCTGACCCTCCAAGGCTAGGAAAGTCTCCTGCTCCTGGTACCCCGCGTGATGATGAAGATGAAGGCTTTTTGGAAGCGGAGGACGGAGGGACCCAGCCGGGGATATGGCCAGCTGGAAGGGCGCGAGACTCGATGGCTTGTTGACGAGTGGAGCGAAAACGCTGGACGTCTTCTTGTGGGGTATATCCCGGGCGTATCTTGAGTTGTTTACGCACACTGAGGACGTTTTATGTGCAAGTTAGATGCGAAGGCAGGAGTAGGGTTGATCATCGGCCGGACAAGTGGCGCGAACACGATGTGGCACCGAAAGAATATCGATAGTGGTATTGTGAAGTGAGATCGCCGTTTATAACAATAGAAGGCATGATTATAAGTTTGTGGATGTGTTTGGCTGGCGAGAACGAACAAAGGGGAGGATGATGTAGTGTTGGAAGTACCTGATCTCACCTTCCATCTGGGCGGCGTGATTCTGGGATGACACGCTCGAGTGTACGGGGATCGACAGCAATACCTGCTGTCGTCTTCTTCGGGTTGAGAGGTGGCAGAGACATTATATGACCTGTAGTGGATATTTGCAAGAGGTGCAAGCAGCGGCGGTGTGGTGGCTGGTGGTAGTTGCAGGTTGCTTACGTAAATTGCCCCTCAGCCACAATCTTCGCGCTCAGCTCTGCACGCTTGCTCCTCTCCATAACACAACCATCCTCTAAAAATGCGCTATGCAGTCTTCGTCACAGGCCCTGCCGGTGCAGGCAAATCGACATTCAGCACGGCCGTCATGACCCATCTACAAGCCTCAAAACGCACCGCCCACCTTGTTAACCTCGACCCCGCCGCCTCACCAGACAGCTTCGAGTATTCGCCGTCTATCGATATCAAAGACTTGATCTCGCTAGAAGATGTGATGAATGAGCTTGGTTATGGACCAAATGGTGGACTGGTGTACTGTTTCGAGTGAGTACGAGTGAGTGTCCTTTGGTTTGGATGTTTGGAGGAGCGAAAATGTGGCGCCGCCACTCTACTCTTGAATGCAAGAATGCGCAGAAGAAAAGACATTCTAGGTCCAAGTCATTCAAAATGGGATGGAACTGATTATGTGATATACCACCTGGCAAATAGGTATCTTTTACAAAATATGGATTGGTTCGAGGAAGAGCTCGGAGAGTACGAGGACGACTATCTCATAATAGACTGTCCTGGTACGCCCTGTTACACCCCCTTCTCGTCATCCTGCTACCTATAAGTCGTTCTAGGCTGATTTACGATGACCTTCTCTATTTGTAGGTCAGATCGAGCTCTACACACACCATCCATTTCTACCCACGTTTGTAAAAACGTTAAACCGCCTCGGAGTACGGACTTGTGCCGTGTACTTGCTCGAGTCGCAGTTCATGGAGGACAAATATAAGTTCTTCAGGTGAGCGTATTTTCAGTCATCTACATCATTCGATCTTGTTTCGGAGTTCTTCGTCCCTCCTTGCGTAAAACGCTATGCAAAATGTGCGGCTGCCTGCTGCGAAATTATTCTGAGAGAATCAGAACGGCCTGGCCTGCTCTTGAGCTTGCAGTATCTCTAGATAGGGCACCGGAAATGAATGTAACATTGTCGAGTCAGTCAATGTGCGGTAAACTGCCTGCCACAACACGACGTGCTTCCCCTTCTCTTCTTCTTGCCTCTGTTGCGGAAATCATCCTTCTCTAACACTTTCTAATGTGTAGCGGTGTTCTCTCAGCCATGTCCGCAATGGTCAACCTCGAAATCCCGTGGATCAACATCATGTCGAAGATGGATCTAGTTAGCGGAACCTCAGAAGATCCTGCAGGAGGTCGCAACGGGATCCGAACAAGACGAAACATTGCACGGTTCGTCCTCCCCTCCTTTTGGTCCCTACTTCTCTCCATCCCCATCTGCGCGCCTCTATATCTCACCAAAGTCAAGTATGGTATCTTGACGCCCGACGATCGCCTATTACCCACCCTCATTTCCGCCCGCTGGTCCAAACGCTCATCCAAAAATGTTGTTTGGGTTTGCCATTGGTCCATAGATATCTTGAGCCCGACCCTCTTCTGCTGGCAACACCACACGGGCAACGTGGCGAGGCCAACCCAGGCAACCCTCGATTCCATGCATTGAATCAAGCTATCGTCCAACTTGTAAGCATGTCTTCTCGTTTTCTCATCTTATCAAAAGTCGCGCCCCTCTAGTCCGTGAGAGGCGCCCTTCTGGTCTCAAACCATCTTCTCTTACGGGCATCTCAACTTGCGCTAGGCGTCATATGAGCGCCACATCAACATTTTGCATACGATGGGATGGTGTTAGTGGGGCACCCCTGCTTTCGACCTCGTCGGGTTGTGTAAACCTTGATATAATCAGTAGAATGCCCGGTGGTCTTGGTTGAATCGTTCGATCCCACCATCTGCGATAGAAAGGGCTCCTGATGCCTTTTCATTCGGGGCACAGCGCGCTCCTCTTTTCTATGCTCCCTTTCTTCTCTCCACTCAAAGTAATCTCCTCCGAGAAGAACGCTGATGAGTCCGCATCCTCCTTGCTCTCGCACTCCGTAACCTCACGCTGTCATGCAAACTATGGATTGGAACCGCCGGCATCCACGCATGACGTCGTTTTGTTCGTCCGTTCTGTGCATTCTCGCTCCCATCGCCTTCACCATCTACCCCTATCCACCATCCCATCTTTTCACAATTCTCCACAACCTCGTATCATCGTATCTTCGCTCCCGCCGCGCCGCAATCCCGGATACCCATCTTTTCGTTCTGTCCCTTTGCCATCGTCACACCACGTGCCATGAACATAGATTGAAGACCACCCACTAGTATCGTTCCTGCCCCTCGACCTGACGAACCCGGATTCGATAGAGATTGTACTGAGCAACATCGATTATACGATGCAGTATGGAGAGAGCGAGGAGCCGAAGGAGGTCCGTTTTACCACCATTCCCTTTTACCCGCGGTCATTTTGTGGTCTATGCTTTGTGTACATGAATGCTGACCTACAGCTGTCCTGGTCTTGTTACATTGCTGCCTCCGTCATCGCGTTCCTTTGCCACGCTTATATCGCGATGGATGACGGCTCTCCTGTCCTCCTCTTATCCTTTAACGCCTTCGTTCATTGGCCTTGGCCTACGACACCTCATCTCACACAACTCGTCACACTTCTGTCGATCGATCTCTGGTCTAATCCCATCCACACGCTTTACCGTTCTCCTTCGCCCATCCTAACTCTCGAACCTTCGAACGACCTCATGCAGCCCCATGATCTCGACGAAGGCGACTTTGCAGACCTCGAATAGGTTGGGCATACCCCTTCCGGCGATGCTAAATTGAATCGGGTTCTGTCGTCGGGGCATGGCAGAGGCGAGGCGTGGCGTGGCGTGGCGTGGCACCACGACAGCTGTCCTCTGCTGACTGTCGCTATGTGGGCGTCCGTTGGTGCGTGTGTGTGTACCTATAGTAGGGTTCAGTCGGTGCCTTTTTATAGCGCTACAGAAGAGATTGCAGCTGTATGTTTGATTAAATGAATGAGGTTTGGGTTCTAGGTTTTCCAATTGGTCATGGGCTGGTCGTGTGCCACTGTGGCGCCTGTTCTTAACCTGCACCTTCGGATTTGCGGCGCAAAGATTGACGGTGGCAAGGATAAGAATGTGCTGTGCGTAGTGTGACTGCACCTCGGGACTGGTAGAAGTGATGGTTGAGGAGTAACTGGAGCTTGGTACTGGTACCAAAGTGCCAAACCCGGGGATATGGACGGGCGGGACGGGCCACGGTACATGGGCTTCGTCGTCGAGGAGGCTGGAAAGGGATAGCTGGAAAGTCTTGTGCACATCGACGTGCGGAATGTGGTTTGGGTTCTGGAGCAGAAGTAGGCTAACGAACCAAATCCTGGTTCTTGATGAGAGTGAGACGGGAACGCAGGTCAAAGGACGGCGTACCTGGCTGAGGAGGTCTCTTTTGAGCGAAAGCCTACTGCGCGAGTTGTTGTAGTAGTGGCGTTGAGTTGTTGGTGGTGGTTGATGAATATGGTGATGTTGATGCTGGCGTTCTTGATGCGCGTGCTTGACGGGATGTTGGAGTCAAGTATTCACAGACTGGACAGGGGTTGGCCTGGCGTCAGGCGAAAGACTATGTGCAGAAACAGCCAGCAGAACGCATCCAGCCACCCAACTGCTTGAGCGTTCTTGATCCGGGTGCTTGACGGAAAGTTCGAGTCGAGTGTTCACAGGAAGGATAGGGGCTGGCCTGCTTTCGTCGGCGCGGGTTCACAACGGCCAACCTGGTACCAGGCGAAAGACTATGTGCAGGAACAACCCAGGAGAACGCATCCAGTAACAAAACTCACTGCTTGAGATAGTAGTGGGGGTACGGTGCGGAACGTTTGCAAGCCTGAGGAGGCCAACCCGATGCTTGACGAGACGGCCAATTCAGATCCTACTCCTATCCTCACCCGAAAGCCTTCAGTCAATTGAATCCGTAATCACCACCGCCTCAGAACGGGCGGCTCTATCAAAGGTTTGACGTCGACGACAAGCACAGCCTGGCACTGACGTATGCGATTTAAGGAGTACAAATAGGCGTAAAGAAACATCGAGTCATCTCGATAATGTGGGCTGTGAGTTACGGATGGACTTACCATTTGAATGTTCCGGGGGAGGCGGTGTAAGCCTCGGGACCCGTTGGGGTTTGAAAACGTCGGGGGGCATACGTCTCCGCTGCGACCCAATAGTCGAAACCGTCCATGTCAATACACGACCGTGAAGCGTTCCCGCTCTCCTTGGTGGGGTTGAGATGCATTGAGAAACTGAACAGATCAGCTAGAGTCACAATTCCTCAAGGGTATACGTGCTCACTACAAGGAGATGCGGCGAGCAAAGAGCTTCACCCCAAAGACAAGTGAAAGTGACACGCGACCGACTACAGTTCCGGCTAAGGCAATGCAGTGAGAAAACGTGTTCGCACCGGGAGTGAGCAGACCCGATGGGTATAGTTCCAGTTGGCCAGGTGGGGATGACCTGTAGTGAGCCGTAATCGGCGACAGCGCCGTATCGCTGAGTCGTTTGTCCCATCGGCGTCCAGTCAAGACCCAATATACATTGCGCGCCCTTACTCGCAGTCGAAGTTCTGAGCCCGTTGCAAAGCCGAGTAAGCTTGGAAGAGTAGCGCTGTGTCCATCGGAGGCAAAAGCGGAAGCGCACGGAGGCACGGCGCTTTGAACGGAAGTATACATCTTCATAAAGAATGGATCTGAGGACATGCGTGGAGAACATCGACCACTTGCAGGCTGGCAGATCCCCCCAAAAATTGGACGAGTAGAACATACTGCCTGCAGGGGACTTTCTGGCCCTTCGGGTTGAACCGAGATGGACCATGGTGCGAGGGTACATCGTCCGGATAGACGACTTTCATCGGAGGCCTGGATGCCTATGATTATTTGACCGAGTACAACATTGCGGGGTCGCCTCGATGCCCATCAATAAAAGCAGGGGGACGGTGCATATATGTCTTATGCACTGCCAGAGATGGTATTGTTGCAAAGGACCACGCAAGATAAACGCGTTTGCCTCCCGGAACAGATGCCCAACAAAGCAGATAACCTGTCCCGGGCCCGATACTTGTGATTATTTGTGAGGCCGGATCATTTGCATCAGTTTGATGCAGTGCTCCGTCGTCAATCATTCCCCGTATAAACACGCGGAAGAGGAGGACGCGACGGATTGAGTTCAATGAAAGGCGCTGCAGAATTCGTAAAATGTCGGCTGAAGAGCCCAAGCTAGAAAATTGAGAAGCTTCGAAGCGATACACAGCAGCTCCCAGAAAGTTTTCATTGCAAGGCGAAGAGTGCAGAGGCGGGGGGCGGTGTACGGGCTTGCGAGCACGAGGCACCGCCTGTCGTGCATTCTACACGAGGGAGCGCATTCCGAAAAACAATTTCGGGATCGGCTGACACAGCCCTGCAAGTGGGATGGCGGAGAGCAACGATGCGAAAAAAGACGAGAGCGTGGGCTGAGCACGACGTTGAACAATGAACGGGTGGGTTGACTGAGTGGCAGGTATATCAGAAAATTGGAGGGATGATGTGGGGAGACAAAGGAGGTGGGAAATGAAGGACAAGAAAGGAAGAGAAAAGGAAGAAGGCGATGTGAGGAACGGCGTGGGTCCCGGGAGATTGGTGGCGTTGAAATGGGAGGTTCTCCCTGGTTCTCCACGATTACGCCATGAGCCGCTTCTGCATATAAAGTCCTCGAGAACCCGTCGGCCGCCAATCTTATCCTCCTTTCCCCACATCCACCAACATGTACGCCCACAGCTCCCCCTCCCAACATCGCTCTTACTCTCGCTCACCGGGCTACTCGTACTCAACGGCCATGCACCGTTCGCCGTCGTACCAAGCTCCGTACCCGGGCAGCTCAAATCTTCAGTATTACCAACAAGCTCATAGCACACCTGGAGCCACATACTCCTCTCTCGATGGCGGCCATCGTCGCAACAACTCCTTCTCCGGTGGCACACATTATTATCCCACCAGCTCTTCTGCTCATGGTCACAGTCGTCACCGATCCGCATCGCACTCACACACCGGACACGCACCGACGTACTATGTGACACCGTCCACTCACCCAACTCACCACTCGAGTTCGAGCCGTCACCACAGACGCTCTCACAGCACAGGTGCACACGGGCACCGTTCTTCGTCTCGCGTACGTTCAGCTTTCCGTATCTGCTGTGTAATACACCACTGACACTTCTTGTCCGTGTCTTCAGTCAAGCAAACCAATCACTCGCAGCTACACTGCGAGCAAGTCGGCGATTCATAGCACTCATTATCGCCAGCCTTCTCTCGCTGAGCGCATCCGGCACTTCTTTGGCTTTGGCCACTCCAAGGAACGGTACGTGGACCCTCGCACCGGACGCGAAGTCGACCGCCATGGGAGGCCTGTCGTCCGCTACTGAGCAAGTCCTCCCTTTTGGCAGGCCCGAGCCACCGCTTCTCGTAAAGCGAGTGCGATTCCAGATCCCACATCCCACATAGTCCACCTTCTCCACCATCAGTTTCTGACTTCCTATTGCCCTCGACCCTCAAATCGACCCTGCATCTTCTTTTCGCGTCCGAACGACGAACCGAATTCGCACACGTACATCCTCATCCCCATGTGGAAGCAAATTGTCGCGTCTTCAACAACCTTCGGAGTGGGACGCGCCAACTTCCTCATCCCCTTTCGAGGACTCGCATCCCTCCATTCCGGTCATCACCCCCTATCTATTCTAATAACAGCTGGTGACCTTCACACCCGCCCGACCTTGTCCCGAAAGGTTGCGCCCTCGCACATAACGGAGAAGGAGGATCACGACGAGCTGGTCAAAAAGAGCATCTCGTTGTTCGTCATAGGTCTCAGGCCCGAGAAGTTTTGATAACGCTCTCTGGGGGCCGGGGCCTTCGCCTCGTGTTTTTCATATCATTGTCGTCCTGCTATTCCGTTACTCGAACCACCCCTACTGTCCAGTGTATTCCCCATCAAGCATCAATGTGCGTGTTGTTGTGTTGTTGTTGTTCTATTACCGTCGTGCCCCGTCTTCGCAGCCTTTTCCGCCATTCGTCGCATGCACGCCTTTCCCATTTCCGTCATCGCCGCCTTTACGTTGGTACTATTTAGTATGTATGCCTCACTTAGTACGCCTCCCTACGGACGGCTTCCTTTCCTTTCTCTTATTATGCTTATGAGTACGACGATGTGGACTAGGTCGCTTCGGTTTCTAGCCTTTCTCGCGTTAGTGGTGTTGTTGCTGATACTGACTCATGCTCCTACTTATGTACGCTCGCATGCTTCTGAATCGTCGTGGACCAGTCCAGTCCTTGTTCCTCCTTGGTTCCTACCCCTTGTACTACTACCAGCACTTACGCGTACTGTACTGCCCTACCTGATCGTCACGATGCCCGTGCTGTGCTTCATGCCTACATGACTTTAAATAACATACCCATCGAAACCTCGAAACTGTGTATCTGTAACTTACACACGCGCTCGGACACGGTCGCCTTGACCTCAAGCTGTTCGTTGCTTTGAAGGATGGGAAGTGCATCGACTGGATCAGCGCGATCACTCGAGGCTGCGTGGTGGGTTCACTACTACTGTGATTTGGTGGCTTGGCGTTACAGTGTTGAAGGTTCGGAAACGCTACAGTCAAGCTGTTCGTTGCTTTGAAGCATGGGAATCCATCGACTGGATCTGCCCGATCACGCAAGACTGCGTTGTGGGTTCACTACTAAGTACAGTGATCTGGTGACGAGTTCGAGATTCGGAAGCGTTACAGTGGGTATCTGCCTGCGCCCATAACCGTCCATAAGCGCCGAGTCTGGTCCTCCGGCCTTGTGAGCATTGGCTCCCCGGCCAGCACCCTAAATGCAACAACAACCTCAAGGCTCAAAACACAATCAAAACATGCACGTATTCATGACCTTCAAGAATGGATATTGGTATTGGTAGACAAGAGTAAAGTAAAAGCATTGATCAGCGCTTCCGTGGGACCAGTGTGGCTGAGCGCCACACTTGACAAAGAAAACCAGCAATGAGCAATGAGCCGAAGCTCGAAGTGAGTAATGTACTGCAGTGTGGATCTAGTGTAAGAACGACTCTATGAAGACGTTAGAACGAACTGAAGGCAGTAGTGTAATGGAAAAATCGCGACACCGGTGAGCAAGCGGACATATGGAAATGATGAAAGGAGAAAGTGTGGCGAAGAGCAAGAGAAGCGAGCAGGGGCAAGGGAGATCGGAAGATCCAAAGTCTAGATCATACAGCACCGTATGAATGTGACGAATCGGGTAGTATACAAGATAAGGTTAGAACGAAGTACGAGCACAAGAAGGAGGATAGGAGCGAAACTACGAGAAGATGAGTAGGGGCTATGGGAAGGGTGCAGGTAAAAAGGTATAGCAGAGAGCGTGCTCGTAGCCTCAAGCCTGGCCCAAGAGCGGGACAGGCCCTGGAACGGCTGGAGGACCTTCAATCTGTGCAGCGGAGGCGTCGCGCATATCTCTCGCCATGGACCAGAGCGAGAGCTGACGATTAATCTCCTCGATAGACTCTATAACTTCGGCGCGCGCAGATACTTGGCCGGCATCGTCTCGAACCCCTTCCCAAAGAACAGCAACACTGACTTCGACCTACACATGGATGACAAGTAGAAACATGAGTCATGACGGATGGACGACAAGTTGTGTCAGAACATAGCGAGGACATACCTTCTCAGCAAGATCGCGAAGAGAACCCTTCAAAGCGGCCCCGACGGATTCCGCGGCCTTAGAGAGACGTTCCATGACGGTGTCTGCACCGTCGTGGAAAATACCATCCTTGTTCTCAGCAATGAACTTGTGGAAAACGGCCTGAATGAATGAAACCAACACCGAATCCGTCAGGAAAAGAGACTCGAACACAGCCGATTCTTTGACAAACCTTCTGGCGTGCCACACTTCCTGTTCCACGTTCCTCCATAGCATCCTCATACCCTTCGACAAGCTGCTGCTGAACATGAGGTGCGATGCAACGCGACACTTCCTTCTGCTCGGCATTCATAGTGTCGCGAACGACATCGAGGATATTCTTGAGCGCGACGCGCGCTTCCTCCATACAGGCCTCGGCCTGCGTCTTGACACGATCCTTCAGCCCCGATGCGGCGGAGGACTCGATCTCCTTCAAAACCTTGGTGATAGTGGAATTTACGGAGGCATCGAAGGAAGCAAACAGATCGGCTTCGAAGACCTTTGACCAGGAGGCTGCGATGTTTCGAGTCATGGGGGAGATGAGCTCAACGTTCAGATCGCGACGGAACGATCCGTGGCGACGAAGGGCTGCAGAGCATGCGTGTAAGTGTTTGCGAGCTGGATTAGATGCGAGGCTCATAGAGGACGTACTGGCACGGTACGATGCCCAATGCATACTGCCAGCAAATTCATCGCTAGTTGCTGTTGCCATTTTTGAGGCCTGATCAGGACAGGTAGAGTTATCGTCAGCCAGTCAACAGCTATTCGAAGGGAAGTCAGGGGCATACCAATTCAGCGCTGGCTTCACATTTCTCCTGGAGGCCTTCCTTGAACTCTTCTTTCAGGTCTTGAACACATTTGTCCACGATAACCCCGAATTCCTGAGAGGAAGTCAATACACGGCCTTCAGTCATTTCGAGAGAAACATTACCTTGATGAGGCGGGGCGTTATCCCCACGGGCTGACCCCAGGCATCGACCTTGGGCGCACGGTCCTCCATGGTCAAGAGACCACGTCCGCCCAATCCATTCCCATAAACGCCGTTCGTCAGTGTCTGGAAGAAGTCGTTATCCATCCCGCCATCTGAACTATCATCCCAGCCTCCTCCACCGAGACCATACGGGTCTTCTTCATCCGAGTCGTAGCCGTCTTCACCGTTGCGGACATAGCCGCTCTCCCATTTCTCTTTCAGAGAGGCCCGGTCGGACTCAGTCACTTCGCCCGCGCATTCGATGTATTGGCGGACGGACTTGGCGAAGGCTTTGAGATGAGTGTGGAAGTTGCGTGCCGCACGCTCGCGGGACGAGACGGTAAGGGTCTGGCACCAGGTTTGAAGGGCGGGTATTCCTGTATCAGCGGCATTCGAGAAACATGTAGGGTCCCCATCGCCCTTGACTTGGCCTTTGAGCCTGACGTAGTCGCGAGAGCTACAGGTAAAAACTGGAAAACGTTTATCCCATTAATATGAGTGCTGTGAGGGAACGGAAAGTGGGACGTACCGGGAAGATCAATCGCAGCATAGTCGCGGAGATTCTGTGTGGGGTCAAAGCTATCGGGATCTCTCTGCTCGGCAGCGGCGTCTAGGACAGAATTGAGCTTCTCTTTCGTGAATCATCGAAAGGTACTAGGAAAAAACTAACCATCGAGCTCCTTGAGACCTTGACGGAAGTCCTCTTTGAGGACGTCACGAGAGAACTAGATGAAACCATCATTAGTAAAATACGAAGGCAGCAAGGGCGTAAGAGCCTACCTCCGAGCGCTTCAAGGAGCAAAAAGCGTTCTTGTCCCTCTGTGCCTTGACCTGCTTCTTCTTGAGATTGGAGAGCATATCGCTGGCCTCTTTCTTCGCCCTCCTTATCTCGTTGAGGCGCTCTCTCCCCGCCTTGATTGCTTCTTTCGTCTCGGTAATCTTCGCTTTCAGACTCTCCTCCGTCACTGGCTCATCAGCCTCCTCGTTCTCTTCGTCGTCATTCTCGGCATCAGATCCAGATTTCGAGGCGTCCGAGCCATCATCATCCTCACCCTTCTCGCTTTCGGAGTCGCTATTGTCCGAGGCGATGAAAGAGTCAAAGTCGTCGAAATCGTCCATGTCAGCATCTTCGTCTTCATGGTCGCTATCACCGCCTGTCTTGCGGCGCTTGGAAGATTTCTTGTCTCCATGGGTGTTCTTGCGTTTCGTACCAGCACTCGCCTTCTCTTTCTTGGAGGCTTTGCCAGTAAGACGGGGTGTGAACTCTTCACCGTTCTTGAGAGCCTTCAAGTGTTCTTCGTACTCCTTCCCCATGGCTCGGACTTGCTTCATCTGTTCCTCGATATCTGTAGATTCGGGTGTCAACATCATAGAAATGCGGTGCAGAGCGGCAGTGGACGTACCTTTGATCGTGTTCTTCGCTTCGGATTCCTTCGACTTCCATTCGCTCGTCTGCTCCTTACACTCGTCGATACGCTCTTCGATGGCCTCGAGCTCTGGCTCCTCGTCGAGTCCCAAAGCACCGATGACCTCAGAACAGGAGATGTCGTCGCACTTCGAGGCTATCAAGATACATAGGTCAGGACGGATCGAGAAATTTTCAAGAAAAGTATAATATACCAATGAATGTGATGGTGTGCGCATCGTAGCTGAAGAACGTGCGTTAGCATGTTTACACGGAGGCTTAATCGTGAGCAAAAGACACGTACTTTCCGTCTAAATCATTGGCAAAAGTGTCAAGGGCGATCAGAATTAGCATTACCTACTGTCAGCATCGACGACGTACCCACTACAAAGAAAGTCAGTACGCTGTAATTGAACATGAGATCTGAAATCACTCACTCATTAACTGAGACTTGAAGGCATCACCGAGGAGGTCTACGATGTGGGATGAATATGACAGCGTTGTGACGTTGTTCTGAAAGCCGACATACCTTTGGCCGTCTTGTCGTCTACGGCACGGGTGATCGGAGCCAAAATCCAAATACAGTTACATTTCTTCATGTAGTCTAGACAAATGCAAAGCATTAGCGGGAAATTTGGAGCAGTGACGATGTATAACGCACCTTTCGCAATGGAATTTCTTGCAGCATTTGCATCTGCCACACCAGGCAAGTCGACAAGTACCGCCCCGGTTGACAGCGCATGGGAGTTGCACCTTACGTTGACCTGACGAATAAGCGGCCAGAAGGCAGGACCCTCCGAATTGTCCTTGTCCTTCTTCGTCTTATCCTTCCCACCGCGGAGTGTATCCATAAGACTAGGACCCTCTTTGGCTTTCGCCTTCTCCTCGTCCTTCTTCTTCTTGTCCTTCTTGTCGCCCCGCTTCTGGTCTTTCGAGTCGATGTACTTAGCAATCTCGTGGGCGAAAGTCTTGGAGTCTTTGGCGACAATCTTCTTGGTAGTGCCTAAGATCTTAGCGATTCCTGGAGGGAGAATGAGATGTCGGAATCGAAGTTGATGTCGACAATAGACTTACTTGGATCACGAGCAATAATTTGGTCGACCGTCATGTTGCCGATTTGATCCTGAGTAATGGAAGGATATACTGCATGGACCTAACCAATACATTATTAGTGATCATTCATTTGCTTCATTCTGCATTCGTGCTCACCTTCGACCAGGCAATGCCTGCGTCGCTGTTCAAATTCGTTGTTCGCTTAATGCTGGAGGGAACTTAGCCTCCGAAACGATGTCATATGACGAATGTACGCACCTTCCGTCTTCGTCGACGAGGTCATCGAGAAGAACACCAAGCTCGTCGCGCCATTCCTTCAAACCGAGGAAGGCAACGTCAGCAGCGATGGTCTTCTCTTTATGGTAAGCAATCTCCGTCACGACGGCGGTACAAGCTGGATATATGCGTTTAAACAGTTGAGATTTCAGTGTCTCTCTAAGCTAGATATTGAGCGCACCTCTCATTCCACTGGTAGGGACGATGTTGTCTACGAAACCCTTGTCAGGAAGAACTTGCATGGTGAGTAAACAAAGACACATTACCATCCAAAATCGCGTTCAGGATAGAAGATTTCCCAGCGCCAGTAGCTGTGTGGAGACGATGGTTCTGTGTCATTAGATATCTAGACATGAAGTCGAAACAAAGCACGTACCTCCGCACACAGCGATCATAGTCGACGGCGCGCCTTGGCCCTGAAGACTGAAGGAGTGTCAGGCTCGCCACTTGGTCTAAGATCCTGGAATTACTTACCTCTCGATCTCGCGCAGCCAGACGTCCTTACGCATCTTGCTGCCTATCTCCATCTTCTTGACCTTGGACTTGAGATACTTGACCATACCAACACCCTCTCCTAACGCGTTCTCTGGGGTGTAGGGAATATCTTGAGCAGAAGCATATGAGGTATAGGTCTTGGGCTTGATGAGTTCAAGATTGGAGTGACTCCGTTCAAGGCCGGCCTTCGTAGGTTGAAGCGCATCGGCAGTCGGAAGAGTGTCCGACCGCTTTAAAGGTGCGCCAATGACACCCTGCATCATGATACTCAGTGTCGTCCGTCTCAGCACCAATAGAGCCTACTTACATCGCTGCCCTCGGGCTTCACGCGTCCGGCACCTGAGATGTTGCCTGTTGAATTCTGGCGCGTGGGTGAGCCTGCCAAAGGTATGGGCGCTTGGTCCTGTGGTTCCGGCTTGACGAAGGCATTCGCGCTCTGCTGTGAACGACCAACGCGACGCGTCTCGTTATCGGGATACGCGACATGGACAAATCGAAGCAAC
This sequence comes from Stereum hirsutum FP-91666 SS1, assembly GCF_000264905.1. NCBI lineage: Eukaryota > Fungi > Basidiomycota > Agaricomycetes > Russulales > Stereaceae > Stereum > Stereum hirsutum. The sequence goes on from NW_006763135.1 coordinate 1,661,607, forward strand.
TCACGGTGGCGAAAGCGTTTTCTTTGGAGCCCATGGCTCTTGAAAGTCGCTATGAGGGGAAGTTGATAGAAATAGGTGTCGGTAAGCAAAGGAGACAAGACACTGTGGTGGTGTGGAAGCAAGAAGCGGAGTCAAGGTCACCGCGACGCGATACGCAATATCCGTAAATTAGGCGGGCGATGATTACGTACACCGACGCGCCTGTGGCTGAGGCGGATCACACCCAAACGCGGTCCGTGTACGGATCAACGTGTCAGTCCGTGTCAGACCCTGGGCCTTCGCCGTCGGTCCATGCACCGCGCATTTCCAGACTATGAATTTGAGAGAAAACTCACCGGTAAAGTGTAATATCACGCAAGAGAGGTCTTTCTGTGTCGATAAACACTCAGTAACGGAGCGGCTAAGGGGAATGAACAGGTCCTTCGACTCGGAAAAAGCTGGTTCCTTATATACCCTATTGAGGCTGCCATTGTTTGAGATTACAAGATGAGTACACCGTACCAGTGCGACGTGCCATCGATACAATAATTTATCCAGACAATGTAACGGCAATATCCGGCATTCGACAGTCAAAGCGAGACACCTCGACAAAGATACGACACAATAAGGATACGACGAACGACTGCAGGAGGTACTCGATAATCACAAGACAGAGAGCAACAAACCTGAAGAGAAAGAAATGTGTCAGATGAAACAATCATATCGTGCTGTAATATCTCTCCGCGTCGCAATCAGGTTCAACTTGAAGCTCAGATCATGATCTCTGAGGAAGCCAATGGTTTCTCAAAGATCGCGCAACATCCTCTTCAGCCCGCCAAACGCCCGCAGAGCGAGTACCACCCATCGCCAGAGTGTCACCACGAGACTCGCGGTCTAATCCCATTAAAAGTGCTCTTCCTTGTAAGCCCCACTGTCCTTCGTGCCCCTCCAGTGCCTCGGTTTCTGTATTATTGTTGTAAGCGTCAGGGATGTCTAGGAAATCCCCATGATCACTCCGCGAAGTCATCAAAGACTGTGTGAGCTGGAGATTTTCCTGTGGTGGAACGGTGTAGTTCTGGCCGTGGTCAGACATATAGTCCATGAATTCGACGCCATCATAGCCGCTTGCATCAAAATTATCGTCGACGCCTCCGGGCTGATAGTGATATTCGTCGTCGGAAACCACGGAGGAAAAGTGCTCATGGGCAGGGTAATCGTATTCAGTATGCATCCCCTGGTTTTCGATGTCGTCACGGAGGGAGTACGGTGTGAAATTGTCGTCTAGAAGGACCTCTGAGGCGTGCCCGGCTGAATCGTCCGGATAGATGGCGAGCAGATTCGATGGCATGAATTCGGCAGAGAGATAGGAGATAGGCAACGATGGAGAGACAGAACAGCGACTGATAGGTGAATATTGACGTCGATGATCCTGCAGGACATTGGCTGTGGATGAATTGTCATAGCGAAGCATACTCGAGAGAGATGTTTCCAAGCAAGGCTGATAGCCAGCAAGATCCGTGAGGGAGGTGAGGTCTCGCTCCAGAGAGTGGGACGACGAGCAAGCGCGCTGAATGAGTGGAGCTGCCATGGGGGAAGGTTGTCGTACAGAGTGCACATGATGGGTATGACCGTAGGAAGATAAAGAGCCTTTCTTGTCTTTGGAAGGTGTGGATATCAGGTTATTACGAGTTGGCTGTAATGACGTTGGTGGAAGATACGCCTGCTCATTGAAATGCTGTGACTGAATATTATGAGGCACTGTCTTCGACTCCACCAAGGGAGATTGATCTGTGAAAAACCTGGAACGCGTAGCCAGAGTAGCCCTTTGCTGTAGGGCATGCTGAAGGACCTGAGACGCAGATTCAGAGGGGCCTAGAGAAGAGTCGGACCGCACATGTTCTACGTGCAAAACCGCATTCTGAAGAGCGGTATCAGGAAGCTGAGGATCTTCGGAGAGTGTTTTTGGATGGAAAGGCGCAACAAGAGCATCAAGAGGATTTGAGCAAACGTGGTTCAACGGAGAGGGCGGAGCATTTCCAGTGTCTGAGTGATCGGCCGCATTAGCGCTTGCAACGGAGATGCCTGATCCCGAAGGCAAGAGACGGTCCTCTATCTCGATGTCCCAAACTTCAGAGGCTGTGTGACGACTTGGAGAGTGCTGAGGAGTGTGCTGAGGAGTGTGCGAGCCGGCGTGTCTCTTTGGAGCACTTGAGCTAAACTGAGAAGGCGGTCCTTTAGACACCCTAGCTTTCGGCGATGGTCTCGTGGCACGTGCGGAGGCTTTCTGCTTCACGACCCTGTGGGAAAAGAGAGGCGGGTCTGGATGTGTTGGTGAGCTGGAGGATGTCGTCGACGCGGAGTCGTTCGTCTCGTCTGAAGAAGGCTGGCGGCGTTTGCGAGAAGCAGATTGTCGAGTACCACGAAGAAATAGATCCTCGGAGAACCCATATTGATGATTTCCTGAAGCAAACTCAAGTCATTGATATGTAGACGGTGTTGCCCGAAATATGGACCATACCTTTGGAAAACGACTGCTTCCTGGCATCAGCCTTAGCAGATGCCTTGCCCCTCCCGAATACGCCCGGGGCAATTCTTGGATCGAGCTATGCGTTCAATCAGACCACAAGTGAGGGCAAACATATACTCTGTACAACGCACCGTAAGCCTATGTTTCCCTACATTGGTTGCCGAGAAACCATGCATAAGAGCAAGTCCTGCCGGCATCTTCGGAGCCTTGGCTTTGGTCTTCTTGCCCTTGGATTTCTTCAGAGTGATTCGCTCATCGTCGCCCTCGTCTACCCCTGTCTCGGATGGAGGTTGTGGAGCGGTTGGCTTCATGATCTCGCGCCTCGCACGTTTTCGCTCCCTTCGTTCAGTGAGATCTGTGTGGCGACGAAGGAGTATGAGCATGGCATAGCGGAATCGGGACGCGAAAAACATACGATGCGTTTGCTCGTCATCTGTGTCGTGCGCCGGGCGTTTCTTGAGTTCCTTCTCCGAGTTGCGCTTCTTGTTTGCTATGCGTTTGGGCGATAGGGCTGCTGGTCGTGATATGGCCTTCGCGGGTGGCGGAGATCGCGGCGGGGAGGTGCCCTTCTTTCTGCTCGTCTTCGTACTGATACGGGCGGTTTCTTCAGATTCTTTCACCTTCACCTGCGCAGCATTGATACGAGTACCGAGTTTGTCCTTTGGTTCGATGGTCCGAGCCTTTAGAACTGGCGTATCAAATCCAGACGTCCAGACAGAGGCAATAGGTGGGATAGGGGCGTTTGCTTTGCCCTGGGTCAGTTCGTTCGTGTCCCAGGATTCTCGAGCCTGACGACCTTCCGTAGCGTGAACTTTGGCAAAGCGAGCTTGTGATGTAAGATATGAATGTATATCTGGTCCCTTGTGTTGTCCGCACGAGCTCAGAGCGCGCAGATTCGGGGAGGTGAGCATGATGATGGCGGGTACTGTCTCGCAGCGGGCGTGAGATCCCTGACCTGTGGATAACATCGAAGGCAGATCAGTTCACACAAAAACAAAGTGTGTTTGGAATAGATGACTCACGAGAGAAATGAAGTGAATGTGAGTGCAATCAAGTAGTCGGACGCTGAAAGACCTCGCGCGGCGTGCGGTGAATGAGTCCCGCTGGGAGTTCTAAGCCGTTGTAGGGAAAGAGTACGAGTTTACCTCTTCAACAACAATACAGCTCAGTCCACCTTCAGTTTTACAGGAAGAAAGTGGCTTGTCGTAGCTGAGAGAGCAGCGATGAGTTCACTCGAAGATGATGGCGGGCGCACAGCGTGGGAATATACTGCCGAGAAACGTCACTTCATCATTGTGGCGCAGGATAGTCGTATCTGTGTGGCACTTGTATTTCATGCGGTCATGAGCATATTGTACATGCAGTCCAGTAAGCGAACCCTTTCAGGCAGTGTACACAAAGTATGGGTTCCTATGACATCCAAAGTTCAGATTGATTCCGTAGTAAATCAAGACGACCAAAGAAATCACTCACTGTCCATCCGTCAAATCCAAGAACGCATGTCTTTCGCGCTCCTTCTGTACATCTGCGTCCGTCCACCCATTACGCGCTTTCTCCGCTTCCAAAGCCGCGCGCTTCTTCTTGTTGAGGCGAAGGTTGATAAACCGAAGTAGGAAGCAGATGAAGAGCTGTACAGTGAGGAGGACCATGATGGCTACTTTGCCGGGAATGTAGGCAGGGGCATCCTTCGGCTGGAAGATTTCGGTACCGATGATATTACCGATGCTGAAAGTGAAGAGTGTCATGGCATTGATGGTTAACTGTAGGAGGAGATGAGCAACATTTAGACAGCGCATTTTCCGCGAGTACAGGAACAAACCTTCTTGGTGTATCCACTGGTATTGCTCGCATTATAAGCGTAGACAGTCGACAGAGCACTTCCAAACGTCTGAATTAGATATGTTGCTGATCTGAAGTTAGTATTTACATGCCTTACTGGATCCGAACGAGGACTTACCGAACAACAGCACGCCTTTCTTCCCCGAATTGTTGAGCCCGATAAGCATAGCTGTAAACACCGGGGTTAGTATATCGCCCTGCGCCGCATAACAATGTTCCCACTGACCAGTCCCAACGATGGTTGGTATAAGCGCAAACACGATTGGCAACATGCGCTCTCCCTGATGATTATGGGCGACGTCAGAAAAGGTTATACAAAGAGTTTTATAACGGGTCACTTACTCGTTTGTCAGAGTAATAGCCACACGCGAGGGTAGTTATAGCAGCGACTGCTCCACCCGGTGTGCTCAAGATTAGTGTTTGTTTGGAGCTATCGACGAGCGTCACAAACATCAGCAAGCGAACAGCTCAGGTTGCAGTGATGCTCACGTGTAGCCAAAGCTCTTGACAATGATGTTGCTGACTATACAGTGCTCAGCAGAATTCGTAAAATCAGGGTCGACACGCAAGACGTACAGTTACTCAGGGCTCCATTCGGTATACTCGCTGGAGAATGCAGCATCAGTCCTCTCATCGTCCCGAACAAACAGCGAAAAACAACGCACTCAACAACGTCGTCAGAACGATAAGCCACGTCCTGAGATCCGTCACAGCCTCCTTAATCTGCTCAAACTTCACCTTCTTATTCTCCGTCCCACCCTGATCATCACGAACGCGTTCAAGCACGGCGATCTTTTCTTCCTCGCTCAAGCGCTTCGCATGAACAGGAGAATCGGGCAGCCATAGTAGGATAGCGACGCCCACGAGGATTGCTAGTCCACCCAGGAGGAGGTATAGGATCTTATAGGGCGCGATATGCTTTCCGTCGTAGAAGGAGATGCCGTAGGCTACAAAGCCTCCGAATATTGCTGTGAGGCCGTTCTAGAGTAGACGATCAGCGCTCGATTAGAACGAAGTGATAAAAGTGGGCCATACCATCACGTAGAACCATGAAATACGGGAAGCCTACAAGTACATGCGTATAAGTAAATTATGAAGTTGCCACTTTGTGCGATGCGGAGGGAAACCACCGACCTGTTCGTCCTTCTTGTAGAACATCGATATAACAAGAATGAGAAGCGGAGCAACGCAAGACTCAAACATTCCTACATTGAACTCAGTCAGTCATGAAGCGGAAAGAGAGGCATGAATATTATGCGAGCGCACCAAGTAGGAACCTCAGGGCAAAGAACGAGCTGAACGAAGTCGCTGCGGCGTGCAGCATGAGCACGATGCCCCACAGTATGATGTTACCACCTGAATTAAGAGCTGCTTAGGACCGAAGCGCGACACAAGCGAAGAAGATTATACCGACCGAGATATTTCGCCAGTCGGAGTTTTTGGGAGATGTACACCGTGGGGAACTCCCAGACAAGGAAACCTACAGTAGGTCGCAACGTTGATCTGTCTATATAGTCTCGAAAGCTGGGACGTTGTTAGCACGAACCTAAGTAGAACCCCATCGAGATGAGGTTGTATTGCTAGAGCCATGGTCAGTCCGGGTCACTGCATCTTCAGAAAGTTTGGAGGCAGCAACATACCTGCCCGCTTATAGGGAAGTTCATAATGCTGTAGAAGAGCGTGAAGGTTGGCTCATGCATCCATAATGCAACCTATTTCCTACCTTGCATAGTTCAAAGAGGTCTTGTCCCTGCACATGTGTGAGTTGCTACGATACGTGACCAAAATCAAGTAACACTCACAGAAATTGCGTGAAGTAAACTGCTGCACACAGCGGTGGTATCCACCAATCCTACGGGAACGGACGTCAGCCTCCCGCCTTCAAGACGGTGTCAGGATCGAAGGCGCTCACCAGCTTCCTCCTCAGCTTCTTGTTGAACTCGTCACTAAACTCAGCCTGCCTCTCTCTTCCGACCAGCCTCAACGCCTCGTCCTGTTGACTCAGGTCCGACTGAGACTCGAGCACGGTCACATCCGCTTCATGTTTCTCATCCAACGATCCGTCCTTCGAATGCCCCCGCTTCTCTACTCCTGAAGAAACACCATGGTCAGCGAGAGAAGACATGATTCTTAGTCGGCGACGGGGTTCCGGGAGAGCGAGGAACGAGGAGCGCGAGAAGGAAGTGAATCGACTCACGGGACAGGAAACGAGGTCCTCAGGCTTTTAAGAACTCAAATCCTTCGTCGTCCATGCTATTCCGTCGTCAATGCTCCCACTCCTTCATAGATTGCACCCGTGATGACGTTCAGCGCTCAATCTTCAGATAACCTAGCTCTAAAGAATGGTGCTGCTTCTCACCAGGTACTTGTGTTTGATAACGCACGGCAGAAAGACGGCAGAGCGGAATATCAGCATGCGGTGTAGGTCCACCACTGAGAAGCTAGCATGTCCGGCCATGGGGAAGTGTTGATGTTCATCGAGCAAGGAGGTGTTCCGCGAACGATGCCGCATTCCGAGACGCTCTGATAAGGCGATGGAAGGACCGAGACGACCTTGCATGAATTATGAGCCGTGATCTTGGCATCGACGACAGTGTTCAACTGTTCCCATGCTTTGGAAACGAGAACGTCACAAATCGTGCAGAAAATGGCAATTAGACCATGCAAAGCATTAAATATTCCGGTGTATGAGCTCTATAAGAACAGGACGGACGACAGCGAAAAATACAGTAGTGAGCTTCTCCTTATTTTACAGCTTCTGGATAACGACAGCAGACGCGGCACCACCCTGTCGTAGAAGTGCGATTAGCAGGAGAATATGAAGGTAGAAGGCGGCAACATACCCCGTTGCAGATACCGGCAGCACCGTACTCGCCAGACTTCAGTGAGTGAACGAGGGAGACGATGATACGAGAACCGGAGTTTCCGATAGCATGACCGAGAGCGACAGCACCACTGAACAAGAGATACTGATTAGATTACGACAGACATCAAGATGATGTTCGACTCACCCGTTGACATTGATCTTCGCTGGATCAATCTGGAGAACCTTCTCTGCTACCCGAACGACGACGGAGAAGGCCTCGTTGATCTCCCACTGTGCGATGTCCTCTACAGAGAGGCCAGCGCGCTTGAGGGCAATGGGAAGGGCGTGTGTAGGTGCCTCGGGGAAGTCGATTGGGTCGACACCAGCATCGGCGTAAGCTGTACCGAGACGCTCAGCGATACGCTCCGATACTTTCGGAGATAACATTGAGACACGTACAGACGACCTTGGCCAAAGGCTTGATGCCGAGCTCCTTCGCCTTCTCTGCAGACATGAGGATAAGAGCGGATGCACCGTCGTTCAGGTTAGATGAGTTCGCAGCGGTGATGGTACCACCCTTCTTGAAGCTGGTGGCAAGGGTAGGGATCTTCTCGAAGATGACCTTCTTGTACTCCTCATCCTCCTTTACGATGGTGTCGCCCTTCTTGCCCTTGATGGTGACGGGTGCGATCTCAGCATCGAAAGCGCCAGCCTTCCATGCACGGTCGGCACGCTTGTACGACTCAATAGCGTGGGCATCCATGGCCTCGCGGGTAATGCCATGCTTCTCAGCGGTGTGCTCGCCACAGTTGCCCATAGCGAAGTTGTTGTAAACATCCCAGAGACCGTCAGACTCGACGGAGTCCTTGGTCTGGAATTTGCCGTACAAGGGGTTCTGGCGGGGGAGGAGGAAACTGAGACACGGAGGCAAACATAACAATAAGCCGAAGGCCATCGGATAAAGAGGAACAAGTACTGAGACTCACGGAGCGTTGCTCATGCTCTCCATACCACCTGCGACAACGACGTCCTTGTAGCCAGTAGAAATGGTCTGGGCGGCAAGCATGATCGATTTCATACCGCTAGCGCAGACCTTGTTGATTGTGGTCGCATCGGAGGTGGTCTTCAAGCCAGAAGCGAGGGCGACCTGACGGGCGGGAGACTGACCGACACCAGCCTGGACGACGTTTCCAAAGTAGACCTCCTGAACGACAGAGGGGTCGACCTTTGAAGTCTCGAAAGCATGCTTGAGGGCGATGGCGCCGAGTTGCGGTGCGGTCAGGGTCTTGAGAACGCCGTTGAGGGAGCCGACTGGCGTGCGGGACGCGGCGACGATGACAACTTCGGTGGACTGATATATTGATTGGAAATCAGCGAGTAGAGTATCTAATCTTTGGCCATACTCACCATGGTGCGGGCAAGAGAAAGTAGTTTGCGGGAGGAGGAACGAGGGGATGATGTGGCCAGGCGTAAGCTGAACATTCGTCTTTTATACGCGCGCGGGCGGCTATGACGCGAATAAACCGGTTCAACGATTGAAATGATACGATTCAGTATTGTGGTATGAACCAATCGTACGACTGCAACGCCCGGTTGAGCAGGAGTGCTGATATCGCCGCTGTAATCCGCTGGCTACCGCTGAACAACAAACGCAGTGCAAGCGGGGATGCCGCACCAGCTTTATACGCATCCCCATCCGGCGTCCGGTGACGCTCAACATGTGAATCGCCTCGCCTCTCCCTGCGGCCGTACGCGGTTCCATTTTCACAGACTCAATTCGACAAATTAGAACATTTCAGTCCACAGTGCGAGAGAAAGAACAGTTCGAATTTGTACTACGAATGCAGGTCGACCGTACTGCCCAATACCATAAACCAGACTTCCATCCATCTAACCATGCTGACCTCTTCTGACATCTCCTGCTCACTCATCGTGCTTTCTGAATTGATCTCCTCCGTCAGCTCGGCGATGGCCGAGGCCGTCTCGCAGGGATGAATATACCATGACGGCGTTCCCAGTGTCGGATGGTCACCCTGCGACAGGAGGGGCAAGTTCTGGTCGGGCAGGCTGAGGGCGAAGGACGTCGTGGCCGAATTCTCTGGAAACGAGTGGCGGCGAAAGAGGCTGGATTTCAGAATGTCGGCAAGGGGAAGTGGGGAGCCGGCTACATGGGGTTCAGCAAAATTTGTGATGTTGACCGAGGAGCAGAACATACTTGAATCATGAATAGTGAAGTAAAATGCAGGTACTTGAAACGTTGGCGAGAACACGACACTTTGATTGCAAACTAGGTGATCAAGCGCCGGAGACGCAGAGGATTCTGTGTCGTCGGGTTCCTCATCGGTTTCGGGCAGCAAGTCCTCGTCCGCGTCATCTAGGGCGCTATGTCGTGCGCGCGTAAAAAGGTGGACAGTTCGAAACATGTAGCCATATCCTGGTACGAGCTAACGCCAGCAGTCAGAAGTGGCACCACACCCAGCAGGAGAGTAATCGCACAGGATGATTTTTCCACTCCCATCCTCGGTGTTGAGCAGCAATCAGACCCGAAAGACCAGCAGCGTTGTATTTACAAATAAACGCCTTTGCAGCGAGCTCGAATTCCGGGCGAGTGAGCGTCGAGGAAGAGAACATCAAGGGTGAAGTGGCGTGGGAACTAAGCTTTACAGCTGGAGAAATAAGGTTCTCAGCCACCGCTGCCCAGGCTGGACGTTGCTGCTGCCGCCAACGCTCGCGCCGTCAAGCTACTCAAAACAAAAGCCCGTCCAAGTGCCGGCTCGCGGTTCCATCCTCACCGCAACACATTCCTTGACCCAGCATGGCTGTAGGAAAGGTACCGTGCTTTTTCCTACGTCGATAGGCCCAACCCTTACAGAGTTGTTGTCTCGTAGAACAAGCGCCTTTCCAAGGGCAAGAAGGGTATCAAGAAAAAGGTCGTGGACCCCTTCTCCCGAAAGGGTGCGTCTTGCTCGTTATCGAATTACCCATTGGTTCTCATTCACGAGCTCTTCAGACTGGTATGATATCAAGGCTCCTTCAATGTTCGAGGTCAAGAACGTGGGGAAGACCCTTGTTAACAGGTCGTCGGGTCTGAGTGCGTGGATCTCATCTTCTCATTCCCGTTCCATCGTCTAACCTCATCCGCTGTCTCCAGAGAACGCCAATGACTCGCTCAAGGGCCGTATCGTTGAGTTCTCTCTCGGTGACCTGAACAAGGATGAGGAGCAGTCTTTCCGCAAGGTCAAGCTGCGCATCGACGACGTCCAGGGCCGGAATTGCTTAACCAACTTCCACGGAATGTCCTTCACCTCCGACAAACTTCGTTCCCTCGTCCGCAAGTGGCAAACACTTATCGAGGCCCACGTCGACGTCCGGACGACCGACGGGTACCTTCTCCGTCTTTTCGCTATCGGCTTCACCAAGCGTCGCCAAACCCAGGTCCGCAAGACCACCTACGCCCAGTCAGCGCAGATCCGGGAGATCAGGAAGAAGATGTTCGAGATCATGACCCGGGAAGCGTCGAGCTGCGACTTGAAGGAGTTGGTCCTTAAGTTCGTTCCCGAGGCTATCGGTCGTGAGATCGAGAAGGCCGCACGTTCCATCTACCCCCTCCAGAATGTCTACGTCCACAAGGCGAAGATTCTGAAGGCTCCCAAGTTCGACGTGTCGAAACTCATGGAGCTTCACGGGGAGGTCACTGATGTGCGTGTTTGTTTTGTTATCATTTGCCTACTTTTGCTGACGTTCGCTGCAGGAGACTGGCACACGGGTGGCGAAGGACTTCAAGGAGCCGGAGGTTCTCGAGTCTGTTTAAAATCGTCGTCTTTTTGTGTTTCATCTGTATTGCATGCATCTTTCCTTTTCTTATGGCGGTAGTGTCCTTCTATGAGCAACCATGCGTATGACCATCGTCTCCTCCTCTTGCCCGCGTCATTAGTTCTTAAGCGGTCATACACTCCAACGAGCTCTGCACCTGTCCATCTGGCATCTGTGATGCGATATCCGACGCTGGTCGCAAAACTTTCAACGACATAAAATTGAGATCCCATATGTCCAGATCTGCGATCTTATCTGAATGGCAGTAATAGAGATCTGCAAAGATCTGCTAGACATCGGTTCGTATGCTACCTTTGCTTACCTCCTACCTACACCATGGCCGACATTGCATACTTGAAGAGCTTGTTGAGGCCATATCCCGACTTTCCTAAGAAGGTTAGAATTTCTGCCAGCCGTCCTAATCGTAAGGCGTCCTCACGAAAATACAGGGCATTGTTTTCCTCGACTTCCTCCCGCTCCTGCGAGACCCGATAGCTTTCGAAACACTGATCACAAACTTCGTCCACCACCTCACCTCGCACACCATCCCCAACTCTCCCAGCAAAAAGATTGATGTCGTCGTCGGTCTTGATGCGCGAGGATTTTTGCTTGGTCCGATTATTGCGCTGAGGCTTGGGGCGGCGTTCGTGCCGGTGAGGAAGCGGGGCAAGCTCCCGGGAGAGTGCATTCAAGCTGAGTATGAGAAGGAGTACGGTGTGGTGCGTATCATCCCTGTGATTTATTACGCTAAGCTACATATACTGAAAATTTTGAACGCTTTGATTACCCTTGTGTATAGGATGTTTTCGAGATGCAAGCCGATGCCATCGCAGCCGGACAAACCGTCATTGTCATCGACGATCTCATCGCTACTGGTGTGTTATATGACATCCTTCCTATACCCTCACGGAATTAATGGACATGAACAGGCGGCTCCGCGAAGGCCGCTGGTGAACTCATCACCAAGCAAGGGGCCACACTGCTCGAATCCCTCTTCATCATCGAGTTGACGTTCCTCCAAGGAACCAGCAAGCTCAACGGCCCCTCTTACTCGCTCATCAAACTAGACGACTGATATAGTTCTCTTCGTCATAAATTATCTGTACCATCCCTTATTTTCCGCTCACAGAGGCGAATGTAGAACCGCGGCGGCAGACAGCAGACAGCAGACGAGAATCGAGCCTATACCATTAGTCTTGTATTGAGTAACGGATGCCCGTTCAGATATAGAACACGATTAGAGTTCGGTGCAGTCGTCGATGATGACGTCGGTGTCGGAACCTCCTTCGTCGTACTCCCCCATCCGGCCGGCTGTGCATCTCCCGTCGACTCTAGAACGACCATTGGCTGCCCCAACCCATGCGTCTCCGCCAAATCCAGCATCGCGTTCAGTTCCTTCGAGTCCGCTCGCCGCAACACGGTGATGACCACATCGTCCAGCGTATCCCCGATAGCGTCTAGTTCGTCGTCGTCGGCGCCGGGGTTGATAGGTAGGTCTTCATCTGTAAGGACGACGACGCCAGACGCTCCCGCGAGCTGTGCGAACCGCAGCTTCTCGAGGAATGTGCAGTCACCGCGCTGGACGACGATAGCATCGTCCAAGTATTCCTGATCGTAGTGGTGACACCCTAGCGGGTTGCTTAGAGGAGCTCGTACGAGAGCGACGCCTTCTCCGTGCGCGAAGCGGAGTGGATAGCCGTTCGAGTCTACGGCGGAGAAGGGGTTTCCTCCGAACATGGCCGTGTGGCCCGTGATGAGCATATCTGTAGAGGCTCGGTGGACGGCGGGTTGGAGTTGTCGCTTGGGGTCTACGAAGTCGATGAAAAAGTGGAGGTCGACGTCAGGTAGACGAGGCTGAGATGTGGGTTGATCCTGCTTGTCCTTCGATGCGGCAAAAGTCAGGGCCGAGTCGTTGAGGTACACCAGCTGGCCAGTGTGGATCGTGTGAGGTCCCACTGTGGACAGAATCGTGGTGTATGTTAGTCTTGGGCGCGTGAAGAAAATGTGTGATTGACGAACGTTTTGTAACATCGTAGCCTTTGCCGTCGAGACGACTGACGATGCGCGCGCGGAGACCAGAGACGTTTTGGACGATGTAACCGTCAGACACAGGAGTGACTTTCTTCATGCTAGGACTGAGATCCTCAACCGTCGAACGACCGTCTGCCGATAATATGAAGTCATACGACTGTTTTCCAGACAAGAAAAGGTCATATGAGTCCCCAACCACGTCAAGCAGTCAAAGTGGCACTCACGAAGAGGTCGACTCCCGGCACGTCGCACCAGCCATTACTATGCCATGCGTACTCTTCATTCGCAAGGAATGGCGTCCCGATGAGATGCCTGACGTACTCCACGTCTGGGCGGGAGCCGATGCCAACCATTAGCCCGTTCTTTGCATCGACGCCAAAGAACATTGGTTGATATGCCGGGCATTGGTAGTTTTCTTTGCCGCGAAGCTTGCGGACCTTGGGAGAGACGGGCTTCAGATGTTCGTGGCCCAAGGTGAGGAGGTGACCCTCTGTCGTGAATACGTAGTTGGATCCATCCGAGTGGAGACTGTTCGATTCGTCAAATAATAAATAGAGATACTGTCGCACTTGTCAGTGCCCCCGTGCAGACATATAGTGGTAAGTTCAGCGAGATAGTCAGGGATGCCTACCTTTAGTGTTTCCGAAAGCACAAATGATTCCATTCGATCGTCGCGAGTGTTGTCTCGAAGGTCTTGAATCGAAGAAAGCCCGCAGTCCACTTTGGATCTGAGGGCAAAGTCGTGAAGGATCCGCTCCCCTATATCTAGGTATATGGTGTCGTGCGTTGCCTATACCGGGGAGTCTTAGTGATTGACTGTACGCTTTCGTGCCATCCGACGTACCCGATAGAGGTACCATGTGGACTCGATAAATTCTGCGAAACATCAAGTTGTCGATTCAAAAAGGAGTTTCCCGGAAAGGGGTGAGATAGCGAAAACTGACCTGGACGAAGTGGAAATTGTAATGAGGTGGCAACTCGGAAATTCATATCCCATATCTCTGGTAGCCCCGAATGTCGTTTCCAGAGATGCCAGTCTAGGGGGAAATACATGAACAATTACGACATTTCGCAAAATATACAACGACTTACAGGTCATGTGCGACTTGATAGCGTTTTCGATGTCTCCAGCAAGCACTTGTAGGCCAGGCCAAAACGCGGCCAGGGAGTCCATCGTGAAATACGCCACGTCACCGGTGTGTATGTTGACCCGACGATACTAACAGGCAAGTCAGGCAAGTTGATTCGCTAGAGTTTGGATGCTCTTACCCAGAATCCGTCTGCCGATCGCGCATATCTCATTATTGCGGCATACGAATCGTTCCAAACGTCGAGGAATTCGGGTTCACCTGGTGGAGCGTTAGCATGGAGACACGAAGACGATAAAGATGGGGCATACCACTCATAATATACCATTTCAGAGCATATTCGAAAAAGGAATCGATGCCAGCGCCGATTCCACTAACTTCTGGATATGTCCAAGCCTATGGAGGAACAAGTGGTCAGCGTCGATAGGTGAGGAAAAGAGATGATTATGAACCCCAGTCCAAATGTTGATAGTGTTCCCTACTAGTCCTATGTCCGACTTACGATTCCAGATGGCAAAGAAGGCCTTTTTGGCAGCCTTCTCAAATCTGTCATCGCCCGTAAGACGGCTTAAGGTGGCGAACTCGAGGATGAGGGAACCTGCCCCGGCGGTACCTGTTATGAAGATTTAAGATTATGGGCCACAGGCGAGTCGCTGAACACACTGACAACTCTCGATACTCTCGCCTCTTTGAAGGCCACTCCGCAGGTTTATCTACTTGTATCGATGAGGTGAGGTCCTATCCCTCGTAAGCACTAGGAGGACATACCCTTGCGAATGGAATGCCGGTCGGGGTGGCAAATGCTCTTAACAACCTTTCACCAAGATCCTTCGACATCGCCAGAAGTTCGCCTTGGTACCATGGTAGATGGAATGGTTGGCCCGTTTGGTTGGCGAAGATATGTGCAGAAAGAAGACCACCGAGGACACGGATGTTCGTTTCAAAGACTTGAGGTTTCGTGTTCACGTCGAAGGATACCCATTGGATTACCTTTTGGACGGCATCCTCGAACCCAGCCTTATCGTTGAGAACCACAAGCGTATCGAGTGAGTCAACAAGAGTGACAGAATAGTTGCCATCGACATCATTGTAGGCAATGTTCTCTCTGGGGCATCAGATAGGGTCAATATTTCGGGATACCGAGGTGAAGCACTGACCCACTCACGGAGAACGCCAATCAGGTCCGCGACCGCGACATGATAGGGGAGCAAGCTGACAGAGAGAGTCAGACCCATGCAATCATGGAAACGAGAACGCTAGGTACCTCATCCATCGGAAAGGCTTAAAGAGACATTTTAGATCGTGTACATGGAAAGAGTTGGAGAGCACGAACCATGCTTCATGTAATTATCGTATCCATGGTACCAGAGATCGCGAACTTGATTTCTATAGCCTCATTACATTCCGCGCAAAGGTTTAGTCTCTGAGACAACATACCGAGTATCCAACTTCCGTTGAGAGGTCCATTGGGCTGCATGAACTCCGATGCCACCGGTGAGAGGTGCGTTGCCAAATGTCCATCTATAGGCCTGGAGAGAGAGAAAAAATAAAACGAGAAACGTCTCTGGCCATCGCATGGGCGAGTACATGCAGTAGCAGTGCCAATAACAAGACGGTGAGGAACTGAACCAAGTTGTGTTCACGCTCACAAAGCAGATGGTTCAAGCAGACGTGGCATTGACAGACGCTGTGGCGGGGTGGCCAAGAACTCGCGTCGGACGCAATAACATTCATGACGCGCTCACGGCTTTTGCCATCTTTTCTGATTGGCTATACGCGGCGGACCAAGTATATTTAATCTCTCTGGCCGCCACCACCTTTGTCCCCCATCCACTCTCGATTCCATTCCACTTCAGCATCGCAGTCATGAGCAGAGTCATCAACGTCTCCAGCAAGCTGGGCGAGTACATGCTCCAGGGCTGGGTACGCCGTCTTGGTCAGATCCCAGACTGACTTTACTGACCTCAAGTCAGGTCCTAACCGACAAGTCTTGTCCAAAGTGCTCAATTCCATTGATGCGCTCACCGGATGGACGAACGCCACAGACGTGGTTCTGTGCTAACTGTGAAGGGAATGAAACTAGTGCGTGTATTGACTGCTCTTCCTCTGCCCTGTACTGACAGATAGTACAGCACACCACCGTACCCCGTCCAACTCTGAATCCGTTTCAAATTCGAGCGCGCATTATTCGCGACCGTCCACTCCTCCAACTGAAGTCTCTAGTACTCTGAGCTCCCCTACCTTTGCTCCCCCCATTGAGACCGCCGAGTCGATCCAGCGTCGCCAGCAATCTGACTTCGCCTCCAACGAGATCGGCAAACGACTACTCAAGGGATGGGCAATGTTAGCAGACGAATGTCCTGTATCCACTTGCTATGGCATCCCCTTGGTCCGCCCTCCGAAATCAGGCAGCGACAGGGATCCCAGAAAGGTGCGTCTCCTGTAATTTGAGACTTCGGTGTCGCTCAACAGTTCTGGCCCTTCAGGAATGCGTGGTTTGCGGGGGAATGTTCACCACTGAGAAAGATGCCCATGGTTTCGAAAGGCTTGTCCCCGGGGAGACCGCACCGACGGTCTCTGCTAAACGTCAACCCTCCACATCTGCTTCTGCTCTCATGGTCAACGGCTCACAAGATAAGGGAAAAGCCGCAGTGAGAGGTATCGCGTCACTGGTCCGTGTTCTGCCTCTCATGTTTAAATCCTCGGCTTATGCATAACTGCAGGATGCACCTTCGTCTCAGCCAACTGCAATATCCTCAGCTAACCCTTTACAAGTGCGTTCTCTCTCAAGTGTTCGCAGACTCTCTGACTCACGAGCTTGTCACCTAGGGCTCCCCTTATTCCTTCGACACCTCTCAAGCTACTGCTGTTCCTAATGCGTTCCGCGAAGTTCTAGAGGTATGCCATCACGCCTCTTGATGAATTCGAAGCACGTCTCATCACTTAGATTTCCAGTCCAAACCCACTGCCTCTTCACAGCCTGTGATTGATGCAACCACACGATCATTGGAATCAGCACTGGCAGTCTTGTCGAACAGGCTATCATGTCTCTCCGGTCAGTCAATCGTGGACCCAGGTCGTATAGCCGAGACCGCAGAAGCTATCGGAAAAGTGGCCCAAGCTTTGTCGATAGTGAAAAAAGTTCTATAGTATAAGTAGTGAGCATGCCATTGATCCCGTCCGTTCTTCGTTCCGTCCGTTTTCATCTATTTTTGTCAGAGATTGGCGTCCCGGGTTCTCCTGATGTTATTGCGGCTACGTTGTGTCCTCGTCTCTACACTATGGACATGTCCTTGTTTTCATCGACTCCTCAATTAATTTATCTCATCATAGTTGCGCCCTCATTAAATCAGCTCTATCTACAAACGGCTTTTCCACTACCTCGTGTGCCCCTCGAAGATATGGAGACGAACTTTGGAGTGCTTTATCCCCATTCTATCTCCCAGTATTTTGGCGCAGGCAGCGAGGCAATGCCCGAGATGATTTCCGGCACCGATCCGCGTGGGAGTCTCGTGCTCGCTTAGGCTTAGGCGCCAAACGCCAAAGTCCTTGTGTTGAAGTTTGTTATGCGTCAACCTACTCCTTGATAGCGCTTTCATATCCTCCCTACCCCTCGCCCTGAGCTCACGTCGACTTCAGATGGCTCGCTTCAGCATCTTCAGGTCAAGGAAGAACTCTAATGCGGATCCTGAAGACCGGAGCAGCGTTGTTGGAACGTACGATGAGATCGTACCACCGCCTGCGCGAAAACCCTCCTTGATGAAGCGTGTCCTCACTCGAAGACGAAAGGAAAAGGTGGCTCGTGCGCAGTGGAAGATCTACTCCAAAGACTTATGTCTATTATCTTGCAACTTCTTGTCAGGCTCCTTCTCAACGTGCTATCGAGGAACCAATCGAAGAACCTCCTCATGGTGGCCCTGACGAGGTTTGTGGCCCATCTTTGATTCGCCTTTTATTCGGCTACAGATGACTAAGAATGTCATATCTAGTGGCAAGTACTTGATCATCGTGGAGACAGTGTTCACGATGATGCGGGTAGTGATACACTTAACGAAGGATTGTCCAGAGCCAGGCATATCGTGCCATCAGACGGTTCGGATGACCAGGGTGCGATCCCAGTTGTACCAACTGTTCATCGCCAAGGTGTACAGTTGTATGACGCGCCTGTGCGCCGCTCATATGACCAGGCTAGCTCGATGCAAGGCGGGGCGTTATACGTCCCTCCACCTCGCAGTCGTGCCGACTCGCACGCACGACCTCCAAGGCAGCACGTCCGAACTCCTGCCAGTCGGACCCCTCAATCCCATAGTGCTGGTGCAAGGAGCAGAGCCGCTACGCTTCCTCGTCAGGAGTCCGCAGCTGCATCTAGGGCTGGAACTCTCCACCGTCAGGAGCAACCGCTCACTAGGACGGGGACGCTTCCCCGACAATCAGAGTTTGCTGCGACAGCGAGAACTCGCACTCGGCCGTCGCGGACTGCGAGTGTAGATCATACCATAAACAATCCAATGTCGCATAGGCCGACGACTGCTGGCAGAACTCGAAGCGTCTCACATGGAGGTCCTGCTCGTACAAGTTATACCTATGTCGGTATCTTGCTACCTCTCTCGCTTGGTGTTTGTTAGCCACTGACCCATGACGATATCACTTTGCAGGCCCCACAGCCTGCAAGTCCTGTGGACAGCATGTCCTCTGCTCGAGTGACATACATTTCAGAAGATGGTCGCCGTGTCCAGGCAAGTACTTTCTAGAAGGCGCAAAGTATCTATTCTGAGGAAACAAACATAAATATAGGTCCCAGCGGAATTCCGCGACGTTCACAATGGGCAGATAGGCGCTAGAAAAAGCACCTATTACATTGTTCCTCCCGGAATGGACGTCATCTTCCGAGACAAAAATGGAAACGAACTCACGCGGTACGTTGCCATGCTCGTCGTGCACAACTCGTCATTGAAGCATTGCACTAGCGTGGGGGAGTTTAGCAGGAATAGACCGCGGATCAAGTACCACGAAGCGCCTATCGTTGTTAAAGACGACATGGGGCGCACTGTTTACCGGTGGGCTTGACGATACTGGTACCTTGTTGAAAGGCCGTACTGACCTGTCGATACACAGGACCCATGGTTCCAGAGACTCAGGCTCACCTTACGACGCTTCCGATGTGGTTCATCTTGGAGATTTAGTACCGCCACAAGGGTCCATACCTTTCGCCCCCTCTATCGACATGGAAGTGATTAGTGTTGACGCCTGTTTGGTTAATAATCGTTTAGTACCTCTGCGCCAGTGACCGTGGATCTGGACTATCGAGGTTCTCATTCGTGAGTCTAAACAACTCAACTCAAACCCTTTCTACCGCTCACCATCCAACTCATCACAGTCGCCCAAGTGATGCTCGCAGCCAGCGCAGCCATCGCTCTCACAGGTGAGATTTTCTTATGCTCTCACTCTGCAGTTCCGCCGGCGTCACAGAAAGCTAAATGGTCGGTTGCAGGTATCCTGGGGACGAGGCACGAGTAATTAATATTTGAGTATTCTCAGCTCAATTTTGCCTCATTCCTCCTACATTATTAGAAGATTTTATGTATCCATTCTTATGTTGTCAGGTTACTATGTACGTCTCGGATTTAGGGGATCAATATACCCGTGCTCTCAATGACGCCAGTGCAATTGCAGACAGCAAGGGTCCAGGAAGGATAGCTAGCGATTTTGCGATGTGATACGGCGAAAAGTACCACAACTCCATTGCAGAGTTCACTACCTCGATCTTCCTCCACGACCTCTCCCTCTTCCCGATCCTCCCGATCCTCTCGAACCACGAGTCCCTCTTCCTGCGCCAGAGTCTTTCCTGCCATCAGATCCTGGTCCTCCAAACCCTCCTCCTCCTCGTCCACGCGCAGATCCCCTGCCACGACTGGACCCTCTGCCACGTCCTCTTCCGCGATCGAATCCTCCTGGTGGACCATTTATCGAATGAATCTCGTCCTTACTGAGCTTCAACATCCCTCCACTAAACTTGCCCACGCCCATCCTCATTCCCTTTTCTCGTTTCTTCGCCGGAGTGGGTTCAGAGGAGTCATCGAATAGCTTCTTGATCGTAGGGTGATAGTTTCCTGTATCCTTAGCCTAGCGAAAGCCATGAGTGCCGAGCTAACAGGGAGAGAACGAGTCAGAAAGGAGACGCGTACCTCTGCAAGCTGCTTTCCTCGTCTCTCAGCCTGCTTCTCCGCCATACCATCTCTAATCTGTTTCGATGCTCTGCTATGCTCCTTCGCGCGCACCGATTTCTCACCCTTTCCCAGTTTTGAATGTCCTGCTAACTCCTGTATTCGACCTGCGAGCGCTTTTTT
Source organism: Stereum hirsutum FP-91666 SS1 (assembly GCF_000264905.1). NCBI lineage: Eukaryota > Fungi > Basidiomycota > Agaricomycetes > Russulales > Stereaceae > Stereum > Stereum hirsutum. The sequence goes on from NW_006763135.1 coordinate 1,682,037, forward strand.
GCGTTGTGCGGGTGTGAGGTTGAGCTCTGGGTTTGCTACACCAGACAGAAGTTGTGTGTGAACGAGTCGATGTAAGAGAGCGTCGTTCTGTGTGTTATTCCTGTCCAGGTGACGAATGTTGAGAGTTTATCCTAGAGATAGGAATGTGCGACACTTACCGCTCATCGTCGAGGTCACCGTCTGAATCTTTTGAGTTCCTGGCTGTACCTGTCACTTCTTCCCGTAATTTAGAGACTTTAGAGGACTGTGATGTTTGAGTAATAACAAGGCTGAGATATGAGACTGAGTTCTCACCATGAAAGCCTTGCCACTTATAGGATTTGAGGATGAAGTGGAGGGTTTAGACTCAGAAAAGACAACGACAGCGGGAGTTCTTATTGGAATAGAGCTACTAGCAGTGTACCCGTCGTCTGCACGAACAATTTAGCGGTTATCATTCGTGGTCAACGGAAGTACGACGCACCTTCAATCTCATCCCCAGAACCTGAAAATTCGTCGTCATCGACGCCCTCGTCCTTGCTTTCACCATCCTCATCCGTCTCTGCGTTGCCCTCGCCACCTTTCGAGCCGAAACCAGTCCATTCGTCCTCCTCGTCCTCATCTTGGCTTCCATCAGTAGCTTGAGCCTCCTCATAAACTATGCGAACTTTGGCCGAGTCAGTATGGTCATCCTTCGTGGCCCGTTTTCGTTTCTTGTTGCCAGTATGTGGAGGTTGAGAGAACGAGCTAAGGAAATTTTGTCCGTGAGCATTGAGAATGCTGAGCAGGTCAGATTCGTCAGGCATGTCTAGGATGACTTTTGCACTGTGTTTGCAGGGTGTGGAGGTGATTACAGTTGATCGCAGGCGTTAGGAGGTGGAAGGACTGGATAGGAATTTTGAGACGTGTTTCGCCAGATGAGTGGCCCACTTCCTCGCCACCTCACCACGACAAAATATTCCCACGTGTGTAGGTTCTAAGTACCGGCTGAGAACACGAGGTCGTTCCCCGCAATACTTGATCTTGGAGGTCCAGTTGGCTGAGTCTGATTCGACTACTTATTTGACTGTCCTAGATCCACACTATGCCTACGACACGATCAAATGCGAAAGCATCCTCTTCCAAAGCTCAGCTCGATGACAGGATCGTGGACCGAAGCGTCCATGAGGAAACTGAAGCTCCTGACTCAGATTTAGAGGTGCGTTGTCCTACCTTCCACGAACTAACTCTGTCGCTGCACCATCGATGAACCGTTCTTCTATAATAATCTTTCGTGCACGGCTCATACTGACATAGGCACTATCGCTTTGAATTTCAGGCACATATGAATGCCGTTGTAAAAGGCATCGATACTTACCGGCGAACCATTCATACACTTAAAAGGAAGAACAGCAAACTACAAGCTGAGCTCGATTCTCTGCATGAGGCTGAGGACGTCTCAATTCAACCACGGAAAGGAAAATCGGCTGGCCCAACCGTGGCTAACCTTCAAGCTCAAGTCAAAAGGCTGAAGCGGGAGAACAAAAAACTGGAGGAGGTAGGCCAATCCTTTTATTCTATTCACAAGTGGATGAGATTTCTGATAGTACTAATACCGGTGAACTTAGGCCCGAGAATTGGATAGGAGGAAGCTTCGAAAGGTGCCTACGCTTCCCATCTTCGTCGGTGCTTTGACCTTCATCAGACCATCTCAAACTTCCTTGTGTGACTTTCTTCTAGTACAGGATGAAGGAAGTGAAGGCTGATGCCGAAGAGCTGGGTAACGAGCTTTTCCATGGAGTCGTAGACACTTCGCACCATATGCTCAAAGTCTGCATCACTCCCACTGTTGTTTTGTTCCCACTAATTGCGACCGAATCAGATGCTACGGAGCTTCCAAGATACAATGGCGAAGGCCTGTCTGGAAGAGGATCAGGACTGTGCGATATGCTTGGAAAAAATGGTACTCGGTGAATGCCAAAGGTTCGCTCCTGACATCGTGACCCAATTCGCGCTATTTCTGATATCTTAGCAGCCTACCTTGCGAGCACATTTTCTGCACTGCTTGTTTGGTTCAGTACCAAGCAGGTTCTCCGGAACTTTCATGCCCCGGATGCAGAAAGCAATGTAAACGAGAAGATCTTGAGGTGGTCGATATGACAGCAACAGCACAATGGGATCATCTCTTATCACTGGCTCAAGACTTTGGCGTGATGGACAGTACTCGGGGCGCACAAGAAACTAGCGAGGAGGAGGCCGAGGAGGAGTTCATCGATGATGATCAGCCGGAGAATAGGCGAGTACCCGTTCCCGTCTTGTCAGGGTTTGGATTGCCGTCCTTGCGTGCTTACTTTATGACCCTTCAGCTCCACAATGTCAGCTGTTCCTGAGAGCGGACTTGCGGGTTCAGAACCAGAGGGAGAGCCTGAGGTTAACGAAGAGCTTCCACCAGCTGCACCCGCAGAGCAAGCAGATGATATTCCAGCGTCAGATGCGCCAGAGTCGAGTACTACAGCGTCGCAAGCTCAACCATTATCAGCGTCATATTCTCGATCTTCGTCGGCTTTGAAGCGGCAAAAGATGGAGGAACTAGCGGCTGAGCGTTTGCGGAAGAAGAGACGCTAGCATGGTAGAAGTACGATAGTTATCGGCCGGGTGTTGTACTACTATAGAGAACCCATGAATAGGAACCCGTAAACAGAACAATGCTAACTTCACGGGCGGGCCCGCCACTGCAAAAGGAGAAGGTGGCGAAGGACGTAAGTGGCTGGAGAAAGGAACGGTCACGTGGGAAAACGCGCTCGTTATGTTGAACAAAGGTCGCGTTGTCTTGTTGACTCTGCCTCTGCTTACGCTTAACACCCACCTCGAACGACGCGCCGCGCGCTCCCTTCATCTACCGAACATATCTACCGAGTCATCTGGAACACTTGCCCTCCGACCTCACCCACTCACCCCCACAAACTCACGGCCTCCCATTTGATCGCCACAATCGCCACTATAACCAGCCATGCCACTGTCAGAATCTCCACGGAAAGTTGTGCCACTGGCATTACCAAGCGATTCAGAACCATCGTCGCGCAGAACAACGACGACGAAGCGCATGTTCTTTTGTGGGGTCGTTGTAGAGAACGAGCCCGGCCAACCTTTGCCTGAGGGTGCGTCATTGATTCCGGCCACCCTGTGGTGTCGTATTGCTCAAACATCCTGTCCCAGACGTCCAAGAATTGGTCGCTTCCTTTGGAGATCGCATTTCAAGCTATTCAGATGGAGAAGTTCTTCCTGCTGCTCCGTCCGAGGCCGGCCCATCAATATCAGTGAGTTCTTTTCCTCCGCCAAGGTGGAGGAAGCTGCTCCCTCACAATCCGTTTCCTTATCTTCTCAAGATGGACCCACCCTGCGGACAAGACTCTCGGGGCTGACAGTTTGCGACTTTGCTCTTCTCCAGAATCCCAATACGCGCAAGCCAGTCACGACAGATGCTTCCCCGATACAGGACGTTATCAACGAACTCGTCTCAACAGAACGATCATATGTCAAGCGTCTACGAATACTCAAATACGATTATGCCGATCCTCTCCGATCCTTTGCACGGAGTAGAGACACTGCCATCATTCCCCCGTATGAAGCGAAGACCCTCTTCGGCAATGTCGACAATTTGCTTCCCGTCAACGAACGTTTCCTGGAAGATCTGGAGAAGATGGTTGCAGACGATGGGCCAGAAACTGTGGGATACGTTGGAGACGTAGCATTGCGGCATTTCAAGGAGCTTCGAGGATTTGACCAGTACAAGAATTACTATACAAAACGAGAAGAAGCCCAGGTTATATTTGAGCGGGAGATGGCTAAGAGAGGCTCGGGATTCGCTTCATATGTGGACGTACGTCTCTATGTCAGCCTATTTCCTAACAGCACCTTGATTTCCGCACTGTTCGTATAGCGCATCAAGTACTCCTCGACGGACTCCAAAAACCGAGTCGGTTTGCGCGAACTGCTCATGGATCCCGTCCAACGCATTCCCCGATACACATTGCTATTTCGTACGATGATCAAACGCATGCATCCTAACGACCCTCAGCTCGCCAAATTGCTAGAAGCAGACGAGATAGCCAGCAAGATTGCTTTGGCTGAGATGGACGTCTCGACCGTACGAGCTTCTGTCCTGTCTAGTCTAAGCACCACTATCGATGGCTTTCCACCAAATATCTACTCCAGTGGCCGCCAATTTATCGATTGCATCGACGTAGAGGACTTGTGCACGGACGGACTCACGCCAGGAACCTTGTCATCAGCGAACCCCCCGGATCCCCTTCCCTGCTCCCTATTCTTATTCGATGACAAAATAGCGATCGTCAAGCGTCCATCAGACAAGGGAGCAAAAGGTCTTGCTGGGTTAAATCAGCTGGACAGGGTGGTCCTCACACCAAGCACCCGATCGACTACTTCGAAGAAGACCGGCTTGTCTTACAAAGGCATATTTGGCATTACTCAAGTCGTTGCTACCGACGTCGGTAACGCTGGCGAGTAAAATTTCTTGACCGCTACTATCTTTTGAACGTGCTGACGCCACGCGCTCAGAATTCCACCTCTACCTCGAAAATCCTCCTCAAGACCAATCCGACCGATGGGCTGGCAGACCATTCCGTGCCTACACAGTCGCCATCCCCCCTGCTCCTGCCAATCTAGATCCTACACGCGCCCGATCTGTGAAGGAGAAGTTCTTGGAGAAGCTTTGGAACGCACAAGCCGTTCATCGAACAAAGCTGGGACAATCCGTCGTCCTGCTTGGCGCAGAGCGCGAAGTGGAGTCGCGAGGTGGACGCGTCACGAAAGCGCGGACATATTTCAACGTTTACGAGCGCACGCCATTCTTGAGGGAAGTGAACAAGGCAAGTCGCCAATCAGTCACTTTTAGACACCGTGCTAATGCTGCAGATTAGACGAAGGTCGTCGTCCATATCGATGTGACGGGTACCGCAGATCCCATCCCTTTCGGTATCGATGGCCCGCCCATGGTCGTAATTCGCGTACAGCCTATGGCTGGGGAAGTATCACGATACAGCGTTACTTCCTACGTTCCAAACGAGGAACCAGAGGATGAGGAGATCGTACATACGATGCGCATCCCTGAGCGTGTGGTCCATACAAGTGAGTTCGTCATGCGTGCTCGCCCTGCTTTGTTTTCTCACAAAGTCGTCGTGACAGTACACCAGTACGGACTGTTCAAATTTCAAACCGGCAAGAACTCTATCCCAACAACACCCACCGCCACTTCACGCTCCAAAGCAGCGATCTTCGGTCTTGACGTACTCTCGCGAAACCTCTGGCATGCGATTCCCGGGTCATCCAAGGGTGACATCTTCGGTGGTTCAGTCAACGGTCATCGACGAGCCAAATCTACCATCAGTCGCTCATCGATGTACACGCAATCGACCCAGACCACGGCCGACAGTTTGAGGTCCTCTGCACGATCAGCATCAACTGCAGGTACCAGCCTAGTTAGCGAAGACGGAGAGTCCATCGTCGAAAAGCCTTCAAGACGAACGCGGAACGTTCTAAGGCGACAGAGTCGAAGCAAATCACCTGGAGATACGATGAGCGAGCCCGAAACTTCCACTCCCAAGCGACCGACGCAGTCCCATGGGCGCTCGCAATCGTTCTCCGGTGAGGATTCCCTCTTCGATGACGAGACGACTGATCCAGGGCATTTGTACCGGCGAGAGGAAGAGGAGATGGATCAGTCAGAGTGGGATCTGACTCAACGTTTGGAGCTTGCGCGGCGAAATAGTCGGAATCAGCATGGTGAACCTCCACTATCTGCGACGTCTTGGGATAAACCGATAGAAGATACGATCTACGAAGGTTTGTGCTTTTGTATATCCTTGCGATCTAGCTTCTCATACGTTCAACAGAGGAGCCTCCACAAGCAAGTCTTCGACCGTTATCAAGAGCATCTGTTTTGCGTGTCTCTACACCAACACCACGACCCACGACACCTGACTTGGACACCGAAACTCCGCGCCGGCCCAGATCAGGCTCGCAATACTCGCTGGACGACCGGCCAAGAGGTCCACGAATTCCATCACCACTACCTCCTTCACTTTATTCTCGTCCCTCTTCCCAGGTCATTGAGACATCTGACGATGACGAAGGTGACGATGACGATTTACACTCTGCATTGGACCACACGCTGGTGAACATCAACAAACCTATCGTTGCGCCTGCTGCATCCCGGTCCAGGATCCCGCGACTCGGTCCTGATTCCTTCGACAACACACAGCAGACTTCGAGACCTCGTTCGCACACGTTCTCTCGGTACTCTAGCAGTGTTGTCGAGCCCCTTTCTATCAAGAAAAAGGGTTCCGTACGTGACTCGACTGATTCGTCCGTGCCGTCCTTACGGAGACCATATGTTCGAACATCACCAAAGGCTGCTTCATCGTCAAGATTAGTGACCGAGCGACGTGTATCGCCTCCTCAGATACGGCGTGCTCAGACGACCGGAGCGCAGCCCGAACTCGATCTCGACCTGGAGTCTGACTCTGAAGTTCCTTCCCAACCTGTCGAGTCCGTAACGTCTGTGGATGTCGAACGCTTGCTGAGTTTGTCTGGGACGGCGAAAGAAGACGTCAGTTGTGCCGCGAACGAAGCGTATTCGATATGCTTGCTGACTGTCGAGGTGTCTATTACTTATAGATGCTGTCGTCAAGGAAAGCCATGAAACGCATCAAAGCGGGCGCCGAGCGCATTCGCACCACCTCACCACTACCTGCTGGACCGTCAGACGATCGACCACAGTCTCCTGGCCTTCGACAAATGTCCCGTATTCCTCCTCCACGGCATAACCCACCCCCGGTACGTACCAGTCTACTAATTGGTCTGATATGATGCCCTGACTGTATGATTAGACAAAAGCTGCGCAAGAACGGCTGGAGGAGATGAGAAACCTCATCAGCAGACGTGTGGCTGGTGACGGCCCAAATCGTGCTCGGTCACGTAGTGTAGTAGAGTCTGCAGCACCGGCATCTACATCGTCTACATCACTAGATGAACAAGTGAAGCTCATAGACGACGCGGCTAACGAGGCAGAGAAGGATCTTCTCCGAGCCATCTCGAACCATGAAACACTCGAAACGGACTTGAGGCAGCTTGTCGAGGACTTCCGAGAGGTGAGTGCGTTCGGAACGGAAGAGGTAATACGACGCTGACTTTATAATTTAGCAAGCGACCCTTGTGGCCAGGCAGCAATTCGAACTTCGGGCTGCAGCGCGGCAGCGCGAACTTTTGAAAACCTTGCTCACGGACGTTACATTGGAAAAGGATATCACGTTCGATGTAAGGACTGCCCTCGAACACTCCATATCACGCATGAACTGATACACAAAACATATACTCCAGGCATTCAACGACGAGCTGGCTGGGTTTTTCGATCATGCTAACTTACCTGCAGACGAAGTATGGGACGCTATGGTTGAAGATCTTCAAAGAGCCATGGAACATCGGAACGCTGTCGATAAGGAAAACTTGTACGCTCCTACCTTTGTCCCCCTGCTGTAATTGGCTTACATTCCCACCTATATCCAGCCACCTAAGGCTACGACTCCAGGAGATGGAGTCAGAAAAAGAAGAGTAAGCTCACAATACCTATACCATGAGTGAATTCTCCTGCTAACGGCCCTTTAGGTGGGCTGCTCTTCTCCGGGAACACGGACTTATGTCCTAAATCTATATCTTTTCATGTTGTGTCAACATTTATGCGGACTATCATTCCTGGTCATTTTGTGCTGTATCATTGTTGCCTTGTTGTTGTGGTTTGTATATCTATATTCACTCACGTCTGCCGATCTATACCTGTGGGTTTCATTCTCTTCTGCTTTCCCCGTTCTCTTGACTCCGGGTACGATACCTTATAGCCTTACATTTACACAAGGTTCCTCGCGAGATATCGTGGCTTGGTCTTCTTCCTCTTTGAAGGCCATCGGTTAACCTTGTTCTCGCACATTTAGATGCTCTTTTTGACCCACTGTGTGGGCCTTTCCCATCCAGTCGCTTCCCAGCCCTTTTCCCGTAATACGTTTAGTGAAGACGGCCATGACTCAGTCTATTACCGAAACAGTTATACAAGTAGAGTAGCAGGCCAGATCGGAAGCAAAGAGCCAGAGAAGAACTAACGTACAATCGAGCGACCCGCGCAGATGAAGGGTATACACCACAAGAGACTCGACCCAAGAAGACAAGCAAAATGCCGATGCCAACGAACATCCAGATCACAAATGCGCGTCGTACCGACGCCACATCTCCTCAATCATCCGATGCCTCTTCACCGCCAGGTCGAAATCCCGCACTCCTTCCTCACCCTTCCAGAACGCCTCATACATCCTCCCGATGTTCCTCGCCGCCAACGGTAAATGTGCTAACTCGTCTTCGCCACAGTCCACCGTCTCGATCTTCCCCGTCTTGTGGTCGTGTAGTTCGATCTTCGTATCTGGATGGCCGACGTTCAGGAAGGGGGTTGGTGATGTCACTCTTAGCTCGCCGTCCTGCCCGAAGATACGCCACTCCATGATATGTTTGCCCGGTAGAGGTTTACCGTGGCGGAGGAAGAAGGTTACGACAGACCCGCGCTCTGTCTTCGCTTGGACAACGATCTGAGCGGGATCGTCTTGGTTGTGCGCGTCATCCCAGTCGAGTTTCCCATCGCGGTCAACGATGTCAACGAGAGGTTGGCCGTTCAGGAGCAAACTGTCGAAGGATGCGAATTCACCGAGCACTGCGACATCAAAACCGAACAACAATCAGAATCCGAGGAACGGCGTGAAAGAGAAGACAAAGCATACCGTATTGTATGTACTCGCTTGAATGTCCAAAGGTGGTAGTCAAGGGATTTGTGCCCACAGCTCTCTCCACGAAATACGAAACGTCGTCCTTCGCAGTTGGGACGTCGGTACCGACCGTAGCAAGATAAGAGCTGCTCAGCACCTTCCCGATTCGCCCGCTCCGTACAAGCTCCCTGAGTTTTTGAACAACAGGAGAGAATTTGCCCTGGAGGCCGACGAGGTTCTTCGCGTGGTGTTGTTTGGCCAACTCGGCCAGCTCTTCGGCTTCAGCAAGGTTGGAGCCTATTGGCCATTCAACGAATACGGCCTTGCCGGCGCGGAGAGATGGTGCGGCAGTGGGGAAGTGTCTCTCTACTCGAACGCTGGAGACGACGAGGTCAATATCAGGATCAGCGGCGACATCTGAAGGCAGAAAACATGTATTAGCGTCAAATTGGTCTGACAGGGTTGACGGGATCGAAGGCGTACCTTCGGGGTTGCCGTATGTCTTTGTGGTCTCGGGGAGGCCATGCAGCTTGACGGCTTCCTTGGCTCGTTCAACGGAAGTATTACACAAGGCGACGATCTCGTAGTGTTCCGAATTGAGTAAATATGGCAGGTGAGCGTTCGCAGTCCAAGCAGTTCCTTGCTGGCGCTCGGGTGCTGTTCCAGGCAGGCCGATCAATGCTACCCGGATAGGATGGGTGGGGGAGGACATGACTTGTGATTGTCGAGGGTTAGACGTGGATGAGTTGTAAGTTGGGGGCTGTAGATGGTTGCGCACCTGCGTCGTAGTCGTTGTGGGCCTTTATACCGCTGCGTACTAGAACGTGTAGACGCTCGGAAGGCAATCTAGGCTCGCATATACATCTTGCCCCGACGTGCGTGTGCGCGGCAACACAGGGGATAAGAGGAAACGATGGAGATGATTCGCTGACGGGGGTGTCCGGAGTGCAGATCCAAAAGTCGGGACGGTTCGGAATGTGGCGCTGATTGTTCATCAGCCAGACGAGCAGTGCTTGCTTTCTCCACACCTTCGCGGCATGTCAACAGTCCAGAACTGGCTAGAATACAGAGGCCGTTAGAATGAACCGTTGGGCATAGCGATGAGATAACTTACGTATTGACCCAGGCCGGAGCATGGTGTCCCCCAAAGCGAGTTGACAACGTTCACTCTGTATCACGACGCACGTCCTCGCACAGGCGTGCAGCCACCAGAACACGCTAAACTACTAAACAGGTGGTAGGGAGCATTCATAGAGGCTAGCGATATCATCCAGTACCCGCAAAGGCAACTCCGGAAGGCGCAACAGCCAGATCTCCTACATCTCGAGGCATGACAGGCCTTTGCAACGTACCGATAGCTCAGCACTTGCACCACTCCTTCGCTCATAAGTAGCCATCTAAGCGGGGGGAAAGAGTCCGGATCCATGATGAGAATTAACGGATAGTCAATTTCCAAGACACAGGTTATGATACTGGTAAGTTAGCTCGACGAAGACAAGAACTTGAAGCCGACTGGAGTTATTGTGATAGCTGTGGCAGTGTTTTGAGTGGCGCTGGTACAGCATAGTACGAGTAACATAGACAGCGATACTTCGATTATTGTTCGATGGAAACAATCAAGAAGGAGAGAGCGGCGCCACGCTGCTCGCAGAGCGCAAGAACAACAGCTTTGCAGAGCCACGTGCTCGGTGTTCGCTCTCCCAGAACGGAATGCTTTCTCATGTTGACCAGACTCGTGCTTTCGCTTGCTTTCCATTGACGAACCTGCAGCGCTTCCAACAAGTGCACAGAGTCATACCGTTCCTGGCCAATGCTATTGTAGTCTTCGTTGTATTTGTAGGCCGATAGCTTTCATTTCCTAAGATGCCGACCCTCAACCTCTCCATGATGCTTGCACACATCATCGACAAGGACGACCACCCTTGGCGGCCTAGCCCAATAATAAAGCACCGGATACCTCCAGAGTTTTGTCTTCCAGCAAACTTACCATCCACCAGTATGTCCTTACCTTACTCATGACTTCTCATGCCGACACGAGTTCAAGGATTTCTGCAGCGCGAAGCCGATAGCATTGCTCCGAAGTCACTATTGAAACAGTCACAACAAAGTCCTATACCACCAAGTCCTCACTTACTTGAAGATGCACTTTCAAGTTCCATTGTCGATGCATCTCCAATAAAGAGTCCATCATCACCTACTCTTTCCTCCATTAAGCAGGCAATGAGTCGTAAGGGGTCGACTAAGACTGTCCGGAAAGAGTGGAAGGAACCTGAGGTACGTCGAGCCACAGTATCTCGAAGCTTCTCTACTCACGCACTGTCTCCTATGTCGTGCGTAGTACTTTGAAGTTCTCAAAGCTATCGAGAAGAAGGATATAATGTATCTCATGGAGATACGAGACCGAGCATTTCATGTACGTCATTTTCACCTACCGAAACTAGTCACTTCTTCTGTCCAACTCATCTCCGTCCTCAGCTGCTTGTACGCCCATCAGGAGGCGTACCTCCTCTCGTACACGCAATGCGAATAGGCAAGTCGCACAACGAGGTAGCAATAGTTCTCCTTGGTGCTTTCTCTCGGTTCGTCAACCACCTGTCAGATGAGGATTTCCAGACAAAAGCGACGAAGGATTTGCTGAAGAGTCTTCGTGAGTAACTTTTGCCTATCCCGCTTTCATTTACCACTTGTTGATAGCTGTCCGCAGGAATATCACTCAAACAAGCCATTGACTTTGGTCTATACGTCGAACAGAGTGACTTGATAGCTTCTTTCATGCAGACGCTTATCATGAGCGAAGGAGACCAGTGGGTTGTCAATCAAGTGGCAGATGTTTCGCTTGCACTGCGGTCTGGAACAGCTGGAAAACCGGTATCTGTCGCGCAGAAGGCTGTGCGAAGGTTTGCAACTAAAGAACTTGGCAAAGCTAAATCTATTGCCGCACTGGAGGACTAGTAAGCACTATGTTGTTCTCCACGTTTATTTCCCTTCTCACGCAATTGTAGTGTGGCGAATGCTACAGCAGATTTACTGATGATGGGTGTGTGGCAAATCGCACTCGACACGATTGATGACGATGCATTACCGGTATGTGTCTGCCTCGCCTCAGAGGTGTCAGCTCATGACTCACGCACATCTAGTATTACTATTTTGCTCGCGATGATCGTGTTTATAAGGCGTTCATCGAGCGCTTGGACAGGCATAAGGGTGCTATACAACGTACGCTCAGCAGAAGAGCGAAGTGGCAAATCAGAGTGCTCAGAACAGGTTTGGAGGGTCGGAATACGACATGGAGGGTGAGTAACGAAGTGTCCGTATGATCCTTGTATGACTGAACGTCTGATATTTCTATCCACTCAGAGCAAGGTCGAACTCCTGGCTGCAGAACTCGATGAAGGTGCAGGCGTATAATACCACCACGGTCACTATGTGGACCACATACTCCTCTCGATCAAGGCACTCAGCACGTATCCCACTACCAGCTCTTCCTCCGTCGCTCCGCATTTATCCTCTCTCACTTGCATTATTTTCTGTGGCGGACCATCTTACTGTACTATTACTCACACGGACAATGGTTATCATTATCTCGGAAAGACATGACTGAGCACAGAATTCCCTGACATCCCCTACCCTATTGTTCACGCTCGTATAAGGTGCTACCCGGGTGCAAACCCACAACCCGTGTTGTAGCGTATCATCGAGCGAATATTCAAACTCTCGTGTAGCTCTCTGAAAAGAGACTATCGACCTTCCTGACCTCCTTCCATCATGCATCTGGCCTTTCATAGGCCGCTCTAATGTGATGGTGGCACTATTGATTGTTTTTATACTTTCCTTGGTCAGGAGACATTACGTTGTATATTATTCCTACGTGTTGGCACTTATTGTTATGTTCGGTCCGTCGTTTTCAATAAAATATAATTTCCTCGTCCAGATCAGTGAATACATCTCCGAGTCGAGAGAATCTAATTGAATGTGATCCGCAAACCCTTCAGATAGGTCCACATCCCGACCATAAACAAACTCAGAACCGCAGGGCCTAGTTCAAGCTGGACGATCGTGTACACCCAGATGGTGGCGAGTGGTGGGCTCTGGCAAGAACACGTTCAGTCAAGACCAGATTGTGAAATGCTTCTAAACGAGCCAACCTGTTCCATGTTCATCGTCCAGTTGCCTCGGTTCACTTGCCAGATCAGACGTCCACCACAAGCCAAGGAGAGCAAGAATAAGACGACCTGGGTACCTCGATTCTCCTTATGACGAGTGGCTAAGGAGTGCTATCAGCTCCATTTTCAGAGGGAGAACGAGAGGAATACGGACTATAGAAGATGAATATAGAAAGGACTGGTGAAAGAACTTGTCAGTGTGGCCCAACATGAAATATGCAGATCGACGTACTCGGGACTGCGCTCATCATCTTACCACCTATGACCCAATAGTCTGGTTGTTGTTTATACTGGAAGTTGATCATTCTATGCACAAGTATCAGTAAGGCATATCACATCCGGACAGGACATTCACCTACATGTTCATCAAAAGTAGCAGGAAGGAAAACGGTATGATGAGGGTAACTGCTCGAAACATCTCCTCCTCGAAGGGTGTAAGCGGACCATCCTCTTCAACAGCCACTTCCGGAGGAGATTTTGGAGGGATGACCCCGGTAGGATGCAAGTCAGATACTTTGTTCAGAACACCACTTTCTTGAATCAGACGCCACTGTTCGTCCTCAGGGATCTCGACTAGTGGTTTCGCCGGTGTTGGTCGTTGCTTAGGGCTTGTCCCCAAGCTACTGCCAGTAGCTTTGGCGTTACTTTTACCTTTTGCCATAGATGTAAAGAGGAGCGAGGATTTTAAGTCGAGTGAGCAGTGAAAGTAGTGGGAGAGTTGCGGCAGCACTAGCGTCCGCTCAGCGCTGCCGACGTGGTAAGGTGGCGAGATAGTGGGCCACTCATTCGGTGTGGCCCGTCAATGCATCACTTTTCGCCACCCAGCGCCGGGGTCAAATTGTGCGTGCGCGACTCACGATGACTCTGGAAAGTCCATGCTTTCTCGATGGTTTCCACATTCCACTCGCGACATAAGGACTCATAACGTTCACTTGTATACCATCTTTGCAAACCAAGCGCCATCGTACACTCCCCGACGTTTCTTCCGCCAGAAAATGCTCACAGGCGTGAACATCACCTTCCTTGGAACAGCGTCCGCTCAGCCCTCTTCCACCAGGAATCACTCAGCTTTGGCTCTGCGATTAAGCGGAGATGTCTGGTTGTTCGACTGCGGAGAGGCAACCCAGCATCAGATACAGAGGAGCAAAGTAAAGATGGGCAGGATTCAGAAGGTATTCATCACGCATACTCATGGTACCGTCCTTTTCGCCAAGTCTCTTGCACATCCTCGCGCTCATCGGCTGATTTTCGATACAATTCTCAGGAGATCATATATTTGGTATCTTGCCTTTGCTAGCCAGTCGCTTAAATGGGTCGGGCGGGATGGTAGACGACACAGACGACGTTCGCCTCGAAACTCCATTACAAGCTCAAGAGGTTCGTTGACTCGTTCACCACTCAGCCATCCCTAATCATTGCATAGCCTCTCGAGATATACGGCCCGCTCGGTACTCGAGCCTATATTCGTAATGGCCTGACCTACACCTATACCAACCTTGGATCCCCCTATGTCGTTCACGAACTTCGCTTCCCCACCGATCCTCAAGAGGGCGACTTCACCCTTCTCCCTGTTCACGCTTGCGAGCTTCCCACTGGCCGTAATATCACACAATCTCCCGATGGCGCATGGCACGACATATTCAAGAACGACGAAGTCTCCGTCTCTGCTGCGCCTATCTTACATTCCGTGCCATGCGTGGGGTACGTAGTGAATGAGGCTCCGGTCCCGGGGAAGATGGACCCCAAGAAGTATATCCCGCACATTGAGCGCACGAAGTCGCCGAGGTCTATCCTTAGTAGGTTACAGCGAGGGGACACCGTTCAGCTGGTTGACGGGACGGTGTTGGAGGGACCTGCGAAACGACCTGGTCGGAAACTGGGCATTCTCGGCGACACTTACGATCCGTCGCCCATCGCAGGCTTAGCGCAAGACTGTGACGTCCTCATACATGAATGTACGAACGCGTTCCTTCCTGGTCTGGACCCGAATACGAAGCAGGACGATACGTATGAGACGGTGGAGGAGAGGGCGAAATCCAGAGGACATTCGACGCCACAGATGGCTGGGGCGTTCGCGAGGAGGGTGGGTGCCAAGAGGCTGATTCTGAATCATTTTTCGGCGAGATATGCGGGGAACGATGATGTAGATGAGGAGGCGAGAACGATAATGGGGGCGATCAGAGCTTTGGCTGTAGAGCAGTACCAGGGAGATGTTGTCTGTGCACGAGATTTCATGAGCGTCGACGTAGAATACAATCAGAAAGCTTAAATTACAGGCCGCCGTCGATGTGTCATCAGAGAATGCAATCATCCCACCGAGATTTCAGTATACAACGATGAAAGAAAAGAGAACCAAGAAGTTTGAAAACAGGACTTGTGCGACCATTCAGCTCAGATATCATCGGGCAACTCTGACAGAGCGCTGCTCTCGTCACTGGCTTCTCCCTCTTCAAGTTCCTCCTCCCTGACCTTCTTCTGCTTCGCCTTCACCGGTTCCTCCGCGAGCTCACCCATCTCAATATCGTCGTCCGCGAGGGCTTTCGCATGGACCCTTCCACTCGAAAGAACAGATGCGGAAGATTGAGCTCTAAAAAGTGCTTGTACTGCGGGAGACCCGTGCCGGGATAGAATAATGGATTTTGCCCTGTTGAAGGCGGGATTATCCAGAGCACTAAGCGGGACATCGTCCGACGAAAGCTGGTCATCATCCTCCTCGCCCTCCTCCTTCTCCTCCTTCTCTTCCCCTTCCTCCTTGTCAAGGAAAGGATCGATCACAAGAGACGTAGATGCGGGTGTTGGCGATGGTGGTAGGCCAACGTCCGTCTCGCTTTGTGTAAGATCTAGGACAGGGGAGGTTTCTCGAGGCGTGTCGGTTTCCTTGCCCATGAGGCGAAGGGAGCCTAGGTCACCAATGATGGACATGAGGGCTGATTTTTGGGAATGTATGAGTCGCGTCTGGGTGTCATGTTCCGCACGGATGGCAGCCATGTCATTTTCGAGAAGAAGTATTGAGCTGAAAAAGGTGTGAATGAGTACGGAGAGAATTAGTTATTGGATGGGTGCGCACCGCCCGAGCTCCTGTCGACTAGGTAATGTGTTGATCTTCTCCGCCACCAGGTCATACTCTATCTTTTGTCTTCGTTCCATTTGAGCATGCTCAAGAGACGTCTTCAACTGCTCGATTTGGCCAACAAGAGAACCTCTCTCATCCTCTATCATGAAACACGTGAAGACCAAAGTCATAACGGATTGTGCCACGCGGACGCACCTATTCGCTGTCGTTCTCGGTGGTACACGTCCACTTGCCTCGCCTCTGCCTCGCAGACCATAACCGCCTTCTTCAACTGCAAGCTGAACGATGCTAACTCGACAAGAAATGCTTCTCGTGCATCTTCTATGGTTATAGATGATGTTGACGCGAGAGGCACAATGGGAGTGTGTGCGACGGAGGAATAGGTGTGGAACTTTTTGATTACACGCTTCAGAGTGCGTTCGTCGTTGGTAATACGAGAGTGAATGATAGCATCTAGTGCTGTGCATAAGAACAACGCGAATAATGTGGTCGAGCGTCCTCGTACCTTCTTCCTCAGCAGTGACTGGGGTCGGCTGTGGCGCAGGTGTCTCTGCTTTTGTTGGAGTGCTGGTCATTGTAGACAAAGTGCAGAAAGTCGAGCTGTTATGGAGCAAATATTGAGTACATAGTGCGACAACAAAATCAAGAGTACCACCTACCAACTAATAGAATGCAGTGGATGGACGATGGATGGTAAGTCGGAATACTGGAGCGTGAAGAAATTGGCAATGGGCCATGGCATTGACCTTTCAGTTGCACGTGATCGCACGTTCGATGGTCTCTGGACCCCGAGGGATGGCTCGGAGGATCCGCGGCGACCGCGAACGTTTATTGAAAAGAGTGTTTTTCAGAGCTCCTGACCGTCCTTCTTTTGCGCTCACCACCACCTCCTCCTTCGTCTAAACCCGACCTTTCCCTCCCCACCCAACATGTCTACCCAACCTCTTCTCCAACGCACGGCTCAGAAACGAATTGCACTCCCCGTCAGGGTCGAGCCGAAGGTATCATTTGCAAACGAGCGCACCTTCTTATCGTGGTTGCACTTCACCGTCATTCTCGGCGGGTTATCCGTCGGTCTTCTCAATTTTGGTGACAAAGTACGTCCTTTATATCTTTGGCTCTGGCCGGCCGACACGTACCTTGATTTCCATCATGTTCTTTCATGCTGATATACGGCCTTTCAGGTTGGGAAAATCAGCGCCGCTTTGTTCTCGATTGTCGGTTAGTGTTTCTCTAGACATGTAGTCCAATATCTGAATCTGCAGAAACCATCATATACCCCACGTCGATGCTCATCGTCCCGATATAGCTGTCATGATCATGGTCTACGCTCTGTATACGTTCCACTGGCGCGCCAACTCCATCCGCAAAGGAGGTAGAGGGCCGTACGATGACCGTCTTGGACCTGTGAGTCGCCTTTCTGTCTCACAAAGAAGCATCCGTGTTAACCCTAGTTGTTGTAGACGCTTCTCTGTATTGCACTGCTTGGTACGTCTGTTTGTCACTTCAGAGCATCAAAGGTGGCTGACGCTGATTTTGTTGTCCCTTCAGTCTCTGTTATCGTCAACTTCATTCTCCGGTTTTTGGAATAATTCGTAACCTACGCTGCCGAGTTCGTACCCCCGCCCACATGCTCACACCTCTACTCCCTTCCTTTCACACCCATACACCTGTACGCCTTCCCAACGGACTATTCCCTTTCAATGTATGATAAACTGGGTCCACGGACAGGATGAAAAAGTCCAACTCGCTCTAAAGCATGGATAACAAGCTTCCAAGCTATCTACCTCACTCTCTTCTTGGTGGCTGCCTTCCAGGCTGGTTTATCTTGGCGATTCAATTGATCATTATAGACGGATTTCGTTACCTCATTGCGATCAATCTCAAGGGCACTCGTGATTACATATCGCTCCTCCTGATCCATGAACGCTGTTCTTGTGGCTGTAGGTGTACGAGAACTTTGCGTCGGCTCAGGTTTCTAGAGCTCGAAGCTTTGTCAGATGGAGGACCTCCATGGGAACCAATCAGTTCACATTTACTGCTTCGAGGCGACGAGCCGTAATGTGGCGCAGAGCGTCCCATTCATTATTGCTGGGCCTCCCGCAAGATTTTCATCAGACGTACGGAACGAAAGCTCAGTGATCGTCTTGTGCCTCCAAGGCAAAGGATGCCAAAGTCTCAGACATGTGTATTGAACTGGTGCGTATACATTGACAAATCGTTTATACAATGTTCAGCCGAATATGGGCCGCTTGTCGTACGTTACCCGTGCTTCTCTGCTCACTCAGAGCTTCAGAGCATATAGGAAACCGTCGTACCCTTTTTGACCCGCCGTCCCCACCGTCGTCGCCTCCACCTCCTTGTCCTCCTTCAAATACGCGAGCAACTTCCTGACTCCCAAGTTTGGTTCCTCCACGTTCGTTGGGATACTGACGGTGCCGTTACGAACGACATTGTCGACGATCTATGTAAGACCGACACGAAACATGCATCGACATCAAAGGCAATCGACTAATCAGCACGACAAGTCTCTTGTGATGTTGGCTCGATGATGATGAAGGAAGAGGAATTACTAACGATGATGCCTCCCTTCCTGACCATTCGCTTCGCCTCGATGAAGTAGTAGACGTTGTTGACCTTGTCGGCGTCGATGAACGCCATGTCGAAGGGCTCGTCGGGCTGCAGAGCCGGAAGGGTGTCTCTGGCGGGTCCGACTAAGATCTTGACCTTGGAGTCAACGCCGGCGAGTTTCAGGTTCTCTTCAGCGACCTAGATAGCAGGTGAACGAAGGTATGTGGTCAGTATATCATGCCTGTTCGATGAGGTGCGCAGGTCGTGGAAAACATCCTACCTTGGCGTGCTTGGGCTCCAGCTCGCAAGTGACGACTTGGCCGTCTTCGGGCACCGCTCTCGCGAAACAAGTCGCAGAAAACCTGTAATTTGGGATACAACGACCGCCACATCGTCAGTCTCAGAGTCATGCTCGAATAGTGCGGCGAGTATCTAGAGGGGCGAAAGAGACGAACCCGCCGAGCGTCCCGACCTCCAGAACGCGTTTCGCATTGATCGTCCTCGCGAGGAGGTGCAAAAACTTGCCATGGGACCTGCTGACCTCGATATCGAGCAAGCCAGACGCGGCACTGTTCTTCATCGCGGCCTCGACGGCTTCGTCGCGAGGGATCAAGAAGGAGTTGTGGTATTCGTCGGAGCGGCACCAGTCCGCATAGGTGGTGGCGGGGAGGTCTCCAAAGCCCACGGACATGTTGAGAATGTGTTTGAAGCGTTAGTTGGTAGGTTAAAGGTGGATTGAAAGAGAAGATATGAGTCGCTGTGGTGCTGGATGATATTGGGGAGGTTAGATGTCTTTTTATACCAGATAAATGGTAGGCGCTTCTCAAAATGGTTTCTCCACCATGATCAAACAATCGAATTCTTTGGGAGTCATCACAGCGGCGCCGTGTACGACGTGTACTGCCGGCTGAGTCGTAGGTGTCGACTTTGTGAGGTGACTTGAAAGGTCCTCATCCGATCCAACGGTAATGAAAGTAAAGTGGCGCTCAGTAGTGATTCGAAGCCCCACTACAAAACCTTGTAGGTGGCCATTACAGTTACGCGGCCTCCGGCTGTAATGATCGAAGCACGATAAGTAATGACTCTAGCCCCGAGATGTAGTGCACTATCAAACTTTGCTAGTGCACCTTGTGAACGGAGTTGAAGGGTGTCAACGCCTCAGCGTAAGGATCTAAAGCGCAGCATGGAACGAGGGGCTTCTACGGTTTGTAGACCGTACAGAAGAGCTAGAAGTCGGACACTAGCAAGTCCCGAGCGTTTGTACGCAAAGCTACGTGCAATGTTGTAGTAGACGTCAAGGGTCCAATAGAACCCTACAAATGCACCCTATAAAGAAATGAAGCTGGTCAATGACTGAGTTCAACCCACTAGTACTAGTCCGCAGCTTCAGAGTCTGCCGAGCGATAGTAAGGTCGAGTCATTAGAAGTGATTGCAGCGGTACACGACCTTTCAAAGCGGGACTACTAGGAGTAAGAGCAGAGTGATAAGCACAGTTAGAAACGGAGAACTAGTGGAGCTACACTTGGAGAATAGAACGGGAACGTAAGGATCTACGTTCCGCCCGAAGCCAGGCTACAATGAGGTTGGTGTGGCGTAGTGGCGCTTCTACAACTACCCAAGGGCTAGCTACGCCACACCTCAATTGCAAGGCTTCTCTGAATTTCACCAAAGCAGACTCCTCGAGAACAGAACACTGGCGTACGTCAAGCCAGTATGATAATCAGGATTTGAAGAGGAGACACTCGGTTCATCTGTGTCAAGCCATCTAGAGTAGATGAGCAAATATTTCTCGGTGAATAATCGATCTCGAAGACAGCTGCACTTTTCACAGATCCATGTAATACTGCACCTCCATAGTCCACATACGCTCAGAGCGCAGGCGTATCGATGAAGGAAAGGTTGTTGAAATCACCAGGATACCTCTCACCCGGAGCCTCTTTATGAATAGTTTCCGCCAACGTCCTGAGCTCAGTGACCTCCTCCTCCGTCAAAGTCACGTCATTTGCGCCCAAGTTCTCCTCGAGATACTGTGATAAATAAGAGCAGGAATACGTGATAGAGAATGAGATAGAATACGGAGGCATACACATACCATGACCTTCTTGGTACCAGGAATAACGAAGACGTTGTCGCCCTGTGCAAGTAGCCAGGCGAGGACGGCTTGACCGGCTGTAGCACCGTGCTTAGCACCAACAGCTTTGAAATCGTCAGCGAGCCTGACGATCTTCGGGAAGTTGTCGGGGTTGAAGCGCGGTATATACTTTGCATAATGACCTATTCATGCATAACTGATATCAGCTCTGCTTGCTCAACCAAAAAAAAAATGAAAGAAGATGAGTCGCGCTGTAATACTCATACTCACCATCAGGCACATCCCCCGCGTTCCTAAAGCTGCCAGTGAGCAGACCACGACCGAGCGGCGAGTACGCAACGACCGCGATCCCGAGCTCCCTCGCAGTCCGGAGCAGCGCGAGCTTCTCGAACTCGATATCGAGCATGACGGACGAATACTCGACCTGGAGCGCGGCGATGGGATGCACTGCGTGCGCACGTCGGAGCGCAGACGCGGATATCTCAGAGACGCCGATGTGCTTCACTTTGCCCTTTTTGACGAGTTCGGCCATGGCGGCGATTGTCTTCTCGATGGGCACTTGGGGATCTCCTCTGTGGTGCAGGGAACACTTTTGTCAATAATGCGTTGTCCGAGAGGGAGTAAAGAAGGGAAGAGACCCACCGGTGGAGGTAATATAGATCGATATAGTCGGTCTGGAGTTTCTTCAGTGAATTTTTGATAGCAGTCTTGACGTAGGCTGGGTCGGCGTTGGGGAACCGCAACGGATCGGCGAGACCGAACTTAGTAGCGAGGAAGATATCTTTGCGCTTTCCAGTCCTCGCAAACCATTTTCCAATCAATTCCTCCTGCGTATCACATAACATATTAGCCTGTGGTGGGTCCTGAAACGCTGGACAGAACACAAACATTGTCTTGGTACGCGTCAGCGGTATCCCAGAACGTACTGCCGTGAGCATAAACCTCATCCAAAAACTGTATAAATTAATTCCAAAAGATTAGCATCAATGCGACCTGTGGGACGAGCCTGAGAAGAAACCACGATGAACCTTCAAACGCTCCTCTGTAGAACCCGTCTGGCCATAGCCCACCGACAGACCCATGGCGCCAAAGCCAATGGCCTGCACGGGGGTCCCGCCGATTTTTCGAATGAGACGAGACATTGTACATAGTCCTGTAAATGTGGGGAGCTAAGCCTAGATGTATCATGTAGTAATGCCTGCCAAGGAAGGACGAGCTGCAAAAGAAGCGATGATGAAAACATGTTGATCTCCCATAGCGCTTTTATACCTCGAAAAGCAGAGTGATCTGGTCGAGGCGATGGTTCACTCCGGTCAGCGACCGGAGAAAAGGTAAGGACGAAGAACAAGGCGCGCGCATATTTGACTGTCCTGCTCACTGAACAGGACAAGGAAACAACCAGACCCAGTCCGCCATCCACATCAAAGCGGAATTTGCTTAGTCAGCAATCGGAGGAGAGCTCGCTTTCCTTTCACTGACGGTGTTCTCTGACGAGAGCCTCAAAGTGTATGTTCCCAGAGACTCGGACAGTATTTTTTTAACTGCTGTTTCTATCATGATTTGTCCGAATTTAATGCTGCATATGCATGCCAACCAGCGCCACCAATGCGGTGAAACAATTGTGGCGTAGAATGGTTTCGGCATCTCCCGGCGAAGTTCTAAACGCCAGGGCCTTTGGCCGTGGACCATAGCGTTGCTCTCGTCCCCCCATCCTCCACATTTTGTGGATCGTCAGACAAACCATCAGTTGGGTTGGCTGGCCTGACCGTATGGTGATCCTTCCAGCGGAGGACGGATAAAAAAATGAACCGGTGTCATTTCGGGTGTAATTTCAGCCAGTCCTCCTGAATAAAATTTTCTTGCTTTCCTCCAGTTAGGATCAGGGGGAAAACAAAATGACACACCATTAAGACTAGCCCACCGTGGGGGTCGAACCCACAGCCTTCAGATTGCGTAACTGACAATCAACCCGCCAGGGAGACCGTAAGAGTCTGACGCTCTACCGATTGAGCTAGGCGGGCTTGACAAGAGGATGATAATTTGTGTCAAGTGTTGGACGTAGCTAGGTGAGCAGAAGCATGTTAAAGGAAAGAAAACGTCGAAGGACACCACACCGAACTTACCTCCGCACTCTTCTCGTTCTTCAACTTGTCCTTCTGCCAGTCACGGTTGTCGTTCAAATCCACGTCAAAGCGCACACGCAGGGGCTCCAAACCAAGCGGACATCACACGTCATCGTCATCGTCATCGTCATGCAAGCATGTATTCGGTCTCGGTCTCTCGTCGATGGTAGTATACATCATATATAGTTTAGAACTAGAACTTGTGCGGAAGCTTGCGGAGGGGTCAAAGGAGGACAACGGATTCAGAGGAAGGGACGAACGACGAAGCGAATTCGAAAACTTTGGATGATATGATGGAGGGCAATTGAACGAGGAATTGAGCAACTCGATAAAAAAGGGGGGATTCAAAAGAAAGGAAAAGAAGGGACATGCTGTCACGTCGGCATTTGTATTGTATTGTATTCGGTGAACAGTCAATTTGGGAGCAACCGCGAACCTGATTACGAGAACGGTCGGTTGGTCGAGGGGAAAACAAAAAACAAAAAATAAGTATGGCGGCCAGGGAGGTGAGGCGATATTGAGGAGATGTGTGCTGCAGGGAGACGTCACGAGGTTGTCGTTTGTGTGTCGGAGATGAGTTCGTTGGAAGATGGGTGCGTGAGAAAGGGAATAAACACAACAGACAACAAGGACGTCAAAACAGCAAGCATCATATGGACATGCGAGGTATGCGGATTGAATGAGAGGCGTGAACGGGTCGATATCAGAGTCAGGGACAATAAGCGTTGGATAACCAAAAGCAGAGCGCAAAATGACATAAGTGGGCGTAAGGTAACGTATAAGGGTCGGGAGGATGGACAGCACTAGTGTGAGCGAGGCAAGAGGGAGGTGAGATATAAACAGGGTAACCACCAAGGCGATAGACGTGGGAGAATTATGATGATTTCAACTCCGAGTATAGTGCCACTACGAGACCAGAAGAGAATGAGATATAAAATACGACGGCAAATATTGGAAGCAATTGAAGAGCAACGTGGAGTGGAAGAGATGAGGATGAACGAGACTGGGCAGACTTATAAAAATGTTTGGGTGTATGAGGGAGAAGAAGATAGCGACATCGAAGAATACCAAAAACACAAATGTCCGCCCCAGGAATATCCCCAGGATAAAGTGATGAAATACGAAGTGATGCAAAAGAAGCGATGGATCGAGAAGAGACTGTAAAGTGTGAATATTCATATAGACAAAACCGGTTCAAGACACTGATACATGCAAGGGATGGGTCATAGATAAGACGCTCATGCCGGCCTTCGACGTCTATGAGCTATCGTGCGAGAGGGCCGACATGGCGTTTGCGGAGGAATGCTGCTCGGGATCAGAAATGTAACTGCTTGCGTGGTTATGGTTATTGAAAGTGTTCGACTGCTCGGGTATAGTGGTGAGATGGTTATTGCCAATGGGGTTGAGTTGCGGAGATGGAGAGATGCCAAACGGTGAAAAAGTAGGGGTAGAAGACGAAGGGGACATGCTGCCCGTGGGTGAGGCCATGCCGAAGCTCTGGGCACCCATGGAGCGAGGGAACGCTCCAGGACCGAAAGAAGCATTGACCGGAGGCGGGGAGACGAAACGCGGAGGTGGTGGAGACATGCTGAACTGATATGAAGACGTCGGCGAGACCATCCCCGAGCCATCTCGCCGAGAACGAACGGACGTATCCAACTCAGCCAACGACTTTATCGGAACAGAGCCGTCAGTAGCGGGGGTGTTGGTCCCGTTAGACGCATTAGTCGGGGTGCGCACACCTAACGGGTTCTTCGAATACGACAGACGGATACCTCCGCCTTTAACGAGCCCGTTTAGTGTCGCTCCGTAAAGATCATTCAGAGCCCTGGTCGCGTAGGAAACGTCCGCGAACTGTAAATCAACGTCATTAGATAGGTCGAGCAAAAATCGAGGAGGGCATGCGTACCTCGACGAAACACATAGGCCCGTTGCTCTTCTGGCGGAAGCAGAGCTTGCGGAAGCCGGGTCTACGCTGAAAAAGCTCACGAAGGCTTTCCTCTAATTGATTGGGCGGCTGACCCGGCGGCGGGGGTGAACTAGGAAGATTCCCGACATATAGGGTGTTGATCTTTGAAACTCGTCAGATTGGACCGGGTAAAACACTTTAAAACGTGAATACTGACGGGTGGGTTTTGGTCGACCGCGCCACTTCGTGCTGAACTCGCTCCGGAATCGGGGCTACCCAGGGGTGGCGACGTCGACCCGAACCCATCAGCGATATTCCTCTCGGTGCTGATGGCCAACGAGGCAAGCGCGTCAGGCATCGACTCTTCACTACCGCCAAGTAGCGAATCGGCCACGCTTGAAGCACTAGAAGTGGGCATTGACCCAGACCCTTCCCCTTCCCGAACGGGAGAGATCTGTCGCGGCCGAGTGGGGAGCGAAGGATGCGGAAGAGGACCAGTCGAAGAGTTCGGAGAAAACGCGTCTACCGACGGGAAGATCGAAACGTCCTTGTTCGGAGGAGGGGATTGCTGATCTTTGCCCGGGGACAGTGGACGCGCGGGCAAACCGCTCGGGGCGGGGGCAGACATCTTGCGGAACCCGGGTAGACCGTTTTCGCGACTCACGGCCATGCTCCAAGGATTGGGAACGCTTCCTCGTGTCGCGAAGCCGTTGATACCACCGGGGCCACCAGGCATGGATGGGTTCTCGCCAGCAGTGGCGGCCAAAAGAGAGTTTCCGACGGGTTGCTGGGAAGAGGGAACGGAATGGAAAGCGTCGAAGGCCGACATGGGGTTGTTGGAGCGAAGACGAGCTGTTCGATCCGCCTCACTAGTTTCCTTCCGTTTACGCTCCTCCTCCTCCGCCCTCTCGCGCGCACCGCGAGTTCCAGACATTCCAAGCGCATTAGTTTTGCGCATATCGTTATCGTCCTCCCGGTTCTCCACTCGAGTGTCTCGACGCCCGTTCAGTCCCGTGAAGCCCATTGCACCTAGAGTACCTAGCTCTCGCTCCCTAGCTGCGAGTGGTTCACCACCTGGCATGGGCCCTCCGCCGTGCAACCCATGAATGCCCGGCAGACCGCTGAGAGCCTCAGGCGGAACCGTGCCGCCACCTGAGCCCATGATGTTGGAAAGCTGAGGAGGGAGAGGGCCGATCCCACGCTTGGTGTGCAAGTTCTTCTTCGCCATCTCGGCCTTCAGGACGGCACCCTTCTCGATGTCGACTCGGCGTCCCTGGAGGGTATCTCGAGCTTCCAGGGCTTCGGCTCGCGTCCGGAATTTAGCGAAGCCGATAATTTGCTTCCGGGTGGACAGATTGGCGTTTGCGCCCCCGGCGGAAGCGTTGGCCGTGAAGGATGCGAATGGTTGGTCATCGGCTGGTGGCCAGGAAGAGGTCGTGCCGTCCCTCCCGCCGTCGACAACAACACCGCCCTGGTTGATCGTAACGAGGTTGTACGGGTCGTTCGGCCCTCCGTGTACGTGAGGATACCCGAGAGGACCACTGGGACGAACGCTGCCGACTCCGGGGCCCGATGCTCCTGAGCCATAGGCCGTGAGCTCCTTGTTGGGAATCTTCAAAGTCGCCGCCTCGAAACCTGCAGAAAAAGTGAACATGTTCTGAAATTCGCGTTCCTATTATGGCAGATGATGACGACGTTAGCCTAAAACAGTAAACATTTCCCAGGAGAGTATGACGAGTCATACCTGCATGTCCTCGGGGAAACCAACGACAAAAATGGTGGAAATCTCCTCTTGCGCGGCCGCCTGGGTCGCGCCATTAGCGTGCGTGGCGTTACTCTGAGTGGGCGCAGGTGCCGATGGATTCGTAGCAGGAAGATGAGGACCATATGGCGTCTGAGATTGCATGGGCTGTTGCTGCTGCTGCTGAGGCTGCTGATGCTGAATGCCGTTCATGTAGGGCGCCTGCGGATTTGGATGGAAGCCGTTGAGCGGTGGCTGCGTCTGGGGACCCTGGACCTGCTGTTGCTGCTGGGAGCCAGGAGCGGGCATAATTCCATTCGGTTTGACGGTCTGGAGACCAGAGGTGCCGAATGGATCGACGTTGAAAACGGGCTTATTGTGACCAGCAGCAAAGCCTGATGGAGGAGAAAGTGCGCCCGGAGGAAAGTCGTAGCCACCCCGAGGCTGATGAATGACATCGAAAGAGTTGGGTTGGTTCTGATGGGGCAGTTGAGAGGGTGGTGGAGGCGCAGTGGAGTAAAGATCTACAGGGTAATGGTGAGATAAATTGGAGGTGTCGCGGAAGGTATGTGGGCCGGGAGCAGGTATGGAAGGCTGACGAGAGCGATTGTTGGGATATGCGTTGAATGGGGGCGACCTGAATGGGGCCGAAGAAGAATAGTCGCCGAGTTGGGCCTGCTTCTGTAGGTCGTATTCGGTGGGAGAAGCGAAGTCGGAAATGGAATGCATGTTATTGTACATCGAATTGAAGTTGTTGTCTTGGACGTGATGCTGCGGAGGAGAGTCTGGACGATGGGGAGCGTGCTGGAAGGGGAGATGGCGAATTGAAGACGTGGAGAGCGGCGAAAGGAAGTTGGAGGAATTTGCTTCAGAGTCTGAGGAAAGCGGCTCGGCGTCTGCCTGGGCGTCGAGAGAGTCTAGGAGAGAGCGATTGATGAAGTCCTCGTCCTGCGCACGGCGTGGGGGAGGGCCGTGCGAGAAGGGAGAGCGCGTCGAGACGAGAGATGACGCCAGGATGGGCAAAAGCGCTGGTGGAAAGGTGACGCGAGAGGAGACGAGAGCTTAGAGAGTGGACGCGAGAGAGCGAGAGGAGATGCTGCTGACGAACGCGGCTTTAATTCTTGGGAAGTGTGGCGGGGGACGTGGAGAGGTGGAAAGGGGGAGTTGGATGTGGTGGAGGAGCAAAGCAAGCGGAGCACGCAAGGGGCGGACGCGGCCGGTGCCAAGTCCCGCGTCCTGTCACACCCAGCCTGCACCGCAAAGTTCCCACGCACAGACCCTCAGTCAACGCGCAGCACGTGAGCACCAGCCAAAGAAATCACGTAAGCCCAAGCCAAGACCCAGACCCAGTCCCTTTGTCCGAGCAGTGTAGCCGAGCACGTCGTCACACACAATGAGCACACCCACAGACCACACGCCCCAGACAATAGCGTCTCTCGCGCCGCTTTTCAAGACAGGCGCAGCCATGCATATCCAGCCGTCGCCCCAGCGCAGAGACAATACACACCACCTACCAGCACAGCGTCGCTGAAGCCATTATCCGCCCAGCGACAGTAAGAGCCAGAAAGTGAGAATGCGAGAGTGAGACAACAGCGAGAAAAGCCAGCGGGAGAGACGGGGAAGAGGACGAGGGAGTGGTCGACGAAGAGTGCTTTGACAAGAGCCAGGCCGCGACGACCTTCGCAAGTGAAAGGGCTCGCTCTCGTGGCACCGGCCGGCTTCCCCGCGCATGCACCTCTTCCTACGCCCATCATTTTCGACCACACTCCGTCTCCGCCAGCTACAGCGACTCACCTCCAGCTCTTCGTTGTTGCCTCTACTGTCGACATCTCGACTGAACGGCATCGATGCAAAGTGGTCTTGACGACAACGACACAACGCCTCCTCTCCAAACGCTCGCCATTCGCGTCATCCCAAACGGAAACACTTGTCCCAATTCGACACCGTGCGTACCCGGATAGTGTGGTCCGTGCTCTTCCTGTTCAGCTGGCGACTCTGCTGTTCTATCGATGCCTGCAGGCTGTCACTTCCACTCTTCTCACCCCGGCCCAATCCCCCATTCTTATCCTGCGTTCGGACCCGGATTCTCCCACCTCAAACCCCTTCAAATACGGCCGTGTCTCTCGTCCTAAACCCCCCAGGCTCGCAGGCTATCGCCTTCGCGCCCACCTATCGATGAGCTATGGTGTCGAATGACCAATGTACGCTCGTTCGGACCGACTCGTGAGGATTGATGATACTTTTACGTGTGGTCATACACTGCGCCAGGTGCGTTTTCGTCTTGCATCTCTATCCATCCTTCTCTGTGTTTCGTTTTGCCCTGAGAACGTGCATCTGGTGTGGTCTTGGTCTGTTGTTCTCGTGTCTGGAATATGGCGTGTAGATGGAAAATTGCGGTTGGTCGATCCCCATCATTGTGGCGTATCATGTTGTCCCTCCCCATTCGTGTACAACGATGTACATAACTGCCATGGCCCTACGTCAATCTCCTTTCAACATATACCCTGTTCCAATGTGTCTTTGTTGAGGTCTTCCATGACTCTTCAAACGTTTGACCACCACGTGTCCCAGGACGAGACGCCAGTGCCACTGTGGCGTCTATGCTCACCAATTGTTTATCGAGTAGAGTACCCTCACAGTGGGTGTTAGCCCCTGTCCTCTGGGTGAGGGCGTGCAAGTGTATTGACAATACAATCATTCCCTTGTCTCCAACGGAGCAACATCTACAATGAGTTTGAACAAGTCAGTCCCTTCCGTACGTCGTTCATATGTCGGTGCCATGAGACTCTGAACCGCTAGGAGATTCGTTACTGAGACGCTGAGGTACAATAATGTCACCATCAAGATGCAACTCCCTATATCAGATAAGACCACCTCGGACCTCCTCCGACGGACATGTCTTTGCTCGTCTATCGTGGAGCTACATCCAAGTTCGCCATTGCACCACTTAGCTATATGGGGTTTGGGTCGCTCAAGCTCAAGGTCGAAGTCAAGACAGTTCCTAAGTGCTGTGTGGCTTTATTCCTGTTAGTGGTGTTCATGAAAATCTGGCCTCGTACGACATCCAATGTCGTTTCTGAGACTCTAAGTAGGAACGAATTCACGCCCCGATTAAACCTCCGAAGTTGAATTGCAATCACTTACTACGTTGATCCACACCACAAGATCATGATCCCATCCAGTTCAAAACGTTAACGTTCACCAGCTGGAAAGATCCTCCACCTTCTGCTTGACAACTGCTTTGATGGACTGTGGACTGGTTTGAACAAGCTAGTCATCGTGCGTGGACTATAAGTCGATGTAAGTGACGAAGTACTTATTCCTGCCTGTTCAAGTTCGGGCCAACTCGACGAGTCGTCATCGATGAAGAGAATGGTTATGCGGTCTCGTTCACACTGCAGCTTCGACCGTCTGGACCGCAATACTGCTTTTCAACGACCGTCTAACATATTGCTTCACTTTGCTTCCATCCGGGTACACCTGACACAATGATGGTTCTCCCCCTAGTCCTATTAATGGCCGGTATTCTTGCATTCTACCTATCTTCTCGTACCCCACATCGTGCACCGTGATTTAAAAGCGGCCCGGGAGCATCAGCCCGTCCTAGCGCCTGTTCCCACTATTCGTGATTAATGAATAGTAAATACGCATCGACGACCTAACACCGACTGCAACAAAAGCGATCCAATTCCCTATTTAAAGCTGATGGGAGCGTCGAAATATTCTTTGTCACTGCTCGGTTTATCAACGTTCGACGTCATGCAGGATCACCGCCGCGTAAACTCCTTCTCGTCAATGTCGGAGAGCACGGGTCAAGTGTGTGTGAGTGCGACGTTTGACTAATCGTCCCCATCACGTTGTTGATCCTGGCCTTGTCCCTTGCCCCATATAAGTAAACGGTGCTGCCAGTCGAAGCACAAAGAGCGCCCGCGCCGTCTTGTTTGGCTCTCGCCGACCAGGCACTGCCCGCGCGCACAATACATGATACATGCAACCTAAACACCCGTAGGTCGTCTTCCCCCTTTCTGTTTCCTCGCCTTCAATCTGATCCCCGACCTCCAGGCTGCCTGCGTCAACGCGCGAATGAGGGACAACAAGACGAACACGACTTCCCGTCCTACCTGCTCGAATTGTCGCAGGAAGAAAGTCGTTGAGTACCATCTCGTGTTTCTTCTTCCCGCCATGCCAATACAGCATACAACGTTTCCTGTCACTCTGACTCGAACTTACCCGGCTGATTCCCGCGATTTTTTTTTGTTCGTTCGTTCGTTCGTTCATGTGTGTAGCGCTGCGATGGTCAAACTCCTGAATGCGGACAATGCACGCGAAGACGACGACGCGATGGTCCAGCGTGCGATTATACTCCACCGGAGACCCCGATCGCCCCGGGCGAACTTCTGCAGAAAGGAGCGGCTTGTATCCCGTGCAGGTAAGTTAATCATTATCATAACTTCGTCCCGCTCATTTATCGGTCGAGAATCTAAATCTAAATCTGAATCGACAGAAAAAGCAAGAAGGTCAGCGAAAATGGGACTACTCATCCGCCGTTTCTTGTCCTCATTTTTTGTTTTTTTTTGTTTTTTTTTGGGGCTTGGTGACATAGAAATGCACGGCAGAGCATCCGATCTGTCAAACCTGCATTTCAGCACAGAAAGCCGATCAGTGCGCCTATGTCAAGCACGAGAAACCGCAGATCACGTTCGCCCCGTTCGAAGAATTCTATCCGCACACTGGCACAAACGGTCGTCTAAGACGGCTCGCACCACATCCTCCCCCTGCTCCCGATCCTGCACCTGCTCATGAGGTCTCCACTGCTTCATCCTCCTCGTCAGCGCACCCGCTACGGAGTGCTTCCATGTCCTCTGACGACGACTCACGGCACGGCACCTCCCGCACCACCACCACCACCACCGAGTCTTCGGTCTATTCTAGCAGCACGACGTCTGGATCGAGTTGTACGACACCTGACCTTTGCTCGTGGGCTGAAACGCCGCCAATTCCGCCTATATCTTCGCCTTCGATTTTCTGTCCGTGTCCGCCAGAACGCAGCTATGGGCGAGTACCTGACAGTGAGGTGGAATCGGTTACAGCGCACTGTTCGCCGTGTCAGCCCGGGCCTACGACGTTAACTTTCGTACAAGAATGTATTTCGGCCGGGGATGCCGCCCGAGTGGTGAAGGCGACGAAAACGTTAGCGCCGCCATCGGAATCACTGGCAGACCTGAATTATGCCCGTCAACTGTGAGTTCTTCGTCCTTCCCATTCCGAACGTCCCATTGACAAAGTGCGCCCTCTGACCTGACCAATAACGAAGACGCACTCGGTTCTTTGCACACGGCGTCAAGATGGGCGTACGGATGACTCAAGACAAGCTCGACGCAATAGCCCGCGGGGACCTCTCCGGCCAACTCGTCCATCCCGTCTTCGTGCACATCGCGCACCTCATCGGCTCCATATTCTATCACGGCGCCGAACATGGCGCTAGCAATCGTGCTCGAGAAGAAAGGGATTTGCGCATGGTGTTTCATGAAATCTCGAAGGAGGACGCGTTGCCCCGGTTTGCGTTTGTGCAGGTCAAGTCGCTTCTTGCGTACTACCACCTCTTCAAGAAGGACATTCCGAATGCGTGGGAGCGAATGCAGGAGGCCTCTGAATTCGTGCGGCGCCATGATATGCATATCGCCATTCATGAGCACGGTGCCGGTTCTGTACCAAAAGGTGATGGTCCGTTGACCGCTGCCGATGCGGCCGACGAGGAGGCCACTGCGCTTGTTCAGATGCTTTAGTATGTCCCTATCATCGTGGCGTAACTTCTTATACTGAAACGGCTGCAAAGTCGCGACAAGTGCAGTGGTATGATGATATCAGTTCCCTTGATGCCACCACAACATCTCGATGATGAGTTCCGAAATTGGACGGTGCGTCGCACTTCTTTGTTCAGATTGGACTAACGGACGCTCATCATCGTATTCTTATCTACAAAGTCAGCCAGTCTGGCGCAAGAGACGGACAATCTGATGATCACACGCACCATATGCGTCTCCCTTTTATTCGAGAGCAGAGCCTTCTTGCAGCAATGGGGAACCCAGCAGTCATTAACCCCAGGTGAGCTCCTTCTCGGCATTCGATAAAGTCCTAGTCAATACTGATGTATGTATGTGGATCTATCCGTGGCTGACTGACCCACCACAGAAAAGCAGCGCCCGTTGCCACCGATTCTATACGAGAATTGTTCGCATCTCATCCATCGCATCCAAGCGCAGCTCGCGCAGGTCTATCGCTCCTTGCAACCCAACATCGCCTCGAGCCCACTGCCAATGGATCGTCTAAGCACGCTCACGCGCAAAGGGTTGTGCATCATCTGCTGGACTGCGCTCATCAATATGTACAGCTTTTTGGGACATGGGATGGGTCATGAAGAGTCGAGGCGCAGGTTAGTCAAGGCTGCGACGGAGGTGGTACGCGTCTCGGATCCTCTGGCGGAGGCAGAGTATAATTTCTTGGATGCGATTATATTCGTGAGTGATTTGGTTTTTGGGATGGTCGTTCTCTGGTACTGACTGAGGGGGTTGTATAGATGTGCTGGAATATCGTCAGGGATGTCCTTCTGACGGAGTACAGTCTGAGAACGTTTGCTGGAACGGAAAGGTCCATCCAAGTACCCCTCGAAGCTGTCGACCTGCCACCACTGCTAGATAGTCTCCAGAGATATGCGCAGAAGCTGGCAAGTACAACACCTGGAGTGCCATCGGTCGACTAGATAGTTGGGGTCATTGGGTTGTCAATTGGTGCCACAAGTCGAACACTGACGTGTCGTGTTGGTAACTTGGTATCGTGTACATTTACTGTAATTTACCTATTTCTCGTCAATTGCATAATTCCAAAATAGCGTACCTCTATAATTACAATGACTCTTGCCAGCCAAAAGCTTTTGCTGCACTGAAATGTTCGTAGAAAAGCCATCGTCGAGATGAGCCTCGTGGACGAATCATGAAGGGACCATTTTGCTCGGGCCACAAACAGTCGCATTCGCCACCCAGAAGATTTGTCATGCAGACGTCGACGCCGCAAAGCTGAGGTTGGTCGTGCTCACTGCTCACCACCACCCAGACGTCGCTCGAACAGGCGCAAGCCAGGCCCACAAGACTTGCGGAACGGTCTCTGAGTCTGACAATCCCTATGCAGATCGATGTTCTCGTATTCTGATATTCTTCTGCATCCGCTTGTGCCCCAGATCGCGCCTTTGCTCATTCTCATTCTCGTCCCCCTTTTTATCCTCACTGGACAACGTCAGATCCTCGCTTGTATTGGCTGTCTGTCCTCCATGCTCCAAACACTGTCGTACGCGCTCCCATGGAACTGGGCATCATCTGGCCCGTCGAAGGCACCACGGTCTAAGCTGAGGAAGAAGCACGTCACCACTCGCGCTGCACAATTAGCAGCCAATGGACACGCCAACCAGAGTGCGTACTTCGTGCCGCCCATATCAAGAATGCATGCTTAATCTTCATAATTGAATCCTATATAGACGTTCAGGGAGAGGAGGGTTGGGATGTCTCGTCATGTTATCCTGGACTGGTCAACGTTTCTGGCACTTACTGCTTCATGAACTCGACGATGCAGGTAAGTCTGTCACATCTAACTCTCTTCATCTCCTTCATATG
The DNA here is from genome assembly GCF_000264905.1 of Stereum hirsutum FP-91666 SS1. Taxonomy (NCBI): domain Eukaryota; kingdom Fungi; phylum Basidiomycota; class Agaricomycetes; order Russulales; family Stereaceae; genus Stereum; species Stereum hirsutum. The sequence goes on from NW_006763135.1 coordinate 1,716,154, forward strand.
CCACCACACAGGCATTCGCTTCTCTCTGCTATCTACAACCTTATGTGGATGCTATACAAGCCAAAGCCGTGGCTCTTGACGTTCCAACACCCGTTACCGACGCGCTCCACGATCTCCTACACAGTGGGTATCTTGCTTTTCCATGATGAGTGTTTCGGCAACGGTGCGGTGCTAGTGGCAACGACGCACACACAATGTCTATGACTCCAAGTGCGCCTCTCGTTCGTCCACAACACTTCCCCGACGCCTGTCCAGTCTTCTCCTTGCTTATATTACGTTTTCTCATCTGTGTCCATAATGCATGCAGCTCTCAACAATCCGAAATCTAGCCCCTTCTCTTTCCGACCGCTCGCGATGATAGAAGCCTTATCGTACCCCGAGCCTGGCAAACGCAGCCCACTATTCTCCTCTCGAGAGCATCAAGATGCACAGGAGCTCTTCCAACTCGTCTCCGAATGCATCAAGAAGGAAGCGTCGGCCGTTGACAAAGAAAGCCTTCGTGACCGTGGCTTAGGAAAACTGCCCTCTCGAACTCTCCTGCTCGAGGCAGAACGCGGTCAGCTGACGAAGGGTGTTTTCGATGGGTTAACGGCGAATCGTCGGAGTTGTATGGAATGTGGGTACACGGAGGCGGTCATGCATTTTCCATTCGATAATTGGCAACTCAGCCTGCCGCGCTCTACGGTATGTCTCCTTTCGAGTGTCGGAGAAACACAGGTTTGATGGGTTATCTTCAGATATGCAGTCTGCAAGAGTGCTTGGGAGACTACACACGGCTCGAACCCCTGACGGACTGCATCTGTCGGAAGTGTTCCATGGTGGCCACACACGTCAAGTTGGATCAGGAGGCCCAGAGACTAACGGAACTGGCTGATTCAGATCCAAGTGCCTCGTCTTCGAAGAAAAAGAGGGCACGGGAGGCTCGGAAACTTGCCACGAGAGTGAAGGAAGCTCTGGAGCAGGGCAGAATAGAGGATGATATCAAAGGCGTGAAGATGGAGAAAGTCTTCAGCAAACTCTCTACTAAGCAAGCCATGATCGCTCGAGTAAGTATATCCCCAAAGCTGACGATACTGGGCGTGTTTATTGACTTTGTTTCTTACCAGCCACCTCCAGTTCTTGCCCTGCATATTAACCGGTCCATGCATTTTGGCAACTACGCATCGAAGAACAACACCTGTGTTCGCTTCCCCGAGATCCTTGATCTCACACCCTACACTACCTCTGGACAGCTCTCCACAGTCCCCTCCGTCCCTATTTCGACCCCAGAACCCTCCACTTCTCGTGCCGCGACACCCTCAATAGCATCATCATCATCGTTACCTTCCAGTCTCAGCGCAACCCCATCGCCGATGACATCGCCCTCACAAGTAGTGCTATACCGTCTCTCGGCCGTCGTCTGCCATTACGGACAACACTCCTTTGGCCATTACGTTTGCTACCGCCGCAAACCTCGACCACCAACATACTCGAACCGGTTTGCACCACCCACTGCACCTCATACATTCGATTGCCAGTGCGATAACTGCCGCAAATATGGCTGGGTGCGCGATGCTGATGAACCACAGCCGGGAAGGATGGGCACGGGCAGAGGCTGGTTGAGAATCAGCGATGCTTCGGTGAGCGAGTGCGGCGTTGAGGAGGCTCTGAATGAGGGTAGCGGAGCATTCATGCTTTACTACGAGAGGGTTGTGGAAGCGGGGGCGAGGCCGAGGCCGAGGATGTATTCTTTGGGTCCATCAGCGTCTCTGAGTTCGGAGGAGACGGTCAAACCTGACGGATCAAGGCTCAGTATTCTGCCAGACGGAAATGGTAGCGCAGGGCCTCCTGGCTTGGTTCACAATGATGGGTGGAGGGTAGGGGCAAGAATTGTAAGGAACGTTGCGGCAGGAGGATCCAGTACAAGGAGTCCATCTTCCCGCGATGTATCATCCCGGACGGAGGAGGACGTAAAGACCAGTGTAGCACCGCGAATACCACAATATGCGTCTTCCGCGTCGACAGGGTTCTCTGGCGATACCAATGTCGTGGAAGAACCTAAAGCTCTTCCAGCCTTTGTCAAGCCTCCACGACTATCAACGCCCTCGCCGTCATCACCCCCTCCTTTGCCGGCTCCAGTCGCTCAGCGACCGTCATCGTCATCACCATCGCCGAAACCCTCATCTTTCTCTGCTTCACGACCAGGCTCGACTACTACTCAGGGTCCACCGGCAACGCAGCAATCACCTCAGTCCAGCAGAGTAACGCGCTCGCATTCTAACTCAAGTCAGGTTCCTTCCGCGAGAATCATTGGACTTCGTGCTTAGACAGGTATCCAGGGTTGTTCTCGACTGTAGCCTGGGTGGATGTCGTCGTCACTGTTTCTTCTTGATTTATTCGCTTACATTACTTAGACTACATTTGGTTTTGACCGTATATGTACGATTTCGACACAGTCGTTCGCGTCCTGGAGAGCCACAAAATTAGCTTATAATTATGACGAGGGAGTGCCACCCACCGGCTATGTCCGCCCCTGTCTGGTTCTTGACGGTTCGATCGTGTTCCGATCGATTCGTTCCTGGCCGTTGATGAACGCCATGCCTTCCCAGCTGAGCTCACCATCTCGAACACCACCATCGTCCTCAAAGACACATCCACAAACATCTCATCTATCTCATATTCTCTTGTAAACATGGCTTTGAACTGGACAATGCTGAACCCTGACCGTACTCCGGTCCCACTTCTCGGGGAGACGACGGTGCTGACCATCGAATCCGGCGCTGAAGTGTCACTTACCATCCCAGATGCACCTCCGGGGACTGCTGATTCGGCTGGAGGGGTTGGTGGGACAAAGAAACTCAAGGCTACCGGGAAGCTGTGGGTGACCGAGAAGCGTGTACGTGTCGACCCTCTCCATCACATCTCATTAACCATCCGCTGACATGTTGTTCACAGCTTATCTTTGTGGCACCTCCCGTTCCCGCGGGAACAGTGGCTGCCTTCGAATCTCTCTCGGTGCCTCTTCACTGTCTGCTTTCGACCAATTATGAGCAACCACTGCTCGGGTCGAATTACCTGCTTGTGGAGATCAAGCCAACGGCTGACGGAGGGCTTACGGCTGGCACGAAGGCTGAGATCAGGTTGAAGGATCAGCCCCTGTTTCAGCTAGTGAGCGTGTTGAACAAGACGAGGGAAAGAGCCGTTTATATGCAGAGACAACCGATAGAGGAGGATGACCTCCGTGAGTGTTCTTTCCTGTTCTTCGACGCACGGCGCCTCTGTCCATCATTCATTATCTACCTTTCTTCTCTCTCACGCATTCGTACGCCGAACCTACTGTATTGACTTTATTTCTAACAGCGGCCTACGCGTCTCCTTCGGCCTCTACGCCCGCTGCATCCGCTTCACGTACACCGGTTGCGGAGACCCCCAGCGACGCTCCGCCAGGTTATGATGCGTGATCATGATATGGACCGTAGTAGAGAAGGTGTACGAGTGCATTTATTGCTATATCGTCCTTTGGCTTGGACGTATGTGTATCGATAGATTTACGTGATTCAGAACTAGTGCTCAGGGAGCTTCTCCCTTTCCACATTGTATCCTCTTCTTCCTGACCACCCATCATTGGGCGAAGGTTGACGAGTACTTGTTCTGTGCAGCTTCTACGCATGATAAGGAATGTTTTTCGTCATATCCCCTTCTCATAGCGCTCTATAGACCTTCAATCCGCGATCTCCAGGCTGTTCACCTCGCATCCTATCGTATCGCAAGCCTCGAGGCAAACGATAGAAGTGGCGAGCCTTCTTTATTTCGACCGGTGACCCTCACTCAAGGCTATCGGATAGTCAGCCAAGCGCAGAAGCACAAGCAGGGTTCCTTCCCACCGGTATCGAGATACATCGAATGGCTCAGGCCTTTGCTGTTAGAGACTCATGGATCTTTTAAGTTTTGTATAGTGCAGCCGTTGATTGTTGAGCCGCAGCAGGTATGACCGCGTAAGTTTACAATCGTCCCTTTCATCTTCCCTGATGGACCACATCTCCTGCAAGGGTATGTAACGATAGGTCCCACAAGCAGTATGTCGCCTGAATCCATACAGCGATCTCGAGTATTAGTAGAACCAGGGGTGGGCTATCACGACTGTTCAGTGGCACAATATTTAAATAAAAACATGTTGCCTAAAAATACGCTTGAATCTTCATGCTCACACAGCTGTTTCTATATTGTGGCTTCTGGGTCCTTTGAGCATGCAAACGCACATGAGCGCTGTGCGATTTTTACCATAAATAACCCTTTCTATTACTGTGCCCGGTGGTCTCTTCAGTTGGACAGATCCTCGATATCGTGCTTGGTATATGGCCGCCTTGCGATAGCTGGCCCCATACGTAGTTATTTGATGCGTGCATCGTCTATCTGGTTCAAGCTCACGCGATCTCGCTCGTCGGTAAACCCCGGTTGCTTGGGGGTGACTGCATGTACGTAGTACTTACCGCACGCTCACACTCTGAAGTAGTATAACTTGCGGAAGCGGCCTATCTTTCTGCGTTGATGTTCAACCACAACTTTTGCTTTCTCCTTGTCACTTCATCCGGGCCTCAGAACCTGATCCCCAGCCCGCTCTCGCAAGTCCGCTAGCGTGACCGTGAGGGTGTCTGCTCAGCGTTGCTGTCCACATAGCCAACCTGGAGGTGGCTCACAAGACCCGTGCTTATCATTGGATGATAGATGGGGTGCTTCACCGCCGAGCCATGCTCATAATAGTCATCGCTCTTGCGTGAGTTGTTTTCTACCACGCCGCTCACTGAAGTCGAAATAGAGCTCACTGCTGGAACCTAACAGATCGATCTCTGGAGTCAATGCAAGAGGAGCAGACGACGTGAGTGTCCTCACTCGTCAAACGTACATTGACCTATGGGTAACACGGTAAGTCGCATTTGCATGGAGGGTGACGTCGTAGCATTCGAATAGACAAAAACCGTGCTGACGTTCAGGATGACTGATGCAGTCTGTTCACCATTAGCGGGTATGGGCTGCTGGTCTTCGACTATCTCCTGACATTGTCAGACGAGGTCGCGTATATATGGCCGAGTCGATGGTCACCCGTCAAGATCATATACCTAGCCAATCGGTACGGCAATCTGTCTATGCTGGGGCTTATGACATGGCATATTGCTGGGGATTTATACTCTGAGGCCTCCTATGTGCGCTTGTTCCTTAGCTCCTTATTCCTCCACTGCTGAATACTTACACTATTGGTCGGCATACAGTTTTGTTTTGTTGCTACTCTTGTTACAAATATGGGCATGCTTCTTTCCTTCGCTTCTATCCGTGGTAAGCAGTTATTGCTCGTCGTCGGACAGTGGTCAATGAAACATATACATCTTGGAAACAGTCCTTATACTTCTCCGGGCTTGGGCTTTGTGGATACATCGACGACATGTCTTGGCTGCTATACTGGTTTTGTTCTTATCGTATAGCATCGTTTGTTCAGTCTTACTCTTGTGGGGTACCGTGACCGTATCCTACAGTTGTGAGTCACGACTCAGACTGCTCCTCTAGTAACTTGCTAACAATCATATCAGCGAACCCATATCCAATCGCCAATCTCGTTCGGACATGCGTTTCCCCTATTCCAGGTAGGTTGCTTTCTTTCTAGGACTTGATACATGTTGAATGCTGATAGTGTTTTGCCGAAGATTTTGGAGTACGTACTTTCCCTTTCGATCGTGCATTTTCGTACTGAGAGGCCCTTTCCTGTCCCAGTGGGTGCTGTGGCTTCCAAGGTAAATTCTGATTATTCAATAACTTTGTTCTTGGGCTCACCGTCATCCAGTATTCTTCTAGAGACAGCCCTTTTTGGCATCATACTTCGGACCATGCCGCAATACGGAGAGACTATCCTTGCGGGGGCCATTTATCGGGACGGTATGTGGCTTGCATATGCTGTAATGACTTCGGGCTTAACTCCGACACTTTTCGTACTCACTAGGTGCAATATACTTCGTTGTGAGCTCATATTTGTTCATATCATAGGCGCCATCACTAACATCATGTAGTGTTCTATGGGATGCAGTTTCTCTAATTTGATTCTATGGTGTGTAGCGCTCTCTGCATAAGCTTTTGAACGGCAGGTTCACCTCACTCCATCCGTCTCCTCCTTGCAGGGCAATCAGGCCAAATGTCGGTACAAGATCCGTTGCGCGTCTTCATCCCGATTGACTAAGTTTCGTACTCCAGAGCCCCCTAAACCTTCTGCCGTCCGTCGGCACACTTGCTGCCTTCAACATCGCTGGACAACGTTTGGTAGTTAGCCTTCGCAGGGTACACGCACGTCAACAGGATTTTTCCACTGGCCGTCTGGGTCAGATAGTGGGCGACATCGACGACACGACAACGGAAGGGGAAGAGTCGTATCATCACGACGGGCTGCAGCAGTTCGAACTGAGTCCAGTAGCGTCGGATAGACCACCACCGAGCGTATCCCCCGAGTCAGATAATCATCAGTCTATCACGGGTGTAGAACCGTAGCATGGAGTTGTGCTATCGTCTTGTTCACTCTTTCAATACCTTTCTGACAAAACCTACTGTATTATATATTGATCCTCTTGCGCGGTTGACGCAGCTCAGCGAGATGCTACACACTAGCCTCAATTGGCAGGTTCCATTGCGACTGTTGAAGGGGGAGCAATGGACCAACCACGGTATATCCGAGGTGCGTGTATATAAAAATGTCTAGATGTCCCCGCGATGAGTTGAACGCACTTTGTATGGGGAAGAGTGACTCATTAGCGGCACCTGTCAAAGGGATGGATATCTCAGTGATGCCCTTCATTCTCTCGGTGGGAACACACTGCTCCTTCTACCGTTAGTTTCGTTCCGTCATTGTTATGCGGGTCTTCCCCCGTAAGCCTTCCTTGACAAGAGTCTGAAGCGTCAAGATCGCTGTACCCTCGGCCAATAGCACGACGGTCAGCATGGTATAGGCTGAATGGTTGTCCCCGTCTATTGTTGCAATGTTGACTGCTTGGATCTTACAGCTCGCAAGCTACTGAACCCTATTGGGTTGCCCGTCATGAGGCGCCCTTATGACACCTTGAATGGCGCGCGACGCAGTATGGCCGTCCGGCCTAACAAAAGCGGGGTTAATCATTGCAAGCGTCACGCAAAGTGGCCCTTGCTCTATTGAAACGCGAAGCATAAAAAACTGTATCGGTGATATGGTGTGGGTCCGCTGGTATCTTGCCTCAGGTCGTGAGGTCACGATAGTATTCGATTTTCAGCAAAGAACATGATAGGCTACCGTCGGAGTTTCAAATCCCGACACTTCGTAGAAACGGACAGTGCCGCGGACTTTGAAGACACTCTTGATCTGGCACACAGGCTACATTCGAAGATGATGTCAGGCTCTCGCAGACCTCTCACTTGATTGAATCCGGGTCCTCTCTATAACAGTGCCCTTTTTGGCTATATGCCTCTTTTCGGCTTCGCGTTCGAAAGCGCTGTGTCAGCCCGCAGTCCGCTATACTGTACAGACCCCATGGCGCGGATCAGCAGCGCTCCACTCTGGTGCGTGACGGTCCATTTTCACCTGTCAAGATCCAAGACAGAATTCTGAATATCCGCGACTACTGACTGTATGAGCTCTTGATCTCTGGACAATGATACCCTCTATGGAGACAGCAATATGACACTCCCGGAGTAGTAATCAAGGCTTCGATGAACATCCGCGGACTCGTCCCCGATGTACGCCTTGTCTTCACTGCTTTACGGAGACAGAGCTGAACAGAACATGCGATACATAAGTTCTGATCCGTTTGGTTCCTACATGCCCTATTCACTTACCATATACCTGTTAGCGATAATGCTAGCTCTGTCGAGAGGTATCCATTCCTTAATCGATCCGCCCTTGCCTCCCCCAAACGAAATGCTCAAACAAGTCTATTCAATTTATGCTATACGCTCCCGCTCAACTTAGGGCATTTTTCTTTGCTTTCTGCTGTACGTCGTTCATATCGTTTGAGTGATCAGTATGCGCTTTGTTAACGTGCGGCATCATTGAAACACTTCCACCCCTATACGGTACGACCGGCGAACTATGCAGCCCTTTCTCTGTTGACTGCGAATCGGTGTATCCCCAACACCGAATAGTCATCAAGTGCACTATGATGCCCCTCTGGTGTTCACGAAATTCTCGCATCTTCTGTCAAACCTAACTTTGTCGTGTTTTCTCGAAATTCGCCACGGTTGACTCTGCGCTCGTCCTCAGCATTCCGCCTTCTCCCTCCTTCAAACAAGATGAGTATGCTCGCCTCGTTCCCGCACCCTCATTCCGTTTGGATGGCATGGTCAGAGTGTCTAACTCTCTCTACTAGGATTACATGACCGTTTCATCCTACATTCTCCAGCGAGGTATTGTATAAGAAGACCTAGCGAAGGATGTTGTTGTGCCATTCTCAGCGATTCCCTCGTATTCGCTTTCTCACTCAGCTTTTGCTCGCTTTCAATCACATCACTACCAACCCACCCACTTTCATAACTCGAGATGGCTGGCAGAGGTTTGTCCTGCAGCTCTTCCTGCTGGCTGCACAGATACTTACTGCCCGTGTCCAGACTGGATCAGGGATCTCAACAACTACTTGCAAAGTACTGGACAGTCTGCGGGGCTTTCTTGGGCCTTCACCCAGACCGGTCAGACCAACACAGCAATGCACTATGTTACTGCAAATTGTGAGTCCACTTCTGCCTTACCGTTCCTACCTCGTACCAACCCCGACTCTTTGTTTCACAGTGAACGGACATCCCATTGCTCGTGGAGAAGGAGTCACCAAGAGCGCTGCAAAGGCCATGGCGGCGCAGGAATATCTAACCAGTATTGGCCAAGGAAATTAAGCATGCACCTCAACGCTAGACTTCCGAAGTAAGTTGTCCAGCCTATAGGTCTCCGCTTAGTGACTTACAGTGCTTCCAGGATGCTTGTTGTATCCAGTCGCATAGCAGCAGCATTATGTTTCCCCCACAAGTCAGCCTGTATCATTAGAGATTGGTATTTGAATGTGTTCGATATAACTGTGTATTTATAGCGGTACCGCTTGGTCGATGTAGAAGAATCTGAGGCCCTGAGTTTTATCCCTATCCACATGCAAGAGAGTCTGGTCTAAGCTGTTCGAGAAAGCCGGCATTTGTCACCGTTGAATGTAGATGAACCAAGCTCGGCATTCGAAGTCCGCGAGACAGTGTCGAAACAGGTCAGTGGCCACAGAACGAAAGCCGTCTCGAAAGAATTCTTAGCGCTTACAAAGCGGATGGAGCGTACGATCCAATCATCATGAATTACGGTCCGCTGCAAGGGTCAACACGGGCATACGCAAGATAAACTCACGACCTGAGTCGACAGTGACTGAGCGAAGGAAGTGTATATAAAGAGCTCAATGTATACACGAACACACCTCCGAAGGTGTCGTGGAAGTGATCAGTAAGGCTTGAACTTTTTGGAAGCCCTTAGCTGCTCGACCTTCTCCTTGTCTTTCTCGAAGTTTGCTTTCAGATCCATAAGGTCTAGATGTCGCAAAATACGAACAATCAGTCAATATATCCATGGGGTTACCACAGATAACACTGGCAAAAGGCGTACCTTTCCTCTTCTTCTCGTGAACCTGGAAAGCGTAGAACGCCTCCTTTTCTTTCTTCCCCTTCTTCCGTTTTCTCGTACCACCGCTTTCGTCCTTTTTCTTCCCCGTACCGTCCATGAACTTTTTACTCGCCACTCCGACCCCACCGCCGACAGCCTGACCATAGGCCCCGCCTCTCGTGACCAGCGTGAAGCCATCCTCATCCACGATAGCCTCTCCCTTCCGGTACTTCGACTCCTTCTGTAGCGCACGTTTCCTCTTCTCGAGGTTGTAGTCGTACAGCTCTATCGAAGAATCTGCATGTAGACGAATGACATCCATAGGCGGCCGTGATACATCGTATAGAGCAGTATAATGCGCAAGACCGGATGGAGCTTCTGGGTCGAGGAGCCAAGGGCGAGGGTATGGTGGAGATGATGTCGATGCTGACTTCTTTTTTGGAGGTTGAGAGGAAAGTGAAAGGGCGCGCTCGAGGGATGAGGAGTCGAGGAAGACGACGTATGCGAAACGACCAGTCGGTCTGATTATGCGTAGAGGTGTGGATGGAAGGGGAAAGACCTGGGGCGCAGACAGGCGAGCACTCCGGCCGTCTTTGTCCAGTTTTCTGCGTTTAGAAGCTGGTCCTTTCATCGGCTCATCCTCTTCATCCTCCTCGACCTCCTCGTCATCCTCCATATCGGTGTCCTCGCTGCTCTCTCCGTCTCCTCCGTCGGCTGCGTCTGATTGTGGCGAACCGAAAACGACACGTTCTATTGTCCCACAAGATTTGAAGAGCAAAGTGATTTCACGCTCGGTAGCATCGGGAGGGGGGTTGACGATGAAGAGTGTCCGTCCAGAGGGAAGACTTTTAGCTTTTGCCTTAGCAGAGGAGCCGGGATTGTGCGCTCGAATGTAGAGAAAATGAAGGCATTCGTCCGAGTATGTGATAGGAAGAACGGTAAGATCGTTGATCTTTTGAGGGATCTTTTGAGCCGTCATAGCTACAGATACGAGCTTGAGCTTGGAGGCCTTTAGGAAGAAGAAGCAGACGCGAAGACAGGTGCAAAGCCCAAACGCGCTTCACTTCGAAAATGCGAAGTGGCACATATGACGGGAAATTCCCATCACGTGCCATGGACGCGCCTTTCAAATTGGGCCACAAAGGATTTCCTGTTTTATCCGTGTGGCTGACTTCGTCATTTTGCCCTTCAAAATATTCGGACTCATCTCAAGCGTCATCTTGAATATTCTTAATTTTGCAAAACTGTAAGCAGATCCAGCAATAACGAATCCGAATGCGTAAGTGGTACGGAACAGTAGTAAGAATACAGTCAGTCACGATGGTCCCAGGGGTGAGTATGCAGTTTCCGATGAACCAGAAAGATGTTAGGTATGATAGCAATAGGTGGGACAACAACAGCAATAAAAAGAAAGCATACAGAATAAATCATCACCACTTCGCCACATTGAGCACGAGATTTAATTCCTGAGTCGGATCCAACTCCTCTTCGATGTCGTCTTCGTCCTCACTGTCGGACTCCAAAAACCTTTCGATGCGTTTCATCTTCTCGATTTCTTCCTTTTCCTCCCTCTCTCGCCGTTCCCTTGTCTTCAAAACCCACGGAAACTCCTCGTCGGGCCAGTTAGGCACAGGTTCGGCTCGTGTTGCCCCATCCTTTCCGTTATGCCTCCCTCGTCTGCTCCTCTTCCCTGCCGATAACCCAATCATTTCCTGTACGTCCGTCGGCGGTTCGCCTCTCCGTTTCTTCGTTCGACGTTTCGAAGGTGACGACAGCTCTTCCTTCAACAACTCGGGTACACCCGTCCCGCTCAAATCCACCAACACTCGGCCCCTTCCCTCGAGTTCCACGGGTAGCAGCCTCTTCCTTCTTAATTCTGCCTGCTGTTCATCATCGAGCGGACCGCGCCTAAAAGCTTCCATTCTGCGTCGTCTTCGTAAGATCCTCTCGTCTGTAACATCTGCATCCGTCGCCACCTCGCTTCCCGAATCGACCGACGGCGTACTTTTCGATAGCCCGGAGGAAGGTAGACTTCCCCAAGATGTGGCGGAGGAGATCGGGAGTGAGCGGGGGACTTTCTGTGGATTTGTGTCGGTATGTTGTGTTTGTGGGTGTGATGGTGGTGCTTGTTGTGATTCTGATGGGGGGTGTGGGTGGGGTTCTGGGGGTACATTTTTTATGGGTGTGCTGCCATAGCCTCCGTATCCACCTGCGAACAACCTCTCCTCGAAGCTCTCGTCACTCGTCTCTTGTATCCATTCTAACCTCCGCTTTTTGACCGGCGAGTCAACGATGTTGAAGGTCATCGAGCGACGAGGTAGATGGGCAGATGATGAGGTTGGAGGGAATGAGGATCCCTACGCGAGACGCGCGCATTCGAGTTCGACTTTCAAACATCACGTGACCGTGTTCTCCGCGGTTCCGTGTCTGTGGCCCGGCCTTGCCTTTGTGGCGACAAACATCGATATCGGCTGCCTCGCAAAAGTTCTAGGTTCCTGTGGTCAACCATACCGGCGCCATATGGCCTTCACAAACGGCTCATCTCTGGATTCTCGGGGCTTGGGAAACAGCTCAGGCGTCAGGCACTCGGGTGCTAATAGATATAATCCGAAGTTGTAGCCTCCCGCACTCTTCTCTTGGCCTCGAAGTATGTTTCCAAGCGGAAGGTAGGAAACCACACGCTTCACTGCGGCTTGTCTGTTTGTCCAAGCTCCCGCTGTCGTTCCGTCTCAGCAATACCTGCTGTCTATTCGTTTAGTGTTGTCCGTTCTATATGGGTATTTTAGTGGGAACAAGGCACTCATTGAAACTCGAAGTTCCAGAGCAGCTGATCCGTCGTCCCCCTGCCACGCCTTTTCTCTTCCGACTCAAACCCGTCCGACATCAGATCTCTGTTGTCTCCCGCGTCCTTCGGTACGCCCGCGTGGGGATCTCCAAGTCTTGGCGTGCTATATAAACGGCGAGCTGGCATCAGACGGCGTCGGGCCACCGATCACTCCCTTGTAGCTGGCTAGTTGCTCGTCGACGTCTTGTGCTCACTGGCGAACGATGAACGCCATGCTGCTCGACTCTGGTCTTCCTATGGAGGTGCTTCTCGAGGCAATCCTGTATGGTACGCACAATCCGATCTGCAATCTATAATCTGTTCATGACGAGATGCGGATACTGCCAGGTGTCCACCTCGTCTGTTTCGTCACTGCGGTCTACTTTGTACAGTATGTTCAGCCTTACCTGACAATAGGTCTTCACTTACATCCTTCTTGTTCGTCAAGATACTTTTCCCTGCGGGGTTACACCACACTCCTTTGCACAATCACCCTTCCATTCGTTCTCTCGTCTTCACACCTCGTCAACAACATACGGATCTTACGCACCGAAGCGGAACTCGTCGCACATTTCGTGCCTCTAGAGGCCAGTCAAGTTGTCGCCGAATCCAGTCCTGCCGCTATCGCACAGATCTACTTCTTGGCTTTCAATGTGAGCTCAGATTCTCTTCGCCCGCCCAGGGACTATCTCTGATGATGATCACATCCTGACACCTTGACAGACCATATTCACGAGCTCCATCGTACTGTGGCGCGCCTCAACCAGTAAGACTGCAGCCCTGTCCGCCTGTCTCTCCGCTACTTTATTGTCTTTCACGGCCGGTACGCCAACTAGATTTTTTCCCACTGGAATGCAGCTCACCGAAATTGATCATCACCAGCCACGTCTCTCAGCCACGCATACGATTGCGCCTACACCGTAGAAGCATTCCATCATCCAGTCCCTCGCTTCTGGTCACATCGATACACCTCGTTATTGGCGATGTCATCCGACTATCTGGTCTTGCTGGCGAATGCCGTTGGGACTTGGGCAATTGTGCAACAGGGATGGTGAGCATATCGTTTTTTGTTTGCTGGCGTAAGTCGAGGGAGCTCCTTGGGCTCACTCTGAGATGCGACTATGTCGTGCCGGTGACACCTTCAGGTCTAGGGCGAGAGAGGATCGGAGAGGTATGCTTTGGTTGATGGCGGAGTCGGGAGGTGTGTTCACTGTGGCTCTGGTAAGTTCGAAATATGAACAATACTACACCGCCTCCCTTAAACGCTCCGTGCGTCCCTAATTTCTATATTCCTTCCCCAAGATCGCTTCGTCCATCCTTCGTCAGTACAACCATTACCTCAACACAGACGGCATCATGGTCCAACTGGCGGTATGTATCAGACGTCCTTCACATATCCCGAGACTATATCCAACTATCTGTTTCATTCACCTCACGCAGGGCATCTCATCCACCCTCATTCTCGCCACCTCGATCTACAAGCAATCTCCATTCGACATCCATCCTCATCTCGACCTCCCACGGTACTCAACCGTCACATGCACACACGCCACCCACTGTGTTCAGGTCCCAATCTACCCTTCAGCTTCCACCCCTGGCTGCATCGCAGCAAAGCAGCACCTCGACTTCGAGCCTGACACGAAGTCTGCACTCGAATGGAGATCGCAGCCCGAAAAATGGCCCGTGCATGAATGCTAGCAACTTCACTGACAACTCACGGCTCGGACCCGTCAGCAGTCAATCGAGATCGAGCCTCAAAGCTTATCAGTCGTTTAAATGAAAAGAACTCAGAAGACGGATGTACCTCGGACTCGAGAACTGACTCCACAACGTCAGCGCCGATGGATGACCATTGGCAGGTGTGTGCGTACTGTTTTTGAATACCTGACTATAGTCTATTTGTGTGGCATACCCTTATTGTCGGCGTAATCTTGGGACTCTGGGGATATTATTGGGACTTTGGTTCGTTTTCTTGTTTTGATTTCGGGAATACGTATGTAGGAAGTATAGTAATCTTATTCATTCGGTTTCGTGGCCCGGGCTGAAGCTGAATGCATGTTCAGAGCTCCCAAGTGTGGGCGTGTTAGTGTGGTGTGGTCCGGGACTGAGACGAGGATATGCCACGAGGCGCCACGTTCAAGTACGGTGATGTTGGACGGACGCAAGAAACAGTACAATTGCAAGAAAACAATGAGGCAGTCGGGAGGCAAGCTATGATACATGCGTGTGTGCTACAATACAAGAATGTGGATATGTTCTGTGATGTTGTCGTTTCAAGAAGCCGAAGAGGCGTGGTAGAATACAATAGCTCAAGGGTGTTCGAGGAGGTATCCGCCCTCAATGGCGACAGTCTAAAGGTGATAGAAAGGAGCATCAGTTCGTCGTCGATCACAGTTAATGGTGATGTAGGGAAACCCACCTGGCCATAGGCGTACTGATTGACGGCAAGCATCAACGCAGCCTGCGCCATATCTTCGTCTGAACCGGCACGACCTGCAGGAACGCCCTTCTCCTTCGCCCATCCTGCCTTGTCGATGTTCGACTTGTTGTACTCATCCGACTCGTCAGCTGTAGTAAGACAAGTGTGATAAGTGTCACTAATCATTCATTGACTCACCGGGGAAACAAATAAGTACGCACTAGTCATCTCAGACGGGAAGATACCGGGTGCGATGTTGTTGACGCGGACGTTCACACCGGGACGACGCAACTCCTGAGCGAGGAGGGTGGAGAGATGGATAGCGGCTCCCTTGGAGACGTTGTACTTGAAATGATGCTGCGATGTGCGAGTGATACCGCTCATGGATGTGATGTTGATGACCGCGGCAGAGTGGCCGGGCTTATAAGCAGCAGACAGGAGAGGGATGAGGGCGACGGTGGTGAAGAAGTGACTGACGAGCCAAATACTTAGGTCAGTGCATCGCTCGCAGAGACTTGACAAAAGAAAGACAAAAACATACCCAATAACATTCGTCCTATACACATCCTCCCACTCCTCAAACTTCTCACTCCAAAGCTCATCCCTCAACTTCCCCGCGCTCTCGTCCCCAATCTCCACACTGCTCGACCCCTGACTAATCCCCGAATTATTCACAAGAACGTCCACCCTCTTCTCCTTCCTCCCAATCTCCTCCGCCATCCTCTCCAGACTCTTCTTATCCGTGATATCGCACACGAGTGGTATGATCTTCCCGGACTTGTGTACGAGGTCCTTCCCGTGCGTTTCTGCGGTTTGTTTCAGCACGTCTTCGCGCCGGCCGAGGATGTAGACGCGTGCGCCGTTGTTGGCGAAGGCTTGGGCGATCATGAGGCCGATGCCGGTGCCGCCACCGGAGACGACGGCGACCCAATCCTCGACGTCGAAGAGTTTTTGGATGCTGAATTTCGCGTTGGACATCTTGAGTTTCGAAGAGTTTGGTGAAGATGAGAGATTCCTCCTAGTAGGACTAGTAAGGAGTGAAGCAAGTATAGGTCTCGAGTAAACAAGAGTTCTACGAGAGTGAGCTGAGAGAGTCAGAAAGGGGCGAACACAAGCTAGACGTGAAGACATTCGAGTTGGGGCGAGTCTGAAGAGGTTTAAGTACTCTGACCACAGACCATAGAGAGCGATAGAGTCGTCTGGATCGTTTTTAATGAAGCATACCGACGTCATTACGGGCAGAAGAGTGCATCATCCATGGGGAGCTGACGGACATGATGAGCGTATGAGTCGAGATCGTTGCCTCAAAGGATATCCCAGCCAAGATGCGAGTGGAGAACAAGCAAGTCCATCATTCTGTCATCCGGGCAATCCTCTGACGTGCCCTCCAGACGCTCGGCGCCACTGTGGCCCACCTCCAACCTAGAAATTGACAGCTCGGAGCTCAAACGAGCATGGCACTTCCACAGAACAAAATGACAACGTGATTGCAATTCATACTAATGATTAAACACAAAAAGAGAGGGAGGAAAACACACACACAGAATCTCTCGAAAACGAGGTACAACGACGACGACAAGGCAAAACGCCACGATAGCGAACAAAGTAAAGAGTTCGAAGGGGGAAAAAGCGGACGGGCAACGCAGAGTCTTTCTGCTACTTACGTGCCTAGCAACTGTGTACTTGTACTAATACTAAACTGAGCTGAGCTGAGCTGAACAGAACTGTCAATGATAAAACGAAGACAAAAGCGGTAAACCGACGACAAAGGTGATATTTCGGACTTGACTCTGAGTTTCTGGATGAGGACGAGTTATAGGCTGAGTTGAGCGAAGGAGAGAAAAAGAGAGAGAAGAGAGACATGGAGTAGCGGGGATCGCGAGAACTGACAGACTAAAACTTGAACATTTGGGAAACCATAGAGCGAGCGAGACACAAAAAAAGTGGAATATCGAGAGAAAACAGAACTTTGGAAACTGGGTAAGAGACATAGGAGGGACAGCAGACGACCAACGAGACTGGAATGTAGTAACTTGAACTAGAACTGGTACGGAGAGGAGAAAAGACAAAGTGATAATTGGATAGGAGGAGAACGTCGAAGATTCGATGAAGTTGCAGCACGAGCGTCATGATGGAGGTTTAAACATGGGTACAACAAACGATAGTAAACATGCGGGGGAAGAACAATCCCACAGTACTGCGCCACCGCCCGAGAAAGACGGGGACGAGCAAAGCGGTCGTCAATCAACCCCGATGCCAAAACAACGAACAGACTGATGCATGCGACAAGCGAAGCGGGAAATGGGAAACGCGGAGGAGAAACATAGACTGCTGCCAAACAGGAATAGCCAAACAAACAAAGTGACAGAAGGGACGGGAGGAAGAGGGAGCCGGCGGACGTTACTATGATAGTTTATTCCAAAGCAAACAAAACTTCAAAGCGAGGTCAATGAGACAGTGAAAGAAAGCTTCAACGCAGAAAAGAAAATACTCGTGTTATTTGTGTTATGTCTAGTCGTAATCATGACCAGGTTCAGGCTCCCCCGTGGACCTGTCCGTTCTCACCAGCGTGCCTCCAGGACGCGTGCTCGTTCAAGTCCAGGCTCGCGAGAGTCCCGTTGAGGTCGTGAATAGCATCGTGCTCGAAGTATTCTCCGCCGCGCGAGTCGCGGACGGGAGGCGAAGTCTGCCTCGGGATGGTCGATGACGGCGGGCGAGAGATGACGCCACTGCCGGTCGTCCTAGTAGACCCGTAGGTAGGGCCACTCTGCTCGAGGAACGACCCGAAACGCTGCGAAGCAGACGTGTTGGCAGGCCTGCCAGTGCCCGTGGGCGAAGTCTTCCTTTCGGCTCCCACACCGTTTTTATTCATCCCGTTGACATCTTGAGGTCCGAAGCCAGGGGCGTAGCTCCTCGAAGGATGAGGGAGCATCTCAGACTTCAGAGGCTGAGAGTCAGCGCGGGCCCTGGTCTCCTGGAAGCTGTTCGGGTCGGGGGAGAAAGGGGAGAATGACGACGGCAAGCTTGGTATACTGGAGCGGTGGTCGTGAAGGCTGCGGGGTTCGACCGACGCAGGCTGGCCGTTCTGAGCTAGGTAGGTGCTGGGAATGAAGCCTTCGTACGGGGCGGGTTCCGTCCTGTCAATACTTCCGCGGTGGACCATCAGAAGGTCTTGAAGCTCACTCTCGCTCAACGCCCTGATCTCGTTGGAGTCGTTGCCACCGTTCATGCCATCGTTCACACCACCGGCCTCACCGCCAGCGGGGCTGAGGAAACTCGTCAGGCCAAACTTCTGGAGGATTTGAAGAGCTTGTTCGGCGGTGATGGTCTGGCCAGACGAGGGAGGAGCTTGACTTTGAAGGTGAGCCTGGAGGGCGGCAGTCTGGGCGGCTTGCGCGGCCGCCTGTGCAGCCTTATCTGTGAGAGTACGTAGAGTAAATATCGGCGAAGGATAACGAGGTCGATATATGCACGTACATTGACTTCTACCCCAGCTCAATCTGATCCTACTCCCACCGATAGGGAAGCCTTGCATCTTCTCGATGGCTCGCTCAGCGTCAGCCTTGCGAACGAACTGCACGAAACCGCAGTGCTTGCCGACAGGGACCTTGACCTAATCAGTTCAGAATAAAGAAGGTCAGTCAACGACACTCGGGGACGTCACATATATACTCACGTAATGAATCTCTCCAAAGGGAGCGAAGAACGTCCTCAAAGTCTCCTCCGAGATGAGAGGAGACAAACCGCCGACGAAGACCGTAGTGTTGTACGGATCCGTAGAAGTGAGCTGCTCGCCATTCGGCCCAATAAGGTTCCCCAAGATCGCACGCGCCTGCTGCTGATGCTTCCACGACTCCTCAGTGACATTGAACTTGGAAGCGTTTGGATCTTGACCCCCAGCGAAAGCAGAGGTGATAGAGGGAGTGGAGCTGGCCACGCTCTTGGTGTTTCCGTTAGCGTACTGAGCGAGCTGCGAGAGAACGTTCGGCGGGATGTGGGCTAGGTCGTCTGCAGAGTTCGAGACGAGCGTGGTTGCGGATGCACTGGAGGACGGAAGTGACATCGAGGATCCGGAACCGTTACCAGAGCCGTGCATCGACCCAGTAGAGTTGGCTGAGGCGGCCTGAGGAGCCGCGACAGGAGAGGACACGCTCTTACTCGTCCCGTTGGCGGGCATAGGTATCGCAACGGTGATGGGTTGTCCGTCCATACCAGTCGACAAGCCAGGGATCTGAACTTGGGGAAGGTCGAGCGAGGGGGGAGGCTTGTACTTGGCAGTGGCGGGGGAGATGCGCACTGTGTGACATGTGAAAAAGGTGGATATATGCTATTAGAATTGAGACTTACTAGGTCGGGACAGACAATAGAGGCCATGCATCTCGATCAGGGCACGTTGCTGATCAGCCTCATCGGTGAAACTAGTGTAAGAAAATTTCAGGAAAATCAGGAACAATGGAAGTGTGTCACAAAAGGGGTGTCTACGCACCGAACGAATCCATAACCGCGAGACACGCCAGTGACAGGATCGAGCATGATCTTCGCGCTCTTACAACTCAGGAAGGGCCTGATGAACTTGGGCTCGCGGTCATTGCGAAGGCCGAGGACTGGGTTGCGGAAGACAGCGACGAGGTCGGAGTTAGACGCCTCGGGAGCCAAGTCGCCAACGAAGATGCTGTACTCCTTGGGGTACTGCTGCTGCTGAGCCGAGACACCTCCCGGCGGTGACAAAGACGGCGGGATGGGGGTGGATGACGCCCAGTTGAGAAGAAAGGGTTTCGTCGAGTTGGGCATAGTGATGGGGGTCCCGCTGTTGGTGGTGTTAATCTGATTGAGAACAGACGAGGCTTGGCCCTGGGTGGAGAATGTGAGGAAGCAATAGCCTGGATTGTTTGCTTGTTGACCAGTGACGGGGTCGGGAGCGGGATGAGGGACCTTGATGCTGAGGGGATCCCAGTTCATCAGACCACAGACTTGCTTTGCGTATTCTTCGTCCATCCAAGGTTCAAGTTCGCCCCACCAGAGAGTCGTGCGCGACGCAGAAGAAGCTGAGGTGAGAGGGTTGGCGGGTAGGGGAGCGTGCGTGAAGGTGGGCTGGTTAGGGGTGGACTGAGAGTGCCTGTTCGAGGAGCTAAAAGAGTCGCGTTCTTTGTAGGAGGGAGAAAAAGGACCGCTGGCGGCTGAGCCCAAGCCGATGTTCTGGAGAGAGTGAGGAGGGGAAGAGGCGGTGTTGGAGGAGAGATGGAGAGGGAGCTGGTGGTTGAACTGCTGGGAGAGTGGCGTGGGGGACCCGAGCGCTGTTTGGTGTCTGTTTGTGCTTGGGACGGATGCCCAGCCATCTCCGAGATTGTAATCGCGGTCGTGAATGGCGGCGGAGCGGGACATATTGGAGTGAGTTGGTGAAAGACTGAGTGCGCCGAGAGACGAGTAATGCGTGCCCGAAGGGAGTGCGCGGTCGGATAGGCCGTATCCGGTTAGCGAGCCGGCCTGATTCGGCTCGGTGTCGGCGTAGCCATTGGGGCGAGCCATGTTGAGCCCGGGAGGGTAGTCGTAGTCCTGCATATCGGCGCGCGACATCTCGGCGGACGGGCGGGAGTGCTGATGTGAAGTCGTGGATGGGGCGGACGGACGTGACGATCGATGGAGCTGATTATATGCTCGAAGTTCGTAGTAGCTTATTCTGTTTTTTTTTCTGATTGTATGCGGTGAATTGAGAGAAATGGGCAGCAGCAGGCAACGATGCAGGCCTGAATCACAAAAAAAAAGAGGAGCGAGTCGATAAGAGCGAAAAGCAATGGGCGATGGGGATTGAGCGAGGATAGGGCAGAGCGAAGGAAGCGACAGCGAGGAGAAAGGAAAAATACGAGGGAGATGGTGGTGGGGGGAAGAGAGGTGGGTGGTGCGGCGATGTCTTGAACTTATAGGAGGCGCAGTGAGGACTGTCGGGGGCGGAGAGGGCCTCGCGTCGTTCGGAGTTGGGAGAAAGGGCGGAGTCCGTATTGTCGACTAGCACGCCACTCGCTGTCGACGGCTTCTGCTAGGAAAAGGGACAATGCGGAGGCACGAGGCCCAAGTACTGTATCAGACACAATTGACTCCGTCCACACCGCCCTAAATCTGTCACTCGCAAAATCCGTGCCACCGCAGGCAGGCCCCGTGGCGAACTCTCTCAAGATCAACTTGCCCGCTTATCTTTCCTTGTGTCCTTAGCGTCTACATGGACCCACAAGTACAAATCAGCGCTTGCCGCCCCGGTCACGCCTCCTTCTCTCACGCGCCCTCAAACAGTACAAAGGCTTCCCGGCTCTCGCCCCGGACGTGCCAGTGCGTGTGGAGGGAGTCGCTTGAAAGCTGGCACTCGATATCGAGGCAAGACCAACACTAGTCTCCAAATGCAGACCTCACACAAGACAGACTAGACCAACGCTAGTGCGATCGGCTCAAACAGGACGCTTATCGTGCTCATTTTGCGAAGCTTAAATAATAGGCGATTAAGACGAAAACAAACTCGCCTCTGTCGCCGCCCTGCAAAGTTGCTGAGTCCACTGTCGCTGCTACAGCAACATTGCAGGCCCACCGCTGACAGTCGTGCATTTGTGGCCATGGTGACATCGCCGCCGTCGGTGGAAGAGCAGATGAAATATAAAGCCGCCTGGACCCTATAGCGCCTGACGTAAGCCGTAAAGACGCCCCCGTTGAGTGCATTGACTGCCGTGGGACATATCCCTTGCAGCGCCGTCTGCACTTGCTGTCTTTCCCCTCACGTCCTCTTCCTCACCCTTCATCTCTAACGTCCACGCCGTCGACCACAGCACCGCCTGTAGTCGGCTACGCATCTCTCATGGCCCCAGGACGCAGGCCATCTGCCTCCGTCGGCCATACCACATCTTCCACACCCGCAGCATCCTCATCTGCTGCCGTCAGAACACACAGGAGTAACGACTCGCAACATCACGCTTTTACTGCCCAGGCCACCCCGTATTCTTCCTCCTCCACCTCAGGCCTCTCCCATCAACAAAAGGTCATCCAGGTTCTTGTAAATAGACTCAAGAACAAGGTACGCGTCCGAGTACAGCCTTGTCCTTGCTCTGATTTCTGAAGCGACCCGTTGTTTCCTCAAGCTTCCCTGCCATTCAGGTCTCGAACTGCCGCTGATTGAGAACGACAGCGCAATAGAAGAGACCATCAGCTGCCTCGTTGAACTCTCCCGAGATTCTCTCGATGTCATCGCTCTCGCTCTCACCGAGCTTCTGGATAAGCTGCCCAAGGTACGTCGCGTTCAGCACCCCTCCACTTTCGCTCTAGCCAACCGTCGCCACAGCAAGCGGATGTCAATGTTCCGCGCACGATCGACGTCCTCCAATCCCAACTCTTCGTCCTCAAAGTCCTCTCCGTCGCCATGGCCTCGCGCTGGCACCGTTACGCGGACGAAGCACGTCTCAATAATAAAGGCAAATCCACCGCTCCTTTCTCCGCCCCAGAATCACCCATCCCCTCTACCGCCGGTCGTGCCAACTCGAGCTCCAACTCCAAAACCGGATCAGGCCGCCAGGCGACGTCCTCCGACCACCTCGCCTCGCCATCAGGATGGACGGAACCCCCACCGTTAGACGACAATTGCGCAAAATATATTCTCAGTCTTATGATCGTTCTCCTCCGACAGACCTCTCCACCAGAAGGACGTCTGATGTCCTCTGCTAATCTTTCTTTCGAGGCGACGTTCCATGACTTTGAGAGTATTGAGCTGGACGAGGTGCCGGCGCAACCTTCAGAATTCTTCGATGTCGATTTACCACCAGCGAACGCGGACGGTACCCCAGCTGAGCTGGAGGCGAACACCAATGGGAAAACCCCTCGTGCTCAGAAACCCATCGGAAATAACTCGTCCACTTCCGTGAACTCTGGCGGGTACAGCACGATGTCCATCCCCCAACTCAACGTCAAGTTCGAGAAGACCCACAAGATCCTTGCAAAGTCGTACTTCTCTCTCAACTCTCTCATCCTCAAGTTCGCGGGACGCATCGTCTACCACCTGTCTGCCTCCAACTGGCCCGTTGTCTTGCACAAGATCAAGTGGAAGATTGCTTTCTTGACGAATACGACGGAGGACAACCCGGACATTGTCGATTTGCATCTGATGAAGCATAGTGCACTCGACAAGACGCGACTCGTTCAGATTCTACAAGGTACGACTTGGTATATCCACAACTTGCGACCTAACCCAACATATTACTCTTCCTCTACCTCATCCATCCAGAACTCGGCTCCCAGCTGATCAACATGAAACGAGAAGCGAAAGTCGCCGTCGCCATACCTCTCAGAACGGCATGTTGGAACTGGATCGACCTTTTCCCAGTCGAGTTCAACGAAGCCCTTCGTTCTCTCAGACGTATGGACAGCGCACCGGAGCGTGTCTTTGATCTCCTTTGGGACCAGAGCGAGCCGACGACGGGGACTATCAACAACGCGAAAGCGGTGTGGCCGACTTTGGCTGTTCTCGGATGTATCTCGGCGGAAAGGATGCGGAACGAGTTTTCGAGTAATATCGTGGCTTCCGGACAGAGCAAGCACAACATAGCAAAGGTAGGTTGCTTTACGGTTCCCCGGTCTAGTTTTGTTTTCGCATTCTGACCTGTCTGTGGGCATTGTTTAGTTTATGTCTAGCTTGTTGAAGCATGGAGAGTCAAATTCGAAGCTGAAGGACGTGGCTATCGTGTGCTGCCTCGATGTCTGCAGAGGGGCGATACGTGTCCGTCCCGAGGGCGATCTTCCTATCATTTCACTAGCGTACGATATTATGCATGACGTCAAGGCAAGTGTCTCTACTTCTACTGTCACTTTGCCGTGCCAACATACTGATTTAAACACAACTTGACATGCGGTGCAACACAGAACATTGTGTTGAAGTACTATCAGAACAGACCGTTCTGGGAATCAACTGAAGAGATCGATGTGGCGCTGTTCGCAGATGCGCTTGTGGCTTTGTACCGATTCACACCGTTGGAGGATTCCATGGTGCTGCTCACGACGTGTTTAGAGCCCGAACGGTCTGATGCCGTTAAGCTTTGTGTGGTCAAGGCCCTGATCACTCTTACTACTGAAGTATGTGCTCCAAGCTCTTTTAGCTCCATATTTCAGTGTGCTGAACCATTTTTGCACCCTTCACCTCGTCAGGCCCGGGTGCTTCCATGGCAGAACCCCGTAGAACCATTGTACGCCCTAGCCCACCGTTTCCGAAACATCTTCAAAGTTCGTATCCTCATCCTCATCGTATTTTCATCTCACTGAGCGCATGCGAATACATCTCTTTTCGAACAGTTCGGCGGCGTACGTCGTACCGAGATCGACGCCAACGGCACGCTCCGACGAACAGCCTACCGTCCCAAAGCCAAACGCTTCACCGCCGAAACCGTCGCCGACCGCGAACTCCTCCTCATCGGGATCCTGCACCTCTGGAAAACCTCCGTCGCCTGGAGCTTCACGGACTTCACGATCGACGAAGTATCGGAATGGATGCCCATCGCCATGCGTGTCTGGGAGGAGCAGACGGACTCGAGCGTGCAGTACGCTATTTCGATGGCGTTGTTCCATGTGGGCAATCAGGTCGGGACGATCAAGAAGAGCGATCCGCTTTTTGACCTTGGGGTGGCGTGGCAGACGGTGGGACAGGCGGCGGCGTTGAGGACGGTGGCGTTGCAGATGTTGCATACGAGGATGGATCAGGAGAAGCAGAGGATGTGGGCGGAGATTGGGCATGCGTTGATATTGTTGTATATCCGTGATCTTCCCGTGCGTTTTCCATTCCTCCTTTTTCCTGTTTCTTTTTTTCTGTGGCCCTCCTTACAGACCGCGAACCATCTTTCGTTCTGACCATGTTTTCCTTCTCTAGGAGGATACAGTCTTTTACCAGACTAAGATGGCGGAGTCGCGCGTTCCCGCTCTCGCTCTGATGGAGATAGCGAGCGCCGTCTGTCTCGCCTCCGCCGATTCTGCCGTCTCTCGTCTTTCGGCGCACAATTTACGGGTCATAGCCTTGGCCGAGAGGATGGTGAATGTTAAGGTGCACGAGGCTTGGAGCGAAGAGGATCGTGTCAAGCGGTTCACTGCCTACGAACAGATAGGAGATCCTAAAATCATTGTCACAGGTAAGCAGTCTCCTCGCTCCTCCGCAGTGAGAGTGTCAATGAATCAATGTCTTTTTGTTTCCGGGGTATAGGTCGTGTGGCGTGGCAGAAAAGGCTCAGAAAGCATGTCCGGACGATGATATCGCCGACGCCGTTCACCGTTGCCATCTGGGAGGAGTGTTACTACCGCTGGTGTGCTCTGACGGAGCTCGTCATTCGAGCACCGTTGGATCCTCTCACTGCCGACGGGGTACAAGGAGGACACGTCCCGACTGGTGACAAGTCCTTGTCGCTCGAAGTACGTCTAGCATGATATATCACCACCAGTCAAGTCTAATGCTTTTTTTTTCTTCTCCTACAGGAACAACAGCATTCGTGGCAGAACCTGACGCTGATGCTCGCAGCCTGTGGGTCGGTGTGCTTAGAAGAGCAGCACGAGCCAGAATCGTTACAAGGAATCATCCCCGCCGAACTCTTACCCGACTCTATGCGTGTGCTCAGAGACCCGAGAGAACTGATCACCACTTTCGTAACCTACCTCATTGACTTATTGATCTCGGATTCGATCATGGCCAGGGAGATCTCGAAGGAGGCGTTGGGGACGGAGCTGAGTCCGAAGCTTTATGGGAAGCTGTTCAGGCATCTGGACGAGTAAGTTGTCCACATATGACTACGTGCTTTTCTGGTTGCATTGTGACAGTGTCATCTTTAGGGTCATTCAGGATATCACCCAAGGCAGCAATTTGGACTGGTCGGAACATTTCGCGATTTTTCTGGATCAGGTGCGTTTTGGCGCTTTTGCAAGTCATTCCATTGGGTTGCCGTTTAACCTTCTTTTCATGCAGTTCATTGCGGTCTTGAAGCTTTTGGTCGAGAACACTCAGGCGAGCGACGACCTTTTGGCCGTGGATATGACACCGACTTTGAATGCCCTCGCGGGCTTCATCACCCGGTTTGGCGATCCGGCGTCTTGGCGTGTAAGGCTCAAGTTCTGCCAGCTTTGCGATAGCGTGTATTCGAGAACGGATATGTTGGCACTGAGGAAGGAATCGACCACTCGCCAGCAGGTCCTCGATGTCGTCATGGACTGGATCCAAGACCCGCAAGCTGTGAGTATCTTCATTTACAATCCACGGAGTATGTTCACTAAGAGATCCTCTCGGCTGTGGACAAACGAAGACCGGCGACCCGGAGTTGGCAAGATTGCAGCATGAGGTGAACATCGCGAGTCTGAAGGCCGCGGTGCATTTCATGGATCGGCTGCAGTTGAGGCCGATGGATGGGTCTGGGAGTGATGAGTCGGGCCACGTCGTGTCGAGGTTGTTCATTCGGTATTCGAATCTCATCCTACGCCTGTTGGACTTTGCTCGTACCGATGCTGTGCGTTCCCTTTAGTTTACTCTGTTGTCGTTCGTTACTGATCCTTTCTCAATATATTAGCCTCAGGACGACGGTCTGTCCGAAGTGTCGTCCTTTTCGCATGTAAGTTCCTCTTCCTTCTTGGAGGGTTATTTAATACTGACAGCTCCTGATAGCGGACTCGTCTCTGGCAACGCGACGTCGAGTTACGGGACTTGGTCATCGAGGGTCTCGCTCGGCTCATCAGCGCGAACACCGAGAGTGGCGTCAAGCACAGTCTGCCGTTGGCGTACGACGGCGATACTTCGAAGAGGATCATCTTTGCGCACGTTTTTGCTCGGGTTATGGGACAGGGCGCTACCTTCGAGTCGGCGGAGAGCTCGGCTATTCTTGGGAGTCGGAGTCGGCTGTGCGAGGTATGTTTTGGAGTTTGTGCTTGTGGCTGTTGTGGATATATGCTGAGATTGCTTCATTTTGCTGTAGCTGGTGAAAGGTCCTGACGTATGTGTTGAAGCTTAGTTTATGTTTGGTCGTCCTTTGGTGGCTGATTCGTGTCTCGTAGATGGTCCTCGTTCTGGCAATCTGCGAAACTTGTCCTCCTGGAGAAATTGACCAGGTTATCCCTGTGCTGCTTAACATCTTCGACACTCGAACCTCCCTCATGAACTTGATGAAGGTCTTGGTCGACCGTGAAATCGCTCGTACAGGTACGTGTCTCGCCTACTTGCATTGACAGGTTTTTTTTTGATCTCAAATGCGTGCTTTTTATTATAGAGAACGAAGCTGAGCTCTTCCGTGGCAACTCGAGTTGCACTCGTCTGCTTTCTGCCTTTGCGCGCATACATGGTTACACATACCTCCGCAGCCTCCTCATTCCACTGATCAAGACTATGACCACTTTGCCGCCTGGGCGCGGTTACGAGCTCGATCCGTCGAAGGCTGGTGACCAGGATGTGAAACAGAACCAGAAGAACGTCGAGTTGGTCGCGTCGTCGTTCCTGGAGATCATCTCTGCGTCGGTGCCGGCTCTTCCTTCGTGAGTACACCCTTCTTTTGCGTCGACTGTTGCGTGTTTTCTGATGTACAATTTGGACAGGATGTTCCGCGAGCTTTGTGCGCATATAGGGAAAGCAGTGTAAGTGGCTCACGGTTGGATTCATCACCATTTTTTCTCTGAACATGGTGATTAGGAACCAAGTGTGGCCCGAAGCGAAGTTCGCTGCGTTGGGAGCATTCATCTTCTTACGGTGCGTTCAGTCGATCGCGACGAAACTAATCTTTGTGCTGATGTCATGCCCCAGGTTCATCTCACCTGCTGTGGTCGCGCCTGACATTGTCGATGTGGAGATACCGAAGGACGACGGTGGCATCATCCGTCGTGGGCTCATGGTCATTGCGAAGATCATCCAGAACCTTGCGAACAACATCTTCTTCGGCAAGGAGGCCTACATGGTTGCGTTGAATGACTTCCTCGGAAACAACATCATCAATGTGACTAGGTTCCTTAGCGAGCTCAATGCAAGTATCTATTTCCTACATATTGACGCTATCTTGTCGCTGAACGTGAATGAAATTTACCAGAAGTACAATCCTTTGCCAGGTGAGGAAGAGCCAGAGGAGTGGACTGGCCTCTCCTACGACGACACCGATACTATCGTCCTCCACCGGTTCTTCGAGAAACACGCGGACAAGGTTGGCAAGGAATTGCTCAGTCTCTCGAAGCCTTCGGCGGAAGGAGATTCGTCTGCGATCAAGGGACAGCAGGCGTGGGCATCTCTTTGCTCGGCGCTGGTCGACCTTGGCGCACCCATCGAGATTCCGCGACTTTCGATACTCTCTAGCTCGCAACATCGAGATTACCTTGAGCTTCTCAACAGGAACGACCGTCATAGTGTATCTTCTGTGCGAGAGATCTTCGTGGAGACTTTCACTGACAAGGTGAGATTCCTTATGTCGACCTGTCCCATTTCTGTGATGCTCAACGGTATGTTCAGGATGAGCCCGCCGTCTTCGTTCTGTTTGCATCGAAACTTGACGTGGAGACCGTGGACATCGAATTGCTACTGTATCACATCTTCAAGGTAGGCAATCGTGACCTGTTCACACCTCGACACGTACTCACACCTCTTTCACTGCAGACTTTGACAGCACCAGCGTACGAGAATCGGATGTTCGACATCATCATCGACTGGACTTCGTTCTCGTCGTCCTCGCAAGTACCCTTCCAGTGGCTGAAGTATTGCGTGGAGATGTTCCCAGCGGATGTTCGCTCACGTTTCCTTACGACGTATTTCCTCAATCCCAATGCGGCGGCGCATAAGTATTTGCGGAGGTTGTACAATATCACAGCCGGTACAGTGATTTTCCTCGCTATATTTTTTTTTTCGCTCTGCTTACATATAACCAGGTTTGAGCCTCTGTAGTGAAGTGCGAGCATGTTCGTCGACGGACGAGCTGCAGCATTATGTCCCTGCGACGTGTGTTGCACCGCTTGTCTACGCAAGTGAGTACCTGCATCATATATGCAATCCGTTTTTGAGTAGTAATTAACAGCAGAATATTTCAGCGAGCCTCGAGCAAGAATCCAATGAAGAGATCCCGCAGATCACGATGCGCCACTCGCATCATATACGGATCCCTGTGACGATGCACGTCGGGAATAGTCACATTCGTATCACCTCGGTAGGTCATGAATGAGCTTTCGTCCAAATGGATCCGCTGACCTTTCTGCGCAGGACAAAACTCAGCCCATCTCGCAGACGCTGGCATGCAAGACGGTCGAGATCATCCCTCTCTCGGAAGTCAGCGACGTTTACAACGTCTCCACAGGCCACGATCCATCGGAGTTTATCATTCGGAAGGCGAGAAATGCTGTTACCATGTACTTCTCCTCACCGGTGCGAGACCACATCGTCAAGGTGAGTTGTTCTGTGTAGGAATTGCATGACAGTGCTGACTGTTTCTTACAGTCGATCCGCGCTGCAAAGAGCCGCATGAGGCCTATGCCCTTCCCGGGAACCGAGCGATTCTCAAGGCTATCTAACGTCAGCGCGACTCTGCTCCACATTGCCTTCCTGAATATGGGTGTCGACGAGGACGAACTGAGAGGAGCTTCCTACGAGCTCCTTTCGGCCGTGGTCGAATCTTTCAACCTCGACCACAACCCGGTGTTGACTCTCAAAGGCGAGTCATATCATTGACCTCCCTTCGCTGTCTTCTGACAGTCCTTGTAGGTATCTGGGCTACAGGATCGACACTCCCCGTCCTTTCCCAGATGAGCGAGCGCATCTCCAATTTGGTCCCATATTTGACCCTCGATTTCATCACCGAAATCGTACGAGTCATGGAGAAGGCCGGACCCGCTCAGCGATTACACTGTCTGACGTACATGTGTCCCTGGCTCAAGAACTTATCCAACTTTGTCGACCCTACCCATCCGAACTATGATCACGCCAGCACGAAGCTTCGTGACTGTATACGCCTGCTCATCGAGGCGACGCTAAACGACGTTCAGGTGAGAAAAGTATGCAACCGTCTTTCGTCCTCAAGCTGATCAGCATGCACGAGTTCAGGGTCTGGCGGTGTCTCAGAAACTCATCTGGACGGAGATCGCAAAGGGTGACGCACAGTTGATATCCCTCGCTCTGGACGAGTTGATGCGAGCTGCGATCGATGGAGGTATCGGATCTTCGCGTTGTGAGAGCATCGCTCTCATTATGATGCCGCTCTCGTCGATCAATGTACGCGGTCAGATCCTGTCGAAGATGCGCAAGGTATGCATTGTTTCCAATTTTGCCCCGTCGGCTCCTGACTGCTTTGTGTAGGCGTTGGGCAAGACCTCCGTGAAGCCCACCAAGAACCTCGCCGACAACGCACATTGGAACGAAATCGCGTCACTGGCTCGGCTTGCACTGGTCGCGAGTCAGCAAGTCAAGCAGCCAGTCCTCAGCAACCTCTACGTCCCGGAAGTCATTCATATGGTCACCCTCATTGCGGCCACAGGGGACTCCTTGATTCGATGCACCGTCTGGGGCCTCGTCGTCGATCTCGTCAACTCCCAGTGGATCACGCGCCCAACGGATCCTGCAAGCCCAGAAATCCGTCTCTTGTTCGAAGAGTGTAGTGACCCGAAGACCCTCAAGCTTTTCGGTCTCCATCGCGCGTCCCGAACGAGCGAGCTCATTGCTCATGATCCGAAAAGTGATAAGGACCTATTGGACAACCAGGACGGCCTTACTCGTTTCCTACTTAGGATCATGGAATGCTGTGCGCAACCCAAAGGTAAGAACTGCAACATTGGAGATATGTACTCGAAGGAGGCTGACATGTGTTTGCGTAGGTTTGCTGAACGTGTGGCGCGCTCGTTGGATGAGTCTGGTTACTTCGACTGCCTTCCAAGTCTCTCCTGCCATACAATCTCGGGCATTTGTCGTTTTGGGCACGTTAGCGACGACGGAGGTGGACGATGACTTCTTCTACCAGATGCTCGTCGCGTTCAAGACCGCTTTGCAACAGTCCAGTGGTGAAGCAGACACTGCGTCGGTCGTCAGCATGTTACGATGCCTGCGCAACGTTGTCCCCGGACTGGTACCCGATTCTCGATATTTGGCCCAAGTATTCTGGCTGGCCGTCGCGCTCCTTCAATCCAGTTACATGGCGTTCTTCAACGAGGCCGCGCTTCTCCTCCGCGAGACGTTGGAGTCCTTGTACAAGCAGGGACTGTTACTCCGAGGAGTTTCTGTGACACTTCTCGACCACCGATCGCCTCTTGAAGAAGTGGCTTGCCAGCTGGATCAACTTTTAGGGGTTTCATTCGATTCCAGTTTCTCCTTCTCCCTCGCCGCGATCATTTTCAAGGGCCTTCGCCACCCTCCTCTACGGGATGCTGCCATCGAAGCTCTGAGGACGCTGCTCCGGGTCAGCGCACGAGCAGTACCGGAGTTTGAGGTTCAGAACGAAGGGGTGGGTTCAGCGATCGTCCCGGATGCTCTGGGATACTTCCTTGCTCTTTTGCCAGTATCCACGACCACGAGCAGTTTCCGCGAACTGCTGTCGGACGCGAATGCAGACGCGTATTGGCAAATCGAGGATGGTGTCACGCAACCGGACGATTCACGGGTTCCTCGTGTTCCGTTTGAGCTTCTCGGGATCACAGACCAGAACACGGCCGTTCTTTCCATCACTTTCATCGGCACCATGCTCGCAAATGCTCAAGGAGACGATGCGGAGACGGAGATCATCATGTCCTTGCTAGCGGATCTTGCTCTCAATTATCCTGAAATCGTGTCTCTGATGTGAGTTTTCTTTGCTTTATCATAATACACATGGAGGCTCAGACGAACTCTCTTTCTTTACACCCAGATATGAAGGGCTCCAGGACAAGATTCAAGACACTTTCGCCAACTCGTCCAAGCCAGCCATCCTTAGTGCGACTTCGAGCGTCTTCCACATGGTCATGCTTGATCCTACTCAAAGTAACCTCCGCGGCTCGGTTTCGACGCTGAGTACGGTCGATGAGACGGGTAACGGTAATCCAAGTCATAGTCGACACCTGATGTTGGCATTGGAGGAGCTGGGAATGGCTGGGCTGGCGAACAACTTCTCTTTCTTACCTTCTAATCGACCTCAAGCCACACGGAAAATCATCGACTGGATCTCTGAACTGGTTCTGCGCATCATAGAGTAGTCACCCCCCTTTCACGCTCACTTCTCATCGTCGTTTGTCTTCACGGATCTGGAATCATTCTTTGTTTTTATATATTTGCGGCTCTCTCTATTCCCTTGTGTCTCGATATTTGCTCATTCCCTCTTGACTTTTCGCCGAGGTTCTATTGCATATTTATAGGCTTCTGCTTTCGTTCTGTCTCTGTCCGTTGACCCTACTTTTCGTTAATTGAGGTGCTGTGTGTACATTAGACGTCCTTCATGTATCTACGATATCCTACTACCGTCGCTTTCAGCCTCCTTTTATTTTCTGCTCGTCCTGCGGGGCTGATCAACTCCCTGTCCTAATGTCGTGATCTGTGTTTCGTTTCGTTAGCCGGTTCGCTTCTGGCCTTCTTCGCGTCTGAGCTTACACCTGGGTCCTGCTCGCACCAAGCAGTTGAATGAATGAGGCATGCTCGGCCACGTGCTAGCGGAGGCTACTTCGGAGCGGACTTGAATGAAGGAGAGCTGAGCTCGCCACTAGTATATGTTCTCCACCACATCCACAACAATACTCAGCCCTAAGACCCTTCTTGAAAGCAACTGCTATATACTCATTGATATCCATCGTCGGCTGTTCTCACATTATATATGCATGAGCAACAAACATCGACGGACACCCTAACCCGGTCTCGCTCCACCAGTCCAGATTCGCCCTTAGCTAGCAGCTTATTCGACGCAACGGCAAATATCGATGACTTGACAAACTCCTTAGCCAACTTCTCTCGTGTAGATACACCTGAACCCGCCGCGGCCTTGACGTGTTGCTGTGGAAAGGAAGACTGCGAACACTTGAAGGCATGGCAGGCTTTCAAGGCTAAGCTCGAGAGTCGCTTGATCCTGAGTGCAGGTGCGTTCATTACGATATAACCCCGTCTACAATTCACCACAACTATCCCTGTGCTTTCAGAAGTAGGCCAGGCGCTATTACAGCGGCATGAGGCGTATGTTCGCAGAGTCCAGGTGCGTTCCACCATGAGTTTGCGATGACATTGGGGCTAAGGAGAGTAGCAGAGTTACAAACGCGAGCATCACCAAAACAAGTCTGGCGCCGCTGCCATCGAGAGCTTGCCGAGTGAACGAGTTCCATCCACCAAGGAAGAGCTGGAGATCCACGTTGCTGAACTTGTGAAAGAGAACGCTGTTCTTGAGAAGGTGTGCTTGTCCAGTAGATTTCTCCTTCTGGGCTGTTCGATACTAATTTGAGCATGAAGCGCTTCAATCAAGCGCTCCTGAATAGTGAGGTTGCCGAATCCTCTAACAAGACCTTAACACTTGAGCTTCAAGAAGTTCGAGACGCTGTTAGTCGGTTATCGACCGAGCATGCACGTTCTGTCGGATGGGAGACGCGGATGCGAAATCTCAGGCAAGAAAGGGACGATCTTCAGCAGGAACGTGACAACGAGGCTCAAAAGGCGAGGATAACAGAAGCTCGTTTGTCGGCTTTGAACGACAAGTGCGGTCAGTACCATTAGTGTCTTCGAATGAACAAACACGCTTATTGAGGCTGATAACTGGGAATCAAGCTCTTCTGCGGACACAGGTATCGAACCTGCAGGAGGAACTGGATCAGCAACAGCAGCATCGTACAGAGCTTTCTGAGGAGATACTGCAGGATGCACGGGGACGCTTGCAAGAGCTCAGTCTCTCGGTACGTTCACCCTTGGCATTTATACCTTTCATCGACAAACCTCCCCCTCAGCGGCACGGCCGGACTACATTAGATGATCATGACGAGGTCACCAAGATCATGGAGACGCTCGTCGCAGACAATGAGAGTCTGATGAAGAGTAACGCGGAGCTACAGCGTATGCTCGGCGAGTCTCGAGAGACTGTCAACAGTCTGCAGGAGGAGGCGGAGGAATACCGGGCATCTTTACGAACATCCATCGTACGAGGTCAGGCTTTGGCTTATGCTCGGTCAATACCTTCCTAACGGTCGTCACCACAGACGAAGCGTCTTTTGTGAGACACCGACGTACTCAAAGTAATCAGTCGATGTTCAGTACAATGCAGATGTCGTCTTCCTCTGCACAATCATCTCCGCATGGTACAGCATCTGGACCTGCATCTCCTGTAACGTTTGCATACCCACTCCATGGAAGACACCATTCGGTATCCGGGAGACGGCCGGCGAGCATCGAACCTCCGGGCCGTCGTCGTTATGTGTGTATCTGTACTGTCCAGTAACTATCATTACTGATCTTTCCTCAGCAGGAGCCTCTCACTCCTGAGACAACTCACCATCCGCTATTCCTCTCGCCTGATCACTCCATTTTACCGTCGAAAGCGGGCAGTCGCTCGCAGCCCGTATCACCCCACCTCAACCCAAACGATCTAGCGGACGACGACAAGAACTCAAGAAAACCTCGAATACAGAAACCCCTTCTCTTATTGACTCGGTCAAGAGGGGTTCAAACAGATCAATGGGCGGGCCTTCTTTCACCCCTTCCACCCCTTCCTTCCACTTTCGATCAAGCATCCTCGTCGGCGTCACCTCACGATGGTCAATCAGAATCATCTTCCCTGGCGGAAAACCCCTCCACTCTCAGCATTCTCCTAGAACGCATATCTGTGCTATTCAACCGTCTATCCCAAGCTGACGCGCTCACTCTCACGAACCGATTGAAACGGCAACACCTAGTTGGCGCAGATGTTAGCCATCTGTCACGTACCACCGTTGACGCCATCATCGCGGACGTGACCAACCTACGTACACATTTCCGGTCGTTCCTGGAGGACGAGAGGATTGTCACCACTTGCACGCGAAAGGATCTTCGGTCGCTCTTCAAGATCCTGCGGGAGGTGTTTCAGGAGATGGGCTCGATGAGAGTCACATTGAATGACGTCGTCCTTGATCCTTCTCTCGCTCCCAAGATTAGGGAGATCGCTTTGAACCCGTCGATGGCGGATACGACACCCCGTGTCGAGCGGGAAAACAATGCTAACTCGAATGCCGCAGGGTGGATGGCTCCTCTCACAAAGCTTTTTGGTGCTCCGGCAGCGCCGAAAGACAAGGGACCTTCCCCACTTATGCGATCTAACAGTCGTGGACAAGCACCATCACGATCCGCCAGACTCGTCCCAAAGATTGCTCCTGCAGCGTCAGCGTCCACGACCACCGTCAACGTAGAGTTTTCAGGGACTGGGCTCGGTCGTGCCGTAACAAGCACTTCCACACCCTCCGCAGCTACACTCACTACTCCAAGTATTGTTGCCCCTCGTCCTCAACCTGCTTTGCCTGGTCGAAAAGCCTCTCAGAATGTCATGGGCATCTTCCGTGGCGCTCCAACTCCTTCGGATTCCTCCACGGACCCCTGGGTCGTCATTCCTAACCGGAGAGCGAAAACACCAAGTGGACGACCTTCAAGATTGCCTAATGCGGCAGCTGGAACTAGGCCTACTGATGCGGCCGCCACGAGTCCAGTAAGGAGTAACATGGCGAGGATGTCGAGAAACGTCGAGGCGATGCTTGACCGCAAGGAAAACACCGGGTTCAACGCTACGTTACAACGGACGTTGCGCCCACGCGGCTTGTCAGACTCGTCGATACACACGACATACATGGCCCACGATAGTCCTACCGCAGACGAAGAGGGTGCAGGGAGAGAAGCACAGCCGATAGATGTTGGAGAGAACTCTGTTCTCCAGGCCCTAAGTCGCAAAGTTCAAGACTTCAAGACGGCCGCTGCCAACTCGTTCACTGGCTCGTCCACACCCTTCCCCACCTCGTCACCGCCTGTTCCATCGCACATCCGGAATCTGTCGTCCGGGTCGGGGAGTGGGACTCTACCACGAACGAGATCACCGAGACCGAGTGGGTTGCTTCCAGACTTGACGTCTTGGGCGACCGCTGGGGAGACATTGGACAGACCGGATGCCGAAAGGCCGTTCGTTGGCAGTCCAAGGACGAGGGAGAATACTGGGGAGTATCTTGGGAGACCCCTTTGAAGGGACATTCTCGTCCTTGTTGGAAACTCCGGCGAAGTCCCGCCACTGTAAGCTATGTATGTATTCATTATTGTGTGTTAGAATCGGGTTCGAGACAAGACAAAACATGATCCTTGTGTTCTTTATGGCTTCGCGATGTATGTCTTGGTTTTTTTCTCCTTCTTTTTTGTAGTGATATACCCTGTGGATTGCGATACATAGTGAATATACGCTTCTGGGAGGTGGATTGTGCAATCGTCTTGCGGTGTTGCCAGTTGTATCCACTGTGTGGAGGTGGAAGCTTCTGCATCACCAGTCGTTTGTAGATGGACACGGGTTCTTATCAATTACTTCCTGGGGAACCTGGTAGGATACCGCCCGTGCGGCATACGTATGCATCAGACTTCGAAACCACCGAGAAGAGTTCGGAACACCGGCTTATGCTCATAATGATAACCGTGGTATTGCAAGAATCCATCGTTACAAAAGGTCTCCCATCAACAATCCAGGGACCCCTATATTCCTTCGTCCAACCCCTCTCCTAGTGCTTGTGGATATGCCTCTCAACGTGATAACTGAAGTAGTCCAGCTGAAGCCTTCCAAGGCTTTCTTCGATAACCCCTCTCTATTCGAGACATTGCGCGAGGCCGTTCATGAGGGTGGAATTAACCACCAGTCATGGGCTCTGACTATCGAGGAGCCCAAGAAGCTGTACTGGCTTGTCCGTGAGTAGTAACTGAATATTGCTTACACTGATGCAAAGTTGAACTAACGAGAGATTTTGGGGCGTAGACCATGAATATGGTTTCAAGATCGAGGACTTCAAGTGGAATAAAGAGAAATACGGAGACATGCGCGAGAAACTCCTCGAGATCGCAGAAGAATACCCTGCAGCTGGATGGCTCCACCTGGAGGGCGATGTCTTTCCGGACGGTATCACCACAGCGCCCATTACCGACGTGGTAAAGTTTACCGCTCTTTGTGCTTCCTCACGAGCTCCTCCATGCAAGTATTGACGTCTGCACACAGGCAATCATACAGATGAAGGAGGGTTTCGATGAGGCGAAGTGGGCAGAGGTGATAAACTTCGCGATGGACGATGTTCGTACGGCGAAGGGGTTCCACAATGGTTGCTGGGCTGTGAGCAAAGGTGGTCAGACGTACGTGGTAGCTGGGTGGGACTCTGTGGAGGTGAGTGTTCGTGTGGATGAGGAAGTCTGAAAAAACGAACTGACAACCTTGCAGGATCATGAGGCCTATCTGAAGAGCGAAACGTCCCAGAAAGTGAACGAGAAAGTTATCCCTTTCGTCACCGCCGGAGGGGGAACAATCCACGGGAAGTTTGTAGACATTGTTCATGACAAGGCATAGGGATGTTTATAATCGTGTATGATCAATCAGGCTCGCAGCTTGCTCGCAGCAGTGGATGGCGAGGAAGAGTTGAAATTGATGTATGATGACAGTAGCGGAGAAAGTTGCGGAGGCCTGTGCCACACCGCCAACTGTGGCAAAGTCACTGTATATTGAAGACGTGTTCAAATAATTTCGAATATTGTGAGGTTATCCTCCAACCCCACTTGCAAGCTCCTACCGCTATGACACGCTGCTATCTGGACATCTGTATCGGTGATTCCGAAAAGTACACCAAAGCAAAGTCTTCTTACGATACAGCCTGCGCTCTTCTGTCTCAAAACGCAGCTACCTATGGCCTTCCTCCCACTCCCGAACAACTCTCTGAGGAACAGCGCCAGATATTGACTGAAATCGCCTCCAACCAACCTGCCTTAGAATCTACATCCAAATCATGGCTCTCCTCTGCGTTCTCTCGTAAACCAAAGGGATTGATCTTCCAATGTCCACCCTCGCTCCTCGCAGGCCGACTCGTGTTCGAGCTGAACTCGAATCCTGGCCTGGCGAAGACGACGGGAAACTTTGCCGCGCTTTGCACGGGAGAGAAAGGCGCGTGTAAAAACGCGCCGAAGAAGCAATTGTGGTACAAGGGATGTTCGGTGCACAGAATCGTGAAGGGATATGTCGCACAGGGAGGTGATATCACGAGGGGAGACGGCAGCGGTGGAGAGGTATGTGACGGTCTATCATTAACCTCCTACCTCGTGTATAGAAGGTCTGATTGTCTCCTCGTATAGTCCATCTATGGTGGAAAGTTCAATGACGAGAAGGAGGGCTTGAAAGTCAGGCCAGGTCGCGGATCACTAGCCATGGCGAATTCGGGCAAGAACAGCAACACTTCGCAGTTCTTCGTCATTCTCACCGATGCAGAGGCTCAGCTCGCCAAGATCAATGGCAAGTTCGTTGTCTTTGGACAACTCATTGACGGCTGGGAGGTGCTGGAACGCTTGGACCGGGTGGGCACAGGAGATGGGATGCCAAGAGAGCCGGTGTGGATCGAGGATTGTGGCCTTTACTGAAGGTGATTGTTCTTCGGACTTTGGGTTTGCGTGAAGTATCATCTTGGGTACGACACCCGACTGCTTGACTTATACGACGCTCTAATAATAAGGGAACCCGTTTGGCTACAGAATACCATTGTCAACGAGGTACAGAAACCTGGCAAGAACATCATGGGTATCGTTACGAGTCCGTCTGCTGCGCCCCTACATCCCGAGAAGTCTCAGGTTGCGATTCAAACCCTCCATCACGGATTGCACTTGCTTAAATCTCCTGACGCCACACTTGTCCGACTCGACGTGCTGCGTCAGCCCGCTAAGGCTCACGAAGTCTTCCTGACACCCAGGACAACAGTATATCCTGTCTTGATGCTTTGGGCTCTGGAGATGGGTGTTCAGGGAGTGAAGAGTTGCAAAGTTCTGCATAGGTGCGGTCCATCAGGATTGTGGCTCGCAAGCGACTTAGATGGAGGGGCTACTTACCCTATGGCACAAGAAGCACTCGTAGGCCGTGCCGTTCCACGACCTCTCCGTAGCCCACGACGACGTGGGTGCAGGTGGCTCATATGACCCTCCAGGCCATTGCAGCAGCCTCTGACGGTTCGTGATTACGTTGTGCCTATCCATATCTACCACCCTGCGATTAAGCATATCCCTCGTCGCCCCCGAAGGACATCTATTGGACTCGATGTGTGCGAAGAGGGCGGCCAGGTTGGGGAATCGCTGACTGCACTCGTCGAAGGGGCAGACTATGGTTCTGCCGGCATGGATGGAGGATTTGCGATGCGCGTCGTAATTATGCTGAGACGAGAAGAAACGCTGACAGTCTTCGCAGTACCACGTTCGTGTCAAGTGAGCCTGGCGCTGATGTTCGCTCAGGCCGATCTCGTTGTAGAAGACCTGAATTACAAAAAACCGTGGGAGGACCGTGAAGGGATACTCATCAGCACCCACGTTTCGTCGGATCGATAGGGGCTTGTAACTTGCGAAGTTACGACATTCAAAAAAGCAAGTAGGTCAACATACGTACCGTATCGCAATCAGGACATACAAAGTGTTCGTCAACGTCGTGATCGTCGAGATCCTCAGTGGAGGAGAAATGCTCGTCACAGCGGTCGCAGTAATTGTGGTATGGGCTCTGCTTCCAGTGTTCGATCAAGCCGTGGTGTGACGTGAAGTCTTTCCTATGCTGCCGGCAGTAGTGGTGCAAGCTGGAATTCTCGAGGTGCTGCTCTAAAGCATGGCTCGACGCAAACCAGCGGTCACAGCGCTGACAAGAGCTCATCTCGCAAAGACCAGGAGGACGAGTGACAGGTAGTCTCGGTCAAGGAAGACGGTGGCGGGTAGGCTCAGAGAACAGGGAGCGGGTGTGAGTAAAGAGAAAGGGAGCTCGAGCGAAGTCTGAGCCCTTGTCCCCTGCTTTATATGCCCGATAACGGACACGATGTGACGCGATCGGGGCGCGGTCATTTATCAAGTGGCTCCCGGGGTCCAGACGCTTGGCTCAACGGCATAGGAGCTCAGGAAAGTCTAAGGGTGGCACAGTGCAGGCTATCGAGTACCGGGGAATCACTTTGAATAAATACTGTCTTAGCTTGCAACCACATAGTCTCAGAGGGGCTCGGAGGGAAGATGCAGGGTGCAACGTGTAGGGCACAGTAGAGGCTATGGGTCTCAATTTCATTCTGTTCAGAATACATCGCGAGCCTGTAAGAGAGCTTGGACGGCCTTTGTCGTATTCTCCTTTTCCTCCTTGATAGCCCTCGCGAAGGATCTGAACTCGGGAGTGGAGGAATCACCTATCGTACAGGCGAGACGGTGCGAGAAATGTATACGATAACCGCTGATTAACGAAAAAAAGAGTCGTGCAAAACTCACGTTGTAGCTGGAAGAGCAAGCTTTCGCTTGTCGTAATCTGGGCCCCGGCCTGACGCATACGGGCGAGGGCGTACGGTACTTCCTCTTTGTTGCAACTGGAGACACCGTCAGCGAGGACATGGACGCCGTAGCCTTCTGCCAGGAGGTCCAGAGCGGACTGGAGAACGCAAACGTGCGACTGTAGAGCAAAGAACATGGTTCAGCCACGGTAAGACGCGGTTGTGGCGAGGAATGCGAACTTCGATGCCGAAAAGGACTATGGATCTGAACTGCTTCGCTCTGAGTAAGGAAGTCACCTCGGGCGTCATCATGGAGAACAGAGTCTTCTCGATTGTCCCGAGGTGCAAAGGACCTAGAGCCTCTGACGACAGTTCCGGTACTGTCGGACCCAAGGCTAGAGAAGGGCAATACATCTGAATTCGATGCAGAACGATTCAGATGTCGGGGCTTGAAGCATACCTTTTGGATTCTGCTCGGTGAAGATCACCGGGATCTCGAGGATCTAAGTAAAGGATGGAGACGGTTCGAGGTGCGCGTGTGTTGAAGATGCGAAGCTGCCTACCGTGGCAAGCTTGAGCATCTTTTGTGAAGTCAAGATGACCTCTTCAAAAGCGTGAATTGCGGTTCCTATGTAGTACGCCGCGGACGTGTCGCATTGAGTAATCTACCCTCGAATACTGGAGGCTTCAGGTGGAACAGGCATACGAAATTTCGTTTGCAAGTCGCACACAAAGAAAACTGTACGACCAGGGATGATCTTGACTACGGACTGAGCCATGATGGGACGAAGACAGACCGGAATACTGATGGAGAAAGGCAAGCAGCTGAGAGGGTTCCTGGCATCGGAAGGGCCTATCTACTCGATCCGGAAACCGGAGGATTAGCGGCAACGCCTCGGCGCGCTGGCTGCGTGGCAACCTCTGCTGCAGAGGAAATACATGCTCTGAATTTATGGAGAGTACAAGTCGACGAAGGAAAGGGAGAAGCTCTGATGAATCGAAGAAAGCGAGACAGTCTGACAAGGCGCGAGAAAAGATGGGGATGTGGGGACGGCTGCGGGAGGTGCCGGGCGGGGCGGGAAGAAAAAGGACGGGGTTCTGGTTCTGTTCACGGCTGGACGTCGCTCTGCTCAGCGCCATCATCCCACCCGTCGCTCCCAAAGGCGTTCCTTGCTCAACGGTCCACCCTTCCTCTCTTTAACCCCCCACGCTCACAAAGCACCACAGCTCTTTTATCGACTCTATACCAACACACCAATCAATCATGGACCACTCGCAAGTAGCTACCCAAAGGATCAGAGATGATGAGTTCGCCGCTGACAAGGCCAGGGTTCGTCTTATCTTTCATGACGCCCATTTCTCTATACCTCTTATACCAGCCGCTCATCGTTGTATTATATTACAGTTTGCATCCTTCCGGTTAGGCGCAGGCCTTCCCAATTCTCATTCCTCCCTGCCCAGCTCAAGACCATCGCATTCACGTTCTCACTCTCGCAACAACTCTGTTTCTACATCTCCCTCTCTTTCGTTCTCTGTTTCTAGTACCTCGACGAACGACATGTCTCTTTTATCTTCTTCTTCGTCATCCCATTCCATCCCACCCAACAACATCAGTGGCAGCAAGCGGCCGAACTCCCATCACCGCCGGCGCTCCTCAGTATCTACCCGCCGCGAATCCGCTGAAATCATGGGCGTTTCTCTTCCAGAGCTGCCCCCGTCTCACAGCGAGGATAACATCAACCTCGGTGACAAGGACTCAATCCGTCGTCGAGCCCTGTGGGCTCTCGAGGGAAAGTCAGATTCAGGGTCCTTCTCACGCGTGGAGATACCCGAGTTGAATACGCCAGAGCTCGAGAGACGGATTTCAGATTTCCGTGCGTATCGCCTTTTCGCCATTCCCCTGTGCCTGTCGCTCAGCGAGGTGTTCTCATCGTATAGCAAGCAAGCCATCTTTTCCTCCTGGGTTCGGCGGCAATTTCGGCTCGGGCCTGAACAGTTTGGCCGGCAAGCGCGACTCGTTCGGTAAACACCTTCCAACTTCCTCTTCCACCAAAGATCAGCTTCATACCCTCGTGGAAGAGGAGGAGGAAGAGGAAGAGCACGAAGAGGTGGCTTCGCCAATCGCTCTTGAGGCTCTACCGCGCAATGAGGCTCCTGTGTCGGCTCCCGGCCGTCATCGTCCCGTCGGACTTAACCTTCGCCCTCTCTCTCTGTTGCCAGAGACCTTGGGTTCTGCTGTCAACGGTGACCTGCCAACGCCCGATTACACCCCAAGCGTCAAATCTTCTGGGCTTCGGGAGCTGACTCTGGCTTCTTCGCCTAACCTGAGCTCATCGGCAGCTTCGAATGATACTAGTTTCACTGCGCCATCAACTCTTGCATCAAGACGCCAGTCCCTCATTCTCCCTACCAACGTTATTCCTTCCCAGGCTTTATTTCGCCGCTCTTCGCTGAACCTTCGCACCGACAGCCTTTCGTCCGTTTCCTCAGACGGATTCGAGTCCAAGAAGCGTAGCAGCATCTCTTATAAGCCTGCTGCCTACGGTACATCCTCTCAAGTCGTCGCAGGGCTACCCACTCCTGATTTGACGCCCACTTCTGAGCGTCGTACCTCCACTAGTTCATCCGATAGCGATTGGAGTGGAGGCCGTCCTTTTTCGAGTAGCGAGCAGTATTTTCTTCACAAGTCGCACGCCACACTCCTTGCTCGGATCACCGATCTGGAGCGCGCATTGTCCACCCGCCCAATCTCTCGCCCGGTCTCACAATCGTCCGATGCTACCATGCACTCCGAGCTTAGTGCCCCGGCCGAACCCAGTGACGAGATGCTGCAGCTCATAGCCGACCTTAAAGCGGAGCGCGACGAGCTGAAGAGGGATGTGGATGGGTGGCGTAACCGAGTCGCCGATCTTGAAAAGCAGGCCGGTAATCTCGCTCGGAGGGTCGACCAGGAGCGCA
This sequence comes from Stereum hirsutum FP-91666 SS1, assembly GCF_000264905.1. Lineage (NCBI taxonomy): Eukaryota > Fungi > Basidiomycota > Agaricomycetes > Russulales > Stereaceae > Stereum > Stereum hirsutum. The sequence continues at coordinate 1,759,363 of NW_006763135.1, forward strand.
GAGAGGCATGGGTTGCTCGCGAACGTGTGGGCCTTCTTGAAGTCGAGAAACGCGCTCTCATCAAACTCGCTGAGGACAAGGCGCTCTTCGCCGAGGAGATGCACAACAAGTGTCAAGCCCTTCAGCAGGAATGTGCGCAAGTCACCGAAGACTACGAGAAGGTTCGAGAGGAGTTGGCGAGGGGTAAGGCGGCTGAAGAGGAGTGCATCCGTCTCCGCGCTGCACTCGCGGCGGAAACTCAGCGGAGGGAGGAGCTGGAGAGGGAGCTGGAGGGCGCTGGTCTGCTCGCCACCCCTACACCTGCTGCATTTCCTATCAAGCCCGTCCCCACTGTCATCAACCGTCGTCGGGGACTTGGCCTTCGTTCGATTGATTCCGAAGGTTCCTACACTGAAGTCGGGTCTGTCGACAGCATGAACAGCAAGACTGGTTTCGATCTCAGGGCCGTGACCGAGGAAGAGGAATACTCCGATGACGACGGCCTTGCTGGGTATGAGGATGAGCAGGACTCGGACGTGAGCTTCGGCTCCCCTAGTTGTTCATCTTCCGCCTCCATGGATGATCTTCCCCGCTCCATCTCCCACTTGGAGATCGATATTCCTGCCGACGCTCCTATGTCCGTCTCAGCTACGCCATCGCCACAGTCACCTTCTTCTCCCACCCACACCCGCGAAAACTCGCTGAGCAGAGCTTGGTCTTTCCCTGCCAAGGGTTCTGCACCTATCTCTGCCCCGCGTCGGGTTGAAGAAGTCGATCGATTTTTCGGCTGCTTGGAGGATTTGGAGGACTCGCCTCCTATCCCCTCGACTGAGAATCCTTTCTCGCGGAAGTTCTCCTTCGGTGACGATGAAGATGACGACGCACTCCCGCCCTTCGTACTTCCGGCTGACGTTGGGATCGAGGTTGAAGACTCACCGCGGATGTTGGATATTGTCGAAGAAGAGGAAGAACCCGAGGAAGATTCGTTCTCTGAGCCGGATGATGAATTTGTGGGCGAGGTCGACGATGGCGGAATCAAGTTCACTTTCAGCCTACCTGCTGACTTCGAAGTTTCCGAGCCAGAGCCTGTCAGCCCGTCCTCTCCTCGCTCTTCCCTCCACAGGAAACCCGTTCCGTTCTACGAACCACTCAGTGAGGATGAGGAACCTTTCTCTTTCTCGCAGAGCAGCACACCGGTCTCTATTCCTCCTACAACTCCGACCAGCTGTTCGCCTGTATCGAGACGGTCAGGAGACCGCTCTGTCTCTCCTTCCTCAATTCCCCGCGCCACATCTCTAAAGAGATTCGAAATGCCCACGAAAATTCCTGCTCCCCGGTTTACGCCCGAAGCAACAGCCAGTTCATTCACGACATCCTACACGACACGTGGCGCTTCTCGACCGTCTTTCATTCCACAACCCTCCGTGAAGGTCGTTGCCAGCCCTTCATCACCTTATACCAGTCCCAAACCGACTCCGCCCATGTTCCTACCTCAACCACAACGTAAATCATCGTCTCCCTCGTCTCAAGCCTCCACTGCCAACAGGATCAAACTCGGGCAAAGTGACGGTGTCCGTGCCGGTGTCACAGCCAATGGTTCGACCTCCTTTCAACCCAAATCGTCACCAAGTGCGCTCTAACGTTTTCAATTATTCCTCACGGATGGTTTTTCTCATGCAGGGCACACACTTAAACCCACATCCAGGTCTTTTGACGTTGTCGCGCTCGAATCAGAGCCTCTACTGAACGAAGAGGCGCCACAGCATGACGACGACAATACTGACACGACGATGACGAGTCCTTCCATGGCTGCACGACTTGCGTTCCAGAGTTTTACGAATATGATACCCAATCCCTTTTCTTGGTCTCCGCGTCTCGGGAGTCCAAGCGGGACCGGTACAGTTGCGGCCACCGCGGCTGCCTTGTGCATGATACCTGAGAGTCAGAGCTCGAGTACGATTATGTCTGGTGATAGTTTCGAAGATGGGTTTGGTAGAAGATCTTCCGAGGTGAAGGAGGTCAAGAGGGGCTATGTGCCGAAGGAGCGGCAGTTGGAGAAGCTGAGGTTGAGGATGCGGTCGGAAAGCGGTGAGCAGCTTGGACCAAGTATAGAGATGTCGTGCAAGCGGTGTAGAGAGGGCGTGATTCGTTTCTGAGGTGAGTAGGACGTCTTTCTCAACGAATTCCTGATGCTGATAATCTCCGCAGATACCTCACGCTCACTCCGCCCTTATGACTTCAATGACTTGTATCCTGCTAACTTGCCTTCCTTTTTCGCTTACTTCCTCTCCACTTGTTCGGCTTGTATTCCGTGCCACTGTTGTTGTTGAATCCCCCAAACCCCTCCACCCCTCCACATGTCTTGTTTCCAATTCTTCTTGACTTATTCCTTTGTGTTCCTTGTCATATAATGTTATTCTCTATTGGCATAGTGAGCTTGATGCTTCCTATTTCGTTTTCTGTTTCACTATGTTTGGTTCTTTTTTTTTTCTTACCCTTGTATATATCTCCCCCCCCCCCTCTCCCCTCCCCTTGATCAATTGACCACCGGCAGTGCCGACCACTCCTGATCCTCTGTGGTACATTTCATCAAAGCACTTTGTCAGTTGTATATGTACTCGCCTGGATTTGGACACTCTGCTAGGACGTTTTCCCCTCTCCCTCTCTGTCCTTCCCAAACCTCCCTCGCTTGAGGGTCTTTTACCGCCCGGAATCATTCGTTTGTTTTCGTCGACACGTTTGGTTCGGACAGTCATTGGTCGATTTTCACTACTAGCGTCCAACTCTCCTCTGTTTATCTGTCTCGCTCAGTTTTGTCGTTATACGTTTGCGATCTGCAATGGATCCAATATGATTATGTCTCATCACATGCTCTGCGCTGCCGTTGAGGAGGGCGCACGGTTGGCGTGATTCTGAATTCTTCAATTCTTGAGCTCGAACTCGGAACGCATGTGGCCAGTGTGGCCCAGACAGGTCGAGAGTGAACGGGAGAAATCGTGGGAATTGATCTGGCAAATTCCGGCGTTGGCGGGACGGCTCAGGCGTCTGGCACGCATAGACTGCACGAACACTCATTCACATCCACTCGCCATGGCTTTCCGCAAGACGTTCTTGAAGAACTGGTGGGCTATTGAGGTGTGTTTGATTTATATAGGTTTTTGGATTTGATGGTTGATCGCGGTATTTGTCGAGCAGGCCACCCCCATGTACGTTCCTACTCCTCCTTGCAACATATTCTCAGAGCTTTAATGAGAGTTCCGTCAACTACTTCAGTTTCGCCATTGTTGGCATGGTCGTCGCCGGTGGAGGCTGGTATCTCAGCCGACTTGCTACCGGCCCAGCTGGTGTGTAGATTATTTCTGCATGACTCGCCTTGCGATTCGCAGTAGCTGACGGCAGACGTGCGAAACTGTAGTCGTCTGGACCAAGGCCAACCCTACCCCGTGGAACAACGTCGAGCAGAATGAGCAGGTCAAGATGATGTCCGTCAACCAGCGTTTCGATAAACGGTACGTCCATCCTACAATCCTGTGTGGTTCTGAGCCTCCTGACCGGTGGTTTGTGTTGGCTCTTGGGATCACAGTTGGAACAGGGACAAGCTGTGAACGACGATCTGTATCTTCACGTAGACCTGATCCTATGTCCTTGCCTTTTTCTTACTTCCATTTGCGCCGTTGAATCCAACCAGCCTATATTATCCTTCCCTCTTGTAAGTTGTAAAGAGCTTCACCCTATTCGGCGTTGCCCCAGCGCTTGTCACGCCTCTGTTGTCATATCGTCACATATCAGCGCTAGCGTGATCGATTGAGCCATTGCAGCAACCACCACCTTCGTCCTTCCGTTTCTCCGTTTGACTTTTACTCGCAATGGTTGTTGCTCTCGGTTCACCTCAACCCGTGTTCACTGTTCCGCCGCTCGACACAATCCCAGATGGTTCAGACGACAAACCTCAACCCGGCCGTAATCTGGTCAGTCCCGACCCAACCTCCTATTTGCGCCCCCCTCCACTGCGCCCCCCCCACCCCTATCATCGTTCACGTTCTCATCGTCAGTGTTCTTTTTCTTTTTATCTCTAGGAGGTAGTTGGCCCTTTGAAAGTCTCGTCTTTGGTCTTTGGTGCGGCTGCATGGTCCCACTTTTATAATAATGACGCCTATTTGGCGAGTGATGTCCCCCTGCGTACCATCCGTCTCGCTCTTCGGTACGCAGGTAAAGCATCAGAGTACATGAAATTGGTCTAAATCCTTGAACTTGACAACGTGCGCAACAGATATGGCATCCGGACCTTCGACACCTCGCCCTATTATGGAGCGTCAGAAATCGTATTAGGCACTGCGCTCAAAGCGTTGGAACTCGAGTTTCCTCGGTCTTCATATCAACTGGTTATTCTATTTCGTCTAAACCTTGTGCACGCACGGTGTAGTATCTGACTCTGAAACATATGCGCTGTCATATCTTGACCTCAACAGATGACAAAATGTGGCCGATACGGATCCTCCGACTTCGATTATTCGCCGTCCACGATTCGGAAGAGTGTCGAACGTAGTCTATCTCGTTTGCATACGACGTACCTCGACACGGTTTATCTGCACGATGTGGAGTTCGTCGCGACGTCGGTCATGCCTCGTAAGGAGGGAAATCACATAGGGGCGTTGAGCGACGAGAGTGAGGTGTATGGGTTGAAAGAGGGGCAGGAGGGTACGATATGCGGGGAAGGGGATCAGAAGATTCTGGATGGGATTGCGGAGTTGAGGAAAATGAAGGAAGAGGGGCTGATCAAGAACATCGGGATCACAGGTGGGCAACACCCCCGCTTCTATGATTAATTGGCTGTGACGTATATTGTCTTTTTTTTCAGGCTTTCCCCTACCAGCACTCCTCCGCCTTGCCATCCTCGTAGCCAACACAGCACCCTACCGTCCCCTCGACGTCATCCTATCCTACTGCCACCTCACTCTCCAGAACAGCACCCTATTGGCCTTCCTCCCATCATTCCTCCAACGCGCCCGCGTCTCCCAAGTCCTGACCGCTTCTCCTCTGTCTATGGGACTCCTCACACCTACGATACCTGCTTGGCATCCCGCGCCACCAAAAGTGAAAGAAGCAGCTATAGTCGTAGTTTCGAAGTGTCAAGAGTTGGTAGATTCAGGAAAGGGAGGATTGCCGAACGTTGCTATTGGTTGGGCTGTGGAGAAGGCGGAGGAGGAGAAGATAGCGACGGTTGTGGGTTTGAGTAATCTGAGAGAGGTGCATCAGGCGGTTGGTGCATGGAGGGAGGTCAAGGAGGGTGGGAAACAGTATGAGCGGTTTGCGGCTCAGGCTATTCAGGCGTTCGAGGAGGCTGGAGTAAAGGATTGGTCATGGTCATGATACACAAGTTGCGAACGGGGATTTGTTACAATGACAGGTATCGCAGAGCGGGTAAGAATGTATTGATATGATGATACAGAGCATATGCAGTAAAAACAATTCCGCCACTCATCCGCAGTGGCAGCGTAGCAAATGACATGAATAATGCAAACAACACCCAGGAGAAGAAAAGTAATACTGAAAACACGGCAGCGATACATTCAGATCAAGGCTTCTTCATAACGTCCTCAACACGTCGATCATCCTCCCATCACCGCGTCTTGATGATACCAGCGTTGACGAGCTTCATGATCTTCTGGCGCACAGCGGGATTCTTCATATGGTCTTGCAGAGCACTTGGGTTACCCTGTGCCTGCTGAAGAATCGACTGCATGATGGGGTCGTTCATGATGCTCTGTAAGTCGAATCGAGGTAGAGATCAGTACACATTCGTCCTGAGGACCGGGAATGATGCAAAAATACATACTGCGACTTCAGGATCCCTCATAGCACGCTCAAGAGCCTGCTCGTCCGTCTCACCCGCTCGCTGCTGGTAGATGGCGTTCTGGATCTTGGTCATTTGTTGTTGGATCTCCGACGTGTGTTTGCCATCATCGTCCTGTTCGGTTGCTTCCTGGATGGCCTCGAGTGCCTTTTCGTAGTCGCGCATAGCGACGAGGATAGTGGCTTTGCGAATATAAGCCTTGACTATTCGGTAATAATGAGTTGTTAGCCAGGCGAAGAATACTCAACAAGGGAAACGAAGACGTACCGAACTTGGGGTCGACCTTGATAGCCTCGTTCGCATCCTTCAACGCCTCTGGGAAAGCTGCCAACTTCGTGTATACGAGCGCACGGTTATTGTACCCCCTTGCATCGCTAGGGTCACGCTTGATACTCTCCGTGTAGTGTTTCACGGCCGTCGGGAAGTCACCGTCCTTGAACGCCTTGTTGCCGTCCTCGCGGGCGAGCGCGCTCTTCTCAGGGTCGATGTAGGCCAAGCGGTCAGCTTCTGCCTTGGCCTTCTGGGTTTCGCGGAGCTTGTTGAGGATATCGGCCGTACGGTGCTCGGTGAGGGACTTCTCGTAGAACTTAACGGCGTTGGCGAGGTCACCTTTCTTTGAGTAGGAGGTACCAATGCGGCCGAGAGCTTTAGCGACGAGCTTGTAGTCTGCACGGAGCTGTCGAACAAGCCAAGTCAGAAAACTAAAAGTACACAATAATAGCACGATGAGACTGTAGAGGACGCTAGAAACTCACTTCACGGCCCTGGTCGACTGCCTTCTCAGCTTCCTCGATCGCCTTGTCGTAGTCGCCTTGCTCGAAGTACACCGCACTCAAGTTGGTGAGGAACGAGATATCCTTGGGCCACAAGTCCCACGCTTTCGAGAAATGCTTCCCGGCCGTCTCGAGGTCCTTCTTCTTGTAAGCTTCTGCACCGAGTTTCTTCTCCGCTTCTGCCTCCTTCTTCGCCTTAGCCTCCTCGTCATCAGTGTCCTCTGCGTCTTTCATTTCGACATCTGCGGGCTCGGCAGCGGGTTTTGGTGGTGGGGAAGATGTGGATGCGGATGGTTGAGGAGGTGGCGAGGCAGGACTGGACTTCGGTGGAGAGGTGGGGCGGGCTGAGAGGCCTTCTGGGAGATCTTCGGTGCCTTCAGGACGAGAAAAACCTTGCATATCGATACCCATGAGGGCACCGAGGACATCGATCATGCGAGGATCGCTGTTGAGGAGTGATTCAGCCATCTTAGGATTCTGCTGACAAAGTTGAATCTGCAGGAAAAAAATGTGAGCATAAGCACGAAAGGAATGAGAACGGCATAAGTATTCGTACGCGTTGAACGAAGGATGGGTCTGCGAGGTGCTTTTGGGTACGGGGATTTGCTGCGAGCTTTCCGAAGAGGTTGGGGTCGGTGAACATCTTGCCCAGACCAAGTCCCTCGGAAGCGGACTCAGAAGCTAATATGAACAAATTCGCTCAGTACAAAGTAGGAGACAAGCAAACTGACAGGCGATCATACCTTGTGCAGCCTTGACCTCCTCCAAACCTTTCCTAAGTGGCGCACTATCCTCTAACTTCAACCCACTCTCGTACGCCTCGATAGCGGGATCGAATCTCTTCAATCCATGCAGCGCAGCTCCCTTGCGCGCATAACCCTTTGCCCACGAAGGGTTCACTTTGATACACTAAACCAGACGATTATCAGGTCTCGCTACAACGGAAAAGGTGGCGCCGCCACATACTTGTTCGGCATCTTCGAGCGCTGCCTCGTACTGCTTCTTCCCAGCCTTTGCAGCGCTACGGTTAGACCAGAGCACATGGTTTGTTGGGTCGAGTTCGATCGCCTTCGAGAATATCTCGATGGCAGAGTCATAGTTCTTCGCCGCAAAGGCCTTGTTTCCCTCAGCTTTAAGTGCGTCTGCCTGTGCGGGTCACAGAAACATTTTGAGCGACTAGGTAAAGCTGGAAGAAAACATGAAGGTGAGACTTACGGAGGCCATTAGGGTATGAGTCTATGGAGTGGTGGACAGTTACTTACGCTGGTGGATGAGACGAACGCAGAGTTATAGTCGAGCTGCAGAGCGCTTGATTTCCCGCCTTTTCGAGAACGTTCCCTTAATCTAATCTCCGGCTGCCTTGATCTTGTAAACCCTTGCGAATTAAATAGGTTTGATACCAAATACATTTTAATCGGATATGGTGTAACGGCTAACATTGCCGCCTCTCACGCGGCAGCTCGGGGTTCGATTCCCCGTATCCGAATCATGAGCGAGAAATATTGCTTTTGCATGGTTTTTTTGCACCCGACTCTCACAGGCTCTTACTGGACTCGTCTGTAAGTCGACTTACTATGGCCCCGTCCAATTGTCCTAAGGCGACACATCCAGTTTCTCTGCCTTTCTGTGAGGCCTTACTGCATCGATCCGCATCCGACATGATTTTTTTCAATGGATCCGGTCACCTACTCAGGCTACTGTACTTCGTTCTGTTCTTCACATGCGATCTGCAGACGCTTTTCGCCATCATATCGCCGTGAGTAAGAGACCTGTTCACATCGTTGCCAGGCACTCGCAGCAAGGCTACGCTCTCCCTCTTGCACTAGACATGTTCTAGTTGTAGTGCTTCTGCTCGACGTCAATGATGTACTTATTCAAGGGTGAAAATTCTTGGCCACTGACCGACTGCCTTCGGTCAGAATTCACATAGACACTCCATTGACATCTCTTGCGGGAGTTGAGATGATTGGCTTAAAGAGAGCTCGGGTACAGTCCGCTTGCGTCGAATCTTCTTGAAAATCGGCATGGTAAGTAAGTAGTATTGATAGATACCTACTCCACTCCTACTCCTCCCTAGTTTCCCGCCAACTCTCCCCGAAGCTCGTCTCCTGTGCCTTCCATGACGACGTCTGTACCCAAGACCGTGCAGGGGATAGGACTTTGAAACTACCCTTCTATCATCGTGCCTCGGATCCTTCGTCGTACCTTCCGGGCATGTCTTTCCCATACTTAGCCGCGAGCAACAGAATGGACGCAAGGAACCTCCTATATTTCTTGGAGAGATTCACCAATGGGGGTTTCAGACAACTGGTCATGAGGATGATTGTCCTGATAGTTTTCTTGGCAGAAGATGAAGAGGCGAAATGCCCACCTTTCTGGGAACATCGCCGTCGAGGTTTTGCCTTATTGATACTTTCCGCAGAATTTCAGGCGTACCTTTTGCTGCTATATCGGACGAGCTTATTCTGATCCATCTCAAAGGCCTGTGCAGCACGCGACACAATAACCTATGGTTCAATTGGATCCCCATTTGATACCCACAGCACATCGTTCCACACTACACGACAGCAACTAAGTTGGTAAATCATGATCGTATTGCCAAGCATGCTGCTCTTTGCCTATCGAATATCCCATGGCAAGACGACAACCGTATAAGATGGCTGGGAGCAAGGCATGCGACTCGAATCATCACCCACCTCCAGGTCTCATCATGCTTTGCGACCTTGGACTAAAGCTCGTCGTAGCCCTTGGAGCTCTCAGTTTCCTCCAGAGCGTCTCCGGGACTCAGAATGCGACTCTCGAGACTAGAGCACCCACAGGATCGAACGGTGAGCTGTTCCTCGCAGATCTTACTCGTTGTGATACTGACAATTTTGAGGTTGCAGTTGTAATCATACAGGTTCGTAACACCGACGATATTAGAAACAGTGGTGCGAACTCATGCATGAGTCTACAGATGTTTGAATGGACCTGGGACTCTATTGCTGCTGAATGCAGTGACTTTATCGGTCCTGCTGGTAAGGGCGTGTGTGACTTTCAACTGACCAATGAGACTAATATACGCGTTAATGATTCCTTCAGGTTATGGTTTTGTACAAGGTATGCGCGCGGCTTTCATGCCCGCCACGAAACGACTCTTACCCTTGATTTTATCTAGTGAGCCCTGCTCAGGAGCATATCACCGGTCGGTACAAAGGTCCCTCTATCCATCAACAAATATTCAATATCTCATTGACAGGCACACAATGGTGGACGGATTACCAGCCGGTGTCTTACACCTTAACCTCCAAGCGCGGCAATCGCGCTCAATACCAGAACATGGTCAATGTAGGTCTTTTCTGGCGACCGAAGCCCGTATTTTGAGCTAAGCCTATTCTATATGGTCCCTAGACTTGTCATGCAGCAGGTGTAAGGTATGAATTCTGAGTGACCGAATAATGAAACCATATGAGGGGTCTTCTAACTATGTCATGCTTCGTCAGGGTTATCGCAGGTACGTTCTCGTTGTCATCCTTGACGGATCCGTTAATTCATGTGCGTCTCAAAAGACACAATCTTCAACCATATGACCGGAATCGATTCAGGTCAGTCTTTGACGCGTGCTATTCTTCCATCGAGTGCTGACACTGGTCTATGCTCCAGGTACTGGCACTGCGGGAAGTTGTACGTCCTCCCTACTGGGTTTACAGTGGCGTTCGCAAGAGCTAACGGATGGCACAGCTTTCACGCATTATAACTATCCGGGTATCTACCAAATACAGGTGCGTTCGTGTTTCTCGTGAGGCCAAATATTTAGTATTCACCATCAAATCACTGTTACTCGCAGGACTTCCACATGTGTGGATCCCCTGGTAACGATATCGACGACTTCAACAACGAAGAACAGGTCTGGGACTGTGAGCTCGTTAACTTGGCGGATCTTGCCACCGAGACAACCTACGTGCGAGGTCGATTGGCGGAATATGCCAATGATTTGATCAGCCTTGGTGTCGATGGTCTTCGTCTGGATGCAGCCAAAGATATCCCCCCTCAAGATATCGCAGCTATCTTGGCACAGTTCACTAAGACTGTATATATCACTCAGGAGGCGAGACCCATTTTCGTCACTATACGTGACCATTCATAACAGTCTGAGAACATCAGGTTATTTTCGGTGATGGCCAACCAGTCACTCCCGCTCTGTATACAGGAAATGGTATGCATATACAATTCTTGTCATGCTCACCTACCTATTGATTATATTCCTAATTTGTAGGAGACGTTATGGAGTGCGTAATGACTCCTGGGACCTGGATACAACATTAAACGAAGTCATCTGACGCATCTTTAGGTTCCGTTACACTACCGCCCTTCAGAGTGCATTCCTGGGCGGAGGCATTTCTTCGCTTCAGGACCTCGACAATCGAGGTGAACATTCCTTTCGTTCGTCTACGAACATTATCCACTAACACATACATTTGAAGGCTGGGTCGCAGGTACGGGAGCCAACGTTTTTGTCGCGGACCACGACACTGAGAGGGTACGACCTTGCATTTCGTCTGAGCTCATTCGTCATTTCTCATCGTCTGGGGGCAGAACGGTGGATCACTGAATGCCAACTCGCCTTCAAACACGTATACATTGGCCCATGTATTCTCTCTGTGAGTATACGTGCGTCTAGTGCTTAGACACTCCTCTCACTTGTCTGGCTACAGTGCACACCCATACGGCACGCCCACCGTCCTTTCGAGTTACACTGGGTTCACGAACACCGACCTGGGTGCGCCCAATGGTGGTAAGACCTCCTATATGCGTCGTTCAAACAGCATTCTGAGCCTTGAATTGGTCGCAACCGCTAGGTACCGGGACATGTTCAGGAAACACAGGGACTAACGGCTGGTACATCTACTCATGGGTTCCAAAACGCTCCATTACTGAAAAGGTTTCCTTTCACAGGTTATGTCAACATCGTTGGACGCCGATTGCTGGCATGGTTGGGTTCCGTAACAATGTCGGCTCGGCCGCTATAACGAACTTTGTGGCGCCCAGCTCCCAGCAGATCGCCTTCGGTAGAGGTGCTCTTGGATTTGTTGCTATCAACAACATCGGTTCGTTTATGACCTGCTCTTCTCACCGTACAGAGGGCGCAGCTAACGCCTTGGTATCGTAGACTCCGCTTGGACGACCACTTTCCAGACTTCTTTACCCGCTGGAAACTACTGCGACGTTACGACTGGGACAGCGTCTAATGGGGCCTGCAGCGGCGTCTCGTGAGTGGTTCAACCTACACACATCAAATCACGGCATTTGACTAATTTTGGAACGTGGCGTCAGGGTCACCGTCTCGTCTACGGGCACCTTCAGTGCGACCGTCCCTGCTCGTTCAGCACTTGGTTCGTGGGCTCGAATTTTGGTCAAAAATTTCAAGACTGATGATCTTGATTCGTTTTGCTTCTACTTCTACTATCAGGTATCCACACCGGCGCACTGGGGACAGGTTCAAGTTCGGGTGGCGGTGGCGGCACGACGCCACCTGCCTCTGGCACCGTCTCCGTCTTGTTCTCCGAAATTGCTCAGACGACATTTGGAGAGGTATGTCAAAGATCAAGTGCATAATTACCATGTTCTGACAGTCTTGAAATGAATACTCCCAGAATGTTTTCGTCGTTGGGAGCATTTCTCAATTGGGGACTTGGGACCCTGCCAGCTCTGTGCGTTGCCTCTTTTACCTCTTGATCCTTCCTAAATGCCAATATTTTGTTACAGATCCCGCTCTCTTCTGCTAACTTCCCGGACTGGGAGGTCACTGTCTCTCTGCCTGCCAATACTGCATTCCAGTATAAGTATATCCGCAAGGAGACTGACGGGAGTGTACGTCGGCCTGATCATCGTGCTCCCATGCTCTGCTATGAGTTGATATATTTATATTTCACACAGGTCGTATGGGAGTCTGACCCCAATCGTAGTGCGACAACCCCGAGCTCTGGGTCGTTGACTCTCGATGATACCTGGAGATAAACTAAGAGCACGGAGGAGTTCTGAGATAATAGCTGGTGGGACAGTCGTAGTTGTGTTCGAAGTTGTTGTGTATACCCGCTTTTCCTTGATGTCAGATCGCTTGAGCATTCGTTCATTTCGTGTAACGACGAATGATACGGGGAGATTCTGATCCTATAGTACAAGCCTAAGACAACGACGATAGAAGCTGAGATTTGTCGCACGCAAGCAAGTCGTTGAGAAATCTCATTCAGACGATGGTACGAGCACAGGTACACAGTTGAAATGTTCTGCCCCAATACGCACTGGAGTTGCATGAGTACAGAGAGGATATTATGTTTCTTCCGGAGACGATATATGTTACATTTGGCCACCCTGGCCTGCTGGAACTGATTTTCCCTGCCATCAAGACTTCAGCCGAGCTCTGCTGCAACGGAGCTTGACCTACAGACAAACCTTTGAATAAGCCAACAGAGGTGTACGAAGATAGAATATTTCAATCGTCCAAATCAAAGTCAGAGTCATCATCGTTTCTGTTCTGCTGGCGGAAGCGGCCCCTTCCAGAAACTGTGCTCGTCGCATGTTGGACAGTAGGCGCCACAGCAGGTTCCTTTTGTATAACATCTATGATGCATAATGGCGGTGAGAGCCGCATCAGCTCAACTGGAGGGATTGTAGACTCACCTGATTGCAGCAATCGGAGCTCGAGGGTGGCTGTTGCAAACTTGTCGCTGTTACCCAGCTCCTCGAAACCAACGATCCTTGTTGGAAGTCAGTGGACGAGCCCTGCTCCGAGGGCTAATATCGCTTACCTGTCTTTCGAAACGCCGTTCATGAAAGTTATAACGCATGGGAGGACTTTGATGCCTAGTTTCTCAACGAGGAACGGGACGTTCTCTACGAACACCCGTATGAAGAGCGTGTGAAAGTACTTCGGGGCGATCGCCTACCAGTAGCTCTCTCAATTCAGTAAGAATAGGGTAGTAAAACAACGAGTTGTGCGTACAGCTAGGTGTTTGTCCATGATCTGACATCGCTGAAAATTTGAGTGGTAGAAGTGGATAACGCAGCGTTCTTCGCGCCTGTAGCGGCGTAGAAAGACAGACCTGTTCAGCTTGACTTAGATGCGCGGTACACGAAGGAACTCACGCGCTGAGCTGTATTACTTCCTTCTCATCGGTGATCTCACTATACTTCCCGTGTTGATTCGCCTTCATTTCCTTCATATATTCGACCCTGAGGAAAGGTTATACTCGAGATTCAGTGCAGCACTCCATGAAGCCGAGATCGTACGCACTCTCGTCGCAGCTCCTTTATACCCTGCTCTCGGACCCATGCATCGTCATTCTCAATTTCTGCCTCCAACTCGGCGAAAATGTCTTCCTCGCCTAGCGCATCAGGGTCCGAACGAGGTTCAGAGGTAGAGGCGGCAGAGTTCAGGAGCTGAGCGCTGAGGAGCTCTACTTTGGGGTTGCGAGGGCCTGTGCTTCACGAGTGGAATACTCAGGGATCGTGATTCATGAGGGGAAAGGGCCGACTCACTATACTTCGTCGTCGGACATTTGGTTGGAGGTATGAATGAGGGTAAGGTTCAGCAAGGCGAAGGCGGTTGATGAGTGTGGCGCAAGGATGATTGAACTTGCAAGATGTGGCCCGGAACGACAGATTGTGAAGCCCAATCAGGCAGGCAAGGTTACTTTATCCCCACATTCACCATGAAGGTCGTTGGAAAGTTTATCGACAAAGAGAATCTCGTCAGTCTGTCGTTCCCTGCACATCATCGAAGACTCAAGTCTATGGTAGGGATATGTGACTGTCCGTCCAGAGGATGATGAGGATATGTGGCACCTCTACAACCTCATTCAAGAGGTGGGTTGCTTTACTTCTGCAGATGTTCCTTAGCTCACCATACTACAAATAGGGGGACAGAGTGCGAGCGCCTGCAATTCGGTGCGCAGGACTTATATTCTTGAACTTTGCTAGTATGCTCATGCAGAATACAGCCGTGTGCAGAATGTCTCCGCTACAGGCTCCACAGAATCTCATCGTATCCGTACAACCCTCACTCTCCAAGTAACCCGCGTCGAATTCTCTCCTTCCACAACAGCACCCTCGACAGAAACCACGTCAACCACCCCTCAAGTGCCCACAGCTTCACTACAGATTGCAGGGCGGGTAGCTGTGGAGAATCCGCATGTGAAGCTCGGTGCATTCCATACCCTCGACATTGAAGCCAACCGAGATGTTCGCATAGAGAAGCAAGAATGGGACAGCATATCTCTTGAACGCATCCAGGAAGCAAGCATTCCAGGCCGTGGTGCTGAGGTTGGCGCTATTGTGTGCGGCGAAGGCGTCGCTGCATTCTGTCTTCTCTCACAACACATGACCGTTGTTCGACAACGAATCGACGTACCGATCCCGAGGAAACGTACTGGGTCGGCAACCGCACACGAGAAAGGTCTGGCACGTTTCTATGACACTCTGTACCAAGCTTTCCTGCGACATATACCGTACGCAAACCCTTCGTTGCGTGCGATCGTTATTGCGAGTCCTGGCTGGGTTCGGGATGCGGTCTTTGATCATATAATGGCAGAGGCAGCACGGACTAGTAACAAGGCTTTGCTTGCGGCGAGGTCGAAGTTCGTGAGGGTACATGTCAATAGCCCCCATGTTCATAGTTTGGTCGAAGTACTCAAGAGTCCGGAGGTAAGCCATCCACATATACTTTTCTTCCAAAAACCGAATGCTCACTTCGAAACAGATCATATCTCAGCTGAAAGAGACGAAATTTGCGCGGGAAGGAATTATGTTGGACAGGTACGGTTTTTGATTTACTCTTTCCTATCGGCTATGTCTCACCTTTCTGCTCAGGTTTTTCAAGATGCTTGGCTCGGACGAACAGCGAGCATGGTATGGACCAGACCATGTCGCGCTTGCCATCGAACGAGGCGCTGTTGGTACCCTACTCATATCGGATGGACTCTTCCGAGCGAGCGATCCTACGGAGCGTAAGAAATATGTTTCGCTCGTTGAAGATGTCCGGGACAAGGGCGGAGAGGTCTTGATTTTCTCTAGCATGCACGAAAGCGGCCAACGTTAGTGTTCATTCTGTTTCTCTTGAGGTGCTTGACTCACCTCTCGCCCACTCAGAATTAAATCAAATTACCGGCATCGCTGCCATCCTCACTTTCCCCCTCGATGTGGAAGTTGTTGAGGCAGAAGAGCGTGAGGCGAAGGAAGAAGAAGCACGAAAGAAGCAAGAAGCAGAGATGGAGAGGAGTTGAAGTCTATCCATTGCAAAGGTTATTCAATCTGTGTATGAGTCGTCGACGCCTACTTGTAGAACACCACACACGCTGTATTCACTCCTGCGAATATGTATTCATCTCTATTAGAAGTTCTACCTCCCCGACGGCCGAAAGTTCTTGCCCAGCTTAAGCATGGCCCACAAAGGGTCATTACCTTGCAAAGAAAAAAAGCAGCATGATCCTACAAACATCGTACATCTAACGACCACTCTTACACCCCACATAAGAACCGCATTTCGAACACCGTTCGTCCCATTATTCCCGGGAAAACTGGGTCTCAGAACCCCATCGCCACTCTCCCTTCCTCGCACATAATATCTTCGGGCTTCCCAACACCCACATAATTCGCCTCCGGAGGCGACGCCGCGAAATCAGGAGGGGTGATCCCTTGAACGAACGCCTCCTTCTGTTTCTGAATGTAGGCTAAGTTCTGTGGCGTGGACGGGACGGCCGGGATATACATCACGGCGGAGTCACCGGGCCCATTATGATCTTTCTCGACGGCGTGCACGACGTCCTAATGATGAAGGAATAAAAGTAAGTCATAAGCTTCGATGAGGGGATTTCCGGGGAAGAGGAGACGCACAGAGTGCCAGAAGACAGTGTCTCCGGGGTTGACCTTGGGCACTGAGACCATGGTCTTCTCAAGCCTCATGTGCGGGTGCAACTCTGGACTAGGACGTGGGCCTGTGAAGCCCTGGTCTCGTGCATAGATTCCAGGGAAATCTGGGGTCGAGATGTCTATGCATTCTCATCGTCAGGAATTTCAGGCTTCTGATTAGGGAATAAAGCAGACGAACCGTATTCCCAGTTGTCAGCGCTGAGTGGATCATCGGAAACCGGCGTTGCCTTGGGACGGAAGAAAGGCCTGAGAATCATGTATGCGTTGGAGGCGATCACGTCTGGGAAGACTTGAAGCGTTCCTTCCTGAGGTCCAGTCTCGCTGATAGCCAGCCATCCTTGGAACGTGCGGAAGATGCTTGCCTGACGTTACAGTGGGTCTATTAGACACAGGCTGTACGGAAATAGTTGTATGTAATACGTAGGCGAGGAACTGACCTGGCCAGATCGACCGTAGATTGAGTGACGAGCCTTCATACGGCTGGACAGGTCGTAGGGATTGTGGTTTTTCCAATTGCCGTTGAGAATGTCGGCGAAGCATTTGCGGAAGGCTTCATCTTCCCATCTTTCAATGGCACCGCCTGATGCACCATACCGCATACACATCGATTGAGCGACATTGTAATGATCTGAGCTAAGGGCTCTTACCATCAACATGAGGAGGATGAAAAAGCCATGGGCCCGGGTGGCGAATACGAAAGCGGTCTGAGCAGGATGGGGAACCAAACACATGCGATGGCGTCATTAGTAGGCTACGTCTGGTGGTATAGAACATGCATACCCGCATAGGTGAGAGGAGTAGATAGTGTGACCCCATCGAGGCTGCCAGTATAGAGCTTGTTCAGCCACGCCGTCGCGGCTAACATGTTCGGGTGCGAACGAGCGAGGACTTGTTCTTTCGTCCAGCTGGGTTTCACTTGAGAACACATGACAGTATACTGGGCAATGTGACTACCTACTAGAGATGAAAGAACTGTTTGTCATTCTCCGGAAGACCTAGTTCAAAATCGTGAAGGTCAGTGCTCGTCTGTTGCGGAGAAACGTCGGAAGAACGGCGAACCTGGTACATCAGGATTGGCCTTAACAAAGTGCTCGAGAGAAGATTTCCAAGAGGCCGCCTCAGCATCATCTACCACATCGCGGATGACAACGGATCCCCGCTGTTTGATCAGGTCTATCTCCTCAGGCTTGAGTTTTCCCAGGTCCTCGAATCTGACTTGGGGAATGGTCTGATTTTTCAATGGATCAATAAGAAACCTGGCTTGTCTGTGGTAGAAGAGGGGTTTCGAGGAAGTGGGCGTGTCGTGTCGGTGTCTGTACTTACCTCCGAACCGGATTCGGCGACCTTGAGAGAGACGGCCTCGAGATGCTGAAGGATCTCGTTCCAGGCGGTGGTCACTCGGGCCTCAAAGTCAGGGTACGAGGAAGCGATTTCGTGTTTTAGGTCCACGAAACGAGCAGGCATGCGAGGATCGAGTTCCATAGACATTGCTGCAAACGAGCAATCAGTGAGCGTCTAGAGGGGGAAGGGGTGAGGGTAGGGTCTGTGCAGTTGATGAGAATTATTGCCTATAAATATTAGATTGCTTCGAACTTATCCTTAGGCCTCGGACCTCATGTCGAAAATGGGGCTGAGACTACGGATCCCCGCGGTAGACGTATCATGATCATGACCTCTCCAGTATTGTTCGAAGGTCAGGCGCGCATAGTCCGTGCCGAATGCTGGACATCGGATTGGAAGATAGGGGTTCACCGTAAGTAATTTCAGTTCAGCAATATCGAAGAACGCAGGGAAGGTAAGGTAGACCTTGAGTCAGAGTCTAGATTCTGAAAGCAGCCTGTCAATGAAATACACCATAATAAACACAGATTTTGCTTCACAACAACCATTTTACTTATTTCGTCAGGCCTGCTTGACCCTCTCCAGATATGCGTCCCACCCAGCCTTCCTATACCTCTCCGCCTGTTCCTGCACCTTCACCACATCCAGATTGTCCGCCTTCCCATATATGCCCCTACCCACGATAATCACGTCACATCCGGACTCAACGACAACCTGCCTCGGAGTCCTATACTGCTGTCCCATCGCATCACCCTTCACATCCAACCCCACACCGGGCGTCAGAACCAAGAAATCCTCCTCTTTCACTTCATCCGAAGAAAGTTCACCCTCCTTGAGGCCAACGCCGTTCATACGCCTCTGAGCGATGAATCCAATGACGAAGTCGCGGTGGGCACGGGCCATACGGACCGCTTCGTCGGTGTAGAAATCGCGTGCGAGACTTCCGGAGGTGGACATTTCGGCGAGGAGAAGAAGACCACGGCCGAGGGGTAGGCCGACGGAGGAGAGGCCGGAGATGGTGGAAGGGCCGGGGACGGGATGAGCATTGGTGATCTGAGACCAGGAGGCGATTTTGTGTACACCCGAAGAGTATTGAAGGGCTACGGTGTTGCCTGAGATTCGAGGTGGAGGGGTGGAGAGTGAAAAGAAGTCAGTTATGGAAAGTTGATTTAGAGAGAGCAAGGGGCTGGTCGTACCTATGTCGGCAAATTTGCGATCCTCAAAAATAAGGAAGTCATGCTTGCGACTGAGTTCGACCAACCGGTCAATGAGCGAGGTATCGAAATCCTCGATGATGTCTACATGAGTCTAGTCTTAAGCAGAACAAACACACCATCAGTACATACTCATTCATTCATTGTTACTCGTCACGTCGAACTGCGAAAAAAAGATGTAATGGGGAGGAAAAGATACGTGCCTTGACGAGACAAACATAGGGTCCACAGACATCGATCACGGCAAGAAAGTCAGAGGACTTGGAGACATCGACACTGACGCAGAGGTTCGATTGTTTTCGGACGATGGTCTCGAGGAGCTGCTTTGCCGCTGGATTGGTGAACTTCGAGGCGCGATGTTCGTATGTTTGCTTGTAGACACTCATGATGGGGGAACGAGAGAAGCAATTGAGATAAGATCGTGCCTTGGAGGGCCGATAAGATAGCATTTAAGAATCTTATCTATCCAGGTTAGGTACGTAGATCTCTTTCCTTCCTGTTTACTACAGTCAAGATTGAGTCAGTTAACGGCTTGTTCTCCGCGGTCATCGTCCACGTTGTCAAGCTCCCACTCTCTCAGTTTCTTCTGCCTATTCTCTTCTCTCAAAGCTCTCCGAGGAAGGTCAGTCTGCTAACCTGCGCTGATACTTTCAACATCTCAGGTTTCCCAGAAATATTCAAGACTCAGACTCAACGTCAACGCAACCGCTTCTTGTTCTTTGTACGCCACCCGCCATGATAATACTCAAAACCGCACATTGACCATCAGCTGCTTGCTCCTACAGTTTCCTTAAAACTCCTTTCTATATCTACACATATCGAAAAAATAAAAAATACACTTTTCTTGTACCAACGCAATGTCGTACTTTAACGATGATGATGACGGTGGGATGGTTTATGGCCAGGTGGACGATGCTACCTTGCAACAGGTAGAGGCCATCGTGAACGAGGATGTGGAGATGCTCGTCAGTCAATCTCTTCTCGCCCTTCGTTCCCGTGATTCAATCGTACTGATGTATATGTTCTCGCGTTATAGGCTCCTCCGGCGGATATGTTCTATCTCGTCCTAGATACGAACATCTTGATTCATTTCCTTGATACAATACAACAATTCGTCGCGGATGCAGAAGCGTTAAATCTACCCGTCATCGTTCTCATCCCCGGCGTCGTCGTCTCTGAACTCGACTGGTGAACCATCTCACTTTCGACCATCTCCGTCGGCTCAGTGGCTTTCAGTTCCTGCTCATCATTGTTGACCGCTTCTGTCATTCTAGGCAGAAAAACGCTCGTGGAGAGGAGAAGCGAGAGCAACTTGCCTGGGCTGCCCGTCGCGCTTCCACCTGGCTTTTAGAGAAAGTCAGGGGTAAAGATCCCAAGGACGCGCGTGAGAGGAGGTGGGTGAAGGGCCAGACCCATGAGGAGACGATGATGAACACGGGGAAGTGGAACATACGCGTTCCCGGTTACGTAGGTCCACTTTCGTCCATTGTCTTGGAAGATGAGAAGCTGAGTGTGGTGTCGGATTGTGCCCTCTGAACAGATGGAAGGAGCCTCGCGAGATCAAGTCAACGACGACTTAGTCCTTGACTGCTGCGACTATTATACGAGGATGATGTGCAATGGGTCTATCAGGAATGTGATTCTGTGCAGCCACGATACCAACATGTGTCTCATGGGGGCCAGTCGAGGTAGGCGAATATTTCAGCTTTTGGCCACGATTTCTGACATGAATTATCTCCATAGGATACACATTTGCTCGTCCTGAGGGACATTGGAGCAGTCGCAATATCGCCGATGTCATTTGGGGAGAAGATGTGTTGACACAGATGGGCATCTGGGAGTCATTCGACCAATATTCTACCAAGTTTGTCCGCCAAGCGGGCAGGAACAACATCCGGGTCGACTTGCCTCTCCCAGCCCCGGCTCACGACCCCGACGCCATGGACATTGACGAGACCGTACAAGACGTGGAGCCCACGAGCGCGTATCGGTCTACGGATCTCTTGAACGCGCTGCACGTCGAAGTTATCGACCATTTTACGGAGCGATTGCAAGAGCTCGTGCAACGTGTGGGAGGAACACAGATACCAGTCGAGAGGGTGTTTACGTCGATGCATGCTCCGTCATGGCAGAAGACGCTGCTGAAGTTCTGGACAGTGGGGGAGTGTATCAACTATCTCGTGAAGGAGAAGGGGTTAGTTAGAACCCCGCTAGTGGCGAAGCTGTACTCTTTCCTCCTCCGGCCGTACCAGAGGGACGAGCGGGGAGCTCGAACGGGACAGGACTGGCCTCGAGCGATGTGGAAAGACTGCGAGGACGCTCTACAGAGCATCGGGGAGAAATTCGAGGACGAGCCGATGCTGACGTCTGTGCAGCGACTAAGGCCGTACTCTGAGGAAATCTGGGGGAGACGCCAGCGGCCGGCGGGAATGTAGATGTACCTTTCTTTCGCACGAATATACCGACGTAAGCACGGTCCGAGGAAACCCTAGGATGGGTTTATGTGGATACGACCGAAAGCAGTAAGTTATAAGATTTCAGACGCGGCCTGCTTCGCGCAACAACAAGCCCTCCGTCCGTCCGCGCAGCCATGGCCTCCCGTCGCAGGACGTTCCAAATCATTCTCTCCATCCTCGCTCTCTTCCTGCTCGGCACCGTCGTCGTTCTCTCATCCATATCCTACTATTTATCTATCCCAGACGTAGCCTACATCACAGAGGACGAGCTCGATGCACCCTTCAACGAGCCCAAGTGGAACGCATCCGACCATGGAAAGGTAGAACGGATCCCGAAAATCCTTCACCAGACCTGGAAGTCAGAGACGCTCCCGCCGAAGTGGAAGGGCATCTCAGAGGAGTGCCGAGCGATGATGCCCGACTAGTATGTTTCATTTCACAGAGATATCACACTCGTGCTGACCCCAACGGTTTAGCGAGTACATGCTCTGGACGGACGCGAGCTCGCGCGAATTCATTGCAGAACAATACCCCTGGTTCTTGGATACCTTCGACTCTTACCCCTATCCCATCCAACGTGCAGATGCAATCCGCTACTTTATTCTTCACTACTATGGCGGCGTTTACCTCGACTTGGACATCGGTTGTCTCCGCCGTCTCGACCCTCTCCTCGTCTACCCTGTTATCCTTCCCCGCACCATCCCCGTCGGCGTCTCAAATGACCTCATGTTTGCCGAGAAAGGTCATCCCTTCATGGCACAGACCATCCACAACCTCGTTACCTTCAATCACAACTGGGTACTCAATTATCCCACCGTCATGTTCTCCACCGGTCCTATGTTCGTATCGGCACAGTACGGACTCTACACCGCCTCTCATCCCAATACCGACGAATATCCAGGCAGCGAAATCCGCATTCTTCCCAAGTCGCTCTACGGCAAGAACGCGAAGGCGGGCGAGGCTCCTCATTCGTTCTTCTCGCACTTCTATGGGAGCAGCTGGCACGCCGACGATGCTGCGTTCATCGGTTTCTTGGGCAAGTGGGGAAAGATCTTGATGTGGGTTGGTCTTGCCATCCTCATTATTGGAGTCTTGCGCATGTTCCTCATGTCGAGCAAGAAGAACAAGTATGGTGGTCTCAGCAGGAGGATGGGTGGAGCTTACGAGGTATTATTGCCCCGTTGGAACGAGCGGAATGGACGCTGGCGTCTCGACATAGGTTTCATCTCATTGCCCGGGCGCGTCACCCCTTCAGCGACCCCGAGCAGTCCAACATCCAGTACGAGCGACGACGAGGTGGCCTTACTCCCCCTTTCCATCGGCATGCGCCCATCATCGCCCGCACCATCAGAAGTCTCCACCGTCGATCAGAGTTACGGATCCTACAATCCAGCGTCTGGCATCGTCAGGAGGGTACGAGATGGCATCGCCTCTATCTTTGGAGCAGGATCAGAATCCTCCAGGTCCCGCTCTAGGACCTCCCGACGACGATCACGGCAGAGGGGCGTCCTCTTTTTCCTGCCCGCCTTTGCGACAGGCGGCGACATTTCCCTGTCAGCAGAAGAGGGTTCATCACGATACTCGCAAACCGCCCCTCTCGTCCCCTCCTTATCACGAAATAACTCCTATCCGGCGGACAAGCGCACATCACCGGATCATGCTGACGATGATATCGAGTCTGCACTTATGGGCGAAGACGCATCGTCGTCGTCCTCTGCGCCTCCTGCTGGTCTCCGTCTACCATCGTACGCCGAAGCTGCCGTATCGACATATAGGCCTCCGACGCCGGACGCAAGTAGTTCACGGAGACCATATTCTCACCAGAATGTGACGCCCTCGGGTTCATTATCGTAGTGGGCTCGCATCCTTGGTCGTAGGTTTTGGCAGTTAAAGGTGGAATACTTCATTTGGGCATCATGGGGAAATAGGATCATCGTTCAGGACAGTGGTTGAGTAGAAGCAGTAGCCGGACTTCAAGGACCCTGCTCTATTTAAGAAAGAAATTGGCCCGGCGCCGTATTGGAGCAGTGACAAGCTATCTTACCGTACGTACGCAACGCAACGCATCGTTATCGCTCCTTGAGAAATCGCGGTCTTTGTTTCCGTCTGCATCTGCACATCACATAGTTCATCAGAGTCGTCGAGCAGCACCAGAACCAAACAGAACTTTAACATTCATCCGCTCCTTGTTTCTTGTTTCCATCTCTAATCGTTTCTTGCAGCACTTATCTATCGCCAGCATAGAACAGACAGCATGAGACTTTCAACTATTTACAGCTTTCGCTTACAGCCTATCGTACTCCTTCCCGTTGCCTATTTTCCCTTCCTATTCTACACTTTCCCCTCTTGTTTTTCGTTCCAAGTCGCATGGCCCCTTCCAAGCACCTTTCCCCTATACATCATTGACCATTCTTCATCGGTTGCATGAGTGCGACGGCGCTCCGGATCCTAAGTGGGGCGCACACTTATACAGCTTTCCGTCCTTTCCCCCCGATTCATATTTGACGTTTCCGCCGGACCGTGGACAGCAATTCGCATTCACTCCCTCGCTGTCAATGGATCCGTACAGCCCCTGAACGGCACTACTTACGTTCATGTATTGAGTCATGTAGGAGCTCCTGTCAAAAATAAACACACACAAGGCCTGTGAAAGGCCCTGATACCCTTGTCATTTGGCTTTGACGATGCGCAGCTGGAGGCTCCAGCGGAGCGTAATGGTACAATTCCCTTCATCATGGACTCTAGTCCTGCCGATGCCGTGAACGTTCAAAGGCTCCTTTTGTTTGAATCGGGGCTGAACAGGAGAAGTGAACATTCGGACATGCATGGAACATGGAACAGCGGACTCGTGGACCCATTGACAGGCACGACATGAGTAGTTTCGTTTACAGTGTCCGCGCCACGAACCTCAAGGCAGCCCACTGCTTCTAGTGGTCGCTCAAAGCGCTGAAGAAGACATATCATGATCATGTATCACCGACGGCTTGCGCAAAGCTGCATTATCATGCCATAAGGGGCGGTGTTTGGATCACTGTGCAAGTGACGATGCCTTGTGTATTGCACGGCCCCTAGGGTGAATCGGTGCTAGCTCATGATGAGATTCTGTGGCTGAGTGCGATGGACAGATGGATCTATCGTGGGCCACGTACATTTGACGTGTCTTCGGGTTGTCTTCGGGCGTGATGCAAAAGTAGGAGACGCTGAAAGACTTAAGACGGTGTGAGAGAGTATCGAGAACTGGGAGCGGTGTATGCAGATTTAGATTGCCTGCAAAATCAATGTACATCATAAATATAGACGCCCCGAGAATAAAGAACGAGAACGCAAGGGCATGGACCGAGGGCTTCCGACGGACTGATGTCCCTCAAGCCACCCACTGTAAACCGGGCATCTTCCACTTCACTTCACTTCACTTCTACTCCGAGGTTGCACGCCCCCCGCATCGAACTCGATCGCACTGCTATATTACCGGCTACAAGCCTCGAGTGCTTACAATCCACGCCAGGAACGAGAGGAACTGATCATAATGACGCCGCCAACTTGCGCATGTTTATCGATAGGGCGAACATCAACGCCGCGCTGAGTGTATATGTCGTCGAGGGGCCGAAGGTCCAGTACGAGGCGCAGGCTGTAGAACAGGACCAGAACCGGTCGATGTTGGCCGGAGCGCAGCACGGTTGAAGAGGGGAAGGAACCGGAACGTCATGAGTATAATCCATGGATGGATAGCGGCAGGAATAACGGGAGGAAATCGGAGTGAAACGACAGGGTAGGAGCGTGATGTGATAGAGTGGGTAACGTAGGTTGATGGCCATATTATACAAGCAAGATGGAAGGAAGGAAATACGACATACCGAGCAAGGGTCCAATCGCACGGCCAAGTTGCCCTGATGACCTGAACTGTCCCAAGGCTTTTCCCTTCGCAAGTTCGGGATGTGTTGGTTCTTCAACCTTCTCCTTGATTGACTTTCCCTGGGCCTTCCCGTGCGACTTTCCATTCCCGTTCGCAGCGGCAGCTCCTTCAGCTGGCCCGCCTTCGTCACATTGTAACGATGCGTGTGCGGTTAGTGAATTGACCACAGTGGCGGATGTGAACGCCATACAGACGGCCGCTGCTTGGAGGAGCCGGAATGCGACTGTGGGATGAGTAGAAGTGAATTGTGGGAGGAAGGCGAGGCAAACGAGTCCCACGGCGCAGGAGGAGACACCACGGCGGGCCATATTAAGTTCGCCGACTTTGGAGAGAGCACGACGGACGTATCCGCCTTGGAGAAGTGCACTGACGATACCGATGGATCCTATGAGCTTTCCGTTTTGTGTGTTGTTCCAGTCGAATACTATACGAACGGAGACAAATAATGTTGTCAACACGGAAATCAGGGCGTATGGCACGAATGTGTGGCATTGATAAAAATACGCGCAAAGACTCACGGTCGAAGGTCAGGAACGTGAGTGTGAACTCAACTCCGGAAAAGAGGCCCAAGAATAAGAAATGCATTTTGCGAAGAGACTTCAGCAAACTCAATCTCTTCTCCACCGTCGTCGCACGGGAGGTCTTGAGAGCGTGGCCATTGGCAGCCGGCTTTGTGTCCTCGAGATCATCCAGATCCACTGCGGGGCCCTTTCCTCGAGTCTCCGGCAGAGCGATATGAAGGAAGGCTGTCTCAGCCAGAAGGAGGACGAGTGTCAGAATGGCTGGTGCGGCATAGACATTGAGTTCGATTCCTAGTGAGGATCCGAGCTCGACCGGTCGGGAGGCAAAGTAGGCGCCAATGGGTGGCCCAATCTGGAAGGCGAACATGACGTTCAGTCGAGATTCAGGTCAAAATGAAAGCCAGCCGGTACATACACAGAAGCAAATGGCAAAGGCAATGCCCACATGTGCCAGGGCTTTTCCTCGGTTGGCGGGGGTTGTGATGTCGGAAAGAATGGCGCTATAATAATACACCCTCAGCAATTTATCCAACTCGCGAAATGCACGAGTAGAGAACGAACATAGCAAGCTGGACGTTCCCTTCGCTCAAACCACCAATTACTCGCGACAACATGTAGGAAGCAAATGTCGTACTCTTGATCCATCTATTTCAGAGGCATTAAAAAACAACTCTTCCGGATACAGACTGAGACAAGAGGGATGAACACGTACACCAGAGCAGATAGTATATTACCGATCATGGTGATGAGCAGGATTCGTTTTCGGCCATATGTATCAGAAAGTGATCCAATGTACGGAGAGACGAAGAATTGGAGTGTGCTGAAGAATAAAGTGCAAGCTGAGTATGCAGGATGAACAAAGGCTGAGTTCGAGGTATGCTCACGAGAAGACGGATCCCATGAGACCGCCTATATAGATCCTAGTGGTAAGATGGAGAACATAGAGCAAGAGAGGTAAGAGAACATACCCAACAAAACTACATCCCATCTTTGGGGGTTGCCACTCGCTTTGGCGAAGAAGTATCCCCTAATGGCCGACACGAATCCTAACGTTCGTGATAGAAACCCGGTAGGGTCTGAAGACTCCCTCTAGTCATGTGCGCAGAAAGGTCAGACTACTGAGCGCCTTACAAGATCGTCGAACAAAAGACATGCCTGGGTGTACCACTCGATGATCCGAGGAAAGAGGGGCAATGGAATGGTGAAAGCTGGTTCGTTGAAGACAATAGTTCTGTGCGTCAGTGTTTACACGATGTGCCAGTTCATGAAGACTCGCACCGAACAAATCCAAAACCAGCGACAGAAATACGATGTGCTCGATTTTGGCCATCGTGCTAGCTGTTTAACAAACAAGTTGGACGAGCGGGATGGAAATATGGGCGCTTATGGACCTGCTCGTAGTGGGGATTATGCCAAACCGGTAGGCCTAAAGAGCGCTATGTATTGAGTCCTGGTATAGAGAATATAGATTAAGGATTGCTGGGTCGTCGTCCGTGAGCCAGCCGAGACGCGGTGAAGGGAACGGTTATAAGAAGAGTTCGAATAAAACATATTTCCGTGCGCAGACGAGTCGACAACAGCGTTTGTCGGTCTGTGCCAGTTGATTCCGACGGTTTGGCGAAGTGTTCATCTGGTGTGCACCATGGGTACTTTCGGCTCACGGTGGGTTTACACTGCTTTCTCAGGCTACGCGGCCAACCAGTCACCATCGTAGGAATGCGTACTCCTCGCACGCTTGCTTAGTGTGCGCACAGGACAGTATGGACACAATCTCAGGCGGCAACACCAACGTCGTGTTCAAACAGTACAGACGACGTGGCCACAACGTACATCTCCGCACAAGGAACGTACAAGATTTCTTATGCCTCGTCAGCTTCGCCCACAAGCTCAGCCTCTCCCACAGGCTCGGTTTCAACCGCATCCACGCTATCCACCACCATACTCTCATCAGCACCGGTACCAGCGCCACCTTCACCGCTGCCTCTAAATTGCTGATCTTGCGAGGCCTGTGTCAGTGCTGTCTGGAAGTGCGAGCTCGTCTCGGTCTTGGTGACCTCTCGAAGGGCCATAGTGGCGTATGCGGCCGTACCGAGCGTAAGTCTGATCTGAAGTGCGACGAATTTACCGTCCGGAACGATTGCAGGTGCGTCGTACCCGAGCAACTGGTCTTCATCTGACTGAGCCAGAGGGACGTCAGGGTCCGTGTATCGCAAGACAGACCACGAGAGCTCTTTTGGTAGGTGTAGGATTTTGCGATATGAGCCACTCAAGCTGTATTCCCTAAATACGCGAGGTAGGGGTGAGATTCATTTGCGGGAGAGGACAATATAGACTCACTTTTGACGGCGATGGAAGTTATCAGGATCGAGGCCATCCTTGCGCAGATACTCCTTGTACTTCTCGCCCAGTTCTCCACCGGGGAATGCTACGTCTTTACCAGGAAGAGGCATGACGATGTCGAAAATTGTGTACTTGTCGACGTCCTCTGCAGTAAGGACCTTGACCTTCGGGGCCTGCCAGGGTTTCCGATTCCTCCTTCCGCCCCTGGAGGGACCGTCATCGGCTGAGAGAACAGGTCAGTATTATGCTAGACAATATACTTTAGGAATGACGTGTACCATCCGCTTCGCCGTCTGAGCCAGCATCTATGTTAGATTCCTGAGGGGTATCGTCCATTACTAAGTCACCAGGAACTGGCTTGTCCGCTCCATACGTCCGCATACGCTCGGAGACGATCGCATTCCAGACGTACGACTGGTACGCATGAACATACATCAATCTCAAATTCCGAGGGATCTTCAAAGATAGCTCGGTCAACATGCGACCCAATGAGAATGGACGTGGTCGAAACATACCGTGGACAATGCTCCAAATGCATTACGAGTCTCACCATTCTGCTTTTTATAGCTCTCGAGGATACAGCGCTCAGCGACAACACGGCGAGGCATAAGTTCCAAAGCACGATCGAGGTCCTTGTCTTCTAGCCAAGCACGCCGAGCTTCCACGACCTCGGGATGTTCGCCAGGCCTGTTCCGCAGAATGAGAGAGACCGCACGGTGCCAGTCTTCTAGTAAGAGGGCGAGTCCGATTGAGTGGGTAGGGATCGATGCAGTACCAAATCGTTGCATGCCTGTAAAACGACGAGTTGTAAGTAGTCATAAGAGCCTTGAACTTTGAACGGGCACACCATAGTAGTTAATGAAACCATGGTCCTTGATAGAGTTCATGGCTTTGTCCAGAGTATCCATAGAGTCCACCTGTACATTTCTGCCTGGATATCAGTATCTTCCCGCTCAAAGACTTGATGAATCTCTTACCTCAAGGTGATAACGAATGCATTCCCTTTCAACATGCCCAAGTCCAACGCGGCCTTTCTGTAGTTGAAATCAGCGATGCGAACACCGCGCTCACCGCGTTCCTTCACTGCATCTTCTGCGGATTTTCGACCGGGCACGCCGTTCGCGAGTTTCCATACATCCTCCACTGTTTTGGCGCCACGGCGTAAAGCTACGCGCTGAACCGTCACGCCACGCTTGTCTTTCGTACCAGCAGTCGAGAGATCCTTTGTGGTGACATGCAGAGTACGAGCGAGGTACGCAAGTGCGTCTTGGGTGTCGCGGTTCGTCTTCTGGAGTGTGAAATGTATGTAGGGAGGGTAGTTCCCGCGTGCGGGTCGGTCACCCTTACTACCTACGAAAGTCAGAAAGAACACCAACTATCGGCAGTAGACGAGACTGCTCACCTCTGTCGCCACCGCCACGTCCACCACCGCGTCCACCGCCTCTGCCTCCACCCCGTTTAGACCATTTGACAACAATCCTCGATCCTTCATCATCAGCAGCAGGAGCAGATGTATCTGTCTCGCTATCGAGTTTGCCGCCGAAAAGCTCCCTCACGGCTTGATGGAACTCGGTTCGCTTGCTTTTTGATGCAATGGGCTGAATGAGACGAACAAGGAGGTGGAGATTGAGAAATTAGATTAAAATGAAAGAAAGGATGGGTGTCTAAGAGAATACAGACATCGGACACGACTTTTCGATGGTCTGCTCTCCCACCAGGCCTGCCACCGTTTCCCCCACCTCGTCCGCCCCTTCCACCCCTTCCACCCCTTCCGCCCCTATCTCTACCCCTCCCCCGGCCTTTGCCCTTCTCCTCTTTCGCGGGACTTTCCTTGACCTCTTCTTTGACTGTATCCTCAGTAGCAGCATTTCCATCAGCGCTCTCCCCTTCAGCCAGCTTCGAAGGCGCACGGCCGCCCCAGCCGGCGTCGGGAACAAAAGGTGGCTCAGGACCTTCCAAAAACATCTGCTTGAGTTGTGCTAGTTTCTCTTCAGACATGAAGGAAGAAAGTCGTTCTGTGAATGATTCCGGCCATGGTTCAGCAGGGGTGGCAGCTATGGCGGGGGTAGTGGCAGGAGCCTCGATGGATTCGGAAGGTAGGGTAACAGGAGCTGACTCCGAAGGCGCAGTGGCGTCGGCGGGCTCAGACACTAGAGCTGAAGAAGAGGCAGGAATATCAACTTTTTCTGGAGCCGCAGCCGGTTCAGCAGGGACAGCTTCGGTGTTGGGAGGTTCAGATGTAGCTGCCTCTTCCGAAGGTTTAGCGTTCTTCCCTGCAGACGTGGGCATCTCTAACGATTTGATGTGTACGACATTGTGGTCGAGGTCGACCTCATACACAAGAAAGTCTGTGAATCTGCATTGACGTTAGTCCAGCATCCAAGGTACTAGGAAGCCATGACACACCTCTGCTTGATGATGCCCTCAATTTTCGGGACATCCTTTGCGATGTACTCCGAGATGCCGACATCGGTCTCCATGATCTTTAGCATTGTCGCATCTTCCGAAGTAGCTGGTGGAGCTGTGCCAAGCAAGATATGGCTAGGGGGTAGTAGACTCTCAGTTTTTACTTGAGCTTTTTGGCCGTCGGAGGGTAGACTGGACGAAGCCTGAGTAGATGCAACTAGCTCCGTTTCGGTCACCATGGTCACGTCGGGAGTATCATCGAGTTTGACACGCTTCGCAGAGGGAGTAGGGTCGTGCTCGTCGGTGACATCGCGTTCGCGGACGCGAGGAGAGGTCGACATGAGAGTTTGAGTAGAGGTTGGGCTTTCTTGATTTTAGTGAATCGTCGCGATAAGATTCTCATAATCTAATCTCCCTGATCATGTTTGGCCACAAAGCAACCACAAAGTGGCGTGTATTTACTTCGTTCTTGAGGAAATCTCGAAAGAAAGTCGGACGATTGAAACGAAGAGCAAAGCTGCTCAAATTATGTGTGAGTGAGATATCGAGGCACCGAAACTGAACTACAATAGAGATATAATGATAATGTGTGCGTAACTGTATCCGCCTGGTCGTCGTACAACACCTCGCTGAGCGTACAATCCTCCCGTCTAAAAAGATGCGAACATGCACACCATAAAGCCAATATGCACACACAACCATCAGCCGACCGGCCTCGACGACGTGAGCCCTCCACCGAACCTATACCGAGACTGAAATCACAATCTTCTTCGACGGCGGGGGACCATCACCCCCTACTCCAGCGTTCCCACTCGTACCAACAGCACCATCGACACTGCTAATCTTTCGCTTCATGCCACCCGACCCCTTCGGTGAATCTGACTTCAGACGCGCAGGCACAGACGCCATTGATGATCTCGGAGGCGTCATACGCGACAAAGGCGCAGATGAAACCTCAGGTGTGACCGACCGACTCGGAGAATTGTTCGCGAACCCAAGGCGTAATTTAGCGGTGAGTGCGGTAGTTGAAGACAAAGCTTCAGCGCGACAGGTTGCATGGTATATCTGCAAAGAGAAGATCATATCAATACACCGGATGTGAAAGGGGGGAATGGCTAGGGAGACATACCCTTCCATCGACGTCGACGGCATTCTTCCACACCCACTCCTCCTCATCCTCCTGGAACTCCGACTTCAAAATTTCCTTACAGATTGGACAATCTACAGTCTTAGCCTCATCTCCGGGTGGAACGACAACAGATTGAGCACGCAGCTCTGCTTCTCGTTTCGCAGCGTCAGCTGTTGCCGCTGATTTGATATTCGATGGTCTCCATGGGCCTGCGGAGCTCTTGCCTTTGCCATTATTCTGAATCCAATCCTATGGGCACAAAAGGGTGACAGATCAGCTGGAGTGTAATGATGATGAAAGATAGCGTAGAAACGCACTTCGAGAGCGACAAACCAACTGCGACTATGGCCGCGACCAACGCTCTCATTAGCCTTACGGTTCTGCTTAAAATGCATGTCAAGATGTTCTTGCATGTTCTTTTTACCCATCACAGAATCCGCAAATCTGACGCCACACTGTTTACATTGAACAGGCAAACGACCATAAACATAAGAAATATCTGGACGACGTCTAAGGTGTGCGCGGTAGTCAGCGATGCTGCTAGAGAAAATCCAGAAGATGAGGACGTACCTATTTATGTCCGTAGAGTTGAGCTTGATACCCTGAGATAATATGGCATCCCTGTATACTCTGTCCTGCTCGCGACCGGAATCAACGCGATTGTTGACTTTGACATCCGTGATAGCTTCTTTGACATGCTCGGGCGTAACGGACTTTGATCCTGTTGAGGTACTACCGGGCGCGGAGACGACACCCGCTTTGATTAGAGTGTTGACGAGGCTGGTGATAGTGGGGATTGAAGGGACAGAAGCACTGGTGACGGTGGGCGGCGGCATTTGAGGTCCAGAGGGCGATGATCCTTCGAAGAACTCGGGAGACGAGGAAGACTGCTCTGACTGGGGCTGAGAGAGGACCGAAGGAGTAGAATGCTGACCAGAGGCCGCCTGGAGATGTACAGACGACGAAGATGTGTACTCATCAGCTGGGGCGGGTGTCACGGAGGACTGCGCTGATGAAGGTCGACTCATTGAACGAAGCTGAGTGAGAATTTGGCGAAGCTCTTCCTGGGAAACACCAGATTGCACTACAGCACGAAGCTAGGATAATTACCTTCGTCAATGTCGAGCCATAGTATTAAAAAGATGGGACATAAGACGAACCTGCTGAAGGACACTAGTATGATTTTGTGCCTGGCTGTCGTACGGATTGACATGTAGTGCATGATTCATTTGACCGAGAGCGACCTCAATCTCACTGATCACTTGAGACGGGGAGATGATGGTCACCGCCGCATTGAAAGAACTCTGATGCGGAGCCTTTGAACGGCGAGCGGACGTCGAATGGCGAGAGCTACGTACTTCGCCGCTCGATCCCGAGCCCCAGATAGTACGTTCGATAGCGAGCTGAGGACCGATACCAAAGAGTTCGCGCCTAGACGGAGAACCTGTGCGCCAAGTCAGGAGCATCTCCTCCATCTTACCGCGCGTATTCGGGTCAACTGAATCATAGCTCTCCAGAAAGAGAGAGGTAATAACAGAGGCGAACAGACGAGCGTAGGGTTCGTTGACGTTCTTCGAGATGGCGTCAAGGAGATACCACGCTGGAAGCTTCACCCAAGGTGGCACCTATGAATGCCACGATAATTTGAGTCAGTCATATATGGTCAATGCGAGTCGGATCAAGGGCCTTTGCTGCTCAACGACACAGGACACAGGTGCCAGTCCATGATCCGAGCTCACAGCGAAGAAACAAACTCATGAAAAGATAAAGAATCAGAAAAACTTACTCGCCGAATATGCTGCTCAACACATTGAACAACGATATCTGCATAACGCGAATAATCCTGGGCAATGGTTGAGAGAGACTGGATGATAGGTCTTGAGTTGACCGTTAACTCAGTCAGGCGTCCCGAGAAATCTTGGCGAAAAGCGTGTGGATTTAAAAGATATGTTGGTTGGACGGAGGGCACAGAGTAGGGATAGAGCGGCGGGAGAGAGACACGAGCTTGGGCATAAGCGTGCGATGGTGGAGTCACCTGCGGGTAGGTGGCAGTTTGAGAATACGACGACATTTTCGTTCTATGCTCAAGCTCTGCGAAAGACACTCAATTCACGATACGAAATGTTTAAACTAAAAAATTCTGCGACTGGGAATTGGGGCAGGTATCAGATCGAGGCGATGATGGTGGTTGAAGAACAAGATGAGTGGGGCGGGTCAGGCGCTGGTGACGAGTGACAGCGCTTTGTTATCCTAACTCAAGTGTTTGGCTTTATTTGTAGCCGAGGCCGGTGGCGCCAATTGGGCGGCAGAACTCAAACTATAGCGCAAAGCCCAGAAACCGCTGCCGCC
Organism: Stereum hirsutum FP-91666 SS1; assembly: GCF_000264905.1. Classification (NCBI taxonomy): domain Eukaryota; kingdom Fungi; phylum Basidiomycota; class Agaricomycetes; order Russulales; family Stereaceae; genus Stereum; species Stereum hirsutum. The sequence goes on from NW_006763135.1 coordinate 1,793,544, forward strand.
GCCTCGTCCAGACAATAATCACTCAAGGTACGCCGTTTTGCTCACCTTACATGGATTCAGAGGCATCAGAGGAGGGTACAGAGACGTCTGAGAGGTTGTTTGGCGGAGAGATGGTTCTGAGGAGATGGATCGGGAGGGTGAAGTCAGGATGACATGCTGACTCTGGTCACTTTGCACAGATGCGGGACGTCCTCAAGACCGAAGAACTCGAGATCCCCGAAGGTGTCACTGTCGAAGTCAAGTCCCGTCTCATCAAGGTGGCGGGCCCAAGGGCGACACTCACCAAGAACGTCCGCCATGTCAACATGGACATCCGCCTCATCAAGGGCAAGGCGAACAAGGTCACTCTCGCCGTTTGGCAGGGCGGTCGCAAGCACGTTGCCTGTTTGCGTACCATCAAGAGCCTTATCCTTAACATGATTACTGGTGTTACCAAGGTGCGTCCCCGTATCCGCACTCTGTGCGTTCCTTGACTGACTTCATTGGCCTTCTCCAGGGTTTCCTGTACAAAATGAGGGCCGTCTACGCCCATTTCCCCATCAACTGCATCATCCAGGCAGACGGCCGGGCTGTCGAGATCCGGAATTTCTTGGGCGAGAAGGTGCGTCTTTGCTAAAGTCACGCAAGTCGGGCAGGGCTGAACTTCGAATTGCAATTGTAGACCGTTCGTCACGTCGACATGCTGTCGGGCGTCACCATCTCCGAGTCGAAGACGCAGAAGGATGAGTTGATTCTTGAGGGTGCTGATATCGACATGGTCTCGCAATCAGGTGCGTTTACCGTGTTACTAGCCCTCACACTCCTTGTTCATCATACTTCCTGTTTTTACAGCGGCATCTATCCAGGGCATCTGCCGAGTGAGGAACAAAGATATCCGAAAGTTCTTGGACGGTATCTACGTCTCGGACAAGACTACCGTCCTCCAGGAGTCGTGATTTGTTTCTCGGGGGGGCTCGCTGCATTTTACACACAAAACTCGCATGTCATCCGCCGTTCTGTTTTGGTACTCTCCTCTTATGACACCATATCCATGCGCCATGCTTTCATGCACTCAATCCTCGCTATCGCACACAAGAGTGAATCGCGAGATTCGACTGCACCCAATATGATGCGGTGGATCTGTATATTTATCACCCGACAAGAGGCATCATAGTGCCGACTCGTTTACGATATTCTACATATTGATCTCCGAAGAATTGCACCAGCGCCTTCTCTTCCGCTATGAAGCACTATTAGCCACCGCCGCGCAGACTTAGCATGGATAGTGGACGTACCTTCAACTCTGCGAGCAAAAAACCTCCACAGCAACACAAGGAATACAATGAAGGTTACTGTGTTCTGTAGGACCAGCTGCGTTCCTAGTGCCCAGTAAAAGAACCCTGCGTACGAAGGATGACGGAACCATCTGTAAAGCGATCAAAATTAAAAACAACTTAATGTACATATGGGCCTCACATACGCGTAAATACCGTCGGTCACTAGGCGGTGACCTTGTAACTTGCGAAACGCGACTGAATGGGAGAAATTGGTGGACGCGTGTATCATGGCTGCCGAGCGAACAGCCTGGCCAAGCACAACCATGAAGACTCCTGCACGCAAATGTCCTTGAGCAAGGAGAAGAAGGCGACCAAACAACACGAGCTACGGACCAACAAGAGAAACATATGGATATGATTTTGCGGAGGGTAGAAAGTAAAGCGTGAGGAGGTATTCGGAAAGGGCGATTCCATTAGCGATGTGGTACATTGCACCGTTGTCGAGCAAAAATGCTACATGAAATAGAGAAATTAGAGTTTGGTTCTACTGAGAGGAATAGTGAAACGTACAGTCGACGCTGCATTTCTCCCTGTTCCAACCTGCTGTAACCGCGAACTCTCCCCAATGAAAAGCAGCCCAAGCTGCGGCAAAGAACCCGAGCTGATAAGTTGACCACCAGAAGCGGTCAAAGCCTCCAGAGATAAATGTGAAGAGGCCGATAGCGAATGTGGATCCAAGCAAAAAGGAGATCGTAGACGCTGCCAAAGGGCTGTTCGGGATGGTTCCGTGAGGTTGCGGTATGTCCACTAGAGGAACGGTCTCGAGGCCATTCGTACGCTGAAAGGTTCGCTGGCGCAATCGCTGGTCAAATCCATCGGAGCTACTGTCTGAGGAGCTCATGTTGGGTAGAAAGAAAAGGACGGAGGGTGAGACGGAGAACAATAGCTTCGGTGTGGCGGTGGCATTACTTGGAGGTTTGTCCGCCAAGCCACGGGCGATCTTGTCTTGTTTGTCCTTGTTATTTTCAGAAGCCGTCGCCCACTTCGCGCTCACACCTCCTACCATTGCCCTATTGGGCCATGCCAATCTCCCCTCTCCTTCGAAGGCAGTTGCAACCCTTTTCGTGGCTCAAAACCAAAAGCTTTTGCAGATATGCATCGACATCCCGTCCTGATCCGTCAAAAACGCGTAACTTAGCTGTCGTAGCCCACATCGGTATGCCTGTGTCGTCCTTTGGCCATTCCCAAGAGCTGAACTGCAAGTCTGCCAGATTCTGGCAAAACCACTCTCACCGAGTCCATCCTGCTGGAGACCTCGTATCTCGCCTCGGCAGGATCCGTCGACACCGGCAGCACCACCACAGATTTCTTACCCGCAGAGCGTGAACGTGGAATCACTATTCAATCAGCAAGCATACCCGTTAAATGGAAAGACTGGAATATCAATCTCATCGATACACCAGGCCATGCAGACTTCGGAATGGAGGTTGAGAGTGCGAGCCGCGTCGTGGACGGAGCAATCGTCTTAATAGATTCTGTCGAAGGTGTAGAGGCTCAGACGAAGGGCGTCTGGCGACAGTTGGACAGGTAAGCAGGTGAGAACCTTCTGCATTTTTCCGTGTACTTCGAACTGACTCATGGTGGACAAGGTATGGCGTACCTACGCGGCTACTCTTTATGAATAAGCTCGACCGAGCCGGGGCGTCTTTTCATTCGTCCATGTTGTCTCTACTTTCACATCGCATTCACCCAAAACCTATGGCGCTTACTCTTCCCATCGCTTCGTTCAACCCCGAAGACTATACCCTAGCTGAACCCGGAGTAGAAGGGTTGGTCGACCTTGTCAAATGGGAACTGTGGAGATGGCATCCGGACGGTACCTCGACTAGGCATTCACTACCCACCGACGTCCAATCACTGGAGAAAACCGAGCTCTTTCCGCCTAATCATCCAATCATCCCTCATCTAACACCCGCACGGACAGAACTCATCGAGAACCTCTCCATGTTCTCTGAATCACTCATGGAGAAGTTACTTGACCTTCCTTCAACACCGTCGGCGTATCTCGGGCTCCCGTCCTCTCTCATTATTCCTCACCTTCGCGCCGCCACCTTACGTGCTGACATTCTTCCCATACTCTGCGGATCGGCTATGAAGCACATCGGTACAGAACTTGTTCTGAACTATGCGGGAGAGCTCTTAGCTAGTCCACTTGACGTTCCGCATGAAAAACAAAATCCAAAGTCGCCACTCGGACTCTTGGCGTGGAAGGTCACTTGGGACAAGAGAAGAGGTTGGATGACCTTTGTTCGTGTATATTCAGGTGTGTACACTTCTTAGATCTTGATCTGCTTACAAGAGGTAACGATGTGCCCAGGCACTCTGACCAAACAGAGTGTCCTCTTCAACTCAACCCGAAATCAGAAGGAAAGGGTCTCGAAGCTCATGCTCTTGTATGCCAATGAGGCTCAAGAAGTTGACGAGTTACCCTTTGGATCTGTCGGCGTCATCCTCGGTCTCAAACACACGCGTACGGGCGATCTCTTGGTGTCTACGAAGGGCTCCGCTACTTTCAAAAGCAACATCGCGGATATCACCCCTCCTCCAGCCGTCATGTCTGCCTCCGTCATCCCACAATCCCACGCCGACCTCGAAATTGTGGAGGAATCTCTACTAGCCTTGGCAAGGACAGATCCTTCCGTTCGAGTTGAGACCCAGGACGGACAACTGCTTGTTCATGGACTGGGAGCGCTACATCTCGAAATTGTCGAAGGTCGTCTTCGAGATGAGTGGAACGCGAAGTTCGAATTCGGACGGAGGAGGGTCAGCTATAGGGAAGCCCTTGGAGTAACTGAGGCGTCATCACTACCTTCCGACATATGGTCCACCACGATCGCTGGAAAGACTATGCAGGCTTCTGTGGCTTTCTCCATCCGTCCTCTGGATGACGATGAGACCGGAGACCCCATGTGGGATGGTAATGCTGTCTTGAAAAGCGATGGCATGCCTCTCGCTCTTCCTGATACCTTCATCGACCACAACGATCCACTACGCCACATATCCCAAGGCATCGCTAACACGCTCTCCAACTCGCCTAACTCGTCGCTTCCTCTTTCGCGCGCGCACATCACCGTCTCCACTTTTCAACATCCGCCCGAAGCCCCGACGTCCATCTTGGCAGGTGCCAGTGCAGTCATTCTGCGCAATGCGGTCAAGGCGAGAGGCATGGGTCAATTGATGGAGCCGTTCATCAACCTGCGGATCTCAGTAGGCGAAGATTCTCTGGGAAAAGTCGTCAAGGACTTGACTGAGCACGGAGGTGAAGTCCTTGACATGGAAGGGGCCAATGTCAACATGGACGGCGAAGAAGTCACATCGTATCCTCAAGAAGGACTTTACATTCCACCGAAATGGCTTTCCCCTTCCACGATGTCCGAGACGGGTCGGGACCGGCAAAGTGTGCGACAACGTCGATATATCCACGCTATCGCACCGCTCAGTCAAATGCTGGACTATTCAACACGCTTGCGTGCGCTTTCTGGTGGTCATGGATTGTTCGAGATGTCGGCTGCAGGTTTCCGCGTCGTGGCTGAAACTCGGAGGGTAGAAATTCTGAGGGAGATGGGTCGGGCTTGATGGACTATCGCGATGTACATAGATATGCTTCTACACGGACAGACTATCAAAGTTCCCTTTCCTCATCCGCATCCGCAAAGAACAATGCACCATCATATTCGTCGTCTTCCTCCACTCCGCCGTTCATAGTCCCTCCAGTTTTCAATACCTGACTGAACTCCATCATACCCCCGTCTTCGTCTGAATCATATTGACGTTCTTCCTCGGGTATATCGTTGAATAAAGGAACAGGTGGAAGCGTTCGCATCCTGCGAATGGAAGGGCCAGGTGTCTCCCCTCTGTCCTGATCATCGTCCGGTAAGAACAGGGGCGTTCTTTCCCTCCGAGCTGCGGCACCGCTGGGGACGAAATCGGGAGGAGCAATGCTAGGAGCACGAATCGTCGTCGACACCATGGGAGCGAGCGATGGCGCACGAGAAGCTGAACGTATAGGTGGCCAAGGCTCGACGACAACACAAAGACAATGTCCGTGGATTTGGAAGCCCTGATATTTGAGCTGAAGGGATAGTTTTGGTTTGGGCTCTTCGTCGTCTTCGATGTGGATTACTGTCTGGTGTGCTTGTGGCTTATTGCCAGCAACGGGTCTCTGCGTAGACGTCCCTGAGCCCTCGATGACCATGGCCTCTGTCTCTTCGTCTTTGATGGTGATAGATTCAGTGTCGATGTCGATACCTTCAGAAGGGTACGATGGTCCTTGTAACGCAGTAGTCCCAGTTTGAGCCGGTCCTGTTTCCTGTGTGATGATGTCCTCCTCAACATCCGCAGCTATGCCATCGGCCATATCGATATCATCCTCGTCTGTTTCCCGATAACTCGCTCCTATAGGTCTCCTAGCCCTTGTCGAGCGTCGAGGAGCTGCTGGTTGTGATTCTATTGCCTGTCCACCTTCGTCGATGTCTCGATCGTCCTCCGAGTCACTGAGGATCTCTATCTCTTCTTCACTCAGTTCCGCGGTCTTCCTCTTGCCTTGGACCTTCCTCTTTTTATTTGTGGTTTTCTTCGACGAGCGAGCGCCCTTACGTTTCTTCGGCTGAACTTGTGCATTTTCCGTTACTGACGGCGGAGGGGGTTTGGGAGGGTTTTTATCCAGGACGAAGTTCCTAGACTGAATAGGGGGTAAGAATAGAGACCACATTAAGGTACCACACTGCATCTCGCCTTCACAAGTACGGAGTGTGGCTCCGTGGCACGAAAGAAGTATGCGAACTGATATGTTTCTGAGCATACCAATTAGTGAATATACACACGACAGTGTCTTGGTTGGTTGTGAATTACTCACCTCCTCGGTGCACGTCAACAGTACCTTTCTTACCATGAGAGGAAGAAGCGCCGACAATGTAATCTGCATCTTGTTCAGCTTTCAGCTTAGGCATGATCCTGAGCAACCATATTATCAGAACAAAGTGCCCAAGATTTCGTCAATATACAGTGGTGTTAGTCGTACTTTGTTCGAAGATCTTCGAGTACATGCTGAAGTACGCGATCTGACATCCAGTTGATGTGCCGTTCATCGAGGTAGACCTATCATTGCACAGAGTAAACCGAGAAAGACAGCGTGAGGCCACGTTCGATTTAAGAAGCAATAGCAGAGTATAGCATAAGTTGCCGACATTACTGACATAGAGAGGCAGGATAGTGGAGGCAGATATTCGCAGGTAATACGCGTTGCGAGACTGAAACGGCATGTCACTGGAGGCGAAGGCGTGACTCGAACGCTGAGTAAATTTCGGATACTGTTAATCCCAGTTAACAGAGGCTGGGAGATGCTAGAGATTATTTAGCACAGAGTCGGACAGACCAACCACGGCGGCACGACGCGGTGTGTAACAACCAAGAAAGAACAACTTGAGCTCGAATGGGAGATCAGTTGAACGACTAGTGTCTCACGGTGCCACATGAGGTGCCACTGAGAGTCTCTTTCTCCAGAATCGGACGTTACTGTAACCCAGTCAACACGAACTGCGGAGAAAAGAGATAGAATGTGGTTTGAGAATATCCAGAGTACGCTGTCCGCGACAAGCAAATAGCACAACATCCGAGGACAAGTAGTAATACATCGAGAGACTACTTCGTCAGACGATTTCATTCTTCACCCCGTATCCAAACTTCCCACCATTTTTTTTACTTCCTTAGACGGCATCAACAGGGACATCGGGGCCTGATATGATCGCTTTGATCAACATCTTTCCGTCTCCTGTTTTTCCATTCCTCGTAGCCTGGAAGGCAGCAACGGCGTCCTTGAAAGGGAATCTGCGAGTTTATCGGTAAGAAGGAAGTAAGGATGCAAACAAAGAGAGAAATCGAACCTATGGGTGACCAGAGGCTTGAGGTCGAGTTTTCCCTGGGCGGCGAGCGCGATGGCCAATTTGTAGTCTCCGGGCTGGATGTAAAATGATCATGAGATAAAGGCTAAGAGGAGGCAAAACCTTAACAGCCGTACCCCATAACGGAACGAGCCCTTGTAAGTCATCTCCTTGGCCATGAGCATCGAAACGGGAATCTGGATGTCAGAGGCGCCCATTCCAACCTACACAACGGTGATGAGCACAAGTATGGCTTGGATACAGTGCAGACGTTCGTACCTGTACAAATGTGCCTCCGGTCTTGCCAATGCAGAAGCCGGTTTGAATGGAGACCTCGGCTCCACTGGCATCGATGACCAGGTCGATAGACTTTGCCCCTCGTTCAGTGATCCCAAGCTTCTCCTTCATCAGGGCGGCGTTCCTCTTTGAGTACACCATCTTTGATTCCCCTGGCTCTGGGGCAGGCGGCAGGTAGACATCCGTTGCAGCGTACGACTTTGCGAAGTCGAGGCGGCTTTGTACGATGTCCACAGCAACAATACGACGAGCACCAAATGCCTTGGCCACTGCCATGCAGAGAATTCCGACTGGGCCGCAGCCAAAGACGGCGATGGATTGGTTAGGCTTGAAGTCAGCCAACGTTGAAACCGAATGGACCGCGACCGATAAGGGCTCCATCTAGTCGGTATGATGAGAAAGTGCCATCGAAGCAAGCGTATAAGAACATACCATTGCGCCGTCCTCCAAAGTCATATTGTCGGGAAGTGCATAGCAGAGATCGGCCGGGAGTCGGTAGTAGCGTGCAAGAGTGCCGTCGTAGGGTGGGGTGGCCGCGAATTTCATTTCTTCACAGAGCTGCAATATTATAACACTTCTTCAGCATCGGGATCCAGGAGCAGGAGATTTGAAGACGAACATGGTACTTTCCACGTTTGCAATCTTCGCATGACCGACACGAGGCTCCAGGCTCCATAGCGACCCTATCCCCCTTTTTGAGGGACTTCACCTTCGATCCCACTGGACATAATGCATTCAGTCATAATACTAGTTGACGTGCAGGTGGAACTACCTTTGTTGATGACACCAGATGACTCATGACCCAGAACCTGAACATGCCAGATCGATTAAGAGAAGGAGTACCGATAGAAGAGGAGCAAAGTATACCATAGGATTGTCAACAATGAAGTCGCCAATGCGGCCATGGACAAGATAATGCACCTAGAATCCAGCCGAGTTAGTTAGGATGAACGCGATGGCTATATGCCTCAGACTGCCTACATCGGAGCCACAGATTCCTGTTGTTACAGTACAATGAGCAGGGGTAGCCAGAGTGACCTATCAAAAAGCTCACCTGTCTTCTTCACCTCGACCAAGACTTCATCGTCTCCAACTAGCGACATCCGGTCAGATTTGCCTCGATAGGGGCTGGAAGCTAAACGAACTTACTCTCAGGGATGGGACGTTCTTCGAAGGTAACCTTCTCAACAGCCTGGAGAATGAACGATGGATTATCAGACATTGTTAATGTTGTGGGGTAGAGATGGAGTGTTCACAGAGTCGACGGGAACTTGTCGGTCGAGGTGCTTAAATACCTTCCATGCTGGTTCCCAATAACATGACAGTCGGCGAACGGCCCGTTACCTGGATTTGTCTGGGCCGGTCTCCCGCAACGCTCCGGCGCACTGTCTTCCGGACTTTCCCCAAGCCCTCTCGCGGTTCACACAACTCAGTCACAAACTCTCCCATCATTCAGACTGACTGAAGATTGCTTGTCGAACCGTTCATGGTGCCTCAGCAATTATAGTTATCCTCATCGGGCTCGAGAATCGTCGGCAGACCAACAATACTTATGCTTCAGTGGCGACACACCCCGCTTCGCACTTATTTAACTCAGCACGGACAAGGTGGGTACATGTCAATAATGCATGCAGTTGCTTGCCTATTGGTCGGAGCTGTTGATTGCTCGCCATATCAAACTACTGGCCGGACATACATTTCGCCACTCTCGATCTAAAAGTGCCCGGAGTTTATGATATTGAGTTTTTGGGGGTCTGTATGCGTGGCACTCTGACGACGAGGAAACCATACAAGCGATCATATGGAGCCATGGCCAGATGTAGCCCCACTGGTAGCTGGTTAGGTGCCCGCTTCTTTTTCCCGGCGACCGGCGCCACCCAAGAATGTTCAACAAGTTGAAGTTGAGACAAGTCTCACAACGGATTGCCGAAGATGCTGACCTTGCTGGGGAAGAAACTCATTCCTGGTACTTGAACTTACTGGGCCGTGCCCACCATACGATGAAACGCGGTATTGGCCCACCTTGCGGTCTCTGACATCACTAGGAGTCTTAGCCGTTCCGTCGACTGCTGTCGGTCAAACATTGTCTCAGACTGCCAGCCTCAATTTGCTTTCTATGTGTTATAAACGTTCAGCTCATTGAAGCGTCCGTAGTCTAACACTCCTCTCAGCTCTCTCCTATTCTCCCTGCTATCCGTTTTGGACTCTGATTTTCAGCCGCGTCTATTCTACCTTCCAACGTTATGTCCTCTCGTGTATACGCAGACAATTCTGGTCGACGGGCCTCGGTAACGAATCATTCTCGCCAGCTTCCAGCTTCCGCCTCCAGCCCGGTCCCACCAACTACTGGTACTCCCAATCCAGGGCAATGGACATCCGAGTCTTCGTTTACATCGCCACTGCACGTCGACCTCGCTGTACCTCATCCCGTCGCAAGCCCACATCTTCGATCTACGACATGGCAGTCTCCCATGGCGAACCAGGAGCAGGACTACGCCAGTACATTCTCTCCACAACTCATGCAAGCTTCCAATCTGCCTACCATCGGAACTGCGAGGAACGACTCGCAACTTCAACTACGCAGGCGCAGGTCTCGACCAGAAGAAGAGGATGAAGACGAGCGTTCAGTCTATAGTTATGACAACGTCGCACTCCATCCAGAAGACAACAACTGCAAAGTCCGACGAGGAAACGAAGGCCCGGCTGTCGACGTGAGGGAGTTGAGCGACGACTCCCCAGGGTTCAGTCTGACCAATCTTTGGAAAGGCCTTGGGCCTTCGGACCATAACGATCCTGAGTATGGACGGAGGGCTAGTGGGCAGAGCGTCATAATGGGCAACGGCGAGGGTCAGGTAACGATGAGGAGAGAGTCATGGTGGAACGTCTTGAACGGCTGGACGCCGCAAGTACCAGCGGAGCCAAAGCCTCTAAATAGGAGGCAGCAGAGGCAACGAGGCAGGAAGGCGAAGGGGGCAATCGATGTCTGGGAGCTCACATATAATGAGCACGAAGATCGTCGCCTTCCGCATACGATCTCTGTGCATGCTACCAGTGAGTCACTCTTCGTGATTTCTCTTCAGTGATTTGCTAAACCTTGGGTTGATAGCCGTGCACTATCGACAAAAGTTCATAATCAAGCTCGCCAAGGCATTGATGACGTTTGGAGCGCCTTCACATCGTATCGAGAAGCAACTCCGAGAGATGTCGCGCACTCTAGAGCTTGAGCTCGAATGCATACACTTGCCGTCCGTCGTTCTGATATCGTTCAAAGACGATCATTGCCGGAGCACGGAAACATTCATGATACGTCAGGTGGGCGATTTCGCTTGCTCTTCTCCGCTCCTTTGTCTCACTATTCTCTCTGGCATCGCATGACAGCCTAGCGGCCTGGCTCTGGGAAACCTACACGAGGTTCATCAAATCTACCGAAATGTTCTGCACGACGAGATCGGCGCGAGGGAAGGTATCTGGCGCCTTGATGAGTTGATGGCCGGCAAACCAGCCTACAAGAACTGGGCACGGTGTTTCTTCGCATTCATGTTGTCCCTCTTGATTTGCCCACTCGCCTTCGGCGGGTCCTTCGTCGATATGTGGATCGCCGGACTTGGGTCCCTTATCCTTTGCACGTTGTCATTGACCGTGGTGCAAAAAAGCCAGCTATATGCCAACGTATTCGAGTAAGTCTTTGCCCTCATTCATTTCTCACCGCCTGCTAATCAGGTATACAGGATAACTATGACCATTGTGATATCCTTCGTTGCTCGAGCTTTGGGCAGTATACGCTCAGACATCTTCTGTTACGATGCCATCTCCTCCGCCGGTATCGTGTCTATATTACCTGGCTTCCTAATCCGTAAGTCGAGTGTTGTCTCCTGAACGGCGGCCTTTCACTGAGTATTTCCACAGTGAGCAGTTCGCTTGAGCTGGCGTCCAAGAACATCCTGTGCGGATCTGTCAAGATGGTTTATGCTCTCACGTATACCCTGTTCCTTGGCTTCGGTCTCCAAATCGGCTCAGATTTCTATCTACTGTTCGACCACGGTGCACGTACAAGGCTCGACATTCTCGCTGCCGCCGTTTCGAGTGCGACAACCTACTCAGCCAACCTCATAACCGACAACAGCACGATTTGGAACAGCACCTCCCCTCTTGTTGGCACATTCACCATCACGAATGCGAGTTACGTCCCCACCGAGCACATCATCGACGGTTGTATGCGCCCTCTTGATGCTCCGTGGTATCTCCAGCCTTTCCCGTGGTGGACGCAGTTCCTCATCGTGCCCCTTTTCGCGACTCTGAGTTCTCTGGCGAACTTGCAGCCTGTGGACCTGGAGTTAATTACGATGGTCGCAATCGCCTGCATCTCGTACTCGGCCAACAAACTTACAAACGTCTACATCCACAACCGGTCAGACATCGTTTCTGCCATCGGAGCGTTTACGGTCGGTGTTTTGGGAACAATTTACGGGAGGACTAAGCGTGGGACCCCCTTCACGGCAATGATCACTGGAATTTTGTTCCTCGTGCCGGTGAGTTTACCCTTTCCTCTTATTACACGCGGGTGAGACATGGATGAACTAATGCCTAGAATCTTCCTTTCTCAGTCGGGTCTTTCACAGGGAGGAATGATGACAAATGGCAACGGAATAGATATTGGCGGGGCCATGATTGCGGTCACGATTGGTATCACTGTTGGTATCTACCTCAGTCAGACGCTGGTGTATTTGTTTGGGGCGAAAAGGTCGTCGCAGTGGGGATTCTAGACGATAGTTTGGCTTGTTTTATAAATAATACTTGTCACGAAACGTGCCATTGACAGACGAGTCCCAGTTTGTACGTATCTGCCTGGAGATGCATGCATGTGAACCATATAATAGGCCGTTCAAAGCAAGGCCAAAAACGCTGATTTCCTAGCCCCGTACGTTAGCGTAAGTTTTGGTTTTGTCGATGGCGAGAGGCGGAAACGATGGTGCCATTTCACGCGAATTTCGTGCGGATCGATGCCGGCAAAGGCCGTTAGCGCTTGCGCCCCAGTATAACTTGACCCTTTCTTCGCTCTCCCGCTTTCCCCAACCCCCACCATCCCTTTTCTCTCTCTTCACCTTCGCTCTCTCAAGATGGTCGCTTCCAGTGTTCTTGGTTTCCCCCGCATCGGTAAATCTAATTTATCTTTCAGCGTGAACATCATCTGATGTCGAACCCCTCTCAGGTGCTAACCGTGAGGTCAAAAAGGCCGTCGAGGCGTATTGGGCGGGAAAAATTTCTGCCGACCAACTCACCCAGGCGGCGGCTGAAGTGAGGAAGACCAATTGGACTTCAGTGAAGTCCAAGGGTGTCGACTTTGTCCCCAGGTATGTCTGACTCCTTGTTATCGCCCTTCATCGATAACAGCTTCTGACGATGTTGTCGTTGCCGTCGTTGTCGTCGTCTTCAGCGGCGAGTTCTCTCTTTACGACCACGTTCTTGACCACTCGGCTGCCTTCAATGTCATCCCCAAGCGCTACGTCGGCCAGGGCCTTTCGCCCCTCGACGTTTATTTCGCCATGGGCCGTGGTCGTCAAGCTGATGGCGTCGATGTCCCGGCTTCTGAGATGAAGAAGTGGTATGTTTTATTGTTTATATCTATTTTTAATTTTCCCTGATTTCCTTTCCTTTTTAGGTTCGACTCCAACTACCACTTCGTCGTCCCGGAGTTCTCGGAGGAGACCGACTTCAAGTTGAACTTCAACAAGGCCGTTGAAGAGTACAAGGAGGCCAAGGCCCTCGGTGTCGAGACTCGCCCCGTCGTCTTGGGCCCCGTTTCTTTCCTCGTCCTCGGCAAGAACTCGAAGGAGGCCAAGGAGGGCTTCCAGCCCCTCTCCCTCCTCCCCGAGCTTCTTCCTGTCTACAAGCAGCTCTTGTCTGACCTCAAGGCTGCTGGTGCCGAGTGGGTCCAGGTTGATGAGCCGATTCTCGTCCTCGACAAGGCTTCCACCCTTGAGAAAGAGTTCGCCACGGCCTACGCCGAGCTTGCCCCCGTCGCGCCCAAGATCATCCTCACCACGTACTTCGGACGCCTCGACTCTAACCTCTCCTACGTCGCTAAGCTCCCTGTCGCTGGCCTTCACATCGATCTCGACCGTGCCCCTGGTCAGCTCGACGAGGTTATCGCCGCCGTCAAGCCCACGAACATCATCCTTTCTCTTGGCCTCGTCTCTGGCCGTAACATTTGGAAGACCGACTTCCAGGCCGCTATCAAGCAGGGACAGAAGGCTGTTGATGCCCTCGGCCAAGACCGCGTCGTCATCGCCACCTCGTCTTCGCTGCTTCACACCCCAGTCACCCTCGCCTCCGAGACCAAGCTCACCGCTGAGCAGAAGGACTGGTTCTCCTTCGCATTGGAGAAGTCCGCTGAGGTTGCCGTCATTGCCAAGGCCCTCTCCGGATCTCAGGACGCCGAGGTCACCAAGGCTATCGAGGAGAACAAGGCTTCCATCGCCAAGCGCCGTGAGTTCGAACGCACCTCCGACGACGCTGTTCGCAAGCGTGTCGCCGCTATCACGCCAGAGATGCTCGACCGCAAGAGCCCCTTCGCCGTTCGTAAGGAGATCCAGGCCAAGAAGTTGAACCTCCCCAAGTTCCCGACCACCACCATTGGTTCCTTCCCTGTAAGTTTGTCGATGTCTTGCTCCATCACCATATACTCATCCTTCTCGTCCACAGCAAACTAAGGAGATCCGTGCCGCTCGTGCTAAGTTCACCAAGGGTGAGATCACGGAGCAGGAGTACGAAGATTTCCTCAAGAAGGAGATCGAGAGCGTCGTTCGCTTCCAGGAGCGCGTTGGTCTCGACCTTCTCGTTCACGGCGAGCCCGAGCGTAACGACATGGTGCAGTATTTCGGCGAGCAGTTCAACGGCTTCGTCTTCACCCAGAACGCTTGGGTCCAGAGCTACGGTTCTCGGTATGTTTTATGGCTATTCTGTGCTCGTACTTACCTGATCTAATTGCTTTTGATAGTTACGTCCGTCCTCCCATCATCGTCTCCGACGTCAGCCGTCCCGGGCCTATCACTGTCAAGTGGAGTGCGTACGCCCAGAGCGTTACCAAGAGCCCCATGAAGGGTATGCTCACTGGGCCGGTCACTATCCTGAACTGGTCGTTCCCTCGTGCGGATGTCTCTCGCGAGCTCCAGTCCAAGCAGCTTGCCCTTGCCCTCCGCGACGAGGTCATTGATCTCGAGAAGGCCGGTATCTCCGCCATCCAGGTCGACGAGCCCGCTATTCGTGAAGGTCTCCCCCTTCGTCGCTCTGACTGGGACAGCTACCTCAAGTGGGCTGTCGATTCCTTCAAGCTCTCTACTGCTGGCGTTACCGATGCTCTCCAGACTCACTCTCACTTCTGCTACTCCGACTTCGACGACATCTTCCCCTCCATTCAGCGCCTCGACGCTGATGTCATCTCCATCGAGGCATCGAAGAGCGACATGAAGCTCTTGAACACCTTCAAGCAGTACGGCTACTCCAACCAGATCGGTCCTGGTGTTTACGACATCCACTCTCCTCGTGTCCCCGGCGACCAGGAGATTCGTGACCGCCTCCAGTCCATGCTCGACATCCTCCCTGACGGTCTCCTCTTCGTCAACCCCGACTGCGGTTTGAAGACTCGTGGCTGGAAGGAGACTGAGGGTATGCATCTTTGATTTCGCTCTGCTCAGTTCTCATCTGACATTCATCTGTCTTCAGCCTCTCTTATTAACCTTGTCTCGGCCGCTCGCTGGGCGCGCCAGACGCACGCTTGATTCAACATCTCACTGCGCTTCAACAGCGTCCACATAACGGTTAAGTTATGAGCTCTCAACAGCAGCTGCTCTGTTTTGACCTGGGTGGTAGTTGCGGCGAGATGATTATTATTTTGGTTCGCCCTTGCGGCGCTTGGGCGCACTGGGATTATGCTCTGCAGATGATGCAGTACATACGATAGGAGCGTGTGCCCTCCCTATGTGTCTTCATCTCATGGAGCATGTCGAGGGATGGTTATGGGCTCTTCGTGGAGGATGGTGGAAGCGTTATGTATGCGGTGTCGGCGGTAGTTACTGCTCTACGTTATGGATTTCAACAATCCCTGTCTTGGAATGATCAACTGCATTCCTCTTGAACAATTTTGTGCGTGAAACTGTGAACATCGGAATTGCTTGGATCGAAACCAAGTCAAAAAGTATGTGCGATTCCGACTTTGAGGTGATGCCATATACGTAGCACAAAGACGCCGACTTGCGGGTAGTGTTGCCACGGCTCGGCTCGGCTCAGCTTGGCTCGACTTGCAACGGCTTTTCCCACGCAGCGACTCAGCTCCGCTTGGCTGACGGTCTGAGCCGCGACTCAATTCTGCTCGTTGCCTAAGTGGGTTATGCATTCATACATGCGTACCCGCCCTCATAGGACACATTTTAAGCCATGTCGTATAACTGTATGGGTAAATACTGTCCTGCCGCTGTGTTTTTTGAGGGGATTATCGAGTCAGATCCAACAAACAAAGAGTCGTTTGCTGCTCATAATGATGTGGCGTAAATGTGGCGTGGGGTCGCGCGTCGGAAAAAGCCGTCACCGATACACAGATATCCATATTTGGAGTGGTCTGCAACTGTTTGCTGTCAAACATGAAGGCGAAAACCTCAAACACTCTACAACCTACGGCTTTGGAGGTTCTTCGATACATAGATCCTACTTGCAAGACAAATATTTGCATATAATGTTGTTCTGCAAGTGCGTAACGGCTTGAGCCGCTAGCTGCACAAAACCGTTGTAAGCCGTTGACGCGGCTCGGCTCGGCTTGCAAACGGCTCGGCTCGAGCGACTAGCGGTTTCTGAGCCGAGCCGTGGCAACACTACTTGCGGGGCACTGCTGCATATCCGCCACGTGCCATGACGGTTCCAACTTCCCATTCTGGTTCTGTGGCGTCGTGTAGTACTCCTCCACAGTTCAGTCTTGTCCGTCATGGTCGAATTATCTGCACTCGATCTCGATATCAGGCCAGGCGATGGTCTCGGCATGTTTAGTCTTGGTAGCCTATCTCCTTCATGATATGACAAACATTGCTCAACTTGCTGTCCTAGGTTCATCTTTATGGACGGTGCTCGACCTCCTGCGCACTCACCAGCATTCATTTCCCCACGTCGACGTCAAGTATGACCCAGATACCTCGCTCACGCCAGTTGTTCTCCATATACGTCCGCATCTCGACTTGCTTTTTTCTGCAACACATCAACGTCTTCACACCATATCTGTCCGTCGGCTGCGAGATCCTTCTCCGCCACTCACTCTCCGTTACAGAGACTCCGTCCTCTCATCCCCTCAAATCGAGCTTCGTCGAGTACAAGTCAATCTTTCTCTTGGTCCGACGTACGATGGCCAGGATTTGAGATATCCTGGGGTCTCATTCAGCTTCGACGAGGATCCGTTGAGCCACACTCATACGGAACGGATGAACTCACGGAAACCACCAGGTGGCACCGGTCAGGAGGATAGGATGCAGCAGGTTAAGCAGATCTTAATCTCACAGACGGCTCAAGATGGCGAAACTAGGGACGCATTGAGCGAGGTGGACGAGTGTAAAGCCATGTATGGCGAGCTCGCAGAGGCGATTGTGAAGGTAAGTCCAGTACTGACCTATCGCCACACTCCTTATGTATTAATTTATGTATCCTCCCGCCTGCGATTGGTCGTGCTGGGGATTTTAGGTTCATGATGGCGTCGTACTGCGATTCTACCCCACATCTTCGTCCGAGACCGTTCATGTCCGGCTTGGTGTAACGACTGCTCAAGACCTCATATGCGACTTGGGCCCGCCTCTGCGGACGTTTTACAAGGAGGACGATCGTATGACTATTCATTCTCGAAGCCGTAACGAGGTCAAAGGCCCTGAACCTTCATGTGCATATCATCAAGTTCTCTTCGCTGGCCCATTGTATGAGAGCGTACTCACCCTTCGTCATTTAGATTTCTATAACTACTTCCAGCACGGCATTGACTTCTTGATCTCGGAACACACTCACCTTGTGAAGAAGATCGTACTCCACTCTAACGTTGTATGTCTTCTTTTTCTATTTATCTATCTCATTTGTGCGTGCTATTTCACTGAACGCATACGGACTCTGCTTGTAGCCCGGTACGCCCCTATTTCAGCGATATCAGAGATGTCCCTGGCAAATTGAGGGACGCCCGGAGGATGACGAAGATGGTATGATGCGTCCTCAAGATAGACTCTCGTGTGTCGCTTACAACCTTTCATACTTGTTGCAGATTCTCCGCCCCGCGTCAAGTTTGAAGAACGAGTATGTTTCTGCCATCCTCCGCGACCTCTATCCGCACTGACCCAAAATATGAGCCTAGGTCGAGACTATCAGTCATTTTCTACACCCCGGCGAAGCTCCTCCGTCTATGCTCTACAATCGCACCGATGGGGAAGACGCGCTGACCTTACCTAGCCCTACTACACGTGAGCCTTCGTTGATCGTCATCCTCCGATATAGGGCTAACACTCCCGATGAAGGGTTGCTCGGCTTCGACGGCATTATCCTGGAAGCAACACAGACCGCCCAAGTTGTCTCAGTGACGTTGTTTTGAACCCTCCCGGGTTCTCCCTATTTATTTATGGCCGTTATATCGCATACCATCATCTTCGTACTCTTGTACTATCTGAGCCATCATTGCCGGCCTTACCTGGACCTTCTGTGGACAAAGCTTGGAGAAAGACTTATTTATATAACCAGACAGCCATTCACTAATCATGATTCCTCTACGACAAGCATCTAACGTTCGGTAGTACCGTGGTGTACAGTAGTTTAACCTTACAATGTATAGCAGTTATCAAGGCAAGGGGATGTTTATGTAGTACGGTCGATTCCAACGAGAACGCGAATACATCTGTATCAAAGCTATCCTCCGACTTGTACTCATGCGGTATTGCAACCGCACGCCTCAGCTCTCCTTTTGCTCTTGCACGAACAAATCTGGCCACACCTTCCTCAACTGCTGCAACTCACTCACCACCGCGATCTCGCCGACCTTCTGCGCCACTTTCTCTTCCGTTCTATCGTGTGGCAATGACGGAGTATCGTCGCCAATAGTCCGGAGCTTACCGCCTTCGACGGCCAGGAGGCCTGCTTCGCAGAAGTGAACGCATCGACCCCAGCCCTCGCTTTGTGCGGCTTTGACGTTTCCGAGGTTGTCGTCTATGAAGAGGATTTTGGAGGGATCGGTGACGCGGGCTTGTTTGAGGGCCTGTAGAAGCAGATTGATAATAGACGGATGAGGCATTGGTCGGCGTTAAGATATAAAAGGGAGTGAGTCCGAGATTGCCAAGAGGACGGTATTCAAATCTTGAACGTGTGACTCGGCAGCGAACAGGGAAAGAGCAAACATGCGCGAGACAAATAAACAACGAAAGAGGACGGAGACGAACCTGCTGGTAATATTCCGGCTCGGGTTTACAGGAGAAGTTGGGTTGAGAATAGTCACAGAATATCAAGCCGTCTATTTGATCATCTAAGCCCAGAATCCGCAGTACTCGTTGGGCGTGCTATACGGAGGTAATCAGTATGAGGCGTGGTAAGACGAGCAAGTAACGCCCGGGAGAGAGATTCAAGATGCTAAGAGGAAGACTAACAGTGCGGTACGCATTCGTGAGTGCCCATACTCGGACCTTTGAACGGTCGATGTCTTGGAAGAGCTGCCTGAGGGGTGGGTCATACTTGATCATCTGCTCGAGAGGCAGCGAGCCGTCACATTTGGCGTCGAAGTCTAGCGGGTCTGCAAGTCGTGGGTGTAGCGTTTTAGAAATACGTTGGACGTGGCATGGTAGAAGATAGATGCTTCACCTACGTTGTGATGCCGTGCAAGACCACGAAGAGCAAGGCCATACTGTGTATAGTACTTATGGTGCAGCTCGGTTGCTTCGTCGTCTGGTATTCCAAGACCTATGAAATATGCTGGAATGTCATTGATCACATTAGTACAACGTATTAGATTCGCAATGTGAGATTGATGTGCCCGTACTGTGTATACGTTCGCCCATAGCGTAAGAGATCTTCGAGCTTGCGGAGTAAAGGGTGTTGTCAATGTCGAAGAAGACTATGAGCCTGTCATCTGAAGCATGGGCCATCAGTTGTGTGGATCCACTTGAGTTATTGAGAGCCATACCTTGAGTCTGGTCGGCGGTCATATTGGATAGAAAATAAGCTGTGAGTAAGTAGCTGGCAAGATCTTGGTGGGCGTCCGGAAAGTGACTCTGCGGCCAGTGCGGCACTCTTCCGGAATTTCGGAAGGCCTACCCGGGCCGCCCTTCTACAAGTAGCTTGGGTGGCACATATGTGGCCCTAGCTTTCTCGGTCGATATTGTACCGGGATGAACATGAAAGCGGAAAATTATAAGGACTCGACTCAAAGAGAATTTGCATGTCTCTACAGGTCTTTTATACCATCTATTCATCGTAGTACTTATTAGATGGGCTACGTATGAGCGGGAGCTGACAAGACCAGCGAACGTTCACAGAAGAGAACTATACCGTACAATCTACCTGGTGCAGCGATTACGAATATCCATCCTATTAGTGCTCAGTACTGAGGCAATGTTCGACAATTGCAAGTAGGGAAACGAAAGAGAGCCGCTGCCCTGTGGCACCGGGGAATAGGCGCCACATCTGAGTCGCGTCAGCACGATGAGGTCACGGTGGCAGGGGCTCTCTGGCCGACTTGGGCGAACACAAGTCGCATCCACCAAATCCGCCGACCTCAAGAACAAAATCATAGAAGGTATGCCCCTCATTTCTATGATCAGTGGTGTCGTGGAGGAGGTTGTCTATGCTCTGGAACGTTTGACGGGGCTTCAGACGGAGAGAACGCGATGGATGGGTCTTGCTCTGTTCGGATGATACTGACTGACCGCCTACCTTCACTTATATGCAGATGGCCCGTAGCAAGGATATCGCGCCCGGCGTTGGACGCCTCTCCCGCTCCCAGGTCTTCGCCAAGCGTGGCCTCTTCAAGGGCCAGAAAAAATCAGAAAAGCCCGCCGCTGAGGAGAAGGCTGCTCACAAGGAGGTCGAGGTCGGCGGTGAGAAGAACGGCGGCAAGCGTCTCGTCCCCACTTCCAAAGCCCCCCGCTTCTACCCAGCAGAGGACGTTCGTCTTCCCAAGAAGTCCCGCAAGACTGCTAAACCCGCTTCCCTCCGTTCATCCATCACCCGCGGTACCGTCCTTATTCTGTTGGCTGGGAGGTTCAGGGGGAGGAGAGTGGTGTTCTTGAAGCAGTTGGACAGCGGGTTGTTGTTGGTTACGGGTCCTTTCAAGGTCAACGGTGTCCCTCTCCGTAGGGTGAACCAGGCCTATGTCATTGCTACTTCCACAAAAGTCGAGCTCGGCGACTTCCAGGTGTGTTTTTTTACAGCCTGCTCGTTGCGAGATCAGAAGTTCTAACTTTGTGGCTTTCACAATGAAGCTCGACGACAAGTTCACCGACGCTTACTTCGCCAAGTCCTCGAAGAAGTCTTCGACATCGGCTGAGGAGGAGTTCTTCTCTGAGGGCAAGCCCAAGGAGAAGGAGGCCTTCCCCGAAGCCAAGTCTGCCGACCAGAAGGACGTCGACAAGGCTGTCATCGAGGGCATCAAGAAGACCGAGAACCTCGCCAAATACCTCAAGGCATCTTGGGGTCTCTCGAAGGGCCAATACCCCCATCAGCTCAACTTCTAAGGGATGGATTAGGGGGCTTTGGGGCTTGGGTTCGCGGTGCTGAGGCGGGCGGCTGTCGGTCCTTTTTCATGCTTTCGGTCGGGAGGCAGAGAGGCGTATGGGGGAGCTAGCTGGGCTCATTCTATGATATGCTTTCATGTTTCATTCAACGCAATCCATTATGCGGCTTCCATGCGCGTTGTACGATTCTGAATCTTGAGACGCGTTGACCGCTCCGAAATACTTGACTGCACCAACTCGAGCTCGTTCGTGATTGGAAGGATGAGAAAATCTGGCCACAAAATTGTCCAGAACAGCACGTGATCGAACGAAGGTGGCGTGTGGCCGGCGCGTCGAACGTTGCGGAGAAAGTCGACTCGATGTTTGCGACGAGGACTACACGACTGAGGCTTACCCACAACCTCACTCGACTTCAGCATGCTCCAGTAAAAGGCTCGCGACGGAATATATCTTTTATACATGGCCTCTCCGAGGGGTTTCTCGACCTCGCACAGGCGCTTCCTCTTCCTCTGTCTCTTCCGCCGTACTCGACGACAATCATCTTGATTACCTTCGTCACTCGTCTGACCGTTACTGTTCCTTTTTCCATATGGGTGCGTATATACCTGAATCTGTAGTTGCATTTAATAATTCGCTCATTTTCAATCTCTTTACGCGTAGGCTAAGCGTCGAACATGGCGCATGGAGGAACTCGCTGTCCCGGAGCTCAAGGAAGCAAAACCTGAGGTCTCCAAGCAAGTCATCTCCCAGATGTCTGCCGAGGGACTAAAAGGCTCCCAAGAATTCTTGCGTGAAACATTCACCAAGCGTGCTACGAAAGCGGTATGGATTCATTCCTTCCCTTCTACATTCGCCCATTCTCCCTACATACCCTCTCCTTCCGACCCACGTCCTTTAGCCCAACCTGTTGTTTCTATCGTCTACTATGTTCTTACGTCCTGTCGATTATAGATGACGACTAAAAGGAACGAGCTCTTCCGCAAATACAAATGCACCCCCTTCGCCACAATGCTCATCCCCCCTCTCTCCCAACTCCCCCTCTTCGCCCTCACCTCAGTCACCCTCTCCCACGCCTGCCAAGCCCCCACAATCCTCGACTCCGAATCCTTCCTCACAATCACCTCGCTCTCGCATCCGGACCCCACCACCGCGCTTCCTATCGCACTTGGCCTGATATCGCTCGCGAACGTGGAGTCGGCGAAGTGGTGGGTCAGCGATGTGGCGAGGGAGAGGCTGGAGGTCGAGAGGAAGAAGAAGGAGGAGAATGAGAAGAGGGGGGTGAGGGAGATTAAGCCGAGGGAGTTGGTCCAGGGGGCGTTGAGGGCTTTGAGCGTGGGTAGGATATTGTTGGGGGCTTTGGTTCCTGGGGTAAGTCGTGCCGTGCCGTCCAATGTCCAATGGTGTTGGAAACGTGCTGACCACTTTTCTGGGGTGCTGGTAGGGTGTGTTGATCTACTGGGTTTCGTCGGCGGCATTTGGTCTGCTCCAGACATGGGCCTTTGATTATTGGGATTATAGGCGAGCACAGGCACGGCGACATCTAGAAGTCCAAGCTACGAAGACCTCGACTGCGAAGACATTGGCTCAGACTCCTCCACCAGCTCCCTTGCCGCCTAGGTCATTGTCGACCACTACGAAGCCATCAAATACCAAAGTATGGACGGTCCAGCCTCCGCGAGCCAAATCGTCGAAAGGGAAGAGACGGTAACAGCATGGGTGACTTGCTCTGAAGTAGTTGTGAGTGAACTTTCATTCTTTTCGCACTTGCGTGATTATAAAAAGTGGAAAGAGGGAACCGCCGCGTACGTTTAATCGTCGATAACGGCGGATGTCCGGTGACTTTTTTTCTTGATCTAATATGAATTTCTCTTTTTCACCTTTGGATGTTGAGAATCGACTTGCTGACTTCTCTTACCCGCTCTTTCGCCAGGTTCGTGGTGGTTATCGGTTATATTCATAGGCCTGATTCGCTATCGCACCGCTCATCTTTAATTCATCTCATTTTGCTTAACCTATACCTATATGTGCGAGTATGGTCGAGTCATGTCGGAAGTCTCAAAACGAGTCAAAGTTGACAGGAAGACGGATCGCACACAGTCGATATCAGAGCAGATGTGTTATATTTTAGCCCGACGCGAGTATACACGGTCAACGCCAAGAAGTATGGATTCCTTGAACCTCTATAGATACAGCAAGAAAGCGAGCCACGAGCGTGAGGAATAAATATGCGCAGTGGAGAGTAACTCTAGGTAAGTCGCCGTCTACGCCCAAGCGCGTGCACCAAAACCGTCCAAAGTGGATGATAAGCAAACTCAGCGATTTCACAGCAAAAAAGCGGTCTGAACGTTTTCAGTGATACAACCCACAACCCTAATGGGAGAAACCGACCGGAAAGAGACTTGCGGAACAACACAAGCTCTCGATCCACACACCCTCCCTTGTCCGCAGTACTCCTCAGCGTCTCACTCTCCCTTCTGTTCCTTCCGCCTCCTGCGCCCGAATATTCGGCCAACGTCGTAGCGCCAATCATATCATATAATCCTCCCGTCCCTTTTGTCAACATATCTCCCGAGACCGAGATGCCAAGCGACTCTCGGCGCCAACAACGACACCCCGAGGACCATAGTCAACCAAGACGTGCTGCTCCACATCTCGAAATGCCACCTCTCTTCGCCGAGAGCGTAGAGGGTGAGTACGAGATGAAGGACGTCTCCAATGAGGAGGGGCGTGAGGAGTGCGGAGACGATGTGTTCTTGCATCGCGGGATATTGATGAAGGTGTTTGCGGGCGGCGGAGAGGATGAAGAGATTGACGAGGCCGAGGAGGGCACAGACGTTGGCGAGTTGGATGATGGTCACGTTTGCGGCGAGGGGTAAAGAGTCGGGTGGTGGCGCGGAACGTGGCCAGGGTGCTTGCTGGTTGTACGTCTGGCAAGAATTACGGTTAGAGGGCGAGGAGGAAATCAGTACGAATATTTACTCGTTCCGGGTCTGATAGCGTGCCGACGAGCCCCGCGAAGGTGAGGAAAGGCTCATAGACTGCAAAGACAGCATAGTAGAAAGGAGGAATGGCGCTGAAACGAGAGAGGGACATGGCGGGAGACTCTAGAGGGTTGGGTTTCATTCAAAAGAGCAGCATGGACGACCGAGGGAGGGCGATTTTGTATGGATCAGAGCAGCGCTTATCACTCCCGCACCGCACATCAATGTTACCTTGACAGAGCAGCATGGGCCAAGGAAATGTCGAGTCAGCGCGAGCATCATAGCCACAAGCTGCACAGTCGGTGTCTTAGCCCCGCTACACGTTGTGCATTTGGCCCACGTATCGTTTCTAGAATTCTGTGTCTATTCTGAGAGTTTCGAATGACTGCAGTCGCCGAGAGGTCAGGAGCAGGATGTGTTCGGGAAGGAGGAGACGTGAGAGGACTGGCACGTTGGACGAGTCGGGCAACTTGCCCGGGTGCCACGCTCGCACCCAAGGCCTGCCCTAAACCACGCAGGGTACGCCCAGCCAGCGCCACACCCTCTCTTTTCTTTTCTCATCTTACATCACGGTCTTCTTTAACAGGGTAGCCTTTTCCACTCGCCTCCAGGATGAGCTACCCAATGGCGAAGACCAAGACAGACGATAGGGATGGATATAATGCTTGTACCGTACTGCCGCGGATTTCCTATCGGGTTTTTCGCTCGGGTCTGAGCTTCGCTTCCGTCCAACATTCTTTACTCTACGCTTTACGCTGTATTCGGGTCTTGCTTGGCCGCAATTCATCTATCACTTTGCCTTGCGCCACGGACCATTGCGTGATCATTCATCTCGGTCGAATATCGTATGTACGAAACCCAAATAAACACGAACACCCCCATCTATGGTATCCCTGGACATGGTTCAGTCGTCCTTGGGCGAGCTGCCTGGCCTCGGGACTGCAGATACGAAGAATCCCTTGGATTCCATCTCCTCTTGGTGCTTCTCCCTGTGAGCTATCACCGCCTTGTCGACACCTCTTCTCCAAAGTGGAAGGCCGATCTGTTCACGAGAACAGGACAGAAGATGGTCAACATGGTCCCCCTGATGTGCAGAGACGAATTCGGGACTCACCCAGCCTATCAGTCCAAAGATAAACTCCTTCAGCATGTTCGAGTTGTATGGAGTGCATCCTCGCGTGTTGGTCCGGAAGAGATGGGTGACGAGGGAGTCAGTAATATGGAAGTCGCCTCTTTGTAGACCTGGCGTGAGTAAGGATGTCCGTGGTGAGCTACAGTATAGGTACAAGGATGGTAGAGAAGATAGCGCGTACCACCATACAACCCTTCAGCTGCCTTCTCTGGTGAGAGCCCTTCATCTGCAGCTTCAAGTTCGAGTAAAAGTGGTGGTTTCGTCCGGTTCTCTTCGACATATCCGGGGCTGTGGATGGTCGCGGGGAAGTATATGTGGACGTCTACTGCATAGAGCAACATTTCTTGGCGCAAGGTATCCGCGAGGCCTGAACAACAAATCATCAGCTTCTTCAAGAAATAGACATGGAACGGCCAGACAAACCTCTTATGGCATGCTTGCCCGGAGTGTACGTCGAGTAACCGAACATGGACATATATCCCAGCACAGACGACACGAACACAATCTTGCCTTTCGTCCGAGTCTTCGCCATACGCTGTGAAGCTATCTTGGAGGGAGTGCTCAACTGCGTAGCCCATATTTCTCTACCGTCACACTCACCATAGCAGACCAAGCCGAGACCCAGTAGGTACTGTCCATCCCTCTCTTCATCGTCTCCGCATCCTGTTCCACAAAAAATCCTGGAGTTGCTTTACCGGCGCACAGGAAAACCGCGTCTGGACATTGACCACCGTGGGGGACGCAGGCGGCTTCCATGGCTCGTTCGGCGGCACCTGGATCATCGAGGGAGAAAGAGTATGATTTGAGGACTTGGTTAGGGGTTATCCGAGCTTCCTGTGGAGATTAAAGTGAGGTTGAGCTGATACGTGTTATGGTAAGTTAAAGTGAGACGCACCTCAAGCTTCTCTAGTGCTTTCTCTAGTTGTTCTTCATTGCGTGCTACGATGGATACATCTGCGCCCTTCTTCGTGAGCAATATGGCAAGAGCAAGGCCGAGTCCTGCTGATCCACCCGTCACGTAGCAGTGCTGGAGAGAGAAAGATAGATTCAGTCACAAGACTGCGATTGCGTGGAAAGATGTGATGTGGCGTACTCGGCCTCGAGGATTCCACTTGTTTTTAGACGTCGACGAGATCAAGAGCGTGATAGCGGCAACAGATAGGACAAGAACGGCCAGAGCAACAAACAGCATAGCGAGCGAGCGAGGCGTTGCACCGACAGACGCAGTGACCGTTTCGCAAACCCCGATAATTACAACGTCGATGTAGCCCAATAAGTTCGCCGACGGGTGGCACATATTTCAGAGGCTAAATATAGCACGACTACCCATGGCAAAGCTTCGCCCGGTTCTTGCTCCCCATCTGTCTTTTCCCTTTCTCCCTTGGCTCTGCTACATGGCTGCTGACCCACAGACTGTGGTGTCCGACCAAGCTGCCGTACAAAAGCCTAATGGCACATCTATACATTCCCAGTCTACACCGAGGCCCGCCACACGAACGCCTCCCCACGATGTCGAATCAGCACTTGAACACCATGGCAGTCTAACGGATGCAGAGTCGCTCGCGTCCATCGATAGGCCTCCCAGTCGAGGGGAGAAGGTGACCGCCCCGACAGCTAAAGTATATCCTCCGTTTCATCCGGAGGTCCTGGCTTTACTCGCTCCTGCAGCTGTGTTTGGGCTGCTTGCAAGGCTGGGACTGGATGCACTTGTGAAGTACGATGGGCAGGCTATATTTTCATTGGCGTATGCTCAGTCGATTGGCTGTCTCATCATGGGCTTTACACTACGACTGAAGGATCCTATTGGGAACTTGTGAGTCCTATGTCTACTTTGCTCGCGCAATATCTGTCTCATGCGTTGACTGTGGCGTAGCTACGGACCTCTTTACACTGCTATCACTACAGGTACCAAACCACGGCATCGAAGCCTGATGTCCCCTTTCTGACGCACCGTTAGGATTCTGCGGATCCCTCACGACTTTTTCGAGCTGGCAAATAGATGTATTCTTCTCGTGGATCAACGAGACTCACAGTCATCGTGACTGGCTTCGAGATGTATGGCGCCTCCCTTCGTTGGCGAGTATCACACAACTCACACCTTCCACAGGTTATCGACGGATGCTCCAAACTCTTCTTCACGCTCTCGATATCTTTGGGCTCTGTGACGTTCGGCGTATACCTCGGGTCCTTAGTCGCGCCACACATTCGCCCATTACGACCGCCACCGCGACTCTTCCGTTACAGCCTAGCGGTCCTGTCCATCCTCATATATTTCGCGACGTATCCTACCTACTTCCACCTCTCCTCCTCCTTCCGGCACCAAGCCACAGCCGCCCTCCTCTTCTGCTACCCTGGTGTCTTAACCCGTTACGTCCTCTCCATCAAGCTCAATCCCCTCCTCAAAGCTTTACCTCTCGGGACGTTCACGGCCAACATGTTCGGCACCGCTCTCCTCGCTATGCTTCATGTCCTCCAGGGCCTGCCGAGCCCAGTCTCGCCCAATGCGTGTGCGTTGTTGCAGGGGATCGGAGATGGGTATTGTGGGTGTTTGACGACCGTCAGCACGTTTGCGGTTGAGGTCACTACGTTGAAGGCTGGGAGAGCATGGGTTTATGCGGCGCTTTCCGTTGTATTGGGGCAACTGTTGGTGTTGGTGATCTGTGGTCCTTCGTTTTGGGCGGGACGCGTCAGTGCGCAGGGGAGCTGCACGTTTGCGGAATAATTCTGCGGGAGATATTATTGTTACAGTATACCATTTGTATTCTAATCCCCCTATTTAAAGTTTCGCACTCTAGCCCTAAGTAGATTATGCATACTGGTCGCTGGGCGTGCCGTGGAGTCATATGTGGTGAATTATCGTAGGTTGTATCCGGGCAGACGGCGAAGGACCAAGAACGATGATTGAACCGATCTGGAGCGGAGTGCGAAAAGCGTACGCTTTCCATGCGTCCGAGCGATAGAGACCGTACTTGATCAACAGCAGAGGAGCCCTCGCGATGGCAGACGATGCGATGAACATGGGCGAGGCCGATGCAGCAGAGGTGGGGACCGGTGCTGAGGAGGACGGAATGGAAGAGGCGGAAGAGGGCTACAGTAAGCTTTCAACGAGCTTTATGGCGCACACGGGTAACTAACACGAGGACGGTCCTCGTTCCCCTCTTCTCTCATTCTCTGCCGCGCACTTCCATTCGAATCCGCCGTTCCCGCACTCGTTTCACACTCGGTCTTTGGGCCCTTCCGTATTTCAATCTCGTCGTGTTTCAATCGCTCTCGCGTCTTGACGCCATCATCGTCCAACACGAAATCATCTGAACTCGAACCATCACCATGGACTCGCGCGACTCAGCGTCCTCGACGCCGACGTCTACTCTAACTTGGATAAGCTGGTTCTGTTCGCTCCCTGGACACGACTACTTTTGTGAAGTCGCGGAGGACTTCATCGAGGATGATTTCAACTTGACAGGGCTGAACTCTATGGTGCCGTTTTGGAAGGAGGCGATGGAGATGGTGTTGGATGTTGAGCCAGGTGCGTTTTAACTCTTCTCACTCCAAGTTCTCTCTCATTCATGTCGCGTGTTCTTGCATATCACCGCAGATGAGGATTCAGCAAAGATACCAGATGTGTCGATCGTGGAGGCGTCTGCAGAGTTGCTTTACGGACTGGTGCATCAACGCTACATTCTGACTCGGGCGGGGTTGCAGGCGATGGTGCGTGCTTTTGCATTCGTTCCGCTTGAAATGGTTACGAACAACTATCGGTGTATTAGGCAGAGAAATATGAGGCAGGGATATTTGGTTCGTGCCCTCGGGTGTACTGTCGAGGATGCAACGTCGTCCCGTGTGGACGGTCAGATCTTCCAGGACTGGACACCGTCAAACTGTACTGCCCCAACTGCAACGATTTGTATGTGCCACCAAGCAGTCGCTTCCAGGGTGTAGACGGTACGCATCACTTCGCCTCCTTTCTGTTTATTGTGCTTTTACTCCGGTCTCAATACCACATATCACTTCTATTGTTATTACAGGCGCTTTCTTCGGAACCACATTCGCCCATCTCTTCTTCCAGAGCTATCGCGAACTCCTCCCCGCCCCATTCTGGAAGCCACTTCCCGCCGACCCGATTGCACCAGGCCGATCTCCCCGAAGCACGACGGGCAGTAACTCCTCTACGACGCCACCCTTCGTGAACCCGAATCAGCACGGAGGACAGAAGCGCGCTGCGGGTCAGGTGTACGTACCGAAGATCTATGGATTCAAGGTCAGTGAGAAGGCCAAGAGCGGACCGAGGATGTTGTGGATGAGGTTGCGACCTGAGTCGCCGGAGGAGTTGGAGGATGTGGATTGGAAGGGAAGGTGGATCGATGATGAAGATGATCAGTATGATGACGACGAGGGCGAGATGGAAGATAGGCAGATGGAGGACTTTGATCCTGTAAGTTCATCACTCGTGGAATTTACTCTCCGACCATAATACTAACATATTTATTATAGGAAGTCGGCGAGGACGATGAAGACGAGGAGGAGGAAGAGGAAGAGGAGGATGCCCCTCCTGCGGGTAGCGCCCCTCCAGGCCGTCGCCACGCCGCACAGGCGCTTCCTCCACAGGAGCACACTCGGCCACCAGTGACCAGCGCCATCCTTTCCTCACTACCTATGTTCTCTTCAGGATCCAAAGTGAAGGTTGTGCGGCAGCAGCTGGGAGGCTCTCGTCCGATGATTGCTGTATGATTGTGTCGTTATTTACTGCGTGGTTTTTTGGGGTATTAATATTGAGCAAGAGACCAGCTGATGTACATTTTCCGAGTAGCTCTCTCTCTTGATTTCATTCGCTGTAAATAAGTTGCGAGTCAACGAATTAGATTCATGTACCCACACGAATATTGGTTCGGACGTTTGTGCCAAGGGTGGCGAAGTCGCATCGTGGGAATATCTGAAGAGCCAACTGTACAGGTGGTCAGCCACCGAATCGCGGCCCGTCACGCGTGACAGACCGAATACACCGCGCACCGTAAGTCTCGCCGACCGCCAAAAGTCGCCTCAAGATCAACGTCAGCCATGGCTAGAAACAGTGCGTACACGCCGTCTTTACCGTTGTCGAGCATAGACCTGATCTATGTTAACTCGTTGCGATTCTGTATGATAGACCTCCGTCGCGGCCTCAACCACGGCCACCCCACCACCCCCATCGAAAAGACCGTGCGTCCCAGCCAGCGCAAGGGCATCCAGTCCACCAAAACCAAGTTCGTGCGCTCGGTCGTCCGGGAGGTCGTTGGATTCTCGCCATATGAGCGTCGGGTCATGGAGCTGTTGAGGAACTCGAAGGTCCGTCGTGAAGTGCTGTCTTGAGTAGTAGCATGTTATATTGACCTCGGTTTGGGATGTTCTCAGGATAAGAAGGCCCGTAAGCTCACTAAGAAGCGGGTGCGTCTTGTTTCTTCATCCCTCCAGTCTCGATCCTACAGTTCCCTCGTCTGGCTTTATAAACTTGTTTCCTGACGCTTTGCGCATCGTTTCCTCCGTTCACTTAGCTCGGGACGCTCCTTCGCTCCAAGCGCAAGCTTGAGGAGCTCAGCACCATCATCCAGGAGAGCAGGAGGGCAGGCCACTAAATTCAATCTCCCCCTGCATCTTCTGTCTTGTTTCCACCGCTTTCTCGTCATTTCGTCGGCTTTTTGAAGATGGGCTATGCACCACGATATGTACCACTATGCCTCTCCGAATGCCACCCCATGCGCTCCTTTCATGGCCCTCTCTTTTGCATCTTGCTGCATGTTCGGGTCGTGCGTCTTTCTTCAAATGGAATTTGGCCTGGTCGAGCGACGGAGTGAGACGGATCGTGCTATCGTTCTCGATGAATGACTGACTCGTTTCTATCAATATCTGCGAGCTGATGTGGTTTCCCACAATCCTCTGGCTCTCCTCTAAGATTGTTGTGGTAGTTGTTCCGTAAACCTGAACGTGGCGCTCTTGTCTCGCGTTCTCGCATCTCGTTCTTGCTCTGATGTCCAATCTCATTTGCAGTACGGGCGAAGAACGAGGTGTGTTGCCTGTTAATCGCAAAATGAGTACCAGCAGCTAGCCCACTAGGAGGATTTCATTGCGAGTCAGAGGTATTTCCTCTGGCCGGACGCTACCATTCGAGATTCATCGAAATGCTACCACTACAAATACATGACGCTTTATTCAAGTGCAGCGACCGCTGCTTGTTGCAAACTAGGTGATCGCCGTTCAAGATGCAGAATCTACCGCTAAAGCGCTCGCGCAAGCCCTTCCATCTGCACAGACCATCCGTCTGCGGGGAATCCGGGTGCCACACCCGTGCTATTCTCCCAACCTGCCGCCATCATACCCACAGCAAGCAAAAGTGCGCCTGATGCTGGGAAGTACGGTGTAGGGACACGAACGCCACCTATGGGCATCCCGACGTCGTCGAACTGAAGAAGTGGATGGAGGAGCCACTCGATTGCTTGCTCGGGCTCTCCCAGACGTGCGGCCGACATTGCCAACATCGCGAAGTCCCATCTGGTCGAATTAGACAGGTAAGGAAGAGCGGTACGAGGGGCAGAGGACGTGGCTTACCCCCAAAAACCGCTCACGTTCCAACTGGCCCAGACTTTGTGTGTGGTCGCGTTCACGATATCGATGTCCAAGCCAGGCGTAGGCGGCAGCCATCCATACAACCCCGTCATCGCAGGATGATCGTTCGTAAACTCCGGATCCGTCCAGAAGTCCTCCGGGATACCCTCATACACCGCATATGTCCCATTCTGCACCGGCAATGGTGCCAATTTGCTGCTAACATCCTGCCACGCACCCCATACGCTATCATTCTCCCCCAACGCCTGCATCCATTCCGTGGCGAGGTTGAGACCCAGCCTCCAATATGCCAGTTCGAAAGCGGGGTTCATCGTGACGTTCGGGCTGGTGTCCTCGCTGACGACGTACATCGGAGGTCCGATATCGTACACGTTCGTAGTCGTATTCCAGAACGCGAAGACGGCCATCCAGTCAGCCGTCGCCTGTACGACATCTCTCCACCGCTCGAGGACGGCTCGCTCCTCTGCGGTACCTGGTACAGTAGCGCGTCGCTGGTAGGTGGCGAAGATGACCGGATGAGGTTGCTCCCAGATCAAGAGGTTGTTGATCTCGCCTGGTGCTGAGCGGCCTGAAGGGTCGGTCATTTTGGGCCAGCGGGCTCCGGATGGCCAGCCCTGTTCGACTTGAGCACGAGCGATGGAGGTTGGGAGAAAACGCTGGTAGACTGAAGTACAGGTGGAGAGAAGATCGGTGTTGGACCATAAGGCCCAGTGTGCGCAATGCCACCATATCTCTTCCATATGAAACTTCCCGTACTAAGGCAGGAAAAAATGAGCCGAAGAAATACGAGCAGGGTTTAGGATTTGAGGACGACATACCCAGCCGTTGTTGACGAGACCTGACTACAAGAGAAATACGTTAACGATGGGAATAAATGGTTCACAAGGACTGAACTTACCTCCTGTGGCGGCGTATCGGCACCAGCGTTGACCCTCATCAAGTATCGAGACAATATAATTCGTCTTTGGAGCTCATCCGCACGAGAGTCTGTTGAGTTGCTCACGACGTCCACGAATCCGTTACTCGTCCAAAATTCCTCCCATGTCGCCCTGGAGTCTTTGAAGACGGTCTCTACGGGCGAGACGCTTTCTGGCGGCTCTTGTGCGTAAGAAATGGAAAGGGAGAATGAAGACGCGTTGTTATTGACTGGGCGAGCAGTATAGTGATGCGTGCCGGGCGTGTCGAGACTGATGTTGAAAGCATCCCCTGCTATGGACGTGAAGAAAGTGACAGAATTCATGGTATGCGCGATTTGTGCTCGAATGTTGGTGCCGAGGTCACCGAGAGTGAGATTGGTCGTGTGGTTAGCAGTCATGTTGAACAACCCAACGAAAGGGTCCGAGAACTTGTTCGATCCATCGTTCCAAGGGAAATCGAAGAAGACACCCAGGCGCCCCTCAGACAAGAGTGTAGACTCGATACTGATTGCCACCGTGTCCTCGTCTGGCGCACAGAACGTATTGACGATGACCGGCTCGTTGTTAAGGATGAACTGACTGGTGATATTACCGGTCCATATATCGAGGGTTTGTGATGCGTTTACTATGTCGCCATCGGTAAGGTTCACCTCTGTTCTATCTGGGAGCAGTGATACAAGCCCGACGCGTCCCAGATTAACGCGGTTCGGATTCGCAATCAACCACTGCTCGAGCTCTGGCTCTCCTCCAAAGTCATACTCCACGAGCCTCCCATGGTTATACCAGCTCTCTCCGTGATAATTCTCGACATCCGCTTCTGTGCGATTAGCGGGCAAAGAATCGTTCTTGGATCCCCATGAAGACATGATGGAGAACGGCAGGATGGTTTGTAGGCCTGTCAAGTCAGCCCCAAACGCGAAGCGGCCGTTTCCGACCTGCATAGGGGTGGTGAAGTTGCTGACATCCCCGGAGCGAGAGGGATTATAGCGGGACACAACAGCGTGCCTGTCCAACGCGAGACCTTGCCTGGCACATAGGATGAACAATAGGAGAGAAAAGGTGAGAGTAGTTGGGAACATGAGTGCATGAAGTGGAAGAAATTGGTAGCATTTGGTTTTATACAAAATCACGGTACCAGCTGTGTTCGTCTTTGGCTCACCTGACCGCTCACGATGGTTCTGTGATAATTCTGGATGTAAGCTGCCATGTAACGGACCGCATCCATCGTCAATCACCAGTTGCTCTACCTCGTTGCCGGCCCGGGCAAAGTGAGGAAGAATAGCTTTCAAGCACAGCGGGTCTCTGACTGTCGCGAACTGCGAAAATATGTCGCCGTAGCGCAACCTTAACGATCGTGAAAAGGAAGCAGAAAGGCCTTAGGCCACATAAAAGCATGTAGTGAACATGGTACATGCAAACAAAGAATAACACGACACCTGGTGTCAATGACAGAGCCTTCATCCATCTACCTCCATGTCTTCGCCTGCATTTGACCTCTTCCGTTTTTTCTTCTCCTTCTTTTCTCGTTTCGAGACATCCGCGCTCTCCACCCCGTTGCCATCTACAAGCATCGCATCCTCCTCGGTCGCTGCTGCTCTCCGTTTGTGCTTGCGCTTCTCCTCCACTGTGGGTTCTGCAGTTTCCACTGGAGCAATGAAAGGCTCTGCACGTTCGGCGCGACGCTTTTCCGTCGTTTCCTCTTGCTGTACAGGTAAGAAAGATGAGCATGATGTATTTAACAGATGGGGGTCACAAAAAATGTACCTTTTGCTTTCGTTCCTTTTCTTCTCTCCGCTTCTTCTCATGGGGCTTGAGGAAGTACTCTCCGGACTCCAATTGCAAATCGACCTGGAAATATGCCACAATGCCACAATGCCCGAAATCAGCTCCTTTCACCGCAACCCATACTATACGCCAATCGATTAAAACATGCCAGCGTACCTTCCGCGGTTGTTGCGCTGGTGGGAACGGCGTGTACACTTTCTTCTCCTTCTTAGCCATCGCGCTTGGTGCCTTGTCTGGCTCCAATCCAGCGGCCTGGCGTGCATCGTTCTTCGTCTCCATCCGCTCGTTCTTTCGTGCAGTCTTTTCTGAAGTGGACAGATGCTTGCGTCGGAACTGTGGAAGGAAACGGTCCCAGGACTCAGTGGCAAGTTTAGGGTCTTTTGCGAGTTCGCGTTTTATCATGAGTTCCTGGATGGATTTTAGATTGAGAAAGCTGCAAAGGACGTAGAGTAAGAAATGGTATACTTTGATACGATAGATTGGATGTATGTTTTTCATACAATCCAGGACTATCCGCCGAACCTCCTTGAGAGACTTGTAAGGACCCATGACGCTAACAGTGCTTCCTTGTACCAAAACGTAACACTGGGTCAACAATTCAATGGCCTGTGAAGATATGACAGGTAAGCGAATGTGTCCGAGAGAAGTCCACTTCGGACACGCAGATGAGGGGACGACATCAGAGAACTAACAGACGAATGCGGCATGCACGGATACTTGATCGGAACATAGTAAATCAGTGCATACCTTCAACGTACTCCCATCCGGCCCAATAATTCTTTGTCTCCTCTTCACAAATCTCTCTTTGTTTCTCACAAGGTTTCCAATCTTGATGATGTCGCATGCAACGTTGTCGTCCAGAATCTTCACGGCCTGAGTCACGGCCACACCACGAGCGAGAAGTTTGATGAGATCGCGCGCCTTGAGGATCATGTATGGGTCGAAGGCTTTTCTTGTCGTTCGTACTGACATTGAACCGTGGATGAGGTCAAGAGTACAGGCGATACCCTGACAGTTCGGGGCCGGGGGAGATACACGCACATTGATGAGAACGAAAGACATTGGTGGGTAGAAGAACGGGATCCGATGAGATGAAACCGAGCAAAGAGATACGAGTAAACGTACATGTGGATCCAACGCTCTCGTCACAGCACTCCAAGCTTCTCTCAGATACTTTTCTCGGTACTTCGGAAAGAGGGTGGCGAAGGACGATTCCTCAGCGAAGGTGCCACCCTTGTTGTCGGCCGCGGTGAAAGCATCTACTTTCCACTAGCACGCCGTGGAAAAAAAGGATAGTCCGGATTGAGGTGTGATCCAACAGTGCACTCATGGCAGAAAGGTTCACTTACACTAGACGAAGCCGAGAGAAACATATGTGAGTACTCATGAAAAGCCAAAGCAGTGAGTGGTTGACTTCACGGAAAAACTCACTGGTCTATGTCATCTGTGTCCCATGCTGCATTCATAGCATACATTCAAGGGTAATGGGATCATGTTTAGTGCATCATCCTGGGGATAATGGCTTATGGGTAGGGAAACATACGTTTCTCCTTCCGAAAACGCTTATTGCTGTTCACGACAACAGTTTCTTCGCCCTCGGAAGCCATGATGGGTCAGAGTGTGTGTATTATACTTTTTGGCGTGAGATAAATGATGCAAAAAGAGAAAGCAGAGCAGGTATTGAGAGTGAACGTGAAGCCGAACAATGAGAGCAAACGAAACTTTGCGTACTTTCCCTGTACGGGTGCTATGGGCTGGCTCGGCGTTTGCCGTCCCATTCTTCTGGCCAAAGTCACGGTAAACTACCGAGCAGCTCTGAAGTCCTAACTTAGTATACAGGCATAACGGACCAAGGCAGTCGATATAATACAACAGGAGACTTCTGTTAATCGATATAACACAGATGACTGACAAGAAGTGACTAATCCGTCGCAGAAACTGGCGTTCGCTTCGTCTCATCATCCTTCGTACACTCGGTAGTACGGTGCCGTTTCCAGTCATTCTTCTGGCATGTGGAATTACAGTATCTGTTTAAATGAGCTCAGTAAACATGACGAGTGACTTCGAGCAAGAGCATCACGATCAATCCAAGCTCGTACTGACCTGACTTTATGGCAAACAGTGCATCGTTTCAAGACGGCGCTGGGAACCCCACACCAGGCGCAATGATATAATTGTGCCTCCCCATACTTATCCACCATCGGATCTGCGCCATTAAGCCGAATCCCTCGCTCAATATCTTCCATCGAGAGCGTTGCGTCGAGCCTGTCGAGAGCGGTGTCGACATTGGAAGGAATGGTTTGAGTGGTGTTTTTGGTCACATTTGGAACGTCAACTTGGGCAGATCCGTCGCAACGAGAGATGGCGTCGCCCCAGTCGGCCCAGGACTCCTTCATGCGATCCATGATTTTCTCGCAGACAGGGCGCTGGACGCAGCCGAGTAATGGTTTGCGTTTGAACATATGGTCGACATCGGCCGCAAGAGCAATTTTCTCTCTGTCGTCCTGCGGACGCAAGGTGGTTTAGTCACTGGGCATACTATGTTTGGATGCATATCTGCAGGGTTGTAACTTACAGAGAATTCTCCCAAGTCAGGACTGAGTTTATGACCGCGTCCCAAAAGCGTCATGGATATACGCAGATAAACCAGAATTGGCATGTTTTGACCATCAGGTGGGCAGTCAGCGAGGTAAAGCGTGGTGTCCGTTATGCCGTTGTTCACCAAAGATTCTATCTCAGTAGCTGCATTGAGGG
This sequence comes from Stereum hirsutum FP-91666 SS1, assembly GCF_000264905.1. Taxonomy (NCBI): domain Eukaryota; kingdom Fungi; phylum Basidiomycota; class Agaricomycetes; order Russulales; family Stereaceae; genus Stereum; species Stereum hirsutum. The sequence goes on from NW_006763135.1 coordinate 1,830,929, forward strand.
TAGCACTCGTTGCCTGTGAGTAGCCTAGCAGCTTTAGGGACATGTTATGTGCCTTGAACGCGCATTGTCGAAGGAACCAGAGACGGAAGTATAAAGGGAGATCCGAACACTTGAGACCATCTTTCGCCAATCGGAGGGTAGCACGGTCGTCACTTTCAGATTCAGCCAGGACGAAGTAAAAAAAGGCGACCTGGGGGTTCCGCCGAAGAGCTTTTCTGGCCAGAGTGCAAGCCGCGAGGGTATGGTGGGTGGAGAGGAGGTATTCGATTTCGAGGATGTCCGCCTTGTCTTCGTTCGATGTGCCCCCGCGTTTACGTATGGCCTCCACACACAAAGGAATGGCATCGGCGAAGGTCGTGAGAGGTTTTCTGAAAGACGCCAACACAGCGGGATCGATACGGATTTCGGACGGAGAGTACTGCGAATCAGGATTCTGAGGACATCGTCGAAAGAACCGCTCGTTCTCCAACACCAGATGAACGAGTTTTGTGCCGAAATCGTAAAGATCGGGATCGCGTTGCGCCGCGAAGTCGTTCATGAGACCAAAGTAGGATTCTACAGTGCGTTTGTTCAAGACGCGTTCTGTACGGTGTCGCCCGTATGCATCAAGAGCTCGGCGAACATTTGGAGGCTCAGAGGTGGGAGTTATGAAAGGTACACCTTGAGCGTTTGGAGGAACCTCTACGTCTCTACGATAAAGATCATAGAGGGCGACTAGGGCAGAACGACGCCGTCGGATATCACTGCTGCGCGTGCATGCAACCATGAAGTCGACCGCGGTAGGCATGGATTTATAGATGTCGTGGCAAGAGTCGGTGGAGTTTTGGAAAAATAGGAGGATATGGAACAGAGTTTTCGATGCGTGCGTCTGCCGCATGACCATTAAGAAGAAGCGGATAAGCCGAGGTATGTGCACGCGGGGGAGCACATCTACTCTCAGACCTTGCTCGCCACCGGTAGCGAACATGGCGCTGTGCGAGAGCACGCACACCGTCTTATCCGCAAAAGTTATGTCGTCGATATTATTTTCTCCTGCTTGGAGGATGGTCGGAATCTGACGAGCGAGGGCCTCTAGGGCATCATCGGTGTTGTAGTGAGTGATGCTGCTGAGGCATCCCATAACGATGTTGCGACCGGACGAGCTTCTTGACAAAAGAGGAAGAGCGATGTCCAGGAAACCTATGCCCCAAAGGCAGGCGTGTCAGTAAAGTGCTCAGTAAATATAAAACATATCGGGCATGACTGACGAGCTTCGGCGAATATTCGACTTCTGAGTAATACGTCTTCCGCTAGACCTGCGTATATGGTGACGATGTTGCCTGATAGCAAGTCTAACCCTGGTAGTTCGTCGGCGCCGTAGCTAAACATCTGTATACGGTGCTGTACGGAAAAAGCCACAGCATTTAGGCGGGAGGAGATGGCGGTGAAGTCTGAATTGCACGTCTTCATTCCGCTTCGTGTCTTGTAGTCTGTCTGGACCGTCAGCCCAAACAACGCTAGGCCATGACCACAAAACGTACCTGGGACATGGATGAGGCGACAGGTCTCGTTGATGTAGTCGTGTCGCTCGCCACTAGAAAGCAGCTGAAGGAACGATACGACTATGGCACTCGCCTCTTCATCGGTTAGACTGTTTGGTGCACGACATTTTGAAGCCTTCTTACTGTGGCCCTTAGGCATCGTACTGAGCAGCTGGAGAGACTGCGCGGACTCTGGTGTTCGCGGACGTGGTGTGATCAGTGAGCGATACGCATGGATGGACGCAGATGCGATCAAACAGTCCGAAAGCGGGCGTTCACAGTGCTTTCGATTCTGATAAAAGTATCCTGTGAACTGACTACAATTGGTAAGTACTTCGACATGGATGGTGGGACTGTGGCCCCGGTAAGCTCCGACGTGTACACCAAGAAAGACGCCACACCTGCATAATTTGGCAAAGACATGATATGCTATATGGTCCTCATCCACGTCCAGTCAAGAAAGCGTCCAGCTCGTCGTCTAATTCCTGCTGGCTCTTCTTGGTAGGAGAGGCTCTCCCGGTACGCTCGCGGGGAGCCCGTTCAGGTGGAGAGTCTCTCCTAGCCCTTCTCGGTAGTCTCGCCACAATTCTATCAGCCAACGACGCCGAAGGATGACTCCGTAGCTCCGATGTTCTCTCCAAGAGACTCTTTGCCCTACCATGTCGTCCACCATCAAGGTAATCTGACCGCATCTTCGAAGGTGGCTCCTCGACCTCATCCTCGCTATCTGCCTTCAAAAAGCCCTCCAGCTCTCGGTCCAGCTCATCCTTCTTGTCCTTGTCCGTTTCAGTCCTCCGCCTCTTACTAGATACGTCTGTCCCACCGAGCCGAGACTCCAGCTCAGACCTGGGGTCTATCCGCGCCTCCAAGTCCTTATTTCTCTTCTCCGCTTCCTTCCCGGCATCCATTCCATATTTCCTGTAGAATGCGCTCTCCTCTTTCGCCCTCTTCTTCTTTACATCATCGATCCTGGCCCATCGCATAAGAATAGTGCCCTTCAAACCTTCACCTTTTCCTAGACTCGCGTTGATTCGTTCCTCTGCGGGCCAGAAAGCCATGGGAATACTTTTGGCCACAACGAAGCCCTCTTCATCTTCTGCTGGGAGTGAGTCCGGACCGACTTTAGTCTTCTGTAGTGACGAGTAGGCGATGCGCGCAGATGACGATGAAGGGAAGACGAGAATGCATGTTGTATCAGAGATCCATTCGAGACCTATGGGGTGGGTGTCGAAGTGGGTCGCGTAGGCAAAGATTCGAGCGGTAGGGAGATGGGTTATAGGTGATCCCTGTAGCAGTAGAGCATTTGCGCGTCTGTTGCTGTCTGCACAGATTGTTAAGCATCATTATGTATCAGGGGAAATAAGAGAAGCCTTGAGACTAACCCGCATCCATGTCCTCTTCGAGGCCTTCAGCCACATCTTCTGAAGCCGCTTCATCTCCTCTCTTCCTCTAACAATTTAAGTATTCCAAAATGTAATCCGTCATAAAATACACAAGTAGAAAACAGGTAGCCCCAACTGCTACATTAGAAACATGACCTCTCTGTTCGAGGACGTCAACGGGATCGAACTAACCTTGGAAGTCCTTGAAGTACTCGCTGATGCTGTGACATCTTCTAACAGATAGACTTTTCCCCTGCCTATGCGGTCCGCTAGAGACGGTCCATGTGGCTCAGTCGAAGACGACTCATCGAGGAATTCGGCCACGGACGTCGATTCTGATATAGTGGTTGGGATTTGTTCCGAATACGAAAGTGTGTCGTCATAGGAGAGCTCTGGAGTAGAGAAGAACGATGGGTCTGAGGCATCCATAACTGGTTTGGAAGCAAAAAGATAAACACCGTCCGAGTGGGCCTAAGTATAATCGAGCTGAAGCTTGCTGAATTGTGGTAAGGATGAACGAGACGAGCGCGGCCGGCAGACGCGAACTCGTGATCCGATAATAACAAATTCGGTGCCACTACAGTACGCCACCTTGTTTGTCTTTGCGTCAGAAACATTGCTCGATTCAGTCGTGACACTTGATTGCTTGCGAACCGTGCATACATACCACCAGGGACAATCGACTTTAACTTGTTCCACTGTTCAGTTACAATGGCACCACAGGCGGCCAGCTCTTCTCGTGCTCTGCAGGCTATTCTTCCCCTCATCGCGTCTGGACAAGCCTATGAAGCGCACCAGAAAGCGCGTACATTCGCTTCACGCTACCAGAAGTCATCGCAATACGACACCGCAATCGATGTGCTCTTCCAAAGTGCTCGGGAACTGCTCAAGGCAGGACAACAGGGTAGTGGCACGGATCTGACGGTCTTCTTGCTCGATGTATACGATGCGAAGGGAGAGAAGGTCGGCGAGGAGTCGAGAGGTACGTTTCCTTGTGTGGCCCAAGTGAGTTATGGTTCGCTGTCTGGTAGTAATGTTTCTGTATAGGCCGCTTGACCCAGTTGATTGCTCTGACTGGCTCTGAGGGCACATGGAGAAAGACTATCATCGACAAATCCGTTGTGTACGCCCCCATTACTCGTCGACACCTAGTGCCCTAACCCATTGCCCGAACCAATGCTAGATGGTCTGCGAAACACGGAATTTATCCCGCTGGAGATCCTGACCTCCATCATTACATTGGAGAGCTTTTATACAAAGGTTCGCACCGTGCCTGCTGCCTAGCCCCCACTCATCGGAAATAGCGGGACTAACATCATTTACTGCGCTTGATGCCCGCTGCTCTATTGAACCACGCTCTTCAACTAAAGAGGGCGTCGTTGATGCTACAGAAAGCCACCTGCTAGCGGCTGGAAAGCGAGACAGTGCTCGTGTATTGGCCCATGTGTACGTTGACTGGGCACAGTCAAGTACTGATGGAGTCGCCGCTCATGCTGGCTCGTTTGGGTTACGGGGAACGATACCGTGCGTTGACATATTTCTACACGATGCAGAACCCGTAACCTACGAAACCACTGACACGACTTTATACTGAAACCAGTTACCTCCTGAACGGAAACATCCTCGCTGCACGCATTTTCCTCGCCTCGTTTTTACAACTGCTTCCGCTTTCAAGTCCACCCCTTCAATCGCCCATCCAACCGGAGCCTCTTCCTATACCCTCACGTACTTCCACAGGCAAGACAGACGACGATGAGATCATTTTCACCAAGGATACAGCGCTGAACTTTGTTCAATTGGCGGTGAGAACGTGCCAAAGAGCCCAGGGGGATAAAAACAAGATCGCGAGAGAAGCGTGGGTTCGACTGTGCGGGACTTACCAGAGCCGTGGAGGAATCCTCGCCGCACCAGACGTTCGACAGGTACGCGCTCATCTTGCAAAATGATCCGCGATGCGTGGTATTCCTTCGCTTCCTCTTCTGCACGGCCTCTCGCTGCCGGCGTCGAACATTCTTTGAACCGCTTCTTAATTAATTTTATTTTCCATTCTATTTCATAGGCTTTGAACGAGATTGCAACCGTCTACTTTGCTATCCCTCCTCCACGCACGCAGCAGGCAAACCCATTCGGGGACATCATGTCGTCTCTATTCGGGGGTCCTCCAAGTGGCGTTGCTTCCGCGCCTACGAGAAGAGCCATCACACCGGGGGGTGCGAGTGGAGGGGCCATGTTGGACTGAACAAGGAACGGGCTCTTGTGGAATTTGACCTGGGCCTTTAATTTTCTGCTTCGGAATCCCGTTGGTAAATTGTATGATGAACGGTTGAATAGTTGTCCTTGGTACGAGCTATACGATCCATGTGAAAACGAATCAATTTTGAGCAGCCCAGCCTGAAGTTCATTACTTCGGAGCCATATGTGCCGAATAAGTCCCAGCATTTTCCACCAGTTTCTGCCTTGACATACCGAAACTACGCACCGAACAAGGCTGGCACAATACACTCCGCGGCCTCGCCGCATTCATACTCGGTAAAGTGTTCGCCTGGAAAGACCATGCTGAGATATTGAACGCGGACAGATCCATCGCGCAAGGTTGGTTATGTACGACAGGATGCCGCACAGTGCCTGCAGAGGTGCTCATGTCCGAAGTTGGAGCGTTGGCTTAGTTCCGCACACCCATCACGACAGGAAATTTGTAAATGCTATGGTTTACGTTGTACAAGCTGAAACATAACAATCCAAGGATCACGACGCGGTACTCCCGCTCCGTCGGGGAGGGCCTGGTGTATTCGTCGCCGTCGCTGCGGGTGACGATGGCAGGCTGTTAGCCGGATTGGTATCACCATTGATGATATCCTGAATAGAGGCCTCCAGTGCGTCCACACGACCAGACATCTGCATCACTGGAAAAAATATGACGAAAATGGAGGATCAGTCGGTATAATTAAACTGTGGGTGAGGCCGAGGAGTGCACAAAGGGACCGGTGTCTGTGGACGCGGAGATTACGCACTGCGGTCGAGGATCTGCGACGACATGTCGTCGAACTTGGCGTCGAGTTGCTCCAAGAGATTCTCCACCTAATTTGCAGGATTCCACAGGAAACAGATGTCAATGTACGAGGACCGGTCAGGCAGGTCCGATGCGGGGTAGAGGGAGGACGGATATGAGAGGGGATGCCGTACATAAGCAGTCAGTTCGTGAGGGCTAGATATATCAGAGGGGTCAGAGACCCCACTGGTCTGCTTGCCAACAGTCGATGCAGTTGCGGCGGGGGTAGTAGTACGCTCTGGCTTGGAAGGGGTTGATGTTACTTTGAGTGGTAAGGCAGCTGAAGACGCCATCCTGAGTTCAGTTGAGTGCCACAGAGAGTTGAGTGGTTGGAAGTTGCGGCTAGTTGCGGGCGGCAGGGCCACCTGGAACCAAATCCGGCGACTGTTTTCAAACTCAGCGCAACACGAAATTGCAAACACGAGGCTGAGCGAAAGCGAGCGACGAACGACATGCCTGCCCATGCCTCTGCTATAGTTTGGACCAAAAACACTTGGACGCTTGTTAAACGGTATTTGTTTTGTCAAAGCACTTACTGTTGTGGGTGAGTTCAATTGAATTTTGCACGGTTTCGCATCCTTACCGTACGTAGTGACGGTGGTGCTACCCGATTATTTACGCGGAATTCAGACTCCTCCAGCCCCTGTGTCAAGGCTGCCCTCAAGAAGCACGGCGCGGAGAGCGAGTACCGCGAAGGGCCACCCAAGCGGATGTCCGCGAATCAATACAAAGAGTGGGTTCTTCGACTACCGTAAAAGAGGGTATTTCTGCCAATATGCGATCATGCCGTCGGTGAGTTCACCGTCTCCATAATAGATCCCATGCATATGTGGCACTGCTAGCCACCCGCGAGCGTCATTCGCTCCAAAATCGTCGGCGGCCACATGGAGTGCCATCATTTCATGCCCTGATGTGATACCCAAGGAGTTGCAGTGTATCGGCCCACAGAGATGGCAAGGTTTGAGTGGTGCTCGCGAGCTGAAGAGTTCATTCTTCTACCGGTACATTTCCCAAGTTTATCCGTGGTCCAACCTTTAGGTGCCCTACAGGCAAGCCAAGTCTTATTGTCTTCCACTGGGCTCGAAGGGTCTCTTCTCCTTCTGTTCTTCAATTCTCTTCCTCCGGCATGGTATATGTCTATGCGCCAAGGAAGACTTGATCCAGTCTGATCCGCCGCGATTTCTGCGTTGCCGCTTTTCCTTACGTCGAATTGGTCGCGACAGAGAATGGCCTTCGTATGGAAATACCCCATGAAACGTGTTGAAAAGTTGCTTCACCGCTTGGTGACTCTGTTCCGAGTAGGTCTGGAACAGAATCATCAAACTATTTGTGTATCAGTCTGTGCCTTTTACGCAAGTCTTGCAGCTCATTACCTCTCGTAACCATGCCCGTCCGAGCTCAGTTTGTGCAGTGCTGAATCTGGTTGCGAATGCAGCTATGATGCCCTAGTCGGAAAAACCCACGGAATCTTGCTTCGATCTGAACCAACCCCCTAAATGAATGACGGCTTCGACTTTGCTTCTCTTCGGCCTCACAAGTAATCTGTGGACTGGGATCTTGCAACCAGTCCCGAATCCCACACACCACGCTCCAAATATTCGGAGGCTTTTCCTGGCCAATCCCCGTGGCGAACAGGCGCGAGCGCGGTGTATCCCCAAGTTGTCCAGATCTTGAATTTTTTTTTACCCCTCTGGGAAGATCCACCGTGTTTTGCCCAAAATGCTGGGCATGCGAGTCAGTGTCGTAGCCAGTGAGGCTGCACAGCGTTTGTGCAACCGACTGGGAATGATCGCCGCCAGAAGGTATAAAGGCAAAGCTTTAAGCACCGTCTAATCTACCGCGCCCATATAGTCTACTCTCTCCTGGAAAACCCCCCACACCATCTACTCGCCTCCCCTAATCCTACACCCTTAACTCGCCATGCCTCATTCCACCGTGCATTCACATACACTCATCTCCGACGACTCTGTTCTCCTTTTCCCTGATCTCATCTCATACTGTGCCTATCCTCTTCGTGTCAACCCATACGGCCGCTCGGTCGCAGATGATTCCGAACGATGGCTCCTCAATGGCGCACACCTCTCCGACAAGAAGCGCAAAGCCTTCCTACGCCTGAGGGCCGGTGACCTTGCCTCGATGTGCTACCCAGATGCTTCTGCCAAATCTCTACGTGTCGTCGCCGACTATATGAACTATCTGTTCAAGCTCGATGACTGGACGGACGAGTTCGAGGCTGAAGACGTCGACGGGATGCGTGACTGCGTTCTGGCGGCACTGCGAGACCCTCTTCACTACGAGACGGACAAAGCGGTGGGAAAGCTGGCCAAGTCGTGCGTGCAATTTATTATTAGCCCTCTATTCCCTAGTCTCTGAGTCATCATACTTGGTTGCATCGACAACTGTACTGATGACTGCCTTCCTATTCTCAGGTTCTTTGGACGTTTCGTTCAGCACGGCGGCCCACTTCGCACGAAAAGGTTCATCGACACCATGGTACTATTCTTCCGTGCCGTCCGGCAGCAAGCTCTGGATCGCACTTACGACGACATCCCTGATCTCGAATCGTACATCGCCCTTCGTAGGGACACCAGCGGGTGCAAACCGTGCTTCGCTCTCATCGAATTCGCAGGCGGATATGACCTCCCGGATGCCGTCGTCGAACATCCATCTATTCAGATCCTCCAAGATGCGACGAATGACTTAGTCACCTGGTCGAATGTGAGTAATCCAATGCCATCGTATACCCGGCATCCTCTTCAGGTCTGCAAGTCAAGGAGCATAGCTGACCCACTTCGTGTCCAGGATATCTTCTCTTATAACGTCGAGCAGTCGCGTGGGGACACACATAACATGGTCGTTGTCCTCATGCATGAACAAGGTCTCGCGGTCCAGGAGGCCATTGATGCCGTCGCGGATCTGTGTGAACGTAGCATCGACACCTTCGAACAGACCAGACGTTCGTTGCCCTCATGGGGTCCTATTGTTGATAGCAACGTGGAGTCCTACATCGACGGTCTTCAAAACTGGATCATCGGGTCTCTTCACTGGTCCTTTTTGACCGAACGGTCGGTTCCTCCATGGCGTCGTTGGTTACGTGATCGAAGCTGATGCCATTGCCTGCAGGTATTTTGGGAAGGACCGTCGGGACGTCAAGAGGAAATTGTTCGTCAAGTTGCTCGCGAAGAGGTGTTGAGCGATAGGTACGTCTTCTTTATTTTCGTTGCTGCCACCAAGCCTCTGACGAACAATGATGGTCTCAGCCTCGTCTTCTACCATAGTTCCTTAGTTTGCCTCCAGTCTCTCATACCAAACACTCCTTAATCCTCCATAGACTTATATCGTTGCTATAGTTCTTTAGCCCTCACACTCCTTACATAATTCTACCTTTCTATTACATCGGTCTCAAATGATCTTCGTTCTCTTCACAATGCTCCTCCCGTATGCTCTTTCTCCTCTTTCATTCTTCTTATTGGGGTCTGGCCATCACCTCTCCGCAAGGACCTTACATTCATACCTAATTCTTGTATCAATTTCTACGTCCTTAGTGACCTATGCCCTTTTGTAGCACTATTGTCGTATCTCGGTCTTCCTGCTTACTTGACTCGTTGAATGTTATACGCCCGTGTTTATTGCTTTGAGGCTTCGGTCCTAGGCTAAGCCTACTAATGTTTATACCCGGAGCTCTGCTGTTCTCCCACCCAGCTTCAATCACAGTGCTCTCCGCAGCGCTTCCGCATCGTGATGCACGCTCGTCAGTACACGCACGAACACGCACCGAAACATGCAACATCCTCAATGAGCTGGCCGCGAGATTTTACGCACAGGGGCAAAGTTTAGGTTGGCGTGGGGCTGTGACTGAGAAGTGAGGTTGTCTCCCAGGAACATCATATTCTCGTCAGATCCGAACAGTCAACAGCATCTTACATATACACGTAATCTTAACTCCTCAGCTCCCTCCACGTCTCGCCTGGACCATCCTCGCAAGTCAAGCAGAAGACCTAAAACTCTCACAGGATGCCACGCGAGAGGAGCACGACAGAATAAGCAATCAGGGTTTACCGCATCGGCTGGCGAGGTAGTCCCTTGCACGCTTTTGCTCTTGCCCTCCCACACCCTCGAGCTCTTCCGGGGTTTGCTCGTCTAGGTTCGTCTGCGCATAGTGCAACAATGAAAACGCGAGCAGTTGAGTGAAAAAAGTCCGGGTAAAGAGCACGAATGCATGAACAATAAGATAGGGTTCAAGAGAGAGGGAGGAAATACTTACACGGCTTCTGTCGGCCCCGGCTTCGACGAGCAGAGCCGCGGCCTCCGCATGGGCAGACTCCATCGCGAGGTGTAGAGGTGTGTTGCCTGTATTCCCCGGATAAACAAAGCAGGTTGAAACGAAGAGAGGCAGTTGGGCAGGAGTGAGAAATCCCGGCCCATCTCGCAAAACAAAGTACGAGAAATACACACCGAGGCGGTCTCCGGTGTTTAACCTTGGTTTCGGATGACCTTCACCGGGCGGATGCAGGAGAAGTGTGATAAAGCCGGTCGAACCGGTGGTGGCTGCACGATGGCTGCGTATGCGTGAGCGCGCAGAAATCACGGCCCCGCGATGCCAGCACAGAGCGTAGTAAAACGTATCACGGTGTAATCATCGGCGCCAGTAGACATAGTAACAAGGATGATGCACTTACAGGGGCAACTGATTCGCTTTGTCTCTGGCGTTGATCTAGCGATGCGAACCAAATAAGACCAGGTGAGTACGGGAAGGTTCACAAGATGCTCGCGAAGGAGAAGCCAACCACTGACGTCGGCTCCCCGCGAGATCAAGAACTTTCCGATCTGGATGTGTGGAAACATGTTTGAGAGCCGTTATTTTACATTGTCGAGCATGTGAGATGATGAGAGAAAAAGAAGGACCGACGTCGATTCGAGATTTGGAAGCTGCATAGTGTCTTCCAGGCAATCGAGGTTAGCGGTTATTCCCGGAGCAATACGTGAAAGAGATGCCTACAGTGGGGTGAGGCCTTTGTCGTTCCGCTTATTTACATCTGCACCTGCCCCGACGAGTTCTTTAGTTACATCCTCGTGGCCAGCGCTGACTGAAGGGACCAATGAAAAATAAGTATAGCGTCCGTCGTGTGAGATCAAGGCTAATGAATGGAGTCCATTGCACCTGCAATATGAAGAGCGCTCCACCCGCTCGCATCAACTTTGTCTATGTCCGCTTTTTGATCAACGAGGTACCTGGCAATGTCGACAGAGCCAGAGGATGCGGCCCAGTGTAAAGGTGTACGTCCATCCTAAAGTGGCACACATTGGTTGGCTGTGAAATTCAGTAGATTGGAGATATATAATGCTTACTGCATCTGCAGCATTGAGTAGACTTGGATTCTCAGAGACAAGAGACCGTAGCAGTGATAGTTGGTCTGTGGCGAACATCAATAACAGATCTAAGCCGTTATCGGACGTTACTTCACTTACTATTCTGCGCAGCTGTGTGAACCGAGAAAGAAGTCATGGTACTATTGACTGTAAGCAGTGGGTGTTAGGGAAAGTTTCCAAGCAGAACAAGGTGGGAGTTGCGGCAGTCAGAGCAAGAATACTAAGTGGCGAGACGCGTAAGTGCTGCTCTTCTGGCCAGTCTACCGGTCCCTCACGTGTGCCACGCGACGGTGTTCAAAGCGTGTTGCTCAAGACGGACTGCTGTATTCATCTGTCTCTGCCTCGCTTGCAAACATGCCTCGTCTTGACGCCGACCGCATCTAAGACATGCTGTAGCATGACCCACTACACCTGTTTGAATCCCGATACTCTCTAGACGTTTTAATCTACCTTGCTTCTCGTTGTGGCCTATCTCACGAACCAGACAGAAGGAAAGTTGGAAACATACTATCCGATCCCACCACCGGCTCACATCGCAACTACGACCTATACCCCGCATACCAATTACCTCTACCATCAGCACTCGTCACTAAGTTCATCATAATTTGGTCTGTGTTGGTCTCGACGTCTCTATCCATATACGACAAGCCATGACCGTACGACTCATCGACGAGCAAGATCCGCTCGACCGTCCACGCATCTTCCGAAGAGAGTGGAAGCCATCTAAACCAGTGAGTTCACACTCAATATCACTTAAACAAGTAATGCCTGGCTCATAGTGCACATATCTATCTGCTGTGGCAGCATCTTTCAAAGTCAACCTCCCTCCCAACGCTATTACTTGCCCCTCTGAATCGTCCTTTGTTCACCTGTCAGAACTGCGGGTCCTCCAACTCCTACGTTCCACTGTGTTTGTGGTGCACGTGGACATCTTCAGAAGTCTCACATGCATTCTGGCAACTGAGGCCTCGAGTACGCACGTTGAGCGCCCCCAGCAGAGAATTCAACCATACGACGTCTACACCGGATTCAACAAACCGTTCAAGCGACGATGACGTTAAAGAAGAAGAAGACGATGATCAGCGCACTATTGTTTTTTCGACTAATGTAAGTTTGTGCACATCAAATCATGGGGGCCCTCTGCTTTCGTCGCTTGCTCATGTTATTGCATGTGTACTTTCATCTAGACTTCTACTACAAATACCACGAAACGTACCTTTGTAGATTGTGATGACCGCCCTTGTTTTGGCACGTCTGTGAGGAAGCAACGTATTCGCCGAGTTCGACCATGTCAAGGTCGGTCCTTAACTTCACGCTCGTCACCCAGCTCTGCTGCGAGCGACGGCATGAGCCAAGTACAAGGCGCAGCAATGGACGTCGGTCCCGATTTCCCGTGCACAGTGGCGGACGCTCAGTCGCTCACCCTTCGTCATTGGCCTTCAGCGGACTGGGCTTCTTTCGAAACAAGGCCCACAAGCGCTCCCACACTTCACCAAAGTTGCAGTCAAGACTTTCTCTCACGAACCTCGTACTTCTCCTCCAATACCCTCGACAGCTCAACGCAAACCATCGCTCTATCTTCATCGAGTATACCAGGCGGTTCTGAACGTACGCTTCGACGGAAACAAAGAATGGTCGTCATGAAGAAGAAATCTTCCTGCTCTCTTCGAAGCCGTGCCTCCATCCCGACCATGTCCATTCCTCCCCAAACCCATGGACGTTCGGTCTCGGAGAACATCTCTTCCGCATCCATGTCTCGAACATCAGCTCCATCTGCCGTCGCCAATTGCAACTCTCAGTCTTCATTCGCTGAGCCAGACGTTCGCTTAGGACACCCCAGCCGGCCATACTATACTGCTATACGAAAGAATATGTCTCGCCCAAGCACGCCATTCGGGGATGGGCCCTTCCCCGTGACGCCGCCACGCACACCGGACCCCACCTCCGCCCGCTCATCTGTCTCTGTCCAACGACCAGCTATGAGTGCACTCAGCATAAACAGCGGAGAAAACTCGGACTGGCCGATGATGACAACAGGTAGAGACGGCCGTAAGAAGATGGCGAGGATCTCGCTGCCTGTGCCCTTGAAGTCGACAATGGGAGGAGGCTTCTCGATGAGTGGAGAGGTGGAACTGAGGATGGCGTTAGCGAGACGAAGGAGCGAGGAAGAACCCCACCGGATGCAAGAATATAAATTCCACGAGACGCCGAAGAAGGGTAGCGGGAGCGTGAAGGGTAGAGTGAGAAAGTTGGGGAAAGGACTGAAGGATTTCATGCTCGGACGAAGTTAATGAGGCATGATGAATACGGGACGATGTGACGGCGCTATGCGTTTTCTTTTTCTCGCCAGGTTTGGACTCATGACGATTTCCCCCCCACGAACTTGCACGACATCATATACATACCCCATGCTTATGCGAGTCTCCAAGTGCTCACCTTGCTCACACGTAACATAATACCCTTCATACCTCATACCTGCCTATGCTTTCTCTCTACTTACATCGCTGCTTTAATTTTTGCTTTCTGTACATCCTCCAACGTAGATACAGTCAAATTAATATTCGTTACTTTCGATGGTTCCAGCAAAAAGTCCAACTGATGCGCTGATGTGTGTGCTATACGAACAAGATACAGTAGACCGAAAGTGTTTGAAATAACAAGGATGTTCAGGTAACAATGAAGGGGGTAGAAGAAACCAAAAGTGTATGCAAAAGGACCGCGTGAAGAAAGCACGCTGCAAGGATATTCAGGAACAGAGAAAGAGGCTATAGATCGAATAGCGGAAACTAGGTAGACAGATAGCTCCACACATCCTCAATTGTAAACGAAAATACACCACACTATTTTTCAAATACACAGACTTCTTCACCTTCCCCGACCGCATATTCAACTCGGTCGCCCAGGTAACTTCTTCGGGGACGTCTCTTCTCTCAGGAGCTCTCGATATAACCACCATAATATCGCCCGTCATATTGGGAAGATAGTCGGAGCGGACGCGAGGTCTTCTGAACCTGTTCCGGAAATCTTCGTATCGAGGAGTTGCGGTAGTCACGGACAGGGGGCGGTAAATATGGGGTTACCGAGCGGAGATCGCTGATATGTTTTGCGACGAATAACTCTGGGGTTATGGTCCGCACGGCGACCATCGGCACGTTGGGATCGTCGAGTAGACTGAGCAGCAGCGACGCCTTCCAAAGCCAATGACTCGCTAGCGATGGAATGGGAAGAGGCCGACAATCTTCGTTCCAGCGGAGGTGTCGACGGGGTCCGGCCATGGGGGGAGACACATCAACCAGACTCAGAGCGTTATGATCTTTGGGAGGAAGCAAAGGAAGTAATGCCTTGCAGGACTCTGTGTGAGAAGTGGTAGAGAAGGTAATGGAGGTTCAAGAAGCGTCGACATGAACTAAGTACGAATGACTGTGTGACTGACTCGATATTGAAGCCGCGGTTCCTGCCTTTACAGTGATGAGTGTATATGACGAGTTGGAGGGGCCGAGCATCTATGGCATTGGTAGAAGACGAACCGAGGAGAGAAACGAGAGACAAAAAGGCTGTCCCAGGACGTCGTAGACGCTGGTGGTACAGTGGTGAACCAAACTTCGGCAGTATGAGGAGACTCTTGGAACGCACGGGAGCGACAATTCCAACTGTACTAATCTCCAGCATGCTGAATACTTCCGCCATGCCACCAAAAGTAGCCCACGAAGAAAGTGTGCAAGCCAGCTCCGAAGCAGACGCGTTCAGTGACCGAAGTAACTGGTGCGCTTCGAATGGTATCGCGAACTTCCAGGGTTGTGAGGCAATGTGACACAAGAGTATCCCAAGGAAGAGTCATACTCTCTGGCAAACGGGTCATTGACACTGACGTTGGAGAGTATAAGGAGCTGTTTGCGTTCGAAATGATGTGCAAAAAGTTCGGCGGTTACGTCCATCGCCCTCGTAATCATGTATTAATACCAAAGGACGAGACTTCGTCTGAGATAAGTATCATCTGGGTTCAGCAGCCAGCAGCACAGAGTATGCAAGACTATCATGATGGCGACGGGCGTGCAGATAATGAGCAACTATAGACGTCACGGTGTGGGACGGAGGCTGACGGAGGAGGCGACTCTGCCGCGGGCCAAGAACCCGGATCGGAACATTGATGGGGCCAGTTGCTTGGCTCTGTGGCACACACTGTGACAGACGGCAAACTTCGAAGACATGATATAAATAGACCTGGCATTCTACCCAAATCTTGTCACGAGCTTGGAATAAGCCTCAAGTTCTTCTACCTGGCCCATATACTACTTACACCATTCATACAAGGTGTGATAGCTCTGACCTGCACCTCCCGTCGGCTTAACGATGTTGTAGATGCCGATTGTATTATTGTGACCGGAAGCTAGCTAAAACTATAAGGCTGCCATATATAGACCGTGGACTTCCTCGGTAGGATGCAGTTCGAGATAAGACAACGCGGTAAAAGGGATGTGGCGGGTTGGTGGACAGAGTATAACTGGTTTGAAGAGTTGAAGAGGGGATCGTGGAAGAAAACCGTCTCTCACGTGCAGAAGAAAGCTCATATGGAAGTCGTAGACAGCGAAAAGGACGAAGGAGTTGTATCGAGGTCAGTCAAATGGAAAGAATGGATCGGCTGAGGTTGAGTGACAGTCGCTGAGGCGCACGATCCTATAAACAGATACGCTATGAGCAGCCCCTCCAATGAAGTCAGAATAGATACAGACCAACCTAAAATGATACACCTTGGCACATCCTCAAAACAAACGGAAAGTCGTCACGGCTTCCTTACTGATTTCCTCCTGTGTTTCCCCCGACCCGACCGTCACCGTCGATCGAGTCTTCCAAACGACTTCGTCGGCCACCTTTTTTCTCTCTCTCGTCCTCGGGAGCACCACCATCGCGTCGCACGATATATCGGGTAGGTAGTGAGAATCGTCGGAGAGCGAGTGAGACCCAGACGCGGGGCCACTTGACGATGCTTCAGCGAGTACCACGTCCATAAAGCGCGGTAAGTGGGCGAGCCGGCGATACGGGCTTTTCGAGAGTAAATCGGCGATACGTTTTGTGACCTGCGACTCTTGAGCTAAGGCCTGCGTAATGACTGACATCGCCATGTCGAACTCCTCGGCCGTTCTGGGACTAGATGGGAACAAGGAATCCCAAAATGAAGTGAGGTCCCTATGACCGCAGACTACCATCTTCAAGCTCGGTAGAGAGGTGAAGAAGGAACGACAATCTTCTTCCGTCCAGGACCAGTCCGGGAATGTCGATGGTAACCTTGTTGTTTTGGCTGAGGACTCGTCGGCCAAGATTAAGATACTGAGATCTTGGAAAGGAAGCGACGCGAGTAGAGCTTTGCAAAACTCGGTGGGAGAGGCGGCTGAATGGACAATGAACTTTAAACAGGTGCGATAACACGAGCTGGTGGCCAGTGAAGTTGCGTTGACTCGATAATGAAAGATGTTGTCCCCTTGTCTACACAGATGGGCATGTATGACAAGCCTGTGGAACTGAGCGCGAGGGGAGGCATCGACAAAAGACGAGTCTGGGAAGAGAGACTTCAATGTGTTGAAAAAACCGTCCCAAGCCGCCGTGGACAATACAGGGACGAAGGACTGTATTGTGAGACGTCGAAGGTTTGGTAGCACGAGGAGGCTTCCGAAACGGACGAAACTGGAGGTCGAAACCTTCCCAACATTCAGCACGGTGAGATTCGGGAGCTTGATAGTGCCACTGGTAGGCGTAGGACCCAAGAATGGCGTTGGACAGTTCTGAAGCCCAAGCGTTTGCAAGGAGGGCATGCGTTGCAAGGCTTGTAGCAGTTCCCGCAATTCAAAGGGTCGAGTCGTTTGTGAGTTCGGTTTCGAATAGCGAAGGCTCAAGGTGGTGAGGTGAGATAGTATGGGGGAGTTCCAAGGAGGAGTAACGTTCTCCAGAATGAGAGTTTTCAGGCGCGGAGCGCAGCCGGCGAGGAATGTGGCTGGTAGATGAACGATATACGGCAGGTTGTTATCTTCTGGAGCGGTTACATCGATTTCCAGACTTTGAAGCACAGGAGCAGGGCGGGCCATGGACAAGATGAGCGCGGCGCCCACATCGACGAGGTGGATGAATTGAACGCGGTCGAGGTGGTTTTCGAAGATATCGGTGGCTACAGCCTCATGTTTCTCGTATTCGTGCGTTATAGTCAAAGGACAAGACCTCGACCGGGATATCATCTCGCGGGCCCAAAACTCTCCCAAAAAGTCTATGCGTATATCGTCCCAAAGAGCTGAATCGGACAGTGCGACGTGCCGCCAATACTGACAGACATGGGTAAGGCGTATCCACCCGAGATATAACGGGTCCTCTCCCCCGTCGCATCTGCCATTTCTTGTGGTTGGGGGATCGATGCTCCGCGAGAAGTGTAGGATGATGGCAAGCAGTTCGGCGGGGAGGCGGTAGACCGGTCCATGAGTCACGACGCCGGTGTCTGCGGTGTCTGAGGCGGGAATGCGGCCTAAAAACGGATTCAGCAGCCAGGAGCCCAATGTAGACAATTCCATGATGGGTGGTCGGTGAGAGTGGACCAGGCGACCAAAGTCATGAACCAATTCGGCGAGTCATAGCACATCAATGGAGCCAGGTGTTCGGCTCTACTCGAGTAGCAAATCGAAGAAAGGCCCTTTGTGTTCTACGCGCTAAGGACTTACTGGAATAAAGGCTAAGTTGCATCTACACCGACAGGATCCCGCGCTGTGGGGCCAGCTGGTGTCACGATGAAATCCTGGATACACCACACGGTGTAATTACAATGGTCGACAAACATCTGAACAGTAACAAGCTATGTAAATTCTGGAAGGCGTCTGTAGTCTGTATATGTGAATCTATGACTGGGGCGACATGTTGGAGGTATTACAGTCTATAGATGATCGTGTACGAGCCTGAATGTCTATGGGTGTAAGTGGCAGGCGTTGTGAACTATGGGAGCAAGAGTCAGGGAAACCTCGAGCGCGAAACATACAAAAGTAAGTCAGAAGTAAAGACTGTTCATAAGAAGCTATAGAGAGTGCAAGAAGCCGGTGGGAGATGTCAATGATGAGTATTATAGAGTGGTCGTGTCGTGCTCAGCGAAAATCCCAAGGGTCGTGAGGGTGACGTGAATGTGAGAACCTATCAGTAGTGATAAACAAGATGAGATGGTACTATAAATGCGTGTGTAGTAAATAGTAATCCCAACGCGGGCGTGGGCAGAGGAGAGAGAAGCGAACAGGATGTAGAGCAGCATAAATAGAACAATATATAGACAGAATTGCTCGTGCATAGAACGTGATTGACATGAAATGCAAGAAAGATGGATGTAAATGCGTAGATGACGGATGAACAAGCGAACCAGGGGTAAAGGATAAACACAACCGCATACACGAGCGAGAGATAAAACAACAGACAACAAATCAAGACCAGACCACTCACGCTTCAGCCAACAACCCTAACAACGACCGTCCCCCCACCCTCCAACAACCCAGAAGACTTCCGTCCCCTCGTCTCACCCACAAACACCTCCGGCGTCCTCTCAAACGGCACCACCCTCCCCAGACCATAAACCTCTCCTTCAATACACCCCTCAGG
The DNA here is from genome assembly GCF_000264905.1 of Stereum hirsutum FP-91666 SS1. Taxonomy (NCBI): domain Eukaryota; kingdom Fungi; phylum Basidiomycota; class Agaricomycetes; order Russulales; family Stereaceae; genus Stereum; species Stereum hirsutum. The sequence goes on from NW_006763135.1 coordinate 1,849,864, forward strand.
CCTCAACCTCCTCCCTCCGCCCATCCCCTGTCCATCAAGCATGCCGACCAGCGCTCCCAAAGCATCCCTCACATCCGTCCCTTCGAAGTCAACATCCGCGACGCTCGGGACCCAGGTATACCCGACCTTCCTAGGCTTACGGACCTTCAGTCTCGGCTTCTTCGCCAGCTTCTTCCTATCCTTCTCGGATCCGACCCCTGATCCAGAGGAGCTGAGCTTCCTAGGCTGAGTGCCATGAATGTCACTGACGCCGAGCATACTCGACTCCAAACTCTCCCGGACCACGACCTCACTACTCGATCTCGCTGACCTCGAACCAGGTGATATGGGCGTCGACGACCCAGATCTCGAGAGCGGCGAAGTTGGTGACAAGGCGATCGGTGTTGTGGACAAGGGAGAAGAGGATGAAGGGACCATGGCACGTTTGAGGGAACGAACACCGGCGCGCCAATGGTCTTGAGTGCTGGGGAGTGCCTTTCCGGATCCTTTGTCGCCGACGACAGTGGTGAACTGAGCGTCCATCCATCCCGCGGAGTTGGAGTCGGATGGAGAGAGTTCAGAGATCGGTGATCGAGGGGATGAAGGCGTCTGAGGCTGGACAGCAGTCTGTGCGGGTTGAGGCCGCGAGAGTAATGCCTGGCCCGCTTCCCAGATCTCCCTACCTCCCACCGTGTCGAGAACAAAATCAAAGCCTCCACTCCGCAACGCTTCTTCGCTCTCCCCAGTCTCGCCAATCACTCCAGCCTCCATCTCAGCCTCAGCGACGTCGAGCCTCTCCTTCAAAACATTGATCACATCCACCGCCCTGCCGACACAGATCCCCGTAACGCCCCAAGCCCTCAGCCTCTCACAAATCTCGTCTAGCGCTCCGTCCCCTTCCCTCCCACTCCTCACATTGCCATCCGCGTCCTCCCACTCCAGCGCATCCCCACTCTCGAACACCAGCACATTCCCTTCACCCTCCTCGCCGTCCGAATCGTCCACTCCGACGATCGAAGCTTCCACCTGTACCCAGACCTCGGTTCCTTTATCAATAAGCAGTTGAGCAGCCATGCCGCCCACACCATCTTGTCCTCTCAGGATCAGAGCCCTTCCTCCGACCCCACGAGTTGTCGACGACGAATAGGACGGAGCCTCACCCTTGATCCCACCGCGTTCGACAGCGGCGAGGTAGGTTCGGAGAGCACGATAGGCCGGGACACCGATGAGGGGTAGAAGAGCGAGGGTCTGAAGCGAAGGACCAGAAGGTCGGGAAGGTAGGTTATGATGTGATTGTCTCGATGGAAAAAGTTGTGGAGTGGGCATGTAAGGTTGCGGCGCCCGGTGCAGTCGATGGCGTTCAAGTATCACAAACTCGGCAAGGGCACCGCACTGTATAATTGGACGAAATTATTAGCAGAGGAACAAGATACGACCCAAACGCACGACGTACCTTCTTCGGATCCACAATCCCAACGACCCAGTCTCCCCTCCGCGCAATCTCCTCTTTAACTTCCCAACCCACCTCCACAACTCTCCCCGCCACACTCCTCCCCGGGATGAACCCCGCCCCAGACGACCTCTTCACCTTATCGACCACGAGCTCCTTATCCAACCCCTCCAACGCAACCGCATGCACTTGTACAAGCACATGCGACGACGGACAATGCGAAGGTGGCGACAAATGCGACGTCAACGCCAAAGCGTCTGAAAGGCCACCCAGGCCCGAGCCTGCCTTCGTCAAATCGACCCTACTCGACGATCCGTTCCCAGCAAACAGCCAACTAGAGCGTTTTGCCGACGACCCGCTCCTCTTCAAGAGACCTCCCTTCCCACCAGGCAATGACTCTGCGACACCTCTGACGACCTCGATGCTCGCCATTGTCGTTTGGGCTTTACCCTCCCTCGCCAGATCGACCTTGCCGCCTCCTATCGTCCGCCAAGGATCGGCAGGCTTGTACGCCGCGCGTGGGAGCGTCATGGTCGTGTAACCAGACATGCTGGGTGCTGCCGTGGCGCCAAGGTCAGCTAACGCACCATCGTCGTTGTGGAGACCACTCGTCGTGGACGCAGGTGCGGGTACGGGCAAAGGAGTGGGTAGTGTGACGGTTCTCGAAGACATGGTATAGGGCGAACGGGTAGATGTGGATGTCGTGGCGCTCGCGACCGTCCGTACAGAAAGCGTCGCAGAACGTGAAGGTGGTGTCGAGCTTGTTCGGGGGCTGGTCGTGCTCTTGAGGCTATTGCTACGAGAGAGGGAAGGCGAGATGGAAGATTCTGAAATGGTGCGACTCCTCGCGCGAAGCTCAGATGTAAGTACGAGGGAATCGGAGAGAGCTTGGGTATGGCCGTGACTAGACGGAGGGTGCTGATGATGGTCGCTTATCGTCGTTCCGTCCTCGTCTTCCTCCCAAAGAGCCGTCATCTGCACCTTGGACCTCGGTCTAGCAGACGTTGTTCGGCTGCGTCCCTGACGCGGTCGACGGGGAGGCACGGGGAGGTCTGCATACTCGGAATCGTGGACGAGAGGTTTGTGCTTGTGTTTGTTAGCAGGTTTCGACGGCTTCAATGACGATGACGAGGTCGTGGAAGGGTCCAACCACCGGACCTCTTTCGCCCAGTCTTCGTCGGTGTACTTCAGACGAACTGGGGGCGGCGTCGGGACGGACGAGAACCTACGATGGGAACGTTGGTCCGACTGGGATATACGAGAGACAGCGGTGGAGATCATAGAGGACGAATGCACTGCGGAACGAGGTGCGGTGTTTGACGAAACAGGGATGGTCAACGATGGCTTGTCATTGACAGGATCAGGCTGTGAGCGCGGTTTTACGGCGATGTTAAGCTCGATAAGCTCGGGGGACACGCCATCGATGTCATCCACAGGAACGTTCTTGTGTTCCAGCTTGTCTTTAGCGGCGGATAGAGAATCATCCGAAGTAGGCGTGGTCGAGATAGAACCGTCCTCGGAATCGTTCGAGGAAGTGGATGAGGTGGATTCGCGTTGAACGTGGACGGGTCTCGGTGATGCGATTGGTGAGGGAAGGATGGAAGATATAGAGGCAGCGTCGATGACCATCGAGACGACGGGGGAGGTGAGAGGCGTATAGAACACGTCCGAAAGGGTATCGTCCTCGTCTAATTCTTGGTCTTCGTGCTTGTCTTGCCAGGAATGTTCCCGTGCTGCGCCGCTTGGAGATCGTCCGTCGTGACGATCAGGGTGAGTGTGATTTAGTTGTGGGTGAAGCAAGTGACGATCGGGGAGGGAAGGTAGCGCTCTAGCAGTCACCTCGGGATGTAATGGAAGAAGTGGTACGGGAGGAAGAGAGAGGAGAGGAGCCTGGGGCGGGTGGGAGTCGGAGGGAAGGTACGAATTTGAGATGAGGTCATTCTGTTTATTATAGGGATTATGCGCCTCTACTTGGAATTGGGGCCGAGGACGCGAAGCTGAGGGTACGATAAGCTCCGCGCGGGTGCTCTGTGTGGAGAACGGGTTAGGTATATTCTAGCTCGGATAAGCCCTTGATGGATGAATGATCGACTGAAACGCTCATAGCGCAGCAAAAAGAACGCAATTAAAGTGGACAAGACGACGACTCACATCGAGAGAACGCCGTGTGGATTGGTATTGCGACGGCCGTGCGCGCTCCTGCGTCGGCTCACTCGACGTGCTAGCACGACTGCTCGCTCGGCTAGATGATGAGGCTGAGCTCGCTGCTGCCCGGGCAAAGTCTTGCTTCGCCGAATGATAATCCTTCTCCGCGTAGTGTGCATACGACTGCGACGGCCGGTTCAACAGCGATTGTAGTAGGGTAGGTTTCGCCATCGTTGTTGTTGTCGTCGTCGGTTAGGATGGGCAGGAAAGAATAAAAAATGAGGAAGAGCAAAGGCGCAGTGCCTTGGCTGTCGTCGACGGCGCCCAGCAGTTTGTTGCAGTTTGTTGCACGCCGGCCGGGCTGTGTTTCGGATGCCGGCGTGATGTCATCGTCAAACATTTCTCCCGCTTCTTGGCTCAAACAAATCACTCTCCCGGCTAAAATCCTGGCTCCCGGGATCATTCGTTCCGAGCTTGCTATTTCAAAGCGCATAATGACAATGACTCTTCTATCGTGAACGTATATATAGCTGAGACAGCAAGCAAGCACAGAGCGCAACAGATCGCAAGATGGACTGTTCGAAAAGACTGCAGCAGTATACAATAAATCATCGGCAACGAAAACGGTATAGCACAAGGACAAGAGAATCAAGAAACAGTACTGTACACGAGATGAGGGATTCCGAGCAAAGCTTATCAACCGTGCTAACCCGCACTACAACGTCTATCAACGCACCTATCTGCGAGCGCAAGCCCACATCCTTTACCCACCCAAGAAACCAAGCACTGTACACAGGGAATCCACCCACCTCCGTCCAAGCAAGAAGAACATCCTTCACTGCGCCTCCTGGCGCGAGCACGACAACCAAGCGAACCACATCATGGCCTTCAACTGCAGCACATCCTCCTTCCACACCATTATCTGATTCTGTTCCCTGAACTCCTGCGTCAACTTCTCACACCTCGCCACGTTCTCCGGGCTCACGAAATCGATCGCTACCTTGATACAGTCCGCGAGGTTCGCAACCTACAATGTCCAACCATGTCAAACGGCCAATCGGTCAAACATGTTTCGAAGGATAAATGAGGAAAAAGCGCACCTGATGCGCACACCCAGCCGGGATAAACACCGCCTGCCCAGGTCTCTGATAAATCCTATGACTCTTCACCCCATACTCCTGGAACAGCTCCCTCCTCATCTCCCTGTCCAGATACACCTGCTGCCCATGAATCGGGTCGTTATTCGGCTGCCCTCCGTTCGGCACCCTCTTCCTCAAGAACTTCCTCAGCTTTTCAGAGTCGTCGGCGCGGAAGAGATCCCAGGCTGCGACGCCGGGCTTGCCGTCTGGGCCGTCCTCGGCGTGAAGCATGATGTTGATAGCGTCCGCCATGTCCATGTGAAGACGGGTAGAGCCTTTTGAGCCGGGGAGTTCAGTCGTTGCCATCGCGTTGTACATCTTAGGACCTGTATAGAACAGAATATCACTTAGTACAGGAAACGCAGAAATGAGAGCACGGAAAGAACGCACCAAGGTCAGGCGCAACCGCGTTCGCCGGGAAATGCGACGCGATGTTCAACGCCCCATCCCTCCTACAATACCTCGGCATCGGAACCGCCCTCTCGAAATCCTCATAAAGCTCCGGGAACGCCGTCTTGAAATCCATGCTCGGAGGCCAATCCTTCAACTTCCAGACCGCATCCTCTTTCTTCTTATTCCCGTTCGCATTCGTCTTTCCGTTCGTCTTCTCACTGCCATTCACCTTCCCGTTCGCCTGTCCCTCCTTCCCCTTCCCGCTCTGCGCACACACCATCTCCCTCCCCTCGTACTTCCCAAACATCTTGAAGAACTCGCCGACCGTCATCCTCTTGATCTGCTCCGTCTGACATTCCACGATCGAGCACGTCTGGCTCGCATACTTCTCCATGAAATACTCCGGCGTCCACTTCAACTCGAACTTGTCCAACAGACCCGTTACCATGAGCGGAATCCCCTGCGACCACACGGCGCGGAAGAGCTCCTCAGTGAGCTCGCCGTCGGTGAACCGATGGGTAGGGTAACATGGTATGTCTTCCGTGCCGGCTTGGGGGTCGTCGACCGGCGGGGGAATCAAGGGAGGCGACTGAGTAGATGTTGCTGCAGGTTCCGACGTAGTTAGCTGGACAGGAACAACAGGAGCCACCGAAGCGGACCCTCCAGCCTGCTCAACTACTTCAGTAGAACCAGAATCAGCATGAACTTCAGCCGCCTTCCCATTCCCCGTGTTCTCACCGGCATCAGCACCTTTCATCGATACATCTCCCTCAGCGTCCGCCTTGTTCGCCTTGTCCTCCACCTCCTTCAACAACTGCTTCATCTCTTTGATCGTACCAGCAAGCTCAGTCCTGTGGAACCGCGAAACGGCAGAGAAATCCTTATACGCGTGCTCGTTACGACGCGTGCAAGTAAGGAAGAAGGGGTTGGTGACAGCGTGCGATTCACGGCGAGCTTGAAGCGCCGCAAGCTCGTGCTGGGTGGCGTCCGGTCGAGGTTGAGTCAGCTCTCGGACTTTTTCAAAACACTCGGCGCACGTCTCGCGCCCGCACAGGCGGCACATCCACGACGAGGAGAAGATGGAGGTCATACAAGTATCTGTAACGTAAATTAATAATTGTTGAGCCAATGAAGAGGAGTGACGACACAAATAGGCACGTACCACAGGTTGCGCGCACGTCGCTTTCCCTCGGACGACGGATGATTTCCGGCGAGTTGAGATGCTCGAGCTCCTTCTGCAAAATCGGTAATAAAGCTCTCGCGACGGTGATCTGTTTCGCCATAAAACAATCACAACTCGTCAACATGACCCGTAACCTCACTACATCGTCGAAACGAAGAAATAGATGACGCACCTTCGTCTCCCTGATATGCGATTCCTCCAACCTCGTATTCCACGTAGTCGGGAAATTCATGTTCGGAGCGTCTGGCTTCTGATTCTCCACGAAGCTCACCCCAACGATGGTACCCTTCTGGTCCTTCAAGAAGAATCGTATTCCTTGGAAGCGACAGGTATCGCCTGCCCAACGGCGCGTGCACGAAACGCAGCGCGGGAACTGCTCGTGCTTATACCGGGAGGACATGCATCTGTGCAGCTGGAGTTCGGGAATGAGGCCAGCAGGAGGGGTATCCGCAAGAACTTTGGTGGTGCCTGTAAATAAACTGAGGACCAATTCTTCAGAGCGCTATGTGGCATGGACGCACCATCGGAAGGCCCTGTCTGCTTCACTTGTTCCGCACCCATCGGCGTATACCGCAGAGTACCTTGACTCTGCGCTGCGACCCCAAAACAAACCGTCAACGACACAGTCGATACCAGCGCAAACAAACTCAGAAACACACCATTCTGCATCGCCTCTTGCTTCTTCTTCTGGCTTGACCCTCTCCTCGAATTCGAAGCTACACCCACGTCCAGCGCCTGCATTCAATAAAAATGTCCATAGGGACCACTCATGGAGAAACGCACCTTCCGACGGAGGCGCCCTCGCCTTCTTCGCCTTTTTCTTCACACCATCGTCCTCCTCATCAGGCGGGGAAGCTCGCTTTTGACCCTGAGGCGCTGGTGGAGGGGGAAGAGGATGTCCAGGCGGCATATGCGGGTGCCCAGGCGGAGGGCCATACGCAATAGTAGCCCCATATGGGATATAGTAGGGGCCGTACATCTGAGGAGGCGCCAAGTTCGGGTCAGTAGTAGTTCGGGCCATGATACGCGTAGAAGCGCGTTCGGATGTTTGGTAAGCTATGTGAATTGTGAGCAATCATAGAACACGTCTAGGATATAGATTTGGATACAGACTAGCGGGATGGTGTGAAGGACGGGATTGTAACTGATGTGGAGAAGGTTGTTGTGGGTGAGGTGGCTGAGGCGGGGGAACATGTTGATGTTGGTGTGCATGATGTGGGGGACCATGTTGAGAAGGCGGTGGGGGTGGAGGCCCTACGTGTTGATGCGGAGGCGGATGGTGATGGACATGCGCATGAACAGGCTGAGGAGGATGTTGCGAATGATGATGCGATGACGAAGGACGTGATTGCGAATGGTGTTGTTGCTGTTGTTGTTGTTGCTGCTGTTGTTGATGTTGATGATGCTGATGTTGCAAATGTGAAGTGTGTGGGGAATGTTGGGGAGGATGTTGAGGATGTTGAGCGTAAGAAGAATGATGGGGCTGAGGGTGAGGATGTTGATGTTGATGTTGTGCAGCGTGAGCATGGGCCGAATGCGGTGAGGGTGTAGGTCCATGTTGATGATATGGGTCAGGATGAGGTCGATATCCATTCATATCAGTCCTATATGCCGCATGCGGAGGCGGAGGCGCATGAACATGATGCATAGGAGGAGGATACGGGTTCGAAGGCGGTGGCACTTCGCCTGGCGGTCCGGGTCCAGCTACTACACGTACGTAAACGACAAATGAAAGACCGCACTCCGCTCAACACCACTAGCCGTAAGAGAGTGAGAGAGAAGACGTACCTGCGCGTTCGTCAGAATAGGGAGTGGGCGGGACGGGGGGAGGACCGTAGGAAGGCCCGTCACTCGGGCTCGGGTGATTCCATGATGGAGGACCAGGATCCACAGGACCGGCGGGATGCGAATAACCACGGTCGTCCCTCTGTCTCGAGGGCGTTCTTGATGATGGGTCCGGATAGGAAGACGACGAGGAAGAAGATGGGGGTGGCGGGGGCGGTTGTGTCTGTGAGGCTGATGGAGGAGGCGGTGGCGGACCAGGATAAGGATGAGGGTAGGACATTGGGGCGGACGGAGGCTGTTGGTCATGCTTCTTCCGTTCGCTATCCCCGCCCTGATCCCAGCTGGCTGCACTGAGCTTGAAGGACCCCCCAGAGTGCTCCTCACGCTGTGGAGGCGGAGGAAGAGAGTGGTGGGGATGGAGTGCATAGTGAGGGGGGTCGTACGGGGCGGGCATAGTGCGGTGGTCGACTCTGTGAGCGGCGTGCGGGTGAGCAACGGGATTGAGGAGCTGGGGAATGGACGTCCGTCTTGTCTGTGTGTACGACTCTGGGGGATAGACGTTCACAGCCATAGAACGGCGCTTCGTGCGATGTCTTCTCCGCGCTGCAGACGACGACGACGACAGACGACAGACGACGTTGAGCTCAGAGTACGACGGCGAGCGATCAAGTGCCCTCGCGGAGTTCACACCAATTTCATCCTCCGACCAGCATGAACCCCACGTGTGACAGCCCGCGTACTCTCCGTGGCACGGCCCGCGCACCGCCTGCACGGCTCACATACACGCCTGTCACTGTGACTGACGCCCTGCGCTCATTCACGTCCCGCGCACATCACGCATGTAGAGGAAATCGTGTGTACTGCCTGTTATGCTGGGCAAACGGCAGAGAAAGCTATTGTAAAACGTGACACTGGCGACAGACAACGTATAGACAGGTACCGCAGAAGAAGAACGAAAAAAAAACGCGACAATGTACCTCCACGCTTATACAACACACCAGAGAAAAGGAACACCCATTGTACCCAAAAAGATGAATGCAAAATGTAAGCAAGAAATGAGTGAGAAACGACCCGAAGGAAAGACATGTGTATGTATATCACGAAAAGCAGACAAAAAAAAGAGGAAATAAGATCAAGTATGGAACAAGGTAAGGCAAAAAAAAGAGTGTATAGAAAGGCACGAGCAAAAAGTCTCAGCACGGCACAAGGAGCTCAAAACAACTTTCGAAACAACTCGGCGACCTTCGTATACCATGGGGTGAGCAACGGTGTAAAGAAGGGAGGAAATCTTCCGAAGGCCGCCCAATACCGTCATTGCGTCTCATCCGTCGTATGATGGCTTCGCCCGCTCGATGAAGACGTCGACGGGTTCGGACTCGAAGGCCCTTCACCCGTCCCGTTCACATCTGCAGCACTTGGCCGTTCTGCTTCCGGCTCCGTTGCTGGTGCCGATCCAGGCTCTGTCTCCGTCTCAGCCTCCACTTCCGTTTCCGGTGCAGAGTCGAGAGCAGGCGGGTCCGGGTCCAGCATCATAGCCATAGGCGAACGGGGCGACAACTCCTCCAGAGCAGTAACTGCCGTATTCGTATTCGTAGTCGCAGGCGAACGAGGCGATTGTTCTTCCAGCGCAGTCACAGGCGTCGTCGACTTCTCAGGCGAGGAAAACGACGGCGAAGGCAACGACTCGGCCGTTTCCTCCGTCCCAGATCGTTGTATTCGGGGAATCGGTGAAGGTGACGAATCTCCAGAATCTACTCGATGTATCCGGGAAGGAGGATCAAGCGAGTTTTTCCGGGAGGAATCTTCTGTGTGTACTTGCAAGGAAGTATCTATCGAAACGCTAACAGTCAGCATCCCAAACATCCACACAATGAAGCCAAAGCCTCACCTTCCCGCGAAGAAGGCCTCGGAAACTCAAAAGACGTCGGCGACTCCGAGATCTGCGCCAAATGATTCGCCAGCCCCTTCGCCAGCCCACTCGCAGGACTCGACGACGACGAACTCGAAGCCGCCAACGCCAACGCCGGCATCACAGGCACGCCACCACCACTGCTCGACTGCCTCACTTGCGAAGGACTCCTCGACGCCGACCGCGGACTTCCACCCGCAGGCGTCGCCCTCCCCTCCGGCACATGCAACTTCCTCGCCACATTCTGCGCCTGCTGACTCTGTCCCCTCACGACCTCCGGCCTGATATCGGCCCACATCTGCAGCGCCTTGATGGAGCCCCATTCGATGATCTTCGAGTTGAGCCAGATGAGCGAGACGGGTTTGGTCAGGAAGTCGTTGCAGCCTGCGGCTAGGGCGGCGACACGATCGGATTGGAGGGAGGAGGCGGTGAGGGCGACGATGATGACGGCGGAGCGGTATGGGGATGCTGAGATGCGGGATTCAGCATCGGAGGGGGTGCGGGCACCTTCGGATTGAGGAGTGGAGGGGAATCCGAGGGCGGCGTTGATCTTCTCGAGGCGGCGGATTTCTTTCGTGGCTGCGATTCCGTCCATGACAGGCATTTGAATGTCCATCTGTGGAATAAGGCGCATGTAAGGATTGGAAACATGGCCTTGTTTTAAAACTGGAACTCACCAGGATGAGGTGGAACCGTCCGCTCTTCCATTTCTCCACCGCCTCTTGACCGTTCTTGGCGACATCGTACTTGATCTTCTTCTTCTTCATAAACGTGGACAAGATCGTCTGGTTAATAGGGTTATCTGAATATAGCAACATCAGTCCAGTAACGATGAACACATAAAACAATGCACGACACTTACCATCAACCACCAGCACGCTAATCGGCGGTACAATAGTCGCCTCCTGTCCCCCTTTAGAACTCCCCACCCCGCCCACACCAAGCCCCGTCCCACCCTGCGCCCCCTTCTCCACCTGCTGCTTCATCTCATTACTCATCCCCCTCCTCGCACTCGCCCGCCTACTCATCGGCATCGAAGAAGTCGCACTCGCCGGCGTCGTCGGCGACACGTTCCTCGGACTATGCGGCGGCGACGTCGTCTTCCTCAAAGTATCCATCGTGTTCGACTTCCTCGGCGCAAGCAACCTCGGCGTCAACGGCTGCGGTTGCGGTGAATTCGAACTCTGACTTACAGAAGGTCCCGCCGGGATCGGGGTCGGCAATCCACTCGACGTGTCCGCGACAGGCGTATTAGGAGCCGGAGACGACAGTCTCCCCATCTTCGACGACGGCGGGCCTGACTTGCCCGCGTCCTCGGTCGAAGACTCGACGGGAACCAGCTGCACAGGGCTCCTCCGTGGCGTGGAAAGCTTGCTCGGTGCTGCAAGGTACGCAATCCCGACTCTTGTCCGGTCCCTATCCTCCGTCTCTGAAGTTCGTCTCGGAGATTCACTGGCCCTGTTCGACTTCTCGATACTGAAGAACTGCGGCTGACCTCCAGTGAATGACGATCTCTTCTCGCCGCCTGTCGTCCTGGCGCGCGCTTTGGGATGGAAGAAGATACCAGCGGGTTGACCATCAGGGCTCTGAATGACTAGCCCCGACGATGGCGAGGTACCCAACTTGACGGCGGCTTCGGAGAAATAGTCCATACCCTCCGACAGTCCCAGCGGTGAAGGAGGAGCGAGTCTCGCCTCAGTCTCCCCAGGGTGATCCTTCGGCGACCTCAACGATCTCTCTGAATTTGTCCTCGGGCTATTTGCCGGACGTCCGTGAGGTGACCTTGGACTGTTGCTGGGATAGGAAGGTGCCGACTGGACGGAAGGGCTCATGGGTGATGTGGCGATAGGGGAGAAGAATGGGTCGACGGTGGGCTTGGTCGCGGCGGTATGAAGGGCTGTCAATACCCGTCTTGGTCCTGCAGGCTTGGGAATGACGATAACTTCTGGCATTCGAACGATGGGAGAGCCATTGGGTCCAAGAGTCGTTTGAAGAATACCCTTCACAAGCTTGAAGTTCGCAAGGCTCGTAAAATGGATGATAACGCCCGTGTTCCGCGGTTGTGGCATCGCATTGAGACCCATTGCGCGAGCTACCTGTGGCGAAGAACGAGGACGGTGATGAGCCGAGAGGGATGGTCGCTTACGAGAACCAATGTGGAGAGGATATGGCTGTTGTTGTTCTGTCCTCATAGCACGCAACTGTGTCCGTAAGACCGAAACGTCATCGTCTATGAGGATGAAGGAAGGCTGTTGGAGATTTCCTTGACCTCCTGGGCTCGAGGCAGGACTCGAACCTGGGACAGGCCCCGCTTCTGGTAGTGTCTCCAACGCCGATCCAGAACCGAAAGACACCTCTGTCTTCATCGTTCCATTAGACAATTCCGGCGACTCTCTCGCGGCCTCTTCCTCTTCATCAACAGAATCCGAGGAGACGTGGCTCACATCTAAGCCCCACGCTGTCAGGTAGCTCGTAAGATGATGAGCGAATTCACCCTTCGAGCTGGCATAGAGTGAAGCCTTCTTTCCCCTCAACGTCTCGATGAATTGACCCAAATCTTCCAATGTAGGTTCACCCGCAATTTGGAACCCGGACAACGCCTGCATGAAAGGGTCGTCCTGCGCGACTACCACAGCTGGATTCACCACTGAGGGCGACCCACGATCCATAGTCAAGGTCAGCTTACACGTTCGAGTCGATGAGACGGCAGTCGAAGCCGGTTCCTCGAGTTCGAACAAAGCATCGATGTGCTTGAGCAAACGGGTGAGGATGAGTGAGTTCCACGAGGGTTGATCGCGATCTGACCAAGAGTCCACCAATGGATTTGATGAATCGAGGCGAGGAGGGAAGACGTGTGTGATGGTGAACGTGCAACGGAGGGGCATGTCCATATCGGGAGAGGTGGTGCCGCTGACTGGTTCTGTGTTATCCACATCGGCGTCCAAGGGTCTGTCTCGAGGAGGAGCGGCGATATAGAGCCCAATCTCAATACAGTCGCCACGGTGAGCTGTACTGATGATTTGTCGGATAATCTAACGTACGTGTCAGTAACGAGCGCGCATGCTAGTGTGAAGGCGGTAAGACGTACGTGGGAGAGCGTGTAGGATAGCCCGCTGTCGTCACCCCGGACTGCGATGTGCTTCATGCCGACGTCGCCATGAAAGAGTACAAGGTCTATGCCTGCTTCTGCAGCGATTCCGCTGACGGCGTCACCCACACTCTGTATGGCCTCGCCGATGTCAAAGTCGACGATCTGGACGGGTGTAAGGATGGACGCAGGGGAATGTGGCGGGGTAGGATCCTCGGGGTTGAGCTTCGGTCGTGGCGGTTGATGAGGCATGGAGAAAGAGGCGATATTGGCGGACATGTAATTGAGGTTCTTCATGGAGGTGAACATGGCTGTGATAGAAGGGGTAGGGATAGGGAGGGAGCATGCCGAGAACTGTTCCTTTGCAGGATCGAGGACTTGAGGAGGAGAAAGCTGGAGCAACATCTGAATGACCATCTGTACGGAGTCTGCGAGCTCTAGCGAGAGTTCGTGAAATTGGGAGAGCTCGGGAGAGAGCTCAATGGGACGCGGGGATGAGGGGTAATCGGCTTGCTCGGAGGTGGCGGTCGTTCTGCGGGGATTCTTGAGGTGGTCTACTTGGGAGGGAAGAGGGACGGAGAAGGCACGAGAGAGGCGGGGGAGAGGTGGAGGTGGCACTGCAGCCTGATCCATAGGGTTTTGCTCATTGTACAGACGGTTTGTGGGCGTGAAATCGGTCTCCTCGACATGGTCATCGGCACGTTTTCTTTTGACGACATCCTCCTTCTCGTCTGAGCTGTGCAGGAAGCCATTGCTTTCTGTCTCTGAGAGCCCAGACTCCTGGTCGGAAGAACTGAGGTCTGGTGGCCTGTCTGCGAGGACGGGAAGGGGGAAGGAAGCTGGAGGCTCTGATGGCCAGGCAAAGGAGAACTTGTTCGAGGGGGGTAACTCGACGACTACCGCCTCCTGGCCTTCGCTGTCGCCGTCTGCGTGGAGGACACTCGGGAGTCGGACGGCTGGAAGCTTGGACATGAGCAGCCGCTATCCGCACTTGGGTCGCGACGGAGAGGAGCGAACAGCCGAGCGCCTTGAGCGGCGCAGGGTGCGGTAGGAGAAGGGAGGGGGACGGCGCGGACGTCGAGGACGGTGGAGAGGGGCAGTTGGAGGACGGGAGGAACGGTGAGGGAGTGGCCAGGACAGCGAGTGGCTCAAACAGAGACAAATATCGCGCCTGTTCTTTGACGGCTCCTGTTCGTGTTGGGAGCTGCGCGGCTTACCCCCGTCTATTCTCGTCCTCGTGTGTGCTGCCTGCCAGCCCTTTGAAACGTATTTCTTTAAGCTCTTCTGACGAACCGGCTTCGCTTCGACGTCTTGCTGCTTCCCCACTGATCTTTTATATCTGGACACGATCATCCATATCAACCTATGGTAACCTCTGGCCCCAATGTTCCCAGAACGTGCAGTCACCCATCATCCAGAAACAGGGGCCACACAGCATGATGAACCCACTAGGGGCAAGACCTATCCCGTTTGCAGTCGCCGCTGTGACCCTGCCCCCCTTGAATTCCCATTACTCAAACCCTTCGCCACCCCAATCTTCACCTCGTCTGCTTTCTTTCCTTTCACGAGACGGCGCAACCTCAGCCTCAAGGATCATCTATGGTTTCGGGTATATGAATCTACACTACTGCCTCCATACCATAGCCCACGAACGAGTGCCGCGTGTATCACGAACTTACTCCAAGAAGTATTGAATACACACCGTGGTTCCTGTCGATGCGATCTCTCCACGGCCGAGTTGTGGCGAGACTCACCCGATCATACAACGGCTGTGTCGTACATACTTCAGTATGAGCTGTCTACTTACGAGAAGTTACGACCAGGCTCCAAGCACTCCAAGCTTTTCAGTTCGCCGCCAGATTCACAGCAACGGGTGAGCAGTGAGTAAAGAGCAAGATAACTAAATTGATCATTCGCCCGACGAAAAACCTCGCAAAAATGTACATACAAGAAAGTAAGAATACCACCTCAACGACGAGACCCGTTCCCAGCATGCGCATGTATCACAGGCAGACGAGAATATAGAGATGTCCCGCCTACCACAGACCGACAAACAAAGTACGTATCCACATTCAATACTGCAACTCCACATCCCCCTCCGCGACCAGATCCATATCATGATAGCTGACCTTCTTCCCCGCCGCAGCCCTCGGGTCCTCCTTCGCATCCGGCGGCGGAGGCGGCATAACCCCACCCACATCCGAACCTCTCCCGCCCCCACCGGCGCCCCCACCTCCACCTCCTCCACCCCTCTTCCTTCCGTTCCTCCTCCCTCCATCGTCCGGTAACGCCTGGTCCAATCCCGCCGGTTTCGCAGGTAAACCAGCAGACGGAGGCAACGTGCTCGGCAGACCACCAAGGTCCATGGAGCCATGACCATGAGAGTGTCCGTCGTAGCCAGGCGCATACCCACTGATGCGGTCACTCAGTCGTCGATGGTGGACGCCTTCGTCGCCGCGACGGGGTGGTGGGGGCATCGCGTAGCTTGGAGGACCGTAAGGATAAGCGTACGGGTCCCAGTAGCCTCCATTCGCGTAAGGTGGTGGTGGTGGAGGGTAGTACGAGCTGTAATACCCGCCACCGGCGACACTGGGAGCGTTACCTCGACCGTAGTCGCTGATGTGGCTGCCTGGAACGGCTTGGTGGCCATAGGCTTGTGGAGGGGGTGCTTGGTTCCCACCAGGGTTCGTCGTAGAGGGAGGGTGCGTGAACGGTTGGATGTGGTGCGGGTCGAGGGCGAAGTTGTTGAAGTAGTTGATATCCTATAGTAGAACACACGCAAGGGAAATTATTAAACATCAGAGCCTGAAGAGTAGTGGACTTGCGCTCACACTTACCAGGTCCAGATCCTTGATGACCTCACCATGTTTGTTCGCGATATGTTTCTCGACGAATGCAGTGGCCTTGAAGAGCTTCCCGCATTCCTTGCAACGATATTTGCCCTCGTCCTCCTGCTTGATATGAGGCTCGACGGCTTTGCTCAAGGCTCTATTCAAAGGGAAATTGATTAGTTAGATCCTGATCTCGGAGGAAAGTCGGAAGGTGACACGTACTCGTCGTAGCTTTTACCGCCGTACGCTCGAGGGTCCACTCCGTTCCTGTCAATCAGGAGCGCAACCTTGGAATCCAACCAGTCAAGCCAACGATCATCTTTTTGACAAATAAGTAAATCACGAGAATCTCACACAGGCTGGAAGGTTGATAAAAAAGAGCGTACCGTTTCTCCTCCAGTCCCTACTGACATCTCCCGTCCTCTCCTTCAACGTCACATCCCTCTTACTGTCCTTGTCCCTCTCCTGGTCGTCCTTCTCGGCCTTCTCGCCGCCATTTTGTTCGCCCTCCTTTTCTTCCTCTTGCTTGACTTCCTCTTCCTTCGAGTCCTCGTCCTTGACATCGTTAACCTTCCCGCTATCACCAGCACTAGCAGCTTTCGTGATATCTTCCTTCATAGCCTTCGTCAACGGCTTTCGAGCATGCATAATACATTTCCTCTGAAGTTCCTCCAGATGATCGGTAACAATCGCGCAGTAATAGCATGCGTGGAACGCCGCACGAAGATATGCCAAATACAGATCAAGCGCAATAGTCGTCTGTAAGCCCCGCGTCAACAACACCGTTCCCGAAAGAAACAGGACCAAAGACAAGGCAGAAGAATAGGCTCTCAGTGAAACGTCCCCACTCGCGGAAGTTGGATATAAACAAAGATGGAGACGCACCTTCTTAATACCAAACTCCACCTCGTCGTTGACATCGACAGTCCCAGACTCTTGCAACTCCTGTATGACCTTCTCAATCCTCTTCTCTACTGCCTCGGTGCCCCGCATCTTCGGCTCGGGATCCTCAGGGTCCTCCTCCACCTCACCATTGACGTCAGGCATTGCGACATCTTGCGACGGGGAAGGAGGCTCTACGTTGGCCTCACCGTTCTCGCCTGCGCCCTCAGTGTCGGTCTTCTCCTTCGGAGGGACGAAAGGAGGGATCCTTGTCTTGCGAAGCTCGTAATATTCTTCCTCCAAGATGTGAGCAAGGGCCTTAGCATTGACGAGGTCCTTCTCAAGACGGTCCGGTTTACTGGCGACTTCCGGAGCGTGGCGAACGCGGTTTTTGAAAGGATGGGTATTGTGAAGGACATGGAGCTTGAAACCGTCAATCTAGCACAGACTGTTAGAGTTTGCAAGGGTGTGAGGTGTGCTTGAAACGCACCTTCTTATCGTTTAGCTCGCTCATGACCGCGGTCATGTCGGTGTCCTCACGGAATTTGAGCCATCCAGCCCGGTAGTAATTCCTCTTCTGCAGAGGGTCTCCAAGAGCGAGGTAGACATATCCCGGGAGCCTGTCAAGAGCCTACATGGAACCACTCGTAAGTAACGAATTAAGTATTGAAGACGAGTGAATATACAAACACCGACGGTTTCCAGCTTGACCCGGCCGATATCGGGTGGGATGGTGCGGATCATGACTTGATGTCCCTCCGAATGTACGGAAATCTCCTCGCCACGATTCTTCTCTCTGCCATCCTGCCGGGCCCTGCCATTAGACTTGCCACCATCATTCTCGTCACCCTCATCATCATTTCCCAGGTTAACCTCTTCCTCCATCTTCATCGAGTCGTCAGCAACAGGCACAGCAGGAGCCATATCAGAATCAGCGTCCTCCGGCTTGACTTCCTTCTCCTCCTTCTTCGAGGTGTCATCCTTTTTCACGGTCGCGTTCTCCTTCACTGGGGAAGGGGGTGCTTCTGCGGGTGTGTGCTCCTGGAAATCAGGGTCGAACCGCCCAGACTCGAGATCGAAGAGGAAGGCGTTGAGACGTCCTTTCCACCCCTCCTTCCTCACACGTTTGCGTAAGTTGACGTATTCTGGAGAGGGGTCGTACTTTTCAGCGAACCAAGGCGACTTCTTGTGATGTTCGAACATTGATTGGAGCTGAAGGACAGTAAGAAGCAAACATCAGATTGAGACGCCAATGACAAAGGGATGTGAGCCAAGCGAAAAGTAAGAAATACCTGGTTTGCAGAGAACTCTTTCTTATATTTCTCCCAACGCGTTCTAATGCCGTTACGTGGCCTGCTGCCATCGCCAGCATCCTGCTCAGCAGCCTTGTCCGCGTTGTCTTCCTCAGCAGCTTGCTGAGGGTAATAGTAACGGAACCATTCGGCATATTGCTTCAAAGAGGAAGGATAATCAAAGGTATGGGGATCGGGAGGCGCTCTTCGAGTGGAGGCCGAGTAACTACGTCTGGGCGGTGATGAGCCGTATCCGTATCCTCTCGAATGGGCGTCTGACGGAGCCCGGTAACCGTGAGAACGCGAAACACAGTGCGAACCCCAACCGAACGTACCATAATCATCTGCGTATCTTGGGCGAGGATCGAACCGATCCCTGTCCCTGTCGTACGGGGAAGGAGAACGACGCCGTTTGCGAGCTGGGGAAACGTGGGAATAAGAGGTGGGCTCGTACGACAATAGAACGTGTGACTGGCATACCGTCGTCTCCTGGGCTGCGGCTTCGCCCTCTGCGTCCATAGTCATAGGCTGCTCTGTCTCGCTCGTAGTTCCATCTGTCCCTCTCGTACGCGTCCCATTCTGCACGGTAAGGGTCAGGCGCGTAGCTATCCGGACCCGACCTCGGGGGGTACGAACCTCCGCCTCCACCACCGCGGTATGGTGAACGAGACCGGGAGCGGCGAGGAGGAGGGTAGCCAGAGCCAGACCAAGAGGACATGATATGAAATGGGACGAAGAGAGGGAGTAAAGCTTAGGTGACTTCGAAGAAGAGGAGTGAGACTGAGGAGAAGAGAGAAGAAAACGGAAGACGGCTGATCAGAGCCATGGACGGAGAGAGAGAGCGATGCGTGAGTGAAGAACAGACCTCTTAAGATCGCGACACTGACACTGTCTGGCTGCTCGTCGTCGTGAACGACGGTGGATGAACAGCTCAGAAGACGTGATTCGTGTTCGCGACCAACGACTGGAACCGGCCAGCGACACCGCCGCCTCACACGCATGCGCCTTTCGGGCTCCGCTCTAATCCCCGGCAGCCGTCCCGCCACGCGCCACACCCCTCTTCGCTTGGAATTTTACAGTATCTCACCGCAATGCCTGCTGCAGACTCTCGCTTTTCTCTCGATGACCGCTTCGGCGAGGAATCTGCTGCAGAGTCTTCTACTCAGGCTCTTGAGCGCGAAGAGGCGTCTGACAGTCGTCACCCAGACTCTGGCGACGAAGAACAGCCAGAGGACGAGCAGGACGATGCACTGGGCGAAGGCATGGACCCCTCTGGCTTTGCTGGGCCAAAGGTTATCAAGCCATTGACTCCAGAAGCCCTCGCCGCCTTTCAAGCCGCTCAGAACAAAGCCGGTGTCATTTATATCTCTCGTATACCTCCAGGCATGCGGCCAATGAAGGTCAGGCATCTCATGAGCCAGTATGGCGATGTCGGACGAGTATATCTACAGCAAGAGGGTGCGTCTATCCTACGCCTATAGTTTTTGCTCGTTCTCAATCTGCCACATAGATGCTAAACGTGCCTACTTGCGCAAGAAGTATACCTCCACGAAGAAGGCCCATTACACTGAAGGCTGGGTCGAATTCAAGGACAAAAAAGTGGCGCGTTCTATCGCTGAGATGTTGAACGCACAACCCATCGGGGGGAAGAAGGGGACACGATGGAGAGACGATGTGTGGACAATGAAGTATCTTCCGAAGTTTAAGTGGAACATGCTCACGGAGCAAGTCGGTGCGTGGAATCCGTTTTTTCCCACTGTTGATACAAAATTGACACACCGTTGGCTTTTTCTCTAGCCCACGAAGCTGCAGTTCATACCGCTCGTCTACGCGTTGAAATCTCTCAGTCAAGGTCCGAACAACAGGAATACTTGAAGAACGTCGAGCTCGCTCGCGTGCTGGACAAGCGCGCGGAGAGAAAGCGGCAGGCTGGAAAGGACCCAGTTTTGAAGAGACCCGAGTCGAAGAAAAGGTCGGCAGAGGAGGATGTAGGACAAGGTGATAAGGAGAGGCGGTCGAAATCGAGGAGGAAGGAGACAGAGCCGCGCACTGAGGGTAATCATCCTGACAAGCAGCTACAGGGTGTGCTGGGCAGCATATTCTAGGTTGTGGTGGCGTTTACTGCGCCGGTGGATATGATGTTTTGACTATTCTAGCAGGTTTATTGCAATGCATCATTCTGGACAAGGTACCCGTCCTGCCCACTTGCCTTCAAAGCTTTCTCGATGTGCACTAGTCCCCCGGCCTCCCATTGGTGCGCGCCCAAAGGCGTTCCTGTAATATGGCTATCACCTGAGCCCTAAGTCACCATTTTCAGAATCTTGCGTTTAGAGCACCAAACATCCACAGTACTGTGAAAGTGATAGGTGCAGTGACCAAAGTGTATGTCTGCAGGGACATTTTGGAGGGCTTGATCTCCTGTCGCCACCGCCACACCGGCATCGTCGACGTAACGTGTGTCCATGACCATAGGCGCTCGGTTGACCTTGTCTTCCTACCACTACACGCTTGACCTTGGATTCTTAATGCACATTGTTCTCTCATAGGCAGAACTCTCTTGAACCTGCCTGATCAAGAACACGCTCAATTTCAACCCACAGGTTCACCATTGCTTTGAACCAAAGAGCTAGTAGTCGCACGTTTAGCTACTAGCCTGCAGACAGGAGTACCACTCACACGAGCTTGCTATGGCGTCCAAGAAGGCAATCACAAACAGCAATGACATTCACGAGCAAAAGAAGGAGTACAAGTATCAGCAGGAAATCTCACAAATGGTGTGTCCTTACTTTTTGTCCCACTATGGGCGCGTTTGTCTGACGCGTCGCGCGTAGATGTTTGTCTTTGGCGAAATTCAAGACCCGCAAATTGACACCGTCAATCTAGTGGAGGACATCATTCGCAGTCAGCTTGTTGAACTCGTATGCTACTAGTTCACTTCTAGTCCTGAGTATGTACTGACTCTATGGTGAAGATCGTACAGGCACGCGCCCAAGCGAACCGCCGTGGAGTACGCTATATCTCCGCCGAAGACCTGATATTCCTCATTCGCCACGACCGTGCCAAAGTCAACAGGCTGCGTACATATCTGTCTTGGAAAGACGTTCGGAAGCATGCCAAGGACTCGAACGCGGACGGAGGTGGTGGCGTGGAGGTGGAGAATCTGGAAGACGGTGCTGATGGTACGTTGTCCATCTCTATATATTCTTGGTGTTATGCTCAATGGCTGCAGACAAGCTCACGACGAAGGCTCAGAAGATTACCATCAAGCTTCCTTGGGAGATCACGACTATATATTCGGAAGTTTTGAGGCAAAGTGGACATCAGTCAGACGACGAAGAGGACGAGGACGATCTCGAGGCTCAAGAAGCGTCTCGCGAGCGCCTCAAAGTACGCCAGATTGCCATATCATCTTCAAACCTCTTGCTGATTGCGCTGGGATCGTTAGGAAGCGGACGACGTCACCAAACAAATGACTAGGGAAGAATACCAACATTATTCTGACTGTCGCCAAGCGTCCTTCTCTTACCGCAAAAGTGAGTCGCACATCAAGTTTCTCCCTGCCGGCGTCAACTCATCAATACGGAATGGCATCTGTCAGCCAAGCGATTTCGAGAATTCTTGAACCTCCCCTCCCATCTCGACCTGAAGTCCAACGATGACACAGTCGACATCGTAGGCTTCCTCGCCTTCGAAATGGTCCGGTCGCTTACCGTCGCGTCCTTGGAAGTCAAGAAGGCACTCGAAGAGTCTTACCTGCGTGAAGACCACAGCACATCACCCCTCCTAGGCAAACGCAAGGCCGGCATGGGCTTGGACTCGCCCAACAAACGTCGGCGAGAAGAGACACCGGACGACGACTCAGATACGCCGTTACCTGCGTGCTCGCTCTTCATGCAACCGCCGGAAGCGCGAACCGCGCTGAGGCCCGAGCATATTCAGGACGCGTTCGCCAGGCTGCAAGGAGATTGGTCTACGTCTCGTACTCGGGGTATGCGAAATTGGCGCGGCGGTCTTATCAGGACGAGTGTCAGTCTCATCTGAAGGTGCATCACTCGTCCTCAGCCCTGTGTATGTATCTATAGACGTGTATCTTTATAAGTTATTTCTGGATGTATTCTTCGGTATTGCTACATGTTACAAGTATTGTTGGTCCTTCTTTTGTACGGATTCAGGGAATGTTAAACAGCGGAATCAGAACAACAAAGACGCAGCGATCTCCACGTTCCCACCCGCGGCTTCCAAACTACGGATCGCAACCTCCCGTGAAGCACCCAACCCAATCAAAGTTTCTATAGCCTCCTCTGGAAACCTCGAAGCCCCGACACTAGGAGCACCTTGCCCTCTTCCTATCCCACCAGCAGGTCCAGCGCTAGGTGCAGCACCAAGAGTATGACCAGCACCGGTGAACGGTGCATTCGGTCGTGGTGTTGACGAGGAAGGGCCGGCGGTGGCGGTCGATGGACCAGCTTGCGGCTCGTCTCCATGCTGTCCGGCGTCGAACATACGCGCTTTATCGGGAAGTTCGTGCTCAGCGAGGAATTTGACTTCTCGTCCTTGGATGCGAAGAACATTCTTCTCAAGGTCAATGCATGCTTGGTGAGCCTTCAACATGTCGAGTCCCAAAAGGAGGTCGACGTCCCGGCCCTATTCCAGATACAATACCCAAAATCAGCCAACAGAAAACAAAAGGACGATGAACTTGACCAGACCTCCATGATTGTGAACGAACAGGGCAGATGGACGTCAGCCAGCTTCAGCTGTGCGCTGTGCACCCTGCCCAAGATTTTTGCGGTACCCACTCCACGAGCGATTCCGGCGAATCGTTTGTCGAGAAGACGCATGAGCCTAGACAAAGACCGATTAATGGATCTATAGGTAGCAAAGAGGCATGAAGACCTACCCGCATGATTCTGCGCATTCAGGGCTGACTAGAAAGTTCATGATAAGTCTCAACGAAATCCCTGCTCTGATAAATATGCGCTCACTGATGGTCTGTTGAGCACCACTATCCACGAAAGCCTTGACTTCTCTACCGTTCACCTCAACGGGAATACTGCGCCACAGAGGGTCAGCCTCTGAGCGCCAATCCCGTCAGACAATCCTAAACTCACTAGAGCATAGTAACGCGCCCGAAACTCTCGGGAGAGTACTCTAGCGCATGCTCTAAGTTCTCCATGACAGCCTGCTGACGGATGGCCTCCTCGATCCTCTGTTGAGCCTCGACATCATAAGGGTCCGCGTTCAGACGTTCAACCTCTCTATCTGCGTCCGTGTGGCGCTGGCTGGTATTGCGAAGAAGTTCTGCGAAGAGGGCGGGGTCGTTTTGTGCTGCTGCTGCGATCTCGGGTTGCGTCTGGATGAGGATTATAATAATGACCAGATATGGGCTCATGAGGACTAGGTTAGATCAAGGAAGGCGATGGTAGGTCGCACCTCGCGTAATTGGGCCATGAGTGCAGGATCCCCGAGCAACTGCAGGCGCATCATCTCCGAGTCTTGTTCAGCGGGACCGGGTCTACAGCAGCTCTTTCATTTCACAAACTGCATCTAGACAGATGGGAAGATACGCACTGTCCGGCTACATTGACCTTCCGTCTAAGCAAGAGCATAGCGTGTTCCCCCACACCGAGGTCTCTCATGGTGGCCTTCGGATTCGACAGATCCCGTCCCTCGAAAGTGATACTCTGCTCATGTACAGGAATATTTGACTATCAAAGTTGACAATTGAGAACGGGGCCGTATGAGCAAAGGAGAAACTAAATGAATGGATGTATCTCAGGAGTGGCTTGCCTCGGCCTCCAGCAGCGCCATCACGTTCTCCAATTCCATGTTAGGGTCGATTTCCACCACGAACGACTGCCCGAAATCGTTGACGAATGTGAGCTCCATGTTGGTCGATTTGGTGTTGGATGAGAAGGGGATGCGAGTTGAGGAATTCGAGTGAGTGGTCGGAACCAAAGTTAGAGTGGCTCCGAAGTCGAGATGCAGCGAAGTTGTGGCGTGTCAGACAAAGAAAGGGCTTTAGGGCGGCTCAATATGGTCTGGCAACAATGTGGAAGAAAGACAGGAATGGACCCAGGCTCGCTCTAGGATGCGCTCTGCTTTCATGGAGGACTATAGCTGGCGTACGTGGCCTGAAGCTCAGAAGGTGCTAGAATGCTCGCGGTCGTTAGACGCGCTGCTTACTACAGGGGCAACTGGGACGCGTATGTTTCACGACGCGTCCGTACTTGTTGCCAAATAAATGTGTGTAATATATCCGTCAGGCCATTGGCCACCCTCTAGTAAGTATCATACAAAGCCCCTACGTCCACATGAATGCACAACTCAATGATGACCACCCGCTCCTCTTCCCGTAAGATAACTCCTGGCCTGAGAGTAGCTCGATCTATGGATGAACGCGGTCAGTTATGATATCAAGGCTGACATGAGTAATAAACGAATTACAATCTCGACCCTTTGGAGAGTAACGCGCTCTCGAGAGCAGACGGAGACAAACTCGCATCTAATGAAGACGGGAAGTGAGCAAGATAACCGGCAGCAGAAACGATGCTACCCACCACTAATGTCGCTGAAGCTCGACGCAGACGACCCATGGTTGCTCCCCTTCTCGCTCGCCTTTCCGGTCATAACGAGCCCGTTCAAGCGCATATGCGAATGCCCTCGGACGTTGCGCGTAGATACCGAGGGAGGACTCCTGGACTTCCCTGGCGAGAAATGCCTACTCATAGGTGACTGAGAATCTGGCGGAGGCGAAGGCATGGATGGAATGGAACCTGGTGGAGAAGACGCGCTGGAAAGACTCTGTCGACTCGCACTGCTGCTCATTGTTCCATGTCGAGGCCTCTCTTGGATGATATCCCGACGAAGCGACGACGTCGAAGGAGTGCCAACACGTCCACGATCGACCTCCTTACCCTTACCCTTTGTCTTGCCACGAAGTGAACTGACCAGTCCCAGATTCTCATCCGTCATCATCTGCTCCAAAGCTTTGAGCTTATTATCCAACTCTTCCTGTTCTCCCAGCTGCCGTTCCGCTTCCTCTTCCTTATTTGCTATTTCATTCTCGTCCGACTCCGATCCAGACGAGAGCGGAGAAGTGGGACGAAACCCGCCGGACTCCTTGCGGTGGCCTTGGAGAGTGAGAATGGACGAAGACGACACCCTATTGAGACGAGCGGGCGAGTTTGTGCCTAAGGAGTTCAGTCGAGCTCGCACGCCGAGGGGAGCGCCCAGTCTACTGGGGGAGGAAATGGGAGATACGCCTCCACGAAGAGTCTGTCTGCGCAAGGATACGAGTCTGTCGGGAAGTCGAGGTGTTCCTTCGGTGATAGTTGTGTCGATGTGAAGGCTAGGTGGACTAAGAGCCCCTCCTATGTCCTGAAGGCCACGTAGGTCTTGTTCATACCGTGTCTGAGCGCGATAGAGAAGGTATGGAAGTGGCACGTCGAGACGAGAAGCCAAAGCTTTCCCTGGATATATGTGAGTCAGAATAGGAACGATAGTGCAGAAAGGAACGTACAATCCGGAGTAGCACTTTCGGTGGCGCGCGACCTCGCTATCACATCCCATAAATGATTCTCCTTCTCCGAATTCCAGACTATCTTACAAGGAATGAGTTCCGAATGCATTACAATAGCAGCTGAGCGGTAACTCACGGGAGGAGGGTCATGGGGAGACTGTTCGGTACGATTCGTTGGGATGCGGACAATGACTCTGACGGTGGGGGCATTCTGTGAGGCCATAACAAATCTCTAGTCAAGATGAAGTGTTGTAGACGCAGAGGTGATGAGTGAGTCGACTTCAGGACATGCACCTACAGCGCGATGAAGTGGTCAGCACAGGAGTGTCCTCGAGGGTTTGCGTTTAGCTCAAGCTGATGTACAATAGCCGCCGTAGTAGTCCGGTAAACCAAATACAGCACGAGCTCGTGCTGGCGCCGGCGGTGAGTCTAATTTGCAAAGGACTAGCGCCACAAAGACCCCTATCGACGGCTTCAAATCGAACACCTTCTGAGTTCCCCGTTGTGCAGTGCACTTCATCCTCGTCGAAAAAGACGCGCTCACGAAGGGATCCGAATCTGCTAGTGATGTGATTGCATGCAAGCTCTCTACCGTGAGTGAGAAGTGACTACGTAAAACAAACATGCATGGTATTCGTATGGATGGAATATTAATGCATATTCATATGATGTACAATAAAAAAAGACGACTGGAAAGCGCATGAACCGAGTCCGATGTGGCCAAAGCGAAATGTTGCCGGGTACAGAAATGTAGAACGGAGGCCTTTGCACGCCTACGGCCGATACCTGGACGCAGAAGGCCTTTTACTGGCTCGGATGGTGCTGTTGGTGGTGGTTGTCTATTAAACACGCTCAGTAAACTGATCATAACCAACAGGACAAGCTTGGGAAAATGGTAAATGTCTACTCACAAGGTGAAGGCGAAGTCTGCATGATGGGAACTTGCGGGTTGTCCGCAAAGTACTGCCAAAAGTCCATCCCAAGTCCTCGCCCATCGGCATTCGTCTGCAGAAAATCGAAGTCATCGAAACTCGGAAGAAATTCTGACCCCATCTGCGGTCCAAGAAGCGAGGGGGCAAGGAATGCTTGCGGCAGTTGAGCTGGCGTGGTCGAGGACGAAGCTGGCGACTGAGCCTGGCTGGGCACAATAGGATGTTCGTTTTGTTGTTTCTCGGGTGAAGAAGGAACGGTGGTGCTATTGCTGGCGTGTCGGCCATCCATCTTCGCCATATGATCATCCCACTTCCCTATGAACCCCTGGATGACCCTCGCACATCTCATGGCATGGTGGTCGGGGAAGAGTGCGACTTGCATCAGACGCTCGACAGTCTTGGCGAGAAGCTGATTTGTCGCGCCTGGGATCTGTCGTACGTCTCGAAGATGTAGCATGATGAACTTGAGGGCGATTATAAGAGCAGAGGCGAAGGAGATCATCCCGTAGAAGGAGTCTGGGGCAGTGGATAGCATGCTATCGTCAGGAAGTGAGAGAATAGTGACGAGGAGAGCCTCGGCTGAGGTGAGGGCGTCGCGAGCACCGTTCAGAGCGAAGTTCGTGCCGTTTCGCTTTAATCGCAGATGATCGACGACGTCGAGTTGAGAGGGGAATGTGGCACGTAGACCGTGCAGTGTGTGCATGAGGAAGAGCACTCGACAGACTACAACAGTTTCAGTTATGGCCACCACCAGTCAAGATACGAAACACGTACAGTAGTATGATGCAACCAACATATGGAAATAGAATGGTTCGTAGGACGTAACGACTATGTGGTGGAAATTGTGAGTGGCGAAAACTCGAATAAAAGTCGGTTGCGTTACTACGTACCTGGTAATGAGCGTACTTGTCTATGTAAGCCGTCCAAACGAAACAGGATCTCGGCGACATCTCGAAAATATCGATCCGATTGGTTGAGCTGATCAGGCACTACGATAGAATGAGCGCTGATCTGCACCGGGTGATGCGAACTACTAACTGTGTATCTGGAGACCAGCGTCCAAGAAGTCAAGTAGCCGAGCCTGCTGACCGAGCCTGCAGTCTCGGGCTTGAGCTACCGTGGTGAAGGCGTTTATTGGAAGCTTTCGGTTCTCGACTTTTGTGGCCAGCTTGGAAGAAACCGCTCGACCTGTGCCAAGACAAACTCTGCAGAAAGGTTAGCTAGCCGCAGATCGTCCGTTCTGATGAGACTTACAGAGATTCGATATTATGTAGGGAAACCCACAGCCGTTCCTTTTCCTCGGCATCTGCAAGTTCAATAAGATCTGCGTGCGATAACTCTTCACCTGTGGCTTTGCGTGCGTTGAATTGCTCTACGATTCGTGTCGCCTTGTCTATGCCAAGTGATGAACACATGTTGACAGCCGCGGCCGCGATTAGACGGCTATAAGGTAGAAGTCAGTATTGCTTTGCACTGCTCAAGATATGGCGGCAATCCCGACCTGTCGTGTGAGTCGGTGACACTAGGCCACAATGCCAGTATCATGAAAGCCCGAATCGTGGCCAGCGCAGGAGTAGAGTTGAATACGTGCTGCATCATGGATTCCTCGGTCAACCGGCGTAGTCCTGGTGCGACCGTTGAACGTGTAATTGGGTCCATATGCCGGCTAGCGACGGTGCAACGTACGAGATCGAGGATCCCGTCATCACGAAGAGAATGCGGTGGTAACGCAAGCCACGGAGCGTAATGTGTCTCGAAACTGAGAGACGGTTATGATGAGCCGCCTATTCTGGGAGATAGACGGACGAACGTACAATGCTAGCAGATGTTCTTTCTGTTCTGAGGAAATTACAGTCTCTATACTGAGAGACGGTCCCAGGTTTATCGACGGTGGCGTGGGACTTTGCTGTTTTGCGAGTTGACTCATAGCCAGCATCGGGACGGCGGTCCAGTCTGGTATACCTTCGACCTCAACGAAACTCCAGGGAGAATACGAATCACCGTTCGCCGAACAGGACTCTTTCACCGAAGGCATGGAGTCGAGGATTAACTCTCCCAAAGTCGATGCTCCTGTCGAATGGGATCGTCAAGTTTTGGGACATCTACATAGAAGCTTATCTTATACATACCAGGAGGGGGTGAATAAGTTCGCAAGTCTGTCATACCAGACGCAGAAGGATTGATGATATCCTTCTCGAAGGAGCATGGTATGGCGAGGACATCACATCTAGTGATTGTACGAAGACATACGGGCTCAGTCGCGGTAAAATGACGTGTAGAAAATCAAAATAAATTAACTGACCTATGGCATCTAAGGCGTAGAGGTGCAGTTGAGGAGGAGTGTGCATCTAGGAGCTCGCAGCGCGTCTTGTGTTTGCGACAAGAGGCGCATGCCTGACTGCTCTTTGGACGTTTATGCTTTCCGGTGGAGGAATCCGCTGGCTTCCCTCCGGCGGCAGAGTCGTCGCGCGAGCGCTTCATGGTAAAGAGATGATGGCGAGTGGAAAGAAGAAGTGGAAGGAAAGCACAGTGACCCACACCCAGTGCACAAGTAGATTAGAACCCAATTTCCAATTCCGATCCTCAACTTACCGGCCCGACATCGGTCCGCGGCACACATCCGCTGCCCGACTCGGAGCATCCGGCGGGCGGCGACGTGCGTCGAGCACACGGGCTCCGGACAATTTCACCGCTCGAACGAATTTGAGGTCCGTCGTCCATCTCATTCACTATCCATGTCCACCAGCTTTCCTTTTCGCTCTTCCTCGCCTTACGCCAAAGAGAAAAATGAAGATTCTTCGCTATCGGAACGTATAGACGACCTCATTGCTACGCTTGCTTCCTGTTCTGAAACCGAAGCTGTTGCTTCCGAGCTTGGGGGTGGGGCCATCTCTGCTGCGTCCTCCTCCCCAAGTTCTGATCGCTGGTCCCCGTGTATTCGGCAGTGCTTCAGTCGATCTACGGTGAAGAATCCATCCGGCCATGGCACCCTCCGGTCACTTCTACGAGAGTGCACGGAGACCACCCGCCTAACACAATACGTTATGAGGTCCATCTGAAGTGCGTCCCGTACCCCCTTTCGAGTGTGGCCCACCCATAGTGACAATCGCAGTTTCCCATCCCCACACGATGATGTCCTTCTGCGGATTTTGGTCTCGTTACCACCATCCTACCCGACAGAGTCACCTCCTCAGCTTCAACTCCTCTCACGTTATATTGGCAACTTCGGGGTCGACTCCGAGCTGTTTGGGTCTATCCTCAAAACTTTTATTTCCGTCAACGGCGTAGAATGGACACCGGATACGCCATGCGTTTTTGATGGATTAGAGGCTGTCAAAGAGCGCTGTCTCGCATGGTACGAGGAGCATCTCAGCTTGCAGAAAGCGGGTGAAATGCTCCGCGAAGACGCAAAAGAACACCATGCAGGCCAGAACAGTGCAGATCCTTCCGAGACGGTCTCAGTCAATGGTGCGAACCATGTCGATCGTACGCCTCCCACCCTCCCCGAGGGTATATCCCTCGTAGAAGCCCCTCCTATCATAGACCGAAAGAGCAGTTTTGTTGGACGTGCATGTCATATAACGGACCCAGCCCAGGTAATTACGTTTGCGGCTTCACTCCAATCAGGATCAGGATCGTCATGTTCACGAGATTCCTCATCAGGTTCCTCTGATATTGTCATACTTGCTTTCTGATCGTCGGATAGCAAAAGCTGCGCATCCTATCATAAACGCGTGGAGGGTCAAGGTTGGGGCCGTTCTCCATCAAGGTACGTCCGTAGCATCGAACAGATCATCGCGTACATGCCCTCTAAAATTATCATGTCAGACAATGATGATGACGGAGAAACAGCGGCTGGGGGACGATTGGCTCATCTTCTGCAAATATTGGTGTGTAACTCTCATATTCCATTGTTTGCTCGGTGTGATTGACGATAAACGCTGTTAGGACGTGAACGACGTCTTGGTGGTTGTCACTCGGTATTGGGGAGGCACCTTACTTGGCCCTGATCGTTTCAAACACATCAACCAAGCCGCGAGAGATGCTCTCGAAGCCGGCGGCTTCTTAAATACACCTGATACGAAGAGGCACGAAGGAAGAGGGAAAAGAAGTCACTAATATACGTAGTCAGCCTGCAGGTTGAACGCGCTCACAGGCTATCGAAACTGGGTTCCTGTCCCTCACCTCATCTACGTCAATCTAGGATGCTTTTCATGTGCTCATACTTTAATTATAAGTATAGACCAGTGTGATCGTTGCTAATGTTGATGCTTTCGAGCGTCGAATCGTAAGACTGTCAGTTCAAATATCTTGAGTGGCGCCATCGAGCCATTTTTGGCGACCTCTCAGGGCAATGCTCGAATATGAGGAAGCGCATAATGGTGCCACAAGAGTATGCTCTATGTGAGAAACCCCCGAGAGCACTTCCGCAACCTGAGGTCTGAAGAAAGTGAGATCTATGGTGCTCCCGTCGGCCCAAGGTAATAAATGATATTATTAAATGGATCGTCGAGGTCGATCAGGATCGTGTCACCCTAGCCCACGCGTTTATCTTATCTCTTCACGTAGAACCGTCGCCGCAATCTCCATGGTTGTTCGCTGATCTCCGTTTAGTTTGCCGAGGCGTTCTGTGGCGTGCAAACGGAACTGACGTCGAATGACGTTCCGCGTGTGGCCAACTCTTTCACTGGCCGGCGGTCACTCTTTCAGCACTTTCTTTCGGGATGCGGTTCCCAACCTCGACCCAGCTTTTCTCTCTACCCCTACGGTCGACAAAACCACCTTTTCTTCGGGCAAGCCTTGTTTACTCCAGAATGGCTAGCAGCTCTGCGGTTGGTGGATCATACCACATGAGAAACAAGGATGCCGGTTTAGCTGACCTTTGGAATCACGTTCCTTTCCATAGTTCCAAGCTTTGAAGGACTCGTCCTTGATAAAAACCCAGGGTTTCATCGACGGAAAGTGGATCGATGCGAAGGATGGTGGAAAGATCATTGTCACTAGTACGTCTATGCATAGTACTTTTCGCATCTACTCCAATACTGAGGATAATCGTGACTTCTCAGACCCATCCACCGATGAGGAGCTGGGAACGGTTCCAGAAATGGGAGTTGCTGAGACAAAAGAGGCCATAGAGGCTGCCTCCAAGGCCTTCAAGTCTTGGGGAAAGACCACAGCCAAGGTATGCTGCGTTTCTGGACAACATCTTGTGCTGGCTGTGAATGTGCGAGGAATCTACCAACGCTAACCGGACAACGTAGTACCGACATGACATCATGGTCAAGTTCTTCAACCTCATGACGGAAAATGCGGATGATCTGGCTCGCATCATTGTGAGTCCTCTTATCCGTTTGGCAGGGCATATGGGATGACCCTTCCGGTTCACACAGACGCTTGAGAACGGTAAAGCCTTCGCAGAGGCGAAGGGCGAAAACACATATAGCGCGTCCTTCATCGAGGTACGTTTATAGGGCTTGATCTCATAGGCCATATACTAATATTGTCCTTCAGTGGTTCGGTATGTCTTTTCGAGTGCGATTGCGACAGTGTGGAGACTGACTTGCCTTCCTTCAGCTGAGGAGGCTGTTCGAACATACGGAGGCAAGCCCCTTATACAAATCGTCGATCTGACGCCAAAGTTTGACCTAGAATTCCAGAACACATTCCCTGTGCCTTTCCTGGTGTGCGCAACGTCACAATTCAACAACCTGTTGGTGCGCATCCCTCTGTCAATAATCATCTATCTCTACTAATCCCTATCAATCCTCCAGGTGTTGTGTATGTTCAAAGGCGCCTCAATACCGCTTGAATGCACTAAGTGATATCCTTTAGCTCAATCCTTACTCCCTGGAACTTTCCTTCGGCCATGATCACTCGTAAAGTGGGAGCCGCTCTTGCCGCTGGATGTACGACCGTCATCAAACCACCGCCGGAGACTCCCTTCTCTGCACTGGCCTTGATAGAAGTTCGTACTCCCGTGTTCCACTTTCAACCGCAGTCCCTGACGAGTTGACTTACCCTCCTTCTATTCGACTGCCTAGCTGGCCAGGCGCGCAGGTGTCCCGGACGGAGTTATCAATGTCGTTACCACGCAAAAGAACGTCAGTGAGGTGGCCAAGGAGATGTGCGAGAATAAGATCGTCAAGAAGGTCTCGTTCACCGGCTCGACTCCCGTCGCTAAACTGTTGACCGGTATGGCTGCCCAAACACTGAAAAAGTACACCTTATCCTTTCTCTAGATATCTCTCATTCACATGTCCATACTAATCTGCGTCGTTTAGAGTGTCTATGGAGGCAGGTGGCAATGCTCCTTTCATTGTGTTCGACGACGCGGATATCGACCAGGCTATCGAAGGTTTGTTTTCCCCTATCAATCAAAATCGATAACCATTCTGACATGAAATCGCATTCGTGAATATAAGGTGCAATCGCTTGCAAGTTCCGTGGAACCGGGCAGACCTGCGTTTGCGCGAACCGTATCTACGTCCAGTCGGGTGTCTACGCCGAATTTGCCTCTCGTCTCGCTGACCGTGTCGCCCAATTCAAAGTCGGTGACGGTCTCACCGATGGAACGTAAGTCCACCATCTTGACCTGTTGTCCTCTCCGTATTGTACGTTTTCTTTAATTACAGCGCTGATGATTTCCTTTCCTTCCTTCTCATTGACTTCGCACCATCTTACAGAACACACGGCCCCCTGATTCACCACCGCGCCGTCGAAAAGGTCCAATCTCACATCAACGACGCCGTCTCAAAGGGTGCCCAAGTCCTCATCGGCGGCTCCAAACTCCCCCGCCCAGGCTCCTTCTTCGCACCCACAATCCTCTCCGACGTCCCCTCTACCGCCCTGCTCAACACCGAAGAAACCTTCGGCCCTCTCGCTGCTCTGACGAAGTTCGAGACCGAGGAGGAGGTGATCAAGTTGGCTAATGACACGGATTACGGACTCGCGGGGTACTTCTTCTCGAGGGATATCGGGAGGGTGTGGAGGGTTGCGGAGGCGTTGGAGGTGGGCATGGTGGGTACGAATACGGGGATGATTTCGCAGGCGCAGATTCCGTTTGGGGGTGTCAAGGAGAGTGGGCTTGGTATGTTGCATCCTTGATCTACATTTTAATCATCCTCGTTCGTTGTGCTGATTGGGTTGGGGTCATTTAGGACGTGAGGGCGCCCACGGCATTTCGGAGTACATGAACACCAAGTTTATCGCCTTCGGAGGGTTGTGATGGTGTATAAACTCAGACTGCTGAGTCGACCTCACTGGCCGAGAATGTGTTCACTGCTGTTGTCCTTGCTAATCTGAAGCACTTAAATTTGTATTTGTACATGTCCTCGCAGAATATGTTGAAATATATCCGCTGCTTCTTCTATCCAATCCAGATTGTACAAAATCATAAAACCAACACGGGTATGGACTCCAGAGCATACACACAATCACAGGCCTGTACCCTCTAAATGAACACCTCTTATAATAACGTGTGCAGATCAAAGCTTGGCGGACGCACCCTTGCCTTCCTCGACGAAAGTGTTGAAGAGGGAGCCGATGCCGCCGCCGATGGAGACGTTGATGTTGTCGCCGTGCTTGCAGTAGAGCGGGGGCTTCAACACGAAACCAACGCCTTTGGAATGATTGGCGAAAGGTGAGTTCGAGTTGGATACCTTTCGCGCGGTTGAGCTGTGAGTGAGACTTACCCTTTGGTGTGCCGGTCATGATTATGCTGCCCGGCAAGAGCGTCGTTCCTTGGCTGAGGAAGGAGACGGTCTGCTTGACGGTGAAGAGCTGATTACTGTTAACAAGAAGTCCATGAAAGGACAGGGTCGAAACTGTTAGGATCCTATACGTCAAAGAGTGGGCGAATCCGTACGATGTGTTCCCGTCCTGCATCGTCTTCTCGTTCAAAACGGTCTTGAGGGGCAAGTTCTGAGGATCACCGATTGCGTGAGCCGCAACTATGCAGGGTCCGATGGGTGTAGTGTCGTCTATTGGGGAGCACGTTGAACAAGGCGGGAAAGCTTATGAATCGAGACAGGCGATGCTCACCGAAACTCTTCGAAAAACTCCATTGCGAGACATTCATTTGATGGAAACGGAAAGAAACCTGTTAATGATTATGAAACGAATGAAACGGTTAGTGTCTGAATGAAGACAAAAGGACGGAGAACAGTTGATAAGAAGTGTTTACATCGTTGCCGACGGTGTAGCCCAGAACATAGTCAAGCGCCTCGTCCTCTGAGACGTTTTTTGTAGGTTTGCCGATGACGATGGTGAGCTCGACTTCATAGTCTGAACAGGTGAAGGTATAGATGTGAGCCCTTTTGTAAGATAAAAAGTTTACGGCGAATCTACCTGGCAACTGCTGGTCAACGGGCTGAGCTACCTTCGGAATGACAATCTTCGCCTCTGGTCCAATGATCGAGGTGGCCGGCTTGTAGAACAAAACGGGAGCACTGTGGAATGTGCTCAGAACGGAGGCGCTGTGTTCTGATGAGTGTATACGAACTTTGGCTTTGCCATCTTCGCCTCGGCCTACGCAAATCGAGAGAGTATTTGAGTCAGAATATCCATTTGTTAAATGCGCGACAAAGTCACGCACGGCATGGTCTGCGTAGTTAAGTCCTAAACAGCGCACAATACCGACTTGCTCGCGGGATAGAGGCGAGAGGATTTGTTTGACGGTGAGGACGTTCTGCGAGACCTGAGCGGCAGGGTCGAATACTGATCCTAGAATCTCGTACGCCTTGACGGGTTGGCCGTTGTGAATAGCAAGACCGACTGGGAATCGATTCTTAGCCTTAGGCAACAATATTTGATAGCATGGCACTGATAAGCCTACCATCGAGCGCCTTGTCGACAGGTTCACCGACGTGAACCTGCGAGGTCTCTGTAGCCACAAAGCGAATGAATCGGGTCCATGGCTGGGGGAGTTTGGGCCGCGATCAGTATGCGTCCACTTCAAAGACTTCTGAGAGCTCACTGTTATAATCGGAGACATGGTGGAAGTAAGGGAGGTTGACAAGGAGTTAGTGAGGACCACGGGAGAATATATACAGAGCTGATTGAGTCGATGGGAATGCTTTAAATCATCGACGAGAGGTACTCACGAGGGGTGTGCAAGAAAGTATATGAGCGGAAGACGGAACCCGGACGGAGAGCGCGTCACCCACGTGACCACGATCGCGTTGGTTGGCTTTGTTTCTGATTTTGGACAGTGTGGCGACCACCATTTCATGCACCGCGCGTCATGGCTGTCCCTTGCCCCTCGACCTCAACCCTCTTGTTGTCCTCCCGCCCCCACCGCTCGTATACGCACAGTAGACGCCGTCTTCTAGCGTGGATTCAATTAATTTCTTATACGCCTTGCGTGAAACACGTTGTCGCACGCTCTGCAGATAACGTCACTAAATTGGGCTCAAAGCAGCTCGCGCCCACAGTCCATTCCCCTCGTCGCGTCTCCTTCCCTTTTCAGAACTCAACATCGACCATCTTCATTTGCTCTACCTTTTGGTTTCCCCTTGATTTCTCCTCGCCGCGCTCTTATCCGATGGACGATTGGATATTCAGCATACCGAATATCCTTCAGAGCGTGCTAGACACAGTGAGCATTTCGCACTACCGTTGTCGTCGTCCTCATGTTGAACTTCCAGTGCGTGTCAGATTGTGTCCACTCGCTCTTCTGTGGCACGCCGGACGCGAGCCCTCTTGGAGCTTGAGCATCTCATAGCCAAGATCTTTACTGGATCGGATGCCGACGCGGTCGATGTATTTTGTTCGCTTCAGGATTCGTTCGAGTGCAACGGTCAGTGCTTTTCAACTACGTACTTCTTGAAGGGCTCATACAAACAAACAGCAATGATCAGTCCCATCAAGACTATTATTTTGGATGTCCGGCGCCACAGTCCGCCTGGAGTCTCTTCTCAACCGAGGGCGTAAGTCGCCCCTCTATACTTTTGTTTTTGTGTTCGTGGCCTAACGCGAAGGCTGTGCAGACGAAAAACAGGCAGAATTGTCCGCATTGTGTTCGCAACTGATGCAATGCTTGACAATAACACAAGGCGTGGTCCTTTCACACCAATCGAGCAAGGTTTTCATGGGAAGGAAATATCCTTTGGAGGTTTGCCATCCAGTCAGCTTTGTTCTCAAAATAGTGAATTGAACTCCATCCGGTACAGATTCTCCTAGATCTCCTCCTGGTTGCACGTCACATACCCGTCTCAAGTGATTCAGACGCCATATCGAGATCATCAACATCGAGCACACTCCCATCCGCATCCTCATCATCTGCCATACCACTAGCATCAGTCGTTCTTGATACATTGCTCTGCATACTTGTTGATGCGCCGGCTGCACTCCGAACATTCGAGGATGTCAATGGAGTGCAAGTGGCGGTCAAACTCCTCAAGCGCCCACATACCCCGAAAGAAGTCAAGTCAGTCAGCAGCCACTAATCGCCATATGCTCACGTCACTTACAGCGCTCATTTTGCAGGATGAAATGCCTCGAATTCTTTTACTTCTACCTGATGGACGAAACAACAGCGTCAAACAACATGACACAGATGCCGACGCCCGCACCACCGTCCGCACTTGCAACTACGCCTTCCGCAGTTCCCAATCCCCTCCTGCCATCTCCCTCTCTCTCAGAATCCAGGCAGAAGCCCCGCTACACCGGTCATGTCGCTCGCGAGGAGTCATCAGGCTCAGACGACTCGTATACCTCCGGAACATCACGATCATCATCATCCTCTACGACCTCCGCCTCCTCAGTTGCCTCATCTGCAACCACCCTCGTACCTCCCAGTCCCACCTCAACTCCCTTGCCCAAGACGCCACCTCACTCGCCCCCAGATACTCTGAACAGCGGAACCAAGCGGAGTCCTTCGTCTTTTTCCTCCTCGGGCCCGAGTGCGAAACCAAGATCCCTTCTTATGCTTCGGAAAGATGTAGACTTCGTACCACTCAGTCCAAAGAAGGGTAGCCCGCTCACAAGACTTGGTGTCGGTCATTCTCGGCTCAGCAGCATCACCAACATCAACACCACGCCCATGTCGACACCGAGAAGACAGAAACCTCTCAGCGCAGGAACTTCGAGCGAAAAGGAGGACGGAGACAGCGGAAACTCTACGTTCGCGCTCACATACGACGAGAACAGCTCTGTGGACGGGTCCGAGCCCGATTTGAATTCCTCGTCCAACTCCTCCGCTCCCTCTTCTGTGCCGCGGCGAGAGTATCGGCAGCAAGATGGCAATGGAAATGGGAACGTGTCGACGATTAGGACGACGGAGGAGAAGAAGAAGCTTCTGGGGACTATGTTGGGGAATGTGGACGCGCTGGTGGAAGGCGTGCGGAAGGCCGGCGTGTGGGGGTTGGGCTAGAGGGGAGCCGAGGCTAGAGATAAGTAACTTATTGAGTTGTGCGGTGCGTCAGTGTGTTGGTTGACGTCGTGTGTGAGCTCGTGTCTTCCTTGCCATGGTTTTAGGTCACTGTCAGGGTTTTGTTTGTAGTCGGTCTTCGATTTTGTTGTGTTCGTTGTTTGATACAGCATGGACTCTGTGTTATATTATATCTGTACCGTACCCAGTCAATTGTACGCAAGTTTGATCGAGATGACCATCGTGAAATTATTCAAAGCGGCAAGGTCAACACGCACGGGCTATAGGGCGGTAGATGATGACCAACAGGGTCTTTGCTGAATAGACCAAAGTATGTTCACGGTAGGTTCTTCGCCGACATTTATAGCGTGATTGCATAGCGTGAGAGCGAGGGTACACCGCGATACCCGATGACAACGGTCATGTTATGCGTCTTGAACAGATATCCACGGATTCACACCACGGAAGTATAACACAGAGAAGAAATATGTGCAAGGAAAATGCATTCCTTCTAGAGATCCGCAAAGTGATGAGGGCGGAGGTAGTGACATGGCGAAAGAAGCAATAAAGGCAATATGTAGATGAGAAAGACCGAAAATAGGAACGAACACAGAGAGCAAGGGAGAATCACAGCATTCAAGCACCGTAGAACCGCCATGCAAAGTAGGCAGCGAGGGCAGCAAGGGGTACGAAGTACATAGCACTGTACGAATGGGGAGACGTGACACGTCAGCAGAAGGACGACGGTGATGGAGAGCAGGGACGGACTTTGATGACTGTTCAACTGCGTTGTTAACGGCAGCGGAAGATGTGGTGGTCTTCGACTTTGCAAGCTGGAGGGGTCGGCGGCGGTAATTGATCAGAATGGTGTGTGTTGTGTGCGGCCGCACGGAATGGCTGGTGACGCACCGTAGACTTTTCAAACTCGCCGACAAGCATGTTGGGGAGCATGGCACGGGCCTCGTCAGAGTGTCCAACATCCTCGAACGCTTCTGTCGCATCCTTGCCTGTGAAACACCGCGCACCATCATAGTATGAGTGACATGTTAACACTGGGTTCAACGGATTGAACGCACCAGCTTCAGACAAGATGACCTCGTCTCCTCCAGGGTGCTAGAGACCGTCTATGTTCAGTATCCATGCCTTATTATAGACGGGTTCCAAATACCTCGTCGAGGAAACCGGCCACGTCGTAGACTGGAGAGGCGGCGGGTCAGCAAAATAGACGCGTGGTGATTGGCCGGCGACGCGTGCACACCTTTACCGTCGATGAGGAGCCACATGTTGGTCTTGTTGGTGTGCTCCTTGAGCTGGTCGAAAGTGATGAGAGACATGGCTAGCTAGCTGGTTCGTACGGTGAGGTCGTGGAAGAAGGGATGAGCGCCGAGCAAAGGGAGCGTGGGGGACGGTTCAGGCGGGTCGTGTAGAGCTCTATCGTTCGATAATTTATAGGTGAGATAAACCGGGCTTGTCCGGACGCGCGGTGACCCAACGCGGCTGACAGCATCCCTCTGTATCAGCCCGCGGCGTGAGACTCGGGCAGCGCTAGCGGCCAGTACGTATGTCTCCTGGGCCTCGTTACAACTCACATATCCCATCAGACCCTTACGACTGGGCTGGCGAGCAGATCTAGAAAAGTCCAATGGTCCAGCACGCATTGGATGGCTCGAAGCCCGCATCTCACGTAACCAGACCTGCTCAGATGTCGGATGTTTCCTTTCGAACTTCACGCAGGGCCCTGTTCAGATTCCGAAGTTGAACTCCTATGGTCGAACCGACGAGGGTGCGGCTTCAAAGCTTGCGATCACGGCGAGAAAAGCAGTAGAATGGTACTGTGCATTGCCCAACAAATATAACTAGCAAGTACATACATACAACGAGAAGAAATGTATACACAGTTTAGTACTCGAGTCACCACGCGAATAAAGGACCTCAAGTGTGGACCATGTAGCTCAGTTCGTCTTCCACGATACTAGTATGGAGACGAAGGCATTGTGAGCCGTGTCTCCAGGCAAAAGCGAGTGGGGATCAGTCAGAAAAATTCGTTGAAAATAATGCGAGCGTCAAGTACGGAGGAAACATCTTCCGTTCCCGTAACAAGAGCACACAGATTAGGGACCGAGTAAGCAACGTTCAGATGGGGACAAAGATTGAGAAGATACTGAGATGGCATGAATCACG
Organism: Stereum hirsutum FP-91666 SS1; assembly: GCF_000264905.1. NCBI lineage: Eukaryota > Fungi > Basidiomycota > Agaricomycetes > Russulales > Stereaceae > Stereum > Stereum hirsutum. Next base: position 1,889,943 of record NW_006763135.1, read on the forward strand.
AACAAGATGATGAGAGCTCTGACCTCCACCGAAGTCCGAGAGGAAAGACGCTCGGTTGATAATTTTCTTGCCTTTATTAGGATGCATTTTACACTCCGCGCGAAACTCCGCGAAGGTGGCGAAACGGGTGTCAAGGGCCGCAACATGCACGTGTAGATACCTCACCAGCTCATTTTACCATACAACGCAGCGTATGTTTCAGCACTCGTACTCACCGTTACTCTCGACGATTTCAACTTGACTAGACGACCATTCTAATGCAACGTGATTCCGAGACAGTCGCTCTATACAAAATAGACATGTCAATCACCAGGGCGCGCGATGGAGTGTACCCGTTCGCAATCTTCATGAGCACATGAGCGGCCAGGAGAAGATCGCCGAATATCACTGCTCCATCAGTATGCGAAATCCAATAGTACTGCAGCATATAACTGTCCATATGACGAGGAGTGGAAGTTGTGGAGTTTGCCCGAAATTCTGGTACCGCCGGCGCTACAAATTACCTTCAACAACCGATGTACAAGGAATAATGAGGGTGCCGAGGACAGATGATGTCTTCGTACCTATATATGCTTCGGTGTACTAGGTCAATTGACGAGTGCCATGATCGAACGGCCCGATTATGCTGGGATCATAGTACACGACCGTCGTGAAGGCGAAACAGTTACCTTGGGAGAGTGCTCGGTTCCAATGCGTATGAATCTCTAGCGGACAGTGCTGAGGACGATGCGTGAATATACGCATATTTTGGACGGTCTCTTTTGTGGTGCTTGTTGGGAAAAAGAGATTCGTACTCCGCCGAATAAATGCGGTGTGGCCACGCGACGTGCACGACACGATCGAAGGTCACCTCTGACACTTCGCGGCCACCCCTTTGACCGAACGCCCATCATCATACCCCCACCCACTGACTCCCCCTCATTGAACAAGTTTGTTCCAGCCCGCGCCTCTGCCACCGTTCCATGGCGAACGACTTTGACTCCTCAGACATCCTTGGCAGCTCTGTCCCGCTTGGTCGAGGCCGGGCGGAATCTTCGTCTTCTTCGTCATTCTTTTTCCTTGGGTTTCTAGCTTTCGCTGGTGTTGGGGTCTATTTCTGGTTCAAATTGCAGGGACACGTGCACTACGCGCGATGGAGGGAGAGAAAACGTAGACGGTTGAGTGATTTCTCATCATGCCCAAAGTCAAACATTCTTGCTGAGTATACTGCAGAGCGGCTCGTGAAAGATATGGCATCGACGCTGACGATACCCGCCCATTCGCGGTTGCTTACGCGCAGGCTCGTAAACAGAGGGATCAGGCTCGCTTGGATCGGGAGAGAGCTTCCCAGTCAGTGTATAGCTCGGGGCGTGACGAGACGCCGCCCCACCTACCGCAATTACGCAATAGGTTGACGAGTGGTATGTTCGAAACCCTTGTTGTTCTCTGAAACCCCACACTAACAATATCGCTATTCGGCCCTCTGAATAGTCTCTCCTGGCGTTCAATACAGCTATCGGCCCTCCTCATACCGTGATGTCAGCATTGACCGTCACCAGAAGTGAGTTTCCCTGTAATCGCTATTGCACAATAAAATTGATGGACACGGTATTGCTCAGCTTGGCGCCTCCGGAAGCGCCTATTGAAGTCCCTACAGAGGCTCCAGTAGAGTACGTTGATGACTTTCCGGAGACAGAAGAGGCGACAGAAGAGGCGACAGACGAACCCTCGCGATCATCTCCTGTGTCTCAAGGCGACCATGATAGCGGTTTCGGAGAAGAAGAGGGAAGTCCTGCTGTAATGGAGGGAATTGTCGAGCACGGGGCACGACGCACAAAACGTCTCGCGGATTCAGGCGAGGAAGGTGATTTGGAGTCTCTCCAAGGGCGCCGTCACGACAAACGTCGCAGGAAGACCTCGAACCGGACGCCCACACATCCTCCTATCGAAATCGTTCCTTCTACGGCCGACGAAGGAGAAGAAATGGAGGTCGATGCGATTGACGAGATGCCACCTGTTCGTCGTGGAAAGAAGCGTGACAGGGTAGAGGCTGGTTCCACGTTCGGAGGCGATGACGAGTCTGCCGTGGATGACGTGAACGACGAGCGATCGCGGCATCGTCGGAAGCGCAGGAATCGCAGGGATGGTGCTTCGCATCGTGGTCGCAAACGAGGCCGAGGTGTGGATACTTCGGAGAGCGAGAGTGAGGAGGGTAGTCGTCGTATTGCGGGTAAGGCTTCGCGCAGGCGACAGCATTACTCAGATGACTCAGAGGAAGATGTGCCGGTGGAAGGTGTACAAGTCCACAAGGATCCGAGATGTGGTGGTCGCCGAGTGGGTGAGGAATGGGAAGCTCCAGGAGCTAAGTACAAGGTCGGAAGGGATGGTCGACGGTTGATCCTGGCGCTAGTGAAAACCCATAGGCCATTATTCCCTATGGTGAGTTGTTTAGGACCTCATACCACATTTATATACTAACCAGTCATTTAGCCCAACGATTCCCAGCATCCGGATCGCGAGGTCAACGTCAGCGCCTTGGTCGAGAAGTGGTTAACGGACGAGGAGTACCAACTTGCAAAAGACCGACGCGAGTTGGCCTGGCAGGATCCTCCGCCTAGCATCACTATTCCTTCTGTAAGTTTGTTTCCTGATGCATGTTCACTGTAGCCCTCAAACCTCTTGCTAGCACCCCTCCATCATCGATGATCGACCAAGTTTCTGGAAATCTACGTCTGGACTAGGCGCTTCAGTAAGGAGACAATCGCTCCTCGCAAGCCCTGCAAGTTCGACCAGGAGCTTAAACCCTGAACCATCTCCCAGTCCTCAGCCAACACCTGAATCTTCGCCTCGCCGTCGGATATCATCGTTTCCAAGTCTCAGTAGTATGGGTAAATCCAAGTCACTGTCAAAATGGCAGAAGCAGGAGTTGGAAGCTACCTCGATGGATCGTATCAGAGCTAAGAACGAGGCAGAGCTTGCGAAGAGGGAGCAGTCAAAGCCGAAGGTCTCGTCCCCACTTGCGACTGCCCCTCCTACCTCGTCAATACCCGCATCGGCCCCCAGCCTCACTTTCCAAAAAGCACCCGAAAATCCTTCTGCAGGTGCTGTTGCCCCCGCTGTCCTTCCGGAGAAGAAAGACGAAGCGAAGCAGACCGAGTCCTCGAAGTCCACGTTCGCTTTCCCAAGCCTCCCGGCGAAACCAGGGGAGAAGGAGAATAGTCAGAGCTCTGCTCCGGCTCCATCTTTATCGTTCTCTGCTCCCAATCTTGCGCAGCCAGCAAAGAACACTCCAACTACCAGTGCACCGACAACTGCGAATATCCCAAATTTCTTCGGGAACAAAGGATCACAGACTCCTGCAGCTGCTCCCATGTTCCAGCCTACTCCGGCACAGAGCGCGACTGCTCCTGTGAACCCATCTCCGCTTGGATTGACCTCTCAATCGTCTTCGCAAACTGCTCCTACGCCATCCTTCTCGTTTGGTCCACCGAAACCCGCTCAGACCACGTCTGTCAACAATGCCGCAGGAAAGACCGAGGAGCCCAAATCTACGTTCCCGTTCGGAAGACCAGGACCGACTCCGGTCACCCAGCCATTTACCTCTGGGTCCACTTCACAACCCTCTGCAAACAGTTCAACGATGTTCTCATTCTCGAAACCAGCAGCGTCTTCTGCGGCCGCTTCGTCCGCTCCATCGTCGACACCGGCCGCTGGTGCGAGCGCCGACTCGGCAGCGAAGCCAAAATTCAGTTTCGGGATTGGGAAACCCTCGAGCCTGTCGCCTCCTGCTGCTTCGGGTACACCTGCGGCTCCCTCGACATCTCAAGACTCTGCTCCGAAGTTCTCGTTCGGACCAACCGTTGGTGGTGCAGGTGCTGGCCAAGCTCCTATGACGGGGACCTCGCCGTCTCCAGCTGCCCTTGCCAACCCCTTCGCTTTTGGAGCAAGCACCACGCCCAGAGCGCCTGAAGCCACGCCATCGCTGTTTGCCAACAATTCAGGTGCCAAATCCGAGGCCAACAAGTCTGCGTTCTCGTTCGGGCCATCGGGAGGTGCCAATCCTGGACCATTCAACTTCGGAGGAGCTTCAAATAATACTACTAACGCCCCACCTGCCGGTGCATCTTCCCCCTCCTTTGCCTCAAAACCCGCATTTTCCTTCGGTGCTTCGGGCACACAGCCTCCAGCCCCCGCACCTACAGCGAACTCGCCATTTACGTTTGGAATGCCTCCCGCGCAGGCCAATGCGAGCAACGCTGGAGTTGCAGCCGAGGCACCAAAACCCTCGGGAGGATTCAACTTTGCTTTTGGAGCTCAAAATAATTCGCCATTTGCGGCCGCTGGAAACTCGCAGTCTAATAACAACGCCCCAACTGGTGCGCCCCCTGCCGCACCATCATTCGGTGCCCCCGGTGGTGCGGCACCTAATCCGTTCGGTTTTGGATCTGGGAGTTCAAACAGTGGAGCGTTTTCGTTTGGACCGAAGAAGTGAACTTTTCGTATGTATGCAAGCCACTTCGCCAGCACCTATTATACGTACATAAACCCCTTTGCACCATTTATGATATGATGACCCTCTAGCATGCGGGAGGTGTATGTTTTATGCCAACAATTTACATTTCTTTCTGATCACATCGCCGATGTGTGTGGCCCTCCGTACCTACTACGCCACAACTGTATGCATGTGATAACACTATGCTTTCGATGAACGCTGTTGCTTGAAACGCACCCCAGTTGCGACCTGACAGTGACATCGAGCATTGCTACTCCCACTACATTCTACGTGCAACTGTGAAGTGTTGAACGGAATTCCTGCAAGTCCTGACAGCATTCTATCCGCGATTTGTGCAGCGGGATCTGCGAAGATGAATACCCCCCGAAGCTCAACGACTCCCCGCCCTCGACCGCCTGCTCAGAACCGTCGAACATCTTCCCTAAAACACAGCACTACTTCACCTCCACCGCCCTACACTCTTTCATTCCCGACCACTACCTCAGAGCAGGACTCTCTCGCATACAGTTCTCCGAACCCTTCCTTCCTCGGTTCGCCAATACGTGCGAGCGCCACAAGTTCCAGGAACATACGAGGCACACCAGGCTCTTCCAGCGATCTCAAAGTTCATGATGTCGACGATGCTTGGATGGATGCTCAGTCTCGCGAAGAGCTTTCGGGTCTTCTCATGATGGCTGACGGGGTCATCAAGGATCGGGAGCGAGGTAAGCACGGTATTTGATTTAATTTCTACCCCGTCTCGTCTTTTATTGCCCCCAAACTTCCTCTAATGTAGCCGAGCTGAACACGAGTTATGCTTTCCGTCTTCTCGCCTCCTCCATTTTTACCTTTTCAGTCCTCAGCATGACGTCCGAAGCCTGCAAAACTTTGTATAACGGGAACGTCGCGCTTCAGTCGAAACATCAGGCTTTGCTCGCTCGACTTCCCGCTGGACAGACGATGACGCCTAGTTCATCGAATACACCTGTTTCGTCCGCTGCACCGAGCCCTCATTTCTACACGAGCAATTTACCTAGGGATAGAACATCTTCGACGGTCTCGGTCGAACCACCTGTACCACCTCGTCATTTCCGTCGTATCTCGGTTTCGCCTTCGGATATCGCGCAGCTTGCGGACCAGAATGCGGAACTTATGCAAACGTTGCAGGAACTCGAAGCAGAGTCTTCGCATGCGGATCAGGCAGGCAAACGGAAGTTGAAGAGACTGGAGGAGGAAATACAGTTATTGCGGGGGGAGTTGGAGGCAGCGCAGACCCGGAGCGTAGAGCTGGAGCAGCAGGTCATCGTGGGGACTAAGGTTGAGAAAGGGAGTGAGGAGGCGGAGAAGAGGAGGTTGGAGAGAGAGGAGAAGTTAAGAGGGTTGAAGGCGAAAGTTGGTTCGGATGGTGAAGACGATGAAGATGCCATTCCCCGCGATTTTGCTCCGAGCAATCCTTTGGGGTTGAGCACATCCTCTCGCTCTTCTGGTAGTTCCACTGCGACATCGTTACAAAGTCCTCCGGCAACACCTTCCAAGGCTTCACCGTCTCTCATAACCCGGCTTGTCAACAAAATCGCGGAACTCGAACAAACCAACGACCAGATGAACGAACAGCACAGGGAGACAGAAGCACGACTACGTCAGGCGGAGATGGACGCGGAAACCATTCGGAAGTTATACTCTTTCCTAGACGACGATCCACAGGTGGAGGTCCAGGTTGTGGACGATGAAGATACTCCCGCCAACCTTTCGACCGATTCTCAAGACCACTCCGTGCATTTCCGGAGTCTTCGCCGATCACTACATCTGGATTCTGCTCGACTCTCGCTCGATTCCCGGTTCGATAGCGGCATCAAGAACGTCATGCAGAGCACACTTCGCAGCCACAGCAACCGTCTTCCCCTCAATGCTCCTCACAGAAATCGAAAAAGCGTCGTAGGCTTCTTCGGTTCTGCATCCCATTCGAGCACAGGTCTCCCTTCAGAAACGGGCTCCCCTTTCGTCTTTCCACCGTCGCCCCTGAAGGTAGAAACTGCCTCCTACGCACCCACAGAACCATCCGAATTCGGTGCATCTTCCCCTGCGTTGTCCACACTTGATCTACCGGCAAACAATTTTGGCCGTGGACATACACTCGGAAGCGAACTAGGTAGTCAGTACGGAGATGACTGGGCCGCTAACGCTGAAAATCACCATCTTCGAACAAGTAGCCTCTACGACCTCAGTAGTGTGACGGATGCCGCCCCTTCACCCCTCCTCTCACCCTCGTCTCCAACTGCTGAACATACCGCGTTCCCACCTATACCCCCTTCCATCGCCGTCCAGACCGCTACTCCGCCACATCCACAACCACAACCACAGGATTTCCTTTCCCAGTCCACGGATGCACATTTACAACTCACCCCGACCCCCGGTAGAATGGACCTTCCAGAAGCAGATGTCGATGAGACACCTAAATCGCTCGGGAGGTCAAATATGATTGAACGAAACCGAAGACTGTCGCAGACCGTCAGGTCGAGGACGACGCACTGGGTCGACAGACGGTTCAAGGATACGCTGAAGTCTCTGGGAGAAGACGTCGAGTCGGGCGATGTACCGTCGTCAGCCTCGTTGGACCTCGTTCTGTCTCCCACGAATCCGTTCATGTCACCGCCGGACGAGGTCCAGTCGCCGGTGGTGGGTGTCCACTCGACCGCGGAGGCTATCTCGGCGGCGACGGGTGTAGCGGCGCCTGCTGCTTTTACGAGGGTGTTGGATGCCGTGGACGCTGTGGTAGACCAGTTCGTCGGTGTCGCCTCGTCGTCTGCTAAGGGCGACAACCCACGGTCCCCATCCGTAGTCTCAAAAGACCTTTCTTCGTCAGCCTCTCCTGTCCTCAATCGCAGTATTCGCACACGGAAAGCATCACATGCAGATGTCGATGCGAGTCACCAGTCAAAAGTGAAGAAACAGGGCCTTGCTGCGGTGATGCTCGAGGTCTGGCTGTGGTTGCAGTTCGTGATCATCATTGTCGTGTTCCTGTGGGCTATGGCGAAGCGGGGACCCAAGGGCGTATTGAAGGATGCGGAGAGGAGAAGGGCGATGAGTGGGGCCTCGCGAAGATGATTCGATACTCTCCTTTATTCGTCAGATTGAAGGATGTGCCTGTGGTAGTGGCGAGGGTTGGGTGTTGGATTCGAACTTGTGGATGATCCTGGTTTCTTGGTTTGTTCTTCTTATTCGTTCCTTGACGTTGGTTCCAAGCTACGCACATCATTATACCTCCATTTGACTTGTCTGTGCATATCGCATACTACAGTACTACACACTGATATAATCGGCATTTGTTACACGTTGGATCTCGTTCTACCTACCGCGTCTTTCAACTTTTGTTCCGTTTTGTCAGTTCCATCGCGCCATCACACCAACGGTCTTTCCCTATCACTCTCATATCTTATCACCTTCCGCCTCCGATCACTGTCTTTTGCCACCTTGAGAATCTTTTTTTCACTGACTGTTTGTGACCTTTTTTCACGATTGAGCATTGCATGTACGGCTTCATGACCCTTCACGATATACTTACTGGGGCTACTGTTTCATACTACGTGCCCATTCATGCTGCATACCTATAATTATATATGTTAATGAATCAACTTGTTCTCGCCAGTTGTGGCCAGGCTATACTTGCGTGGTTGGGTGCCACAGTGACCGTGAACGCCGCGTGCTCGGAAAAGCCCCTATTGGAACATCGTCATTTGGTAGACAACAGGCGGCGATACAGTAGTTGCAGCAAGATGTCATTGAAGCTGTCGCCCACAGCTCTGTAGCGCGGGAACTTCCCTTAACGGCCATGTGAATCAGGAGTGGATCCTAATAAGCGGACGAGTATGGCAGCTATGACTTCACCGAGTTCTAACTTATGACCGAACTCACGATCGCGGAGGCAGAGAATAGAATATGGTCGCAAGACCACCGAGCTTTGCGCCCTAGGGAAACAATATAACGGGGAGTGGTGGACACGAGTCACGCAGAATAACCTTCAACTTCCCAACACCTCAACCCTATTCGCCCTCTGTTTGTGCATACCTCCCAAGTTGTCCTCCAGCTCTATCAACGCTCAGCGCTCAGACTCGAGGCAACATTCATAGTATAAGCCTACTAAGGCCAAAATCATGAAGGTTCGTCAACGTCCCTATTGCCACTCGACAAATGGCCGTACACTAACCCTCCTGCCCCGCCCTACATCCATACAGGTCGTCAGCAAAGAAAACATTCAAGACTATCAACGCGCCGTAGCCATAGGCGGTGCCAAAGGTTTTCTCGGCGGTGTAGCTGTGGCTTTGCCAGCGTCCTACCTCGCCCGCAACCGCTTCGCGTACTACCGCAATCTACCGCCTTCGCTGAGAGCGCTGGCGGGGATTATGGTCGTCGTCCCAGCGTTCGTAATCTCGGCGGAGACGGCGGGGCGAAGGTACGAGCAGGAGCATTGGTCAGTTTCTGTCTTCTTTACCGCGTTGGCGGCTATCCCCATCGGGTCCAGGCCACTGACTCGATTGGCAGGGAGGGCGCTGGCAAGGATGCATTGACACTGGAAGAGAAGAAAGAAATCACGAAATGGGAACATCTGTCGATGGGAGAGAAAATCGTCGACTATACCGCTCGCCACCAGTACAGCGTGATCGCAGGCGCTTGGGCCACTGGCATCGCTGGCGCTTTCGGTTACATGATGCGCGACCCGTAAGTCGTTCCACCGCCCCGAGGTCCCTTCAGTGCACCCCTCCAGAGTCCACTTCGTTCCCGGTGGCTTTGTCAGGCTGACTGGGAACCACCCTTGATTTTTGTATTTGATGGATCCGGATGTATGTAGGTTGCAGACTGTGCCACAGAAGGTAAGCAGCCGACTAGCGCGAATCAGGGCATACGTCGCCTTTTTTGTGATTAGGCGAGGGTTACGGTGGCTGACTCGAGGATTGGGCGTGGTGTGATTTTTGGCACGGATGTCGCGTTTTATATAGGTTGTTCAGGCGCGTGTGTTCGCGCAGGGGCTCACGCTGGCCACGGTGTTGACGGCGGCCTATGTTTCTCGTAATGGGCACCACTTCCCAGACGTTGAGGATGCAGCCAAGGTGCGTATTTCGGTTACGTTGTCAGGAGGTATACTGACAAAAGAGTACAGCCAAGGAACAATGACCATTCGTGGGAAGACATGCTGAAGATATACAAGGAGAAGAAGGACGCTGATCCCCAAGTGAGAATCTGAGTGGGACAGAATAGCATCCAGTGGCAGCGACGCAGTCAGTAGGTTCGGAGAGTGTACGAGTCCGCTGCTCGAAAGCAGCTTGTAACGATAGCAGATGTATGATGTAGTACTGTATACCGAGACTGTGTAGAGCTATGACCGGATCATGATAGTGGATGTCTTCCTCCGGTTAGGACGCTGCGTAGACCAGATACATGTCGTAGTTCGGCTGATGGCAGTCGTGACCTCCTCCTAGAGGACCCCTTTTCCAGACAGGCTGCCTCCCATTACCTATTAGGATGCAAGCCCTCACTAGCATCGCCCAAATGCCACGGTAAGAGCCACCAATAGTATGAAACAAGCGGAAGACTCAAGGAGATCTGACGAACAATAATCAGCCGCCGATGGAGAACTCCGAGAGGATGAGGAAAGACGCGGCTGACAGGAGAAAAACGTCAGGTCATGGGCGATGACACGATATTGTCGCTCGTACGATGCAACGTCGGGCGAATGCCTTCACGACGAGCGAGTGGAAAAGAAAGAGCAACTGGCACAGCGAAGGATCATGAGACGAGAACCCGAAGGCAATGAGCGGAGGGAGAGGCTGGACGGGGAGTGCCGAGGTGCCGAAGCGGCTTTGGAAGCGGGCGTGGTGAACGGAGTTGGACGGCGCGAAAGGACTCTCACCAATTCTGTTTCCTCCCGCTGACTAAAACATCCATTCACGGCCGACACAAATGGCCACCAGGCAAGTCCATCCTCTCTGCCACCACCATCTAGCAGCGTTAACCATGTTTCGCTGGTCCAGGACGGCTGCCCTTGCCATCGCTTGCCTCGGCGTTCTCACCAACTTCGCCCTCGCGATCCAGCTCTTCGCCCTCTGGCGCACATTCAGGTCTGACACGGAGAGTGAGTGGGAGGGCTCAATCGACCTCTGGGCCGTAAACGGATTCAAGCTTGTCGGCATTCTATCTGCCGCCTACTTCGTCACTGCTGCTGCTGCCAGCATCGCAGGGCTCGTAGGCATATTCAAGGTACGTCACCGCCCCTCTTAGTACAGTCTTCCACTCCCGCTGACTGTACACCGACTTCCCCCGACTCCTCTCGTGCACAGGGCATTCCGACATACGTTCGTTTCTATCGCGATTATTCCATCGCCGATTTCTCCTTCACCACCATCACAACACTCCTTGTTACATATGCCTCATTCCGTTACTCCGCCGTCCGTGCTGGCGTCTGCGAGGAGATTTCAAGACATCCAGACTTCATGAGGGAAATGCAGGAGATGGGCCTCAACCTAGAGAATTGCGAGCAGTGGTTCGAGAGGGCTGTCGTCGCCTTCGTCGTTCTCATGCTTATTGTCATAGTCGTTCGCGTAAGCCCCGCTGCCCGGCCGCCATCACCTACACATCTCGTTCTGATCAGCCGTTTCATCTTCTTTCTACAGCTTCATTTCGTATTGGCAATCTCGCATTACTACTCGCAGCTCACACGCCACCACGGCAGCAGTCTCCCAGTCTTCCTCAGGAGCCACCACAAGGACACCACTGGTCTCCAGCGCATCTACCTTCTCCCAAGTCCGACATCTGCAACCTCGTTCAATACGCAGGGCACGCAGCCCGAGATCGTATACGCACCAGTTCCGCTGCGAGACCTCTCCGAGCAGGATGCACGGGAGCTGAACGCTCGCGAAGCATGGATCCGTACATCCTCTTCACCTCAGCCACCACGCACACACCGACACAGCCGGTCGCATTCGCATCCCCACCGGCATCATACAACAGGGCGGATCGGCCTTCCCATCCGCCCTAACGAGGGACTACTCCCTGGCCACGAGAAGATCCTCAAAGATTGATTCTGCAACAACCGATCTTTTCTCCTCTTTTCGATGCCCTCGTTTTGTTAGCCATTAGTTGCCCTCTGCGCTGTCGTCCTTGCTTGGTTGCTCATCATGTTTATTTTTGTCACTGTGGCACCTCTTTTCCTTCTGCAGTCTAGTCTTGGCGTGGGTCTCTATCTCTTTTTCTATCTTTCGTTGTTTAGCATATCGTACTCGCTATGTTATTTGGTTGGGTCTCTTCTGCCTCTTCCAAACGTTTCTCTCCTGACGTCGACGTCCTGGTGGAGAATCTGATTCTGTCCTTACGCTCCTCCATCCACCTACCCGCGCGCCCCCTTCATCTTCTCCGTACCAGTACGAGAGGGTCACTTTCTCATGGTCTATCCATCGTGTTGTATTCTTCCTGGTCCACACCCCCTCATACTTAGAACATAGTCACGTACCGCATGTCTTTTTAACCCGTATATGTGTTTGCAGCTTTGCTTTGTCGCCTATAAATAGTGCCGCCGGCGGAGAGCTAAAGATGAGGAGGACCCGGTCGACCGTCATTTGACGAGCTATCGAGAGGCTGACCGGGGCGGGGGTAACGAGGACTTGACGATCTGTATTTCGGATAGTGGGCTCGCTACGAAATGCACCGTCGTCGGGCCATGTGAGAACGTGCGCCGACTCTTCTGGACTGAGTCTCGTCCGCGCTTGTGCGAACCTGGAACCCCCTGGCCAGGGATTTTTGAACTCTACTCTGGCCCAAAGACGATGGTCCAGAGTGGACAGCCGACTTGGGGCAGCTAGAGTGATGGCGATGGACGAAAAGGAGGCGTCGAGAGCAGAGCGCGTCGCTTCCCACATCCGTCCATCCATCTTCTCCCTACAAAACACCGTCCCTTTTCTCACCTGGGCCACTCCACTTCCTCCAACGGTTCTTCCCCCATCACTTCCCTTCTCTTCATTTACAGCTTCCTGAACCTGACCTCGGAACGGGATGCCCATGGCGACCATCCGCGCACGCTCCCCGGCCACCATCTCGCCCGCTAAGAAGCCAAAAATTGACTCTACTGTCCTCGAACAGCAGCAGCGGGCTAAAAGCGATGAGGCCACTGAGAGACATCAGGACCATATCTCGCTTTTTACGCCCAACCTTTTCGACCCGTCGAACATACACCGGTTGAACAATTACTATCACGCGTCTGAGCCCTATAAGTATGCGCTCGTCGAGAAACTCTTTCAGGACGATCTCCTGAAGAACGTGGTCGACGAGTGTCTGAGCGAGTTGCATTTCACGGAGAGGGAGACGGATATCTATAAGGTGAGCCTAGTTGCTCGCGCCCCAGTGTTAGGAAAATTTCTTCGTTGGGCAGACCACTTACTCTACTCCCTCATTGATCGATCTTTGCCTTTCTTTTTCTTGTAGGTCAACCAAACGGGCGACCTGGCCTCGTTGAACTACCTCTCGCAAGATCAAATCGCACTCCTGCCAAACCTCCTCAAGCTTCGCGATGCTCTGTACTCTCCTACTTTCCGTACCTTCATGCGCACCGTCACTGGCTGTGGACCGCTCTCGGGCGTCAAACAGGATATGTCGATCAATACGTACAAGAAAGGCTGTCATCTTCTCAACCACGACGACGTCATCGGCACTCGCCGTGTATCCTACATTCTCTATATGCCTCTCCCGCACTACCAGCTGTGGCAGAAGGAGTGGGGAGGCGCGCTCGAGCTTTATCCCGTCAAGATGAGTGAGGAGGGCGTCTTGGAGCCCGAGCCTGTGCCGACGAAGTCCATTCCGCCGAGCTGGAACCAGTTTATATTTTTCGAAGTGCAGCCGGGCAAGAGTTTCCATTCGGTGGAGGAGGTCGTTGTCGGTGAAGGCGAGGATGGCAGACAGAGGCTTTCGATCTCGGGTTGGTTCCATGCGGCACAGGAAGATGAGGATGGATATAGTCCGGAACCGGAACCGGAAGTAAAGAGTTCACGAGATCAACTTGTATGTACTCCTGTTGAAACTACAATTTCCCAAAAATCTGAAGTACGCGTTTGACCAGGCCTCTACCTCCACCTCTTTCCAATCGTATACGGAAGAGCCCCCATTGCCGGACGCCGCCCTCTCCGCCGACGATATCTCCTTCCTCTCCGAATTCCTGAACCCCGTCTATCTCCAACCCCGCACCATGAAAGCCCTCTCCGCCCGCTTCGTCCAAGAATCCTCTCTCGAACTGCACGACTTCCTCTCCGTCCCCATCGCCTCCACCCTCTCCCCCGGTCTCCGCTCCCTAGACGCCCAACAAGGTCTCGGCCCCAACCGTCCTTATCCCATTCCTCCCCACACAGCCGGTACCGGCCAAGGCTCCGGCTGGACGCTCAAAGGCCCACCACACAAATGGCGCTACTGCGTGCTCGAGAGCCCGCGAACGGAGGGTCCGGTCGAGGCGGCACTGCCGTTAGCGGTGCAGACACCGGAGAAGATCGTGAGGTCGTTGCAGGATCAGTTGTTTGGCTCGGAGGCGTTCAGGAGGTGGCTTGCGGTCGTGAGTAGGTTGAGCCCGATGAGGTATGCGGTTGAGGCGAGGAGGTTTTGTCCGGGGTTGGGATATACGTTGGCGACGAGCGAAGAGAATGAGGCGAGGTTGGATGTTGTGCTTGGGTTGACGCCGCAGGTTGAGGAGCAGGAGAGTGATGCGGAGAAGAAGAAGAAGAATCAGAACGGGAAGAGGAGGATAGAGGAGGAGGAGCCGACGAGGGGGTGGCAGATGGGGGAGTGGGGTGGCTGGGAGGTACGGAATTTACGCTGCTTCGTCCTTGTTTGGATACATGAAGCTGATTATATCTTTGTATTCTGTAGTGTTATATGGCTCCTCATGACGAGGAGGACGACCCGGCTGTTTACAGGTCGGGCCCGAGCCGTAAGGCGGCCAAGGCCGAACCTTCATCGCAAAAAACGAACGGTGCGAACGGCAGTGGCGCCAGCAACAGCAGCGGCGCCGAACACGGCGAAGAGAACGGAATGCATGATTCAGATGAAGACGCTGAAGGTGAGAGCGATGACGAAGTTCAGGCCGATGAAGAGGAAGAGGAGGAGGACGGGACTTTACTTACCGTGCAGCCTGGATTTAACCGTTTGCTGCTCGTGTTGAGGGACGAGAGGGTGATGCGCTTCGTTAAGTATGTCAGTGCGGCCGCGGAGGGCTCGCGCTGGGATGTGTGCGGCGAGTATGAGGTTGGCATGGTCGAGGAGGACGATGAAGATGATAATTAAGATGCCGATTATTTCGAGTATCTATCCCTGCGTTATGATAACATTCTTGTAGCTCTTGCTGTCTACTATATTCTTGTTGCTTCGGCCGCATGCTTCGGGTGTTTGTGAGAGTAGATATAATTGGTAATAGAAAATCAAAATACAGCATGATCACGATTTACACCATGAACATTACAGCCCAAAGAACGGCACAACATCGGTCAACCCCCTCAAAGCATCCAACAGCTCCTCGTCCTCAGCCGACATAACCTTCAAATCCTTCTTCCCGACAAATGGCAACTCATCAGGCTCACACACCGTGCCTTCCTCCGGAAGCGTCCCATTCACGAAATACGCCCTCACGGCCTTGGCCGTACAAATCGAAGGAGCCGCCAACGAACAATGCCCATGCGAGTGCTGCTCCAACAACCCAGCACCAACGTACCGCTCCTTCACCCTCAACGCATCGCTGAGCGGACAGACGGGATCGTACGTCGGGTTGATGATGAGGATCGGGTTGGACGTGTTCGCAGCGAGAGGGTCCGTATAGCGCCATTTCGACTTGATCTTCCATTCTAAGCACTGGAGCTTATGGACCGCCCAGATTGGCGCTGCAAAAGGTGACTTGGAGGTGAGGTTGCGGTAGTGAATCTCCATGTCGCCTGGGTTTTCGGATTGTGGACCGGCGTCGCCACATGCGATCGCGTAGAAGGCTTCGGTCTCCGCTTCCCAAGGTTCGGTCCCGGGACTGCACTCGCACTCGTAGGAAACGGTGCCGTTGACGATGGCCTCGAGCGCGGTTGCGTTGTGCGTCTCGATGGCGTGGAGTTCGTTTGCGAGGGGTGCGAACATGGTGAGAGGTTTGTAGAGAGCGCGGAAGAATCGGTGGTGCATGACGTCTTTCGTGATGAGTGCTGGGCCGGAGGGAGCGAATGGGACGGGGACGGGGGCGTCCATGAGAGAGACGAAGATATTGTCGATGCGAGCTTTGACTTCCTTGACGCTGGGTTCGTAGAGCGGGCATTTGGTAGGGCCGGCTAGGTAGCAGTACTCGTAGAAGGATTTCACGACGGTATCTGTGTCGTCCATATTGGTGGCCCAGGTGCCTTTAGCGTACTCCTCGCCGTCGTAAACACCGTCGATGATCACCCGGCCGACTTTGTCAGGATACATGGCGGAGAAGTATTGTCCCAGGACTGTACCGTAGCTCTGTGTGTGCGCCCTCAAAAATAAGCACTTTATCGAGGAGCGGGTTACGAGTATGACCTACAAAACCCCAATAAAGCATCTTATCCTGACCCAACTTTTCCATAATTTTGACCATATCCGTCGCAACGTACGGTGTGTTCATGAACTATCCAGAGAAATAATATAAGAATGAGCTATGTTACAGGATGAATCGTTAACTTACTCGTCCTGGACCCCATTCCGTCGCTGTGCCACCCAACTCCTCCTTTCCGTTCCCGCCCAGACTACGCTTACAGACCTCACCCACGACGGTCTCACGACTGCGAGCCAGGCCAAGGGAGTTGACAGTAGGCTCCATGAGCGTAAAAAGCGACTGCAGCGACCATTGCTTGTACTGCGTCTCCGATTCGAAACACTGCGCCGAAGGCGTTGTGGCGCCCGTCCCTCGAGGATCGAAACCGAGAAGGTCAAACTCTGGACCAACAATCTTCGCGATATCGTCACCCGCGCGTTTGAGCAGGCTTGTTCCGGAACCACCGGGACCTCCTGGGTTTAGAAAGATGGTGCCTTTGTGGTTAGCGGTGTCATTTCCCGGTAGGAGAAGGAGGGCGATCTCTGTCCTTGGGCCTTCGGGAGTGGTATAGTCGAGGGGGAGGCTGATGCGTGCACATTTGTACTTCCCGAGACAGTCGGTCCAGGTGATATTCTCCGAGGGTTTGAGCTGCGTGGTGGTAAGGTGATGAGTACATGACGCCACAGTAGATGAAGACAATCTTGATACATGCCTTGTACCAGTCAAAACCCTCGCTTGACAAGGGTGAGGACTGACTCGGGATGAACGAGTCCTCCTCAGAGTTATGATAAGGTCTCCAGAATGCCAGATACAGCGTAAGCGTGACAACGAATACTAGCCAGCCTGAGCGACGTCCTGAGCGAGTTGGATGTGGCTGCTCCCCCAAAACAGGGTGTGCCTTCTTGTCCTCGAAGGGGTTCGACATGACGAAGGAGTGCTGGGAGGAAGTCACAGGGGAGCTTGATGGATACTACTGTACACCCAATGACGAAATTAGACAGCCATGCGCCAGGAACAACGTTCAAAGTAATTCACATTGCTGCCGGTACGCTGGCCCAGTTTTTACGTGGTCAGCTTGCTGCAGGGAGGACTGTAAGAGGCTTCAATCTCAAATGAGCGACACCAACAAATCCTTGAGATTCAGCCTGGTCGCATCAAATCCAGCTGTCTCGAACTGCGTTTCAAAGCTTCAAGCTTCAAGTTCGAACGGAAACCAAACGGAACCCATGAGATATCGTTCACTCACAACACTGACTCTCCCCACCAGAGCGGGAGATTTTGTAACTTTTTCGAGATGCTTTGTAGGAAAGCTTTTCGAGGTTTCAATAGATGCACTGGTCCGGCTGCGACTTTGCGACTTGGTCGATTTCTAGTACTGCTCGACCGGTCGATAATGAACGGAGAACGATTGAACCGCCAACCAGCCGGACTTCCACTGGTCGATCCCGGGCCGCCTCCCCACGGAAAATCCCTCGAAAAGTCCGTGTTGGAAGTCGGACCGGAACTTCCGCAACCTCCAGTCGTTATACGTGCTCCCCGCAATAAAGTGACAGTGCTTTCGAAATGTCCGCCATTTCTTACCCCCTTTCCTCCTCTTCTTCTCTCCTTGGATTATACGGATCATATCTCCAGAGCGCACTGGAGTCCCCTGGGCATGTCGCGTCTCGCTAGTATGGGATTTGGACTCTTACGTTCTCGCCACGCCGATGGCTTTTTGGGTCGTGCTTCCTTCATTGAGTCTCGGTCACCGGGTCTGGTCGTCCTGCAGAAGAGAGGCCTTGGGAGTTTTCGACCAAAGGGTGGCCTTAGCAAGGGTAGAGATTATAGAACGCTCAACCGGTCCTCTGGACGGGTCGTACGACTACTCGCTATAGGATTAACGGCGTCTGCAGCGTCGTTACTTGGTCTCTTGGTGAGTAACTTCATTCAATCATGTTGCTCGTGTGAGATAGAAGGCAATGGTGCATGCGTGTAGGATAGTCGATACTCGCCATCTGTGAAAAGTCGGTTCTTGTAGAGGCAATGAAGCTTGTCTTTAGGCCCATTAAGCAATATTGTAGAGACTTGAACCTCGAACATTCTCAGAGCCTCGAGAGCCTCCTCGACTGCCAGCCTGGAGTTTTGATGCTTACACCTTCCTACATACAGGCCTTTCTTCACCCAATTCATCTCGACGACGAAAACTCCCACTCAAGGATGAACTCCGACGCACCCCAAGAACCTAAGGGGCGCCTTGTCTCCTGGGCTGAGCTTTCCGAGCACAATACTCGAAAGTCGGTCTGGGTCTTGATTGATGGAGAGGTGTACGACGCTACGGAGATAGTGGACATCCACCCAGGTGGTGTTGGTCCTTTGATGAAACAGGCTGGACAGGACGCGACGTGAGCTACTCTACTTACACCGCACCTCTTCTCCCTTCATATCGGTCTTGGTCTCTCTCACACCGAGAACTTGACCATTTTAAATAGCAAGGCATTCAAGCCCATCCACCCACCGGGCACATTAGCCATGCTACCGCCAGGAGCTCATATTGGTTCCATCGACCCCACAACAGTACCTAAGGACTTGACCGGTCCCTCAGAAGAAGACATCCGAATAGCGGAGGCTAGAGCAACATTGCCACCACCAAGCGCAGTGTTAAATCTGGCCGAGATGGAAGAACTCGCGAAGGGTGTTCTTACGTCTACTGCCTGGGGATACTACCGGTCTGCTGGTGATGATGAGAATAGTTGAGTGCCCCTATATCGGTCGACCACAGTCGTATGTGGCGTAGACAGTTGTTGACGATTACTATTCTAAATGTAGCTTTCTGGGAGAACCGTAATGCGTTCAAAAGGTTCTGGTTCCGGCCACGGGTGTAGGTCTTCTCCCATTTATAACACCGGCTGTGATATCGACCTCATAATTTGGTTAGACTCAACAAGATTTCACGCGTCTCAACATCCACGACTATGCTCGGCTTACCGACTACTCTGCCCATTTTGATTGCGCCCGCAGCTCTGGCACGCCTAGGCCATCCGGATGGTGAAATGAACCTCACACGAGCGGCTGGTGCGGAGGGAATTCTCCAGGGCGTACGTACTCAAACATGGTTTCGTATCACCGTTCAGTCTAAGCTCAACCAACTCTCGATTCAATAGATCAGTAGCAATTCCTCCTGTTCGCTCTCGGAGATCACATCTGTCCTTCTCCCAACTCAGCCCCTAATATTTCAACTCTACGTCAACCGTGATCGTTCAGCTACCGTCGAACATCTTCAGAAAGTCCGTCAAGCTGTTGGCCCCAGCGCTGCAAGCGCCTTCAAGGCATTGTTCGTCACAGTTGATGCTGCCGTGGCTGGTAAAAGGGAGCTAGATCAAAGAGCGAAAGGCGATTTTTCGGGGCCTGCGATGGGTGGAAAAGACAATGAGGGCGCAGGAGCTGGTGTGGCATTGGTGAGTTGGTGGCCCAGGTTGTGAACGTCTGCCTAACTGATATTGCGGACGAACAGGCTATTAGTGGGTATCAGGATCCGGATGTTTGCTGTGAGTTCTATGAGACACTTTGTTCTGTTTGTCCCTGCTCATATCCGCTCAATCACAGGGGACGACATTCCGTGGATACAGAAACACTGGGGTCTCCCTCTAGTTCTTAAAGGCATCCAATGTGTTGAGGTAAGGCCCTAATATACATCCGTACTCTAGTGCTGACGCGACTTCTCTTATTTCATGATAGGATGCGGAGATAGCCTACGACAAGTATAATGTTCAGGGTATCGTGCTCTCAAACCACGGTGGTAGAGAGTTAGACTAGTAAGAGCTTTTTCTAGCGGATATCATTTACCGTAAGTTATTGACATCCACCACCTAGCTCGCCAGCGCCCATCACCGTGCTGCACGAGCTGCGGCAACGTCGACCTGACATTCTGGACGATCCGAAATTCGAGGTGTACATTGACGGTGGCGTCACACGCGGGACGGATGTGTTGAAAGCTCTCTGTCTCGGCGCACGCGGTGTAGGACTCGGTCGAGCGTTCTTGTACGCAAATGCATTGTACGGGGAAGAGGGATGCCGGCGTGTCGTGCAAAGTCAGTCCTATTCTTTTCCTGCGTCGTTCCAGTGGCACCATTCCATTTTTATTCCATCTTTGCCATATGATCCGGTGAGCTGGCAATGGGTGCTAACCTCTTTTACTTGTTTGTTTGTTTGTTTGCTTGTTGGGGATTGGGGTTCCCGTTGCACAGTCCTGCGCGAAGAAATTGTAACAGGGATGCAGTTGATGGGTGTCACAAGCTTGGACCAGCTGAGGCCCGAACTTGTGAAGTACGCGGGTGATTCGGATAGGGGCGATTCAGCATGGGCACGTTCGCGGCTTTGAAACAGGATAACAGCGCCTACTTTCGACTCATCAATAAGCTTGAATGTTGTGGGAAAGCTAGCAAAGCTACTCTCGCACATGGGGATTTTTACGCGAGTCCATTGGACTACGCTATGGTCAGCGTTATCGAGAGATCTTCTTCTTCTGCTTCTGCTTAGGAGAGAGCGTGGGGCGCGGTGGATAAACTCGTGGAGGGGGCATGTACATAGCGATCTATAATCTATCGATGTCGATGAACGTTGTCGGGATGGGGTCCAATGTACAAGTCCATTCCGTCGAATATTCAAGTGATTTACGGTGAATTTAAAGACACTGTTCAGTGAACGGGCGGCAGGCAGAGAGAACACGTTGTTTGGCCGTTTCCTTGTGCTTGCTGTGATCGGACGATTGACATTTGGAGAGGACGCGGATTACGAATTGGACATTGGGTCACGTTGCAGACGCGCTTCTAGCTTTCCTCCGTACATACCCCTCAGCTCTCCTCCGCACTGGCTTTTCCCCTTGCTCGCCGTCGTCGCTAGCGACGATGAACTCGCTAAGCTATCTTTCTCGTCAGTTCGACGTCCTCGCCTCGGCAAAAACGCCGCCGTCGACACCGAGCTCAGAGCATCCGCCTCTTAAGATCTACAGCCTCCCCAACTCTCCGAAACATACCCCAGTCCCCAGCCCGTCCTCATCAGCCGAAGATCTCACCCGTCTCCACAATGAATCCCAAGGCTCTCGCAAAGATCGCATACGCAAGGGATCTCCTACTGCTTGGTCGCTGAAAGCACTCGTTGCTCCCCCACCAGTACCCCGTCGTACCCTTACCTCGCCGGCACGGATCCCCACACCGTCTTCCAAGGCGGGCACTTCGTCTTCGTCAACGGCTTCGTCATCTGAAACTTCCGCTTCCACCTCTTCACCGTCAACTTCATCGTCTCCAGTGGCCATGCCTTCACTTCAGCCATCACCTACTGTATTGCCACGACGACCAAAGCGATCTTCATCTATTCGAGCCAAGTCTCAGATACAGCGCCAGAGCCTATTCCATC
Source organism: Stereum hirsutum FP-91666 SS1 (assembly GCF_000264905.1). Lineage (NCBI taxonomy): Eukaryota > Fungi > Basidiomycota > Agaricomycetes > Russulales > Stereaceae > Stereum > Stereum hirsutum. The sequence continues at coordinate 1,911,356 of NW_006763135.1, forward strand.
GAATATTTTTCGTGAGGGTTATTTTGCTGCTTTGGAATAGCATATGCGCGGCAGCCGCCTCCGTGAAGGTTAGAATTAGAGCATGGCATGGTGATGGTCTGCGGGGAGGCCGGACTGCGCGAGGTGCACACGTCAGAGGAGGTGCGGACGGCGGTGACCCCAACGAGACCGAGAAGGAGAGTGAAGGCGAGGGTGAGGGAGATGAAGAGAAACAACCATTGATCATGATGCAACATGTGAACGACCCTTCACCGACAACAAACTCGTCGGTACCAAATTCGGGGCCACCTCACCCGCCACCCACAATACGCTCGCAAACAGACTCAACACTTGTCGAAGGTTTACCAGTTGCTGCACACTCGGATTCGCCCTTTCATTCAAACTCTCAGACTCTACTGCCACATCCGCTTGCATCTTCCCTGTTTCCCTTTTCACAGTCACAACAGTCCACAACACCTTCTCGTACACCTACTCCGACATCAATATCCCTTAACCCTGGCCTCCCCGCCACTCGTAAGACCACTCCCTTTCACATGCAGAAGACACTGGTCCTTGACCTTGACGAAACCCTCATACATTCCACCTCTCGTCCCTTGTATAATGCCTCCGGTTCTGGCGGGCTTCTCGGCGGGCTGGGACTGAGTGGGTTAGGATTGGGGAACAGCAGAAGAGCGAGCAAGAGCCACATGGTCGAGGTCGTCCTCGGAGGGCGTAGCACGTGTTATCACGTCTACAAAAGGCCTTATGTAGATTACTTCTTGAGAAAGGTGCGCCGAGCCGTGCTCTGACTTTGATTAGGTTGGCTAACGAATCCACATCTACAGGTGTCAGCTTGGTACACTCTGGTCATCTTCACTGCCTCGATGCAGGAGTACGCTGATCCGGTCATTGACTGGTTGGATGCCGGGCGTGGTATCCTCGGGCGTCGGTTCTTTCGAGAGGTGTGTATCCTGTGGCAGAGAGTCACGAGTGGCCCATGCTGACCATCGGATGGTACACCAGTCCTGTACGCTCATGCCAAACGGCTCGTACACGAAGGACTTGTCCATTATAGAGCAAGATCTTTCAAGAGTCTGTCTTATAGACAATTCTCCCGTTTGCTATGTCGTCAATGAAAGTAAGTGCAGCTACCCAGTAGCTAATCGGGCACAAAGCTAATGATGTCCGTTCATTCCGTGCAGCTAATGGAATCCCAATCGAAGGCTGGACGCATGACCCACACGACGAGGCATTACTCGATCTCCTACCCGTGCTCGACTCGCTGCGGTTTACAAGCGACGTACGACACGTCCTAGGCATCCGGGGCTTCACCTCATAGCACTTTCCTTGCTCGGCACGCAGACTCTTCTCGGTTTGTGCAATCGTTTGCCCTAGAGAACCCGTTTTTGTCTTGTTATTTGTTCGCTTTACGGACCTCGTTTTCATCTGTTTTTATATTATTCTGGTTCTTCTTCTGTCGTATCCTTGAAATCTTTTGTTATTCTGTTTCCAGCCCATTGTCACATATATTCGGTCCTCTTCCTCATGGTTCTTGCTTCTGGGATACTCAAGGTCCGTTTCTGTAGTCGTGAAGATAGTTGTTCCTTTGCAAGTCGATCGTCACCGTCCGCGCTCCCTCTCCCGTCAATACTTCCTTTCCTCATCCCATCTACCGACTTGATCCCGCACTCTTTCTATCCTCACCCGCTCCTTCCCACCCTCGCCTATCCTTGCCCCCTCATCTCCATCACTTTCAACATCAGCGAAATCTCCATCATACACATCATCTTACAATATTCTACCTTACATAAACAGACCTGCCAGTCAATCAACCAACCAACCAAACCAATACAAACCTTTGTTGTCTCGCCATCTTTTGGACTTGCGCTATGATGCAATTTTCGTCTGCGATTATGAGCCTACATAGTGATATTTGCTCTCCCCGTCTCAGTACTTCTACCCTTATGTCACCTGCAATTTCAACATTGCAATCTGTGCGCAAAGTTTTGAGGTCTTTATCTGCAATCTACTTGATAGTCCCTATTCAAAGCAAAACAAGTGGTCAGCTACACAAAACAAGTTACCAACTACCCCCGGCGAGACTCGAACTCGCAACCTCCAGATGCCTATAATGGTAGAAGTCTGACGTCATAACCATTAGACAACGAGGGCTCTGTTGTCTTTTCCTTTGCATGACTATAACGATGTGGACCTCAAAGAGGTGGAAGGCCCCCAAAGGTATGGCCCCATCCACAATATTTTGCTTTCCTGCTGATCGCGGCCGGTAACATATGTTACACCCAGTCATCACATTACATCCATGCTCAAATGCGACCGCGCAGCAGGCCCGTAGCAAGGAGTTGGGTGAAGACAGCTCCGTTCACCGGGAATACCCACCCTTGTACTTCGGCCCCCTGTCGTCTCGTCTACTACCGCTGTACCCACCGCTATACCCACCGTCACGATGGCCATAACGATCCCGATCTGCTCGCTCATACTCTCTGTCCCAATCCCTCCTTCTCTCCTTATCGCTCTCCCTGTCTCTCCTGTTGTCCCTATAGTACCCACGCTCGTCATCTCGATGATCATCGTACTTCCGCTTACTCGACGAAGAAGACGATGCGCCCCGTATCTTCAATTCGCCATCACCCTGCAGCCGCTCTACAAGGCTTGGCTTCCTCGACCGTCCTTCGTCCACATTCCTGCCATAGTCGCGCCCACGGCTCGAAGAGGATGAATCCGCCTGTTTCTGCCCAAAGTTGCCGAATGTCATCTTCTTTGCAGGTGCCGGGCCTTGCACAAATCCTCCAAATCCACCACCACCGCTCTTGCTGCGATCGCGAGGGCCTGAAGGTGCAGAAGGTGGTACGCCTCGACTCCTAGCGTTCCTAGGGTTGCCAAACCAGTCGTCACCTTCGTCTTCCTCGAGTTCCTGTGCACGCTGCGCCAGTCGGGCTCTGTTCTTGTCCTTCGCTTGTCTGCCAACGTTGTTAGGAGCGTTAGAGTCCCAGCGGTCCGGAATGGTGGTGTCGTTCTCCCAATCTCGAAGTTCGCGTCTATGGCGCTCGATCTGTGCGGGTGAGTCGGAGAAAGGCCCAGAAAGTGTGTTGTAGGAGCTGAACGCGGACGGCTCTATGGGGAAGTCGGGTGGATGTCGAAGGACCTCGCAGTCCTGAAAGATAACTAATATAAGTAACGACAGGAGAGGGGCAGAAGGGGAAAGGCTCACATCGCCTAGATGATTAGCGCTTCCACAATTGTAACACCAATCATCTCCCGCGATGTACCCTTCGCCACCCTGGCCGAGTCCTAGTGCTCGCATCTCTTCTCGCTGTCTCAAGATATCGTTTCGCTCGTTGTCGGTGACATAGACATATTGGCGCCACAAAGTTGGACATTCCTACATAAAATCGAACGCAAGGGGATAAATGACATTGAGCGATCACCGTGTATATGCACATAGCGGGGCTACCTACTTGTGTAGTATGGTTTTGCGACCCACAACGATCACAATCATGATATTTGTCCGCAGCCATGGAGTGTGCAATTGCGCGATTTGGACAATCCTGGAGCGCAAGTCCTGCCGTAAGCGGGTGGTAAGAAGATGGGCAAATTTCCACCGCTCACCCTGTTCAAATGCCCCTTCATATTACACGTGAAGCAAACTTTGCTAACCTGCAAAATGGACCATGAGATTTACCAGAAAGAAGAGAGATCCTTCACTGACCGGGCAGCCATAAGTTGAATGCTCGTCACGAGCCCCGCACGTCAAACACTGGTCAAAGAGTAACGAGATCAGCGCTGCTCAACTAGCGTGCAAATAGTGTGGCGCTGACGGGACACGCACAATTTGTGTTCGACACTCCCAAGTCTTGTGATCGTTCTTGACACCGCACTTCTTACATACGAAGCTCGTCGGCTTAGAGTCCTCGGCCTTCTGTTCATCAAAATATCGCTGTGCCTTTTGGCCAGGAGTCAGGTGGAAACCAATATCACAGCAAAGGAGGACTCACTGGACGATCATCGTAGTCAAGATGTTCTATATATGACTCAGTATCCGAGTCTTTTTCGGTGGGAAGAATGATGTCCACAGGTGCCGCAGAGTCGACACCAAAGTCAAGGTCCCATATAGTGACATGAGCAGGCAAAAGCAACTTGGAAGCGTCAGAGTCCGGTTTAGATGGTGCTCCCAAAAGTAATGTGTTTGTGGATGGCCCAGCGGTCTGATTCTCATCGACCCGAGGAACTGCGATAGGTTTTGTGTCGATAAAGAATAGCTGGTCGTCCGCGATTTCCAAGGCCTGTTCGTCTTCCCCGCTGCGGTGTTTCCTCTCTCTCTTCTTTGAACGACCAGACGCCTCCTCTTCGACTTCCCCTTCTTCTCTTCCACCTTGAGCCTCGCTTCCTTGATTGCCTATCTGCTCCGCTGACGACTTCTTCATCCGTCCCGATGCCTTGTCCTCTCGTTTCTCGTCCCGCCGCCCATCCTTCGCGTCACGCGCCCCGGCGCGTTCAACTCGGCGAGGTGATTCAGTAATAGTAGTCTTGCGCGATTTAGAAGCTTTACGCGATTTTTCCCTCTTGGACCGTGACTTGGACTTGTTCGGTGAGAGAGTATCAGGTTCCGGTAACGGTAGTTCATTGTCGGAATCGTCGATCGTGATTGGTTCGGGGGGCGGTGAATTGGTAAGGTCAATTATTTCAACACTGGTAGAAGTAGCCATAATGGCAGCAGTATACGTGTGGCGGGCACGTATGACTCTGAGCGTGAAGGGAGAGGAGATGGTGGAAGATGAGCGAAAGGTTGAGATGCGCGAAGTCCGAGCTTGGGCCAATGCGTCGGTAATCCGCTTTGAAATACCGAAGGCAGTTGGGCCACACGCTGCGCCACACAATTAGCCATTCATGCTCCTCGTAAATGTGTCTCTTCGTTAAGGAAATGCGTATTTCAGTTTGCTTAATTTATTGCTCTACGGCGGTGAGCTTTCGAGCCTTAGATGAGTACTCAGACCATGTTATTGATATTTCTGGTGAGAAGGGAAACGTAACATCTAATCCGCCACTTCAGACACAACCCGTAGCATTGTACAAAACTGATATTCAAATAACATATATTCAACTGAGCCCACAAAAAACAGCATGGAGCATGTGAAAGCACACACAGAGGATATAAACATTGCTTCTGTAGAAGGGCCGGGGCCTTATGAAGCTTTTGAATCCTTCTCGATTTTCGTGGCATGCTTTCCATAGTAATAAGTCTTCCGACTCACACCCACGAACCAGGCAATCCTGTGAAGCATACAGTAAATGTAACGGTCAAGATGTCTGATAGTGGCCACACTTACCTCATCCCCAGTAGGAAGACAACAAAGCTGATGTTGCCATGGGTCATTGGATTCCAAGAGGCAAAGTCATACTTGAGATCATCCGGCAAGCCTATGAAGCTCGCCATGATGCTAACAAAATGTCAGCGCAGTCAGCTACACAACTAAGCGGGAACACTCACTGAGTTACCTACAAGGTCGTTCATGGCATGTGGATGAGTCCACAAAGAGCGCAGTCAAGCTAGTAAACCCTCTTCTAAATGGTTAACTCACATCTGCAACAGCCATGGCAAATAGACTTGCACCGATGATACGTTCTTGTGCCTTTGGATTGTCTGGAAGAGCATCTTTCACAGCTCGGAAGCCCAAGGACTCGAGGAGCCCCAGGAGCATGTAACCTGCGAGAAACCGGTTATGTCCGACCAAATTTGATGCGAAGGCTGTTAAACCCACAGTTTACTAGCTGAAATATGGCCATAGTGGAGCGGGCGTCGAGGATACTAGGTACTGGCGCAGATGAAGGTATAAGCTGATGGTGGAACCATCGAACTCCCGGGAAGAACCAAGTCAAGAAAGCGGGGGCGACTGTCGATACTGTTCGACGAACAGAAACGTCAATAAATTCTTAGAAGGGACGAAAGTGAAAAAACACACCTGGTTCCAACCAAAGGAATAGGGCGCCGTACGCGCCTGGCAATACGTTGGGGGCCATGGTAGTTCAAGAGGTAAAGTCGTATGATACGGTCGCGGACACGGAACTATCACCACGTGAGAGTGTTTACCTTGCCCAAGATGCCGGCGCTCTAATGGCATGACATCACGCGCGCCAGGTTTCCGAGTCTGTTGTTCACGAACTTTAACCCGGGAAGTCCTTGCTAACACTCTTGAGCCGCCAACGAGCTGCCCTTGTGACTATCCACCCGGGCAGCAATATGCAGATACGTCGGAGTTACTCTCATGGATAGTCGTGGTCGGAGTCTCGAGTACCTTTTAAACTCGAGTCGTCCAGCCAGTCGCCAACTCTTCTCCCCAGCGAACTAGTACCCATCTGATACTGCGGCATTATTCTCACTTTGTGAAGCACTGGCATGTCTCCACAAGCCGAGCAGATAACCCCGGAGCGAGAGGCCGATGTCGAAGAAAAACGTTCTCCTTCGCCCTCAGTGAAGCAAGTCATCGATGACGATCCTGATGCAGAGTTTGGTGGGTATGAGGAGAGGAGGAAACTGGAGAGAAAGCTACTTTGGAAGCTCGATCTAAGGATGTTCATCCTTGTGATTGTCTACATCCTCAACTATGTATGTGGTCGATACATCCGTTCTCGTTTTTGGAAGAGAACAACTAACTGTGAGTCGTATTCGTGAATTTAGATAGATCGCAACAATGCGGCGTGCGTTAAGCCCTTATAATCTTAACCGTTTCTTCAATAATTTAATTATGCCGTATAGTGCCGCGAGGTTGAAGGGGCTCGAGTCCGACCTTCACCTGAAGGGTACAGAGTTTGCCACCTTGCTGTCTATCCTATATGTCGGCTATATTCTATGTCAGATACCTTCGTACGTCCCCGATATGTACTCTCTTCCTCATTCGCATCCTAATTACCATCTTCAACGATAGCAACATGTTTCTTAACTGGACAGGAAGGCCATCCATCTACCTGCCCTGTTGCATGATGATATGGGGAATGATATCTGTACGCTTGGTCCATGTCATCCTTGTCCAAACTATTTGCTCAGTCGTTTTAAAGTGCTTGACAGGAGTCACAACGAAGTATGTCGTAGATATATCAAATATATCAAACAAGTATCGTCTCTCATTCTCCATTTAGCTTCGTTGGTGCGCTTCTTACTCGGTTCTTCCTTGGTTTCGTCGAGGCCGCATTTTTCCCGGGCGCTCTATTTCTGCTTTCGAAATGGTATACAAAACAAGAGCTGGGAGTACGCACAGCTATTCTCTATAGCGGCAATATCATCAGTAATGCTTTTGGATCTCTCATGGCAAGCGGAATCCTGAGCAGAATGCAAGGTGCCCTGGGTCACGCTGCTTGGAGGTCAGCCCTCCTATTATCATGTGTCCCACTCTTCTAAATTTCCTTGATTATCCGTCCCATAGATGGCTCTTTTACATCGAAGGCGCGCTCACAATTTTCTTCGCCATCTGCGCCATCTTCATTCTCCCAGACTTCCCAACGACGACAAGATGGCTTAGCCCGCTCGAACGATCCTTGGCCCTCAAGCGCATGGCATCTGACTATGCAGGTATTGGTGACCAGGGAGAGACGGAGCACGAAGGTCATGGTTACGGATTGAGGCTTGCGATGACAGATTGGAAAGTCTATTGGCTCGCCTTGACTATGACAAGCAACGTCGTTGGCCTGTCCTTCAACGCCTTCTTCCCGACATTGAGCGCGACAATGGGTTTTGGGACGACTATAACACTGGTGCTGTGCGCGCCTCCGTTCATTGTAGCGGCTGTGGCAGCTTTGCTGCTGTCGAGGTGCGCCGAAACACCGGTCTACTCTTTACCAGGCACTCAGCTTAACAGTATTTTTTAAAGACATTCGGATAAGACAGGGGAGCGGTTCTGGCACATCAGTGGTTCGCTCGCCCTAGGGATCCTGGGATTTATCATCGCCATCGCCACCATGAACACCGCCGCACGATACGTTTCACTGTGAGTCATTCGAATCCTAGTCGTTCGATTGCTGCGCCCATTTCCTTATTGACTCGAATGATAGGTTTTTGATGGCACAGTCTTACGCGGGTTTCGTGTGTTTCTACGCCTGGCTGAGCAACTCGTTTCCGCGACCTCCATCGAAGCGCGCTGTGGCACTTGCGTTCATCAACGCGTTCTCGCAACTTGGAAACGTCGCTGGATCGTGAGTACCATTGTCTCGCTCTCCTGAAAAACTACAACCTCACGTCTCCTTGTTTCGCAAAGTTATGTTTGGCCTACCGGATGGGGACCAACATACCGCAATTCGTACGCGATATGCATCGCGTGCTTCGGTCTGACTATCGTGATGCTCTGGATATATCGGATGTATTTGAGCCACTTGAACAAGAAGCTGGAGGAAGAGGAATTGGAGAAGGGGATCACAGAGAAAGGCTTTAGGTACCTACTCTAATCACGGGTGGTACCAGGCAACATAACGATCCTCTATATACTCAGTCCTTCCATGTACGGTTCAATTATTCTGAAAAGAGATGGAAATCATGTACGCACTATTATTCGGCGAAGCAAAAACTAAGAATTGTGCTGAAGGAGGCTGAAGGAGGCTAAAGTGTGGCGCTGTGTCACTGGATAAAGTACTGTACGCGACCGTGAGAGTTATTAGCCATATCCGACTATCTCTATGCAGACCTGCGTCACCGGATTTGGCTTGCTCGCCCGAACACTCACAGACTCACGCTGCGGCACACAAAGCATTGACTCTTTCTGATTCATATAACTTGGCCTTACTCTCGCCCAGCTTCGTACAACCTCCCTGTGCTTTCACACCCTAATTATCCCTCGGGACTGGAAATGATGGCCTCTTTCATGAGCTACTTCGGTGGGAGACGCGATCCCAAGCAGTCAGCCCGAGATGCCATCGTCACGCTTCGGGAGCAGCTGCATATGATTGAGAAGAAGGAGGACTACCTACAGAAGAAGATCGATGAGGAGCTCAAGCGAGCAAAGACCAACGCCACTTCGAACAAGACCGGTAAGTGTTGTATTCCTCGCCACAAGCCCTACACCCCGTATACATGTCCGTCGCCTTGCACTCTGTATTACGGACGAATAGTTCTATATGGTAACCATCTTTATACAAAGGTGCTGACTGAACTACCACACGACAGCTGCGACAGCGGCATTGCGACGGAAGAAGATGCACGAGACCGAGCTGGATAAGCTGTCTGGTACGCGACTGCAACTTGAGACCCAGATCAACACCCTGGAGTCGGCAAACATCAATGCGGAGACGATGCAGGCCATGAAGAAGGGATCGGACGCTCTCAAGAGCATACATCGCGGCATGTGCGTAATACATTGCAACCAATATATAGCAGCCTTTCACTCACGATATTATTGTCAATTCGGTCGCGCTACGTTCAACTACATACAACACCTTCATCGATGATAGGAATATGGATACTGTGGATGCGACCATGAACGAGATCAATACTCAACGCGAATTGGCAAACGAAATTTCAGACGCAATTTCCAACCCTGCATTCGCTGGTCTCGAAGTCGACGAGGTATTTGTTCATTCATCTATCAACATATCTCCGCTCTCCTGTTATCTATGCATACCCATTGAACTGCCTTCTATACAGGATGAGTTGAAGGCGGAACTGGCGGAGCTGGAACAGGAGGATCTCAACGAGCGCCTCATGGGTGCAGATCATGTACCAGTGCATCAACCAGCAGGAGCAACCAGAATATCAGAAAGTACGTTTTCAAGTGTGCCAAACATTTTCTTTTCCTTCCGTACTCCGCGCATTCATCTTGATCAGAATTACCTTCATACGTCGACGTACTGAGACTGACTTGTCTTTTCCAGCTCCTGCAAGAACACAAGAAGAGGAAGAAGAAGCAGAGCTCAAAGAGCTCCAAGCAGCACTTGCCATGTAACGCCGTAGGCCTGCTGCCACCGTCCTGCGTTACATGGTCTCTGCTTTCCGTCAAGTTTGGTCTCTGCTGAGACTTGAAAGCTTGATGGTATATAGCCTCCGCGCGTCCGCTTTGGGTAGAAGTCCAGGGGCTTTGTTCCCCTCCTGTCGTAGTATCTCTGGTCCGATATCCCACTGTACTTAATCTATCGTTTTGTTCCTCTCTTCACTGTTATACTATCTCCATTCATTGTCAGCGCACGAGACCGCAACGTCATGTTACCCACCTTTGTCTATCGATCAACGTGGTCTTTATCCCTGGCAACTTCCAACCCGTATACTACAGTCCACCCATCTCGACGTCGGGCAACCGGGTGACGGTTCTTCTTTCTCGTTCTACCCTTCCATTTCCATATGTCTATACGACCCCTCTCATCCGGTTGTTTTACTTCGGTTTTTGTTCGAATACTGGTTTCCGTTCCATCCGCCCGACGAATATCACACGAATTCGTTCAATAATGCAAAGGTGTGATTGGGTAGTCAATTGTCCAAAAAAGGTCAACACGTATAAGTTATCACGGCTCGATCGGTAGCGCTCTGAACCAAATAAATCGCGGAGATGTTCGGGGAATGAAAATGGTAGTAGGAACGAATATAGATACAAAACATGGGCATAGTCTGGAGATAGTGGACCTATTGATACAGAGTTCGTGTGAAAGCGGAGAACGAAAAGAAAGATATAAATAAGAAAAAGTCCAAGTTCCGAGTCGTGCTAGTATGTGGCGAACATGAAAAGGGCCAGATTTGGAAGGAAGTAGTCGGTGATGGGCGACCAGGGCATGCTATTCCGAGACCCAATCAATTCTGGCTCTTCATCTTGGGCTCCGGGCGAGGCCTGAGAATCACCACGCGGGTATTCTCGATCTCCTCCCGTTTCTCCCTGAAGTACCTGTAACGATCAAAGCCAACAAATGTTAGAAGGGCAGGAGACCCCAGAGCTGTGGCTGTCAATGCTTACCTAGGCGTCTCGAACGACCAGGAAAGATTCCCGCGGGGCCAGTGGCGGACAGCATCGACGTAACGACGAACGTCAGCATCTACGGACGGTCCGAAAGATCGAAGGGCAGCTTGGTTGTCGAGGAAGAGGTCCATCAGGGCCTTGTACTGCTCGCCGACATAGTCGCTCGCATCCTGCATGGTCAGACCATGCATCTCCGTGAGTACAGTCATGATGTTGTTGCCTTCGAGGCCCTTGGCTTGTTCCATGTCGTAAGAGTAGATATCCTGTTAGCGTGACAATTAGTCGATGAGTGTGAGCCATGGCATACAGCAGGCAAGGCTTACATTGGCCCAGCAGACCATATCTACCGCCGCGAGGTTGAGCGCAGAGAAATTGGGATCATTGACGACCTCATCGGGCAGGTCAATACCAAGGATGTATCTTTGTGAAGATCAGATATCAGGTCGTCGGGTTGGACGGTAACGCGCAGACTTACGGGATAAGAGCGAAACAGGTAAGGACGGCGCTGTTGTTACGGCGGAGCTCGATGTAAGACTCGATGTCAAGGACTTCGCCGCGCTCTCGGAGCCCCGCCTCCTCGACGACAGATGCTATGTAGTCCCTACACATGTGCACGAGCCGACGGAAGGTATGAGGCTTGACGCCGGTAGAAACCACGCGGGCTCGGAGGCTAGACAGAACAGGTAGGGCGTCAGTCGATCGGGACAGAATAGCCTATCAAGTTTGCGCGGATCTGAATGAACGTACTCTCTCGTCATCTGCGCGACTTTGGAGCCGTCATCCCATTCGGGATCTTGAAGTACCTGGAGAAAGATGCGGCCTGTGGCCCAAGCACCATCTGCGGTCTGCTCGTCACTGATCTCGTCGAGGACGAAGAGGAGGTTGATGAAGTCGCAGCATGTGCGGAACTGTTCGTAGCCGGCGTAGGGGTAGGCATGAGAGCAGAGGAGCTCGCTCTGACCCTGCGTGAAGAAAGCACGGCGCTCCTCGTCGGAGAAGACGCGATAGCTGTTGACCCAGTCTCTAGACTCAGTACAGGCACGCTTCCAGTGTGGATTAGTGGCGTCCGGGAACGCGGAGGACAACGCGAAAAGGTCAGGGAGGATGAACTGTCTGATGATAGCAGGCATGGTGGAGGATAGTAATGAACTTGAGAGTGTAAGTGAGGAGTAGTTGCTTGTAGAGTGGATTGGATGCTGAGGGAAGGGTAGACGATGTCTCGCTCTCTTTTATAACTGGTACAGCTCACCCTCTGACTCTGCAAAGATCATGTCAGTAGTCCCTGAATGTACCGCTGGACTTAGGGCTGCGAGATCCCAAACAATCACATTTTTCCAGTGGCATACCGAGCGGCTCAGTTTCCGGACCATCATACAAGAGGGGAAGCAATTATGGAGCGGCTCAATCGCTCGAAACGCCGGGGAAAGCTCTCGGTATGGCCGAAAAGGGCAGTGTATAACTACCTGAGACTCCCGTAAAATATGAGTCCAGACATGGAGATACTGGGCCTCCTCCTGGTTGTAATCGTTTGAGGTATTGAAACATTTATTCGACTAGCCGAGACGCACCCATCCGTTAGAAAGACCAAAGATTCCCTGAGTTCGGTGGAGGGCGAGCTATGTGGAATCGGGGATGTGGCGGCGGCTTCTAGTGAACCAGAGCGCTTAAGAAAATACCTGTCGACGAACAAAGGCATGTTGCGGGCCTCTAAAAACTGATAGCCGCCCATGATGCCATGTATGTTACCGGCACTGAATGAAGCAAGAATGGACGACTTATCTTTGGCTTCGCTGCCGATGTGATACCGGAAATCTGGCGTTGATCTAAACATCGCGATGGATTGTTTGAAGCGGCAAGTATTGATGCGTATCCCGGGTTCCTTGAGCCCCTGGAACTGTAAGAATATTGCTAAGCATGTTGAATCGGTCAGTCGAATTATGACAGGCTAACCATACGCACTAAGTGTTATCGTTGAGTAAGTCAATTATACCCTTTCGATTCTTCATTCACAAGTCTACGCCATATTGGCTCACAGAAAGTGGTCATTGACGGTTAACTGTTTGTAGATGCATCCATCTAGAGATCCTTCCTATGCTTCAGGAACTGTTTGAGTGAGAGCTACTAGATGATAGACACAGAAACCCAAGCGGAGGCGGTTCCCTCGTGAAAAATTGTCGGACCATCGATATCTTCACTCGTGCACCGCCACTCATCGACCAGAGCTGTGAGCTTGCCTGTGTGGTGAAGACGCTAGTGACGATTTGTGCACCGAGAACAAAAGATTCCCTTCAGAGAGGAGTGCTCGATGTACCGCTTTTTACTAAGGGCCGCAAGCCAATAATCGTTCATACTGCGATTAAAATACAGAATTGATGCAATTCCATGGAATACCTGTCTGCACTAGTAGTCGCCACAGATTTGGAGTTCGTCAATCTTTAGATTCCAATGTTTGAACAATTGGATAGCCCAGGGGCCTTAAGGATGCCGGTTTTTGAGAGCAGACCTTGGGCTGTAGGAGTTTTACGTGTCCATCAGCGCAGAGCACTAGTACGCGGAAGGAAAGATACGAAGTACGGCTTTCACCCTGTAGAGTTCACTGGCCTCCTCGAAGACCGTACCATCTTATCTTCCGGAAGAAAGGGTACGTCCTACACGTGAGTGAACTTGACTGGCTCACAATGCAGCAGGTAGGCGTAACTCGACCGTTCCGACTCCTCGGCGCAGGTTCCAGCGAACTGTCGATACCTTGAACACCAACGAGCGCTGGCGGTCCATGGCAGACAGCTGAAACGAATTTTTCCGGATTGGTAGAACTACAACCGCATATCAACGTCGGCTGTTCGACTAAGTTAGGCAAGTTGAAAGACGAAACCAACCTTGCTGGCCGGATTCACGCCTTCGGGTTCTTTGCATCCGCAAGTAGCGACATAGACTTCGGGTCAGTGAGGAGCTTCACACTTTCATCGTCTTCGTACGCCTACCAGAGACAATTATTTCACAGTTATTCAAGATCATTGACACCTACAGTTCTGATATTTACCTATACAGATCCCGCATCTAAGTACAGGGGGGTTTGACCCGCCGGTGCCGCAACATCGATATTGAAATCCGGAATGGGAATGTAGTACGGATGGGCAGCTTCAGGGAGGCAATTTCAGCACGACACCAATGAAGTGTAAGACACGGCCGCACTGTGGAACGTAAATCTGAGACACTAAAAGTTTCGCGTTCGGTGAGGATCTCATTGCAGAAAGTGAACACAAAGAGCGTGCGCTTGGTCGTGGCGATGCAATCTTCAAACTAGACGCTGGAAAAGTCGAACATTGTTGAATCCTGCGGGCGGTGATGTACGTCGAGAGCAGTGAAGCTCAAGGATGCTTGGATGTCTTTGAAGCGCGTATTTCTTCGGCTCGAGGTGGGTCAATGCGCTTATACGCTCTGTAAGCCGGGTCTTTCGGCGGTTCGCTGGGTCCTTCGTGCATCTGAAGCTGGGAGGTATAGACTCCCATAAGGTCTCGCAGGGATAGTGGACGGAAGGAAGGAAGATATTATTTGAAAGACCAACGCGGGTCACCGGTTAGAGACAACGCGAAACCAAAGCCGGAGCAGACATGACGTCATAACTCACACCAAACTCGGGGTGGCGTATAGTAGATCAATTGTGGCCCACCACCCTCAGGAAGAATGTTACGATAATATCTCATCTTATGTTGACAGACTCGGAGGAACCACGTCTTTAGCAAGAACCACCCGTTCTCTCGAGCGGCTAATATTAGCCAAAATTTCATTCTCTTTTTAGTAAATCGCTCTAGGGCGCTTGAGAAACATAGAAGACATCACAGCACCGCACAGCATCTTTAGGCCTCGTAGATAGCGTTTACGCGAAGTCCGGTGCACGAGATATATCTCCTTCTAACAGAGCATGTCATGTCAAGGAATGTTGAAGAGACCTTCTCCCGACATTGCTCGTGAAGCGCATCGTATCGCCATGAACTTTTGAGCACTGGTTCATATGTGAGCGGTTCAAACCCACAAAAGCGAAACTCTCAAGAGTTTTGACCAGCGCTGTCCGAGGCGCGTCAAGCATAATTCTGCGCACGATGTACTCTATCCTTTCGCAGATCTCCCGCGAGACACGGTCTCCGGACGGCTTCTAGTTACAGCTTGAGTTCGACGTTGAAAGCCGAAGAATGACCCGGTCTGTCAAAGTCGGGACAACTCAGGACCTGTCAAGTTATGGGTTCCCAGCCTCCGTCACGCATCAGCAAACTATGCCTCTCGGGGAACAATGTACAACCTGAGGCCGCAACGTTGAAATCAGTTTATACTCATCGGCGTGGATGAATCTTGGCGCGGTCATCAGGAACTTGAACGTACCACTCGAAGCGTCGCCGGAAGCGATGACTAGCGCTCGCATTATGATTTACCATCAGTAGGAACAGTTAGGAACGTCCTCTTTCTTTTCCGAGTGTCCGTTCCTCGGTGGATTTCAGACCGAGCATGATGAGGGCGCATGTCCAAGATCCGTCGAGGTCCGCGGAGGATGATGACCCGCTGATGGTCCATGTGCGGACTATGTTATTTCAAAAACCACACAATAGAGGAGCTCCAGAATATATATCAGGAATAGTGCCTATTTGCAGAGATAAACTGATGATCATACACGGCTGGCATCCACTGCATGTATTCAAGTAGGCTACCTTACATACAGTCCAGTGCATGAAGCTGAGATACGACGCACCACAAAGAAAGTCGAAGAGAATTGGGCTTGCCCAGGGCGCCATACCTTGCACAGCGGTGAGCAAAGACGTTATGAGCGGGACGCCCTAGAGATTCTCAGGCTGGAAAGGAGTGACCACGGGCTCAGGTAAAGAGCAACCCGTATTCTTTGGGAAAAGAGATGGTCGGTATCTTCATTCATGTCGGGAGTATGAGGTTGACTGCAGGCTTCTATGTGATGGCGCATAGTATTAGGACATCGTAGGGACGAGAGCCGCTTCAAGAAACAACAGTTTCACAGGTACTAGTAGGAGGATCGGTATGCCGCGGACTCGGACTCCATGTCCGCTGTGGAGCACCTTGACACTGACACGATGCATGTTTCTAAAAGCAGTGAAAGGAATGACCATACATGTTGGAGTGTCGCACAGCTACGTACAATGAGGGCGAGTGCTCGCTCGCCCTCGTTAACTATATGACACGCTGTTGGCGGCCCCAAGTGCAAGAGTGGCCATGGTCAGCAAGTCTGAAAATTGAGGCGAATTTTCGAGAGATGACCCAGAGATGTAGAATGACTTCATACAAGGATGAAAAGACTTACTGTATGGTCGAAATGCTGAGTAGGGGTGTCGAAGTTCACCGTCACGGAAAGACTCGGATGAAGTGAGGACTTTATAGGTTCCCACGGGTCCACGTGAACAGGATCCAGTTGCAGTAAGTACGGCATCATAACTTGATCATAATCTCTTCTCCACGCCCGCCACCATGTCTTCATTCTTCGGCCTGTAAGAACCCTATGTTTTGTGCATCACCGAAAGCCGACTTACATTCTGCCCTGACTTACACAGAGGAAAGACTCGCACGTTCAAGCCCCGCAGAGATGTGCCGGAGGGTACGAAGCAGTACCAACTGAGGAAGTACGCGGAGGCCACTCTGGTCAGTCTCCGTTTGACCGAGATTTCACCTGGACTCATCTTTGTCTGCAACTATAATTCTCTCGGGCGTGATTGGGCGTTTGCATTGGTTGTCAATTGTGTCGGGACTTCGCTAGGGCTCGGGAAACTTGCGGTTAGCCGTGAAGCTGCCTGATGGCGAGGATCTTAACGAGTGGTTAGCTGTTCACGGTGCGTAGTCTCACTTCTCTTCGTCGATATCGGCCTGATGATTTTATATTGTCCTCGTGCTGATGGTAGCCGTTGATTTTTTTAACCACCTGAACATGCTGTACGGCACTGTGACCGAGTTCTGCACACCACAAGAGGTAAGATCGCGCATAGCGACCACTTCTCCTTTTCCTTCACTCTTACTTTTGACGTATATTGATATTTTGTTATAAATTTAATAAAGTGCCCTATAATGTCCGCTGGCCCGCGGTTAGTCTGCTGTGCACTTGCCACCACTCCATCATGTCCAATTATCCATTGATCACTCCTCCCTGTCATCCTTCATCCAGGTACGAATATCTTTGGGAAGACGGTGTCAAGTTCAAACGGCCAACCAAACTTCCTGCCCCAGAATACGTCGACGCACTCATGAACTGGGCTCAAAGTATCCTCGATGACGAGTCTACCTTCCCGAACAAAATTGGGGTCCCTTTTCCAAGAAACTTCAGGGACACTGTCAGAACGATTGTGAGGAGGTTATTCAGGGTTTATGCCCATATATATAGCAATCATTTCGATCAAATTTGTGCTTTGGGCATTGAAGGTATGTTTTTGGACATCGATCATCAACGCAGCTGCTCTGCTCGCCTAGCCTTACTATGGTCTTATTTGTTCCTATCGCTGTCCTCGACTGATGTGGTATTTTACAGCACATCTGAATACAAGCTATCGTCACTTCTTCCTCTTCATCAATGAGGTAAGTCTGTCCCGATCTTTCACCTTCACCTTCACCCACGCCACCTCATCGTCATTTCCTACAGTTCGATCTCGTAGATAAGAAAGAGCTCGCACCACTCGACGAATTGAACCAGGCGATTCTTGACGAGGAGAAGGGTCGGTGACCGTCTCGTCCTCGGTCTTTCCTCTTCGTTCCTCTCGCCACCTTTTTGGAAATCTCTTTCCCTCATCGCATTCGCCGTTCAACGTTCAGGTCTCGCATTAAACCCCTGTTTACGCCACTCATATCAGGGGTGCAAACTTTTTCCCTCTCGCATGACACGAAACCCAGATGTACAACCATTGTACATTACAAGGACGATACCCGGCCGTTCGTCGGAACTGATACGCCACTCGATCCCTTTCAATCCGCTGTGCTTTCGAATCATCTATTTTCCATACGAACATGACGAAATGCAATCTTT
Organism: Stereum hirsutum FP-91666 SS1; assembly: GCF_000264905.1. NCBI lineage: Eukaryota > Fungi > Basidiomycota > Agaricomycetes > Russulales > Stereaceae > Stereum > Stereum hirsutum. The sequence continues at coordinate 1,929,299 of NW_006763135.1, forward strand.
TCGCCCTTGCTTCTCTCCCGCGCCGTAGGAGAATTGCGGTTCCCCATGTTCGGTTACCTCGGAAAGTATCATGTCACCCAGTCAGAATTCTCGTGGTGTTCTCCTCCCTCTTCCATTCAGGTTCATAGACGTCATAAATCTCTGCTCCGCACTGCTCCAACCTCATCATTGACCCTGGTGTTGTACACAAGCGAGTGCCACAGTAAAGTCGAGGGCGACAGCTTCGGGTAGACTGCAGGCTGGCGCGCTGCCAGCTGCTTCAAATCTATATTGACAATTGTTTAGCTGACTTTTCCAAGGGCGCTGGACCATCGGACTGTTTTGAACCATTTAGCGAGTGCCACATAGCGCCGCAGAGTCAGTAATGATGGCCGTGATGTGGATTGGCCCTAACGAGCCGATTCAGACCATACAAACCGCGGACAGGACGTCCCCGCTTGGTGAGGAAATTCAATCCATATGATTGTGATAATGGTTTAGGCGAAGGGGCAGAGCTACTATAGTTTCAGAGTCGTCCCATCTCCCAGGTCCTCTAGTTCAAAACCCAATTTTTGGTGGTTTATAAACACACAGACGTTAGAGCAAGAGTTATCAATAGCTAGTCTACCTCGTAAAGCGTTCGGTCGGGCTCGTATCTCCGGAAGAGCAATGCTCTAAACTTTCTTTCCAACACCTACGCTTACCACAATTGACGACCATACAATTAAACAGGCACACATTGGGCTTGGCCTTATTACCCGTTCCCTGGCAGAGTCCGGTGTCGAACCTTGTCAAACTCAACATTAAGTGACACAGGGGCTTTGATTTCTCCTCTGAGGCTCGATACCGACCCTGAAGGCGTTCCACTAGTACTGGTTTATTTGTGGAATGTATAGATGATCTGAGCTCAGAGACCAGTTTCGTCGGAGGCTGGATCTGTCAATTCTGCCAGCAGCCGCCGTCAGTTGCTCTCAGGCGCAGTACGTTAATTAGACAGAAATTCGTGATAGAGCAGTTTGGCAACAGCGACAGGCTCGCAAGTCGGCACATTTACACTCAGACTGGCAGGTGCTTCGTAGGCGTCATGACGAAGAGTCGTCCTTCCGAAATGCTCCACGCATGTTTTATGTAGCACTTTTTAAGCTACCGCGATGTGTACATATTTGGACAACGTAGTACGCTCCAGTTTCCTCGGATTTTTTTGCTAGGAACACATCGGAGGATACGTGCTCGGCACGAATGCAGCTAGTAAGAGCGCGTAGCTGTGGGAAGTGCTGTTATTTTGAGGACAGAAAGCTGTCGGGCTGGAGTTGCTGAAAACGCTCTAGCCAGCTCTGACGGGGAAATAGCGCTTTGAATACAAAATGTAAATGAAACGGAACGGGACGATGATCGACATTTGTTATGTCGCAAGCATGATCGGGTCCCCGGATGTTAACTTGTTCGTGGCGCCTGCCATCGGAGGGTGAATCCCGCATTACTTATTGCATATCATAGGTTCCATTCTTTATTTGACACGTCTGAACGACCTCTTCAACGCTCAAGCTTCAATGCTCACCTACTCGGATGGAGAACACTGCAACTCGTACGGAGGTCCCCGATAGCACTGCTGCTGAACTAGCACAGGAACGTCGGAACGGTGAATTAGAGCTGTTTAAATTAGAGCCTGAGTCTAGTACCCACGCGTGAATCGGACAGTGTTTGAACTACGGAGGTGAAGTTCCCCGGTGAGCGAAACTTAGCGTTCCATCCACACTGATACCAGTTCGATACGCTCATGTGCATCGTTTGCGAGCTGGAGATGGTGCGTGATGGGCGGATATTGACCGGGATTCCCGTGCGCAATAATGCGCGACTTGGACGCCACAACTCAAGTTAGCAGTATAGTAGTGTAAGGACTGACGGGCGGAGGGTTATCACCATTCAGTCGTCCAGAAACGCAAAAAAGACGTGCGGCGTATAACCGTAAGACCGTGTCAAACTATGAAAGGAAACTTCACAAAGAGATGAGCGGCCGAGTAATGAATTCATGAAGATCCATCCGAGTCGTTCGACATGATGGTCTCAGAGTCGGCCACGGCTAGCCATACATACATTTGGCCTCCTACTAGACGGATTGGGAAGTGAATCCCCGACCGTTGCGATGGAGACATGCAGATCTTGATGAGGAGCTATCCTCTGATAGGGGTGTGCTGTATAGAGGAAGTGCGTGGTCCCATTCCTGCACAACGGTGACACGGCTGCGTATTTCGGCCGCAGTTACATAGGTAACGGTATTCAGCTGTAGCAGCTAAGGGATGGCAAACGGGGACCAAGACAGGGAAAAGTACAAGAGAATCAACGACCCTTGAACGGTGATGGAGTTGTAAGTGGACTCGGATTGGATGGTGGATGGGTGGACGAATATTATGGACGTCGGAAGTACGGCGGGACAGAAATTCGCCACGCTGAATATGTAGGGGCGAATTCTGGGAAAATATACAGTACGTATATGGTCTGAGGCGAGAAAGGAGGCAGGAGACTGAGACTGAGACAACGGATACGAGACAGGGAGATGAGGGATGATGCGAATGTCAATGCGTGTATGCGATAGAGGAAGAAAAGCGGGTATTGAACGAGGACACTGATGCTGTTATACAAATGATTTGGGAGACAAGAAGGACGGGATGCGAAAAAGAATAAGAACAACGTGAATGTCAAACAGACTATCAAGATAACGTGAATTTTGAGAATAAAAAGCGGAGGGTGGAGGTTCGAAAGTGAGATGGCCGAGGGTGCCTGTCACGGCGACGCTGAGCTGAGAACCTGCCACGAAAGGGTTACATGACGATATGTTAGGGGTTGAGACCAAGTATTGATACAATGGGAGTGGGCCCAATGGGAGGGCAACGCAACGTCATGATGGCGCGAAATATAGCGTTGAATGCGGATGGATGCTCCAAAAATGGCCAGGAGAGCGGCCCATCCTGCGTGTATGGGGAAGGGTGCGACTCCAATCATGGCCGATGGGGTAAATCTGTAGGCTGAAACAACTGAAAGACGAGAATGGGAGTAAGTTCCGGAGTGAAGTACGCCGTGAGGCCAGAGGTTGCGGGACTAATAATAGGGTCATATCGTTCTCTATAGGATCATATGAGCAACCACGCGGCGAAGATGGCTTGAAGGTCGAGCAAAGACTTACCTTTACTGTAGACCACTGGGCAACGAGGTCATTTATACGTTCCCGGAGGTGGAGTCTACACCGCTCGCAAGTGAGGTGATCCGCCAAGGGTGACAGAGCACTTCGTATTGTGCCAGTCGACAAATCTGGTGGCGAATGATGCTTGAGTAAGCACGAGAAGCATGTTCAGAAACGCGGAAAGGGCGGGGATCATACCTGGTCGTGCATCCCAAGCGAGGTAGGCAGAGGCAAGAGCCCACGCTCGAGTGACTCGTTTCTGATCAGACGAATCACATTCATATGTAGGTTCGTGAGGATTTGGTGGGGAGACGAGGAGGCGTTTAAGGGCGTCTATTCGGCCGAGATGCAGGAAGACCAGCCGCTTAAGGTAAACAGGACCTATCTTCGCGGCCATCTCGTCGGTCACGGAGTAGAGAGGGAGGGAGAGAAGATGCACGGAGACGGAGGCGGCGAGTTCGAAGAGGTCAAAGGAGGCGGCAAGAGCGTACATCTCGAGTGGAGAATGGGCCGCGTTGGCGAGGATAAGACAAAATAAGGGAGAGGACGGTGCGATATAGACTTTGATGGGGATGCCGTATCGAGCCATTGCAGTGACTGCATGTGTGATGGTATCGTGGGTGGGTGAATAATGAGAGACGGACATGGAGTAGAGTGTGTGAAGGAGGACGTTGAGGACCATGGAGTTTTCGGGTAGAGGAAGGACCTGATCAGGGTCGGAGCCTGCTACGCTAGATTTAACGTGCCGTCTGAGGAGCCCATCGAAGCCGGTATGGGATGCAGCGAGGAGCTTATGGGAGTGCACATAGAAGAAGACAGAGTCGGAGGAGAGGACGACGAGGTCTTCTGGTAGCGGCTCTAGGGCTGCGCCTGGAAAGAAGGTGGTGGAGACGGAGACAAGTGTGGCCTGACTCTGAGGGTCGGAGGAGTCGACGACAGGGCCCATGTCTACCGGGGACACAGCTGCCTGAGACATCTGTGGAAAGGGGCGAGCATTGGTTAGCAGGCCCAGCAGCGGCAATGCTAGAATCAACAGACTGGAGGAGTCGGCATCTGGGCATCCTCTGCAAACATATTCGCCGGCGCTGTCACAGACGATGATGGAGAGCTCGAGCTATCGCTGTCCATGGTGAGGGGATACGGAGAGAGAATGGGAGACGGAGGAGAGAAGATGGAGACAAATCGAGTCCGAGAGAATCACCAAATAGCTTTCGCTTCCCGCCGGGATGTCGCGGGGTCGCGGCCCTCCACGGCGTCATCGACTCTCTTCCCGCCGGTTCGCGAACGTACAGCTTGGAGCCGACGCTCCAGGGCCACCCCACTCATCCGTCTTTTAGCAGCTTTTAGCTCTACACGTGTGCGTACAGAAGTAACAGAACTTCGCCATCCCTCTACGTCTCCCGCTTTCGTTTCTGTATCTCCTCTCTCTTCCCAAATCGTGAATCATGTAGCTCCTACAAATAGCCAATACCAAGTCCACATCGTCCCACGTCGAAGGAGAAAATTAGACAAATTCCACGAAAATCGACTGTAAACACTGACCATATTCGCTAGGCGCTTCGCTGTGGATACCGCGTTCAGCTTTTCCAACACTTTCGACTCGGGCAGATCCATCTCGCTCAGCTTCGTTTCTATTTCCGAAACGAATACGTCAGTCCCTTTCCGCCTTCGTCATATCTCCACCTGAAACTTACTGATCCTATTCTCAATCTTATGCACCCTCTCCTCATCCCTCGCCCCGACAAAGCTGACCGAAACACCATCCCTCCCCGCTCTCGCCGTCCTTCCGACCCTATGCGTATACTCCTCCGGCTCCTCCGGTAAATCCCAATTCACAACCATCGCCACGTCCTCAATATCCAACCCTCGAGCCCCGACATCCGTGCACACCATCACCGGAACCACACACGATTTGAAAAGCTGCAGCGAATTCAGTCGTTCTCGCTGCGTCAGACGCGAGTGCAGTGCCGTCGTACGGATATTGAGCGTTTTGAGGAGGTTGGTCAGGTAGGCTGCCGTTCGCGTTCGCGCGCAGAAGATCATTGTTGGCGGTGGTTGTTCCTGTTCTTCAGCCTCGCCTGGCTTCGATTTTGACTTTGGTTTTGACTTGGCCTTTGGCTTGGACTTGCCAGTCCGCGATGGTTTCGTTGACTCTGGTGGAGCACGCCGGAGGCGGATCGTCGACTCTGGGGGATTGCACAGAAGGTGGTAAAGATAAGATTCTTTCACTTGTGAGGGCACGAGCATGTAGAACTGCTGCAGAGTTTCAACAGTCTCGGTGCTACATCATCTTGTCAGCTAGAGTAGAGACATAGGGCACCAATGAGACATACCCTGCGGTAATCTTATGAATAAACGGCTTTTGCTTTCCTGGTCTTGGAGTCGCATCAGCTATGGCGTCAATAGACGGTGTCCAGGTAGCGGTGAAGAGCGCTGTCTGCCGATCTCGAGGGAGAACCCCGAAGAGATGCGCAAGTTCTGGGGAGAACGTGGATGTGAGGAGCCTATCCGCCTCATCAAGCACCTATCACGATAACAGTCATACTAAGGTCAGTCCAAGGCGCAACGGGGGCAAATCAGACGGGTAGGGGCGCGTACCAAGAATTTGACCCGCGACAGATCCCACTCGCCGCTACTGCTCCTCAAATGATCGACGAGTCTGCCTGGGGTAGCGATTACCACATGCGGTCTCCGTCCAAGTTCAAGAGCCTGTGTCATCATGTCCATTCCCCCCACTATCACAGCCGTCCTTATGTTGAGATGAGCTCCGAGAACGGCGAATTGTTCAGAGATCTGAAATGCGAGCTCTCTGCGGAAAAAGCGGTGTTAGTGCGATCATTCTTGAGTTTGTTTGTATCGCGAATGTGAGAATTGAGGTAGAATGGGGAAGGTATGCGAACCTGGTGGGGGTGAGAACGAGAGCATAGATTCCATATGGGTCCATGGAGAGTTTTTGAAGTATCGGAAGGGCGAACGCGATAGTTTTTCCGGAACCAGTCTTTGCATTGCCTATACAATCTCTGCCTTCCAATAACGGAGTATCAGCACACCGTCCAGACAATTTCATGCTTCATTACATGGCGACGAAAACCGAACCACACCATAGTATCATCGGCGTAGGCAAGGAATCACCAAACCTTTGAGAAGAAACAATAAACCCACTCGCCTGCTAAAAGCGGTGGAATACACGCCAACTGAATCTCTGTAGGTGCTCGTATCGCCAGTTTAGAAAGCGCAGAGATGAGAGGCGGAGAGATGTCCAGAGAGGCGAATGTGGCGTTCTTTTGTGGCGAGGTCTTCAGGTTTTGTTGGTCGGGCAGACGAGACGTCGAAGACTTGGGCTTCAAGGCGATTCGGGATGTGAGGGTAGATTCTGCATCGAGAGACTTCCATGGTGCATGCGAGCTAGCGGCCTCCTCGTCGCTTTCGCCATCCTCGCTACTCTCTTCTTCCTCCTCGTCTTCTGAGTGACCCGGACCATCTTCCTTCCCTCTCGACGGCCTCCCACTCTGTACTTCGATCTCATCCTCATAGTCCTCACCATCGCCGAAAGAACCCGTGCTCATCTCTGCGTCCGCATCCTCGAGTTCTGTAGCTAAAGGAGGAGATGGTTTGCGCCTCTTCGCGGGATGTGCCTCCTGCCTTCGCATGAGTTCATCTGTCGTCAGAGCTTTCCGTTTCGGCCCAGCCATAGTAGTGTTTAAACCTTCTTTGAGCAAAGTAGCAGAGTGAAGAAAGACGTAGAGAGGAACCCAAAAATTAGAGCAAGACAAAGTTTCAGTCACATAATATCGGAAAACTCCGGGGCAGCCAAATTCCGCGACTGCGCCACACCACTTGCTCCATCGTACTTCCAAGGAGATCAGCCCAATCATTTGCGACGAGTAAGTATGAGATGGATACAGATTATCTTTATTTTTCGCGTACAGAAGGATGGAGGGTATGTGTAAGTAACGACAGGTAAGTATGCGCATGAGATCAACATCGCGAGCAGGCACCGGGCCACAATAACCAGACGGAGAAAGCGAAGCGAAGAGAAAGCGAAGCGAAGAGAACAGAAAAGTGAGAAAAGGGAGTGCAGGAACCTTTGTGCGAGCGCATGATCGGGGTACATATAAAGATACATAAAATGCTTGTGGAGACGATGACTAGGGCTACAGTAGTTTGGGGACAACGGCGAAGATGGAGATGGGAAGATGTAGAAAGAGAAAGTCGTAATTGGGGACAACACCATGAAACCTAATCCCTCTTGTCAGCCTTGGTCGCAATAACGTCTTCCGTGCGCCCATAAGATTCATAGTCGAACCCAAAGCTCACATCGCGACCGCATGAGCCGTAAGAATTCCCCATGGTGTTGAAAACGGGCATGAAATCACTGGATAAGCCCAACGGTTGGGGGACAGTGCTAGAGTGCCGAGCGGCTATGTAGGGCAGGCCGAACATGGTGGCGTGTGCCTGAGGATATTTGAACGCGGAAGGGCTGCCGTGGTAGATGGGAGCGGCGGTAGGAGCGAGCTCGTCCATTCCAAGCTGAGTGAAGAGAGGGTCCGGCATCATGGGCAAGCTAGGGATGGAAGAAGAGGTGTAGGGAAGACGGTCCATCTCATAGGGGGCTTGAGCCAAAAACATGGAGTCGTAGTTGACCGACGCGAGAGTCTGGAAAAGACGATGTGGATGTTATAAGGCGACATTTGGCAAGTATAGGAGGACAATCAAGACGTACCGCTTCAGTATCTGTCTTCTCGGGTGTAGAGATCCGTGAGACATATCGTTCATGCCCGTTAGATTGCAGAGCGCGAGGCGGGAGGCGGAGAGAAGAATGGATGAGAGGCGATGATCCATTGGACATGGTAGCATACTCCATTGCAGAGGCAGTGTGGCTCGAGGGGCGAATCGATGGTGTAGTGGGCAGGCTCCTGAACTCAGGCGAGATACGACCAAGAGTGGGGTATTTGCCAGGCTGCGCGATGGCGGACGCCGGGCGGCTGGGAGGGAGAGAGGGGGGAAGGATGGCGTCGGCGGCACGCCTCTTCTTTCTGGGAGACGAGGAATCCGCTTTGCGCTTGGGAGGTGTAGGCGCCTTCGTAGGTCCTTCGTATTCAGGGTAATACTGCCGGACAAGCTCTACGGCCATCTCCTGGGGGTTCTTCCCACCAACATCCTTTGTCTTCTTGGGTTTTGGCACTGGCTGGTACACGTAGCCCGGATTCTCGAGCAAATGCAACCTCGCCCTCTCCCGTGCCTTCTCCTTCCAAAAATTCCGCTCCCCCTCCGAAAAACTTCTCCACAACTCAGCCGCGATCCTGCTCAGGTTCTGCTGCCTGCATTCGACGTCTTTTGGGATCTTGAGGTTCTGAAGGAAGTGGGAACGATAGAGCATGAAGGAGTTGGGTGGACGCGGGGGCCCATTGTTCTTCCGACGAGCCTGGCGATTGGAAGCAATGCGAGCGCGGCTACTCGGGTGAACGGTGTCTTGCTGCGAAGAAGAGGTGGGTGAGGGTGTAGTACCTTGCACGCCTGCATACCGTGGTCGTTGTTTCGTGCTGCTGGCGGAACCGTCGACGGCCTCTGAAAGAGGACTAGTACTGGTAGGAGGAGTGGAGGAGATAAAGGCGGTCGTGGCTGAGGAGCCACCGAGGGTGCTGGTCCACAGGTCAGAAGAATTGGAGCTAGGCGAAGAGGTATCGTTGCTCATGATCATGGACGGGCTGTTTCCTGGGGTATAATACGGAGTAGGGGGCGCTGGTAATACATATCGATGAGTTCTGATACCAGACCACACGGAAGAAAGGAGATACACAAGAGAGGTGGACTCACAATAGTACTGCATCTTTTGTGCAAAGAGTGTTGTAAGGAGTCGTAGAAGGTATCAAGGCGTTACAATGGAGAGCGTGGCGAGAGCACTTTAGATGCGAAGAGGTAAAGAAAGCCTTGTGTACAGAGGAAAAGGCCTTATCGAAAGTCAGGGGGAAGTTGCGAATGGCTCCTCTCGAAGCATACCAAGTTGCTTTTAACCATTCGCTGCACCCATAGACACATTCTGCCACCCACAAATCGCGAATACTCTCATCGGAGATGCCTTTGAAGCAAGCATGAAGGCCACGAGGCACAGATGGCAGATCACTGGCATGCGCGAAATGAACGCGTACGCAGGCAAAAGAGGTGTGGTCGACCTTGATGATGGGCCCGCGCCATAGCCTTGGGATATCCACAAGCCTCGATGCAAGCTGAAAGGCGGGCCCGATGACGCTAGCGCTGGCCCTAGACGCAGCCGTTCAGAATTGATCTTGAGTGAACAATCTGACAAAGAAACTGAAGCCCAGCGAACTGGAGCAGAGTTGAAATTGAAGTCGTAGGACCAAGCGTGTAAATTTTCTTCGTCGCCTTGTTTCCGCTTGTATCGAGGTCATCCAGAGTGGTCGTATGTAGACTCTCATAGGCTTCCGTGTTCTCCCCGGCGAGGCCCGTTTGATGTCCTATACAGCAGGTGGTGGAAGAGCCTCCGATGGATTATGTGTACAACAAAAGAGACGATAAGAAGGACGGAGCGAGGTGTGTTCCCTTCAAGAACTTGGGACGGCGAATAGCCTGAGTGGATGGAAAAGGAAACAAGAACGATCTTGTAACAGGGACCCACACCCAGAAGCAAGCGTGAGAAAACTGACAGATCTGGAATGAGATGAGCCTTATAAGGCCAAACTCTACCTGGACTACGGCGCGACTCACGGCTCATTCATCGCCTTGCGACCCTCAGGGCGAAAACAAAAATTAAGTCGCTGACCTCACGCTGGAGACTTCAACTAAAAGTCTACCAAATGCTGTGGCTAACGCCCCCACATCAGGAAACAGTCACCCATTACGCTGTGGTGGCTCATATTGGGGTTGTTCACTGTATTACTGTAGTTTTTCGCGCACAAGTTCGTGTCCCGTGTCCCATGGGGGCCGCGAACGAACTTGTGCCGCGGGACAGTCCCACCCCATTGACGTGCACGGAACTTGTAAGTAGGACAAACCAAAATTTGACCCAAATTTGACGAAAATGTGAATATATTTTAGGCTCCTAAATTGACCTCAGGAAGTTGTCAGGAAGGCCTCCGAGACACACTTTGGGCTAGATTTTGCTACTGGGTGAGCTCTTCCACCCAAATTCAGAGGGTAAATGCCTGTTGAACGGGTACGAAAGGTCGTCTCCCTGCAAAAGCGTCGATGTTCACGAACATTGTCCCTTGTCCCGGTCTGCTTGCGAACCGGGACACGAATGGATTATGTCATCTCGGCAACGGCCGAGGGGCGGTGGCGTGAACTTGTGCGCGAAAAAGTACAGTATGCCAGGTTCTCCTCGGGCTTACACCCGAGTCACTAATTTGGAGATACTCTCAGACAATGGACATTCGAGGATCAGTCATTATAATTCGGAAAGCTTGAAAGGCGAATTTCCTGTAAGTTTCTCGACAAAAGTGCAACTCCGATGCCGCCGTCCGATTAAGTTGAAGTCACAGACTCGGAGTCGGTATGAGCCACTGAGACAGCTTTCGTTAACATCACGTCCGAGTCTGCGGACGGAGAGACCAGCACAAAGTAAACGACCCGTCTTCTAAAGAGATCTGTGGACAGGAAGCTCGGGCATGTTCAATGTGGCGCGAACAAGAAAGCAACGTCTCGGAGCGCTTCCCTGTGCTCCGAGCCCGCGTCCCAGCGTCCACAGCTCTAAATTGTTATTATAGCTTTCAACCCTCTTTGGGCAGTCGAGACAGTTATCTCCCATGAGGCAATTAAATCAAAGTAGGAGAATGGAGCCATTTCCTTGGGCTGACGAACTGCGGCCTAGTAAAGGAACGGAGGAGGCGGTCAAGGGGACAAAGCAAGTTGAAGACTTCCCGCTCGAGCCTCGAAATGAAGTGTACCCGGAATCCGAACCATAGGCGCGAGATCAAGCTTTTATGCATGCCAGATAGAGCCCCCGTTGGAGGGAACAAAAAGAACATGCATCATAGAGCTATCCATTTCGACTCTCCTGCAGCCTTTCGTACCCGATTCATCACCGCCAATCCTTCCTTTTCTTCTCCGATCTCTTCCACCAGGATCATATCTACACCCTTCTCGTCTAACGTCAATAGTCCATCGAATAACCGCTGTGCCGTCATCGCGGGATCGGCCACAGCACCTAGTGGATACAGCACCCACTCTATTGACTCCCTGTCCTGAGCAAATCGTAGGAGTTGCGAGTCGCTGGGCACCAATAACCCAATCTTGGTGATTATTGGGTGTGGCACAGGAGCTGATGAACCCAACGACGCGAAGAATTCGGTGGCGGAGACGACAGAGGCATGGGCAGGTGGAGGAGAGGTCGAAGACGAAGTATGCAAGAGGGTGACCGGAACAGAAGGCGAGTAATGTCGATACTTCATCCCGGGCGTCGTAGGTGCTTTCTCCATCGCCGCATCTTGGAAATCTCGCCTATGCACTAGGACGGCCGGCCTCGTCTCCTTACTCTCTATCTCTTCATCGAGAACGTTCTGCATGTCTTCCACAGTAACTCCGCCTGGCCTCAATACCCTGAGGTTTCCATCGTCTCTTAGCCCATCCACGACTGTACTCTCCAATCCAACCTCACATCTCCCTCCGTCGAGTATGACCTCCAACTTTCCACCCAGATCCCTCGCCACATGCTCTGCCCTCGTCGGACTTGGTTTTCCGCTAGAGTTCGCAGATGGCGCTGCTATTGGTGCATCCGCCAGGGCGATGAGTGCCCTCGCCACAGGATGCGACGGCATTCGGATCGCGACGGTAGGTTGACCGGCAGTGATGATGGACGGAACGATAGATGGCGAGGAAGGGAAGAGGAGCGTAAGTGGTCCTGGCCAGAACCGACGCATCAGGATTTCGTACATTGGAGGAATAATGTAGTCCACGGGAAGAAGTTGACGGAGCATCGAGAGCGAAGATACGTGGACGATGAGAGGGTTGTCTGCCGGACGGCCCTTGGTGGAGAATATTCGGGCTGCTGCTTCGGTTTTGAGAGCTAGGGCACCGAGTCCGTAGACGGTTTCTGTGGGGAAAGCGATGGGCTCGCCATTTGTGATGTGGCGTGCTGCGACGGTCAAGGACTCTAATGTCTCTGGATCGTCAATTTTGGGCGGGGGATCTGCGCCGTCAGAGGAGATGGGAAACGTGATAGAGGATGGGTCGCATTTCAGAACACGAGTGTGAATCTGAGTTGAGGTGGCCATGGTGCGCGGATGGAGGAGAAACGGCCGGGGGTTCAGTCTTTTAAGGAAGAGTGTTTTGTTGATAAAGATCAGTGCAGCAAAAAGCGGCATGCACTATCGCTGGTGACGACGATTTTCATATTTATCAGTATCAGTCTCTCCGTAGAAGCTACTAGTACTAGAGCTTACTATCAGTAATCTGAGTTGCGCAAGAGGGTGCTGAGGTCGAGGGACTAGTCATGACTGCAAGCCGCGACTGAAAGAAAAATGCTGCGCCGAAATTTGCCTCATCTGGCGGAAGAGGGCGAACACAAGCTCAAACAGACTCAAACAACACGCGCCAAGGTATATCATTGAGAGTTGAGCTTCAAACACACACACGAGGATCAGGGTATCACTTGCGGTCAATAAATACATTGACACTGACAGAGTGCAACGCACGGTGGGCTGATAACACCGCATAGGCGGGGTGGAGTATAGCTTCGAACATGAAGTCTAACAGAGCGGGAATCCCAAGAAACACAGACAGGAAAGAGTGAAAAGAAGAGAGCGTAGTCGAGACACAAGCGTAGGTAGCGATATAGACGAAATGTATAAACTTATGGTAACAAAACGCAGAGATGGTCTCGACAAACGAGCAAGTAAGGACACGAGGGGGTTATCAGAAAGGAAAGGTATGTAAATGAAGATGAAAGCGAGTGGAGAAGGTACTTTTACAATACCGGAGAAAATCAGTACATACATCCCTAAAGCCCAGTCAACGGACCAAAAAAGAAGGCAAAAGTACGAGCAAGTAAAGACAGTGAGCCACATTCGTCCGCTGGAAACATGAACAAACCAGGAATTAGGGGTGTTAAGGATGCACAAGCAGATAGGTGGACAGGTCATCAGGCGCAGAACTAGAAGCGCGGCGTCAAGTCAAGCATCAAGGTTGAGTCAACAGTTGTAGCTGGCACTCGAGAGCAGAAGTCGTATCGTACGTTTCATTACCAGGGTATCTGGATAGAGCTTGGTACACAATAATCACATTTACTTGCGATCAACTCCAAGCGGGTACGACGACAGATCGCTCGTCAACGCCAGCGTGTCAAGACTCGCCCTCTGTCTCCCGGCAACGGCGCTCGCTCCAGCCCCGCCATCGACACCGTCCTCTCCCGCATCGGCGACTTGACCGCTGGGACGGTCATCTGATGATGTTTCGATTTGGAAGGGGAAGGATCCCAGACCGGTCGACATGTTGGACATTTCGCTCCCAGTCGACATCCCGAGCATCTTCCGGTTTGGTGGCGCAATCATCCCACTATCCTCTTCCGAAGCTTGCTCGACGAAATCGGACAAAGTCTGCGAGTGAGAGGCGGCGAGGGGACTGCTTGCCTGTGCCGGGTTACTCTGGACCAAAGGCGATCTGGGAGGCGTGCGTATGGGCCTGTTCGAGATCGGGCTAGGAGGGACGAATGGGAAGGACTCAAGGATCGAATCAGCACCGTTGGAGGCGACGGTGGACATGGACATCCTCGAGTTGTCGCGATCTTCCATAGCCTGCGCCTTGACTGCCTTAGCTTCGGCTAGCGCACGAGCTTGTTGAGCTTCCAAGCCAGTAGGCATGGTGGAGACGTCAGTGCCGCCTGAGGTGGGAGTAACCAGTCTCCCACTAGTCATCCGGTAAGGACTGCGCTGGCTTGAGTTGAAAGCTGCGGAACTGCTGACGGGTGTTGCGGGGATGAATGGCGCCGAGTTGGGTTGAACGAAACCGAGATGAACACGGGTGGCGTCTCTGATGTCTGCACCAATGATACTGCCGGCTTGAGTGTCGAGGCTGATGGGACGACTGGAACCACGGCTCTGCCCCGCTGAATTTGTGGCAAATTGGGGAAGGGGAGTCCAGAGAGAACCGTTGTCCGAGACCGAGCCGAATGTGGCTGCGGAAGTGCGATTACCGCCTCCCGTGGTAGGCGCCGGAAGAGAGTTATGGTCGTCGAAAGGATCATTGGTGACATTGATCTCCTGAGAACGCTGGGATCGGCCGTCGTCTTGTTCAGATACGATATCGGTAGGACCAAACGCAGAGGTAGCAAGTGGTGAGCGGACGGGTGGCCTTGAAGCAACGGAAATGGTCTTCAAACTGTTGGCGCCCGAGCTGCCAGGCGCGTGTACAACTTCGGCCTTGACTGACCCCAGAACCTGCCTCTGGCTCTGGGTAACGATGATGGGAGCCTCGGTAAGTACATCGCTTGCGTAACTGGCACCACTAGCAGCCGACATGTACGAGTTCCGATTGATACCCGAATGAGGGGAAAGGTCCTGGCCGGAGTTGCTGGGCATGGTGTCCCGAGAGACGTTGAGGTGTTCGAGGTTGAGGTTGATATCGGGGGAGCGAAGAGGGCGAGAGGGAAGAGAGGTGGAAGAATCGGTTTGAGAAGGAGAAGAGAGTCGAGAGCCAACAGACCCAGGAGGAACGAGGGCGATAGGGATGACATTCGTGGACTGGCTGCCGGTCGAGGTTGTAACGATTGAGTGGCCATCTCCGAAGGGGTTGGGATCAGAGTCGCGGTAGGAATTACGCATATGGCCGCCATTGAGATGCATCGCTTGCTGGGAGTGGGGGTCCAAGTCGATGATAGAGTTAGAGCCGGTGGGATAGACCCTGACCGTCCCACGCTCTTCCTGAGGCTGACGAGGAGGAGACGGCTGGGAAGCGTGCTTCTCGATGGGATCAGGACGACTGAGAACCTTGTCCGCGGGGGCAGGGACATCCTTGGACCCCTCTGCGGCAGGCTGCTCTTTGTTCGCAGCCTGTTGCTTTTTCCTCCACCAGAAATAGAAGCCGAGGACGAGAGCGAAGAAGAGGACCGAACCGACTACTGCGCCTGCGACAGCACCTTTGCTGACCCCTCCGGACGAGCCTGAGCCCGAGCCTGAGCTGGATGCGACGCATTGGTTGGTGGTGCAGGTCTCACAGCTCCTGGAATGGTCGTGAGAAGGGGGGTTGAATTGGTCAGACGGAGAGGCCAGACAGACCTGCTGATTTGGATGCACTCTTCGCCATCAGCACAGTTGCAGGCCGGAATGTCGCCGCAAGCAACGCAATCGTCGCGGGCGAAAAGGAGGTTGTCGATTTGCATGTCAAGAAAGACGATAAAGAGAAAAGAGCGTGGTTACGAGCGCGATGGTGATAATGCTGTTAGGGGAGTGGAGAATATGCCCTGCGATGACCAGCAACGTCGGGTGCGGGACGACGGCTAAGGGCAGGCGCAAAATTGCTTGGAGTCCGGTACAGAGTACAGTCGTCGAGGGGGACGATGGACTGAGAGAGGGAACTGCGCGAGAGGGTGGTCGTCGAACAGGGACGAAACCAGGAAGGCTTGAAGCGGTTACGAGCGGCCCAGGCTGCTGTGCTCTTGACCTCTCCCACGCCGTACGTTCGGCCCGTCTTGGGCCACACCCGATCTCCTTTCCGTATCTCCTTCCTCTGCCAGCTAATATTTTATCAACTCCTCTCGTCCGTCTTTCTCACAGATAAACACTGGTCCACACTCGTCAGCTCTCTTCAGGATTTGCAGAAATACAAAGATATGGACCACTAGCGACTTGGACAACGCCCGTGAGCTGGCACATGCATCTATTGGCATGGCCACGTCTACCCCCTCCCATCTCTTCTGTCCCATACCTGGCCTTTTTTTACGCAGACCCAGCCGTACAGACCTCTCTTTGGCGACATACCTGCCCATATGTCGGTCCAAACTTCATCAGCTTGATGGTACCAACTCCCTATCTCCCCCCGCTCGTGCTTCTCAGCACACATCCAACATAAGATGGGTCCAGGCTTCAGACTGACCACCCACTCAGTGACACGCTATAGATATCACGTCCGGATGAGTCGCCCAAACAAGCAAGCTCCAGGGGCCGTCTCTGATCATGCAGGGGTTTCTGGAAGTCATTCTTGGCGCCTTACTCGACCTCTCTACAGAACTTCTCCCCTTACGACCTACGGAGGGACTCACTGCCACCTTTTGTGCCTATGGGATGAACCTCTTAGCTGGAAGTTCCTGTGTTATTTGCCCTTCCGATCCAACCAGGATCTGTAATCTGCCAAGCTGCTCTCAGACTTGGGAGTCGATCACATCTGAATCACATCTGCGCGAACCACATCATGAACAGACCACATTCAATTGAGCGACGGAACCTGATTGGAGGAATGAAGAACCGGAACCCATCTTGATCTCGGTGATCCGTACAGCAAACACCGTCAGCATTACTTAGATCATCTGGTTCGAAACGCACCTTCTGCTCCTACCTCCTTTTGCAGGCCTGGTCTACAATCCCTTCTTGCCACATCTGTGTCGACTCTCTACGCCCGCGATACCCTAGATCTTGATCCTTTCGCTCTCAATTATAATATATGGCTATCTCCTACCAAACCATTCCTATTTCCGACCTGACAGACATCTCGAACATCCCCATCGCAGACGAACCCGCCGATTCCATCGACTTTACCAAACGTATGTACACCTTCCCAGAGTCTCCGGCCCTTCAAACCTCCGCCCTTCTTTACCAAGAAAACAGCTTCCATGACACTAACGACGTGTGCCTTTCCAACTTTTGCATCGGCGGGTGGTAACAGAAACCGAAACGCCAGCAACGACCACAATACCACAAACGCGTTACGACCTTCGTTCCCGCCAAGGTCCCCGCTCCCGCATCGCCTCTACCAACTTGAGTGTCAACAACCCTAATAATAACCGAGAGAGCCCTCGTCCCTTGCGTATCGCCACTTCGGCTGCTCCGAGCTCTGACTCTCAGGAACCGACGCGTCCGCACAAGAGGCCCCGCACACGGACTCGCACTCGTACATGTTCATCAGGTTCAGGTTCAGGTTCGGGCGGTGTTCAGGTCCATGATGTCACCACCCTGCGGGATATCACGGGAAGAAATACGGACTTTAACTCTTGTTCGTCATGCAACCAGTGGTATGCCATGGTATATAGGAAGGTAGTGGCGCAGATGATAGACGTATTGGAGGAGAGAGAGGTGGAGAGGTTTCTTTGCGTTCAAGATGTTTACGAGGAGGATGCGAAAGATGTAGATGTTGTGATGATGGTATGTTTGTTTCGGACGCTCAGCGACTAGCAGCACACTCAACTGACCGACTGAACGCTTTGTAGGTTTATTCCTAATACCGCTCCTGTGAGCCGTTGTCTTCGACAGTCGCAATGTACTGTGCAATGTCCCACATTCCCAACTTCTAGCCTGGTCGTATCTTCCCAGACCCTTTTACAGGCTGGACCCTGTCCCTGATATCGCGATACCTGCCTTACTTGTGTCCCTTTTCAATAAATAATCGCGCTCGACCCCGTTTCCACGAGAGAACACATGGACAGACTTGCTAGGTGGTCAACGTTCAACCTCGACGACCAAATATATCACCATAACACAGTCTCACTCCACGCCAACGTGCAACACCAACAGCACCAGCACACACACTCAACAGCTAAGCAACCAGTACACTGTCCGTATATCAATAAGAATCAAAAGTCTATAGTCCATGCAGCAATCCGAGAAAAGCAGTAATCTGGAGCAAATGAAACCCGTACGTATGTAACAGGAAATAAGTAGGTTGGTAACCGATACACTCCAGAGCTGTAGATGCATATGGTATGATACATTAAACCGAGCATGGTATGGTAGTTTCCCTCTATATACGTGCGCTACTGCCGTGTTTGAGATATATATAGTCCGTCGTCGTAAGTGTCGTTAGCAGAAAAGCGGAAGGTCACTAGGGGGCCACGATGACGAGTTCGTTTACTCGCGCTTGAAATCCTGTTAGGACCACACATCCGGGTCAGCTGTTGAAGGGATAAGAGGAATGAGTGAATGGATGAACGTACCCTTGTGATTCCCCTCACGAGCCACTTCTTCCTCATATAATGCCAGATGCGCGTCAAGTCCGGAGCTATGAAGATCGGGACAACGATGGCCATGACCGGCAGCGCGATGATCCAGAATCTGTATCGAAAACGAGCACCAAACCTTCAGTATGTACCGCCTCGCAATTGGACGCCACGAAGGGTAAAGGAGGGGTAAGAACGTACACAAGATCGGTATGCCCGTGTTGAATGCTCCACATGGAGTCGAAGTTCATTCCCTGCGATCGGTGTCCGGGTGGTGAGTTTGAAGGTCCAGATAATGTGTGAGTGGGAATAGAGGAGACGTACGAAGTATCCGGTGAGCAGGGTGAGTGGCAAGAAGATGATAGTTGCCAGCGTGAGCCGCCGCCTGGGAACGGACGAGCGACAACACTTAGCTATGAACGCCTACTACGAAGGAAGAACGTAGCGGTACTTACATGACCTCATTCGTCTCATACGAAGCCATCTACCAGCAAGATACCAAAATCGTTAACTTCTGCCTCTGCAACAGACAGCCAATTGTGTAAGAACAAACACTCACATTGAATGTATAATTGATCAGATTCTCGCTCATCGCGGCGTACATGTCCAAGCTCGTCATCACATGGTCCATATGATCGTACACGTCCGCCAGATAGATCTTCGACTTGTGGCTCATGAACCCAACCACTCTCGGAGAAGGATTGGCGGCTGACGAGGACGAATCGTCGATGAGGGCTGCACAGCGGTCGACGTCGTACCGGCGGAGACCATATATGACGGTCTTGACGGGTCCAAGGGTGCGCTTGTAGAGGATCAGGTCACCGGAGAGGATGTGGACTATTGTGGCGTAGCGCCAAGGGGGTGCAGGAGGCAGACAAGTGAGCGATCCGAGGAAAAGGAAACTGACGGAGAGCGAAGAAGATACGCACGATCTCGGACGTTCTTGACCTTAGGTTTCATGAGGATCTCCCGTTCGAGCACGTTGATCTTGTCATGGTATTCATCGACGACTTCCAGAGCCTGATCGACAACTATGAACGTCATGGAGATGTCCATCAGTATCTGAGACAAGAGGGTAGGAGGAGACGTACTAAGATCCAGTAGACTTTCTACAAGTAACGATGCGTCTGCGGAGGAACGAAGAGTCGTGTCTCGTTGACGGATACGGGAAGAGATAGGCGAAGTGAAGTCAAGGTTCGGGTCGGGATGAATGGATATCACGGTTCCTGCATTATTATGCGAAGAATTCGTGAGTCGAGTCGGCATAACAACATATCCTGTCAGGTACTTACCGTCTCGGAATAGAAATACACACATCGGCGCAGTGCGTACATTCACTCGATCGCGCTTTTTCAGCTCGTCCAGAGTAAGAAGGGCAGTGTCATCCTTGCGCCGCCTTGCTGCCTGTACGAGGAAGACATCATCAGTGATATGCCAGGGAATAATAACGCTCCCCAAATGCACCATAAGAGGAGTCGACCATTTTCTACCAGCCTCAGCGTCACGCTTCTTAAACCTACCACCGAACCCTCTCCCAACTTTCTTCGGTTCATCGAAACGATCCATGTCATAGTCCATGGGATCATCACCACCGAAGCCATGACTAGCATCGTGGCCCTCAATACCGAGCTCATCATCTAGTGGCTCCGGTGATGAGGTCCGCAGGGGGTTGACCAAGGTTCCGTTCGAAGAAGCCGTGGAAAAGTTCTGTGTCTGTGACGAGGTGGACCGCGATAGCGAAAGGTCCTCGTTACGCGTAGCGCCAACGGTATGGCAGAGGACCCGGAGGAACAGGTGTTGGGGGAAGTAGTCTGCTTTGGAACGAGCATGGTGACGGTCGTGAAGGACGTCCTCGAGGGCAAGAGGGTGAAGGTCTGCCAACAATGCTGCACGTCAGCTATGCGATCCAAAACAAGAGCCATATGGGGCTAAGGAAACAGACATACCGTACTTGAGAGCTATAGCGCTAACAACGTCCCAGCTAACGCCGCCGACATTGATCCACCGCACCTTCACCCAAGGATCTCTCGCACTTGCTTCTGGGTTTTCCAAAAACTTGACGAACTCTCCATTCGTCATGCGACCAAAGCTGGCCCTCGTCGCGGAATAGTCTATTATATCAATCAAGCATTTCTAAAGTAAAGACGGTCAGCCATGCTAGACGATTGCCAGGTTTTCACTCGAACTCACCTGACGGATGTGACCATAGTTAATGTACGCGCTGTTCCTCCGTGGGTCGACACCAGGTTCAGCGCCTATCCTTCCGGTGGTCATGAAACTCGACATTCTCTTCATCTGTATGACCTTCTTTACACTCGACCTGAACCTATCCTTTGGAGTCATTTGGTGAGGCATTGGGGGACGCGTAGCCCGCGACGTCCGAGTGGGTTGACTCTTGTGGCTTTTGAGGCTCTTGCTGGGTGATGTGACGGAGATAGGTGATGCAACATGATGTGAAGACCGTGAAATGGATGTTACGAGGTTGGGGAGCGATTGTGGTGGGTTCTGGCGTATGGGTGAAGGACCTGGTGCGTCGAGAGCCTCTTGCATACTCGCGAAGTTCCGTTCCCGTTCGAGTTCGTCTTCGAGGTCGGGGGTGAGGGAGCGCGCTTCATCGTCGAAGCTATTTTCTCGAGGCATTGCTTCAAGCAGAAAAAGACGAGAAGATTAAAGAAAGTCGGTGCAGGTTGTTGCAGAGAAACCGGACGAAAGAGACGAAGTCAACGAGGGTGGCAAATCATCCGTGCTGGGTTCGCACAAGGAAAGCCTCCGTCCATCAATTTATGCCATCATTCCCGGCACCCTGGCTGTCGATCGAGATCGCCCATCCCCTTTCCTTGGGAGGACTCAGGATTTGCTCAAGATTAGAACTTGCCCAGTCCACTCCGCACTCATATATACACCTCGCCGCACGAAAAAGAGCTCGAAAATATATAGGAACTTAGACTCGAGTTTCCTAGACCGACAAATCCTATGTTGAAGCCCCACAGCCTTGGCGGCGCCGGTGCGTAGATGTGTATGGCTTGCAAGCGCTATGATTTGCAGGCGCTATGAATTGGTACTGAAAAATAAACCACCTCGAGTAGGGCAGAGGCATGCTCGTTGTTTCTTCGAATGCAGAGGGTGCCGTGTAGCATAGCGTAGTCCATACAACAAATCATACGTTCTCTCATGGGTGATCAAACGGAGCAATGAAAATGAAAACGGAGATGAGACTAAGAACGAGATCGTACACACAAACATTGGTCCAAACAACCTCCAAAACAAGCACGTACCGACAACTAACCTGCACCCTCTCGCCACACCACACCCACACACCACACATCCACCCACGCCACCCACATCCACCAGAGGATGCGATGACCACGCGAGGATGATGCCGCTGGGAGGCAACGTCCGCAACGAGCACGAGATCGAGGCCAGCACGCCACGAACGCCACAAACGGAGGCGCCGAAAGAGGAAGGCTGTCGCGAACCAAAATGGCAGGGGCGAGCGGGAGGGGCGGAAGCAAACGAGCAGGCGGTGGCGTCGGCTTGTGGTCCCTGCCACACTTGCCGTGGATGATGAACTTGGGCTTTTCCTCTCGGGAGGCGAAGGCAACTGGGATGAACTGGTCTTTGTCGAGCTCCGGGGTGTCGTTACTAGCAACAACGAGGCTAGCATCACCGACCTTCATGTCCAACCATGCCTCCTTCCCGAGTATCGATACCAGACAAATCAGCACAGCTGTTTGCTACCAGAGCGGAGAGCAGATCAATGACGAATGAGGGCGCAGGCGAGGCTGCAGCAAGGGTTCTGATAGGGCAGCTTTGAATGTGATGACTGGGAAGGGATGAAACCACAGACAACGCACTCATGTTTGACGAACAACAGCAAGTTCCATGGGTAAGATGTTGCCGTGATGATCTTGTGGCCGAAGGACATGATATCTTTGACCACTCCCTCGTCCATCAGGTGAGCGGTTCCCCCAACCTTGACATTGGCCTCATTCTTGCCGTCCGCCGATTGTATCTCTCAGATCATCAGTTCCTTCATTCTCTTCTCGGCCCAGGCACCTAACTCTCCGAAGTAACCCTCGGGGTCATCGCCTCGCCACTCACGCAGGGCTAACCAAAGATGCCGAACGTCCCTCCCAGCCTTGATTGCTTGAGCGTATTCCGGAGCTTGGATGTAGAGAGTCTGAAGAAAGATACGTAAGATTTAGCGCCGCGCAACTATGGAGAACATCAGGAGGCAGAACGAACGTCGAAGTAGCATTTCGCCCATCCCATGCACTGCGACCGATACTCTTCCGACGAGGCATCATGAATGCGGGAGATCGCCGGCTTCGCGTCCTCATCTACCACCAAATCAACTTCCACTGCCATGAGGGGATCTGAAAGAATGGCGGGCACGATACAACCCGTCTCCCAATCATACACAGAAGTGACCAAAGGATCTCCATCAACAGCTCTCACGATCGACATGTTATGGATACCCAAATCGCCGTGCTCCAAAACGAGGCGATACAGCGCGCTCTCAAACTGGTCGCTCCCGACGGGTAGGATATGGGGTAGGAGATGAAGCATTGAGCGTTTGGCGGCTGCAGCGATTGGTCCTACGACTTCGTTATCATCTTCCCAGCCGATCATGTCGCCTACGTTCTTGATCGTAGCTTCAATTTTGGACGTTAAGAGCGCGTGAGTAAAATCGCGAGTGGGAGCGACGGGGATAGGGAATGAATCGGGTCTTTGTGCGAAGAGCCGTTCGCGGAGCCAACGAGCGGCGAAGTCCATTGGGAGTCGAAATTTGAAAAGTGCGGCCCGCATATTGGCGCATTGTCCAAGTAAATTCATCTGTTGAAAAGAACCTAGAATGAAAATTGCATTCGCCATCCAGGCTAAGTGCCGGGAACTCGAGGCGAAAACCCACCTTCTGTCTAGAGTCGAGATCAGCCCATACATTGTTCTCTCCGTCCGCCTTTTCGAACACAAGCAGTCGTCGACCTTTGATGGTAGCTGGTATATCATTGCTCCTTCCAATGTCTAGCACTGGAACACGGTGATAAAGCAAGCGGGAGGGCAGAATGGTGGCCTCGGAACGTAATAGAGTATACGCTGCAGCCTCGAACTCGACCTCTGCCACTTGCTCCTCCACTGGAAAGCCATCAAAGTCTGGCATGTTGACGTCCCCTCGAGCGAGACGAGCCAGGATGCGCACTCCATTCTCCATCGTAATGTCGAAGCCCTGCGCGCCACCCATCACATCCACGTCAGCTTGAACGTCACCAGTGACAGCGAGCAACCGGCATACATAATTATTCGACCCCTTGAGGACGGAAGGGATATCAACGATCTTGGATCCAAGCTTCTCCTCTATCTCCCTAATGAGCAACTCGACATTCCAGGCGCTCCGAAAGGGACTACGACCGCTTCGAACGAGTTTGAGTAGCCCCTTGCCGTCGAAATCGATGCCATCCGGGTTCTTGGGCCAGTCGTCACGAAAGCTCATTGTTGAAGAAGAATGGAGGACTGTGGAGAACCGGGCAAGCGTCAATTGCTTCAAGCAGAGAAAGACAAGAAGATTAAAGAAAGTCGGTGCAGGTTGATGCAGAGAAACCGGGCTGAAGATACGAAGTCCACGAGGGTGGCAAATCATCCCTGCTGGGTTCGCACAAGGAAAGCCTCCGTTTGGCCTCCGTCCAGTAATATTTACAAGACCTACCGGAGCTACGCCCCGTTTGTCAATAAATATATCGGACAGTCGGCCTACAGAAGCGAGATGATCAGTGTGAAACTCAGACTGGTCTCACCAAAAGAGGGCAATCTTTACGGCCAAAATGGTTAACCGCCGTCGTCGCTTGAAAGCACTAACCTTTAATTGCAGGATAAACGTCGATGCCTTCAAAGTGCGTTAGCGCACTGGCCAGAATGGCAATACCTGACTATTTTAGTTCGAACCTCAAGAAAGCACCTCAAAAAGAAATGAAAACGGCAAACACAACCAAACGAAATGGAGACATCTGCGTTATAAGAGGGTTGATGCCATCAATCCCGGCAACCTGGCTCCCGATCGAGATCGCCTATCTGTTTTCCTTGGCTTTGAGGACTCTGACAAATCTCGCACCCACAAGACCAAAACAACTCAGTCCACTGCACTCATATCTCTGCATCTCGCCCCATCGAAAAGAGCTGGAGAATAAGTATATAGGCTTGAACTTGAACTTCTTAGACCGACAGATCCCATGTCGAAGCTCCACAGCCTTGGCGGCCCCGGTGCGGCCAGGGCGCACCTTTTTATCGCATGATGGCGTGGATGGAAATGCCTCGCAGGCGCTATGATTGGAACGGCAATCTCTGATTTTGATTGTTTCTATTCTAGGACCGTGCAGCCCAGACCTGCCCGCTGCGATGCGTCTTTCGCAGCTACTTACACTCGCGTCTGTTCCACAATCTGCTATACCCCACAACCCGCGTATCCTGTCCATTCCTTGTCCTTGTCCTTTTTCCTAGATATAGCCCTTCATGCCTCGCGAAAACAGCTTCACTGACTCCGATGGAGAGCGCTCACTGACTCCCGACCTCGACGACGAGCTCGAAAACGAGCGAGCATTCGCTGCCTCGCAAGCTAACCATGCCCAACCTCCTGCTTCCGCCGCGGCTGCAAACGGCGATGACATGGTTAGCAGCCCCGCTAGGAAGCAAACGCCTCTCATGGCCAATTTGGCGACCGCAGCTATGAAGTCTCAACAGTCCATTAAATCGGGCCCAAAGAGCCCCACGAAAAGCACCAAGACGCATCGTACGAATCGCACTCACCGCCAGCATCAGCAGAAGGTGATGACTCCGAAGGAGAGGTTTCGCAATGCAGCGCAGAAGATCATCCAGATGCGGAGGACGTCGACATTCATGGCGAGGGGCAAGATTGGTGCCGAACCAGGTATCGACGCGAAAAGCCACAGTGCGTTCATGAGCTATGGGCATATTCGCCAGGTGAGCTTTCTCGCCCTGAACCCTTTCCTGTCCGCTCTGCCCGAATACGCTGCAACTACACGTGCAAACGGCTGTGTGACATTGTACTGATGTGGCACCCTCCGCGTATTACAGAAATGTTTGATTGATATCATCGACTATTCTTCACTTCGCGTTTCACGGGGCAGCATGACCAATGGCGAACTCATCCAATTCCTGAAAAATCCGGAGGCAAGCGCGCGCGAGCCCTGGGCGAAGGTTCGATGGATCAACGTCGGTGGTCTGAGCTGGGACGTTATCAGTGCCCTTGCCCTCAAATACAGTACATTCATTTACCAAACATCAGGAAATGAAATTGACACTTACATCAACTTTAAATAACCGTCTCTAGACCTTCATCCTCTCGCTCTTGAAGATCTCCTTCACCAGCGCAGCCACGGCCGTTCCAAAGCTGATTACTATCCTCAACACCTCTTCCTCCGCGTCCTCTGCCATACCCTCGCTTCCGAGCCCACCACTCTCTCCGAGATTGGAGCAGTCGCCTCTTCAAGCTCTCCTCAGGCGTATTCGACTTGGAGCTCCGGAAAGACCATCACAAACCTTCCAAGGAGCTCTAGCCCGGTCTCGCTAGATGCTAACTTGGGTATCGCGGGTCACGATGCGAGTATGGATGATTATGGGGATGAGAAATTGGGAGAGAATGGGTTAGAGGTTGAGGATGATGGCGATCCGAATGGCAGGCAAAGGAAGTATAGGATGACCAGTGCGCTCACGGCGAACGATTTGGAAGCCAATGCAGGGAGGACCCCCTCTTTCATGGTACGTGTTTCGTGCTATAATTCCGCCATTTATACTAATTTTTGAGCGTACCCATTATTTCTCGAATTTAGGAGAGCAAGCGGAAGCGTGCGGCGGCTGCTATCACTATAGAGCAACTCAAGAAGGGCGAACGTGTCAACGTCCGTATCTCACCAATGTGCATCTTCTTGTTCCGAGACGGTAAGATCACCGTTTCCGCTACTGTTTATTACGGCTAAGCTGGTGTGCGCGTATTGTAGGCACTGTGATCACAATGCATCCAGACCCGAACCTCGACTTCACCCTTCCTATTACCCAACGTCTCTTCCGCTCGGACACTACTCTACGCAAGTCGGCTGATCCCTCGTTGCTGGTCGAAAGTCTCCTCGATCTTGGTACGGCATACTCCAGGTTCTCTAAAACACTGATTTTTAGTATTGACCTATGCTCTCGTAGTTGTCGACCAAGCTCTTGAAGTCGTCGATGAGTACCACGCCAAAATCCACAAGCTCGAGCGTGCCGTTCTCATCAAACCCCAGGTCAAGAACGTCAGAGACTGTAAGCATCCTACGTCTGCCCTCCCCTACCATCTACCACACGTCGATCTATGAAATTTCATCTCATCTCAACTCTTTTCAGTGCACGTTCTTTCTGGTGACCTGATCCTGCACAAGCGTACCCTCGGTCCCGTCCAAACCGTCATCTACGGTCTCCGTCGATACGACGTTGACAGGTGTGCCGCGCTCGTGGACACTACAGACGCGGACGCACCCATCAAGGTCGTAGGATATATGAGCCATAAGTCTAAGATCTACCTCGCGGATGTGCACGATCATATGGAGCATGTCATGACGAGTTTGGATATGTACACTGCGATGTCGGAGAACTTGATCAACTATACCTTCAACGTGTGTTGCATTCCCCTACGGCTCGAACAATCTAGCAATGAGCTGATCGTTGAATTAACAGATGGCGTCGTATGAGATGAACGAAGTTATGTACGTGCATCCCCTGTTGTCCAGTTAGGTCGAAAAGACTGACGAGATATGATAGGCGTCGTCTAACCCTCGCAACCATCGTCTTCCTCCCTCTCACACTTCTCACCGGTTACTTCGGGATGAACTTCGAGAACATGTGGTCTATCAACCATGACCACTCTGATCTTATGTGAGTCCATCGTTCCTTTTCTCCCCGTATCTATTCATGTTTCGTCTCTGACCCACGCCATTCTGCACACTCTGCAGCTTCTGGATCATCGCCCTGCCCATGATGGCTATTGTAGTCCCGCTGTTCACCGGCCCTGATATCATGCGTACCTTCCACTATATCAAGAAGAAGATGATCGCGAAGAAGGTCAAAAAGGTCTGCATGTTTTGCACTTGCCGTTGTTTCTGGGTGCGTAGTGCTGATACGGAATGTTTTTTGTGTCGTAGGAGATCAAGCGCGAGTAATCTGTCACTTTTCACCTCGGTACTCGGTCCACACGAACTATCAGCTCTTCCAGTTCACAATCCCCGCGATGCTATAAACCTCCTAGTCTTGTCGTCCTACTGTTACTCGGCCACACCAACCGATATCGATATACGCTCTTTAGTCAATCTATTTACATCCATCCATTCTTTCTTACTACATAGCCTTCATGGGCTTTCCCTTGCTATAGTCTGCCATATATACTGAACCATCTATCCCAACTCTCATATCTCATCTGCATGCGTATTTATTTAATTATTTCTGGTAGAGCGCATTGTGTCACAGTCGCGATCAGACTTCAGCGGTGATATATTTGTTCTCGATGTTTTTGACAATAGGGTATTCATGTTTTTGTTCTTATAAGTTCTCCTCGGTCATGGTGAGAGCCAACCTGAAGGTACTTGACTCGTTTAGAATTGAATCTCAGCCGGCATTCACCGTTCGCGCCCAAGGTGTGGCGTCGAAATAGTCTTGTCCAATTTGGGAGGTTTTGGCGGGGCGACCCCCAAAGACCATATATGGAAATTCATGATAACGCGGAAGCCCTGATCTCATCTAAGCGAAGCGATAACCGTGGGGGGGCGCAAGTTGGGCGCAAGAGGCGTTCACAGAGTTCGTGTCTTTGTCTCGACCCATGTCCATTCTTGTTCTTACTTTACTGTGAGGAAAGGTGCCCTTGTGTTTTCCCTAACCATGTACAGCTAGATCTCATATATTATGTCTCACTGCATACATTCTACAACAAATATCTAAGTAGTAAGATGGCGGCGGCCTCACTGCTAACTGCAACTCTCCCGAGCTCATACACTCAATGACATTCACCAAATCGCGCTCATGGTTTGCGCTGGATCACGGTAATCCTTTGAAAATAATATTTGGTGGCCTATCTGTAAGCGACGCTTGCGATTCACCTTCTTTCCGCCACTGTGGCCCCTGGCCCCTGATTATTGTGGCATCGCTCGTCCACCTCAGTTTGTGCCGGCCATTCGCTGACATCTGTCTTTCTGAGTCGAGAACACCTTGAGACGCAGGTTAATTTTCTTGGATGTCAGTTTACCAAGCTCTTTGTGGACGAGATTGTTGACGAGTTCCACTGATCAGGTGGGGGTGTGGCTTACCATGCAGATGTGCCGGTTTGAAAGCTATGTATCTTAGAGTGTTATGATCAAAAATTCGGTCCGACAAATACAGAGTAAAGATGCAGAATAAGATGGCAGAGAATCTGATACACACGGGCAGGAAGGATACAGGAGCAGAAACGAAAACCTACGCAACTTCGCTGTGCCACCCTTGCCGTGTGGCACCGAACTGAGAGATCCGACGCGACCCAGAAATTTCCTTATATGGTCTTTCGGGGTCGCCCCGCCAAAGTCCCAGAAATTGGAACAGACCTTATATAATGATTTCTTATATAAGGTCTGGTTAGAGACTAGCGTCGAAACATGATATTGGGTCGCACGGGCACCAGGAGAATTTGAACCAAAAATATGTGATGGAATGGGTCAATGGTATACAGGTATATATGAAGCATTGTACTTCGTTGTAACCTGACTCTGTGCTGTGGCTGGTATCGCTGGAGCTTGTAGAGACATTGCTATCTCGCTTTTGGTTTGCAGTCTTTCACTAAAGGATTTAGTATAAGATCTTGAACATACACTAGACGACCGGATCACCCGAATCCACTGACTTATCTTTGTTTCTGGCGCTGTCTTCGAGAAGTTCCCATCAAGCCTGACCCTTCAACGGATCACTGGACTTGAACATTCTATTTGATAGTCTCTCTGCTACACGTCTTGCTGTACATCGATCTTAAATCGCTCAAAGTAACATGGATATTGAACAGTAAGCATGACTGGCCTATGTAGCGAGCTAACTCTGACTCGACACGCTGAATTTTCAGATTTCGAAAGGCAGGCTATCAGGCCATCGACCGCATCTGCGACTATTATTACAGTTTACGCGAAAAACCTGTGGTAGCCCAGGTTGAACCGGGATACCTCAGAAAAGCTCTTCCGGGTCTGTTCACTTCGTTCTACTAACCATGTTCCAGATCTGATACAATAGATGCAGATCATGCTCCCGAGAAGGGCGAGCAGTGGGATGCTATCGCGGACGATTATCAGAGTCTTATTATACCTGGTTGGTACTCTGGCTTCTACTTTGGCCCCAGCTTTCTCCCCAGTACGATCGCACGGACTCGCTAAACTGACTGGCATATCCTCCTCTCCTTGATTCGTGTCGGGATCTTTGAACGCCGTAATATTTTGATACCGTTTGGTATGCAGGTCTCACGCACTGGCAACACCCCTCGTTCTTTGCCTACTTCCCTACTGGGTGTACGTTCGAGGGCATGCTGGCAGATCTGTATTCGAGTAGTGCGTGTAACCCGGGATTCAACGTGAGTCTATCACTCTCTAGTCTCCTTATCCTCGTCAAATTCACCTAGCCTTCAGTCTTACGGTCGAGCTGTGACTGATTAAAATCACTAATCTCAATAGTGGCTCGCAAGCCCAGCTTGCACTGAACTCGAGTCCGTCGTCATGGATTGGGCTGCTCGTATGCTTGGTCTGGAACGCACGTTCTGGAATATCAGCGAAGTAGGCGGAGGTGTCATTCAGGTACTTCCATCTCATTACTATAACTTGGATTCTACTTCCACTCACTATCAGTGCTCGAGAACTGACCTATTAATGCATATTATCTCTTTGCCAGACAACAGCCTCGGACTCAGCGCTTACTGCCGTTGTATGTGCCCGCACACGCTGCACAACTCTCAACCCGGACGTTCCACACTCGTCCCTTGTTATGTACGTCACCTCACATACGCACTCCTTCGGACTCAAGGCTGCTCGTATATTGGGTCTGAGAGTAAGGACTATCGATGTGGACGATGAGGTTGTAATGGGAAAGGATAGCGAGGAAGAAGTTGACGGGTGGGGGCTCGGAGTGAATAAATTGAAGGAAGCGTTGAAGGAGGATTTGGCGAATGGGATGAAACCTTTCATATTAGGTGAGCACCCTGACTCGAGTTAATCACTACAAAAGGACAGCTTTAATTGACCTTGAAGTATAGTGGCCACTGTAGGAACGACGAATTCAGGTGCAGTCGACAGAATAGATGAGATCGGAGAATATCGTGCGCTCTAATTCGTCCCTTTAACCAGGTCACGACTCTGATGCTATCCCTTACGTGCAGTCGCGAAAGAACACCCATCCATCTGGCTCCATGTCGACGCTGCCTGGGCTGGCGTCACCCTCGCATGCCCAGAATATCGTGACCGTGCTCAGTTGGCAGGTATAAATAAATGGGTCACGAGCCTTTGCGTGAACTTTCACAAAGTGAGTGTCTCTAATACTTTAGTTACAACCTACAGATGGTCAATTGACTGTTGTGTGACATTCGTAGTGGGGTCTGACGAACTTCGACGCATCTGCGTTATGGGTGCGGGATCGAAATCTCCTCATAGACGCGCTGGATGTAACTCCTGCGTACTTGAGGACGAAACATGGAGACGCTGGTTGGTAGATTGTCCTCGATTCGCCTTTTGGAGATCAAATTCTAATCACACCCTTTTGGTGCCTATGCTGACTGGTGTCTACCACATTTGGTATTATACAGGGACCGTCATCGACTATCGCAACTGGCACTTGTCTCTCGGCCGTAGGTTCCGCTCGCTGAAGCTCTGGTTCGTTCTGCGCAGCTTTGGTGTAGAGGGTTTCCAAACATATATTCGAAGGGTAAGTGTTTCTCCATTTCTTATACCTTCACCATTGTTCTGATTATGGTTATTTGGTGCAGTGCATCAAACTCAACGAGCTGTTCGCATCCCTCGTACGGAAATCGGACATATTCGAACTCGTCACTCGTCCATCCTTCGCGCTCACGGTCTTCAGGCTACGCCCTCGTTCCCAAGCTACTCAGAAAACCGTACTTTCCTCGACTGCAAATGCGGACCCTATGGATCCCAAACAAGAGGCTATTTTCGAACCGTCTACACTCGTGTCTACTTCTCCTCCTACCTCCAGCAGCATCACCGCCACCGCCCCTACCTCTGATAAGGAAGACCCGTCGTCTCTCGCGTTTTTGAATGCTCTCAACCGTGCTATGCACCACGAACTTCAAACGTCGCACACTCACGAGATGTTATTGACCCAGACTGAGATACGGGGCGTATTCTGTTTGAGGTTGGCGGTTGGAGCTGCGAGGACCGAAGAGCGGGACATTCTACGGGCTTGGGAGATTTTGAACGAAGTTGGGGAGCACGTTCTGGCGGAAGCTCAGAGCGGCGCTTGAGGCTGATACCCTACAGAAGATTGGAAGCCGAAAAGAGTAGACTGTATGAATAATGCTTGGATAGTTATGAGCATACTAAACTCGGCATACAGAGCTATAGGAATCATTATCTCTTCGGTGATGTGGTCGTAACCAGTGTGGATGTCTGTTCGTCAAGACAAACGACAAGGCTCAGGCGATCCACTACTTCCTGCATTGGTGACACTCGCAAAATTTCCCCTACTACTACCATAAAACTTACATCAATGACCATCACACCACGAACGCTTCCAAACTGCTCTTCGCAAAAATATCCTCAACCTCCCATCGTCGCTTGGATAGCCCTTGATTATGCGAATATTCGAGGAACTTGTCCAGCGTGCGTCGGTTCTGGTCTGTCAGACCATCTTGCCACCAGCGATTCTCACCGTCGCGACAAAGAGCAGCTTTCGTTTCCTCAACATGAAACTCGAGCCAAGGGAGGATATACCTACCAGAAGTAGTGGACTTAGTGATCAACACGTCACTGGGCGGCATACGTACGTACCGAAGAGCAGCTCTCTCATGAATGGCAGTATACGCATAGTCCAGCGAGCTTGCGAATGCCTTGGTCA
Organism: Stereum hirsutum FP-91666 SS1; assembly: GCF_000264905.1. Taxonomy (NCBI): domain Eukaryota; kingdom Fungi; phylum Basidiomycota; class Agaricomycetes; order Russulales; family Stereaceae; genus Stereum; species Stereum hirsutum. The sequence goes on from NW_006763135.1 coordinate 1,961,659, forward strand.
ATGTGCGTGCCACCCAAGGATGCGCCTTGATGATGGAGCGCTTGACCACGATAATATGCTATGGCAATGAGCAGATAAGTTAGCCATACACATTTGTTCGGCAGTGAGGCTAGCTTACCATGATGGGAAAGAGTCCAGTTCGCTTGAAATATTCTAACCCGAGGAGTATGAGTAAAACTGAATGTTGATAGCTAGATTGCATACCTTGCTCAACCTCCTTGGCGTTAGGGAACAAGCGTCCGACGTCTGGATGAGTACCGAAGGTAGATGGAGCTGTTCTAGCAAATTCGTTTAGGTGATATCAACATGACATGGTTATGCTATTCAAAGATGGTATACTGCTCACGCGCATTCTAAGGCATCAATTTCTCCATCAGCAAGCATCTGTGCGAGGCATTTGCCCTTTGCGATGGACTGTATCTTGACGCTATCCGCCAGCTTCAGTGGGACTTTCTCTTTTCGCTCCTGAGTACTTGGCTCGACGTTGCCAGTGTAATACTCAGGTGCGTCGTATTTCAGGCCATACTCGTCTTCTAGGATGCCACGCTCCCAAACAGGAGCCGTCATCTGGAATTCGGGCACTCCCACACGACGCCCAGCGAGTTCAGAGGGATGCTTGATACCTGCGCGAAGATTGACGTATATTGACTGGTGGCGGAAGAAGCGAGAAGGGAATACGGGGAGAGCAATGAAAGGAGGGTCTGGCTTCTCGAGAGTCAACTATGTGAGGAGACACATAGGATTAGTGATAGTCCAGGGCGCAAGATGGAGATGAGAGTATTGCGCACCACGTAGGAAGACAGGGACATCTCGCTGACATCAAACTCCTCGAAACGAAGTTGGCGAAAGAAACTGGTGACATCTTCAACGACAATCTGAGGGAATTCATAACAAATCCTTTTACTCACGTCTCCTCGACTCTAAATATCAATGGGGAATGCGACGTCAATTTGGGGCTCTTCTCGTAGAGATGACAGGTTATCTCACCTCAAGTTGAGGAAATTGAGCTCTATACCTTCAGCCTTGATGCGCCCATCTTCTAGGGCCTTGACTCGGTCATAATCCCAGCAAGCAAGTGAAAGACGAAGCGGGGCCATCGTAATGCTTAGGCGAAGGAGGACAAGGGGCAAGTGAAGCCTGACATGATCTTGAAGGTCCTGTTTTACTCGGTAGGTGTCGGATCCAACGAACCCCCAGTTACGCCATTGGTATGTCCCATGATAGGTACATCCTGACCGCAAAGCGTTAAGATAGTTCGGACGCCGGGAGAAGGACCTCTAGCAGTCATCTGCGAGAAGCCAACTTCCGTGTGTTTTGTCAGAGCGTAAGACCGCTACTACTTATATATAAGCGACTTGATATCGCAGTAACCAGTACCAGTATATAGTTCACTGACAGGGCCGATCGTGATAACGAGCCGGAGGATACATAGTAAAGAACTGGGTAGGGAGGAATGTAACATGAGCGGCCCGAGTACCAATTCCAACGACTCGGATCTCCACGCTCGCCACCATCGGGGTTTGAAATTTTGGTGAATGGCCGCACAGCCGCAGCCGCTGGCCGACACGGCACAATTCGAACACGATTGTGATGCTAGCTTTACACTCTTGAATTATGGTTATATTTCTTATCTACGTGCGCTATAGTGCTCTTCATCGCTTTCAGGCCCTGGAGAAGTTGCGCTGCCCCACACTACAGAACACTATGGATATTGCAGACTTCTAGTATCAGCAGACAGCCTTCTAGTAGCGCCATAATATTTGCTCATAACCTTTAAGAGTGGTTGATCTAGCACAATGCAGTTGACCCATAGACTGCTGCCATGGTGGCTTGCGCAGAAACCAGCTCTAAAATTGAATACAGTTAGTCACCGATTTTCTCTTCGAAGATGGCCAGTGACGGATATCTCATTATGGCACCTTAGGTGATGATGTGGCCCCGGTTTCCATCGTTGAATCCAGCATGAAGCTTGACCTACATGGGATGCCCTTGGTACCCCAGCCGTCTGACGACCCGTCCGACCCGTTGAACTTCGCTCAATGGCTGAAGATTGTCATCCTCCTCCAGCTATCCATCATGGCCCTCCTTGGACCATTGAACCAGGCAGTCATTAGTACCCTCACTCACACATATGGCATTAATCTCGAAATCCCGGGAGCTTACGTGCCTCCGGCCGCCGCCCTCGGTATTTCGACAGTGGAAGCAAGGTCCGTGATGTTTTACCTGACACGATCCCTCATATTTTCCTGAACACCCTAGTAGCTATCAGACCACTATTGCCATCGCATTCGCGGGAGTTGGGTCATTCCTATGGGTTCATTTGGCCAATAGTAAGTACGACGGACACCTTTTCTTGCCTAGACGTCTTGCTGATCGCGGTTGTTCCAGCTTATGGGCGACGTCCGGTCATGCTATTAACAACATTGATTGCGGCTGCATCAAGCTTAGGCTCAGGCAAAGCAAAAAAATGGAGCCAACTCATTGCAGCCAGGGTAAGACTCCTTCCTTGATTGGTGGTTGGTACATGCTGAGCTCTGTCCATCAGGTATTCAACGGCATAGGGACGAGTTCATTCTTCAAGTCAGGAGCAGGATTAGTCTCGGACTGCTTCTTCCTTCATGAAAGGTATGCTCAATTATTTGAGACTGCTATCGTCTGACGAAATGTTAACTCATGGTCAATTTAAAGAGGCCGTGCCATGGGTGTCTTTACTCTTTTTCTTACCAACTCGGCACATGTGGCTCCCATTCCCGGCGGAGTACGTACGCACGATGATTGTCATCCAAGCCATGCGACTCAAATTTACTTCCTATAGTTTCTCGGACAATACGTGAGCTATGAGTGGTGCTATTATCTCCCGGCCGTTCTGGATATTACTATGTTTGTGGTAATGCTCTTCTGCCTACCGGGACACTTTATCATCGCGAGCCAGTTCAAGTAAAAACGGATAGGCCTGTCCTCAGGCGCATGAGGATCTGGGGCCATCGAGCAAAGGGGCATTCATTTAAGATATTCCGATTTCTGGAGACCATTTCACATGTGAGCACTGTTACAATCCTTGTCAGCTTGCTTTGGCCAATCTTTCTCGTGACTTTTAGGCTTAAATATCCATCCGTCAGCACCACAGCAGTGTATTATTCGTACACGTTTGCTTTAGGCTCGATTCTTCCAGCTGTTACCTCGGCCACACTGTTTTCTCGTCTCTATAAGTTTACGCCCTCTCAAACTGGCCTCGCGTTTGGCGTAGGAACCTTGATCGGTTCGACAGTGGGTGAACTCCTTGGAGGTATTGTTGTGGACCGTAGCATGTATTTGAGCCGAAAGAGGCTGCCAGGCGCAGGTGTTGTGCCCGAGGTTAGGTTGCATGGGATCTGGTCGGGAGCTGCCCTTCATGCAGTGAGTGCTGGTTCTGTTTCAGTGCTGCCCGTTCTGAGCCACTTAACTCATTGAAATCTGTCCAGGCAGGTTTGCTGATCTGGGGATTTACCATCGCATGTCGTACACCGTGGATTGGTCCCACCATAGGCTTCAGTGTCATGTGCTTCGCCATCTAGTACGTGTATTTCTATTGAAACTTCTATCATCACTCGTGCTTACGGGATAACAACAGGATTATTTCAACCGTCATTTACAGTTATGCAGCCGACTGTGAGTGTCAGGCTTCCTATTCTCGCCCACCAATGTTGAGCCAATTTTCCTATATGACAGGCTACAGACCGCAGACCACCGAGATAGCACAAGTGTTCAACTTTGGTCGCCAGACGTTTGGTATGACCGGTACGCCTGTTCAGTGTCTTTATCATCTCTGCCTGGCCCGCTGATTATCTTCAAAAGTCGGGTTTTGGGCCATGTGAGCTTCCAACTTTTCTATTACATAGAATTCACTCTGACCAAGTTCTTGTTCTAGCATCGGTGGCGATAATTTAGGCTACTAGTGGCTTAGCGTCATGCTTTTTCTCATTAGCCTCGTGCTTTTTACACCGGTCGTTTGGCTTGTGTTTCGGGGCAAGCGGATTCGGGTGAAAATGGGACGGCCTTTTGTTGGCCATGTTCTTTGACCCAATTTATATGTGATCGCCTTGAATATTCATATATTATATAACTTTGAGTAATTTTGTGGCGACAACCATTGAGCGCCTAATAAAGGTTGTTAATGACGTCATGAAGCCTTTGTGCTCTTTCTCCACATTCGCCGCTCGACGACCGCATTGTGGACCATCAGAAAACCTGAACGGGCTTTTGTTCGTCTTGGCTCTCGTTGTTACTCCACCACAATGGGGCTCTGGGCACAGCATTTCAATGACGAAACCACGGTGAAGACACGATAAAAACGGCGTCGCAAGCCAGTACAGTCCCATTCATCTCACCCAACTCATTACTCCGTCCACACCGCTACTTACAACCCACAACCTACCATCTATCTTACCTGACTTCATCGACATGGGTCTCTTCGGACGATCGCACTATGATGACCATCGCGAGTACTCCCACCACCGCCGTCACCACCGCAAGGATCGCGACCGTGTGGCCGGGGGTTATAAGTATGTTCTCTACATGCCCAACTCGTATATTTCGTTCTAATCTTAGTGTTTATCATCACAGAGCTGCACTTGCCAATCCGAACACAACCAAAGAAGGACGCCAGCATGCGAAGTATGAGCTCGAGAGGATGGTATGTCGCGGAACGGTTCTTCATCCACACTGGTCGTGTCTTCTGCGAGGTTAATACTAACCGATCGTTCTCACAGGGCCGAGGAAGGGAGGCGCACGTTCCGCTTATGACCAAGATCAAGAGGGCTTTGGGCATTCGGAGTACGCCCCGTTCGAAACGCCGTCATGAACACTATGAGCGCAGCTCCCATCATCGGAGGAGGGAATACCACTGATGCGTCAGAGGCTGGATCCTCTAGATTTTTTCCATGGACCGCGCGGGATTGACACCATACCAAGTTATGCTATGATGTCTGCACAAGCTTGACTGTACTATATTAACTTACCCTTTTGTTCGCGCGAACCGCCACCATAATATGTACGAGCATGAGTGTGCAGGATTGGTTAAAATTGAGTCCCTTGTCACAGACAAACACTATTGATTGTAAACAATACTACCTTCGCAAGCCTCTCGACATCGTCCTGATTAGCGTAGTCGTACAAGAATACAGGAATAGGCGGCTTAAAATACCGCAAAAGCAAGTCTCCGGACCGTATCAGGAACACCAGAGGGACGTGCATGAAAGCCATAAGTAAATATCGTGAAATCAGGATAATCGACGAGCCCCAGATAGTCAGGATGTCGTTAATATAGGAGTCCAAGTACCGTACGAGGTCTCCTCAAGCCGGTGAAGAATGACACGGTCAAAGGCGATCGAGATGTAGTTAGACTACAGATACGACAAAGTTAGGATGCAACACGAGGAGGAGGGCAGGAAGACAGGAAGACGGACCGTGAGGAAGTGCTCCACTGATCGTGCGATGCGGCGAGCGAGACTTTGCAGGTGCACACGCCCGTCGAACCCACTGACCGGAATTTCGTAGGTCAACGAACGATAGCCAGCCCACTATTTCACGGTGGAAAAATATTGCGTCAGTACGAGCACGACGAAGAGTGCAGGCAGCCGCAGCGCTTACTCTGACTCTCAAAAGCATCCGTCCTGAACCATCCACGTTTAGATCATCGAAGGTGTAGTCACGAGCGTCGTCGAGTTTCACGCCGCCCAAAGCCTATGAGAGGAGATGAAAAAGGTATGTTGAGTTGCTGCGTTGTGATCTGGATATGAAGACCAGATGACATAGCTCACCTCGGCCAAGGAGACACCATTCCTCCATCCGTGGCGGACGCGGAACTTGATGGGCCTAGCGTACCCATCGATACCACCATAGGGGCCATGGGACGACGACCGCCCCATGAGTGACTTGGAGCTGTAGTGTGATGGGTAGGACGACAGTTGTTGTGGAGGGAGGACCATCATGCCGCCCGGTTGCGCAGGTGGGTAGTATCCAGCATTGCTCATCGACCTTGACCTCGTGAATGAATCCTCAACTGGATAGTAAGCATCTTGGAGCGGTGAGTCCTCGAAAGCTACATGACGAAGCAGGAAATAAAGGTGGGAGAAAGCATCAATGACGGGATTCGCCAATATCTATACGAGGGGGTTGGATGAGGGGATCGCTGCTCACGAGAATATTGACGCATTGAACGCATAGAGTTGCGTCGGCTTGGGAAAGGTGGGTAGCGTTCGTCGCCGAAAGACTGGGTGTTGTGTCGGCCGTCAAGCGCGCTAGCCTGGCGGGCAGGGGTGCCGCTTACCTCGTATCCGTGTCCAAATTGCTCGTAGGGATCATTGTAGCTGGGGAACGGGACTCCACCACCAAATGATGGACGGCGAGATATAGAAGCAGGTCCGTGGTACTCGTCGAAGTAAGCCATTGTTGACTATTTTGATGGGCGATGGGTTATGACAGGGTGACAGAGTGAGCGGGGGAGCAACCGAAGGATTGAAATCGACCGACCCGTGGAGTTTTTATATCTCTGAAGAAGTGCCCTAGGGGCGCAATCGACAACAATGGGGTGGAAGTGGCACGATTCGAAGGAGGCCTCGAGGTCGGAGACAATGGTTCTCGAAGTAGAACACGTCAAAGCACCGCTGAAGACTGTTACCGTCACGCTCCAGCGAGGTCGGTAAGCGGGGCAAATGAGATCCACGCTCATCCTCTGCTGACAAGGGTTTGTGGGAGCACAATCCAGCCGGAAGGAAAGCAAGAGATCATAGATAGTTGGACGCGATAGCACGTTGGTTATCCATAGCGCGGAAGCCCAGATGCCTTGTGAACTTACTGGTAGTAGGATGGTGGAGCGGGATAGGTATAGTACAGTGACAACCCAAAGGAAAGGTGGGACCTTGGCAGGATGTAAAGTCCGTGTGATGCTCAGCAAGTGCTAGCGTCTGTATATGGTGTGGAATGGGCGTAACCAGATGCAGGGGTCCTCATGTTAACCACGCTGTGCGTCTTACCACACACAGAAGCAGGAAAGTGTGCCGTCAGATGGTCAAAGCAGAGACCTAAGAGGACAATGATTGCCAAAATGCGACCGAGAAGATGAGATCTAGTTTTGTGAGACGCAACCGCACTTCTCAACCGCGAACTTGGATATGATCGCCTCTTCAAGCATGGAACATCCCGGGGCCAACTTTCATCGAAGTGTTACCTAGTCGTGCGGAATGGCGGCGCCATGCGAGGAGCTGGAGGAGGCCTTTAAGGTTGCCATTAAGACGATGTGTAAGTATATAACGGAATAGAGTAACAGAGCGATTCAACTCTGCGCAATTCACTCCATCCACCCTTCTCTCCCTCTATAACCTATCCCGATGACCCATTCGGTCAGGAACGAACCTCGCGTACGCATCGCTAACTTTGCTCCAATCCAGACATGTCCAAAAGTTCGCCAGGTAACGCTCTTTACCCCACACGCCGTAGCCGGACGCAACCCAATTATGCTCGTGCACGGAAACGCAAAAGAGGGGGTAGAGAACGTCGCCGAGATCTTCGAATTTGGTGGCGGTATTGTCTGCGAAAGCGGGGTTGAACGCCGAAGGGGATCTGGAAGCATGGTTGTGATGCCAAAGCGTTTTGGGTTGGACAGCGACGTCGTCATTTTGGCGTATAGCTGAGGTGTGAAGAGCGCGGGAAGGAGACGACGGGTGCATGGGAGAAGGTTGATGAGAAAGCCCGGATGCAGGGGATGTCGGTGAAGACGTCGACAAGGGAGCCGAAGGGTCAGGCCTGGCTTGCGACGAAGATGATGAAAACTTGATTTCCAGAGGGCTTTCTTTCTGAAGTCGCGCTCTAGTGAGCAGAGTCCCTGCACCATAGGTAGGGACCACGCCCAAATTTCCGTGGCTGTCGGTGACGAACCACACGTAGCCAGTCGAGATCATGCCCAGAACGGCTGCAGAGACGTTAGATCTCAGTTGCGCGATGGAACCTATGTGCGGTCGGATGGCCGAGCGAAGATAAACGCTGATCTCCCCTTCATGATTTGACGCGTTCTCCGGAGGAGGGGCCTATGTAATACGACGAAAGTCGGATGAGAAGACGAAACATGGGTGAGGTGAACTACTTACGAGATAGTCAAGGAAGAAGCCATTGTTCAAAGCCTCGCTGGCATAATTGAAAGCGAGAGACTGACTTGGTTCTGGCGCAGTCTCGATCACGATCTGTGCGACGGTTTTGCGTTCGTGTTGTGTACCTGCATCATACCGTTGCATTTAGCATGGAGAAACACGCGTCAAACTGATACTCAAGCACACACCAGCTATCTGCTCATTGAGCCTGTCCAAAAGCCCCTGTTGGTAGTCGATAGCGATCATCCTGAGGGCCTGGGGCGTCAGGAAGTCTCCCAAGCCATTATCGACATCGTATGGTAGCGGAGTTCGTGTATGTAGGTTCCTCCTCGGGGTCAACCGGGTTCGTTTTGTCTGGGAGAGTGAGGGTGTTGGAAAACGAGCGATTCTACGAGCACTGGACGAGGCCAGTCTCAGAGCTATGGAGGCCATGACGGGCAGACGGACGTAGACGACGCTGGCAAAGTGCAGCCAGTTGTTTTTCGCAGGACGCGAACGCGCGAACCTTTGCCAAATCCGTATCCCGGCAGCTCGGCCCGCCACCCACTGCGCGTACGAGCGCGTCCCAGGAAGACACGTCGACCACATCACTCTCTTGCAGTCAATCCAAATGGCACCAAAAGCAGCCCAACCAAAAGCCACTCCTTCATCACAGTCGTCAGCGACGACCAGCGCTGTCCAGTCTCTCTGGAGTGCATACCTCGACAACACTTCCTCCAGACTCAAATTCATCGATTCCTTCCTCGTCTTTCTCGTTCTGTCCGGAGTCCTTCAATTCACGTACTGCGTTCTCGTCACCAGCTTCCCTTTCAATGCTTTCCTTGCAGGGTGCGTCTATATACTAGGCTCCAACGAATTAACTACAGCTTATGCATTCATATCGCATGCAGCTTCGCCAGCAGTGTCGGACAGTTTGTGTTGACCGCTTCGTTGCGATCACAGGTCAACCCGGAGAACAAAGGTTTGTTCAAAGAGGTCTCGCCAGAAAGGTGCGATTATTTCTATCATATCTAACCCTTCCACGCTGATTATTAACTCTGTGGCATCGCAGGGCATTTGCTGACTTCGTTTTCGGATCGGTCGTACTACACTTCTTTGTGTTCAATTTCCTCGGATGATATCCCGTGCGCTGGTCTATACTTTGGAGGAATGGACGAAACTGCAAAACGATGTGCGTGTGAATTGAGGTGTGCTGCTACTAGTACATCTGGAGTGAAATGAAAGGATCAGCGACGAAGACTTAATGGGCGAGCAGCATGTGCGCCTCACAAGTTATATAAATAATGGTCCCGGTATGTGTATGCTCGAGGGCCCTCAGTGCTTTCTCTCGAACGATGCTGAACGTCCGAATATCACAACGGCAAAGCTGGAGATGCATGATGAGCAGAGGTTTCTGTGAGCGAGAGGACACGCAGGCGTACTCAAAAGCGTATTCGCCTGTCAAGTCATACTCATAAGTACCACTCAAGCGATCGACTAAGCTGTAGAAGGTGACATACCAAACTCAAGATATTGGCGCAAAATTTCTGAATGAATACAAGGATCAATCGTTACCCTAATGCTTGTACGATATAGCTCGCAGACTCACGTCGGATGTCCTTGTTTGGCACCTGGTGTAACGCAGGCCTACCATGACGACAGGTTGTAAGTGTCTTGAACCTATTCACGACGTGAATATACCAATGCTCACGTGAGACCAGTGTTGCGCTTGACTCCAGCGAGGAATGCGCTAATGATGATTGCGTCGATTCCGATATGAACGAGCTTCCCGAGCATGTTGAGGGATCAGGAACAAAGAGAACGAGAGGTCTGTGGAGGTTAAGTTATATAACGCGGTGTATTATTTAGAGCCTGTGTTGCACTTGTCGTCGAATTCGATGAGAGTCACGGATGTCGTATGCAGCTTCGAGTCCAAGTGTCAATACTAGTGGCGAGTGGTGGGAGAAAGAAAGAGTGCTTGTTTGGTGCACGTGGGGCGTGCCACCGCGACGCGTCTGCCCGCCGGGGGAAACTTCCGCGTTCTTTGGTTCCGCTCCACAATATGGACTACTTCCTTCCTTCCTTCCTCTTCCCTTGCTCAGCTGTCACTTCTTAAGAGTCCATCGGATGTCAAAATGCATCCCATGCTAGTCCATTATTAGGGTCTATGAACATCGTGTCACAGCTGGTCGCTCAGTGCATCCCAAGTCAGATTTGAGTCAAATTCAAGTCCCCTTCAACCACTCTAGTTCCACTTATTCAACACTCCGAAGATAAAGCTGCGTTGTGCGACAGCGCCAGATTGGGCGAATAATGACACCATACACACGAACCATTGGCCCCATCTAACAAAAGTAAGGTCCGTGTCGATCAGTTATGGGCAGCCCAGTCCGAGTTCCTCCTTCCCGTCAAAGTCCATTGCAGACCCTGTACTGTCGTGTGACGGGTTCTGCAATCGGGACGGGTTCTGCAATTTCTCGGATTTCTTTTTTTGTATTTTTTCCACCATTCCTCTTGGTGTTGAAAAAAATCATGCCACCATTTATCTACGTTATGGTCACAACGTAAAAGTTTGAAGGTTGAAAACGATGTGGAGGAGGATTGCACAAGGGTACGACTGTGTTTTGCAAGCCGGTCGTTCGGCCCGCGGAAGTTGGGTTGCAAACCGTCGCAAACGCAAGTCGACCGATTGCAAGTTTGCAATCAAGTACATCCCGCTTCTGAAAAAGGGTTTAAATATTCAGGGCATGTCTTTACATGCCATAGAACGTATCCCGAGCCTTCATAATTATTTTCGTGGGGGGAAATGTGTAAAGGGACAGGTTATGCAATCCGATTGCAGAACCCGTCACACGACAGTATCACGATATTTTTGTCGCTCGTCGCACTTCCATAGAGATGCTGCCAGGAATCGATCATCACATCAATGGAGCCGGGGGTCTGCAAAGTCCAAACCCAGGGTCAGCGTCAATTATCATCCGCACCACACGAATTGCAAGCAAGGTAAGTAAGGCATGGGGGATGAATTGGATTGGACATACACGAGGAGAGGCGAACGAATCCCCAATGTAGAGCAGCGCGGTGACTCCGTTGGTCGGGTTCGTCACGTTCGCCTCCAGGCCACAATAATAATCTGTGGCCTTACGCCATCCGGCCTCATCACTGGAATACGTCGCGCTGTCCGACGACATCCTGCTCAGAGCCTGTTACCGCACATCAGCCTGGGATTCTAACCAGATCAAGAAGAAATTGTACTCACTGGAGCGAAGAGAGGGCTGTCATCCGAGTATGCGTACCCGCACCAACTTTTACCGTTTGTTTGGTCCTGCGCGTTGTTCGAGCGATACCAAGAACCGATGCCGGACTCGGGTTTACCGGTGAAAGCACCCGTGAGCTGGTTCGACGTGAAGGAACGCTTGGTGAGAGTGACCTCGTCGGGAGTGGTGGGAGTGGGAGTGGCATTGCTGACGGTGGCGGCAGCAGCGAGGACAAAGACGAGGACTTTGGAGAACATGGTTGCTGAACAGATGTGATGAGAACGCTGTGGCGAAGAATTCTGAGTATCTAGGAGGATGATGTTTCCTGTCGTCCTTCGGAGGGGCCTTTATATGCGGTTTTTGGCTCTGGTTTTGTGGGACGTCATGACCGCTGGCTTTGTCGATACTCTGCATGTTGTTCGCAGCCGCACCTGTGTCTGTTTCGTCCTTCAGGTGACGGCCTATTCATTAGCATAGCCTGCTGGCACAATGCACATGTGGAGGGCGGCGATAGTATTCCTGGATGCCCGCCAGCTCACAAAGATGTGCATATGGTAGGGCGCATCAGCCAGCAACCTTCTACTCACCTAGGCGTTTCAGTGAAACTTCTACATAGCCTGTGAAGATAGATGACGCTCTGGACGATCAGAACTAGGGTGTGTTTCTCGACAATATTCGCTCCAGCGCACAAGTGAAGAATTAGCCTGGGGGCTGCGCAGATCACTGTGACAGATGCAGCACCTGCTGTTAAGATCGAAGGAAGCAGCGCCGTCCACGAGAGAACAAACGGGTCCTTTGTGGACATATGTACTCTCGAGGTGGTGCAAGATGTGCTAGAATTAGGAGTCGAGTCCGTATACAAGACCTGGACGACGCACATTCGAAGAAAGACAAGAATGTGTATTCAAGCCGCGACTGAATGCATATATTGTACAACCCTTGTATCTGTGGCGGTGAGCGTTTAATGTTTTCGAACATACGAGTTTTCTCCATCTGGATGCATCGTTATCCAAGCATATGGACAACGAACTCGTTGTCCCAAGGCTGAATGTTCGGCCAATATTGCAGTCAGCTAGTTATACGTACGTGCTGATCCCTGTGATTACACACCTTTGAAAACACGACACGCTCGTCGTCCATCCACAGCTCATCAGAGCCCTGCACTTTGCACTCGATCTCGCAGTACGGAAGCTCAGATTCAACATCGTCGAGAAAGATAAAACGGGCCGGTATGACGGTCTTCCTAGTGATCACTCTTTGTCTCCTCCCATTCGGAAGATGATAATCGACATCACCACTTTGAGCGTGCAATTTCCGAGTAGTATAAGTGTTGAAATCGCATAACCCCAAATGCCACGGTGGCATCACACGTTGGCCAAACGGTGCCCATTGTGCGTCTTCGAGGTCGACGGCGTCAAACCACCGAGTGCGTTTCGGGCCCCATTCGTGCCAATCACTGGTTATCACGTCTCCGGATTGTAGAGGGGGATCCCCGAATGGTATGGCGAGGATATAAGGGGAGAGTAGAGCAAGCAAAGCACGGCGGTGTGTGACGAACGTGAAGATGTCGCCGCCGTGAAGGTTGGGAAGGTGGGAAGGGGCATGGCCAACTTTGATAGTAAATCGGATGATGGCCTCGTCTGGGATGTCACGGAAGGGACTAATGGAATTGGTTGAAGGCTGATCGAACGCATTTGGGGAGCAGGCGCAACTGATATATACGACCTCTTTGTGCACACTAGCTTCCGGAAGCAACAATCTTCGTACAAGCGCCAGGTCAATGCCGATTGGTGACGATTTGATCTTGAAGATGAGGAGAGAATTTTCCTCTAAGTTCGGGAAAAGTATGATGTCTTGCCGTAGGAATACAAATCCTTCCACATTTGAGGTCCATGAGAAAGGTAATACGCAGGGCTACCTCGTATAGTCAGTAAGTGGTGTGCACTATAAGAGAGCGGCGCACATGTTTGGTCCCGGTCTGCCAATCCACCAACAGAAACGTACCAGGACGGGGTGAGAAGTCGTCGAGGCGGTTGTCAGGCGGGAGTAATACAGCGATGTACTCTCCAGCTATCTCCATCGTGGCAAAGTTAATGCTCGACCAATTGCTGTGCTCGTACAATGGTATGACCGATGATTTTGCTGCCGGGTGATATGTGTGATTCGACATGCTGAAGAGATGAAGCTCGAGCCTTTTCCTCCATGTCTCTTCACTCGAAGTAAAGGGCAGTCTGTAGATTCTGTCAGAATACACATATGTGCTTGAAGGAATTGCGTGCTTCTAGAGCATGCGAGCACGTATGAGCCAAAAAAAAAACGGAGACTAACATTATAACCATGGCCATAAGGTCGTTTTCGGCTCTCATCAATGGAAGTTGTGCTTCTGCAGAGGGAGTTGTTTGGATAGTGTCCCAATGTAGGGCATGCGATGTAGCATTCGACTGGTAGTTGGAAGGTAGAGCAGTGAGATATATAAGTCCGGTACCTTCCAACAAGACGAGATAATTGTCCACGATGTGGAAGGAGTGAGCGCGGAAAAGCTCAGCAGGACCCTGAATGCGAATGGTAGATCGCCATTCTAATTGTGCCCAGGCTCTTTGCCGCGTCCTCAACGCTTCCACTCGATCGGAAATGGACGTAGAAGACGACCAGTTCCCCACGTCCTCCACACCAGCTGTCGCCAATTCCAATATATACTGGAGGAGGTTAGATTCTTGCGCGATCTGCCGAAGAGTTTTGCAGGATCGCTGAACAGAAAGGATGTCTGTGGTCGTGGATAAGCAGCATAGAATTAAATGAAGTATTTCGTGAGGAAGTTTTAGAATGTTGATGGCCATGGAGGGCTGAGAACAACTATAGGCCCAACGTGCGGCTGGGCCGCGTGTCAATGTGAACGAGTTTGTGCTTGTTAGGATCGGAAGGCGATGGCTTCCAGGCGCGACGCGTCAGACTCGCTACACGAGACGCGCGGCCTCATACTTACCTTCTTCAATCCTCTGTCCTCCACCTATCGTTGGCTTCTAGCTACACCATGGTGCGTGTGCATGATACTAGTAGACAAATATATGCTGACAATTTCATGCCGCATTGCAGTTCCGTAACACTTACGATTCCGACAACACCGTCTTCTCGCCACAAGGCAGGCTGCACCAGGTCGAGTATGCACTCGAGGCCGTGAAGCAGGGCTCTGCCGCTGTCGGACTCAGATCCAAGACACATGCAATCTTACTTGCGCTGAAGGTCCGTCGATGGTTGATTCATTGAAGAATCACGTATTTACGAGCGCCATCCACGACCACCCGTTCCACCATGTTCTTCTTTCACTGTACCGCGAATCATCGTTGGATTACCCATAGCGCTCGACAGGAGAGCTTGCGTCGTACCAACAGAAGATGTATCGGATTGACGATCATGTCGGGATTGCCATTGCGGGATTGACTTCGGATGCGCGTGTGCTCAGGTGCGCTACGCCTCATCGTTATTTTGGTATATACAAATGCTCATTATGGCGATCGTGCATATCCTCCATCAGCAACTTCATGCGACAGCAAGCCATGTCGTCAAGAATGGTTTTTAACAGACCTGTTCCCGTAAACCGTCTCGTATCCGCCATCGCCGACAGTCCGTCTACGTTTCAATTCAACCAATTCATTGCCATGGCCCTGACCTCGAATCTCCTTCCTTCCTCCTTTGCTATACGTAGAGGCCCAGGTTAACACACAAGAATATGGTCGTCGTCCATATGGTGTCGGTTTCCTTGTCATCGGCACAGACCCCACAGGTCCCCATCTCTACGAATTCTCACCCTCCGGAACGTCGTTCGAATACTACGCGATCTCTATCGGTGCGAGAAGTCAAAGCGCAAAAACCTACCTGGAAAAGAATTATGAGAGCTTCGCGGACTGTGCGTTTCTCCTTTCTCTTCTGCCCCGCGCGGAAAGAAGAGACGCTGACGACTTTTGCATGGTTGACTGTGCTATCTCGTAATGGCGCATGCTTGTCTGTTCATCACGTCCTCAGCCACCCTCGAAGAACTCATCCGCCACGGCCTCCACGCACTGCGCGAGACTCTCCAACAAGACAAAGAACTCACCATCAACAACACCTCCATCGGTATTGTCGGCGCTGGTGGCGCTCACGAAACCGAAGTCTCGTCCGAGGGCTCATTCCGTATCCTTGAGGGCGAGCCTGTAAAGGTATATCTCGATAGCATGATACCGAAGGAAGCACCGGAGGGTACGGGAGCGTCGACGACCACTGGTCCCGCCGCTGGTGGGGACGAGGACGTTGCGATGGCCGAGTGAGTGAACAGAAGGTGGAGAATGTGGATGCGGGCGGACTTGTTTTGTTACGTAGTTGTTTTCTCTGTCTTGCTCTCTTATGTTGCATATCACACCGAAAAAGAAGAAGTTTCTAGTGTAATATGCGATTGTGTTGGATATGATCATGAGCGGTGGGGTGGGTACCAATGCAAGCAAGAACGGTGGAGTCGAAGTTGAGTAAATAAGTAATGCAGTATCGTCGGCTGCAAAGCGAATCCTGAAAGTGGAAAAGAAAACCATTCTAGCACCGTTGGCGAATAAATCATGCTCAAGCCTTCACCGAGCTCGTGACCGCCTCCCCAACCGGGACCTTGCCCACTCTCGTCGCAGCCCCAGCTCCTGCCGTCCTCGCAGCATTCGCACTCCTCCACGCAACCGCCGCCGCTCCCGGCCTCCTCAAAGCAATCAACAAATGTACCATTGCCGTCAACAGCGCCACACTCCCAGCCTGGTGTGCCGCCGCTAATGGTACGGGCACGAGGTAGAGAAGAGTGGAGATGCCGAGGATGACTTGGATGTTGGCCATCGCGAAGGCTGCGGTGGTGGCACGGAGGGCTAGTGGTGGGAGGGCGCGTCGGAGGGAAGGTGAGAGTTTGGTGTAGGCGTAGAGGGCGGTAGTGGAGAGATAAGTTGTGATTGCCTGTGAGTCATAAAGATTGGTGTTAGATGATATAATCTCGAGCGAATCAGGTTGAGAAGGGTAGAGAGAAGGAAGGTGAGACTTACGAGGACACGGTGGTCGAATTGGACCGTCGTTGGGTTCTCGAAGACGTTACGCCAGAGGCCGGAGGGCGTACTAGGGTCGGAGGCGTAAACTGGGTTGAGGAGCTCGTCAGACGGTGGTGCGAGTCGTCCACCCATTAGTGGGAATTCGTTGTACAGAAGACCAGCATCAAGACCGGCCACGAATGCACCTTTGAACACACACAACATGAGCACGGTCCTCTTACAAGCATTGTGAGCGAACAAACAAACATACGTACCGGAAAGAGCAGTAAGGAAGACCAGGCCAGTCAGAATGATACTCTGCGTCTTGAAGCTCTTCACCAATGGATTCCGCAAGACAGTTTCCCATGTCCTTCCGTCCGTCACACCTGCCCACACCCCATTTTTGGCAAACTTCCAGTCCTTCAACACCGAGATACCCGTCCAGAACATTCCGGCATAGAGAACCAATGCTGTCCCTAGATGTGCCGCAAGTCTGTATTGAGATACTCTCGGCACGGCTCCTGGAGTGTCCATCAAGGATTCCTCCAGGCCGGATTTAACCATGTACCACCCAAGGGCGCCTTGTGCGCCAATAAGCAGAGACATGCCGGTGAGTTGCCATGGAAGAGAGTGGGAGAGTTGCTTGCGGAAGATAAAGTAGATTGAGGGGAAGACGAAGGCGAGTCCGATGACGCGACCGAGGACACGGTGGCCCCATTCCATGTAGAAAATGGACTTGAACTGAGCGAGGTCGAAGGAGGAATTGAGACTTTGAAGAAACAGACACGAATGCATAAATGTCAGGAATATATGTGCAGCGTGACTGAGGAAAGACGTACAGCTTATACTCTGGTGTGGCCTTATACTTGTCGAACTCCTCTTCCCACTGAGCGTTCGTGAGAGGAGGTATCATGCCAGATACAGGTTTCCATTCCGTGATACTGAGGCCTGATTCTGTGAGACGGGTAACGCCTCCGACTACAATGACTGCAAAGACCAGAGCCGAGGAGAGAAGTAGCCAGCGGGCCACGGGTGGCGGAGAGAGTATGGGTAGGCTATTTCCCGGAAGTGATGGTTCCGCGGATGAAGGTGCTGCAGCTGCACCAGTCGAAGAGAAACGTGATTGGACTAGCCGCGAAATAGATGATGGATTGTAGACTTCTGTCCACCGAGGATTTCCAAGGACAAGATTGTGCCGGGGAGAAAATGCGCTGAAGAAACGAGTCGGTGTGCGCAAGACCCGGCTTCGACAAGGTGCGGAAATATTGAAACCCAGTTTTTGAACATTGATGCTAGCTGGCAGCCTTCGAGCCAACATCCTCGAGAGCACCATTATGAACGAGGACAAGCAACCAGTGAAGAAGAGTGTATTTGACGGTTTTATACAAGTTTCGTGTTGCTTGTCATTCGCCCGCAAGGTTGGTAGAGCCGAGGCGGACCTGGACGCGGCTGCTCACCCGGCTTTCGCCACTGTGGCCTGAATATGCATCTCACGGTTTTAACGGTGACCTATGGTTGCCTCTTCTCCCGTTTCATCGCGGTGGTTCCTGTACGAACCATTTATTGATATGTGTGCTATATACTTTGCTGGGTATCGCTGGCGAATATAGACAGTGATTTTTCTCGTCTGTCCCTAGCGGCTACACGGTTCGTTCCGAAAACGGAACGCCCAACGCCGCGCTCCACGTGTCCTAGGAGGCGGCGAGTCGATTCTCTCGGGAGGCGTCCTCATCGACCACTCCATTCATTGTTAGACTTTGTTCGAATCTTGTCACTCTCGTCTCTTTTTTCCACTAGAAACTTGCGTCTAGTTGCACGGAGACCGTCTGCAAGAGTCTTGGTACAGTTTCACTCCTTTTTAACCCTGATTTTCGTCCAATTGCTGATTCCGAGGACGCGTGCGTAGGTATACGGGCTTGTGTTTCAACTTTCCGACATGAACAAGAATCCGTTTGCTCAGGCGGCCTACAACCCCCAACCACCACTTCCGCCAGGTCCACCTCCACCCCAGCCAGCACAACCTGACTACTCTGCATATTGGGCAGCAGCAGCGGCTCACCAGCAGGCTCAAGCGCAGGCCCATGCTCAGGCTCATGTCGCCCAACCAGCCTATCCAGGCGCGTGGCCCGGTGCTCAGCAACCAGCCACTCCAGCAGCCACTCCTACAGCTGCAGCGAGTCAGGCTCCCGCTCGGCCCACTGCTGACCAGACGGCACTCTACGCAAACTACGGCTACGGCGGTCAACAAGGATACCAGCAGTGGCAGCCTCAGCAACAGCCCGCGCAACCCCAACACCAGCGTGCCCCGCATGCTCACCAGCAGCCTGCGTACCAGCAACCTCCGCCGCCGCAACCCCAGCCGCCGCCGCCCCAACAATACGCGTACCAGCCGCAACAGCCGGCAGCAGCGGCTCCGTATGCTCCACAATACTCTGCACCCGTTCCGCAGATGCAGGCGCCGCCCATGGTGCAGCAACCCTATCCTCCACAGCAACAACCACCTCCGCAACAGCAGCAACAACCAAATCGGTCATTTTATGGAAACCAGGGCCAGCGAGGTGGACGAGGCGGAGGCCAGGTCCATTATCGCAATCAAGGCGATCATCACGGCTCTCCCAATCATCCTCACCCAAACAAACGCCTGAGGACAGATGGCTCTGGCGGCGGGTACAAGCAGAACTACCAGCAGAGTTATCAACAACAGGCACCCCCTCCTCAATTCCAGCCTCCTCCCCCTCAGCCTGCTCCGGTGCAGAGTCAGATGATGCAGATGGCCCCGCCTCAGCAGATGGGTAGTCATGAAGGTGGGTATGGTGGAGGTGGGCGTGGTGGGAGAGGTGGCGGACAGCAGATGGGCAGAGGCGGTAGTCAGAGTGGACGTGGTGGAAGGGGCCGAGGAGGAAGCACGGGAAATGTCAGGGGTGGCAGCATGCGTGGCAGGGGTGGAAGTCAATACGGCGATAGCGGCAGAGGAAGGGGAGGAAGTCAGGGAGGGGGCTCGTTCAAAAATCCGGCCGCACGGGGCAACTACTCGAACAACAACCAGGATTACGGCAATCGCCGGGGTGGAGGATCGTTCTCCACTCGCGGAGGACGTGACGGAGGAGACAGGAAATACGATGGTGGAGGAGGCCATGGCGGATTCTACTCCCAGGGTAGTAACCCGCCCTATCGTGGGCGCGGACAAGGTCAAGGCTACTCTCAGAATTTCGGTGCACGTCGCGACCGTCAAGACGGCGGTCCTCACGGGAACTGGCACTACAACAGACACGAAAACAAGTCTATGTCCTCTAGCTTCGCGAGCGCTTCTGGTGGTGGTCACGGCGGTAAGAAGGAGGAGAGTCACCGTCGTACCTTTACTGATTTCAAGATCGCTGGTCTTGAGATTCGAGAGCTCTCTTGGACTTGGAGCAATTCGTCTGCGATCAGCCAACCCGCTGTCGCGAAGACCGACTCTGCCGATGCTGAGAAGCCTACGCCTTCCTTTGTAGAAGGCGGTGTTTCAGCGGAGAATAAAGATCCAAACGCTGCTCCTGCTAACGGCTCTGTCGTTGTGAAGAACGAGAGCGCTGATCACTCAGTTCCAAATGGCCAAAATGCTTCAGGTACAGACCGAGTGCCCCGTTATCGTCTTTCTGGTGTCCCTCTAATATTCTGCTTCTGCTCACAGAGGCCAAGTCCTTCACGGACATGCCGGCGCCAACGCCGCCTTCACGCATCAGAATCTATTTCCATACACCCGTCACAGACGCTGATTCCCGTCCTCTTTACGGCTCCTTTGCTGAGGCTAGGAAGGCTAAACGTAAATTCGCTGAGTCGGAGGATGGGGAGAACCATCTCTACCCGCCTCCTTCCAGTCACTCTGACTATGGTCACTTTGATCAGCGGGCGAGTACTGCCCCAAGTGTGGCGGAGACAACGAGCGAGGGCGATTGGCTTTTAGCAGCGATTGGCCAGGATGACGATGAGATTGATGGTGAAGACATGGGCCTTCATGTCAGTGAGGTCGGTCCTCATGATGAAGGCGAAGAGCACACATATGAGGAAGGCAACTGGGAGGGCGAGGATAACGAGAACGGCGGCTATGACGAGTCTGGTGAGTTGCGCTTCAGTCCTTGTGCAACTGGAAGCTGTCCTATCAGACGGATGCGTCGTTTCGCATTCTTAATACTCCTAGGGTTTACCCCTGCGTCCACACCGCTGACTTGTTTCGTGTTTTTTCTTCCCTCAAAGGCCATTATGAGGGAAATGAGAGCCAAGATATGGCTAGTGGCATGAATGGAGATGGACACTATGAAGCGCAGGAGGACGATGCCTCCGTTGCGGCCGCTCTTGCCGCTGATGACCCGGCCTTTGCTCAGGCAGAGGGCGGTGATGACACCCATGCTTCCGGCGCCGACGCCACTCTTTCTGCCAATGGGCTTCACGGTTCCAACGTCGCTGTGTCTTCCGAAGATTCCACTTCCATCGCTCCCTCGAACGGGATCGATGGAGCCTCTGTGCCTCCGCCGCCCGCTCCAGAGCATGCTCCTGTGTCTTCCTCAGATCCTTCCCTTCATCAGCCTCCCGCCTCTGACGTGCAGTCTACCGCACATGACCACGTCAACGCTTTGGAGCGTATGCAGACTCAATTGTCCTTTGACGATGGTGGTGAATCACAGATTCAGACCCAGGAAATTGAGGGCGCATCTCAAGTGTCTCTGTCTGCTGATGCGACGACTCTCATCACTGGCCTGTCCCAAACGGGAACGATATCTACGTATGGCGAGCTGAATGAACTGCCGATGCCTACGAAGACTGAGGCACTGTCGGGTGTACGACCTCCGTCGGCCAGCCGTTTCTTGGTTTCTTACGCCGCTGGGGCAAAGAGAATGGTCGTTAACGCCGAGATAGTCGAGAAACTAACAGTCTTCAGAGCTGAGGCTCGGATTGAGGTCTCGATTATCATTGATAAAGACGACGCGAACGGTGTCAAGGGGATGTTGGTCAGTACAGTCGTTGACTTGTTCATCACTTGTGCGGCGCCTTACTAATAACCCGTTTTCAGTTAGAGACATTGTCTGATGCGACCTCGTATGCGCCTCTCGAGGCATTTTCCCCCGCTCTGGAGGCCGACTCTACTGTTCCCCCTCTCGCAAGGCTTTCGACTCCAACGAGAATTACTCTCATCATCCATATCGACAAGGCACACCCGGTGTCAGAGCCACGTTGGGTCAAGACCGGTGACGTCCAAGATTGGCTCAAAAGTATGTTCGGTGGGCGATTCTGGGTGGCGGGCGATGCCGCTGAGGGATGGGAAAAGAAGATCGAAGTTGTTGATCCTGATCCTGTAGGCAGTCTTTATTACTCCCAGAATCTAATCTTGCCACAACCTCGCTGACTTTCTCATTCAATCTAACTTGCTAGGCTCCCACGATCTGGTCATTACTGGAGAATTGGACGACGCATTCGCCCGCGGGGTCCTTGACGGAACGCCAGCGGTTCCTCAGGACGCACATGACCGAAACCGACAACATCCTCGAAATCCTTCTACGACTCGTGAGAACCGAGAGGGCGTACGCTCAAACCACGCAAACGTCCACGGTATCGAATGTGTCTGGACCGTTGCTCAATGCGGTATCTCAAGGTTGGGCACACGCTGACCAGCAAAATCACATCTCACTCTCCGTCTTGTCTATCTTCCGGATGGCCTCGGAATATGCGAAGAAGGCCCTGGGCGATGAAAAGGGGAAGGTCGAGGTCGAGGAGCGCCTCGGAGAAATCATCCAGTGCCTTCCCTCCCACCTTTTCTACAAGAGTATGGATGGCATGTTCAAAGAGTGGAGAGCAGAACAAAAAGGGGGCAGATGATGAATAGGGCGATGCGGCCAACAAGGTGAAGCGGCAAGTTCTCCTTCTTTTTTCTTTCTTGTTCTACTTCGATCTGTTTCTTTTTCTCTTCGAAGCGTGAATAGCTTCTTCCATTCTTCTTTCTTTCGTCGGCACAACAAACGGACAGTTCCGATATGATTCGTTTTATGCACTCGCGTTGCGTTGCGCCTGTCGTGCATCGTATCGGGCCCCATGCGTTTTCATCTTTGTCCTGTGCGGTCGGCATTGTCTAGAATTGTTCTCCAACCTTGAGATAGACTCGTTCAAGAATGCGTTCAGGGTGCTTGGGCAGACGGAGAAATTTGGTGGCTCCAAAGTGTTCTCGACCTGGGCATGCATGATGCCATGATGCATACATATCCCCGACAAGATTAATACACGATGACCAATTTCAACTCATGGGCTCGAAGTACATCTTGGTTTGTCTTCTCATCAATGGGTGTACAAGGTCTGCGAACCAAAAAAAACACCTGGGCGTACAGGCGGAGCAGTGCACAACCCAGACCAATCACCACCCTCCATGCCCACTTTCCCGTGGACTTGTCTCGACCGCACAGGAGTTGACTGTACACGATCCTTCCGCAGGAGCACAAGCTCAACGCACCACATCACTAAAGCATCAACATGATGGGGATGAGGATCAGTACTTGTGCGAAAGCGTAAAGCTTATCGAGGACGTTAAGCATATCAGGCCATATACAAGAACGATGCTTCTCGAGCGTGAATTCTTCGCTTGACGATCCTGGGACAATCTGACGGTACATGGAGATCACGAACCTGACCGCTGCAAAGTTTAGTCTCCGAATAATTCCAATCGGTGGTATGAGTCAATCGCTTATGGATTCGATTGGCTGCTGCAATCCATTGAAAGGCCTCTGGGACAAGCCATGAACCGGCCTCTATTGGTATATTCAACTTCCCCGTCATGCGTTCTATACTCTTGCCATGTTCAGTGCGGAGCTCGTCCCCGTCCGATCCATGTTCAGCGCTCAGTACGGAAGCGATCCAAACACCACATTGTCGATGGCCCAGGCCACCTGAGTCGTGGTTTCCTCAATCTGTCTAGAGATTCATGCCACATCAAGAAGTCCCAGACATGTGCGAACGTGTCGCACAGTCAAATTGCAGTCGAACATGACGCTGCTCTAGTCAGGATAGGACAGCTCTTCAGTCTCGAGCTAAGAAGAGCAGGGCTCACTGTTTCCCTGATTATATAGATGTTCGTAGAGGGACGCGGAGCTTGAAAACAAATAGACGCCCATATGCCGCCAGCGTCCAATTGGCTGGTCATGCAATGGCGCGTCATGTTCGTTGTTTGCACGGTTCCGACCTGATTTTTCCTGCTCTGATCGCGGTCGGGCAAGAAGGCTATCAGGCTGTCGTGACGCCCACACCTCTCTTCATCCGCTGTGTATCGGAAGCGTTTCCTGTCTCACGGATAGGCAGTAACAGAAGAGGGCAAACCCGCCTCTCAGCATCATGTCCCGGATGGAATAGATCCTACCGAGAAACGACAGCCTTTGCACCCCACCTCGCCGCAATCGCGCTGTGATTCTGTAAGCCATCTATCCTTCGACGACCATAACTCCTGTCCCTAATCGAGCTAATGATTAC
The DNA here is from genome assembly GCF_000264905.1 of Stereum hirsutum FP-91666 SS1. NCBI lineage: Eukaryota > Fungi > Basidiomycota > Agaricomycetes > Russulales > Stereaceae > Stereum > Stereum hirsutum. The sequence goes on from NW_006763135.1 coordinate 1,985,533, forward strand.
GATGTATCTTATCCACAGCCGATTCTTCCCGCCAAACGAGCACTACGCACCTCTAATTTGGGCGATCAGGAAAGCGAGGGACGGGTGCATTTCAAATGGAAACATACCTATCTCAACGTGTCTTCCACGTCGTGTCCTTGTCGTGCCTCGGGGATTCGGAAGTGTTTCGTTCTGCTCAGTTATGTTGAAGCGGTACGCCTTTTGATCTCGACCGAAACGAGCCCTTGACATGTTCGAATTCATCCTGTCTTTCAGTCTCTAGCTTCCGTGGCCTCACTTCAGCTATCCCCTTCCGGTCGTAGACATCGCCGCAGGGATCCTCGGACACCCTTCCCTAAAGTTCAATGCGCCTCAATTTGGTTCATCATGAACTCGATATCTTGGTCGGTAAGTTTAATTTTGCATATGCAAAGGAACAAGTACTAGTTGTCGAATTTAGTTGAATAACAAGTTATCAGTGATACTTATCACCAGTTTTATTTGCTCTCTAACCATCACGATGCACCGATATGTTTTGCTATGGGGGGATTGAGTGATTTCCGTGGCTCTTTGCTTCAGCGCTGGTACTAGTCGTGTAGTTCAAGATCGGTGATGAAGACCTAGTTGATCACCAGGAATGTGGTACACCCAAGCAAAACCTAATCTTCGAACCTCATTTCAACCTTGTACGCTAACGGTAATTACTACGCATCGGGCTCTCTGTCCTGAGGATTTCCGTTTCCTTGCCTTCGGGGCCTGGAAGAACGCCTCTCCACAATGATGAGTCGCTGCGAGCACTGCAACTCTCGATTGCCCACGGCCTCTCTGCATGCATCAATCGTGAGTTGGAAGTACCGTACGACGCTGCGTCAGGCCGGCCGATCGGCAGACGTGCAGTTGGCTTCCGAGGTTCCAGGCGCCGTAGCTTCTGTGTGTGCATGCATCTATTTCGATAATGCTTCAATGATCACAGTCATCATGTCCCAGCTGGAGGGCGCAGCCTGCCGTGAGCAGCGAGCTCGAGCCTGTAGATCCTAGTCAAACGAATCCCCCAATTTCTGGCATAAGTGGGATGTGTGTGGGGGCCCGCCACCAGCCAAGGGTGCAGGACGCCGGCCTTGGTCGTGCCTTCATCGAGGATAAAAGGAAGCAGAGCGGAACTGTATTGTTCCCTTCCCCAACTCACCGGTCATCTCGAAGATTTGCCGACCCCTCAGTCTTGTTGTTCTACTTTCATCTAGGACTGTTTTTCGTCCATTGTCCTGTTCGCAACAGCTGCTGTTCAACTATATAACAGCTGCTACCTTTATTCCGACGTTCCACATCGACCTTTCGCTCTCTGCACTTCACCCTCGTACTCAGCATCTTCTCTTCGCCTCCACCTCATAATCACCATGGACCAAATGGTGGCTTTTGATGCTATCCTCTTCCCCTCTGACGGCCGCCCACCACATGTGGTACCACTTATGACCAGCCCTGCGTCCTTCGCGGACCCGAGGTCGCCACACGTCGGCTCTTCGACCGCTCGGGTCCCTCACCCCGAAGTCTACATGGACTACATTGCTGAGGGAATGGGTCAAAGAGCTTGGGGATACCAGGTTAGTCTCTCTCAGCCTCTTTCCATTCGTCGCGCACCGCAAACACCTCCGTTCTAACGCGTTCTGTCGGTTTCCATGACGTGCTTTAGCTCGTAGAGGCGCTCGACGGCATGAACAAGAAGTTTACAAACCCGTACATCATCTTCTATCCCGTCGTGTCCCGTGATGGCATGCCCTTCCCGCATAACAAGGTTTGTCCGAGTCCAACCTTATCTGAACTGGGTGTGCCGCAAACGGTGATCCACCAGCGGACCCAGCGCTCGACGGACGCTGATCGCGGGGATTAACTCTTTCAGGCTCTACGCGAAATTCAGGGGAACAAGTTCCGCGAGGACGCCGCCTGGCGCGGTAACATCGTGGTCGCGAAATATAGAGACAGCAGGTTCTCGGCGATGATGTCTGCGTCGATGGCAGACTTTCCGATACTGAAGAACTACATGTCGACCCACCCTTCACCAGTGAGTGTCCCTTGCCCCCTCCCCGTCTCCGTCTCCTTCTCTGAGCTCATTTGACAGTCCGCCCGTTTGACAGCAAACGTAAGGAGGCGGTAGTTGACACTGGCCGTCCGTGGATTTCTCCATACGCATGGCCTCTCATCCCTAGCATTTTCCTCCCTTTCTCCTCTTCCTTTATCGTTCCCAGGGACTTTCTGAACCATCGTGCTGCTCTCGCTCTCGCACCGCTTTCCATCTCGTCATTTCTCTGTTCTGGACCCTACTACATATGTACATACACGCAAACACATTCCAATCATCCCAAAAGTACCCTTATCATATAGCACACTGTAGATAGTCCCTAGCTCCCACATCACATGCATCCGGACGGACAACGCGTCTGACTCATTCACTATGTATCCAATACACACTCCTATCCTATCCTCTGTCCGTGGCGCCTCTGAGCTGAACCATCCATATCTTCTCTCGGGCGCCTCAACCGTGACTCAAACGTCGTTTGAACGTTCGACGCGTTCACAACTCCTCCCGCTTCTTCTTTTTCTCCTGTGACGACGACGAACCACCGTTACTCCCAGCACCACCGCCGGACTTTGAACCACCCTGGGGCCCCGCAAATTCCGCTGTCTTCTTCTTCCCATCCGCCGCCGAATCATCCTTCTTTGCCTCCTTCGGATTACAGTGCTCCGGAATCGGGCTCGCGGGGTCGATAGGCGGGTGCTGGACGCGTCCGATCTTGTGATAGCTCTTGTGATCTTTGAAGAAACTCTTCCAGTGATTCACGCCCTATCCACCGCAAAGAAAAAGGGTAAATAAGCGGTCAACAACCTCGCGGGACCTTTTAACGATCGCTGGGAACGTCGGCGAGAAAAAAAGACAAGGAGGACCGGCGGGGCTTACCCTCAGTTCACTCTCGGTTAGACCGCGGAGGTCGTGCGTCTGATGCGTCTGGAAACACCCCGTCCCGAACGCTCTCGCGGCATCTTTCCCAGCCCTGCAAATAACGGAATGGCCATGCCATACAGCGAGACCAAAGTGGTGTTCAGTACGTGAGCGCAATAGTATCCGAGTCTAATTTAGACCAGACGGTAACGAAAAATGGAAGAGGGTGGGATAGAGGATAAGATGAGGATAAGATGTATGTACGGTGGGCAAAAACAAGACTGACATGATGTGGTACGAGCCGCCGGGGCCATACACGCGTCGGTTATCCGACACGTCGAACACGTCTCCGTCGATCTTATTGTTTTGTTGTGTGTTGTTTTGTTTTGTGTTTAAGTTTATCGTCGCACGAGGGAATAGATAGCGGGCAAAACCGAAAGACGAGTGGTGTGAGCGATTGCGCCGCGGTGTATGCGCGTTTTTTGTATTTAAGGTTGAGGTTGAGTACGAATGACGAGAGAGGATGATGCAAATTTGAACGGACGTACGGCGAGGTAGAGAGGCTTCTCGGGATCCGATCCATCGAACTGAGCGAGGGTCCGCTCGGAGAAGAGGCGTTCATTGGACTATAATTAAGACAAGATCACGGCATTTTAGATACAGGATGATCAACAACCGCGACACGAGCATCCACAATAACATAAACGAAGACAGACTCGGGTCCGCCCCAAAGGAAAAAAGAGTATGGTAGACATGGACTGATTTGGGGCTGCTGGATGCGTGGTGGGAGGAAACAACAGACAAACTCATGGCCACTGGTGACCCGACCAGACGAAGAAGGGGAAAGGGAAAATCGCAACACTACGCACCGGCAAATAAGTATGAATATTCGTCCACTTGCCTCTATACCCCCACATAAAGTCCCCGGTGATGAACTTCCCACCGAGCGTGATAGCGAGCAAGACATAGACGAGGAACTTGACGATATCGCCGAGGCTGATCTCCCTCTCCTCCGTAGGATCACGCTCGGGTGGCCCGACCTTCTCCCCCCTCGCGATCTTCGCCTCGCGTTCCTTCTGGCGCTCTACCCACCCGTCGTGCAGCTGTCGTTGCTGTTCCCGATAATTTTTGTACCTGCACGGGGTCACCATGCCAAGTGTCAAACCAGAGTTTGCACCGTTTGATGGGGCCATACACAGTCGTGTGCGGAAAGAAACCAAATCCGGAAGAGCATAGCCCCACGGCGAGCCAAGAAACATGAGGAACACACGCAAATCAGAAAAATTCATCCTCTCCGGTGTTCAAGCTAAACAGCGACACGGTGGAAGGGTGGGTGGGTGGAGGGAGGACGTACGACAAGAAAGGTTTGTTCGCGTTCTTGGTTGACACCATACGATTCGGAATCGACGGATCCGCGACTTTGGGCGAGTCGTCCTTGAAGTTCGGATCCGGTTTTCCCTCCATGTTCGTTAGCCAGGACATGTTTCAACACTGTACAGTATGAACTGATGCTATTGCCACGCAAGAACGGTCGGACGCCCAGAGATGAGATGTGACAACAAGTGGTTTGATTGAAGCAAGTGCAGACGCGGCGATCAAGTCGGAAGCGTCAGAAATCGAACAACGAGGTAGTTAAGTTACTAGCGGTTGTCTGTCAACGAGCAAAGCAAGAGTCAAGAGACAAGATAGGCTGTGTAACAGTCGACTCCGCGGGCAGTGGATGGGAACAATTGGCCGCTTGCCACGTACGTCGTATGATTCAGATACGCCGTCGGTGTAACTTTTTGCTTCCGCGACCTACGGAGTTCGAGAACAAGGAAAGTGCAGTCCCGCGCTTGACACGTGACGTCAGCGGAGCCAATGCCCGGCGTCGACTTTGTCCTCCGCTGTGAACGTTTGAACGTCGAACGTCGATGACTGGAATGATGCGGGGATAGTAGTCAGGCTACAGGATTAGCTATAGTAGGTCGTTGACCACTAACTCGAAACGCGTCCTCATTCGTGTGGCGTAACAGATTGGATTGAAGGCTGCTTCGAAAATTCTCAAGTTCTCCAGGCACCTCGCCATTTATACACTCACGTAGTTGCGCCTTCCTTCCTCATAAAACGAATCAAGGAACACGCAGAATGCAGAACGCAGAACGAAGAGAAAAACGGACCCTCAAAACGAAACGAAGACGGGCCAAATTGCAAGATGATCTCAAACTTATCGTGTACAAGCAACGAGCTAAAATCGAGGAGGGTGCAGGATTCGAAACGGATGCATGCTGCTAGGAGGGTTTAACACAGGAGACTGAGACAGGAGCCACGGGCACGGGCACGGGAGAAGATGGGATTGGATTGAATTGGCATGGACGGATCGGATGCATGGATGTGTAACAAAATTCAGGAGATAGATGGATTGAATGGATCATGGATGGGTGGATGATTGTGCGAAGAGACGAAGAGAAGATAAGAGGAGAAATCGAGCGTCCACACCGTGGTCAAAATCGGGTTACAACACACAGGCGCAGAACGCATCAATCAGTATTAGTTCGGGACTCGGGATATCGCGCGTAACCACTCTCGGAGTGAAGGAGGCTACAGGCCGCGACGGGTAAGGTACTATAAGTGTTACATAACTTGGTATGGAAATTCGAGAGTGAGGAGAGACGAGCGTCAGGGAGACAGACAGAGTCGGAGAAGTAAGGAAACGGAGAAAGTGAAAGGATGTTGAGGAGGTTCCGTTGCATGCGATACACTCTTGAGAAACCAGTGCGGGGGATGCGGATGGAAGAGTCAAGAGGTCTTCGGCGGATGTACAGCAGGCGGGTAGTGTATATGCACAGATTGTGGAGAAGAAGAGAAAAGAGAACCCATAGATAAAGAAGGGGGAAGTAGTTAAAATGCACAGATTACGAAAGTGAAAAAGACTAAACCCCACAGGAGCGAGGAAACAAACAGCAAAATTGAAGGAAGTAATAAATGCACGATGCTGGGGGTCCGCGATAATGAATTGAGAAGACGGAGCAGCCTAGCCAAGAAGGAAGACAACCCACGACGCACTGAGCAGATAAGAAAATGAAGACGAAAAGATGGCGACTAGGACGGGAGATAAAAGACAACGACGAGTGGCGCCCGCCAGCAAGTACTATTAGGTAGAGGAGAGATGTGGTAACGTGCGTGGGGTAGCGTGAGCGTAAGCATGCATGCAAGTACAGTCCATCGAGATTTTGGCCAGCCAGACGAACGAAACCTGAACAAGGAAACCGCGACCAAGGGGAGAGAACGTTTATTATGACTTCTCTGACCAGTTCGCGTTTTCCCGTGGTGGCCGTGCGCGGGACTCGCTCGCCTGTTGGGAGACGGTCATGTACGCGCCACCAACCTCCTCAGATTCAGGGTCCAACCCAGGTGGTACTGATGGCGCCGCGTTCGACACGTACGGGATGTCACTATCCAGGAAATCGTACTCGTCGTTCTCTTGGCGCAGCTTCACGAAGCGCGGTGTCTTCGTGAACTACAGAGCGCGTATGTCAGAACAAGCAAGAGAGAGAGAGCAGAAACTAAACTGACCTTAGGAACGGAGTCAGTGGCCATCAGACGGAAAACGTGAGTCTGGATACGCCCGTAGAGCTGGATCAAGGTCTGCAGCTGGGTCGCGTTGAACGCGCTGAGCTGCTCCGGCTCGAGACGACCCTGGAAGGGAGCACCAGTGAGGCCGGTCATGACCTCGCTGAGGTAGCCCGACAGCTCATTCCGCAAACCGTGATCAATGTTCAACTCGCATTGACTCGAAGGCGCAAGGTACATCTGGTAAATGAGGAAGGCCTGGTGGATCAGCGCTTCGTGATGCTGCTCCATTGCGAGCTGGCCTGGAGTGTTCGGGTTCCCCTTCGCTGACGATTGTGGGCCGGCAGTAGGTGGGCGGGGAGCAGCCGACGACGCAGAAGAGGTGATGTTGAACTTGCGACGGAAGTCCTCGACCTCGAGGTAGAACGACAGATTCTCCTCGCAGAAATTATCCCGGAGGAAATCGCGGAAGAGGTGTCGAAGTGGAGGCTGGTCAATGATGAATCGCAGACGCTCCGTGTTGGACTCCTTGTTATGACGGTCGTGGGCGTTCATCTTCTCGGCCATGGAGATGCGACGGTGGAGCTTGGCTTCGTTGGGAGCAGCGGCGGCGGCATCCTTGTTGACGTCCGTCGATGAGCGCTCGGCGCCGGCCAGGTTCGCGGTGGAGCTGCTGGGCGAATCACGCTGACCGCCACGGCTGTCCCATCGTGCAACACGGACACCCTCCTCTGTGACCTTGTAAATGGCCTTGGCGGTGCAACGGAACTCACCGGTTTGCTACGGAAAGGAAAGGGAAGGAAGGGTTAGGAAAGCGTGAGAGCAGGGGTATGAGAGCCAAACTTACGGTCACGGGTGAGTTGCCTCCAGGAGCGGAGCCACGGACGGTGAAGATGATGGCAGAATCGTTGTTCTTCCTTTTGTCGCTGACGAGCGTGATGAGACCGAAGCGTACGAACTGGGCGGCCATCTCAGCAGCCTCTTCCCTACCGACGACGGAGGTAAAGTCGCAGAGCCACTCGAGGGCGGCAAGGGCGGCGAAGCAGTACTTGTGCACCGCTTGTTGCGAGCGCGAGGAGAGCTGAGAGCGGTCGGCGACGTCCATGAGCTGGATACCCTTTGAGCGATCGTGGTAGGCCTGGTTCGCCTCGACTGTGACCTGCGAGCTGGGCGCGTAGTTTGCCTGACGGCCGAGGAAGCGACGGAAGAGGGCGGTGATAACGGACTGGGAGACGATGATTTCGTCGTCAACGGAGCGTCGCTCGAGATGGAGGAGCTTCATGCAGATGGGCTGGGTCGCGAAAACGTGGGCGAGATGGTCGCCGTTGATACCGTTGCGGCTGATGAAGCGTTCGAGGACGTGGAGGCCTTTGGGGGTGAGGATGTACACGCCTCTGTCCTTGAAGAGATTAGAGGAGGGGTCTGCGGCGTTCTCGATGAGGCGTGCGTCCATGAAGTGCTGGGACATTGCCTTTGCCATTTCGCGGGTCATAGAGAAAGTCGTGGTTGTCGTGGTGGTGATAACGCGTGAGGGTTCTCTGGGGTCCGGCCCGCGATTGGATTGGGAGAATTTCAGCGACGCAAGGTTGAGTGCTGCCTCATCGCTGGGGGAAGAAAAAGAGAGAGAAGATAAGCGGGTAGACGTCAGCGGGAGGGGCGGGCGTGGGCGCACGTTGTAAACGAGTTTGGGAAAGACCGGAAAAACTGTTTGTGGGTCGTGAGCTGGAGGGATACAATTAATGTTGCGAAAAGGTCGAGGGTGTCCTAGAAGTAAAAAAGACAGGAAAGATGAGTGCGTGTCGGTAGCGGATAAGGAGGAAGGGACGGACTTTGAGAAAAGGACGACCGCGCTTTGTGGTCTTCATCATGTGCGATGAGGAGGCTGATGGAGCGTCCTGCTGGGGAGCCATTATTATGGATTAATGGAGGGAAGAAAGAGAGGGGAGGATAGGGATGGGGACGGGCGAGGGACGGGCGGGCGTGGAGGGGCAGAGGAGGGGCGATGGGAGGCGTTCGGGAGAGGAAGAAAAGAGAAAAGGCGCGGTAGCGTTGCCAACCGAACGCCGCCACGCCGGCTGCCCAAAACAGGAACAGGCCATGACCAATCAGCGCTCTGCTCCCGGCCCTTGTCCGACCTGCCTCGCCCCCGCCCCGAACGTCCTCTCCTCCGATCGCGCCCTCCTCCTCGACCGTTGCCCCCTCGCCCTGTCCCTCTCCCCATCTGCTCCCCTCGTAAGTATCCTCGTACCCCCAACATCCCATCCACACACACCGGCATTCATCCACAGCCTCCGGCGGAAGGACGCCGGCTGCGCTTCCCGATATCGCCAGGTTCCTTCATTTCCTGCCTCGCTTCACTCTGATCGAACTCCCCTTCCTCCATCCATCCTAGCCCCCTCTCCTCCTCCCTCCTCGCATATCCTCCTCCTCTCGATTCTAGACCTCCCGCTCGCTCCTCCTCTCTACGCTCCCGCCTCCACTCCATAGCCTCATCTTGACATCTACAAATTATGTAACGCACTAGCCTAATTCCGCCCTACGCACGCCCCTGGTTCTTCCCTTTTCAGGCGACGCCACAAATTGTATCCCTTCTCCAATCAGCCGCCCGGCTTCCTCCAATAAGTATCCTACTACAACTCGAACACATACCACATATGCACCTCTTCTTTCCAACCCGGTCACGAAATGCACCACCTTGTCTCTATTTCTGGTACACTCCTCGCTCCGCACTCGCTCCCCATCAGTGATACTTGTCTCAGATAGGCCTCTCTTCGGCCATCCTTGACATGTTCTCGGGGCATCCTTCAGCATTCGTCACAACGTCGCGCTCTGCTCATCCTCGTCCCGACTCGATCCGCCCTGTCGGTCCCTCTGGGGACCGATAAGTCCTCATCTTAAACCTTGAACCGGACTCTTTCTGCTTAGTCCTTCCGGTCCATTTCCTTAAGTGCGATATTCACGAACCCACTCTCCTCGGGTCCAAGCGTCGACTGTCGACGTCCAACTTGTCAACTCTTTGTTCTCTCTCTCGCCACACCCGATGTGCACTTCCTTCCTTGTACCGTACCCCACCCGGAACGCATCCCCACCGGAATCGACGTCTCCCTCCACGAGCCCCTCAGGGTCCAACGATCCTGTACATAATCCTCGCATAACTAAAAGCTCCCCAACCGCCCGATTCCCGACGCCCGATATCGTCGGCTTCGACTATGGTGCGAAGCACTTACTCACCGCATAAGTCGAACACCGGGAAGACCCGGTCACAGGAGGGTCAAATTCGCCTCTAAGACTTATCTGTCTTGTCAAAATGCTCCTTTTGATGAAAGGAAGAGATCCCCAAGACAGATTTCCAGAATAATTAAAACTGAGGGACTTTCAAAGTTCCCACCCACCAGATTTGGCGGGTTTCGATTTCTCCTGCCAAACAATTAATATTTAATAGAATTGTTTATTATTTATGAGAGTCCCGGGTTTTTTTAATATGCTCCAGGAATTTTCTTTCAATAAACTGGAATTTCGACCTCCCGGGCACAAATTTGGCGGTTGAATATTATATGCGGTGACTAAGTGCTTCGCACCATACGTAGTCCTCTTCCAATATCCCAATATCAAATTCTCGCTTCTTTTCTAACATCATGAAAGAGCACGCACGCATATTGATTGCATGGCCCAAAACTCCCGAATCGCGAGATGCAAACGGCTTCTTTCTCGGCGCCGCGTAAGCACATACTTACAGACGTTCCTGCATTTAAATTCGGCCGCAATTGCTGCTGCTGCTGCAGGAGGTGAAAGTGGACCCCCTGGATGCAAAGTTGCAAAGTCGGGGGCTGGGGAGAGTGATCGTACGGCGCATGTTCTTTAGCAGCGCCACCGGCATGCCTAGTGCCCGATTTCATCGTTTCCGTTCGTTCGTTCGGCCCATCGATAGGAGACTTTATCTTGACAGAATCGGATTTGTCTTTGTCCTTTGTTCGCTGTCGTTCTCGTTCTCTCTCCGACCCGGTCTTTGTGCGTTTGAAAGATTGAAAGCTTATTGGGCTCTCCGATTCCTTCCATCTCCGAGTAACTTACTTATTCGAGGACCCACAACTTGACCTACTGTACCAGGAAATATCTCGTACAACTTGAACACACTGCCATCGAACACGATACGTATACGACACGGGCCCTGTAACGTCACTTCAGGTCACCTTCTCCCGATCTTCAATATCCATCGACGATCGCACCCGCTTTTTTCCTTACATACAGCTACGCTTACCCCTGCTTACGGTACCCTGGACCCACCACACGCCCGATTTCTCGCAGGCGCCCAGTGACGCCAACCGAGCCCGCTGCCCGCCACAAACCAACCAACCACGTCCTCGCCCTCGTTCAGTGACCCAATGCTCACTGGCATTGTGGATGTACTGAATCATTTTCGTGCGTTTCACGGTCTCCAATACTCAAAATCTTTCTACTCGCCCGTTCTCCTCCGCTAAGTAAGTTACCAGCGACCACCGACCTGCACACACACACACACCCAGTCGATCGACCGTTTCAGCATCTGCACGCAGTCGTGTCGTGTCGTATGCGTACGTGCGTGCATGCGGTCGTCCGATATTTCGATGATCATGATTGCCGGCGTTGTTGCGTTGCGGTTATCACTGGCACAGCGCGTACCATGACATACGGCTGCGACGAAGTGCCGATGACGTGGTATGTGTGTAGTATGGAAGGGAAGCTCGAATGTTATGTTTGGATGCAGTATGACTCGGATGAAGAAGTCGGCCGCTTTGCGGTCTAATAATGGAGATGACTCGGACGGGTGACTGATGGAATGGGTGCTTGGAACTTGGGAGTGGGCAAGTTGACGTTGTGGTTGATGCCACTCAGCATTGAAAACCTGGAGGCGTCACCTTCGTGTTGGTACTGTCCACCTTTCAACTCCTGCACGCATACGTTCACCCAGCGAATCAGGCGTTCCCCTTGACACTAAGTACTGCAGTCCTCCTCCGTGATCGTTGTTTCATCGACACGCGATGCTTAAATTATACAGCATCATTACCCAACAAGGGGCATCTTCATGTTGCACCTTGATCGTCGATTCAAACGCGACCTGATTACCTTCTCCGTCGCGGTGTCGAGGCCTCGTCATCCGAGCGGTGGTGGTGCCCCTTCAGGAGGACCGTGACCGTGTTACAGGTTTAGTTACAGCATGTCTCTAAGGCCTGTAACTAACTGTACTTATCTCCGAGTCTGGTCGTTAACCGCGACGGCGTCGGTCCTGACTTGTCCTTGTTGGCGGCCTTGTTCTGAATCGTGTCGTGCGTCGGTGCTGTGTCAATGGACCCCCCGTTACAGAGCGATGTGTGACGGCAGTGGTCCAGGCTGAGCACATTATAGGAATTCATTGTTTCAAGTACACACACTACGGTAGGGAGGTCACGGTGAGTTCATATCTCAAGTCAAGTCGTCATGCCTACAGTGTACATACTTGCCTACATCTGAATCTTCAATATTAATTAACCGTCGTTATCCCCGAAGGACAAACCACTGGTCACGCCCCCTCCCCTCCCCGATCTCCTTCAAGCCATCCATGTCCGACCGACATACCATCGCCGGTAACATACAGTACTAAGTACACTACACTGGGCGTTGTTCCCCGTTCCGACTCTTGGTCGGTCACGGTCACGATAACTTAGTGGGGGCGCAATGTCCTTACGCCCGATGAAGCGCTCTTCAGCAATGCTGAGCACAACGAGGTTTCCGCATCATGCATCATCATCCAACTCATGTCCCTTCCTCCTTCTCCCTTCATTCATGTGCACCGACCGTTCCTCCACTCCGTAAGTGACATCCCGACGACTGTAACGGACTGATCCTCTCCTTTCATTTCAGTTTTCATCTAAGTAAGTAAGTTACGAGTGGGGTGCGTTCGAGGCTCAAGGTGTTGTCGTCGTCGTGAACCCCCGCTGTGATGTCTACAACTCAAAGTTACGAAGGCCGGGGCCAGACCCCCCGACGTTCAGCCTGGACGGTCATCGTCGTAACCAGTCGGACTGCGATGCTCTTTGAGCCCCTTTGAGCCCCTCACCATTCAGACAGCATCCGTAACTCGGCCTGTGGATTTTCCGTGGCACTGACCCGTTTGAACGCGGGAGATTTCATAGTTGTGGCGCACATATTATTCGTGAGTTCCATGCATGACGTTTGGAGCGAACGAACCCTCTAAGATTTTGAATTCAAGATCCGCTACGCTCACACCTGAGCTAGCACAATCTCAACAACTTGAGCCGTGTCACCTGTAGTAGGATGTGGCGTCCAGAACGGACATGCCAGTGTGGCGTAGAACGATTATCTACGTCCAGCCAATTTTGACCTTCCGATCCTGATCCCACTTTACGTCGTTATACGCAACACGCTGACTCCTCTTTCATATTTCCATAGGCCCATCTTCCTCCGGGCATCGTTCGTGGTCAAACACGTTACGCCACGGCCCGCCGCAAAAACTTGTTCAAGCCATCAAGCCTCGTTGTCTTCATCACCGCAACACGATGCGCAATTTGGCGTAGTGCCCTTCCAACGACTACTTTTTATAGTAAGGCATTGGTACTTGGTACGTCGACGCCGATCTCAAATGAATCCCGCCGCCGCCCGTAGAATCCTCAAACGTGTCAACACCCGTCGTGAGTGGCACTGGTCGGAAAATCAACCAGCTCAAGGGCACGTCGGCGTGCACCTGTTGGTATGGGTAACTTTGTACGGTGTTTGACTTTACGACAACATTCAACCTGAGTTTTTTCTGTTGTCCTGGTCACCGTCCCAGCCCAGCCAGGCCGCTCAAGTTTTTTTTTTCTTTATCCCATCAAGGTCCTCGCGGTGCGCAGTGCGGTGTCTCCGCGTTCATGCATCATGAACGGCTTCCCTTCGTTCTGCCTGGTAAATTTTCTTTCTCCCTCCAATTCTTTTCCCTTCTGATTCTTGATCTTCAGCTCTAGAGCTAACTCCTGAATGTGATGACCTTTGCATCCGTCTTCAATAAAAGGTCCGTCAGACGAGAAGCTACGGCTATAATATATCATGCCTGATTTAGGAGCCCCGTCTGGTCTTCGAGTCCCTTTCTCTAGTGTTTTCGACATGAATCCGTCAAGTTCCGATTCGGTCGTCCGCTGGGCCCTTTGTGCGTGTATGGGCATGAGGCGCGCGTAATTCAGGTATGCGCGTCCCCCCTCTATCCTCCAACCCCCTCAAACGCTGACACTATCCATTCGACCAAGCACCAGATCGACTTTATTTCGCCCTTGTCGGTGGCAGTGACAGTCTAGGCTTAATATCGCATGTTAGCCACGACGTCGATCTGCGTCGAGCTTTTTTCGTGGGCGAGTGACGGTTTACTAGACCTTATTACGGTAGGGCCCGTCCTCACTTCTAAACTTGATCAAAGATTGAAACTCCTGAAGAGGACCTCGCGATTTAGACCGCCTCTTCCTTCGCATGGTCTAGTTCTCATCGGTCACCGCTGCCTCGTCTACAGGAAAGGGCCCCAATCCTGGCCCCATCCCATTTGCTCGAACATGGGATGCTGGAATTTCCGAGGGCCCGGGAATGGTTTCTACTTGAGGTCGTCCCGGTTTTTTCATCGAAGATCTGCTCGTGCTCGCTTCGTCTTCGAAGCTTCATATAATCGCAATCGAGGTCACTCGATCTCGGGAGTGCCATCCATCGACGTCGACATCTCTCCCTCTCTCACTCTGTTTTGAAAGCCGAGGGCTTCTCGATTCTCATTCGCCGAAGCTCACTGTTGACAGTTCTATGCCATGATCCTCCTGGAGAAGACCGGTTTGTTCGCCATCGTCATCATGATGGATCATGGGAGCGCTATCGAATGTTTGGGCAAAGGGCTGAGGAGATTCACTTCGCGTGTCGTCTGTCAGCTCCCGGTCGCATATTGACGATCACACTCTCGTCCTCAAGCATGGACAAGTCCTATTCTGGATGGGACCAAGGTTATTAGTCTGCGATCTGCTTGGATGAACGTATGGGAGTTGGTATGCACGGTCATTGTCGGTCTTTCATCCATATCCTCGATCTTTAGGGTTTCCTCATGCTGATGATTCATTGTATCTCTCATCCTCTCTGCTTATAGTCGCTCCCGATGGATGTATTTTTGTCTCTTGCCTTGCTTTCCGCAGGAGAACCGAGTCATCCATGACGAAGAACCACGGAGGCCTTCGAGCTATGGAATCTCGCGTTCACAACAGGTCCATCTATCATACGTGAATGAGACCCGAGGTCCACACGATGGGGATTTGGATCAGCCCGACCTGAATTTTATGGCCCAACTCTCGGAGCGATGGGATTCTGCCGGTATGTGTCGGGCCACATCATTGCTTGAATTTTCCTCATAGACGTCACCGCTACTCCAACAACCAACCGCTTCCAAGTCACGACCGGTGAATATGGATAAGCCTTGCTGATCTCACGTACACAACTAAAGCTTCTCCATCGCGACTTTACCGCCACCTTCGCCGCCGGTACCGTCAGTGTTCCCGCTTCTCTTCCCGGCCTCTTTCGCACCTCTCTACTTCTTTCCTCGCCTAATTCGTCTTGACTAATTTCGCGCTTCGCAGTGTCCCAATTGACCATCCGGTGGAGCGAGACGGGGTCGGCTTTGAATACATAACATCAACTACGCACAGCCCATTCTCCCCCACACCCTGAAGTGACCCTGTAACTGATCAATCACGTCTCGACAGTCCGGCTTCTAGCCAGTTTATCTTTGTCCATCTTTACTCCCATTGAGCTCCACCGAAGGACCCACCATGCTTCGAGCCCGACCGGGACCGACGCTACTCAGCATGTTCTTCTCTCGCCTGTTTTGACGAACCCTCAGTTACGTGGATCATTATCCCTGTCGTGTTTCGTGTTCGTGTACAAGTAGCTCATATGCCTCGATACTGCGTTCACATCATGTTCACATCGCGGAGTTGTAACGGTGTTGGTCAATACGATTATGTCTTGATCCTCCACAGGGCGCCGGGCTGACCCACAGCCAAACCCTCCTCGATGAGTGTGTTTCGTCTGCCGCGTGAACTCCGTACAGTAATAAGCCCGCTCCCGAGAACGAACGAAGAAGGCGTTCCCCCCGATTCAAAGCCATCAAAGCGATGCATATGATCAGCAGTGATCCTTCCGAGCTCGAGGGAAAGAACGGGACAGGGCAAGGACAGGGCGCGACTTGCTACGGACTTCGTGTTCGAGGCTCCTCTTGGGTCCTTACGGAGATCCATAAATTAACTGACGCCTACAATGCACGGTACTTAGCCTTGATGATCCTGACCCGATCCGATATTATATACATAGAACGCGCCACACGTCTCGGCGGATGAGCCTTGCCACGCTATTTCATTCAAAAGCCGGATCGGTGTTTATACCTCCCACCCAGGGCGGGAGGTCGGAGATATATATGAGGTTCCAACACGGCAGGATCATACTCATAAGTAGCTTAGGGCTATCGATCCGTAGATTCCCGGTGTAGAACGACCTCACCGCACTGCACCCGCAACATGAGTTAGTTCAACAAACAAACAGATCGACATTCGACTTGAGGCCCGTTTCGCACGTTACATGTCATTCAATTAAAACCAACGATTGCGACCCAAAGAAAAGAAACGAAACCCATACACTCTTTCGTACACACGGATTTTGCCCAAAGTAGCCCTGTGATCCATAAGAGAGTCGATGTCAGTCAATGTAGTGTGAAAAAGCCCGAAACCTGAAGGGAAGGGGAGCAGAAAAACTTCACAGCATACGTTTTGTTCTTGTGTAAAAGCCCTCTCAGTATGTCCTCTCAAACGTAACTGACAGTAACGGAGGAAGACGTGGTCGAGACCGAAGTCAAAACCTTGTTGCTCTGCTCAATGTCGATGATCGTGGCGCCTGAGGGACCGACCGTGCCCGAGGAGGTAGTCGCCTCGGCGTTGGTGAACGTGACGGTACCGAAGTCGGCGAAGGGAACGAGAGAGCTGCCCTCCTCGTAGTCCTCGACGATCCACTCAGCGTTCTCCTCGCAGAGCGCAGCCGTAGAGGTGATAGACTTGGTGACCGTCTTGCCCTTGGTCACGTTCTCGATGACAGCAGTGCCAGCCTTGGTGCTGGTAGCCGTGACGGTGAGAGTGACGACGTCGCCGGCGCTGAACGTGATGCCGGAGAAGTCGTAGGCGTAGTCAGGGTACCACTCGTACCAGCCTGTGCAATATGAGATAGCGTGAATCAATCGATATGCTGCGACAGAGTGATCACTATGTAGTCTTACCATCGAAGGAGACTGAGCTGCCGGAGATGGTGAAGTCAACACCGGTCTGGAGGATGGCAGTGCCACACGTGTCGCCGTCGATACCGACCCAGGCGGAGGCAGAGTAGCTGCCCGAGCTGCTACCGGAAGGCTTCGAGGGAGTGGGGACAGTGAAGGTTCCGGTAACAGACTTGTAGGTGGCCTGAAAAAAAGAACGCCCCGCTAGATTAGTATCATTCTCCGACGGTTCAACTTCGGGAGAAAAGACGAACGGAGTTGGCGACTAAGACCGCGCCAGCCCAGTTAGAGCTGTAATCCACATGGGAGACGTTGCTGACGGTGGTGACCGGGTTTTCGATGAGTTGCTTGGGCTGCGACTGGTGCGTGCCGGCAGCACGACGACCGAGACGAGCTTGAAGACGCTCACTGCGGCTGGGAAGAGCAGCAGCGGCAGTGGCGAGGAGCACCGGGGCGATGAACGAAGTGATGGCAACCATGATTACTTGACGAGAACTGAGAGGACAGACGAACGTTGGCTCGAGAGGGGGTTGGGGATCAAGTAGAACCTTGAGCTGGAGAGAGAAGACAGAGTATTGTGACACTTTTATACCGTCCTGGGGAACCTGAGAAAGGCGAATGGACGGAGGTCAGCATGGTACACCCGCTTCTCGAAATCATGGCAGATGAGCATCGTGAACTCCCACATGTCAGTCACCCGCTCAGTATGCTAGATAACGGACCAAAGGGGATAGATTTCGGTGTATAGACACTCTAGCTACTAGCCCTTCGTCATCTATGGCGCCTTGTCGGGAGCCATCTGAGTCTCTTGTCAGAAGTTACAGAGCAACGTGAAAAGATTCCGTCGCAGTAACTAATACTGGCACCGGCGCAACCCTAAGATTTTCCACGGATTGCAAGATAGAACACAGCAACGAGAAACGACAGTTGTAATCCGGAGATGGCGAGCGCAAATCATTCTAGAGCATTCCTCAAAGCGTGGTTAGTCGGGAAGATGATCAGCTTCTGATAAGCGAGCCATGCGAAACGGGAGCTTCGAAGGCCAACTGCGCCCAGGAAGGTCTTCAGGCTGGTTGGTCTCGAGGCCGGAAGTCCTGGCACGCTATAGTGCCTTAAAGTGCTGCTCAGCGTCAGTGGAGTCGATCGGAATAGCACAGGAAAGTCATCCAAGGTAAGCGTCCGAGTTGGTAGATTCGTTTGGTAACGGTGATAATTTTATTTTTGAAGACAATGTATCATCAGCAAGTATTATTTATCGAAGACTTATACATCAGGCTCACCGACCCGTCTCAATCGCAAGTCTTCCCGAATGGTGCTCTGAAGAAGAAACATTCCCGGACCGGGTCTATTGTTCCCTTTAAAGTAAGAATCACCTGCCTATTGCGACACCGGAGTCGAGTTATCACCACAATTCCACATGACAATCTTCGTCAGGAGCATCGAAGTTCTCACCAGGCTCGCGTGGAATGTTGACATGTTGAACGTCGAAGGACGGAACATGTCTGATTAGAACGCAAGCCAACTCAAAATTCAAGGGAGATAACCTACTCTGTTTTTCTTTTTCTGAGGGACAAGAGGCGGAGGTAAGAAAATATGAAATAACGGCCAGGTCGTGAGTGATCTGCAGCTCGCAACGTAGCGATATCATCGGAGCTGTACTGTCCGCTGCAAGAAAGACTATGCCTCGTTGAGTGATAGAAGAATGGCAAGGAAAGAGGCCGCTGCTCACTTCCATATGCAAGAAACAAATGGCTGTCATACGTGCTGAACGACCATGCGCACAGGAACGCGATACAGAGGACACTAGATGGTTCGGATGTCCAAAGCTTTCAGAGTGGGCAATACTCTGCTCGAGGTGACCCAAAATGATTAGAGGTCCCGATAACGCAAGATGACGAGGTCGACAGGCTGGACTGAGTTGCGTCCTTCTCTGACGCAATGGAGAGGAATATGGCGACCATACAAAGGTGGTGGCCATGGAACCAGGAAGGGTCATGTTGTCCAGCGTGTGCATTCCAAAAACAGGCTCAGGCGGCCATGATCTCGCCTGAAAAATCGAATAAGTAGACAGAACATGGAAATGACACCAAGTTTCAGCAATTATGGTATTTGGCAAGATGGAAAACGGTCAGTTTGCTCCAGATTCCGTGGTGGATTGGAAAAAGTCGCTCGACTAGTACTTGTGGTCGTCTATCTATTGAGAGTAGGATTCGTCGGAGGCCAAAAAGCTAGAGTATCCAGGATGATGTCCAAGCCTTCTCGGTTGGTGCCGATAGCACTGAGTCTTCGTGATGAGTAGGAGCGCTGAGAGAAGACTACTTGTCATCTATCCCCTTCCAACATCTGCCGACAAGAAAGTCGAGAACACAGAGGTCGAATTCGTGATGGCGTCGCTGCCACATAGGTCACTATCGGAGAACTTCATAGGACGTCAAATCGTATCGCGTTGAAATTATTCAAGGAAGAGATATTACTGAGAGTATCGTTGTGAGGTCTACGTCGCCATTCGAGGCGCGCAATGTCCACGCGTATCGGAAGCACCAGCCACGGTGTCGCTTGTCAAGTCACTAATAATTCAGAAGTTACGAGAAGAGACAAGGGTCCCCAGCCAGCATGATGTCGGTCTCGAGGTGACTCTTTACTGCCTTGAGAGATATCAACGAGTTTAGGGCGAGTATATATTCATCTGGAAGTTAACAATTATAAAACCGTACGGGCACCAGGGAATACGAGCGCCGCAAGGTTGTCGGGAGAAGCTGGAAATACAAAGACGCAAAACCTGACCTGCGTGTCCATGGAAAACGGCGAAATACTTAGCATTGCATACCTGGACGGTCGACCATAAATGCGCGAAACGAAGGTGACAACCAAGGAATTGCACCAAGTAGAGAATTTTATCCTGCTCTGGCGGATAGGGTACTCGCACGGATGGATTCGTGGCCACACTACCTAAGGGCCACACCGATCCGTCCTGATTGCTGAGCGGCCCCCGTTTGTTGTGGCGAGTAGTACATACGGACGAATTCAAAAAGAAAAAGCTAGAGTTAATTATGTCGTTCCGGTGTGGGTCCCACATGCCATTGACGTAAGCTCAACAACCGACGAGAAGAAGTATCCAAATATAGGAACTCCCATATTTGGGCAAGTTCGCGACGTGGTCAGCCGACGACGCCCTCATCCCACGTTCCACCAAGTCGCTTTATTGTCTTTTTGTTCTCGCTCCCTCTTGAGAGATATAAGAACCTTCACTCAGCGAAACGGACCTGCAGTCAACGCCTTCTCGTCGCTCCTTGTCCCCCCCTGCCTGATGAAGTTGCTCAGTAGTCCAGAAAATGTCTATCCCCGGACGATTTCGAGGCTCGTCGCACGTAGGCCTCGTGCTTAGCCTCAGGCCCAGCCGAGTCTGCCGCCTCACCGAAAAAGGCAGTGTTTGAAAGGGTGCACTGATTCCGTCTAGCACGTCCCCCAGCGCTTCTTGAATCTTTGCGCACGGCACGATATATACATTCTGCTGGCTGTCGCCCTCTTCTCACCGTCTGTCTCTGCCCTTCTGCAAGACGACTACCGCGACACTCCAAGCTCGTCTCCCTGTCTGTTAAACTTCTGGTCGTTAGGACTTCTAGGAGACGACTGGTGATCCTGCATATTCAGTTGCATCCCTGACAGCGTAACTACAATGTGGACGAGTCTTTTCCCCACTGCTACCGCTGGCCCCAACGCGTTCGGCATGTTTGGACAGAACCCCAGGGATCAATTCGTGAGCATCACATCTCATTCTCGCTCTTGACGACAATCCGCTTCCATACGTGTGCTTGAGCTGATTTTGGGCCATAAGAACATGTACGCTGATCTCCGTCAAAGTATGGCTGGGCCATCGACATTACCATCGTCGCCCTCACCATCAAGACTTTCCACTCCCTCCACTCGACGCAGCAGCGTCGCTACCACCGATTCCTACGATTCTGACTCCGATCACGACGCAGACAGCATGGATGGTGCCACGATTGTGGGAAGTGTGGACGAGGACGCGAAGGAGGATGATAAAACGCCGCAGAAGCAACCTCAGGGTTCCAGCTTCCTGTCTGACTTCGACCTGGCGGACTGCTGGAGGAGATTGTTTGGCGGTATAAGCCTGTAAAGAGCATGGCATGACCACGAGTGAGTCGCGTTTCTGTTTTATCCCGATCACCTTCCCATCTCTCGATCGACTCCACCTCGCCGGTGCTCACCTTGCACCCTCTGAGTTACAGTCACATCAGAAACCATCCTTGCCCTCCGATTCAGCGCACAAATTCGTTGCCCTAAGCCGCGATATAGTTAAGATAACGCTCCGTCGCCACCTGTCACGGTCGTCGACCGAGTACCCCGCCTCCTCAGTACCCCATCATCATCTCGTCGACGGTGTTCATCTATCGCTCACCCGATCGACCAACAAACGAACACCCCCGCATATCTATAAACTGGCTATTCACACCGGGTGTGCTCACTTTCAATACCTACCAATCCGATACCCCGCTTTCCATTGCAAGCGGTCCCATTCGTTCCAACTTTGAAAACGAACACAGTCCTTTCCCATACTCCAAATATCAACCCTCCTTCTATCCTTTTTGCTTTTGTTTTTTTTAGTTCGTCTGTTTCGACGTCGCGCTCGTGCACCCACCCTCCCCACCCCCTCTCCACCAACTCGCTCTTAGTATCCTCTCTCGTCCCATCCCCATCTACTTCGCCGGCCAAAAACCGAGGACACTTGTCTCTATAACTCCCTTCGATTTTCTGAAAGCGTCATGCCTCTGCATTCGATGCTTATCGTTATATTATTCATTCGCATTCCTTTCCTATTTGCATTTGTGCTGTATCGTGTATCATTATCTCCTTCTGTTTGTGTACATCTTATCGTATCTTCGCTGTGCTCAATTATATGCCACACATCCACTCCATTCGTTTCGTGGGCCAGATCGTCTCATTGGAAAACGTTGTGGTGCTCCACAATGACGAACGCTTGGTGGGTACCCCACCACTGACTAGGTTCAGGTACTTATGTGTTCCTGGGGCCTCTTATGTGCCACACGATGAACGTCACCACATTTTTATTGCTACAACACCTCGAATGCTGTGGAGACGGTCCTCACTGCATGGAGTAGATGATATGCCATCTCCTCACGAACCTCGTACTATCGAAGTTTTACTTATGTCGACGTCTGCCCTGAGTTGAACTTCGCTACATATGACGTTCATGGGGTCGACTCCGACGACGTGTAAATCGAGCCAGTCGCGGAGACCCAATCCATAGCCATCACGTTAGTAGTGAGCTCTCTTGTGCCACACATAGTTCGGCCATAATATACGAGACTCAACAAAAGGATGTAGCATTGGTTGCCAGAAGAACTGTCGAGAAGCCAATCCAGCACCTCTGGAAGAGAAAAACAGCGTGATCTCTATGGTTCGAGAGTCTAGGGCCACCTGGGGAGAGAACTTATTAAGATCAAACAAAGATCGTGGCATCGTTCTTGCGCCACACGCTGAACCTGATTGACCGTCACTGCAGTTCAACTTCAACTATCTGTACCACGGAGCGGAACACCCCAAAACTGCAGCAATCAACCTCACAAGAACAGCGGGACGTGCCAGACAAATGATTGATGATATGAAGCTTTGAAGAACGAACAGAAGGTTTCCTTCCAGTAAACTCTCGAGTTGATGCATTGTTCAAGAGATTTCTCCGGGGGGATGTGGCCGAGGTCGGGGTGTGGTATTCCCGCTCCCCCGCACTGTACTCCAACATGTGAATCAATAAAAGTTCATTATGATGCTCGAACAGAAGGTTCCTTTCCAGTAAACTCTCCAGTTGACGTGATATCTCCGGGGGTATGTGACCGAGGTGTGGCACCCCTACACTCCCGCTCTCCCGCACTGTACTGGAACAGGTGAATCAACAAATGCTCGTCATGATGCAGACTGAGAGAATGAGCTCACTCCGAGGATGGGTCGTCTTCTCTTCCGCGGCCCACCGTCCAAGATGAAATAGACTTTCAGTCCAGTCAGAAGCCTGCCAGTCGTAAGGGTACCGTTCGAGGAAATCTGCTTGACAAAACGGATGGTTCCGCGGAGGAGAGGGTATCCTTCGATATAAGCATCATTGCCGGCCGTTCTTGTCGCCATCAACATCGCGACAGATCCCAGAAGCCTGGAATAATGGCATTAACGAAAGTTGGGGGTTGAAAACTAGTCAACGAGGGTAGACTGATGTTACGAGAGAATACTTTTTCTGGTCTCGATGGAACAGCAGAAACCAGATTGATTTTGCAGAGTCAAGACCGTCCGACCTATAACGACAGACAATAAGGTAGCGTCGGGTGTCCATGTCCTCCAAAGGTTGATCCGTGGCCATACGAAAAGCCGGACACACAACGGATGGTCTACCCAGAACTTCCGCAAAGTCAAGAGAATCCCGATGATCAATGATTCAACTCTTAATCGACGCGTCCGAGTACGATGCTTAAGCATATTGTCAATAAAGGACGGTGATACGGTGCGACCGGGGGTGTCATTGCTACAGTGCTTTGACCTGATCAGCGATTTTCGAAAGAGGAAGGTTGACAGATGGCTGACCGGGACCGCTTGAGAGTAGGAGCGGGACCACGAGGGTACTATGAGGAGAAGTAGAGCAGACCGCGGCCTGAGATGACATATTGACATGGTTCGGAAAGCTGAAGGACATTCGTCTGATGAAGTTTGAAAGGCGCAAAGCAAGTCTATCTGTACTAAGACGCACGACGGCCAGTATCCGAGATACCAGGGCCATGACAAAGAGAGACGAGTCGACGCAAGACAGGACCATATGCAAAGTATATTGATTAAAAGGGGGGCTTTTCAGAGGGTCGGAGCAGAGTAAGACGCCGTAGAGTCTCTGCCGCGGCTTCGTATTGGCAGGAGAGAGAGCGATTCATGAGATCGGTAGGAGACCGAGGGCCAACCGAGGGCGTAACGCAACCGAAGGCACACCCGCATGTATGCTGCCAGTTTGAAAATTGAATGGAAGGAGGGCGTCAAAAGCAATAACTGAAAGTACTCAAGTTTTTTTGCAGACTTTCGATGGTTTGAGCCCGAGGACACCGTCTGGAGAGACTATCAGAGCAAGTTCGATCTCGAGAAGCAGTTCAAATGATGAGAATCATGCGATATGATGCCTCGCGCGCACTTTGACTCGGACTCTGATTACCTTCTTGTGATCGCAACGAAAAGCAATGAAATATTGCGCTTTTGGTGGAACAAAAGAAACAGAAAACGTACAGCAGAGAGCAGATGACTCGGTCCCTGACTGGTGTGAAACTTGTCGGGCTGCACGAGGATCGAGCATGTTGTTGAAACGTACATCACAGCGGCCCATTACCGAACGTCGGAAGGTTTGCTAGAAAATTTCACCGTCCATTTGAGAGCGAGACGTTGCGGCTGCGATCGTACAATAAAAAAAGGGCGTATGAAGCCGAGAAGGTAAGTCTACTCACCACAAGTGGGATAAATTGCAGGCCAACTTCGAGCCATCGGCGTCTTCAACGGATGCAGATCCCGAAGAGAACGTCCGAACGCTTGTGTTTGCCTCGGTAAGCCGTCATATATGGACGAAAAGAGGCGAAAGTACTTATGCCGTATGCGGACTCGATATCGACGACGAATTGCGATTTTGGGCGGTGTATGTCCAGGTATGATGGAGTAGCTGCCTGATCCAGTCTCCATATGGGCCACAGGCGTAGAGACGCTTCCGGGATGGCGAAAACGTCGGACGTGAAGGGTGCGCCAGTGCGCCGGGACTGAATACAAGTCGTGGCGCTCGTTATTGGCTGGAGGTGTCGGAGGCATATCCCCTTCCTTTCTCGGCAAGAACGAACGCCCAACGGGACCGGGCGTTGGCGGGATGATCTGGCGAATCTCACAGTTGTATGCTTTTGTCGCCCGCAAGAGGAGCGCTGTCCCTCTCCTCCACCCATATATAAACGTCGGCAGCGTCATGGCTTTCTTCCCCCAGCGCGCCCCGCCCTCATCCCGCCCCACGCCAGTCCCTGCATTCCTTCTTGCTTCTTGAATGCCTTCCACTACCCGCCCTTGCTCGCCACCGCCACCTCGCATGGAATCCCCACAGCTGCTGCCAACACCTCTCCCATTACCCCACGTCGTTCACCGACAGAGGTCGCAACCACAGCTTCACGCTACAACATCTACCCCGCAGAGGCCTCCTAGGTCATCTCACAGAGCTATGCCTTCCATGGACGCGCTTCCTCGGGCCACAAAACTCAATTCTACCCTGTGGCCCGATTGCGGCGACTTTGGTACCAAGAACGAGAAAACATCTCCCCCTACACTTCCTGTCACTCCTCCACGCGAGCATATTCCCGGCAAGGGATACCACCGCCGCAATCTCTCCATCTCTATTTCACCAAAGGCTTTACCACCCGTACCCCGCTCACGCACTCGCTCGCGCTCGCCGCCTCCTCCGTTCTTGCGCGAGCCACCGCCACCGGTGCCTCCCATTCCTGCGTACCTGTTGAGCGCAGGGGGCAAGAAGACCATCCTTCTCCGACCCAAGTCGTCCAATAACCGCCCCGTACCTATCATCATCCCTCCACTCAACTTCTGCGACTCGGACTCTGACTCTGATGTCACACCACCCTCCTCGGCGCATAGATTACAAGCACCAGCTGTTCCTCGCGCCTCAAGTCAGGAGGCTATGACGTGCTTGAAGTTCTTCGCACTTCATAACTCCCAAGATCCGAAGGTCAATCCACTGTCGACGTAGGAGGGTTCGGTACAGGGGCGCGTGTCTACGCGTCAGGGCGCGTCGAAGGAGAGTAGCATTCGGATTCGGACCGGGACCACCACCTCCTCCTCACCTTCCCCATCAGTCGTCATTGCGTATCCAGCTCTTGATCATCGCTTCGAATCGCACGTTATCAAGTCGCATCTCATTTCCCCTCTGCACGGACTTCGTACTATCATTGATCACTTTCCCTTTTTACCTTACCATCCGGGGTTTGTTCGTCCCTTACTTTCACTCCTTTGTTTCAGTTTGTTTTTCCTACGGACGCTTGCTACGTATACCAGTACTTGCACGGCGCCGAGATGTTTCTGTCATTACCATTGCATGCACTGTAACACCATCTGCATAAAATTCTCTCGGACTCTTCTCTCTTTACCTTAGCATCTCGTGGTCCAGGACCATTGTTTGTCCTCGGACACATCATATTCGTCGCTCGTTCTCAAACGCAGCTTCGCACCCGCCACTCCTTCGTTCGTTTACTTTATTCTGTAATGTTTTAAATTATCATTCGCAGTATTATTTGCTCTCATCCGCTATGGCGCTTGTCGTCGGCATCACGAATTCCAATCGCTGTTGTTTGTACCTCATTCTCAAGCAGGGTCTGCCAGTACTCCGACGCATCACGGCAAACTTGACTCGGAAGTCCATCAATTCCGACCTCGAAGACTTGAACCCAAGCCTCGAGATCAAGCGCCTCTCCGGGTAGTGTTTGGCTTGGTAGCATACACTTGTCTAGATGCCGATGGATCTTGGCGTCGTACCGCATGGCGGCGCTTTATGAGATGTCGTTTGTCGGCGGTGTGGCGGTATATGTACTTTTGATTCAATAGTTGAACGAGGACGGATGCGGATCCTGAAGAAGCGACTCGGACATTTAGTTTTCAAGAATATTCAGTAAGCAGACCCGTAGCACGTTCAGCCACTAGTGATCGACCTCAAAGCGCTACATCGAAGGCAAAGAATTTGAGATAAAAAATTGAAGCATATGCAGTCACATCAGCTCGGCTTTCCGTCTGCTAGGGTGGGACGTTCACGCTTCTCATAGCCTCCAGGAGATGTCTCCAGGGACACCGTATATCGATTTCACTCTAAATCTTCCACGGCCCTGTATCTCCATCGCAAAAAAACGTCCACAAGATATCATTGCTCGCCGTCTCGCCGCGTCCAGGAAAGTCCTTGCGCGCTGTTTCACTTTTCACGAGCGGTCGGGAAAAAAAGTCACAAGGTGCAACGTGTTGTCGTCGGGATTCCGTAAGTTGACCGTCGCGTCGCACCGAGAAATGGTTTCGGAGGTCGCGACGAATGCGGTTAGGCTAGTCGCGTCGGTGCGGACTGGCCATGGAATATCAACATCGCAGAAAACGAAGGAGCGGAGCGTCGGTGGCGGGGAAGCGTGAAGTTATTATTTGTCGTGTGCTTGGTTAGGAAATTAGGTCGGGGCGCTTAGATTAGGTTGTCGATCTTTGACTCGAGTTATGGTGGTAATCCGACGGTAGCGGTGGTGGACGAATCATGGTGGCAGTAGTGGGAGGAGGGCGGAATAAAATCTGAGATGAAGAGGCTTGTGTCAGTTATCCTCTCGTTCTGGTCAAAATAATCAAACGTAGACGGGTCATAGTTGTTGCCATCGTCGTTCCACACAACTGTAGGGCGCGCTGGTTCCTAAATCGGTGAGTACGAACAGTTGTATGGGTGATGAGTCTGACGTACCCACTGTAACAACTCAGGCGAAATACGGAGTACCAACGGACAGCGGGTATAGAAGAACAGGAACATGTGGTGGCCGTGGAAGCTGTGCCCGATGCGGCGAGAAAGCGTTGAGTCACCGTTGTTTCATGCTATATATGTCGAACGGCTCCACAGTCACCACACTGAAACTTGGTCGACGGAGGCGATGAGCGGCGACGTTGAAGTTCAACGTTGAACTTGGTAACTTTCATACCACACCACAGTGAATGGCATCCATGAACCCACAGACCTGGAAACCGGGCGGGGTTCGGGCAAAGAAAATGCGCATACATGCCATGACGAAATCACGACCACAAATCTGCAGGGAAGATTGGCTGGAGATATTCGGGTAATGCGAGATTGCACAAGCTCCGCGTCTACCTCACCCGTTTTTACTGAAGTATCGACCGGCAGACATCGGAAAATGTCCGACCGTAGCATATATCTCGAGGACGGCTCATCGGGACGAATGTCCTCTAGAATTCTACCTGTTCGACGGAGTAATCAGTGGTCTATGTTGCACCGTAAGGGTTTTAGCATACGCACCGCGCCTAGTACAGGGCCGTCGAAAGGCCACCCGGTACAAGATCTAAAGGTAGCAGTGGCGTCAGCGTATGCCGCTAGAACCACTGGACCTGGAAGGAGCGCACAAGTTGGTGGAAATGAATAGATGGGTCGCTAGGGAATTAGCCTCTGAGATTGCGCGTCGGATGTCAGGTTACCTAGGGTACGGTTGCCCTGGTGTATCAGGTCTAATTTCAGGATTCGCTCTTCGGCTTGCGTCCTCGACCTTCGCAGGAACGTTGACAGGTTCTCGGGGTCCCAGATTACGTAATCGACGCGTGCCCTTTCGCGTGCCACTCGGGCCACACAAATGCTCTGCCGAGTTCCAGCTCCACTGTTTTTGGGGCTACACTCCCTCAGTAAAATAGTAGAAATACCGCAAAAATTTATGAAGGCTTGTACAATGATGTAGATAATTTGAGGGCTTGGTGCACAATTGTCCAACCTAATATAGGTTCATAAAACAGCCAAACACTGGTCTGTACTGCTGTACCACACTCAGAGCTCCTGCTGCTCATCTCTTTACAAACCAGAATGTGTGTTAGATATTGAGGGGAGCCATTCTGAGCCTCTTGAGTACAATGCCCCAGTGAAAACCACATCGACGTGTATCTATGAAAGCGCTCTCACGGGTCATTCCATAGA